>NC_134194.1:19831672-21086872 GCF_964188355.1 Buteo buteo | reverse complement strand
TGCCCATCTGTAGTATCATGTAATGAGAGTTTTGGCTTCCCAAGTAAGTTTGGCCCAAGTCAGACATGTTGTTCCAGCTGCATAGGGAGCCCTGGGAGGTTCCTCCTGTGTGCTTGCACGTTGTGGAGATGTATCTAACTAACAGCTTAATTCTATACTTATGGCAAGTGCCCTAAAGGGAGCTTTGGGAGGAGCCAGCCCTGGTTTTGTAACCTACTAAACACCTGAGTTATGCCATAATCTAGAAGAGTATGTTGTCATCCCTTCCCTTCTGTGTGTGTTTAACATCCTGACTTGCTCGTCGTAATGATGTGGAGGTGGTCCTTTGTGTCTGAGAATGTGTGGAAGACCACATGTGTTACATTTGGCTGACTGTCCCCTACGTGCCTTTCATGCTTTCAGCTGTAAAGAGAGAGACTTTCATAGAAGTGTTCCCTTAAAATACTACTGGAAGAAATGCTCTTGCTTGTCACATGCACATGCTGAGAAGTCAAATATTCTCCCTGGTAAGGAGAAGTTGTCTGTGCAGCTTTTCTTTGGGTGGAGTCTATCTGCAAATGATGAAGGTCAAGGACAACCACGCAACCTGTGAAGGGTTTGAGGAGAGTCTCGAGAGGGTGCTGTGTGTGAGGAGGTCCTGGTGGAGACATGGCATGTGTTTTGTTGATTCCCAGGGTTTATTGTTGGTGTTCTGAAACTGAGCCTGAAGGCATCTTATTTTTTGGATATTGCCTTGCTTGGACTCCAGTTGTCAAGTTGTGGGTTCATCAGTGTGCTTTCCTGTTGCATGATGTTTCCTGGGAATGGCAGTTACTGAGCACAGATGTAAACTTTGCAACAGTGTGGTAGTGTAACGTATCTTCCAAGTTGCCCGTGTGTTGAAGAAGGATGATGTTGCCTTTGAGCTGAGACTTTGATGATTGGGTCATTAACTGAGGTCCGTGTCACTCATGGCCTTTAGAACTTCTAATGTTTGATCAAATTTTATGGGATGAGCAGAAAGATCTCTTTGCATTTGTCCATGTTGCAATGCTTGGATTCTGAGATACCATGTGCCCAACGTTTCTTTCAATGCTGGCTGTCTGCAGAGGTTGCTTTCCTGTTGCATGCTCTTTTGGCAGGTTGGCGTTCTGCCTATACAGAGACAGGGCAGCTGGAACACTTTGCTGTGATATAGTGTGAAATGGCTAAAGGGTAGGTTTAAAAGTTTGTCCTAGTTGTTAGATGAGGCCCACAGTTGTGGTTCCAAGTCTTTCCCCTTTTTTATCATCCAAAGAAACTAATAGTGGGCATACAGCTATGGTCTATGGTGAGCTGCTGTGTGAGCCTCCTGTGTACTTGTTAGCAGGTGGTTCCCTTTTCTGTGTACCTACTACAGCTGACACAATCTGAAGTGTGAAGCTACCATTCTTCCACTCCTGTAGAGTTCCCATTAATGCCTTCTTTCTTTGTCCAGGTCTGAAGCTGGGCCTCACTTTGGCTGGTAATCCTTAAAACACTAAAAGACTGACTTTAACCACAGTCAATGTGCTTTCCTGTTGCCTGATGTTTCCCGGGAATGGCAGTAACTGTGCACAGACGTACACTTTCTGTTCAGATTTGAGAGTCATGTACATTCCCAATTGCCCAATGTGCTGAAGTAGGATGATGGTGTCTTTGAGCTGATACTTTGACAACTGGGTCTTTATCAGAGCTGCATGTTGCTTATGCCCTTGAGAATATTTTACATTTCCTCAAAGTAGTGTTGTTGTCCTAAAAGCGGATTCGTTACACGCTGTGTGATGCACCGATCTCACGCACTGAGGAGATATATTGCTTTTTGTTGGGGCCTCGGTGCTCAGTGGACTTTCCACAATCCAAGCACGCCAGATTCATCAGGTGTGTCGCTTTTATACAGTAACTATTGCATATACTTTATTAAACTACTTCTACCTATTACATATTCAGACTATCTAATGCAGATGCAGGGGATTATATAACCACGACACATCAGAGGCCTTCTCCACATGCGCAGGGTTCTTGGGTGGTCTTTGGTGGTCATATGGGAAGGTATTCCCTCCTCACTTTGACAACTAAGTCGCTCTGTGCCTGGTCAATGGTTTGTTTTCCTGCCAAGAGAGACGTCTCATGAATCAGGAAAGAACAGAAAGGGTCAGAATGACCTTGGCTACTTCTGTAGGTATTACTAAAATTGTTTGAAGTTGAAAATGATTAACTAACTTGATTTAGAACAGGATTTTCTAATCTAAAACACAATTTCCTACATCTCACATCAGTGCAATAAGCAGAGAAAACTCTTTGCATGCACTGTGTTGTCATCTGCACGCTCAGTAAGGAGAAGCTGCATGTGCAACTTTTCTTACAATGGTGTCTATCTGCAGGGGTAGCTTTCCTGTTGCGTAGTATTTGAGCACAGTGAAAAATTCTGTCTGTCCCAATAGAGGCCAGGTGAAAAAGTTTGCTGTGGTATAATTTGAAATGTGTAAAAGATGGAAAGATGGTGTAAAAGTTCAGTTTGTCCTAGTTGTTAGATGAGCCCCACAGTTGTGGTTCCATGCATTTCCCCTTCTTTATTGTGCAAAGGAATTACTTTGAGGAACTGTGGCTTGCTCTTTGGTGTGAGCTCCTGTGTGAGCCTCCTGTGGACTTTTCCCCAACTAGATACCCTTCTTGTGCACCTACTACAGTTGACATAAGCTGAAATGTTAAGCTATGATTCCTTCACTTGTGTAGGTTTCCCATTCTTGCCTTGCTTATTGTCCAGGTGTAAAGCTGGGCCTCCTTGTGGCTGGGAACCCTGAAAACATGAAAAGACATCTTCTAGTTGTTGGGCTGAGGAAGTAGTTTCCATCCCTACCTTGAAAGTGTTCAGCTGCCAAGACAAAGACGTTGGCAGGCTTCTGTTTCCCTACAATGTCACTGAATGAAATGCTCTTTTGCCTGTGGTTGCCATATGGCCAAAACAGTGAATATTGTCTGTGGTGCCACTAAAGGCTGTGAATGCAGAGCAAGGAGGGTGGGAGGCTGGCTCCCAGCCAGGAAAACAGGTAGGGCAGTGTGGCTTTGGCTAAGGAATTGTTTGATTTCATGCCTGGTGCCAAGGCCTGTGCCATTCATGCCGTGATCCTGGTTTCCCTGTCCTGAAAGGCAATGACTGTCCTCCAGCAGTAACGTATTTGTGCAATTCCTGTGCCTGCAGAACGATGATGCATGGGTAGAATGGCTTATAATTTCTGTGTGAAACCTCCTTTATCCATCTGTATCTCCAGTAACGTTGCGATGCTTAGTTTCTTCATAGTTGTAATTACACCTTCTTTCAGGCCTCTGTTTCCTGGAAGGTCGTGGTTCCTTTTCCCCACACCTGGATATTTCTTTTGCATTTGAAACTGTGAGTGTTGTTTTGCAGCAAATAGTCACTTCAGCCAAGTAAGACAGAATTTTCAGTGTGAGGAAAATGAAGCAGAAGCTAAAAGTGAATCTGTTGTAATTTCTCAGCAGACTTAGCTTGAAAAAGAGACTGATGAGAAGATGTTTAGCCTGACGGCTTTGTATCTGTGGGAGATGAGCAGGCCACACAGTAGAATAGAATTGCTGGGAGCTGTTGACTATTTCTTATAATGAAAGCCCCTATTATCTAGTCCAGAGTTAGACTGAAGGGCCACACTTGCAGCTTGAGATATGACTGACTGCCAGGTGCTCTCGGGGATGAATTTCAGTACCCACAGTGAAGACCAAGAAG
This sequence comes from Buteo buteo, assembly GCF_964188355.1. Lineage (NCBI taxonomy): Eukaryota > Metazoa > Chordata > Aves > Accipitriformes > Accipitridae > Buteo > Buteo buteo. Next base: position 21,083,133 of record NC_134194.1, on the reverse strand, counting down.
ACTTCCTGGTGAGTTTCTCTGAGAGCACTTTGTCTTCTAATGCTTCCTTGCCTTGCTTGTCTAATTTATGTTTTTCTTTACCTGGTCTCATATGTGTGTAGGTTTACTTGGAATTATCAACATCACTTCATTTGGCAATGTGTCTTGTGTTAGTGCCTCTTGCTCATGCTGCAGTGGGTGTGAAAGGCAGGAGATGTGAGGGTATCTTTGTGTTCTGTTATTGTCAGGGGGAATAGATGTAGGCACGACCTTAGTAGGAGGCGGGAGCATCTCTGTGGAACAGTGGGTGTGATAAAAGAGGGGAGGAGATTCCCCATAAGCCATTAGTTTGATGACCCATTCTCTGCTGGATGACCACTCCTCTTTTAGTGTGTCCGTTTATCATTCCTGTGCTTTAGAATCCTGTTCCTTCTCACAATGGTGGTGTGGAGACAAATGTACCTCCCTTCTTGGTATGAGCATAGTGCATTATCCTCTCCTGATATGTTTTTGCCTATTATGTGAAGGTCAGAAACAAACCTGCAAGTTGTGTAGGGCTGGAGAGAAGACAGGGGAGCTCTGTGTGTCAAGCTATAGGAGAACAGATGGCCATTTCCTTGCTTGACATAGTTAACACAGCGGTGTGCCTGATGGAGTACTATGCAATATGCGTTGCTTCTGCTCAGTAAGTTTGGCCCAAGAAATGTTATTCCACCAATCCATCGACTGCTGTACATTCCTAAGTCTTGCCTTGCTTGTTGTCATGAGCTACAGCTCAACCTCTGGGTGTCTGTTCACCTGTGGAAGGTCACATGTGTTCCAGTTGTCTGAGTGTAGGGGCAGTTCCCGTACAAAACTTCGATGTTTACGGCTGTAAAGAGGAAGCATTTCATAGACGGGCGTGTGCTCACCCAGGCACACTTGTCTGTAGGGTAAGAAAGGAGAACCATCTCTACTGCAATCCACAAACTGCAGAGTGACAGCCCTGCCCAGCCAAGGTTTCCACGAACAGACGAGGGACCAGTTGGAGAGCGCACGCAAGGTGTCCTCCACACGGTCGCCCAAAACCATGCTGGCCGCTCAATTGGAGAGTTATGGGTTTGACAGCTGGCCTGTTAGGTGGATAAGGAACTGGCTGGATGGCAGCATCCAAAGAGTTGTAGTCAATGGCTCAATGTCCTAGTGGAAATCAGTAATGTGTGGTGTCCCACAAGGGTCCATACTGGGACCAATACTACTGAATATCTATCAAATATTACAGTGGGATTGAGTGCAGCCACAGCAAGTTTGCAGATGACACGGGGCTGACTGGTGCAATTGATTGGCTAGAGGGAAGGGATGCCATCCAGAGGGACCTTGACAGGCTGGAGAAATGGGCCCGTGTGAACCTCATGAAGTTCAACAAGGCCAAGTGCAAAGTTCTGCCGCTGGGTGGGGGCAACCCCCAGTTTCTGTACAGACTGGGGGATTGAGAGCAGCCTTGTGGAGGCGGACTTGGGGGTAGCGGTGGGTGACAAATGGGACATGTACTGGTGATGTACTCTTGCTGCCCAGAAAGGCAATATTATCTTCGGCTGCATAACCAGCAGCATGGCCAGAAGGTCAAGGGAGGGAATTCTCCCCCTCCCTTCTACTTCCATGAGACCCCACCTGGAGTACTGCATCCAGCTCAGGGGTCCATGGCCCAAAAAGACATGGACCTGTTTGAGTAGTTCCAGAGAAGGACCACAAAAGTGTTCAAAGGGCTGGAACATCTCTGTGATGAAGAAGAGCTAAAGGCGTTGAGGTTCTTTAGCCTAGAGAACAGAAGGCTCTGGGGAGACCATATGGCGCCTTTTCAATATAGAGAGAGGGCTTAAAAGAAAGATGGAGAAAGACTTTTTACAAGGGCCTGTTGTGACAGGAGAAGGGGCAATGTTTTTAAACTGAAAGAGGATAGATTTTGATTGAACGTAAGGGTGGTGAGACACTGGAACAGGTTGCCCACAGATGTTGTGGATGCACCATCATTGGAAGTGTTCCAGAACAGGTTGGACGGGGCTTTGAGCAACCTGTCCTAGTGAAGGATGTCCCTGTCCATGGCAGGGACGTGGATTCAACATTCTTTAAAGGCCCCTTCCAACCCAAACCAGTCTACAATTCTATGAAAGACTCAATGTGGCTTTGCACTTTCCCATTGTCAGCCGCTCAAGTATGGAGACAGAACAGAAGGCATTTCAGTGTGAATCAGAAACACAGTAGTGTCTTACCATGGAGCTACACACATCCCTTTAGGGTGATATATTTCCCAGGGTAATTGTTCTTCTCCCTAAAAGGAAAATTAACAACGGGACAAATGTCAGACTTTCAGGAGCCAAAGGAAGAATTCCTGAGAAGACAGAAACCCTTAGCAGGCCTGGCGTGGGAGGACTGCAATGATTTTTGCTTCATTCTGTTTCTGATTACTTACTGATTACTCCAGCAAGAGTAATTTCATCTCAGTATTCGTCCCAGGTGAGGAAAGCAGAATTGAAGGTACCTGACAGAGTGCTAAAAAGCTCGTGAAGGCTTCCCTAGCTACAATACCGTTTCATGCTATTATGGTTCCATCTTGCTTTTAAGGAAGAGCAGCCGAGTTCCTTTATTTATTGCTCTGCAACGAGCATTTCCTTCAGACATTCATTGCCACTCAAGGAGGCGACCTAAAGGTACCCGACAGCGTCTCTCAGGCTTAAACGGCTTCGGGGTGCCATGAAGCAAGTGCTTCCGAGCCTCCTGATTCTCGAAAAAGAGAGACCCCAAAGCTGGGTGCAGCCACTAAACACCGGCCACAAGCCCGGGCCACCGTGAGCGAGCGCGGCCATCAGCTGGCTGCGGTGGCGTCGCGGCGCCTCCGGGTGCCGCTGTTGGCCGAGGCGGAGCGGCGCCGGAGCCGCAGCAGGAGCCGCAGCCGCAGACGGAGCCGCCGCAGCGTCCTGCCCCCGCAGGCTGCTCGCTCGCACGGCGCCGGCCAGAGCGGCAGCGGCACGGGCAGCAGAGGCGAGAGGCGGCGCGGCGCGGGGAGCAGCGGCGTCCGAGCCGGCGCCGAGATCGCTGGCCTCCGGCGGGCCCTGCGCTCGCTGCGGAGAGTGGCTGGAAGGGACGCAGGGCAGCGGCAGGAGGGAGGAGCGCGGCGAGCGCTGCCCAGAATGGCGGGCAGGCAGAGGCAGAGGCAGAGGCAGAGCGGCCGGCGAGCAGCCGGGCGAGTGCTGCTGCCCGCTTTGCTGCTGGGCTTGTGCTGCCGGGCGGCGCCGGAGCGGGTCCGCTACGCCATCCCCGAGGAGCTGGGCAGAGGCTCGCTGGTGGGGCCGCTGGCGCGGGACCTGGGGCTGAGCCCGGCCGACCTGCCGGCACGCCAGCTGCGGCTCAGCGCCGAGAAGCAGTACTTTGGCGTGAGCGGGGAGAGCGGGAACCTCTACGTGAGCGAGAGGCTGGACCGGGAGGAGATGTGCGGCGAGGCGGCGTCCTGCTCCGTCAGCTTCGAGGCGCTGGTGCAGAACCCGCTCAACGTTTTCCACGTCGAGGTGGCCATCCTGGACATCAACGACAACGCCCCAGCCTTCAGCAAGGCTGTTTTGGACATAGAGATCGGTGAATGGACACTTCCCGGGGCGCGTTTTCCGCTGGAGATGGCCCGAGACACGGACGTGGGCAGCAACGCGCTCCTGACTTACCAGCTCACCAGCAACCCGTCCTTCACCCTGGCCGTGAAGGAAAGCCCGGGTGGAAGCAGGCAGCCGGAATTAGTGCTGGAGAGAGCGCTGGACCGGGAGAAGCAGAGTTCCTTTCAGCTGGTGCTGACGGCGGTGGATGGCGGGGACCCCGTGAGGTCCGGGACCGTCCAGGTTCGCGTCAACGTGACGGATGCCAACGACAACGCGCCCGTGTTCAGTAAAAGCGCCTACGAGGCACGAGTGCGGGAGAACCTTCCAGCGGGGACGCTGGTGCTGCGGGTGCGGGCCACGGATGCAGACGCGGGCTCCAACGGGCGGGTCTCCTACGCCTTCGGCAATGTGCCGGACGGCGTCCGCGCATTGTTCAGTGTTGACAGCGACAGCGGCGAGGTCAGGACGGCGGGGCCCCTCGATTTCGAGGAGAAGAGCAAATACAGCTTCGGCCTGGAGGCGAGGGACGGGGGTGGTCTGGTGGCGCACTGCAAGGTGCAGATAGACATCACGGACGAGAACGACAACGCGCCCGAAATCACGATGTTGTCGGTGTCGAGCCCGGTGCCCGAGGACGCGCCGGCCGGCACGGTGGTGGCCCTGTTGAAAGTGCGTGACCGGGACTCCGGGGAGAACGGCCAGGTGTCGTGCGAGCTGTCGGGCGAGGCGCCGCTGTCGATCGTGGCGTCGTCGGGCGGCTCGTACAAGGTGGTGACGGCGAGCGCGCTGGACCGGGAGCAGGCGGCCGAGCACCGGGTGGCGGTGGTGGCCAGGGACCGGGGCAGCCCGGCGCTCTCCAGCCGCGCGGCGCTGGTGCTGGAGGTGTCGGACGTGAACGACAACGCGCCGGTGTTCGAGGAGGCCGCCTACAGCGCCTACGTGGCGGAGAACAACGCGGCGGGCGCGCCGGTGCTGCGCGTGCGCGCGCGGGACGCGGACGCGGGCGCCAACGGGCGCGTCAGCTACTGGCTGGCGGGCGGCAGCGCGGGCGCGGCGGGCGCGGCGCCGTACGTGTCGGTGGAGGCGCGGAGCGGCGCGGTGTACGCGCAGCGCTCCTTCGACTACGAGCAGTGCCGCGAGTTCGCGGTGGCGGTGCGGGCGCAGGACGGCGGGGCGCCGGCGCGGAGCTCGACGGCGACGGTGCGCGTCTTCGTGCTGGACCGCAACGACAACGCGCCGCGGGTGCTGTGGCCGGCGGCGGGCGCGGGGGCGGGCGCGGGGGCGGCCCCGGGCGCGGCCCCGTTCGAGGTGGTGCCGCGGTCGGCCGAGGCCGGGTACCTGGTGGCCAAGGTGGTGGCGGTGGACGCGGACGCGGGGCGCAACGCGTGGCTGTCGTACGAGCTGGTGCAGGCGCCGGAGCCGGCGCTGTTCCGCGTGGGGCTGCACAGCGGCGAGGTGCGGACGGCGCGGGCCGTGTCGGAGAGGGACGCGGCGAAGCAGCGGCTGGTGGCCGTGGTGAAGGACCACGGGCAGCCGGCGCTGTCGGCCACGGCCACGCTGCACGTGGTGCTGGCCGAGAGCTTGCAGGAGGCGCTGCCGGAGCTGAGCGAGCGGGCGGCGGGCGCCGACTCGCCGGCGGAGCTGCAGTTCTACCTGGTGCTGGCGCTGGCGCTCCTCTCCGCCCTCTTCCTGCTGAGCGTGGCGCTGGCCGTGCTGGCGCGGGTGCGCCGGGCCGGGCCGCCCGCCGTCCTGCGCTGCCTGGGCGCGCAGCGCTTCTCCGTGGCCGGCGCCGCCTTCCCGGCCGACTTCTGCGAGGGCACCTTGCCCTACTCCTACAACCTGTGCGTGGCGCCGGGCCGCGCCGTCGCCGAGGGCGCTTGGCTGCCGCCGCCGCTGCCCAGCCTGGCCGCGGAGGAGCTTCTCGGCGCGGAGCCCTGCGGGAAGCGGAGCCCGACCAGCAGCGCCGGCGCGGGAGAGCCGCCCGCGGACGCCGAGGCCCCGCAGGTCTGTAAGCCCGCGCAGTCCTTGTCTCTGAGCCTTTCCTAACCTCGCGCCGAGGGGAGCGGGCTCTTGCTCGTCCTTCGGCCGCTTGGGCGCCTGCTGACGCGCTCTCTTTCTGTCAACCGGTGAAGTAATCCTCTGCGGTGTCTTTTCTGGCAGCAGGCAGCGGGAACCGGCACTTCCTGCCTCACCGCCTGTCACACGCGTAGGCTCAGTGGAGAAGTCCTTGCCATTCAGCTTGTGCTGGGTGAAATGGTACAAGTGTGGTTTAGCTCTCAGGTGGAGTGAGCTCTGCTGATGCTGAACGTCGGTGGTTTGCATTTGTTCACTTGACACTCAGAGCAGGCAGGTACCGGCGGCAGTTCTTAGTTCATAGCTCGTTCAGTTTTGAGACAAGGGCGTTTCCGCAAGTCAGTTTCAGCTGAGAAGGTTTTTGTTGTGGAACGTGTGTTCTGTAAAATGGTATGAGTTCCTGATGTTGAACGCAGATCCCTACCGTGTACAATGAGATGAATTAAGTCTATATGATGGAGTCGGGAAAGTGGGATTGGTGCTTGATGTTTCAGATTTTGACCTTCCTGATGGCTTTTTCCCGAAGCGATGGACTTGGGAACCGGTTGACAGCTGGATAAAAACACCCCGTTGTTTAATGTTGTTTCTAGAATGGAGCAGCAAGTCCTAAGTGTAAGCACGGTCTGTACCGTGTAAGGCTGTAAAAAACAAAACAAACAAACAAACAAACAAAACCCGTAAAAACAAAGTGGGGCGAAATGGAGGCTGATTGAGAGAGGCCTCCGGTGTGCAGCCGAAAAGCAACGAAGTCGAGAGCGAAGGGCCGTCCCTGAGGAGGACTCCTTGTGAGAGGGGATCTTCGTTGCTGCCTTGTGCTATGGCTGGGGGTTTGGGAAACTAATGTGGCTGGTGTCGTTCCGGTATGAGACACTTTTGATCTGCAAAAGGGTGAGTGAAAAGTCTTGCAAGCACGACTGCTGCTTATTGCTGTGCAACTGGTGGTGCAGATTGTGCTTTTGGACTAACGGGCCAAGACTGGTAATGCTCTGCACGGAATATTAAGAGAACTTTATATCTACCTTGTATCACCATAACAAAAACGTTTTTCCCTGCGGTAGAAATAACAAAAGCACGACAGGCGTGTCATTTCTTTCTGGTCGTCATCGCCCCTTCCTAGCCGATTCCTTCACGTTATCGAATTAATTGTTTAGGTGTAAATGCCTATGTAGCATGCAGACCCTTAATTTATGTGGCCTAATGAGAAATCACCCATTCAAGTCCGTTAAGTTTCCTGTTTCGGTATTAGCTGCCTCTGTAGGTCTTCCAGCAGTTTAATGATGTACCCATTAGCTTAGTGTCGTCAAATTAATTTCATGGATGCACATGAACGGGTGCCTGTCTCAAGACAGCACACTTTTGTCTCAAACCCCCCCACGTTTATCTAATTAAGTGAATCATATTCATTATAATTTCCCTTAACGATTGGTTCTTTCTTCTTCGTCTGTCACGTAAATTAGTGCGCAGACTCGGTCTTCTTCCTTCATTATTATGAAGGTATTAGCTGCCTCTGTAGGTCTTCCAACAGTTTGATGATGTAGCCATTAGCTCAGTGTCGTCACTGAAACACTCCATTGCTCTCATCCCGTTCTAAAATACTGGCGGGACTTGACTTTCCCGACTAGCGGGAAAATAGGCGCAGAAGAAAAACTGGGAGCAACGCAAAGGTGTCGTATGCCTGCAATCGCCCTCCATTTTGCTAGGGTGGGCCACAGAATGCTATTTCAAGGAAAGTTCCTGAAGCGTGGGTTCATGAGCCTGATATAATTGCTTTTCCGGGGTGTGTGTGGGATGTGTGTTCGAATATTACGTTTTGTATTTCAGAGCCTGTTTTCTCTTGCTTTCCTTGTAGCACTCATTCAAGCACGGCGAATACAGAAAGTCGTGTTAGAGGTTATAGTACCGTCTTAGGGGGCTTAGATTCTTAGTTGACTGACCTCACCTTCTTGAGCCTTTAGATGTCTAATCTCAGCCAGTGGACGTGGTCGTTAATTTCCAGCGTGTTCCTTATTGTTGTCCCACAAACGGGGTTCGTTTATGCGGCGTGCAAGCCAATAGCACACAGAGTCGAGGTATTTTTAAATTAAGTTCATGGATGCACATGAACGGGTGCCTGTCTCAAGACAGCATACCTTTGTCTCAAAACTCCCCACGTTTATCTAATTAAATGATACATATTCACTTTTATTTGCCTTAACGTTTGGTTCTTTCTTCTTCGCCTCTTACCTACTTCTTACTCTGTCTTGGCACTCTTATATTTCTACAAGATTACTTTACCACTGGACTGTGGATTCCACGGGGCCTGTAAATTTCCTTTAATACCCCCAAAACTAGAAATTCCCTCTACGATTTCTACAGTGAAATGGGATCCTATATCAGAAGACAGACCTTCTGGAATATCAAATCTAGGGAAAATTTCTTTTAATAAGTCCTTAATGATTTCTCTAGCTTTCTTGGTACGACATGGAAAGGCCTCTGGCCAACTGATATAATTACCGGCTATTGTCAATAAATATTTGTATGATTTACACCGTGCTAGTTCTATAACATCTCTTTGCCAGTATTCCCCAGGAGTTGTTGCATGTTTCACTACTACTCCTATAACCCTCTTGGTAATTTTTTGGGTGATTAGCACAACAAATAGCACGTCTCTTAACTATTATGTCTGTCAGGTTTTGCATTTTTGGTTCTACAAGCTATCTTTTTGGCAGTCAATACCAATGCATTTGCTCTTGAATGGTTTTCTCGATGCAATCCTTTAAGTAGACTTTCCATCATCTTTTCAGAAAGTAGCAGTTGCTTTAAAGGTGTCACCCACCATCCCTGATCATTCTTAGAAAAATCTAGTAATTCTGGCAATTGATCTTCGCTCTCAATATATTGTGCAGGTGATGATTCTAAACGAGGTGCTGGAATTAAAGGTCCCTCAACTGTTGACTTTTTTAAAGCTGCTTGTTTTGCCACTTGATCCGCTTTTCGATGTCACTTTATCATTCACTATTCTCTCTCTGATGGGCTTCACAATGTGTTATTGGAACTTCCTTGGGTTGAAGAACTGCCTGTATAAGTTTCGCTATTTCTTCTCTATATTGAATTGGGGCTCCTTGCGAGCTTAAAAGTCCTCTTTCTTTCCAAGTGGCTCCATGTGCCTGCTTCAGCCACGCCTTAGCCTTTAAAGGTCTAATCTCAGTCAGTGGTCGTGGGGTACTTAATTCCCAGCGTGTTCCTTAGGAACGGAGGTCTTTAAAGCAAAGTTCCTGCCACTTGGGTTCCTAATTCTGGTTCACGGCGTTGGGCGGGGGGTGTCTGAATAAAGCGGTTTGTGTTTCAGAGCCTGTTTCCTCTTGCTCTCCCTGTACCAATCATTCAGGCATGACCGCTACACAAATTTGTGTTGGAGATTGTGCCTTCGGACTAATGGGATGAGGCTCGTAATCATGTGCATGCGAGACGAGCAGACGTTATTTTACTTGGCATGTCTCGGCGTTAGCAAGGGATTTTTCCCGTGCGGTCGGAACAGCACGGCGGGGGCGGGAGGCCTCTGCCTTCCTCCTGGTCGTGATCGCCTCGCGGGTGGAAGGAGAGATGGGCTGGCGAAAAGGCAGCGCAGGAGATGACCGCTGGACGGGCCCCGCTGTCCCCGTGGCGACGGTGCCGTCCCCGGCCGCTGCCCGCGGGCAAGGCAGGGCGGGCAGCGCTCGGCAGCGCTGGGTGCCTGCAGTGCCGGGAGGAGGCTGCGGGCGCCGCTGTTGACCGAGGAGGAGCGAGAGGAAGGCCGGAGCGCTGCCGGCAGCCCCGCCCGCTGCGGCCCGGCTGGCTCGCTCGCTCGCTGGCTGGCTCGGCGGCCGGGCGGTTCTGCGAGCGTCCCCGCGGTGCGGAGCCGTGCTGCAGCGAGGCGGAGGGGCCGGCGGCAGCGGCCGGGAGCGGAGCCTGACCGGGAAGCGCCTGGGAAGAGCGTGCGGCGGCGGTGCGGGGCCGGCGGGGCCGCGGCGGCGATGTGCGCGGCGGGGAGGCGCTGGGTCCGGCGGGAGCGAGCCCTGCTGTGGTGCGTCCTGGTGGCGGCGTGGGAGGCGGCGTGGGGGCAGCTGCGCTACTCGGTTCCCGAGGAGATGCCGAAGGGCTCGTTCGTGGGCGACGTGGCCAAGGACCTGGGGCTGGAGCTGCCGGCGCTCCGCGAACGCGGCGTCCGCGTTGTCTCCGAGGGGAGGACGCAGTATTTCGCTCTGTACGGGAAGACGGGACATTTGGTGACGGCGGAGCGGATAGACAGAGAGCAGCTGTGCCGGCTGGTGGAGAAATGCGTGCTGCGCTGTGAGGTGATAGTGGAGGGGGAAATGAAGTTTTACGGCATCGAAGTGGAAATCACGGACGTTAACGACAACGCGCCCAGCTTCCAAGAGACAGAAACGGAGCTGAGAATGAGCGAGACGACAGCCCCGGGGTCGCGGTTTCCCCTGGCCGAGGCCCACGACCCGGACTCGGGAGGGAATTCTCTGCAGAGCTACGAGCTAAGCGGCGACGAGCACTTCTCGCTGGCCGTGCAGGCGGGTCCCGGCGGGGATCAGCGTCCCGAGCTGGTGCTGGCGAAGGCACTGGACCGGGAGGAGGCGGCGTTTCACGAGCTGGTGCTGAGGGCGAGCGACGGCGGAGAGCCGGCGCGGACGGGCACGGCGCGGATCCGCGTGGCGGTGCTGGACGCGAACGACAACGCGCCCGTGTTCAGCCAGGCGGAGTACACGCTGCGTGTGCCGGAGGACGTGCCCGTGGGCTCCACCCTCGTCACCGTCACGGCCACCGACGCCGACGAGGGCATCTACGGTCATGTGAAATATTCGTTGAGGAAAACGAAGAACCTGGCATTGGAGGTTTTCCAGCTGGACGCCGAGACAGGGTCCATCACACTGATGCGGAAGTTGGACTTCGAGGAAGGCGACTCGCACGAACTGGAGGTGCAGGCACATGACGGAGGAGAGCTTTTCGATACGGCCAAAGTCGCGATCACGGTGACAGACGTCAACGACAACGCACCTCAGATTTCGGTGCGGTCGGCGCTGAGCGCGATCTCGGAGGACGCGCCGCCGGGCACGGTGGTGGCCCTGCTGCACGTGCAGGACCGGGACTCGGGGGCGAACGGCGAGGTGCGGTGCTCGCTGGACGGGGGCGTCCCGTTCCGGCTGCAGAGCTCGCAGGGCAGCTACTACCGCGTGGTGACGGCGAGGGCTCTGGACCGGGAGGAGGTGGCGGAGTACAACGTGACGGTGCGGGCGGCGGACGGCGGGTCGCCGGCGCTGTGGAGCAGCGCGGTGCTGGCGCTGCGGGTGCTGGACGTGAACGACAACGCGCCGGTGTTCGCGGAGGCGCGCTACAGCGCCCGGCTGCCCGAGAACAACGCGGCGGGCGCGCTGGTGCTGACGGTGCGGGCGGCGGACGCGGACTGGGGGCAGAACGCGCGCGTGCGGTACCGGCTGTCGGAGGGGCGGGTGCGGGGCGCGCCGCTGTCGTCCTACGTGTCGGTGCAGGCGGAGACGGGCGCGCTGTACGCGCTGCGCTCCTTCGACTACGAGGAGGTGCGCGAGGTGGGGCTGTGGGTGCGGGCGGAGGACGGCGGCGCGCCGGCGCTGAGCAGCAACGTGTCGGTGCGGCTCGTGATCGTGGACGAGAACGACAACGCGCCGCAGGTGCTGTACCCGCCGCCGGCGCCGGCGCCGGGCGCGGGCTGGGCGGGCGTGGAGCTGGCGCCGCGCTCGGCGGAGCCCGGGGCGCTGGTGGCCAAGGTGGTGGCGGTGGACGCGGACGCGGGGCAGAACGCGTGGCTGTCGTACGAGCTGGCCAAGGCGACGGAGCCGGGGCTGTTCCGCGTGGGGCTGCACAGCGGCGAGGTGCGGACGGCGCGCTTCCCGCTGGCCCGCGACGCGGCGCGGCAGAGCCTGGTGGTGGTGGTGAAGGACCACGGGCGGCCGGCGCTGTCGGCCACGGCCACGCTGACGGTGGTGCTGGCCGAGAGCGTGGCCGAGCTGCTGTCGGAGCTGGGCAGCGCGGCGGCGGCGGCGCCGGGCGAGCCGGCCGGCAGCCTGACGCGGTGGCTGGTGGTGGCCGTGGCGGCCGTGTCCTGCCTCTTCCTCGCCTTCCTGCTGCTGCTGCTGGCGCTGCGCCTGCGGCGCTGGCGCCGCTCGCAGCTGCTGGCGGCGGGCAGCGGCGCCTTGCGCGGCGTCCCGGCCTCGCACTTCGTGGGCATCGACGGCGTCCGCGCCTTCCTGCACTCCTACTCGCACGAGGTGTCGCTCACCGCCGACTCGCGCAAGAGCCAGCTCCGCTTGTCGGCCGGCAGCTGCTGCGACACGCTCCCGGCCCGGCCGCCGCCCGACGAGCCCGCGCCGCTGCTCGGGGAGGACCCTGCCGGCGCCCGCCGCGCGGACCCCGCCGCTCCCCCGGTGAGTTCCTCCCACCAGCCCTTCTCCGCGGCGCGGCGCGGCGCGGCGCTTCCCTCCGCTGCTTCTCCGCCCTTTCCCCCCCGTCTTCTGCCTCCTGCCTCGGGAGGTGGAGGTAGCGGGAAGGCAAAGCTTCGCTCAGCCACGCGCGGGGCGCTGCCGCCTCGTGCTCCCGGGAGGTGAGCGTGGGATGGCGGCTCAGCGTGACCGTTGCTGCGGGAGGCAGGAGAAGCGGGAGGCTGCTGTTGCCTGCTGGAGCTTCCTCTCAGCGGGGCTTGCTGCTTTTGTCACGTCGCTGATGCGTTACATGCTGTTCACTGACCCAGCCTCTCCCGGAGGACAGCTCCTCTTTTACTCTTAGAACCCCGAGGTTTCTCTCCAGAAGGCTAGTGAGCAGGCAATGTATCTTCCTTCTCTGTACGGAGACATAGTGAAATCTCGGCGAGGTCCGTGGCGTGGTAGTGGTGCATGTTGAGGACAAATGGTCTGGGTTCTGGCCCTTTGATGACAAGTGCTTGCAAGCTATGAGGGTCAGCGAACACCAGGCAAGTTGTGACGGCTTGGAGACGAGAGTCTTGGGAGGTGTTTGTGCGGGGCTGTGGAAGGACACAAGAGATCTGGTTTGCTCCTTTCCCTGTTCGGTGCCCATCTGTAGTACCATGCAATGTGAGTTTTGGCTTCCCAAGTAAGTTTGGCCCAAGTCAGACATGTTGTTCCAGCTGCATAGGGAGCCCTGGGAGGTTCCTCCTGTGTGCTTGCACGTTGTGGAGATGTATCTAACTAACAGCTTAATTCTATACTTATGGCAAGTGCCCTAAAGGGAGCTTTGGGAGGAGCCAGCCCTGGTTTTGTAACCTACTAAACACCTGAGTTATGCCATAATCTAGAAGAGTATGTTGTCATCCCTTCCCTTCTGTATGTGTTAACGTCTCAACTTGCTCGTTGTAATGATGTGGAGGTGGGCTATTGTCCGTGATAATCTTTGGAAGACCACATGTGTTATATTTGGCTGACTGTCCCCTACATGCCTTTCATGTTAACAGCTGTAAAGTGAGAGAGACTTTCATAGAAGTGTTCCCTTAAAATACTACTGGAAGAAATGCTTTTGCTTGTCACATGCATATGCTGAGAAGTCAAATATTCTCCCTGGTAAGGAGAAGTTGTCTGTGCAGCTTTTCTTTGGGTGGAGCCTATCTGCAAATGATGAAGTTCAAGGACAACCACGCAACCTGTGAAGGGTTTGAGGAGATTCTCGAGAGGGTGCTGTGTGTGAGGAGGTACTAGTGGAGACATGGCATGTGTTTTGTCGATTCCCAGGGTTTATTGTTGGTGTTCTGAAACTGAGCCTGAAGGCATCTTATTTTTTGGATATTGCCTTGCTTGGACTCCAGTTGTCAAGTTGTGGGTATATCAGTGTGCTTTCCTGTTGCATGATGTTTCCTGGGAATGGTGGTTATGAAGCATAGATGTAAACTTTGCAACAGTGTGGTAGTGTAACGTATCTTCCAAGTTGCCTGTGTGTTGAAGAAGGATGATGTTGCCTTTGAGCTGAGACTTTGAGGACTGGGTCTTTAACTGAGGTCCGTGTCACTCATGGCCTTTAGAATTTTTAATGTTTAACCAAATTGTATGGGATGACCAGAAAGGTCACTTTGCATGCAACCATGTTGTAATGGTTGGGTTCTGAGATGACATGTTCACAACGCTTCTTTTGATGGTATCTGTCTGCAGAGGTGGCTTTCCTGTTGCATGCTCTTTGGGCAGGTTGAAGTTCTGCCTGTACAGAGACGGGGCAGCTGGAACACTTTGCTGTGATATGGTGTGAAATGGCTAATGGGTAGGTTTGAAAGTTTGTCCTAGTTGTTAGATGAGGCCCACAGTTGTGGTTCCAAGTCTTTCCCCTTTTTTATCATCCAAAGAAACTATTAGCGGGAATACGGCTGTGGTCTATGGTGAGCTGCTGTGTGAGCCTCCTGTGTACTTGTTAGCAGGTGGTTCCCTTTTCTGTGTACCTACTACAGCTGACACAATCTGAAATGTGAAGCTACGATTCTTCCACTCCTGTAGGTTTCCCATTAATGCCTTCTTTCTTTGTCCAGGTCTGAAGCTGGGCCTCACTTTGGCTGGTAATCCTTAAAACACTAAAAGGTTAAAAGACTGACAGGTTGTCGGGGTGGGCAAGTAGTTTCCATCCATCCCCTGAAGGTTTACAGCTGCCAAGATGTGGTGGGTTAGCCTTGGAGAGCCGACAGGTGCCCACGAAGCTGCTTTTTCACTCTCCCTCTGCAACTGAACTGTGGAGGGAAAATATGATGAAAGTCTCATGAGTTGAGGTAAGGACAGGGAGATCACTCAGCAATTATCATCACTTGGCAAGCCAGACGTGACTCAGGGAAATGAATTTAACCTATTGCCTATTAATGTCAGGGTAGGAAAATGAGAAATAAGAACAACCTTAAAACACCTTCCCTCCACTCCTCCCTTCTGAAACTATGTGGAAGATGGCAGCTGTTAGAGTTGCTTCAAGTGTCCGGTACGTGCCTTTCATGTTTACAGCTGTAAAGAGAGAGACTTTCCTAGAAGTGTTCCCTTAAAATACTACTGGAAGAAATGCTTTTGCTTGTCACATGCACATGCTGAGAAGTCAAATATTCTCCCTGGTAAGGAGAAGTTGTCTGTGCAGCTTTTTTTTGGGTGGAGTCTATCTGCAAATGATGAAGGTCAAGGACAACCACGCAACCCGAGAAGGGTTTGAGGAGATTCTCGAGAGGGTGCTGTGTGTGAGGAGGTCCTGGTGGAGACATGGCATGTGTTTTGTCGATTCCCAGGGTTTATTGTTGCTGTTCTGAAACTGAATGTGAAAGTGTCCCATTTTGGGATATTGCCTTGCTCGGACTCCAGCTGTCCAAGTTGTGGGTTCATCAGTGTGCTCTGCTGTTGCATGATGTTTCCTGGGAATGGCAGTTACTGAGCACATACGTACACTTTCTGTTCAGATTTCAGAGTCATGTACCTTCCCAGTTGCCCAATGAGCTGAAGTAGGATGATGGTGTCTTTGAGCTGATACTTTGACAACTGGGTCTTTATCAGAGCTGCATTTGCTTATATCCTTGAGAAGATTTTACATTTCCTCAAAGTAGTGTTGTTGTCCTAAAAGGAAATCTGTTACCCACTGTGCGATAGACCAATCTCACACGCTCAGGAGATACATTGCTTTTTGTTCGGGCCAGGGTGCTCGCTGGACTTTTCTCCAATCCAAGCACGCCAGATTCATCAAGTGTGTCTCTTTTATTCAGCATCTATTGCATATACTTTATTAAACTACTCCTACCTCATACATATTCAGACTATCTAATGCAGATGCAGAGGATTATATAACCATGACACAACAAAGGCCTTCTCCGCATGTACTGGGATCTCGAGTGGTCTTTGGTGGTCATTTAGGGAGGTATTGCCTCCTTACTTTGACCAGCTAAGTCGCTCTGTGCCTGGTCAATGGTTTGTTTTGCTGCCAAGAGGGACGTAACATCAATCTGGAAAAAACAGAAAGGGTCAGAATGACCTTGGCTACTTCTGTAGGTATTACTAAAATTGTTTGAAGTTGAAAATGATAACTAACTTGATTTAGAACAGGATTTTCTAATCTAAACCAGGATTTTCTACATCTGACGTCAGTGCAATGAGCAGAGGAATCTCTTTGCATGTGTCTGTGTTGTCATCTGCACGCTCAGTAAGGAGAAGCTGCATGTGCAACTTTTCTTTCAATGGTGTCTATCTGCAGAGGTAGCTTTCCTGTTGCATAATATTTGAGCACAGTGAAAAATTCTGTCTGTCCCAATAGAGGCCAGGTGAAAAAGTTTGCTGTGGTATAATTTGAAATGTGTAAAAGATGGAAAGATGGTGTAAAAGTTCAGTTTGTCCTAGTTGTTAGATGAGCCCCACAGTTGTGGTTCCATGCATTTCCCCTTCTTTATTGTGCAAAGGAATTACTTTGAGGAACTGTGGCTTGCTCTTTGGTGTGAGCTCCTGTGTGAGCCTCCTGTGGACTTTTCCCCAACTAGATACCCTTCTTGTGCACCTACTACAGTTAACATAAGCTGAAATGTTAAGCTATGATTCCTTCACTTGTGTAGGTTTCCCATTCTTGCCTTGCTTGTTGTCCAGGTGTAAAGCTGGGCCTCCTTGTGGCTGGGAACCTTCATAACATGAAAAGACCTCTTATAGTTGTTGGGCTGAGGAAGCAGTTTCCATCCCTACCTTGAAAGTGTTCAGCTGCCAAGACAAAGACGTTGGCACACTTCTGTTTCCCTACAATGTCACTGAATGAAATGCTCTTTTGCCTGTGGTCGCCATATGGCCAAAACAGTGGATATTGTCCGTGGTGCCGCTAAAGGCTGTGAATGCAGAGCAAGGAGGGTGGGAGGCTGGCTCTCAGCCAGGAAAACAGGTAGGGCAGTGTGGCTTTGGCTGAGGAATGGTTTGATTTCATGCGTCTTACCAAGGCCTGTGCCATTCATGCCATGATCCTGGTTTCCCTGTCCTGAAAGGCAATGACTGTCCTCCAGCAGTAATGTATTTGTGCAATTCCTGTGCCTACAGAACAATGAAGCATTGGTAGAACGGCTTATAATTCCTGTGTGAAACCTCTTTTATCCATCTGTATCTCCAGTAACGTTGCGATGCATAGTTTCTTCATGGTTGTAATTACACTTCCTTTCAGGCCTCTGTTTCCTGGAAGGTCATGTTTCCTTTTCCCCACATCTGGATATTTCTTTTGCATTTGAAACTGTGAGTGTTATTTTGCAGCAAATGCTTATTTCAGCCAAGTAAGACAGAATTTTCAGTGTGAGGAAAATGAAGCAGAAGCTAAAAGAGAACCTGTTGTAATTCCTCAGCAAACTTAGCTTGAGAAAGAGGCCGATGAGAAGATGTTTAGCCTGACGGCTTTGTATCTGTGGGAGATGAGCAGGCCACACAGTAGAATAGAATTGCTGAGAGCTGTTGACTATTTCTGATAATGAAAGCCCCTATTATCTAGTCCAGAATTAGACTTAAGGGCCACACTTGCAGCTTGAGATATGACTGACTGCCAGGTGCTCTCGGGGATGAATTTCAGTACCCGCAGTGAAGACCAAGAAGACTTCCCGGTGAGTTTGTCTGAGAACACTTTGTCTTCTAATGCTTCCTTGCCTTGCTTGTCTAATATATGTTTTTCTTTACCTGGTCTCATATGTGTGTAGGTTTATTTGGAATTATCAACATCGCTTCATTTAGCAATGTGTCGTGTGTTAGTGCCTCTTGCTCATGCTGCAGTGGGTGTGAAAGGCAGGAGATGTGAGGGTATCTTTGTGTTCTGTTATTGTCAGGGGGAACAGATGTAGGCACGACCTTAGTAGGAGGCGGGAGCATCTCTGTGGAACAGTGCGTGTGATAAAAGAGGGGAGGAGATTCCCCATAAGCCATTAGCTTGATGACCCATTCTCTGCTGGGTGACCACACCTCTTTTAGTGTGTCCGTTTATCATTCCTGTGCTTTAGAATCCTGTTCCTTCTCGCAATGGTGGTGAGGAGACAAATGTACCTCCCTTCTTGGTGTGATCATAGTGCATTAACTTCTCCTGATATGTTTTTGCCTATTACGTGAAGGTCAGAAACAAACCTGCAAGTTGTGTAGGGCTGGAGAGAAGACAGGGGAGCTCTGTGTGTCAGGCTATAGGAGAACAGATGGTCATTTCCTTGCTTGACATAGTTAACACAGCGGTGTGCCTGATGGAGTACTATGCAATGTGAGTTGCTTCTGCTCAGTAAGTTTGGCCCAAGAAATGTTATTCCACCAATCCATCGACTGCTGTACATTCCTAAGTCTTGCCTTGCTTGTTGTCATGAGCTACAGCTCAACCTCTGGGTGTCTGATCACATGCGGAAGGTCACATCTGTTCCAGTTGTCTGAGTGTAGGGGCAGTTCCCGTACAAAACTTCGATGTTTATGGCTGTAAAGAGGAAGCATTTCATAGACGGGCGTGTGCTCACCCAGGCACACTTGTCTGTAGGGTAAGAACGGAGAACCATCTCTACTGCAGTCCACAAATTGGAAAGCCTCAAAACATGAAAAGACCTCCTGTAGTTGTTGCGCTGAGGAAGCAGTTTCCATCCCTACCATGAAGGTTTTCAGCTGCCAAGACAAAGACGTTGGCACACTTCTGTTTCCCTACAATGTCACTGAATGAAATGCTCTTTTGCCTGTGGTCGCCATATGGCCAAAACAGTGGATATTGTCTGTGGTGCCACTAAAAGCTGTGAATGCAGAGCAAGGAGGGTGGGAGGCTGGCTCCCAGCCAGGAAAACAGGTAGGTCAGTGTGGCTTTGGCTGATCAATGGTTTGATTTCATGCCTGGTGCCAAGGCTCGTGCCATCATCCAAAGAAATTACAATGACAAACTGTAGCTATGTTTTTGGGTTTGAGCTCCTGTGTGAGCCTCCTGTGGACTTGTTAGCAACTAGTTACCTTTTCTGTGTACCTACTACAGTTGATGTAATCTGAAATGTTAAGCTATGATTCCTTCACTTGTGTAGGTTTCCCATTCCTGCTTTGTTTCTTTGTCCAGGTCTGAAGTTGGACTGTAGAGAGAAAATATGACAAAAGCCTTATGGGTCGAGATAAGGACAGGGAGGGATCATTCAGCAGTTACTGTCACAGGCAAACCCGTCTTGACTCAGGGAAATTAATTTTATGTATTGCCAGTTAAAGTCAGAGTAGGATAATGAGAAACAAGAACAAACTTAGAACACCTTCCCCCCCACTCCTCCCTTCTTCCCAGGCTCTACTTTACTGCCAATTTCTCTACCTCCTTCCCCTGAGAGGTGCAGGGGGACAGGGAATGGGGGTTGTGGCCAGTTCACCATGGTTTGTCTCTGCCACTCCTTTGTCTTCACGTTCTTCCCCTGCTCCAGCGTGGGGTCCCACCCATGGGAGACAGTCCTTTATGAACTCCTCCAACCAAGTCCTTCCCACAAGCTGCAGATCTTCATAAACTGCTCCAACATGGGTCCTTTCCATGGGGTGCAGTCCTTCAAGAATGGACTGCTCCAGCGTAGATTACCTGCAATGGTCACAGGTCATGCGCTGCCAGAAGACCTGCTCCAGTGTGCGATCCTCCCAACGGAGCCCCATGTTCTTCCAAGAGCCTGCTCCAGCAAGGGCTCTCCACAGGCTCACAGCCTCTTACGTGGCACATCCACCTGCTCCGGCGTGGGGTCCTCCATGGGCTGCACGGTGGATATCTGCTCCACCATGGACCTACAAGTGCTGCAGGGGCACAATCTGCATCGCCATGGTCTTCATCATGGGCTGCAGGGGAATCTCTGGTCCGGCACCTGGAGCACCTCCTTCTTCACTGACCTTGGTGTCTGCATCATTGTTTCTCTCACATACTCTCACTCCTCTCTCCCAGCTGCTGCTGCACAGCAGGTTTTACCTCTTCTTAAATAGGCTATCATAGAGGTGCTACAACTGTTGCTGATTGGCTCAATTTGGCCAGTGCTGGCTCCATCTTGGAGCCAGCTGGAACTGGCTCTGTCATACATGAGGGAAGTTTCTGGCATCTTCTTACAGAAGCCAACCCCCTAGGCTCTCTGCTATGAAAACCTGGCCATGCAAATTCGATACACAACACAAAGACTTTAATATACTTCTGTTTCCCTGAAATGTTGCTGAATGAAATGCGCTTTTACCTGTGGCCAACATATGGCCAAGAGTTAGATGTTATCCATGGTTCAACTACAGGCTGTGAAGGCAGAGCAAGGAGGGTGTGAGGCTGCCTTTGAACCAGGAAAGTAGGTAGGTCTATGTGGCTCTGGCTGGGCAATGGTTTGATTTCATGCCTGGTGCCAAGGCCTGTGCCATCCATGCTGTGATCCTGGTTTCCCTGTCCTGAAAGTTAATGGTAGTCCTCTAACAATAATGAAGTGTTTGTGCATGTCGTGGTTTAACCCCAGCCAGCAATTAAGCACCACGCAGCCACTCACTCCCTTCCCCCCCACCCAGTGGGATGTGGGAGGGAATCAGGGAAAAAAAGAGAAAACTCATGACTTGAGATAAAAACAGTTTAATAGAACAGAAGGGAACAAACTAATAATGATAACAGTAAGAATTATAAAAATGGCAGTTAGTTCCCAAGCAGCGATCCCCTCCCCAGCCCCACTCCCCCCACTTTATATACTAGGCATGACGTCACATGGTAGGGAATACCCCTTTGGCCAGTTTGGGTCAGCTGTGCTGGCTGTGTGTCTCCTCCCAGCTTCTTGTACCCTGCCAGCCTTCGTGCTGGTTGGGCATGAGAAGCTGAAAAATCCTTGACTTGGTCTAAACACTACTTAGCAACCAATGAAAACATCAGTGTGTTCTCAACATCCTTCTCATACTGAATCCAAACCATACCACTGTTATCTGCTACTAGAACGAAAATTAACTCTATCCCAGCTGAAGTCAGGACAGCGCAATAACTGTGCCTGTAGAACGATGATGGTCCTCCTGCTAGCAGAGGACTTTTTTGGCAGGGACACCTGTGGGAAGTGGAGCCTGAGCACCAGTGCAAGCACAGAAGGGCTGCCCATGGACACTGAGGGGCCACATGTCTATAAGCCCACGCTCTCTCTCTGTTTTCCTTGAGCCTTTCTGAACCTCTGTCCTCTTTCCCCGGGTTTCCCTGGGTGACGTGGATGGGAAGTGCTGATCTATGTCTCCAGGAAGGAATGAAAGAAGCAACAGTGTAACCACCGTCCATTCAGAGCAGCAAGTTGACTCTGTGCTGAGTAAAATGGTAGAAACTAAAACGGGTGTCCCTGAAACCTTTTGATCTCAAGTGAAATTGCCTGACTCTGCATAACAGACTCTGCAACATGGTCAGTTTTGTGTTGCAGAGCTTGTTTTCCTTTCTCAACACTTTTTCCCATTGAGATGCACTTGGACCTGATTGATAGCATTGGACACATAGCTGTTGGTTATTGCTGGTTTTATAATGGAAGTGCAAAAGGAAATGAGCGTGCGGTTCCATGAATAGAGAAATGAAAGTTTGTTCTGAGTAAAGAAAGAAGGGAGTCTCCCTGTCTGCCCTCCCACCTTTTGGAGGAAGGCTGCTACAGAAATGGCAGGATCAGTGGGATGGATTAATTTTCTCCAGGCATGAGTTCTCTGTGTTCTTGCTGCAGCTGTTTCTCAGTGTTCATTCCATCCTTGGAGGTAGCCCCTTCCTTGCCTATCGAGGTGAGGATGGAGATGTTGATGTACAGCTGAGGGCAGAAAAGCATTTCCCTGGAGGGCTGTAGTTGCTATGTCATAAATACAGGATTTTGTCCATCCATGCCTTGAAGTTTCCATCCATACCTTGAAGGTTTAGAGCTGCCAACACAAAGACTTGGATAGACTTCTGTTTCTCTACAGTGTTGCCTAGTGAAATGCTCTTTTGCCTGTGGCTGATACATGGCCAAACCTTGGATGTTGTCCATGGTGCAAATAAAGGCTGTGAATGCAGAGCCAGCAGGCTGGCTCCCAAGCAGGAAAGTTGGTGGGTCAATGTGGCTTTGGTTGAGCAATGGTTTCATTTCACGCCTGGTGCCAAGGCCCGTGCCATTCATGCGGTGATCCTGGTTCCCCTGTCCTGAAAGGCAATGGCAGTCCTCCAGCTATAAAGCATTTGTAAAATAACATTCCCTGCAGAACCATGATGCACAGTTAGATCCTGTGTGAAACCTCCTTTATCCATCTGTATCTTCCTGTAACATCTGTGACGTAGAGTTTCCTCATAATTGTAATTAACCTGTCTTCCATGCCTTTGTTTCCTGGAAGGTCAGGGTTCATTTTGCCCCATGTCTGGATAGTTCTTTATCTTTGGAGATGCGGAGTGTTGTTTTGCAGCAAATCCTTACTTTCCCTGGCAAGCCCTCAGCCACTGGAAGACAGAATTTTATGTATGAGAAAAAGAAAGCAGAAGCTAAAAGAGAATCTGTTATACTTTCTCAGAAGACTTAGCTTGAGAAAGTGGCCTCTGATTACTTGTTTCCACTTCTGGCTTCAGACTTGTGGGAGACGAGCAGGCCACAGAGTAGAAAAAGTGACGAGAGCTGATGAGTTTTTCATAAAAGGACCCCCCCTAATCTGCAGTCCAGAGTAAGACTTTAGGGTTGCACATGCAGCTGGAGAACACAATGGCTCCCAGGTGCTCTGGGGGATGAATTTGAATGCCCACAGTGAAGACTGAGACATCTTCCTGGTGAGTTTCTTTGACAGTACTTTTAATGCTTCCCTGCATTGCTTGCCTGATTTTTTTTTCCTTTTCTTGCCCCCTCCCTGCCCCCTGGTGTTCTATACAAGTAGGTTTAGTTATAAGCAGTGGCATATCTTCTTTTAGCAATGTGTTGTGTGGTTGTCGTGGTTTAACCCCAGCCAGCAACTAAGCACCACGCAGCCACTCACTCACTGCCCCCCATCCAGTGGGATGGGGGAGGAAATCAGGAAAAGAAGTAAAACTCCTGGGTTGAGATAAGAACGGTTTAATAGAACAGAAAATAAGAAACTAATAGTGATAATGATAACACTAATAAAATGACAACAGTAAGTAATAAAAGGATTGAAATGTACAAATGATGCGCAGGGCAATTGCTCACCACCCGCCGACCGACACCCAGCCAGTCCCCGAGCGGCGAAATCCCTTCTCCCCCCTTCCCAGTTCCTAAACTAGATGGGACTTCACATGGTATGGAATACACCGTTGGCCAGTTTGGGTCAGGTGCCCTGGCTGGGCATGAGAAGCTGAAAAATCCCCAACCATAGTCTAAACACTACTGAGCAACAACTGAAAACATCAGTGTTATCAACATTCTTCACATACTGAACTCAAAACATAGCACTGTACCAGCTACTAGGAAGACAGTTAACTCCATCCCGGCTGAAACCAGGACAGTGGTAGTGCCTCTTGTTTATGTTACAGCTGGTGTGGAAGGCAGGAGATGTAAAGGAGGGTACATTGTGTTTTGGTTTTGTTATGGGTGAATAGATGTAAACATGACCTTTGAAGAAGTTGCATCTCTGTGGAACAGTGTGTGTGATAAAAGAGGAGACAAGGTTCCTCCTAAGCAAAGAGTTTGATGACCCAGTCACTGTTCGATGACCACTTGTCTTTTATTTTGGCCATGTTAACTCTCGTGTGCTGTTGAATACTTATGTTTCTTCTGAGAATAGTGGTGAGCAGACAGATGTATTTCCTTTCTTGGTATGATCATGATGCATTAACCTGTCATGACATGTGTGTGCCAGTTATGAGGGTCAGAAGCTAACCTGCAAGTTGCGTAGGGTTGGAGAGAAATGAGAACAATGACGTAGGGGTAGAACATCTTGTAATTCCTGTGTGAAACCTCCTCTATCCATGTATTTCTTCCTGTAATGTTTTGATGCAGAGTTTCATCAAAGTGGTAATTACATTATCCCATCCTTTGATCTGCCTTCAGGCTTTGTTTCCCAGAAGGTCATGCTTCATGTTTTCCACTTGTGGATTGTTCTTTTGCAGTTGGAACTGAGTGTTGTTTTGCAGCAAACACTGACTTCCCTGGAGAACCACGTGAAGACAAGACTTTTCTGTGTGAGGAAAATGAAACAGAAGTTAAAACAGAGTTTCTCACATGCCCTTATACCTAGATAAAGACCTTTGACAAAGCATTTACACAGTAGAAGAAGTCACAAGGACTGACGGATTTCCAAAAGCGACCCCCCTACTATGTAGTCCAAAGTAAGACTTCAGGGCTTTGCTTGTGGGTTCAGACCTCAGTCACTTCCAGGTGCTCTGGGAGATGGATTTTCAAGGCAGACTTGTGGTCAAGACTCTGTACATTCCAGTAGTCAAATACTTACCTCGGTGGAGGAAGTCAGAGTGTTTGGTTTTGTTTATTAATCATCAGAAATGGCTGAGAGATTTGAGCTGCTGTTTTGCAGGAAGGAACTCGTGGAGAACACTTGCACACCCCCCTACCCATCGCTTACTCCAAGTGGATAACGAGCACTAATGAAGATCAATGAGCATTATTGCACAGCAGCAGTCACCTCTGATCCCCCTCTGGCAAGCTGGCTACTCAGGAAGGTGGTACAGACTGGCGTAGAGTACTGCTGGCCAATCCCACCTACCTGTAGCTTGTTCTTATGTCTCTGAGGACTACAAGGCTACGTGTCCCTCTGTGTGATTTCCTAGCCTGCACAGGCCTGGATGTGTCACAGTAGCAAATAACCTCCCCCAAATTGCTTAGTGAGAGGTACTTGTTTTGGCTTCTTTGGTTTAATTAAGTGCTGCTGAGTTTTGTTGTTCTCATTAAAGGAACACATGGTGCCTAGTAAAGGCATGCCATGCAGTACAGGCAAGAGAGACCTAGCAGCCCTTCTAAATCACTGCAACTTGCCTAGCTTACACCTTGAGGCCTCAGCAACTTGTGGCAGAGCAACTGCAAATCACAGCACTGAAGTACCTGCCCCAATGAGGTCAGATGGAGGTTTTGGTTTTGTATATTAATCACCAGAAATCGTTGACAAGCTTTCAGCTGATCAGTCAGTCCTTGCATGGTCTGGCCAGATGGTGGGATGTTTGCCTAGAAGCTCCCAAAATCGCAGAGAGAGAAAAATGCAGAATCGAGCCCTATGGCAGGCCTCGGACTTTGGCGTTTCCAGCAAGAGCACTGAAGGTTTTTCTGGATGGAAGAGGAGTCAGCGTCAGGATGTGCACAGGGCAAAGAGCCGACATGGTTCTCCGCATTGTTCTTCTCTGCCAGGCATGTACAGTGACATCGGTCTGAGTTCAGGTCCACTACCTTTAGGCTTCACATCTCTCCATCAGTGTTAACTGTTGTTCTAAATCAGAATCAATCCTGAGCATTTCAGAGTAAAATGAAATTCACCCTTTTTGCGTGGGCTTCCGAGGCACACGTGGGCAGGGAGATGAAACATCAGGAAAGGCTGAAAACATGCACGGCAAAACTTCTTTATTGCTCTGTCGCAGACATTTCCCTCTTCGTTTTCACACCAACTCACGCCAGAAGACGTAAAGGTACATGACAGAGTGTATCACTACTTTAAAAGTCTACTGCGGCCTCAAAATCCTTCTTGAGTAGGAGACGACGGTTGTATTATAATGCCTAGCGTTCCTGCCAAGCATAACGTCCGTGCCTCTGAGTGTCCTTTTGTATTAAAAGAGAGACCGCCAAGCTTGACGCGTACAGATGGAAAGCCCGGGCCGCCGTGAGCGAGCGCGGCCATCAGCCGGCTGCGGTGGCGTCGCGGCGCCTCCGGGTGCCGCTGTTGGCCGAGGCGGAGCGGCGCCGGAGCCGCAGCCGGAGCCGCAGCCGCAGGCGGAGCCGGAGCCGCAGGCGGAGCCGCCGCAGCGTCCTGCCCCCGCAGGCTGCTCGCTCGCACGGCGCCGGCCAGAGCGGCAGCGGCACGGGCAGCAGAGGCGAGAGGCGGCGCGGCGCGGGGAGCAGCGGCGTCCGAGCCGGCGCCGAGATCGCTGGCCTCCGGCGGGCCCTGCGCTCGCTGCGGAGAGTGGCTGGAAGGGACGCAGGGCAGCGGCAGGAGGGAGGAGCGCGGCGAGCGCTGCCCAGAATGGCGGGCAGGCAGAGGCAGAGGCAGAGCGGCCGGCGAGCAGCCGGGCGAGTGCTGCTGCCCGCTTTGCTGCTGGGCTTGTGCTGCCGGGCGGCGCCGGAGCGGGTCCGCTACGCCATCCCCGAGGAGCTGGGCAGAGGCTCGCTGGTGGGGCCGCTGGCGCGGGACCTGGGGCTGAGCCCGGCCGACCTGCCGGCACGCCAGCTGCGGGTGGCGTCCGCCGCTAAAAAGCAGCTGAAATACTTTACCGTGAGCGGGGAGAGCGGGAACCTCTACGTGAGCGAGAGGCTGGACCGGGAGGAGATGTGCGGCGAGGCGGCGTCCTGCTCCGTCAGCTTCGAGGCGCTGGTGCAGAACCCGCTCAACGTTTTCCACGTCGAGGTGGCCATCCTGGACATCAACGACAACGCCCCAGCCTTCAGCAAGGCTGCTTTGGACATAGAGATCGGTGAATGGACGCTTCCCGGGGCGCGTTTTCCGCTGGAGATGGCCCGAGACACGGACGTGGGCAGCAACGCACTGCTGACTTACCAGCTCACCAGCAACCCGTCCTTCACCCTGGCTGTGAAAGAGAGCCCGGGTGGAAGCAGGCAGCCGGAATTAGTGCTGGAGAGAGCGCTGGACCGGGAGAAGCAGAGTTCCTTTCAGCTGGTGCTGACGGCGGTGGATGGCGGGGACCCCGTGAGGTCCGGGACCGTCCAGGTTCGCGTCAACGTGACGGATGCCAACGACAACGCGCCCGTGTTCAGTAAAAGCGCCTACGAGGCACGAGTGCGGGAGAACCTTCCAGCGGGGACGCTGGTGCTGCGGGTGCGGGCCACGGATGCAGACGCGGGCTCCAACGGGCGGGTCTCCTACGCCTTCGGCAATGTGCCGGACGGCGTCCGCGCACTGTTCAGTGTTGACAGCGACAGCGGCGAGGTCAGGACGGCGGGACCCCTCGATTTCGAGGAGAAGAGCAAATACAGCTTCGGCCTGGAGGCGAGGGACGGGGGCGGTCTGGTGGCGCACTGCAACGTGGAGGTGGAGGTGCTGGACGTGAACGACAACGCGCCCGAAATCACGATGTTGTCGGTGTCGAGCCCGGTGCCCGAGGACGCGCCGGCCGGCACGGTGGTGGCTCTCCTGAACGTGAACGACCCGGACTCCGGGGAGAACGGCCAGGTGTCGTGCGAGCTGTCGGGCGAGGCGCCGCTGTCGGTCGTGGCGTCGTCGGGCGGCTCGTACAAGGTGGTGACGGCGAGCGCGCTGGACCGGGAGCAGGCGGCCGAGCACCGGGTGGCGGTGGTGGCCAGGGACCGGGGCAGCCCGGCGCTCTCCAGCCGCGCGGCGCTGGTGCTGGAGGTGTCGGACGTGAACGACAACGCGCCGGTGTTCGAGGAGGCCGCCTACAGCGCCTACGTGGCGGAGAACAACGCGGCGGGCGCGCCGGTGCTGCGCGTGCGCGCGCGGGACGCGGACGCGGGCGCCAACGGGCGCGTCAGCTACTGGCTGGCGGGCGGCAGCGCGGGCGCGGCGGGCGCGGCGCCGTACGTGTCGGTGGAGGCGCGGAGCGGCGCGGTGTACGCGCAGCGCTCCTTCGACTACGAGCAGTGCCGCGAGTTCGCGGTGGCGGTGCGGGCGCAGGACGGCGGGGCGCCGGCGCGGAGCTCGACGGCGACGGTGCGCGTCTTCGTGCTGGACCGCAACGACAACGCGCCGCGGGTGCTGTGGCCGGCGGCGGGCGCGGGGGCGGGCGCGGGGGCGGCCCCGGGCGCGGCCCCGTTCGAGGTGGTGCCGCGGTCGGCCGAGGCCGGGTACCTGGTGGCCAAGGTGGTGGCGGTGGACGCGGACGCGGGGCGCAACGCGTGGCTGTCGTACGAGCTGGTGCAGGCGCCGGAGCCGGCGCTGTTCCGCGTGGGGCTGCACAGCGGCGAGGTGCGGACGGCGCGGGCCGTGTCGGAGAGGGACGCGGCGAAGCAGCGGCTGGTGGCCGTGGTGAAGGACCACGGGCAGCCGGCGCTGTCGGCCACGGCCACGCTGCACGTGGTGCTGGCCGAGAGCTTGCAGGAGGCGCTGCCGGAGCTGAGCGAGCGGGCGGCGGGCGCCGACTCGCCGGCGGAGCTGCAGTTCTACCTGGTGCTGGCGCTGGCGCTCCTCTCCGCCCTCTTCCTGCTGAGCGTGGCGCTGGCCGTGCTGGCGCGGGTGCGCCGGGCCGGGCCGCCCGCCGTCCTGCGCTGCCTGGGCGCGCAGCGCTTCTCCGTGGCCGGCGCCGCCTTCCCGGCCGACTTCTGCGAGGGCACCTTGCCCTACTCCTACAACCTGTGCGTGGCGCCGGGCCGCGCCGTCGCCGAGGGCGCTTGGCTGCCGCCGCCGCTGCCCAGCCTGGCCGCGGAGGAGCTTCTCGGCGCGGAGCCCTGCGGGAAGCGGAGCCCGACCAGCAGCGCCGGCGCGGGAGAGCCGCCCGCGGACGCCGAGGCCCCGCAGGTCTGTAAGCCCGCGCAGTCCTTGTCTCTGAGCCTTTCCTAACCTCGCGCCGAGGGGAGCGGGCTCTTGCTCGTCCTTCGGCCGCTTGGGCGCCTGCTGACGCGCTCTCTTTCCGCGAACGAATGAAAGGGCCAACGCTAAGGCTGTGCTATGTGCTAGTTGTTTTCTGTTTTGTGATAGAGCCCCGAACAGAGGGGGCATGTGCATCGCTGCCTGCTGCTGAGTTACTCTCGAGTGGAGCAGCAAGTCCTAAATGTAAGCACGGTCTGTACCGTGTAAGGCTGTAAAAACAAAACAAAACAAGCCCGAAAAAACAAAGTGGGGCGAAATGGAGGCTGATTGAGAGCGGCCTCCGGTGTGCAGCCGAAAAGCAACGAAGTCGAGAGCGAAGGGCCGTCCCTGAGGAGGACTCCTTGTGAGGGGGGAACTTCGTTGCTGCCTTGTGCTATGGCTGGTGGCGTTCCAGTGTGACACACTTTTGATCTGTGGAAAGGGTGAGGGAAAAGTCGTGCAAGCACGACTGCTGCTTATTGCTGTGCAACTGGTGGTGCAGATTGTGCTTTGGAACTAACGGTCAAGACTGGTAATGCTCTGCACGGAATATTAAGAGCACTTTATATCTACCTTGTATCACCATAACAAAAACGTTTTTCCCTGCGGTAGAAATAACACAAGCACGGGAGGCGTGTCATTTCTTTCTGGTCGTCATCGCCCCTTCCTAGCCGATTCCTTCACGTTATCGAATTAATTGTTTAGGTGTAAATGCCTGTGAAGCATGCAGACCCTTAATTTATGTGGCCTAATGGGAAATCACCCATTCAAGTCCGTTAACTTTCCTGTTTCGGTATTAGCTGCCTCTGTAGGTCTTCCAGCAGTTTAATGATGTAGCCATTAGCTCAGTGTCGTCACTGAAGCACTCCATTGCTCTCATCCCGTTCTAAAATACTGGCGGGACTTGACTTTCCCGACTAGCGGGAAAATAGGCGCAGAAGAAAAACTGGGAGCAACGCAAAGGTGTCGTATGGCTGCAATCGCGTCCACCCACAGAATGGGCGGTATGAAGGAGAGTGTTTCAAGGAAAGTTCCTGAAGCATGGGTTCATGAGGCTGATATACTTGCTTCTCCGGGGTGTGTGTGGGATGTGTGTCCGACTATCACGTTTTGTATTTCAGAGCCTGTTTTCTCTTGCTTTCCTTGTAGCACTCATTCAAGCACGTGGAATACAGAAAGTCGTGTTAGAGGTTAAGGTATGGGCTCAAGTGGCTTAGATTCCCAGTTGATTGACCCCACCTTCTTGGGCCTTTCAATGTCTAATCTCAGCCAATGGTCGCGGTGTAGTTAATTTCCAGCGTGTTCCTTATTGTTGTCCCACAAACGGGGTTCGTTTACGCGGCGTGCAAGCCAATACCACACAGAGTCGAGGTATTTTTAAATTAATTTCATGGATGCACATGAACGGGTGCCTGTGTCAAGACAGCACACCTTTGTCTCAAAACTCCCCACGTTTATCTAATTAAGTGATACATATTCACTATTATTTCCCTTAACGATTGGTTCTTTCTTCTTCGCCTGTCATCAAAATTAGTGCGCAGACTCGGCCTTCTTCCTTCATGGTTTTGTTTTGAGTAGGTGGTTTCATTTCAGTAGGTGGTCAACGAGTCGGTGGTTGCGATCTCCCCCTGTAGGAAGTACCTCTTACCTACTTCTTACTCTGTCTTGGCAGTTACAGGTGGTTCTTCAAGGTTTATTGACCAGACCACAATCCTTTACCTTTTCTGACATACACATGAAGCCCCATTGTCTGATAGTTAGTTCCTAAACCTTACATCGTGTGTACTAATAATTTCCCTATTTTAAATATTAACTAATGCATATGGTTGAGATGCCTGTCTCATGATGAAACTCTTGAGACATCCAAACAATATACAAACAAAAATCACTGTAATAACCAAAATGATTAGGTTCTGTAGTAAACTCTGTAGCCATCCAGTCAGCGAGAATCCGAACTCATGCGGGATTTTATTCAAGCACCTTGTCTCCATTGCCTCTCTTATATTCCTACAAGATTACTTTACCACTGGACTGTGGATTCCAAGGGGCATGTAAATTTCCTTTAATACCCCCAAAACTAGAAATTCCTTCTACGATTTCTACAGTGAAATGGGATCCTATATCAGAAGACAGACCTTCTGGAGTATCAAACCTAGGGAGAATTTCTTTTGGTAAGGCCTTAATGATTTCTCTAGCCTTCCTGGTACGACATGGAAAGGCCTCTGGCCAACCAAAAAAGGTATCTACTATCACCATAAATCTCTGTATGAATTACACCGTGCTAGTTCCATAATATCTCTTTGCCAGTATTCCCCAGGAGTTGTTCCCTGTTTCACAACTTTTCCTTTAAACCTCTTGGTAATTTTGGGGGTGATTAGCACAGCAAATAGCACGTCTCTTAACTATTATGTCTGTCAGATTTCCCATTTTTGGTCCTACAAGCTCTCTTTTTGGCAGTCAATACCAATGCATTTGCTCTTGAATGTGTTTCTCGATGCAATCCTTTAAGTAGACTTTCCATCATCTTTTCAGAAAGTAGCAGTTGCTTTAAAGGTGTCACCCACCATCCCTGATCATTCTTAGGACAATCTAATTGTTCTGGCAATTGATCTTCTCTCTCAGTATATTGCGGAGGTGATGGTTCCAAACGAGGTGCTGGAATTAAGGCTCCTTCAAATGTTTAATGTTTTAGAGCTGCTTCTTTTGCTACTTGATCCGCTTTTCGATTTCCCTTTATCATTTCACTGTTCCCACTGTGATGGGCTTCACAATGTGTTACTGGAACTACCTTGGGTATAAGAACTGCCTGGAAAAGTTTCGCTATTTCTTCTCCATATTGCATTGGGGTTCCTTGCGAGCTTAAAAGTCCTCTTTCTTTCCAAGTGGATACATGTGCCTGCTTCAGCCACGCTTTAACCTCTAAATGTCTACTCTCAGTCAATGGTCGTGGGGTAGTTAATTCCGAGCCTGTTCCTTAGGAACGGAGGTCTTTGAAGCAAAGTTCCTGCCGCTTGGGTTGCTTACTCTGGTTCACGGCGGGGGGCGCGGTGTGTGTCTGAATATCCCGGGTTGTGTTTCAGAGCCTGTTTCCTCTTGCTCTCCCTGTACCAATCATTCAGGCATGAGCGCTACACAAATTTGTGTTGGAGATTGTGCCTTCGGACTAATGGGATGAGGCTCGTAATCACGTGCATGTGAGACGAAGAGGCGTTATTTTACTTGGCATGTCTCGGCGTTAGCAAGGGATTTTTCCCGTGCGGTCGGAACAGCACGGCGGGGGCGGGAGGCCTCTGCCTTCCTCCTGGTCGTGATCGCCTCGCGGGTGGAAGGAGAGATGGGCTGGCGAAAAGGCAGCGCAGGAGATGACCGCTGGACGGGCCCCGCTGTCCCCGTGGCGACGGTGCCGTCCCCGGCCGCTGCCCGCGGGCAAGGCAGGGCGGGCAGCGCTCGGCAGCGCTGGGTGCCTGCAGTGCCGGGAGGAGGCTGCGGGCGCCGCTGTTGACCGAGGAGGAGCGAGAGGAAGGCCGGAGCGCTGCCGGCAGCCCCGCCCGCTGCGGCCCGGCTGGCTCGCTCGCTCGCTGGCTGGCTCGGCGGCCGGGCGGTCTGCGAGCGTCCCCGCGGTGCGGAGCCGTGCTGCAGCGAGGCGGAGGGGCCGGCGGCAGCGGCCGGGAGCGGCGAGCCGGGGCCGGAGCCTGAGAGGGAAGCGGAGCCCGAGCGGGAAGCGTCTGCTAGGAGCTTGCGGCGGCGGTGCGGGGCCGCGGCGGAGATGTGCGCGGCGGGGAGGCGCTGGGTCCGGCGGGAGCGAGCCCTGCTGTGGTGCGTCCTGGTGGCGGCGTGGGAGGCGGCGTGGGGGCAGCTGCGCTACTCGGTTCCCGAGGAGATGCCGAAGGGCTCGTTCGTGGGCGACGTGGCCAAGGACCTGGGGCTGGAGCTGCCGGCGCTCCGCGAACGCGGCGTTCGCATTGTCTCCGAGGGGACCACGCAGTATTTCGCTCTGCATGGGAAGACGGGACATTTGGTGACGGCGGAGCGGATAGACAGAGAGCAGCTGTGCCGGCTGGTGGAGAAATGCGTTCTGCGCTGTGAGGTGATAGTGGAGGGGGAAATGAAGTTTTACGAAATCGAAGTGGAAATCATAGACATTAACGACAACGCGCCCAGTTTCCGAGAGTCGCAAAAAGAACTGAGAATGAGCGAGACGACAGCCCTGGGGTCACGGTTTCCCCTCGCCGAGGCCCACGACCCGGACTCGGGAGGGAATTCGCTGCAGAGCTACGAGCTGAGCGGCGACGAGCACTTCTCGCTGGCCGTGCAGGCGGGTCCCGGCGGGGAGCAGCGTCCCGAGCTGGTGCTGGCGAAGGCGCTGGACCGGGAGGAGGCGGCGTTTCACGAGCTGGTGCTGAGGGCGAGCGACGGCGGAGAGCCGGCGCGGACGGGCACGGCGCGGATCCGCGTGGCGGTGCTGGACGCGAACGACAACGCGCCCGTGTTCAGCCAGGCGGAGTACACGCTGCGTGTGCCGGAGGACGTGCCCGTGGGCTCCACCCTCGTCACCGTCACGGCCACCGACGCCGACGAGGGCACCTACGGGCGCGTGAAATACAGTTTCCATAAAATTTCGGACCGGTCTTCGGAACTTTTTTATTTGGACTCTGAGACAGGACAACTATCCCTTAAGGAGGATTTGGACTTTGAGGAAATCTCGTCACATGAACTGGAGGTGCAGGCACATGACGGAGGAGAGCTTTTCGATACGGCCAAAGTCGCGATCACGGTGACAGACGTCAACGACAACGCGCCCCAGATTTCGGTGCGGTCGGCGCTGAGCGCGATCTCGGAGGACGCGCCGCCGGGGACGGTGGTGGCCCTGCTGCACGTGCAGGACCGGGACTCGGGGGCGAACGGCGAGGTGCGGTGCTCGCTGGACGGGGGCGTCCCGTTCCGGCTGCGGAGCTCGCAGGGCAGCTACTACAGCGTGGTGACGGCGAGGGACCTGGACCGGGAGGAGGTGGCGGAGTACAACGTGACGGTGCGGGCGGCGGACGGCGGGTCGCCGGCGCTGTGGAGCAGCGCGGTGCTGGCGCTGCGGGTGCTGGACGTGAACGACAACGCGCCGGTGTTCGCGGAGGCGCGCTACAGCGCCCGGCTGCCCGAGAACAACGCGGCGGGCGCGCTGGTGCTGACGGTGCGGGCGGCGGACGCGGACTGGGGGCAGAACGCGCGCGTGCGGTACCGGCTGTCGGAGGGGCGGGTGCGGGGCGCGCCGCTGTCGTCCTACGTGTCGGTGCAGGCGGAGACGGGCGCGCTGTACGCGCTGCGCTCCTTCGACTACGAGGAGGTGCGCGAGGTGGGGCTGTGGGTGCGGGCGGAGGACGGCGGCGCGCCGGCGCTGAGCAGCAACGTGTCGGTGCGGCTCGTGATCGTGGACGAGAACGACAACGCGCCGCAGGTGCTGTACCCGCCGCCGGCGCCGGCGCCGGGCGCGGGCTGGGCGGGCGTGGAGCTGGCGCCGCGCTCGGCGGAGCCCGGGGCGCTGGTGGCCAAGGTGGTGGCGGTGGACGCGGACGCGGGGCAGAACGCGTGGCTGTCGTACGAGCTGGCCAAGGCGACGGAGCCGGGGCTGTTCCGCGTGGGGCTGCACAGCGGCGAGGTGCGGACGGCGCGCTTCCCGCTGGCCCGCGACGCGGCGCGGCAGAGCCTGGTGGTGGTGGTGAAGGACCACGGGCGGCCGGCGCTGTCGGCCACGGCCACGCTGACGGTGGTGCTGGCCGAGAGCGTGGCCGAGCTGCTGTCGGAGCTGGGCAGCGCG
Source organism: Buteo buteo (assembly GCF_964188355.1). Classification (NCBI taxonomy): domain Eukaryota; kingdom Metazoa; phylum Chordata; class Aves; order Accipitriformes; family Accipitridae; genus Buteo; species Buteo buteo. Next base: position 21,049,075 of record NC_134194.1, on the reverse strand, counting down.
GCGGCGGCGGCGCCGGGCGAGCCGGCCGGCAGCCTGACGCGGTGGCTGGTGGTGGCCGTGGCGGCCGTGTCCTGCCTCTTCCTCGCCTTCCTGCTGCTGCTGCTGGCGCTGCGCCTGCGGCGCTGGCGCCGCTCGCAGCTGCTGGCGGCGGGCAGCGGCGCCTTGCGCGGCGTCCCGGCCTCGCACTTCGTGGGCATCGACGGCGTCCGCGCCTTCCTGCACTCCTACTCGCACGAGGTGTCGCTCACCGCCGACTCGCGCAAGAGCCAGCTCCGCTTGTCGGCCGGCAGCTGCTGCGACACGCTCCCGGCCCGGCCGCCGCCCGACGAGCCCGCGCCGCTGCTCGGGGAGGACCCTGCCGGCGCCCGCCGCGCGGACCCCGCCGCTCCCCCGGTGAGTTCCTCCCACCAGCCCTTCTCCGCGGCGCGGCGCGGCGCTTCCCTCCGCTGCTTCTCCACCCTTTCCCCCCCGTCTTCTGCCTCCTGCCTCGGGAGGTGGAGGTAGCGGGAAGGCAAAGCTTCGCTCAGCCACGCGCGGGGCGCTGCCGCCTCGTGCTCCCGGGAGGTGATGGTGGGAGGGCGGCTCAGCGTGACCGTTGCTGCGGGAGGCAGGAGAAGCGGGAGGCTGCTGTTGCCTGCTGGAGCTTCCTCTCAGCGGGGCTTGCTGCTTTTGTCACGTCGCTGATGTGTTACATGCTGTTCACTGACCCAGCCTCTCCCGCAGGACAGCTCCTCTTTTAATTTTAGAGCCCCGAGGTTTCTCTCCAGAAGGCTAGTGAGCAGGCAATGTATCTTCCTTCTCTGTATGGAGATGTAGCGAAATCTCGGTGAGGTCCGTGGCGTGGTAGTGGTGCATGTTGAGGACAAATGGTCTGGGTTCTGGCCCTTTGATGACAAGTGCTTGCAAGCTATGAGGGTCAACGAACACCAGGCAAGTTGTGACGGCTTGGAGACGAGAGTCTTGGAGGTGTTTGTGCGGGGCTGTGGAAGGACACAAAAGGTCTGGTTTGCTCCTTTCCCTGTTCGGTGCCCATCTGTAGTATCATGTAATGAGAGTTTTGGCTTCCCAAGTAAGTTTGGCCCAAGTCAGACATGTTGTTCCAGCTGCATAGGGAGCCCTGGGAGGTTCCTCCTGTGTGCTTGCACGTTGTGGAGATGTTTCTAACTAACAGCTTAATTCTATACTTATGGCAAGTGCCCTAAAGGGAGCTTTGGGAGGAGCCAGCCCTGGTTTTGTAACCTACTAAACACCTGAGTTATGCCATAATCTAGAAGAGTATGTTGTCATCCCTTCCCTTCTGTGTGTGTTTAACATCCTGACTTGCTCGTTGTAATGATGTGGAGGTGGTCCTTTGTGTCTGAGAATGTGTGGAAGACCACATGTGTTACATTTGGCTGACTATCCCCTACGTGCCTTTCATGTATTCAGTTGTGAAGAGAGGGAGACTTTCATAGAAGTGTTCCCTTAAAATACTACTGGAAGAAATGCTCTTGCTTGTCACATGCACATGCTGAGAAGTCAAATATTCTCCCTGGTAAGGAGAAGTTGTCTGTGCAGCACTTCTTTGGGTGGAGTCTATCTGCAAATGATGAAGGTCAAGGACAACCATGCAACCTGTGAAGGTGTTGGGGAGAATTTTGAGAGGGTGCTCTGTGTGAGGAGGTCCTGGTGGAGACATGGCATGTGTTTTGTTGATTCCCAGGGTTTATTGTTGGTGTTCTGAAACTGAGCCTGAAGGCGTCTTATGTTTTGGATATTGCCTTACTTAGACTCCATCTGTCCAAGTTGTGGGTTCATCAGTGTGGTCTCCTGTTGCATGATGTTTCCCGGGAATGGCAGTTACTGAGTACAGACGTACACTTTCTGTTCAGATTTGAGAGTCATGTACATTCCCAATTGCCCAATGTGCTGAAGTAGGATGATGGTGTCTTTGAGCTGATACTTTGACAACTGGGTCTTTATCAGAGCTGCATGTTGCTTATGCCATTGAGAATATTTTACATTTCCTCAAAGTAGTGTTGTTGTCCTAAAAGAGGATTTGTTACCTGCTGTGTGATACACCAATCTCACACACTCAGGAGACATATTTCTTTTTGTTCAGGCCTGGGTGCTCGATGGATTTTCCACAATCCAAGCACACCAGATTCATCCAGTGTGTCTCTTTTATTCAGCAACTATTGCATATAATTTATTAAAGTACTCCTACCTCGTACATATTTGGACTATCTAATGCATATGCAGAGCATTGCATATCCACGACACATCAAAGGCTGTCTCCGCATGTACTGGGATCTCAGGTGGTCTTTGGTGGTCATTTGGGGAGGTATTCCCTCCTCACTTTGACCGCTAAGTCACTCTGTGCCTGGTGAATGGTTAGTTTTTCTGCCAAGAGGGACGTCTCATCAATCAGGAAAGAACAGAAAGGGTCAGAATGACCTTGGCTACTTCTCTAGGCATTATTAAAATTGTTTGAAGTTGAAAATTATTAACTAACTTGATTTAGAACAGGATTTTCTAATCTAAAACAGGATTTTCTACATCTGACATCAGTGCGATAAGCAGAAAAATCTCTTTGCATGCGTCTGTGTTGTCATCTGTGTTCTCAGTAAGGAGAAGTTGCATGTGCAACTTTTCCTACAATGGTGTCTATCTGCAGGGGTAGCTTTCCTGTTGCGTAATATTTGAGCATAGTGAAAAATTCTGTCTGTCCCAATAGAGGCCAGGTGAAAAAGTTTGCTGTGGTATAATTTGAAATGTGTAAAAGATGGAAAGATGGTGTAAAAGTTCACTTTGTCCTAGTTGTTAGATGAGCCCCACAGTTGTGGTTCCATGCATTTCCCCTTCTTTATTGTGCAAAGGAATTACTTTGAGGAACTGTGGCTTGCTCTTTGGTGTGAGCCTCCTGTGGACTTTTCCCCAACTAGATACCCTTCTTGTGCACCTACTACAGTTGACGCAACCAGAAATGTTAAGCTATGATTCCTTCACTTGTGTAGGTTTCCCATTCTTGCCTTGCTTGTTGTCCAGGTCTAAAGCTGGTCCTCCTTGTGGCTGGGAACCTTCATAACATGAAAAGACATCCTATAATTGTTGGGCTGAGGAAGCAGTTTCCATCCCTACCTTGAAGGTGTTCAGCTGCCAAGACAAAGACGTTGTCACACTTCTGTTTCCCTACAATGTCACTGAAAGAAATGCTCTTTTGCCTGTGGTCGCCATATGGCCAAAACAGTGGATATTGACTGTTGTGCTGCTAAAGACTGTGAATGCAGAGCAAGGAGGGTGGGAGGCTGGCTCTCAGCCAGGAAAACAGCTGGATCAGTGTGGCTTTGGCTGAGGAATGGTTTGATTTCATGCCTGGTGCCAAGGCCTGTGCCATTCATGCCATGATCCTGGTTTCCCTGTCCTGAAAGACAATGACCGTCCTCCAGCAGTATTGTATTAGTGCAATTCCTATGCCTGCAGAACGATGAAGCATGGGTAAAACGGCTTATAATTCCTGTGTGAAACCTCCTTTATCCATCTGTATCTCCTGTAACGTTGCGATGCTTAGTTTCTTCATAGTTGTAATTACACTTCCTTTCAGGCCTCTGTTTCCTGGAAGGTCGTGGTTCCTTTTCCCCACATCTGGATATTTCTTTTGCATTTGAAACTGTGAGTGTTGTTTTGCAGCAAATAGTCACTTCAGCCAAGTAAGACAGAATTTTCAGTGTGAGGAAAACGAAGCAGAAGCTAAAAGAGAATCTGTTGTAATTTCTCAGCAGACTTAGCTTGAGAAAGAGGCCGATGAGAAGATGTTTAGCCTGACGGCTTTGTATCTGTGGGAGATGAGCAGGCCACACAGTAGAATAGAATTGCTGAGAGCTGTTGACTATTTCTCATAATGAAGGCCCTACTATCTAGTCCAGAGTTAGACTTAAGGGCCACACTTGCAGCTTGAGATATGACTGACTGCCAGGTGCTCTCGGGGATGAATTTCAGTACCCGCAGTGAAGACCAAGAAGACTTCCCGGTGAGTTTGTCTGAGAACACTTTGTCTTCTAATGCTTCCTTGCCTTGCTTGTCTAATTTATGTTTTTCTTTACCTGGTCTCATATGTATGTAGGTTTATTTGGAATTATCAACATCGCTTCATTTAGCAATGTGTCGTGTGTTAGTGCCTCTTGCTCATGCTGCAGTGGGTGTGAAAGGCGGGAGATGTGAGGGTATCTTTGTGTTCTGTTATTGTCAGGGGGAACAGATGTAGGCACGACCTTAGTAGGAGGCGGGAGCATCTCTGTGGAACAGTGCGTGTGATAAAAGAGGGGAGGAGATTCCCCATAAGCCATTAGCTTGATGACCCATTCTCTGCTGGATGACCACTCCTCTTTTAGTGTGTCCGTTTATCATTCCTGTGCTTTAGAATCCTGTTCCTTCTCGCAATGGTGGTGAGGAGACAAATGTACCTCCCTTCTTGGTATGAGCATAGTGCATTATCCTCTCCTGATATGTTTTTGCCTATTATGTGAAGGTCAGAAACAAACCTGCAAGTTGTGTAGGGCTGGAGAGAAGACAGGGGAGCTCTGTGTGTCAGGCTATAGGAGAACAGATGGTCATTTCCTTGCTTGACATAGTTAACACAGTGGTGTGCCTGATGGAGTACTAAGCAATATGCATTGCTTCTGCTCAGTAAGTTTGGCCCAAGAAATGTTATTCCACCAATCCATTGACTGCTGTACATTCCTAAGTCTTGCCTTGCTTGTTGTCATGAGCTACAGCTCAACCTCAGGGTGTCTGATCACATGCGGAAGGTCACATCTGTTCCAGTTGTCTGAGTGTAGGGGCAGTTCCCGTACAAAACTTCGATGTTTATGGCTGTAAAGAGGAAGCATTTCATAGACGGGCGTGTGCTCACCCAGGCACACTTGTCTGTAAGGTAAGAAAGGAGAACCATCTCTACTGCAGTCCACAAACTGGAAACCCACAAAACGTGAAAAGACCTCCTGTAGTTGTTGCGCTGAGGAAGCAGTTTCCATCCCTACCTTGAAGGTGTTCAGCTGCCAAGACAAAGACGTTGGCACGCTTCTGTTTCCCTACAATGACACTGAATGAAATGCTCTTTTGCCTGTGGTCGCCATATGGCCAAAACAGTGGATATTGTCTGTGGTGCCACTAAAGGCTGTGAATGCAGAGCAAGGAGGGTGGCAGGCTGGCTCCCAGCCAGGAAAGCTGGTGGATCAGTGTGGCTTTGGCTGATCAATGGTTTGATTTCATGCCTGGTGCCAAGGCTCGTGCCATCATCCAAAGAAATTACAATGACAAACTGTGGCTATGTTTTTGGGTTTGAGCTCCTGTGTGAGCTTCCTGTGGACTTGTTAGCAACTAGTTACCTTTTCTGTGTACCTACTACAGTTGATGTAATCTGAAATGTTAAGCTGTGATTCCTTCACTTGTGTAGGTTTCCCATTCCTGCTTTGTTTCTTTGTCCAGGTCTGAAGTTGGACTGTAGAGAGAAAATATGACAAAAGGCTCATGGGTCGAGATAAGGACAGGGAGAGACCATTCAGCAGTTACTGTCACAGGTAAACCTGTCTTGACTCAGGGAAATTAATTTTATGTATTGCCAGTTAAAGTCAGAGTAGGATAATGAGAAACAAGAACAAACTTAAAACACCTTCCCCGCACTCCTCCCTTCTTCCCAGGCTCTACTTCACTGCCAATTTCTCTACCTCCTTCCCCTGAGAGGTGCAGGGGGACGGGGAATGGGGGTTGTGGCCAGTTCACCATGGTTTGTCTCTGCCACTCCTTTGTCTTCACGTTCTTCCCCTGCTCCAGCGTGGGGTCCCATCCATGGGAGACAGTCTTTTACAAACTTCACCAATCAAGTCCTTCCCACAAGCTGCAGATCTTCATAAACTGCTCCAGCATGGGTCCTTTCCATGGGGTGCAGTCCTCCATGAATGGACTGCTCCAGTGTAGATTACCTGCAAGGGTCACAGGTCCTGCGCTGCCAGAAGACCTGCTCCAGCATGCGATCCTCCACACAGAGCATCATGACCTTCCAAGGGCCTGCTCCAGCAAGGGCTCTCCACAGGCTCACAGCCTCTTAAGGGGCGCATCAACCTGCTCTGGCATGGGGTTCTCCATGGGCTGCAGGGTGGATATCTGCTCCACCATGGACCTCCATGTGCTGCAGGGGGACAACCTGCATCACCATGGTCTTTGTCACAGGCTGCAGGGGAATCTCTGGTCCGGCACCTGGAGCACCTCCTTCTTCACTGACCTTGGTGTCTGCATCATTGTTTCTCTCACATACTCTCACTCCTCTCTCCCAGCTGCTGTTGTGCAGCAGGTTTTACCTCTTCTTAAATAGGCTATCATAGAGGTGCTACCACTGTTGCTGATTGGCTGAATTTGGCCAGTGGTGAGTCCATCTTGGAGCCAGCTGGAACTGGCTCTGTCATACATGAGGGAAGCTTCTGGCATCTTCTCACAGAAGCCAACCCCCTAGGCTCTCTGCTATGAAAACCTGGCCATGCACATTCGATACACAACACAAAGACTTTAATATACTTCTGTTTCCCTGAACTGTTGCTGAATGAAATGTGCTTTTACCTGTGGCCAACATACGGCCAAGAGTTAGATGTTATCCATGGTTCAACTACAGGCTGTGAATGCAGAGCAAGGAGGGTGAGAGGCTGACTTTGAACCAGGAAAATAGGTGTTTCAGTGTGGCTTTGGCTGGGAAATGGTTGATTTCATGCCTGGTGCCAAGGCCTGTGCCATCCATGCTGTGATTCTGGTTTCCCTGTCCTGAAAGGTAATGGTAGTCCTCCAACAATAACGAAGTGTTTGCGCATGTTGTGGTTTAACCCCAGCCAGCAACTAAGCACCACGCAGCCACTCACTCCCTTCCCCCTCACCCAGTGGGATGGGGGAGGGAATCAGGGAAAAAAAGAGAAATCTCATGACTTGAGATAAAAACAGTTTAATAGAACAAAAAGGAACAAACTAATAATGATAACAGTAAGAATTATAAAAATGGCAGTTAGTTCCCAAGCAGCAATCCCCTCCTTAGCCCCACTACCTCCCCAATTTATATGCTAAGCATGACGTCACATGGTAGGGAATACCCCTTTGGCCAGTTTGGGTCAGCTGTGCTGTCTGTCTGTCTCCTCCCAGTGTCTTGTACCCTGCCAGCCTTCATCCTTGGCTTGGTCTAAACACTGCTTAGCAACCTCTGAAAACATCAGTGTGTTCTCAACAGTCTTCTCATACAGAATCCAAACCATAACACTGTTATCAGCTACTAGAACAAAAATTAACTCTATCCCAGCTGAAGTCAGGACAGCGCAATAACTGTGCCTGTAGAACGATGATGGACCTCCTGCTAGCAGAGGACTTTTTTGGTGGGGACACCTGTGGGAAGTGGAGCCTGAGCACCAGCGCCAGCGCAGAAGAGCTGCCCATGGACACCGAGGGGCCACATGTCTATAAGCCCATGATCTCTCACTCTTTTCCTTGAGCCTTTCTGAACCTCTGTCCTCTTTCCCCTGGGTTTCCCTGGGTGGTGTGGAAGGGAAGTGCTGATCTGTGTCTCCAGGAAGGAATGAAAGAAGCAACAGTGTAACCACCGTCCATTCGGAGCAGCAAGTTGACTCTGTTTGTGCTGACTGAAATGGTAGAAACTAAAACTCGCATTCCTGAAACCTTTTGATCTCTAGTGAAACCACCTGACTCTGCATAACAGACTCTGCGACATGGTCAGCTTTGTGTTGCAGAGCTTGTTTTCCTTTCTCAACCCTTTTTCCCATCGGAATGCACTTGGACTCGATTGATAGCATTGCACATGGAGCTGTTGGTTATTGCTGGTTTTATAATGGAAGTCCAAAAGGAAATGAGCGTGCGGTTCCATGAATAGAGAAATGAGAGTTTGTTCTGTGTAAAGAAAGAAAGGAGTCTCCCTGTCTGCCCTCCCACCTTTTGGAGGAAGGCTGCTACAGAAATGGCAGGATTAGTGGGATGGATTAATTTTCTCCAGGCATGAGTTCTCTGTGTTCTTGCTGCAGCTATTTCTCACTGTTCATTCCATCCTTGGAGGTAGCCCCTTCCTTACCTATCAAGGTGAAGGTGAAGGGAGATGTTGATGTACAGCTGAGGGCAGAAAAGCATTTCCCTGGAGGGCTGTAGTTGCTATGTCATAAATACAGGATTTTGTCCATCCATGCCTTGAAGTTTCCATCCATACCTTGAAGGTTTAGAGCTGCCAAGACAAAGACTTGGATAGACTTCTGTTTCTCTACAGTGTTACCTAGAGAAACGCTCTTTTGCCTGTGGCTGGTACATGGCCAAACCTTGGATGTTGTCCATGGTGCAAATAAAGGCTGCGAATGCAGAGACAGCAGGCTGGCTCCCAGGCAGGAAAATTGGTGGGTCAATGTGGCTTTGGCTGAGCAATGGTTTCATTTCTTGCCTGGTGCCAAGGCCTGTGCCATTCATGCGGTGATCCTGGTTCGCCTGTCCTGAAAGGCAATGACAGTCCTCCAGCAATAAAGCATTTCTACAATAACATTCCCTGCAGAACCATGATGCACGGTTAGACCTGCATGAAACCTCCTCCATCCATCTGCATCTCCCTGTAACATCTGCGATGTAGAGTTTCCTCATAGTTGTATGTACACTGTCTTTCATGCCTTTGTTTCCTGGAAGGTCAGGGTTCATTTTGCCCCATTTCTGGATAGTTCTTTATCTTTGGAGATTCAGAGTGTTGTTTTGCAGGAAATCCTTACTTCCCCTGGCAAGCCCTCAGCCACTGGAAGACAGAACTTTATGTATGAGAAAAAGAAAGCAGAAGCTAAAAGAGAATCTGTTATACTTCCTCAGAAGACTTAGCTTGAGAAAGGGGTCTGTGATTAGGCATTTCCACTTATGGCTTCAGACTTGTGGGAGATGAACAGGCCACAGAGTAGAAAAAAATGATGAGAACTGATGAGGTTTTCATAAAAGGAATTCCTCTACTCTGCAGTCCAGAGTAAGACTTTAGGGTTGCAAGTGCACCTTGAGAACGCAACAGCTCCCGGTTGCTCTGGGGGATGAATTTCGATGCCCACAGTGAAGACTGAGACATCTTCCTGGTGAGTTTCTCTGACAGTACTTTTAATGCTTCCCTGCATTGCTTGCCAGATTTTTTTTTCCTTTTCTTGCCCCCTCCCTGCCCCCTGGTGTTCTATGTATGTAGGTTTAGTTATAAGTAGTGGCATATCTTCTTTTAGCAATGCCTTGTGTGTTAGTGCCTCTTGCTCGTGTTACAGCTTGTGTGGAAGGCGGGAGATGTAAGGGGGGGTACATTTGTGTTCTGGTTTTGTTATGGGTGAATAGATGTAAACATGACCTTTGAAGAAGTTGCATCTCTGTGGAACAGTGTGTGTGATAAAAGAGGAGAAGTGATTTCTCCTAAGCGAAGACTTTGATGACCCAGTCTCTGTTGGATGATGGCTCATCTTTTAGTTTGGTCATGTTAACTCTCGTGTGCTTTTGAATGCTTATGTTTCTTCTGAGAATAGTGGTGAGCAGACAGATGTATGTCCTTTCTTGGTATGATCATGATGCATTAACCTCTCATGACATGTGTGTGCCAGTTATGAGGGTCAGAAGCTAACCTGCAAGTTGCGTGGGGTTGGAGAGAAATGAGAACAATGACGAAGGGGTAGAACATCTTGTAATTCCTGTGTGAAACCTCCTCTATCCATGTATTTCTCCTGTAACGTTTTGATGGAGAGTTTCATCAAAGTGGTAATTAAATTTTCCCATCCTTTGATCTGCCTTCAGGCTTTGTTTCCCAGAAGGTCATGGTTCATGTTTTCCACTTGTGGATTGTTCTTTTGCAGTTGGAACTGAGTGTTGTTTTGCAGCAAACACTGACTTCCCTGGAGAACCATGTGAAGACAAGACTTTTTTGTGTGAGGAAAATGAAATAGAAGTGAAAACTGAGTCTCTCACATGCCCTTATACCTAGATAAAGACCTTTGATAAAGCATTTACACAGTAGAAGAAGTCACAAGGACTGACGGATTTCCAAAAGCCACGTGCCTTACTATGTAGTCCAAAGTAAGACTTCAGGGCTTTGCTTATGGGTTCAGACCTCAGTCACTTCCAGGTGCTCTGGGAGATGGATTTTCAAGGCAGACTTGTGGCCAAGCCTCTGTACATTCCAGTAGTCAAATACTTATCTCGGTGGAGGAAGTCAGAGTGTTTGGTTTTGTTTGTTAATCATCAGAAATGGCTGAGAGATTTGAGCTGCTGCTTTGCAGGAAGGAACTTGTGGAGAACACTTGCACATGCCCCCACCCATCGCTTACTCCAAGTGGATAACGAGCACTAATGAAGATCAATGAGCATTATTGCATAGCAGCAGTCACCTCTGATCCCCCTCTGGCAAGCTGGCTACCCAGGAAGGTGCTACAGACTGGTGTCGAGTACTGCTGGCCAATCCCACCTACCTGTGCCTTGTTCTTATGTCTCTGAGGACTACAAGGCTACGTGTCCCTCTGTGTGATTTCCTAGCCTGCACAGGCCTGGATGTGTCACAGTAGCAAATAACCTCCCCCAAATTGCTTAGTGAGAGGTACTTGTTTTGGCTTCTTTGGTTTAATTAAGTGCTGCTGAGTTTTGTTGTTCTCATTAAAGGAACACATGGTGCCTAGTAAAGGCATGCCATGCAGTACAGGCAAGAGAGACCTAGCAGCCCTTCTAAATCACTGCAACTTGCCTAGCTTACACCTTGAGGCCTTAGCAACTTGTGGCACAGCAACTGCAAATCACAGCACTGAAGTACCTGCCCCAATGAGGTCAGGTGGAGGTTTTGGTTTTGTATATTAATCACCAGAAATCGTTGACAAGCTTTCAGCTGATCAGGCAGTCCTTGCATGGGCTGGCCAGATGGTGGGATGTTTGCCTAGAAGCTCCCAAAATCGCAGAGAGAGAAAAATGCAGAATCGAGCCCTATGGCAGGCCTTGGACTTTGGCATTTCTAGCAAGAGCACTGAAGGTTTTTCTGGATGGAAGAGGAGTCAGCGTCAGGATGTGCACAGGGCAAAGAGCCGACACGGTTCTGCATGTTGTTCTTCTCTGCCAGGCATGTACAGTGACATTGGTCTGAGATCAGGTCCACTACCTTTAGGCTTCACATCTCTCCATCAGTGTTAGCTGTTGTTCTAAATCAGAATCAATCCTGAGCATTTCAGAGTAAAATGAAATTCACCCTTTTTGCCTGGGCTTCCAAGACACACGTGGGCAGGGAGATGAAACATCAGGAAAGGCTGAAAACATGCACGGCAAAACTTCTTTATTGCTCTGTCGCAGACATTTCCCTCTTCGTTTTCACACCAACTCACGCCAGAAGACGTAAAGGTACATGACAGAGTGTATCACTACTTTAAAAGTCTACTGCGGCCTCAAAATCCTTCTTGAGTAGGAGACGACGGTTGTATTATAATGCCTAGCGTTCCTGCCAAGCATAACGTCCGTGCCTCTGAGTGTCCTTTTGTATTAAAAGAGAGACCGCCAAGCTTGACGCGTACAGATGGAAAGCCCGGGCCGCCGTGAGCGAGCGCGGCCATCAGCCGGCTGCGGTGGCGTCGCGGCGCCTCCGGGTGCCGCTGTTGGCCGAGGCGGAGCGGCGCTGGAGCCGCAGCCGGAGCCGCAGCCGCAGCCGCAGGCGGAGCCGCCGCAGCGTCCTGCCCCCGCAGGCTGCTCGCTCGCACGGCGCCGGCCAGAGCGGCAGCGGCACGGGCAGCAGAGGCGAGAGGCGGCGCGGCGCGGGGAGCAGCGGCGTCCGAGCCGGCGCCGAGATCGCTGGCCTCCGGCGGGCCCTGCGCTCGCTGCGGAGAGTGGCTGGAAGGGACGCAGGGCAGCGGCAGGAGGGAGGAGCGCGGCGAGCGCTGCCCAGAATGGCGGGCAGGCAGAGGCAGAGCGGCCGGCGAGCAGCCGGGCGAGTGCTGCTGCCCGCTTTGCTGCTGGGCTTGTGCTGCCGGGCGGCGCCGGAGCGGGTCCGCTACGCCATCCCCGAGGAGCTGGGCAGAGGCTCGCTGGTGGGGCCGCTGGCGCGGGACCTGGGGCTGAGCCCGGCCGACCTGCCGGCACGCCAGCTGCGGGTGGCGTCCGCCGCTAAAAGGCAGCTGAAATACTTTACCGTGAGCGGGGAGAGCGGGAACCTCTACGTGAGCGAGAGGCTGGACCGGGAGGAGATGTGCGGCGAGGCGGCGTCCTGCTCCGTCAGCTTCGAGGCGCTGGTGCAGAACCCGCTCAACGTTTTCCACGTCGAGGTGGCCATCCTGGACATCAACGACAACGCCCCGCGCTTCCTGCAAGACAGTTTCCAGCTGGAGATCAACGAGTTCACTTCTCCCGGCACCCGCTTTGCCTTGGGCACGGCCGAGGACGCAGACGTGGGCAGCAACTCGCTGCAGGGCTACGAGCTGGAGGCCAACGGGTACTTCGCGGTGGAGGTGAAGGAGAGCCAGGACGGCAGCAAGTTCGCGGAGCTGGTGCTGCGGCGCGCCCTGGACCGGGAGAGCGAGCAGAGCCTGCGGCTGGTGCTGACGGCGCTGGACGGCGGCGAGCCGCCCCGCAGCGGCACCGCCCAGCTCTGCATCAACGTCACCGACGCCAACGACAACCCACCCGTGTTCGCGCAGGACCGCTACCGCGCCAGCCTGCGGGAGGACGCGCCGCCGGGCTCGATGGTGCTGAACGTCTCGGCCTCCGACGCCGACGCCGGCACCAACGCCCGCATCACCTACGGCTTCGGGAAAATGCCGGCCAAGGTGCTTCAGAAGTTCGTGGTGGACGCGGAGAGCGGGATGATCACGCTGCAGGAGGCGCTGGACTTCGAGGACACGCGAGGCTACACACTGCTGGTGGAGGCGAGGGACGGGGGCGGTCTGGTGGCGCACTGCAAGGTGGAGGTGGAGGTGCTGGACGTGAACGACAACGCGCCCGAAATCACGGTGTTGTCGGTGTCGAGCCCGGTGCCCGAGGACGCGCCGGCCGGCACGGTGGTGGCTCTCCTGAACGTGAACGACCCGGACTCCGGGGAGAACGGCCAGGTGTCGTGCGAGCTGTCGGGCGAGGCGCCGCTGTCGATCGTGGCGTCGTCGGGCGGCTCGTACAAGGTGGTGACGGCGAGCGCGCTGGACCGGGAGCAGGCGGCCGAGCACCGGGTGGCGGTGGTGGCCAGGGACCGGGGCAGCCCGGCGCTCTCCAGCCGCGCGGCGCTGGTGCTGGAGGTGTCGGACGTGAACGACAACGCGCCGGTGTTCGAGGAGGCCGCCTACAGCGCCTACGTGGCGGAGAACAACGCGGCGGGCGCGCCGGTGCTGCGCGTGCGCGCGCGGGACGCGGACGCGGGCGCCAACGGGCGCGTCAGCTACTGGCTGGCGGGCGGCAGCGCGGGCGCGGCGGGCGCGGCGCCGTACGTGTCGGTGGAGGCGCGGAGCGGCGCGGTGTACGCGCAGCGCTCCTTCGACTACGAGCAGTGCCGCGAGTTCGCGGTGGCGGTGCGGGCGCAGGACGGCGGGGCGCCGGCGCGGAGCTCGACGGCGACGGTGCGCGTCTTCGTGCTGGACCGCAACGACAACGCGCCGCGGGTGCTGTGGCCGGCGGCGGGCGCGGGGGCGGGCGCGGGGGCGGCCCCGGGCGCGGCCCCGTTCGAGGTGGTGCCGCGGTCGGCCGAGGCCGGGTACCTGGTGGCCAAGGTGGTGGCGGTGGACGCGGACGCGGGGCGCAACGCGTGGCTGTCGTACGAGCTGGTGCAGGCGCCGGAGCCGGCGCTGTTCCGCGTGGGGCTGCACAGCGGCGAGGTGCGGACGGCGCGGGCCGTGTCGGAGAGGGACGCGGCGAAGCAGCGGCTGGTGGCCGTGGTGAAGGACCACGGGCAGCCGGCGCTGTCGGCCACGGCCACGCTGCACGTGGTGCTGGCCGAGAGCTTGCAGGAGGCGCTGCCGGAGCTGAGCGAGCGGGCGGCGGGCGCCGACTCGCCGGCGGAGCTGCAGTTCTACCTGGTGCTGGCGCTGGCGCTCCTCTCCGCCCTCTTCCTGCTGAGCGTGGCGCTGGCCGTGCTGGCGCGGGTGCGCCGGGCCGGGCCGCCCGCCGTCCTGCGCTGCCTGGGCGCGCAGCGCTTCTCCGTGGCCGGCGCCGCCTTCCCGGCCGACTTCTGCGAGGGCACCTTGCCCTACTCCTACAACCTGTGCGTGGCGCCGGGCCGCGCCGTCGCCGAGGGCGCTTGGCTGCCGCCGCCGCTGCCCAGCCTGGCCGCGGAGGAGCTTCTCGGCGCGGAGCCCTGCGGGAAGCGGAGCCCGACCAGCAGCGCCGGCGCGGGAGAGCCGCCCGCGGACGCCGAGGCCCCGCAGGTCTGTAAGCCCGCGCAGTCCTTGTCTCTGAGCCTTTCCTAACCTCGCGCCGAGGGGAGCGGGCTCTTGCTCGTCCTTCGGCCGCTTGGGCGCCTGATGACGCGCTCTCTTTCCGTCAACCGGTGAAGTAATCCTCTGCCGTGTCTTTTCTGGCAGCAGGCAGCGGGAACCGGCACTTCCTGCCTCACCGCCTGTCACACGCGTAGGCTCAGTGGAGAAGTCCTTGCCATTCAGCTTGTGCTGGGTGAAATGGTACAAGTGTGGTTTAGCTCTCAGGTGGAATGAGCTCTGCTGATGCTGAACGTCGGTGGTTTGCATTTGTTCACTTGACACTCAGAGCAGGCAGGTACCGGCGGCGGTTCTTGGTTCATAGCTCGTTCAGTTTCACCTGAGGTTTTTCTTGTGGAGCGTGTGTTCTGTAAAATGGTATGAGTTCCTGATGCTGAACGCAGATCCCTACTGTTATAAATTGAGACCACAACGGACTATAATCCAATTAAAATTTATTAATTGTAGCAAGTAGGATAGGAGCAAAGAACAGTGCTGGACGGCAGGGGAGTCTGCGCTCCGCCGACTGCCGTGCTTAGCACATTCACGTCCCTTGTTTTTACAGTTTTAGTCTTTAGGTTTTTAATTATCTCATACATATTACAAAACTTGAGCTCCTGATTGGTGCTTGCAAGCTTCCCGCAACGTGCGCATTCTTCAGTTTCTCATATCCTCTTTCTCAATCTTTATCTTGTTCTTCTTGCAGACACAGTTTCTGTTTGACCTATCTTTGTTTCAAGTGTCCGGAACATTTTCTTCACATTCATCAAAATAATCAGTACATTCCTCTTGCTCAACCCACACATATCAGTAAAATGGTTAGTACATCCTTATTGCTTAACCCGAGGGTTTAATTAACGAATAATTGTTATAATACTATAATATAAAGATGAATTAAAAATTAACTGTTTTCAGTAACAAAAACGTTTTCCCAATTACTCATTCTTAGCTTTGATAAACAATCTTTGCTCCACATTTATTACACTACCGCGTACAATGAGATGAATTAAGTCTATATGATGGAGTCGGGAAAGTGGGATTGGTGCTTGATGTTTCAGATTTTGACCTTCCTGATGGCTTTTTTCCGAAGCGATGGACTTGGGAACTGGTTAACAGCTGGATAAAAACACCCCGTTGTCTAGAATGGAGCAGTAAGTCCTAAGTGTAAGCACGGTCTGTACCGTGTAAGGCTGTAAAAAACAAAACAAACAAACAAACAAACAAAAACCGTAAAAACAAAGTGGGGCGAAATGGAGGCTGATTGAGAGAGGCCTCCGGTGTGCAGCCGAAAAGCAACGAAGTCGAGAGCGAAGGGCCGTCCCTGAGGAGGACTCCTTGTGAGGGCGGATCTTCGTTGCTGCCTTGTGCTATGGCTGGGGGTTTGGGAAACTAATGTGGCTGGTGGCGTTCCAGTGTGACACACTTTTGATCCGCGGAAAGGGTGAGTGAAAAGTCTTGCAAGCACGACTGCTGCTTATTGCTGTGCAACTGGTGGTGCAGATTGTGCTTTTGGACTAACGGCCAAGACTGGTAATGCTCTGCACGGAATATTAAGAGCACTTTATCTCTACATTGTATCACCATAACAAAAACGTTTTTCCCTGCGGTAGAAATAACACAACCACGGGAGGCGTGTCGTTTCTTTCTGGTCGTCATCGCCCCTTCCTAGCCGATTCCTTCACGTTATCGAATTAATTGTTTAGGTGTAAATGCCTGTGAAGCATGCAGACCCTTAATTTATGTGGCCTAATGGGAAATCACCTATTCAAGTCCGTTAATTTTCCTGTTTCGGTATTAGCTGCCTCTGTAGGTCTTCCAGCAGTTTAATGATGTAGCCATTAGCTCAGTGTCGTCACTGAAGCACTCCATTGCTCTCATCCCGTTCTAAAATACTGGCGGGACTTGAGTTTCCCGACTAGCGGGAAAATAGGCGCAGAAGAAAAACTGGGAGCAACGCAAAGGTGTCATATAGCTGCAATCGCGTCCACCCACAGAATGGGCGGTATGAAGGAGAGCGTTTCAAGGAAAGTTCCTGAAGCATGGGTTCATGAGGCTGATATACTTGCTTCTCCGGGGTGTGTGTGGGATGTGTGTCCGACTATCACGTTTTGTATTTCAGAGCCTGTTTTCTCTTGCTTTCCTTGTAGCACTCATTCAAGCACGGCGAATACAGAAAGTCGTGTTAGAGGTTAAGGTATGGGCTCAAGTGCTTAGATTCCCAGTTGATTGACCCCACCTTCTTGGGCCTTTCAATGTCTAATCTCAGCCAATGGTCGCGGTGTAGTTAATTTCCAGCTTGTTCCTTATTGTTGTCCCACAAACGGGGTTCGTTTACGCGGCGTGCAAGCCAATACCACACAGAGTCGAGGTATTTTTAAATTAATTTCATGGATGCACATGAACGGGTGCCTGTCTCAAGACAGCACACCTTTGTCTCAAAATTCCCCACGTTTATCTAATTAAGTGATACATATTCACTATTATTTCCCTTAACGATTGGTTCTTTCTTCTTCGCCTGTCATGTAAATTAGTGCACAGACTCGGTCTTCTTTCATGGTCTTCTTTCGAGTAGGTGGTGTCATTTGAGTAGGTGGTCAACGAGTCGGTGGTTGCAATCTCCCCCTGTAGGAATTACCTCTTACCTACTTCTTACTCTGTCTTGGCAGTTACATGTGGTTCTTCAAGGTTTATTTAGCAGACCACAATCCTTTACCTTTTCTGACATACACATGAAGTCCCATTGTCTGATAGTTAGTTACTAAACCTTACGTCGTGTGTACTAATAGGTTCCTTATTTTAAATATTAACTAATGCATATGGTTGAGATGCCTGTCTCATGATGAAACTCTTGAGACATCCAAACAATATACAAACAAAAATCACTGTAATAACCAAAATGATTAGGTTCTGTAATAAACTCTGTAGCCATCCAGTCAGCAAGACTCCAAACTCATGTGGGATTTTATTCAAGCACCTAATCTCCATTGCCTCTCTTATATTCCTACCAGATTACGTTACCACTGGACTGTGGATTCCAAGGGGCATGTAAATTCCCTTTAATACTCCCAAACTAGAAATTCCCTCTACGATTTCTACAGTGAAATGGAGTCATATATCAGAAGACAGACCTTCTGGAGTATCAAACCTAGGGAGAATTTGTTTTCATAAGGCCTTAATGATTTCTCTAGCCTTCCTGGTACGACATGAAAAGGCCTCTGGCCAACCAAAAAAGGTATCTACTATCATCAATAAATATCTGTATGAAGTACACCTTGGTAATGACATAACATCTATTTGTCCGTATTCCCCAGGAGTTGTTCCTTGTTTCACAACTTCTGCTCTAACCCTCTTGGTAATTTCGGGGATGATTAGCACAACAAATAGCACGTCTCTTAACTATTATGTCTGTCAGATTTTACAGTTTTGGTCCTACAATCTCGCTTTTTGGCAGTCAATACCAATGCATTTGCTGTTAATATGTTTCTCGATGCAATCTTTTAAGTAGAATTTCCATCATCTTTTCAGAAAGTAGCAATCGTTTTAAAGGTGTCACCCACCATCCCTGATCATTCTTAGAACAATCTAATTATTCTAGCAATTGATCTTCTCTCTCAGTATATTGTAGAGGTGATGATTCTAAACGAGGTGCTGGAATTAAGGCTCCTTCAAGTGTTGAGTCTTTGAGAGCTGCTTCTTTTGCCACTTGATCCGCTTTTCGATTTCCCTTTATCATTTCACTGTTCCCACTGTGATGGGCTTCACAATGTGTTACTGGAACTACCTTGGGTATAAGAACTGCCTGGAAAAGTTTCGCTATTTCTTCTCCATATTGCATTGGGGTTCCTTGCGAGCTTAAAAGTCCTCTTTCTTTCCAAGTGGATACATGTGCCTGCTTCAGCCACGCTTTAACCTCTAAATGTCTACTCTCAGTCAATGGTCGTGGCGTAGTTAAATCCAAGCGTGCTCCTTAGGAACGGAAGTCTTTAAAGCAAAGTTCCTGCCGCTTGGGTTCCTAACTCTGGTTCACGTGAGGGGGGGAAGAAGGGGGCGGGGTGTGTGTCTGAATATCCCGGGTTGTGTTTCAGAGCCTGTTTCCTCTTGCTCTCCCTGTAGCAGTCATTCAGGCATGAGCGCTACGCATATTGGTGTTGGAGATTGTGCCTTCGGGCTAATGGGATGAGGCTCGTAATCATGTGCATGTGAGACGAAGAGGCGTTATTTTACTTGGCATGTCTCGGCGTTAGCAAGGGATTTTTCCCGTGCGGTCGGAACAGCACGGCGGGGGCGGGAGGCCTCTGCCTTCCTCCTGGTCGTGATCGCCTCGCGGGTGGAAGGAGAGATGGGCTGGCGAAAAGGCAGCGCAGGAGATGACCGCTGGACGGGCCCCGCTGTCCCCGTGGCGACGGTGCCGTCCCCGGCCGCTGCCCGCGGGCAAGGCAGGGCGGGCAGCGCTCGGCAGCGCTGGGTGCCTGCAGTGCCGGGAGGAGGCTGCGGGCGCCGCTGTTGACCGAGGAGGAGCGAGAGGAAGGCCGGAGCGCTGCCGGCAGCCCCGCCCGCTGCGGCCCGGCTGGCTCGCTCGCTCGCTGGCTGGCTCGGCGGCCGGGCGGTTCTGCGAGCGTCCCCGCGGTGCGGAGCCGTGCTGCAGCGAGGCGGAGGGGCCGGCGGCAGCGGCTGGGAGCGGAGCCCGAGCGGGAAGCGCCTGGGAAGAGCGTGCGGCGGCGGTGCGGGGCCGCGGCGGCGATGTGCGCGGCGGGGAGGCGCTGGGTCCGGCGGGAGCGAGCCCTGCTGTGGTGCGTCCTGGTGGCGGCGTGGGAGGCGGCGTGTGGGCAGCTGCGCTACTCGGTTCCCGAGGAGATGCCGAAGGGCTCGTTCGTGGGCGACGTGGCCAAGGACCTGGGGCTGGAGCTGCCGGCGCTCCGCGAACGCGGCGTCCGCGTTGTCTCCGAGGGGAGGACGCAGTATTTCGCTCTGCACGGGAAGACGGGACATTTGGTGACGGCGGAGCGGATAGACAGAGAGCAGCTCTGCGAGAGTGTGCAGCGATGCGTGCTGCGCTGTGAGGTGATAGTGGAGGGGGAAATGCAGGTTTACGGCATCGAGGTGGAAATCACGGACGTTAACGACAACACGCCCCGTTTCCGAGAGGCGGAAACGGAGCTGAAAATGAGCGAGACGACAGCCCCTGGGTCACGGTTTCCCCTCTCCAGGGCCCACGACCCGGACTCGGGAGCGAATTCGCTGCAGAGCTACGAGCTGAGCGGCGACGAGCACTTCTCGCTGGCCGTGCAGGCGGGTCCCGGCGGGGAGCAGCGTCCCGAGCTGGTGCTGGCGAAGGCGCTGGACCGGGAGGAGGCGGCGTTTCACGAGCTGGTGCTGAGGGCGAGCGACGGCGGAGAGCCGGCGCGGACGGGCACGGCGCGGATCCGCGTGGCGGTGCTGGACGCGAACGACAACGCGCCCGTGTTCAGCCAGGCAGAGTACACGCTGCGTGTGCCGGAGGACGTGCCCGTGGGCTCCACCCTCGTCACCGTCACGGCCACCGACGCCGACGAGAGCATCTACGGGCACGTGAAATATTCGATTCATACCGTTTCAGTGAAAGCCTCGCAGATTTTCTGTCTGGACACCGAGACGGGAGTGATCACGCTGTTGCGGAACCTGGACTTCGAGGAAGGCGACTCGCACGAACTGGAGGTGCAGGCAGAAGACGGCGGGGGCCTTTCCGACACGGCCAAAGTCGCGATCACGGTGACAGACGTCAACGACAACGCGCCCCAGATTTCGGTGCGGTCGGCGCTGAGCGCGATCTCGGAGGACGCGCCGCCGGGCACGGTGGTGGCCCTGCTGCACGTGCAGGACCGGGACTCGGGGGCGAACGGCGAGGTGCGGTGCAGCATCGGCGAGCGCCTGCCGTTCCGGCTGGAGAAGTCCTTGGAGGACTACTACCGCGTGGTGACGGCGAGGGACCTGGACCGGGAGGAGGTGGCGGAGTACAACGTGACGGTGCGGGCGGCGGACGGCGGGTCGCCGGCGCTGTGGAGCAGCGCGGTGCTGGCGCTGCGGGTGCTGGACGTGAACGACAACGCGCCGGTGTTCGCGGAGGCGCGCTACAGCGCCCGGCTGCCCGAGAACAACGCGGCGGGCGCGCTGGTGCTGACGGTGCGGGCGGCGGACGCGGACTGGGGGCAGAACGCGCGCGTGCGGTACCGGCTGTCGGAGGGGCGGGTGCGGGGCGCGCCGCTGTCGTCCTACGTGTCGGTGCAGGCGGAGACGGGCGCGCTGTACGCGCTGCGCTCCTTCGACTACGAGGAGGTGCGCGAGGTGGGGCTGTGGGTGCGGGCGGAGGACGGCGGCGCGCCGGCGCTGAGCAGCAACGTGTCGGTGCGGCTCGTGATCGTGGACGAGAACGACAACGCGCCGCAGGTGCTGTACCCGCCGCCGGCGCCGGCGCCGGGCGCGGGCTGGGCGGGCGTGGAGCTGGCGCCGCGCTCGGCGGAGCCCGGGGCGCTGGTGGCCAAGGTGGTGGCGGTGGACGCGGACGCGGGGCAGAACGCGTGGCTGTCGTACGAGCTGGCCAAGGCGACGGAGCCGGGGCTGTTCCGCGTGGGGCTGCACAGCGGCGAGGTGCGGACGGCGCGCTTCCCGCTGGCCCGCGACGCGGCGCGGCAGAGCCTGGTGGTGGTGGTGAAGGACCACGGGCGGCCGGCGCTGTCGGCCACGGCCACGCTGACGGTGGTGCTGGCCGAGAGCGTGGCCGAGCTGCTGTCGGAGCTGGGCAGCGCGGCGGCGGCGGCGCCGGGCGAGCCGGCCGGCAGCCTGACGCGGTGGCTGGTGGTGGCCGTGGCGGCCGTGTCCTGCCTCTTCCTCGCCTTCCTGCTGCTGCTGCTGGCGCTGCGCCTGCGGCGCTGGCGCCGCTCGCAGCTGCTGGCGGCGGGCAGCGGCGCCTTGCGCGGCGTCCCGGCCTCGCACTTCGTGGGCATCGACGGCGTCCGCGCCTTCCTGCACTCCTACTCGCACGAGGTGTCGCTCACCGCCGACTCGCGCAAGAGCCAGCTCCGCTTGTCGGCCGGCAGCTGCTGCGACACGCTCCCGGCCCGGCCGCCGCCCGACGAGCCCGCGCCGCTGCTCGGGGAGGACCCTGCCGGCGCCCGCCGCGCGGACCCCGCCGCTCCCCCGGTGAGTTCCTCCCACCAGCCCTTCTCCGCGGCGCGGCGCGGCGCGGCGCTTCCCTCCGCTGCTTCTCCGCCCTTTCCCCCCCGTCTTCTGCCTCCTGCCTCGGGAGGTGGAGGTAGCGGGAAGGCAAAGCTTCGCTCAGCCACGCGCGGGGCGCTGCCGCCTCGTGCTCCCGGGAGGTGATGGTGGGAGGGCGGCTCAGCGTGACCGTTGCTGCGGGAGGCAGGAGAAGCGGGAGGCTGCTGTTGCCTGCTGGAGCTTCCTCTCAGCGGGGCTTGCTGCTTTTGTCACGTCGCTGATGTGTTACATGCTGTTCACTGACCCAGCCTCTCCCGCAGGACAGCTCCTCTTTTAATTTTAGAACCCCGAGGTTTCTCTCCAGAAGGCTAGTGAGCAGGCAATGTATCCTCCTTCTCTGTACAGAGACGTAGTGAAATCTCGGTGAGGTCCGTGGCATGGTAGTGGTGCATGTTGAGGACAAATGGTCTGGGTTCTGGCCCTTTGATGACAAGTGCTTGCAAACTATGAGGGTCAGCGAACACCAGGCAAGTTGTGACGGCTTGGAGACGAGAGTCTTGGAGGTGTTTGTGCGGGGCTGTGGAAGGACACAAAAGGTCTGGTTTGCTCCTTTCCCTGTTCGGTGCCCATCTGTAGTATCATGTAATGAGAGTTTTGGCTTCCCAAGTAAGTTTGGCCCAAGTCAGACATGTTGTTCCAGCTGCATAGGGAGCCCTGGGAGGTTCCTCCTGTGTGCTTGCACGTTGTGGAGATGTTTCTAACTAACAGCTTAATTCTATACTTATGGCAAGTGCCCTAAAGGGAGCTTTGGGAGGAGCCAGCCCTGGTTTTGTAACCTACTAAACACCTGAGTTATGCCATAATCTAGAAGAGTATGTTGTCATCCCTTCCCTTCTGTGTGTGTTTAACATCCTGACTTGCTCGTCGTAATGATGTGGAGGTGGTCCTTTGTGTCTGAGAATGTGTGGAAGACCACATGTGTTACATTTGGCTGACTGTCCCCTACGTGCCTTTCATGCTTTCAGCTGTAAAGAGAGAGACTTTCATAGAAGTGTTCCCTTAAAATACTACTGGAAGAAATGCTCTTGCTTGTCACATGCACATGCTGAGAAGTCAAATATTCTCCCTGGTAAGGAGAAGTTGTCTGTGCAGCTTTTCTTTGGGTGGAGTCTATCTGCAAATGATGACGGTCAAGGACAACCACGCAACCTGTGAAGGGTTTGAGGAGAGTCTCGAGAGGGTGCTGTGTGTGAGGAGGTCCTGGTGGAGACATGGCATGTGTTTTGTTGATTCCCAGGGTTTATTGTTGGTGTTCTGAAACTGAGCCTGAAGGCATCTTATTTTTTGGATATTGCCTTGCTTGGACTCCAGTTGTCAAGTTGTGGGTTCATCAGTGTGCTTTCCTGTTGCATGATGTTTCCTGGGATTGGTGGTTATGAAGCATAGATGTAAACTTTGCAACAGTGTGGTAGTGTAACGTATCTTCCAAGTTGCCCGTGTGTTGAAGAAGGATGATGTTGCCTTTGAGCTGAGACTTTGATGATTGGGTCATTAACTGAGGTCCGTGTCACTCATGGCCTTTAGAACTTCTAATGTTTGATCAAATTTTATGGGATGAGCAGAAAGATCTCTTTGCATTTGTCCATGTTGCAATGCTTGGATTCTGAGATACCATGTGCCCAACGTTTCTTTCAATGCTGGCTGTCTGCAGAGGTTGCTTTCCTGTTGCATGCTCTTTTGGCAGGTTGGCGTTCTGCCTATACAGAGACAGGGCAGCTGGAACACTTTGCTGTGATATAGTGTGAAATGGCTAAAGGGTAGGTTTAAAAGTTTGTCCTAGTTGTTAGATGAGGCCCACAGTTGTGGTTCCAAGTCTTTCCCCTTTTTTATCATCCAAAGAAACTAATAGTGGGCATACAGCTATGGTCTATGGTGAGCTGCTGTGTGAGCCTCCTGTGTACTTGTTAGCAGGTGGTTCCCTTTTCTGTGTACCTACTACAGCTGACACAATCTGAAGTGTGAAGCTACCATTCTTCCACTCCTGTAGAGTACCCATTAATGCCTTCTTTCTTTGTCCAGGTCTGAAGCTGGGCCTCACTTTGGCTGGTAATCCTTAAAACACTAAAAGACTGACTTTAACCACAGTCAACGTGCTTTCCTGTTGCATGATGTTTCCCGGGAATGGCAGTAACTGTGCACAGACGTACACTTTCTGTTCAGATTTCAGAGTCATGTACCTTCCCAATTGCCCAATGTGCTGAAGTATGATGATGGTGTCTTTGAGCTGATACTTTGACAACTGGGTCTTTATCAGAGCTGCATGTTGCTTATGCCCTTGAGAATATTTTACATTTCCTCAAAGTAGTGTTGTTGTCCTAAAAGCGGATTCGTTACACGCTGTGTGATGCACCGATCTCACACACTCAGGAGATATATTGCTTTTTGTTGGGGCCTTGGTGCTCAGTGGACTTTCCACAATCCAAGCCCGCCAGATTCATCAGGTGTGTTGCTTTTATACAGTAACTATTGCATATACTTTATTAAACTACTTCTACCTATTACATATTCAGACTATCTAATGCAGATGCAGGGGATTATATAACCACGACACATCAGAGGCCTTCTCCACATGCGCAGGGTTCTTGGGTGGTCTTTGGTGGTCATATGGGGAGGTATTCCCTCCTCACTTTGACAACTAAGTCGCTCTGTGCCTGGTCAATGGTTTGTTTTCCTGCAAGAGAGACGTCTCATGAATCAGGAAAGAACAAAAAGGGTCAGAATGACCTTGGCTACTTCTGTAGGTATTACTAAAATTGTTTGAAGTTGAAAATGATTAACTAACTTGATTTAGAACAGGATTTTCTAATCTAAAACACAATTTTCTACATCTGACATTAGTGCGATAAGCAGAGAAATCTCTTTGCATGCGTCCATGTTGTCATCCGCATTCTCAGTAAGGAGAAGTTGCATGTGCAACTTTTCTTTCAATGGTGTCTGTCTGCTAAGGTAGCTTTCCTGTTGTGTAATATTTGAGCACAGTGAAAAATTCTGTCTGTCCCAATAGAGGCCAGGTGAAAAAGTTTGCTGTGGTATAATTTGAAATGTGTAAAAGATGGAAAGATGGTGTAAAAGTTCAGTTTGTCCTAGTTGTTAGATGAGCCCCACAGTTGTGGTTCCATGCATTCCCCCTTCTTTATTGTGCAAAGGAATTACTTTGAGGAACTGTGGCTTGCTCTTTGGTGTGAGCTCCTGTGTGAGCCTCCTGTGGACTTTTCCCCAACTAGATACCCTTCTTGTGCACCCACTACAGTTGATATAACCTGAAATATAAAGCTATGATTCCTTCACTTGTGTAGGTTTCCCATTCTTGCCTTGCTTGTTGTCCAGGTCTAAAGCTGGGCCGCCTTGTGGCTGGGAACCCTCAAAACATGAAAAGACATCTTCTAGTTGTTGGGCTGAGGAAGCAGTTTCCATCCCTACCTTGAAGGTGTTCAGCTGCCAAGACAAAGACGTTGGCACACTTCTGTTTCCCTACAATGTCACTGAATGAAATGCTCTTTTACCTGTGGTCACCACATGGCCAAAATAATGAATATTGACTGTGGTGCCGCTAAACACTGTGAATGCAGAGCAAGGAGGGTGGGAGGCTGGCTCCCAGCCAGGAAAACAGGTGGGTCAATGTCGTTTTGGCTAAGGAATGGTTTGATTTCACGCCTGGTGCCAAGGCCTGTGCCATCACCGAAAGAAATTACAATGAGGAACTGTGGCTATATTTTGGGGTTTGAGCTCCTGTTAGTGCCTCCTGTGGACTTGTTTAGCAGCTAGTTATCTTTTCTGTGTACCTGCTACAGTTGACATAATCTGAAATGTTAAGCTATGATACCTTCACTTGTGTAGATTTCCCACTCCTGCTTTGTTTCTTTGTCCAGGTCTGAAGTTGGACTGTAGAGAGAAAATATGACAAAAGGCTCATGGGTCGAGATAAGGACAGGGAGAGACCATTCAGCAGTTACTGTCACAGGCAAACCCGTCTTGACTCAGGGAACTTAATTTTATGTATTGCCAGTTAAAGTCAGAGTAGGATAATGAGAAACAAGAACAAACTTAAAACACCTTCCCCCCACTCCTCCCTTCTTCCCAGGCTCTACTTCACTGCCAATTTCTCTACCTCCTTCTCCGGAGAGGTGCAGGGGGACGGGGAATGGGGGTTGTGGCCAGTTCACCATGGTTTGTCTCTGCCACTCCTTTGTCTTCACGTTCTTCCCCTGCTCCAGCGTGGGATCCCACCCATGGGAGACAGTCTTTTACAAACTTCACCAATCAAGTCCTTCCTACAAGCTGCAGATCTTCATAAACTGCTCCAGCATGGGTCCTTTCCATGGGGTGCAGTCCTCCATGAATGGACTGCTCCAGTGTAGATTACCTGCAAGGGTCACAGGTCCTGCGCTGCCAGAAGACCTGCTCCAGCATGCAATCCTCCACACAGAGCATCATGACCTTCCAAGGGCCTGCTCCAGCAAGGGCTCTCCACAGGCTCACAGCCTCCTTCAGGGCACATCCACCTGCTCTGGCATGGGGTTCTCCATGGGCTGCAGGGTGGATATCTGCTCCACCATGGACCTCCATGTGCTGCAGGGGGACAACTTGCATCACCATGGTCTTTGTCACAGGCTGCAGGGGAATCTCTGCTCCAGTACCTGGAGCACCTCCTTCTTCACTGACCTTGGTGTCTGCATCATTGTTTCTCTCACATACTCTCACTCCTCTCTCCCAGCTGCTGTTGTGCAGCAGGTTTTACCTCTTCTTAAATAGGCTATCATAGAGGTGCTACCACTGTTGCTGATTGACTCAATTTGGCCAGCAGTGAGTCCATCTTGGAGCCAGCTGGAACTGGCTCTGTCATACATGAGGGAAGCTTCTGGCATCTTCTCACAGAAGCCAACCCCCTAGGCTCTCTGCTATAAAACCTGGCCATGCAAATTCGATACACAACACAAAGACTTTAATATACTTCTGTTTCCCTGAACTGTTGCTGAATGAAATGCGCTTTTACCTGTGGCCAACATAAGGCCAAGAGTTAGATGTTATCCATGGTTCAACTAGAGGCTGTGAATGCAGAGCAAGGAGGGTGAGAGGCTGACTTTGAACCAGGAAAATAGGTGTTTCAGTGTGGCTTTGGCTGGGCAATGGTTGATTTCATGCCTGGTGCCAAGGCCTGTGCCATCCATGCTGTGATTCTGGTTTCCCTGTCCTGAAAGGTAATGGTAGTCCTCCAACAATAACGAAGTGTTTGCGCATGTTGTGGTTTAACCCCAGCCAGCAACTAAGCACCACGCAGCCACTCACTCCCTTCCCCCTCACCCAGTGGGATGGGGGAGGGAATCAGGGAAAAAAAGAGAAATCTCATGACTTGAGATAAAAACAGTTTAATAGAACAAAAAGGAACAAACTAATAATGATAACAGTGAGAACTATAAAAATGGCAGTTAGTTCCCAAGCACCGATCGCCTCCCCAGCCCCACTACCTCCCCAGTTTATATGCTAAGCATGACGTCACATGGTAGGGAATACCCCTTTGGCCAGTTTGGGTCAGCTGTGCTGGCTGTGTGTCTCCTCCCAGTTTCTTGTACCCTGCCAGCCTTCATCCTTGGCTTGGTCTAAACACTACTTAGCAACCACTGAAAACATCAGTGTGTTCTCAACAGTCTTCTCATACAGAATCCAAACCATAACACTGTTACCAGCTACTAGAACAAAAATTAACTCTATCCCAGCTGAAGTCAGGACAGCGCAATAACTGTGCCTGTAGAACGATGATGGTCCTCCTGCTAGCAGAGGACTTTTTTGGTGGGGACACCTGTGGGAAGTGGAGCCTGAGCACCAGCGCCAGCGCTGAAGAGCTGCCCATGGACACCAATGGGGCCACATGTCTATAGCCCATGCTCTCTCACTGTTTTCCTTGAGCCTTTCTGAACCTCTGTCCTCTTTCCCCTGGGTTTCCCTGGGTGGTGTGGAAGGGAAGTGCTGATCTGTGTCTCCAGGAAGGAATGAAAGAAGCAACAGCGTAACCACCGTCCATTCGGAGCAGCAAGTTGACTCTGTTTGTGCTGACTGAAATGGTAGAAACTAAAACTGGCATTCCTGAAACCTTTTGATCTCTAGTGAAACCACCTGACTCTGCATAACAGACTCTGCGACATGGTCAGCTTTGTGTTGCAGAGCTTGTTTTCCTTTCTCAATCCTTTTTCCCATCGGAATGCACTTGGACTCGATTGATAGCGTTGGACATAGCTGTTGGTTATTGCTGGTTTTATAATGGAAGTCCAAAAGGAAATGAGCGTGCGGTTCCATGAATAGAGAAATGAGAGTTTGTTCTGTGTAAAGAAAGAAAGGAGTCTCCCTGTCTGCCCTCCCACCTTTTGGAGGAAGGCTGCTACAGGAATGGCAGGATTAGTGGGATGGATTAATTTTCTCCAGGCATGAGTTCTCGGTGTTCTTGCTGCAGCTGTTTCTGACTGTTCATTCCATCCTTGGAGGTAGCCCCTTCCTTGCCTATCGAGGTGAGGATGGAGATGTTGATGTACAGCTGAGGGCAGAAAAGCATTTCCCTGGAGGGCTGTAGTTGCTATGTCATAAATACAGGATTTTGTCCATCCATGCCTTGAAGTTTCCATCCATACCTTGAAGGTTTAGAGCTGCCAAGACAAAGACTTGGATAGACTTCTGTTTCTCTACAGTGTTGCCTAGTGAAATGCTCTTTTGCCTGTGGCTGATACATGGCCAAACCTTGGATGTTGTCCATGGTGCAAATAAAGGCTGTGAACGCAGAGCCAGCAGGCTGGCTCCCAAGCAGGCAAATTGGTGGGTCAATGTGGCTTTGGCTGAGCAATGGTTTCATTTCATGCCTGGTGCCAAGGCCTGTGCCATTCATGCGGTGATCCTGGTTCCCCTGTCCTGAAAGGCAATGACAGTCCTCCACCAGTAAAGTGTTTGTACAATAATTTTCCCTGCAGAAAAATGATGCACGGTTAGATCCTGCGTGAAACCTCCATTATCCATCTTCATCTCCCTGTAACATCTGCAATGTAGAGTTTCCTCATAGTTGTAATTACACTGTCTTTCATGCCTTTGTTTCCTGGAAGGTCAGGGTTCATTTTGCCCCATGCCTGGATAGTTCTTTATCTTTGGAGATTCAGAGTGTTGTTTTGCAGGAAATCCTTACTTTCCCTGGCAAGCCCTCAGCCACTGGAAGACAGAATTTTATGTATGAGAAAAAGAAAGCAGAAGCTAAAAGAGAATCTGTTATACTTTCTCAGAAGACTTAGCTTGAGAAAGTGGCCTCTGATTACTTGTTTCCAGTTATGGCTTCAGACTTGTGGGAGACGAGCAGGCCACAGAGTAGAAAAAGTGATGAGAATTGATGAGTTTTTCATAAAAGGGCCCCCCCTACTCTGCAGTCCAGAGTAAGACTTTAGGGTTGCATGTGCAGCTTGAGAACGCAATGGCTCCCAGGTGCTCTGGGGGATGAATTTGGATGCCCACAGTGAAGACCGAGACATCTTCCTGGTGAGTTTCTCTGACAGTACTTTTAATGCTTGCCTGCAGTGCTTGCCTGATTTTTTTTTTCCTTTTCTTGCCCCCTCCCTGCCCCCTGGTGTTCTATGTATGTAGGTTTAGTTATAAGTAGTGGCATATCTTCTTTTAGCAATGCCTTGTGTGTTAGTGCCTCTTGCTCGTGTTACAGCTGGTGTGGAAGGCAGGAGTTGTAAGGGGGGGTACATTCGTGTTCTGGTTTTGTTATGGGTGAATAGATGTAAACATGACCTTTGAAGAAGTTGCATCTCTGTGGAACAGTGCATGTGATAAAAGAGGAGAAGTGATTTCTCCTAAGCGAAGACTTTGATGACCCAGTCTCTGTTGGATGACGGCTCATCTTTTAGTTTGGTCATGTTAACTGTCGTGTGCTTTTGAATGCTTATGTTTCTTCTGAGAATAGTGGTGAGCAGACAAATGTATGTCCTTTCTTGGTATGATCGTGATGCATTAACCTCTCATGACATGTATGTGCCAGTTATGAGGGTCAGAAGCTAACCTGCAAGTTGCGTAGGGTTGGAGAGAAATGAGAACAATGATGTAGGGGTGGAACGTCGTGTAATTCCTGTGTGAAACCTCCTCTATCCATGTATTTCTCGCTGTAACGTTTTGATGGAGACTTTCATCAAAGTGGTAATTAAATTTTCCCATCCTTTGATCTGCCTTCAGGCTTTGTTTCCCAGAAGGTCATGGTTCATGTTTTCCACTTGTGGATTGTTCTTTTGCAGTTGGACCTGAGTGTTGTTTTGCAGCAAACACTGACTTCCCTGGAGAACCATGTGAAGACAAGACTTTTTTGTGTGAGGAAAATGAAACAGAAGTTAAAACAGAGTTTCTCACATGCCCTTATACCTAGATAAGGACCTTTGACAAAGCATTTACACAGTCGAAAAAGTCACAAGGACTGACGGATTTCCAAAAGTGACCCCCCTACTATGTAGTCCAAAGTAAGACTTCAGGGCTTTGCTTATGGGTTCAGACCTCAGTCACTTCCGGGTGCTCTGGGAGATGAATTTTCAAGGCAGAGTTGCGGCCAAGCCTCTGTACATTCCAGTAGTCAAATACTTACCTCGGTGGAGGAAGTCAGAGTGTTTGGTTTTGTTTATTAATCATCAGAAATGGCTGAGAGATTTGAGCTGCTGCTTTGCAGGAAGGAACTTGTGGAGAACACTTGCACTCCCCCCTACTCATCGCTTACTCCGAGTGGATAACGAGCACTAATGAAGATCAATGAGCATTATTGCATAGCAGCAGTCACCTCTGATCCCCCTCTGGCAAGCTGGCTACTCAGGAAGGTGCTAAAGACTGGTGTAGAGTACTGCTGGCCAATCCCACCTACCTGTGGCTTGTTCTTAGGTCTCTGAGGACTACAAGGCTACATGTCCCTCTGTGTGATTTTCTAGCCTGCACAGGCCTGGATGTATCACAGTAGCAAATAACCTCCCCCAAATTGCTTAGTGAGAGGTACTTGTTTTGGCTTCTTTGGTTTAATTAAGTGCTGCTGAGTTTTGTTGTTCTCATTAAAGGAACACGTGGTGCCTAGTAAAGGCATGCCATGCAGTACAGGCAAGAGAGGCCTAGCAAACCCTTCTAAATCACTGCAACTTGCCTAGCTTACACCTTGAGGCCTCAGCAACTTGTGGCAGAGCAACTGCAAATCACAGCACTGAAGTACCTACCCCCATGAGGTCAGATGGAGGTTTTGGTTTTGTATATTAATCACCAGAAATCGTTGACAAGCTTTCAGCTGATCAGTCAGTCCTTGCATGGTCTGGCCAGATGGTGGGATGTTTGCCTAGAAGCTCCCAAAATCGCAGAGAGAGAAAAATGCAGAATCGAGCCCTATGGCAGGCCTCGGACTTTGGCGTTTCCAGCAAGAGCACTGAAGGTTTTTCTGGATGGAAGAGGAGTCAGCGTCAGGATGTGCACAGGGCAAAGAGCCGACACGGTTCTGCATGTTGTTCTTCTCTGCCAGGCATGTACAGTGACATTGGTCTGAGATCAGGTCCACTACCTTTAGGCTTCACAACTCTCCATCAGTGTTAGCTGTTGTTCTAAATCAGAATCAATCCTGAGCATTTCAGAGTAAAATGAAATTCACCCTTTTTGCGTGGGCTTCCGAGGCACACGTGGGCAGGGAGATGAAACATCAGGAAAGGCTGAAAACATGCACGGCAAAACTTCTTTATTGCTCTGTCGCAGACATTTCCCTCTTCGTTTTCACACCAACTCACGCCAGAAGACGTAAAGGTACATGACAGAGTGTATCACTACTTTAAAAGTCTACTGCGGCCTCAAAATCCTTCTTGAGTAGGAGACGACGGTTGTATTATAATGCCTAGCGTTCCTGCCAAGCATAACGTCCGTGCCTCTGAGTGTCCTTTTGTGTTAAAAGAGAGACCGCCAAGCTTGACGCGTACAGATGGAAAGCCCGGGCCGCCGTGAGCGAGCGCGGCCATCAGCCGGCTGCGGTGGCGTCGCGGCGCCTCCGGGTGCCGCTGTTGGCCGAGGCGGAGCGGCGCTGGAGCCGCAGCCGGAGCCGCAGCCGCAGCCGCAGGCGGAGCCGCCGCAGCGTCCTGCCCCCGCAGGCTGCTCGCTCGCACGGCGCCGGCCAGAGCGGCAGCGGCACGGGCAGCAGAGGCGAGAGGCGGCGCGGCGCGGGGAGCAGCGGCGTCCGAGCCGGCGCCGAGATCGCTGGCCTCCGGCGGGCCCTGCGCTCGCTGCGGAGAGTGGCTGGAAGGGACGCAGGGCAGCGGCAGGAGGGAGGAGCGCGGCGAGCGCTGCCCAGAATGGCGGGCAGGCAGAGGCAGAGGCAGAGGCAGAGCGGCCGGCGAGCAGCCGGGCGAGTGCTGCTGCCCGCTTTGCTGCTGGGCTTGTGCTGCCGGGCGGCGCCGGAGCGGGTCCGCTACGCCATCCCCGAGGAGCTGGGCAGAGGCTCGCTGGTGGGGCCGCTGGCGCGGGACCTGGGGCTGAGCCCGGCCGACCTGCCGGCACGCCAGCTGCGGGTGGCGTCCGCCGCTAAAAGGCAGCTGAAATACTTTACCGTGAGCGGGGAGAGCGGGAACCTCTACGTGAGCGAGAGGCTGGACCGGGAGGAGATGTGCGGCGAGGCGGCGTCCTGCTCCGTCAGCTTCGAGGCGCTGGTGCAGAACCCGCTCAACGTTTTCCACGTCGAGGTGGCCATCCTGGACATCAACGACAACGCCCCGCGGTTTTTTAAGGAGAACATCCACTTCGAAATCATTGAATCTACCCCTCCAGGCACCCGCTTTGCAGTGGGAGCTGCTGAAGACGCAGACGTGGGCAGCAACTCGCTGCAGAGCTACGAGCTGGAGGCCAACGGGTACTTCGCGGTGGAGGTGAAGGAGAGCCAGGACGGCAGCAAGTTCGCGGAGCTGGTGCTGCGGCGCGCCCTGGACCGGGAGAGCGAGCAGAGCCTGCGGCTGGTGCTGACGGCGCTGGACGGCGGCGAGCCGCCCCGCAGCGGCACCGCCCAGCTCTGCATCAACGTCACCGACGCCAACGACAACCCACCCGTGTTCGCGCAGGACCGCTACCGCGCCAGCCTGCGGGAGGACGCGCCGCCGGGCTCGATGGTGCTGAACGTCTCCGCCTCCGACGCCGACGCCGGCACCAACGCCCGCATCACCTACGGCTTCGGGGAAACGCCAGTCAAGGTACTTCAGAAGTTCGTGGTGGACGCGGAGAGCGGGACGATCACGCTGCAGGAGGCGCTGGACTTCGAGGAAACGCGAGGCTACACACTGCTGGTGGAGGCGAGGGACGGGGGCGGTCTTGCGGCACATTGCAAGGTGGAGGTGGAGGTGCTGGACGTGAACGACAACGCGCCCGAAATCACGATGTTGTCGGTGTCGAGCCCGGTGCCCGAGGACGCGCCGGCCGGCACGGTGGTGGCTCTCCTGAACGTGAACGACCCGGACTCCGGGGAGAACGGTCAGGTGTCGTGCGAGCTGTCGGGCGAGGCGCCGCTGTCGATCGTGGCGTCGTCGGGCGGCTCGTACAAGGTGGTGACGGCGAGCGCGCTGGACCGGGAGCAGGCGGCCGAGCACCGGGTGGCGGTGGTGGCCAGGGACCGGGGCAGCCCGGCGCTCTCCAGCCGCGCGGCGCTGGTGCTGGAGGTGTCGGACGTGAACGACAACGCGCCGGTGTTCGAGGAGGCCGCCTACAGCGCCTACGTGGCGGAGAACAACGCGGCGGGCGCGCCGGTGCTGCGCGTGCGCGCGCGGGACGCGGACGCGGGCGCCAACGGGCGCGTCAGCTACTGGCTGGCGGGCGGCAGCGCGGGCGCGGCGGGCGCGGCGCCGTACGTGTCGGTGGAGGCGCGGAGCGGCGCGGTGTACGCGCAGCGCTCCTTCGACTACGAGCAGTGCCGCGAGTTCGCGGTGGCGGTGCGGGCGCAGGACGGCGGGGCGCCGGCGCGGAGCTCGACGGCGACGGTGCGCGTCTTCGTGCTGGACCGCAACGACAACGCGCCGCGGGTGCTGTGGCCGGCGGCGGGCGCGGGGGCGGGCGCGGGGGCGGCCCCGGGCGCGGCCCCGTTCGAGGTGGTGCCGCGGTCGGCCGAGGCCGGGTACCTGGTGGCCAAGGTGGTGGCGGTGGACGCGGACGCGGGGCGCAACGCGTGGCTGTCGTACGAGCTGGTGCAGGCGCCGGAGCCGGCGCTGTTCCGCGTGGGGCTGCACAGCGGCGAGGTGCGGACGGCGCGGGCCGTGTCGGAGAGGGACGCGGCGAAGCAGCGGCTGGTGGCCGTGGTGAAGGACCACGGGCAGCCGGCGCTGTCGGCCACGGCCACGCTGCACGTGGTGCTGGCCGAGAGCTTGCAGGAGGCGCTGCCGGAGCTGAGCGAGCGGGCGGCGGGCGCCGACTCGCCGGCGGAGCTGCAGTTCTACCTGGTGCTGGCGCTGGCGCTCCTCTCCGCCCTCTTCCTGCTGAGCGTGGCGCTGGCCGTGCTGGCGCGGGTGCGCCGGGCCGGGCCGCCCGCCGTCCTGCGCTGCCTGGGCGCGCAGCGCTTCTCCGTGGCCGGCGCCGCCTTCCCGGCCGACTTCTGCGAGGGCACCTTGCCCTACTCCTACAACCTGTGCGTGGCGCCGGGCCGCGCCGTCGCCGAGGGCGCTTGGCTGCCGCCGCCGCTGCCCAGCCTGGCCGCGGAGGAGCTTCTCGGCGCGGAGCCCTGCGGGAAGCGGAGCCCGACCAGCAGCGCCGGCGCGGGAGAGCCGCCCGCGGACGCCGAGGCCCCGCAGGTCTGTAAGCCCGCGCAGTCCTTGTCTCTGAGCCTTTCCTAACCTCGCGCCGAGGGGAGCGGGCTCTTGCTCGTCCTTCGGCCGCTTGGGCGCCTGCTGACGCGCTCTCTTTCCGCGAACGAATGAAAGGGCCAACGCTAAGGCTGTGCTATGTGCTAGTTGTTTTCTGTTTTGTGATAGAGCCCCGAACAGAGGGGGCATGTGCATCGCTGCCTGCTGCTGAGTTACTCTCGAGTGGAGCAGCAAGTCCTAAATGTAAGCACGGTCTGTACCGTGTAAGGCTGTAAAAACAAAACAAAACAAGCCCGAAAAAACAAAGTGGGGCGAAATGGAGGCTGATTGAGAGCGGCCTCCGGTGTGCAGCCGAAAAGCAACGAAGTCGAGAGCGAAGGGCCGTCCCTGAGGAGGACTCCTTGTGAGGGGGGAACTTCGTTGCTGCCTTGTGCTATGGCTGGTGGCGTTCCAGTGTGACACACTTTTGATCTGTGGAAAGGGTGAGGGAAAAGTCGTGCAAGCACGACTGCTGCTTATTGCTGTGCAACTGGTGGTGCAGATTGTGCTTTGGAACTAACGGTCAAGACTGGTAATGCTCTGCACGGAATATTAAGAGCACTTTATATCTACCTTGTATCACCATAACAAAAACGTTTTTCCCTGCGGTAGAAATAACAAAAGCACGGGAGGCGTGTCATTTCTTTCTGGTCGTCATCGCCCCTTCCTAGCCGATTCCTTCACGTTATCGAATTAATTGTTTAGGTGTAAATGCCTGTGAAGCATGCAGACCCTTAATTTATGTGGCCTAATGGGAAATCACCCATTCAAGTCCGTTAACTTTCCTGTTTCGGTATTAGCTGCCTCTGTAGGTCTTCCAGCAGTTTAATGATGTAGCCATTAGCTCAGTGTCGTCACTGAAGCACTCCATTGCTCTCATCCCGTTCTAAAATACTGGCGGGACTTGAGTTTCCCGACTAGCGGGAAAATAGGCGCAGAAGAAAAACTGGGAGCAACGCAAAGGTGTCATATGGCTGCAATCGCGTCCACCCACAGAATGGGCGGTATGAAGGAGAGTGTTTCAAGGAAAGTTCCTGAAGCATGGGTTCATGAGGCTGATATACTTGCTTCTCCGGGGTGTGTGTGGGATGTGTGTCCGACTATCACGTTTTGTATTTCAGAGCCTGTTTTCTCTTGCTTTCCTTGTAGCACTCATTCAAGCACGGCGAATACAGAAAGTCGTGTTAGAGGTTAAGGTATGGGCTCAAGTGGCTTAGATTCCCAGTTGATTGACCCCACCTTCTTGGGCCTTTTAATGTCTAATCTCAGCCAATGGTCGCGGTGTAGTTAATTTCCAGCGTGTTCCTTATTGTTGTCCCACAAACGGGGTTCGTTTACGCGGCGTGCAAGCCAATACCACACAGAGTCGAGGTATTTTTAAATTAATTTCATGGATGCACATGAACGGGTGCCTGTGTCAAGACAGCACACCTTTGTCTCAAAACTCCCCACGTTTATCTAATTAAGTGATACATATTCACTATTATTTCCCTTAACGATTGGTTCTTTCTTCTTCGCCTGTCATCAAAATTAGTGCGCAGACTCGGCCTTCTTCCTTCATGGTTTTGTTTTGAGTAGGTGGTTTCATTTCAGTAGGTGGTCAACGAGTCGGTGGTTGCGATCTCCCCCTGTAGGAATTACCTCTTACCTACTTCTTACTCTGTCTTGGCAGTTACAGGTGGTTCTTCAAGGTTTATTGACCAGACCACAATCCTTTACCTTTTCTGACATACACATGAAGCCCCATTGTCTGATAGTTAGTTCCTAAACCTTACATCGTGTGTACTAATAATTTCCCTATTTTAAATATTAACTAATGCATATGGTTGAGATGCCTGTCTCATGATGAAACTCTTGAGACATCCAAACAATATACAAACAAAAATCACTGTAATAACCAAAATGATTAGGTTCTGTAGTAAACTCTGTAGCCATCCAGACAGCGAGAATCCGAACTCATGCGGGATTTTATTCAAGCACCTTGTCTCCATTGCCTCTCTTATATTCCTACAAGATTACTTTACCACTGGACTGTGGATTCCAAGGGGCATGTAAATTACCTTTAATACCCCCAAAACTAGAAATTCCCTCTACGATTTCTACAGTGAAATGGGATCTTATATCAGAAGACAGACCTTCTGGAGTATCAAACCTAGGGAGAATTTCTTTTGGTAAGGCCTTAATGATTTCTCTAGCCTTCCTGGTACGACATGGAAAGGCCTCTGGCCAACCAAAAAAGGTATCTACTATCACCATAAATCTCTGTATGAATTACACCGTGCTAGTTCCATAATATCTCTTTGCCAGTATTCCCCAGGAGTTGTTCCCTGTTTCACAACTTTTCCTTTAAACCTCTTGGTAATTTTGGGGGTGATTAGCACAACAAATAGCACGTCTCTTAACCATTATGTCTGTCAGATTTCCCATTTTTGGTCCTACAAGCTCTCTTTTTGGCAGTCAATACCAATGCATTTGCTCTTGAATGTGTTTCTCGATGCAATCCTTTAAGTAGACTTTCCATCATCTTTTCAGAAAGTAGCAGTTGCTTTAAAGGTGTCACCCACCATCCCTGATCATTCTTAGGACAATCTAATTGTTCTGGCAATTGATCTTCTCTCTCAGTATATTGCGGAGGTGATGGTTCCAAACGAGGTGCTGGAATTAAGGCTCCTTCAACTGTTTAATGTTTTAGAGCTGCTTCTTTTGCTACTTGATCCGCTTTTCGACTTCCCTTTATAATTTCACTATTCCCACTGTGATGGGCTTTACAATGTGTTATTGGAACTTCCTCGGGTTGAAGAACTGCCTGTAGAAGTTTCGCTATTTCTTCTCCATATTGAATTGGGGTTCCTTGCGAGCTTAAAAGTCCTCTATCTTTCCAAATGGCTCCATGTGCCTGCTTCGGCCAGGCTTCAGCCTTTAAATGCCTAATCTCAGTCAATGGTCGTGGGGTAGTTAATTCCGAGCCTGTTCCTTAGGAACGGAGGTCTTTGAAGCAAAGTTCCTGCCGCTTGGGTTCCTAACTCTGGTTCACGGCGGGGGGCGGGGTGTGTGTCTGAATATCCCGGGTTGTGTTTCAGAGCCTGTTTCCTCTTGCTCTCCCTGTAGCAGTCATTCAGGCATGAGCGCTACACAAATTTGTGTTGGAGATTGTGCCTTCGGACTAATGGGATGAGGCTCGTAATCACGTGCATGTGAGACGAAGAGGCGTTATTTTACTTGGCATGTCTCGGCGTTAGCAAGGGATTTTTCCCGTGCGGTTGGAACAGCACGGCGGGGGCGGGAGGCCTCTGCCTTCCTCCTGGTCGTGATCGCCTCGCGGGTGGAAGGAGAGATGGGCTGGCGAAAAGGCAGCGCAGGAGATGACCGCTGGACGGGCCCCGCTGTCCCCGTGGCGACGGTGCCGTCCCCGGCCGCTGCCCGCGGGCAAGGCAGGGCGGGCAGCGCTCGGCAGCGCTGGGTGCCTGCAGTGCCGGGAGGAGGCTGCGGGCGCCGCTGTTGACCGAGGAGGAGCGAGAGGAAGGCCGGAGCGCTGCCGGCAGCCCCGCCCGCTGCGGCCCGGCTGGCTCGCTCGCTCGCTGGCTGGCTCGGCGGCCGGGCGGTTCTGCGAGCGTCCCCGCGGTGCGGAGCGGTGCTGCAGCGAGGCGGAGGGGCCGGCGGCAGCGGCCGGGAGCGGCGAGCCGGGGCCGGAGCCTGAGAGAAGCGGAGCCCGAGCGGGAAGCGGAGCCTGACCAGGAAGCACCTGGGAAGAGCGTGCGGCGGCGGTGCGGGGCCGGCGGGGCCGCGGCGGCGATGTGCGCGGCGGGGAGGCGCTGGGGCCGGCGGGAGCGAGCCCTGCTGTGGTGCGTCCTGGTGGCGGCGTGGGAGGCGGCGTGGGGGCAGCTGCGCTACTCGGTTCCCGAGGAGATGCCGAAGGGCTCGTTCGTGGGCGACGTGGCCAAGGACCTGGGGCTGGAGCTGCCGGCGCTCCGCGAACGCGGCGTCCGCATCCTAGACAGAGGTAGGACGCAGTATTTCGCTCTGCACGGGAAGACGGGACATTTGGTGACGGCGGAGCGGATAGACAGAGAGCAGCTGTGCCGGCTGGTGGAGAAATGCGTGCTGCGCTGTGAGGTGATAGTGGAGGGGGAAATGCAGGTTTACGGCATCGAGGTGGAAATCACGGACATTAACGACAACGCGCCCAGCTTCCGAGAGGCGGAAACGGAGCTGAGAATAAGCGAGACGACATCCCCTGGGTCACGGTTTCCCCTGGCCAGGGCCCACGACCCGGACTCGGGAGCGAATTCGCTGCAGAGCTACGAGCTGAGCGGCGACGAGCACTTCTCGCTGGCCGTGCAGGCGGGTCCCGGCGGGGAGCAGCGTCCCGAGCTGGTGCTGGCGAAGGCGCTGGACCGGGAGGAGGCGGCGTTTCACGAGCTGGTGCTGAGGGCGAGCGACGGCGGAGAGCCGGCGCGGACGGGCACGGCGCGGATCCGCGTGGCGGTGCTGGACGCGAACGACAACGCGCCCGTGTTCAGCCAGGCGGAGTACACGCTGCGTGTGCCGGAGGACGTGCCCGTGGGCTCCGTCCTCGTCACCGTCACGGCCACCGACGCCGACGAGGGCATCTACGGGCGCCTGAAATATTCGTTGAAGAAAGTGACCGACCTCACAAATGAGATTTTCCAGCTGGACACCGAGACGGGAGTGATCACGCTGTTGCGGAGCCTGGACTTCGAGGAAGGCGACTCGCACGAACTGGAGGTGCAGGCAGAAGACGGCGGGGGCCTTTCCGACACGGCCAAAGTCGCGATCACGGTGACAGACGTCAACGACAACGCGCCCGAACTGACAGTGTCGTCGGCGCTGAGCGCGATCTCGGAGGACGCGCCGCCGGGGACGGTGGTGGCCCTGCTGCACGTGCAGGACCGGGACTCGGGGGCGAACGGCGAGGTGCGGTGCAGCATCGGCGAGCGCCTGCCGTTCCGGCTGGAGAAGTCCTTGGAGGACTACTACCGCGTGGTGACGGCGAGGGACCTGGACCGGGAGGAGGTGGCGGAGTACAACGTGACGGTGCGGGCGGCGGACGGCGGGTCGCCGGCGCTGTGGAGCAGCGCGGTGCTGGCGCTGCGGGTGCTGGACGTGAACGACAACGCGCCGGTGTTCGCGGAGGCGCGCTACAGCGCCCGGCTGCCCGAGAACAACGCGGCGGGCGCGCTGGTGCTGACGGTGCGGGCGGCGGACGCGGACTGGGGGCAGAACGCGCGCGTGCGGTACCGGCTGTCGGAGGGGCGGGTGCGGGGCGCGCCGCTGTCGTCCTACGTGTCGGTGCAGGCGGAGACGGGCGCGCTGTACGCGCTGCGCTCCTTCGACTACGAGGAGGTGCGCGAGGTGGGGCTGTGGGTGCGGGCGGAGGACGGCGGCGCGCCGGCGCTGAGCAGCAACGTGTCGGTGCGGCTCGTGATCGTGGACGAGAACGACAACGCGCCGCAGGTGCTGTACCCGCCGCCGGCGCCGGCGCCGGGCGCGGGCTGGGCGGGCGTGGAGCTGGCGCCGCGCTCGGCGGAGCCCGGGGCGCTGGTGGCCAAGGTGGTGGCGGTGGACGCGGACGCGGGGCAGAACGCGTGGCTGTCGTACGAGCTGGCCAAGGCGACGGAGCCGGGGCTGTTCCGCGTGGGGCTGCACAGCGGCGAGGTGCGGACGGCGCGCTTCCCGCTGGCCCGCGACGCGGCGCGGCAGAGCCTGGTGGTGGTGGTGAAGGACCACGGGCGGCCGGCGCTGTCGGCCACGGCCACGCTGACGGTGGTGCTGGCCGAGAGCGTGGCCGAGCTGCTGTCGGAGCTGGGCAGCGCGGCGGCGGCGGCGCCGGGCGAGCCGGCCGGCAGCCTGACGCGGTGGCTGGTGGTGGCCGTGGCGGCCGTGTCCTGCCTCTTCCTCGCCTTCCTGCTGCTGCTGCTGGCGCTGCGCCTGCGGCGCTGGCGCCGCTCGCAGCTGCTGGCGGCGGGCAGCGGCGCCTTGCGCGGCGTCCCGGCCTCGCACTTCGTGGGCATCGACGGCGTCCGCGCCTTCCTGCACTCCTACTCGCACGAGGTGTCGCTCACCGCCGACTCGCGCAAGAGCCAGCTCCGCTTGTCGGCCGGCAGCTGCTGCGACACGCTCCCGGCCCGGCCGCCGCCCGACGAGCCCGCGCCGCTGCTCGGGGAGGACCCTGCCGGCGCCCGCCGCGCGGACCCCGCCGCTCCCCCGGTGAGTTCCTCCCACCAGCCCTTCTCCGCGGCGCGGCGCGGCGCGGCGCTTCCCTCCGCTGCTTCTCCGCCCTTTCCCCCCCGTCTTCTGCCTCCTGCCTCGGGAGGTGGAGGTAGCGGGAAGGCAAAGCTTCGCTCAGCCACGCGCGGGGCGCTGCCGCCTCGTGCTCCCGGGAGGTGATGGTGGGAGGGCGGCTCAGCGTGACCGTTGCTGCGGGAGGCAGGAGAAGCGGGAGGCTGCTGTTGCCTGCTGGAGCTTCCTCTCAGCGGGGCTTGCTGCTTTTGTCACGTCGCTGATGTGTTACATGCTGTTCACTGACCCAGCCTCTCCCGCAGGACAGCTCCTCTTTTACTCTTAGAACACCGAGGTTTCTCTCCAGAAGGCTAGTGAGCAGGCAATGTATCTTCCTTCTCTGTACGGAGACGTAGTGAAATCTCGGTGAGGTCCGTGGCATGGTAGTGGTGCATGTTGAGGACAAATGGTCTGGGTTCTGGCCCTTTGATGACAAGTGCTTGCAAGCTATGAGGGTCAACGAACACCAGGCAAGTTGTGACGGCTTGGAGACGAGAGTCTTGGAGGTGTTTGTGCGGGGCTGTGGAAGGACACAAGAGATCTGGTTTGCTCCTTTCCCTGTTCGGTGCCCATCTGTAGTATCATGTAATGAGAGTTTTGGCTTCCCAAGTAAGTTTGGCCCAAGTCAGACATGTTGTTCCAGCTGCATAGGGAGCCCTGGGAGGTTCCTCCTGTGTGCTTGCACGTTGTGGAGATGTTTCTAACTAACAGCTTAATTCTATACTTATGGCAAGTGCCCTAAAGGGAGCTTTGGGAGGAGCCAGCCCTGGTTTTGTAACCTACTAAACACCTGAGTTATGCCATAATCTAGAAGAGTATGTTGCCATCCCTTCCCTTCTGTGTGTGTTTAACATCCTGACTTGCTCGTCGTAATGATGTGGAGGTGGTCCTTTGTGTCTGAGAATGTGTGGAAGACCACATGTGTTACATTTGGCTGACTGTCCCCTACGTGCCTTTCATGCTTTCAGCTGTAAAGAGAGAGACTTTCATAGAAGTGTTCCCTTAAAATACTACTGGAAGAAATGCTCTTGCTTGTCACATGCACATGCTGAGAAGTCAAATATTCTCCCTGGTAAGGAGAAGTTGTCTGTGCAGCTTTTCTTTGGGTGGAGTCTATCTGCAAATGATGACGGTCAAGGACAACCACGCAACCTGTGAAGGGTTTGAGGAGAGTCTCGAGAGGGTGCTGTGTGTGAGGAGGTCCTGGTGGAGACATGGCATGTGTTTTGTTGATTCCCAGGGTTTATTGTTGGTGTTCTGAAACTGAGCCTGAAGGCATCTTATTTTTTGGATATTGCCTTGCTTGGACTCCAGTTGTCAAGTTGTGGGTTCATCAGTGTGCTTTCCTGTTGCATGATGTTTCCTGGGATTGGTGGTTATGAAGCATAGATGTAAACTTTGCAACAGTGTGGTAGTGTAACGTATCTTCCAAGTTGCCCGTGTGTTGAAGAAGGATGATGTTGCCTTTGAGCTGAGACTTTGATGATTGGGTCATTAACTGAGGTCCGTGTCACTCATGGCCTTTAGAATTTCTAATGTTTGATCAAATTTTATGGGGTGAGCAGAAAGATCTCTTTGCATTTGTCCATGTTGCAATGCTTGGATTCTGAGATACCATGTGCCCAACGTTTCTTTCAATGCTGGCTGTCTGCAGAGGTTGCTTTCCTGTTGCATGCTCTTTTGGCAGGTTGGCGTTCTGCCTGTACAGAGACAGGGCAGCTGGAACACTGCTGTGATATAGTGTGAAATGGCTAAAGGGTAGGTTTAAAAGTTTGTCCTAGTTGTTAGATGAGGCCCACAGTTGTGGTTCCAAGTCTTTCCCCTTTTTTATCATCCAAAGAAACTAATAGTGGGCATACAGCTATGGTCTATGGTGAGCTGCTGTGTGAGCCTCCTGTGTACTTGTTAGCAGGTGGTTCCCTTTTCTGTGTACCTACTACAGCTGACACAATCTGAAGTGTGAAGCTACCATTCTTCCACTCCTGTAGAGTACCCATTAATGCCTTCTTTCTTTGTCCAGGTCTGAAGCTGGGCCTCACTTTGGCTGGTAATCCTTAAAACACTAAAAGACTGACTTTAACCACAGTCAACGTGCTTTCCTGTTGCATGATGTTTCCCGGGAATGGCAGTAACTGTGCACAGACGTACACTTTCTGTTCAGATTTCAGAGTCATGTACCTTCCCAATTGCCCAATGTGCTGAAGTATGATGATGGTGTCTTTGAGCTGATACTTTGACAACTGGGTCTTTATCAGAGCTGCATGTTGCTTATGCCCTTGAGAATATTTTACATTTCCTCAAAGTAGTGTTGTTGTCCTAAAAGCGGATTCGTTACACGCTGTGTGATGCACCGATCTCACACACTCAGGAGATATATTGCTTTTTGTTGGGGCCTTGGTGCTCAGTGGACTTTCCACAATCCAAGCACGCCAGATTCATCAGGTGTGTCGCTTTTATACAGTAACTATTGCATATACTTTATTAAACTACTTCTACCTATTACATATTCAGACTATCTAATGCAGATGCAGGGGATTATATAACCACGACACATCAGAGGCCTTCTCCACATGCGCAGGGTTCTTGGGTGGTCTTTGGTGGTCATATGGGGAGGTATTCCCTCCTCACTTTGACAACTAAGTCGCTCTGTGCCTGGTCAATGGTTTGTTTTCCTGC
This sequence comes from Buteo buteo, assembly GCF_964188355.1. Lineage (NCBI taxonomy): Eukaryota > Metazoa > Chordata > Aves > Accipitriformes > Accipitridae > Buteo > Buteo buteo. The sequence continues at coordinate 21,005,571 of NC_134194.1, read as the reverse complement.
CAAGAGGGACGTCTCATCAATCTGGAAAGAACAAAAAGGGTCAGAATGACCTTGGCTACTTCTGTAGGTATTACTAAAATTGTTTGAAGTTGAAAATGATTAACTAACTTGATTTAGAACAGGATTTTCTAATCTAAAACACAACTTCCTACATCTCACATCAGTGCAATAAGCAGAGAAAACTCTTTGCATGCACTGTGTTGTCATCTGCACGCTCAGTAAGGAGAAGTTGCATGTGCAACTTTTCTTTCAATGGTGTCTATCTGCAGGGGTAGCTTTCCTGTTGTGTAATATTTGAGCACAGTGAAAAATTCTGTCTGTCCCAATAGAGGCCAGGTGAAAAAGTTTGCTGTGGTATAATTTGAAATGTGTAAAAGATGGAAAGATGGTGTAAAAGTTCAGTTTGTCCTAGTTGTTAGATGAGCCCCACAGTTGTGGTTCCATGCATTTCCCCTTCTTTATTGTGCAAAGGAATTACTTTGAGGAACTGTGGCTTGCTCTTTGGTGTGAGCTCCTGTGTGAGCCTCCTGTGGACTTTTCCCCAACTAGATATCCTTCTTGTGCACCTACTACAGTTGACATAAGCTGAAATGTTAAGCTATGATTCCTTCACTTGTGTAGGTTTCCCATTCTTGCCTTGCTTATTGTCCAGGTGTAAAGCTGGGCCTCCTTGTGGCTGGGAACCCTCAAAACATGAAAAGACATCTTCTAGTTGTTGGGCTGAGGAAGTAGTTTCCATCCCTACCCTGAAGGTGTTCAGCTGCCAAGACAAAGACGTTGTCACACTTCTGTTTCCCTACAATGTCACTGAATGAAATGCTCTTTTGCCTGTGGTCGCCACATGGCCAAAACAGTGGATATTGTCTGTGGTGCCACTAAAGGCTGTGAATGCAGAGCAAGGAGGGTGGGAGGCTGGCTCCTAGCCAGGAAAACAGGTAGGTCAGTGTGGCTTTGGCTAAGGAATGGTTTGATTTCATGTGTGTTATCAAGGCCTGTGCCATTCATGCTGTGATCCTGGTTTCCCTGTCCTGAAAGGCAATGACTGTCCTCCAGCAGTAACGTATTTGTGCAATTCCTGTGCCTGCAGAACAATGAAGCATGGGTAGAATGGCTTATAATTTCTGTGTGAAACCTCCTTTATCCATCTGTATCTCCTGTAACGTTGCGATGCTTAGTTTCTTCATAGTTGTAATTACACCTTCTTTCAGGCCTCTGTTTCCTGGAAGGTCGTGGTTCCTTTTCCCCACACCTGGATATTTCTTTTGCATTTGAAACTGTGAGTGTTGTTTTGCAGCAAATAGTCACTTCAGCCAAGTAAGACAGAATTTTCAGTGTGAGGAAAATGAAGCAGAAGCTAAAAGAGAATCTGTTGTAATTTCTCAGCAGACTTAGCTTGAAAAAGAGACTGATGAGAAGATGTTTAGCGTGACGGCTTTGTATCTGTGGGAGATGAGCAGGCCACACAGTAGAATAGAATTGCTGGGAGCTGTTGACTATTTCTTATAATGAAAGCCCCTATTATCTAGTCCAGAGTTAGACTTAAGGGCCACACTTGCAGCTTGAGATATGACTGACTGCCAGGTGCTCTCGGGGTTGAATATCAGTACCCGCAGTGAAGACCAAGAAGACTTCCTGGTGAGTTTCTCTGAGAGCACTTTGTCTTCTAATGCTTCCTTGCCTTGCTTGTCTAATTTATGTTTTTCTTTACCTGGTCTCATATGTGTGTAGGTTTACTTGGAATTATCAACATCACTTCATTTAGCAATGTGTCTTGTGTTAGTGCCTCTTGCTCGTGCTGCAGTGGGTGTGAAAGGCAGGAGATGTGAGGGTATCTTTGTGTTCTGTTATTGTCAGGGGGAATAGATGTAGGCACGACCTTAGTAGGAGGCGGGAGCATCTCTGTGGAACAGTGCGTGTGATAAAAGAGGGGAGGAGATTCCCCATAAGCCATTAGTTTGATGACCCATTCTCTGCTGGATGACCACTCCTCTTTTAGTGTGTCCGTTTATCATTCCTGTGCTTTAGAATCCTGTTCCTTCTCGCAATGGTGGTGAGGAGACAAATGTACCTCCCTTCTTGGTATGAGCATAGTGCATTATCCTCTCCTGATATGTTTTTGCCTATTATGTGAAGGTCAGAAACAAACCTGCAAGTTGTGTAGGGCTGGAGAGAAGACAGGGGAGCTCTGTGTGTCAGGCTATAGGAGAACAGATGGCCATTTCCTTGCTTGACATAGTTAACACAGCGGTGTGCCTGATGGAGTACTATGCAATATGTGTTGCTTCTGCTCGGTAAGTTTGGCCCAAGAAATGTTATTCCACCAATCCATCGACTGCTGTACATTCCTAAGTCTTGCCTTGCTTGTTGTCATGAGCTACAGCTCAACCTCAGGGTGTCTGATCACATGTGGAAGGTCATATGTGTTCCAGTTGTCTGAGTGTAGGGGCAGTTCCCGTACAAAACTTCGATGTTTACGGCTGTAAAGAGGAAGCATTTCATAGACGGGCATGTGCTCACCCAGGCACACTTGTCTGTAGGGTAAGAAAGGAGAACCATCTCTACTGCAATCCACAAACTGCAGAGTGACAGCCCTGCCCAGCCAAGGTTTCCACGAACAGACGAGGGACCAGTTGGAGAGCGCACGCAAGGTGTCCTTCACACGGTCGCCCAAAACCATGCTGGCCGCTCAATTGGAGAGTTATGGGTTTGACAGCTGGCCTGTTAGGTGGATAAGGAACTGGCTGGATGGCAGCATCCAAAGAGTTGTAGTCAATGGCTCAATGTCCTAGTGGAAATCAGTAATGTGTGGTGTCCCACAAGGGTCCATACTGGGACCAATACTACTGAATATCTATCAAATATTACAGTGGGATTGAGTGCAGCCACAGCAAGTTTGCAGATGACACGGAGCTGACTGGTGCAATTGATTGGCTAGAGGGAAGGGATGCCATCCAGAGGGACCTTGACAGGCTGGAGAAATGGGCCCGTGTGAACCTCATGAAGTTCAACAAGGCCAAGTGCAAAGTTCTGCCGCTGGGTGGGGGCAACCCCCAGCTTCTGTACAGACTGGGGGATTGAGAGCAGCCTTGTGGAGGCGGACTTGGGGGTAGCGGTGGGTGACAAATGGGACATGTACTGGTGATGTACTCTTGCTGCCCAGAAAGGCAATATTATCTTCGGCTGCATAACCAGCAGCATGGCCAGAAGGTCAAGGGAGGGAATTCTCCCCCTCCCTTCTACTTCCATGAGACCCCACCTGGAATACTGCATCCAGCTCAGGGGTCCATGGCCCAAAAAGACATGGACCTGTTTGAGTAGTTCCAGAGAAGGACCACAAAAGTGTTCAAAGGGCTGGAACATCTCTGTGATGAAGAAGAGCTAAAGGCGTTGAGGTTCTTCAGCCTAGAGAACAGAAGGCTCTGGGGAGACCATATGGCGCCTTTTCAATATAGAGAGAGGGCTTAAAAGAAAGATGGAGAAAGACTTTTTACAAGGGCCTGTTGTGACAGGAGAAGGGGCAATGTTTTTAAACTGAAAGAGGATAGATTTTGATTGAACTTAAGGGTGGTGAGACACTGGAACAGGTTGCCCACAGATGTTGTGGATGCACCATCATTGGAAGTGTTCCAGAACAGGTTGGACGGGGCTTTGAGCAACCTGTCCTAGTGAAGGATGTCCCTGTCCATGGCAGGGACGTGGATTCAACGTTCTTTAAAGGCCCCTTCCAACCCAAACCAGTCTACAATTCTATGAAAGACTCAATGTGGCTTTGCACTTTCCCATTGTCAGCCGCTCAAGTATGGAGACAGAACAGAAGGCATTTCAGTGTGAATCAGAAACACAGTAGTGTCTTACCATGGAGCTACACACATTCCCCTTAGGGTGATATATTTCCCAGGGTAATTCTTCTTCTCCCTAAAAGGAAAATTAACAACGGGACAAATGTCAGACTTTCAGGAGCCAAAGGAAGAATTCCTGAGAAGATGGAAACCCTTAGCAGGCCTGGCGTGGGAGGATTGCAATGATTTTTGCTTCATTCTGTTTCTGATTACTTACTGATTACTCCAGCAAGAGTAATTTCATCTCGGTATTCGTCCCAGGTGAGGAAAGCAGAATTGAAGGTACCTGACAGAGTGCTAAAAAGCTCGTGAAGGCTTCCCTAGCTACAATACCGTTTCATGCTATTATGGTTCCATCTTGCTTTTAAGGAAGAGCAGCCGAGTTCCTTTATTTATTGCTCTGCAACGAGCATTTCCTTCAGACATTCATTGCCACTCAAGGAGGCGACCTAAAGGTACCCGACAGCGTCTCTCAGGCTTAAACGGCTTCGGGGTGCCATGAAGCAAGTGCTTCCGAGCCTCCTGATTCTCGAAAAAGAGAGACCCCAAAGCTGGGTGCAGCCACTAAACACCGGCCACAAGCCCGGGCCACCGTGAGCGAGCGCGGCCATCAGCTGGCTGCGGTGGCGTCGCGGCGCCTCCGGGTGCCGCTGTTGGCCGAGGCGGAGCGGCGCCGGAGCCGCAGCAGGAGCCGCAGCCGCAGACGGAGCCGCCGCAGCGTCCTGCCCCCGCAGGCTGCTCGCTCGCACGGCGCCGGCCAGAGCGGCAGCGGCACGGGCAGCAGAGGCGAGAGGCGGCGCGGCGCGGGGAGCAGCGGCGTCCGAGCCGGCGCCGAGATCGCTGGCCTCCGGCGGGCCCTGCGCTCGCTGCGGAGAGTGGCTGGAAGGGACGCAGGGCAGCGGCAGGAGGGAGGAGCGCGGCGAGCGCTGCCCAGAATGGCGGGCAGGCAGAGGCAGAGGCAGAGCGGCCGGCGAGCAGCCGGGCGAGTGCTGCTGCCCGCTTTGCTGCTGGGCTTGTGCTGCCGGGCGGCGCCGGAGCGGGTCCGCTACGCCATCCCCGAGGAGCTGGGCAGAGGCTCGCTGGTGGGGCCGCTGGCGCGGGACCTGGGGCTGAGCCCGGCCGACCTGCCGGCACGCCAGCTGCGGCTCAGCGCCGAGAAGCAGTACTTTGGCGTGAGCGGGGAGAGCGGGAACCTCTACGTGAGCGAGAGGCTGGACCGGGAGGAGATGTGCGGCGAGGCGGCGTCCTGCTCCGTCAGCTTCGAGGCGCTGGTGCAGAACCCGCTCAACGTTTTCCACGTCGAGGTGGCCATCCTGGACATCAACGACAACGCCCCAGCCTTCAGCAAGGCTGTTTTGGACGTAGAGATCGGTGAATGGACACTTCCCGGGGCGCGTTTTCCGCTGGAGATGGCCCGAGACACGGACCTGGGCAGCAACGCGCTCCTGACTTACCAGCTCACCAGCAACCCGTCCTTCACCCTGGCCGTGAAGGAAAGCCCGGGTGGAAGCAGGCAGCCAGAATTAGTGCTGGAGAGAGCGCTGGACCGGGAGAAGCAGAGTTCCTTTCAGCTGGTGCTGACGGCGGTGGATGGCGGGGACCCCGTGAGGTCCGGGACCGTCCAGGTTCGCGTCAACGTGACGGACCTCAACGACAACGCTCCCGTGTTCAGTAAAAGCGCCTACGAGGCACGAGTGCGGGAGAACCTTCCAGCGGGGACGCTGGCGCTGCGGGTGCAGGCCACGGATGCAGACGCGGGCTCCAACGGGCGGGTCTCCTACTCCTTCGGCAATGTGCCGGACGACGTCCGCGCATTGTTCAGTGTTGACAGCGACAGCGGCGAGGTCAGGACGGCGGGGCCCCTCGATTTCGAGGAGAAGAGCAAATACAGCTTCGGCCTGGAGGCGAGGGACGGGGGTGGTCTGGTGGCGCACTGCAGGGTGCAGATAGACATCACGGACGAGAACGACAACGCGCCCGAAATCACGATGTTGTCGGTGTCGAGCCCGGTGCCCGAGGACGCGCCGGCCGGCACGGTGGTGGCCCTGTTGAAAGTGCGTGACCGGGACTCCGGGGAGAACGGTCAGGTGTCGTGCGAGCTGTCGGGCGAGGCGCCGCTGTCGATCGTGGCGTCGTCGGGCGGCTCGTACAAGGTGGTGACGGCGAGCGCGCTGGACCGGGAGCAGGCGGCCGAGCACCGGGTGGCGGTGGTGGCCAGGGACCGGGGCAGCCCGGCGCTCTCCAGCCGCGCGGCGCTGGTGCTGGAGGTGTCGGACGTGAACGACAACGCGCCGGTGTTCGAGGAGGCCGCCTACAGCGCCTACGTGGCGGAGAACAACGCGGCGGGCGCGCCGGTGCTGCGCGTGCGCGCGCGGGACGCGGACGCGGGCGCCAACGGGCGCGTCAGCTACTGGCTGGCGGGCGGCAGCGCGGGCGCGGCGGGCGCGGCGCCGTACGTGTCGGTGGAGGCGCGGAGCGGCGCGGTGTACGCGCAGCGCTCCTTCGACTACGAGCAGTGCCGCGAGTTCGCGGTGGCGGTGCGGGCGCAGGACGGCGGGGCGCCGGCGCGGAGCTCGACGGCGACGGTGCGCGTCTTCGTGCTGGACCGCAACGACAACGCGCCGCGGGTGCTGTGGCCGGCGGCGGGCGCGGGGGCGGGCGCGGGGGCGGCCCCGGGCGCGGCCCCGTTCGAGGTGGTGCCGCGGTCGGCCGAGGCCGGGTACCTGGTGGCCAAGGTGGTGGCGGTGGACGCGGACGCGGGGCGCAACGCGTGGCTGTCGTACGAGCTGGTGCAGGCGCCGGAGCCGGCGCTGTTCCGCGTGGGGCTGCACAGCGGCGAGGTGCGGACGGCGCGGGCCGTGTCGGAGAGGGACGCGGCGAAGCAGCGGCTGGTGGCCGTGGTGAAGGACCACGGGCAGCCGGCGCTGTCGGCCACGGCCACGCTGCACGTGGTGCTGGCCGAGAGCTTGCAGGAGGCGCTGCCGGAGCTGAGCGAGCGGGCGGCGGGCGCCGACTCGCCGGCGGAGCTGCAGTTCTACCTGGTGCTGGCGCTGGCGCTCCTCTCCGCCCTCTTCCTGCTGAGCGTGGCGCTGGCCGTGCTGGCGCGGGTGCGCCGGGCCGGGCCGCCCGCCGTCCTGCGCTGCCTGGGCGCGCAGCGCTTCTCCGTGGCCGGCGCCGCCTTCCCGGCCGACTTCTGCGAGGGCACCTTGCCCTACTCCTACAACCTGTGCGTGGCGCCGGGCCGCGCCGTCGCCGAGGGCGCTTGGCTGCCGCCGCCGCTGCCCAGCCTGGCCGCGGAGGAGCTTCTCGGCGCGGAGCCCTGCGGGAAGCGGAGCCCGACCAGCAGCGCCGGCGCGGGAGAGCCGCCCGCGGACGCCGAGGCCCCGCAGGTCTGTAAGCCCGCGCAGTCCTTGTCTCTGAGCCTTTCCTAACCTCGCGCCGAGGGGAGCGGGCTCTTGCTCGTCCTTCGGCCGCTTGGGCGCCTGCTGACGCGCTCTCTTTCCGCGAACGAATGAAAGGGCCAACGCTAAGGCTGTGCTATGTGCTAGTTGTTTTCTGTTTTGTGATAGAGCCCCGAACAGAGGGGGCATGTGCATCGCTGCCTGCTGCTGAGTTACTCTCGAGTGGAGCAGCAAGTCCTAAATGTAAGCACGGTCTGTACCGTGTAAGGCTGTAAAAACAAAACAAAACAAGCCCGAAAAAACAAAGTGGGGCGAAATGGAGGCTGATTGAGAGCGGCCTCCGGTGTGCAGCCGAAAAGCAACGAAGTCGAGAGCGAAGGGCCGTCCCTGAGGAGGACTCCTTGTGAGGGGGGAACTTCGTTGCTGCCTTGTGCTATGGCTGGTGGCGTTCCAGTGTGACACACTTTTGATCTGTGGAAAGGGTGAGGGAAAAGTCGTGCAAGCACGACTGCTGCTTATTGCTGTGCAACTGGTGGTGCAGATTGTGCTTTGGAACTAACGGTCAAGACTGGTAATGCTCTGCACGGAATATTAAGAGCACTTTATATCTACCTTGTATCACCATAACAAAAACGTTTTTCCCTGCGGTAGAAATAACAAAAGCACGGGAGGCGTGTCATTTCTTTCTGGTCGTCATCGCCCCTTCCTAGCCGATTCCTTCACGTTATCGAATTAATTGTTTAGGTGTAAATGCCTGTGAAGCATGCAGACCCTTAATTTATGTGGCCTAATGGGAAATCACCTATTCAAGTCCGTTAATTTTCCTGTTTCGGTATTAGCTGCCTCTGTAGATCTTCCAACAGTTTGATGATGTAGCCATTAGCTCAGTGTCGTCACTGAAGCACTCCATTGCTCTCATCCCGTTCTAAAATACTGTCGGGACTTGACGACTGACGGGAAAATAGGCGCAGAAGAAAAACTGGGAGCAACGCAAAGGTGTCGTATGGCTGCAATCGCCCTCCACCCACAGAATTGGCGGTATGAAGGGGAGTATTTCAAGGAAAGTTCCTGAAGCGTGGGTTCATGACCCTGATATACTTGCTTCTCCGGGGTGTGTGTGGGATGTGTGTCCGACTATCACGTTTTGTATTTCAGAGCCTGTTTTCTCTTGCTCTCCTTGTAGCACTCATTCAAGCACGGCGAATACAGAAAGTCGTGTTAGATGTTAAGGTATGGGCTCAAGTGGCTTAGATTCTCAGTTGATTGACCCCACCTTCTTGGACCTTTAAATATCTAATCACAGCCAATGGTCGCGGTGTAGTTAATTTCCAGCGTGTTCCTTATTGTTGTCCCACAAACGGGGTTCGTTTACGCGGCGTGCAAGCCAATACCACACAGAGTCGAGTTATTTTTAAATTAATTTCATGGATGCACATGAACGGGTGCCTGTGTCAAGACAGCACACCTTTGTCTCAAAACTCCCCACGTTTATCTAATTAAGTGATACATATTCACTATTATTTCCCTTAACGATTGGTTCTTTCTTCTTCGCCTGTCATCAAAATTAGTGCGCAGACTCGGCCTTCTTCCTTCATGGTTTTGTTTTGAGTAGGTGGTTTCATTTCAGTAGGTGGTCAACGAGTCAGTGGTTGCGATCTCCCCCTGTAGGAATTACCTCTTACCTACTTCTTACTCTGTCTTGGCAGTTACAGGTGGTTCTTCAAGGTTTATTGACCAGACCACAATCCTTTACCTTTTCTGACATACACATGAAGCCCCATTGTCTGATAGTTAGTTCCTAAACCTTACATCGTGTGTACTAATAATTTCCCTATTTTAAATATTAACTAATGCATATGGTTGAGATGCCTGTCTCATGATGAAACTCTTGAGACATCCAAACAATATACAAACAAAAATCACTGTAATAACCAAAATGATTAGGTTCTGTAGTAAACTCTGTAGCCATCCAGTCAGCGAGAATCCAAACTCATGTGGGATTTTATTCAAGCACCTAATCTCCATTGCCTCTCTTATATTCCTACAAGATTACGTTACCACTGGACTCTGGATTCCAAGGGGCATGTAAATTCCCTTTAATACTCCCAAACTAGAAATTCCCTCTACAGTTTCTACAGTGAAATGGGATCCTATATCAGAAGACAGACCTTCTGGAATATCAAACCTAAGGAGAATTTCTTTTGATAAGGCCTTAATGATTTCTCTAGCCTTCCTGGTACGACATGGAAAGGCCTCTGGCCAACCAAGAAAGGTATCTACTATCATCAAGAAATATCTGTATGAAGTACACCTTGGTAATGACATAACATCTATTTGTCCGTATTCCCCAGGAGTTGTTCCTTGTTTCACAACTTCTGCTCTAACCCTCTTGGTAATTTTGGGGATGATTAGCACAACAAATAGCACGTCTCTTAACTATTATGTCTGTCAGATTTTACAGTTTTGGTCCTACAATCTCGCTTTTTGGCAGTCAATACCAATGCATTTGCTCTTAATATGTTTCTCGATGCAATCTTTTAAGTAGAATTTCCATCATCTTTTCAGAAAGTAGCAATCGTTTTAAAGGTGTCACCCACCATCCCTGATCATTCTTAGAACAATCTAATTATTCTAGCAATTGATCTTCTCTCTCAGTATATTGTAGAGGTGATGATTCTAAACGAGGTGCTGGAATTAAGGCTCCTTCAAGTGTTGAGTCTTTGAGAGCTGCTTCTTTTGCCACTTGATCCGCTTTTCGATTTCCCTTTATCATTTCACTGTTCCCACTGTGATGGGCTTCACAATGTGTTACTGGAACTTCCTTGGGTTGAAGAACTGCCTGGAAAAGTTTCGCTATTTCTTCTCCATATTGCATTGGGGTACCTTGCGAGCTTAAAGGTCCTCTTTCTTTCCAAGTGGATACATGTGCCTGCTTCAGCCACGCTTTAACCTCTAAATGTCTACTCTCAGTCAATGGTCGTGGCGTAGTTAAATCCAAGCGTGCTCTTTAGGAACGGAGGTCTTTAAAGCAAAGTTCCTGCCGCTTGGGTTCCTAACTCTGGTTCACGTGAGGGGGGGAAGAAGGGGGCGGGGTGTGTGTCTGAATATCCCGGGTCGTATTTCAGAGCCTGTTTCCTCTTGCTCTCCCTGTAGCAGTCATTCAGGCATGAGCGCTACACAAATTTGTGTTGGAGATTGTGCCTTCGGACTAATGGGATGAGGCTCGTAATCACGTGCATGTGAGACGAAGAGGCGTTATTTTACTTGGCATGTCTCGGCGTTAGCAAGGGATTTTTCCCGTGCGGTCGGAACAGCACGGCGGGGGCGGGAGGCCTCTGCCTTCCTCCTGGTCGTGATCGCCTCGCGGGTGGAAGGAGAGATGGGCTGGCGAAAAGGCAGCGCAGGAGATGACCGCTGGACGGGCCCCGCTGTCCCCGTGGCGACGGTGCCGTCCCCGGCCGCTGCCCGCGGGCAAGGCAGGGCGGGCAGCGCTCGGCAGCGCTGGGTGCCTGCAGTGCCGGGAGGAGGCTGCGGGCGCCGCTGTTGACCGAGGAGGAGCGAGAGGAAGGCCGGAGCGCTGCCGGCAGCCCCGCCCGCTGCGGCCCGGCTGGCTCGCTCGCTCGCTGGCTGGCTCGGCGGCCGGGCGGTTCTGCGAGCGTCCCCGCGGTGCGGAGCCGTGCTGCAGCGAGGCGGAGGGGCCGGCGGCAGCGGCCGGGAGCGGCGAGCCGGGGCCGGAGCCTGAGAGGGAAGCAAAGCCCGAGCGGGAAGCGGAGCCTGACCGGGAAGCGCCTGGGAAGAGCGTGCGGCGGCGGTGCGGGGCCGACGGGGCCGCGGCGGCGATGTGCGCGGCGGGGAGGCGCTGGGTCCGGCGGGAGCGAGCCCTGCTGTGGTGCGTCCTGGTGGCGGCGTGGGAGGCGGCGTGGGGGCAGCTGCGCTACTCGGTTCCCGAGGAGATGCCGAAGGGCTCGTTCGTGGGCGACGTGGCCAAGGACCTGGGGCTGGAGCTGCCGGCGCTCCGCGAACGCGGCGTCCGCATCCTAGACAGAGGTAGGACGCAGTATTTCGCTCTGCACGGGAAGACGGGACATTTGGTGACGGCGGAGAGGATAGACAGAGAGCAGCTGTGCCGGCTGGTGGAGAAATGCGTGCTGCGCTGTGAGGTGATAGTGGAGGGGGAAATGAAGTTTTACGAAATCGAAGTGGAAATCACGGACATTAATGATAACGCGCCGAGCTTCCGAGAGACAGAAAAAGAGTTGAGAATGAGCGAGACGACAGCCCCGGGGTCGCGGTTTCCCCTCGCCGAGGCCCACGACCCGGACTCGGGAGCGAATTCGCTGCAGAGCTACGAGCTGAGTGGCGACGAGCACTTCTCGCTGGCCGTGCAGGCGGGTCCCGGCGGGGAGCAGCGTCCCGAGCTGGTGCTGGCGAAGGCGCTGGACCGGGAGGAGGCGGCGTTTCACGAGCTGGTGCTGAGGGCGAGCGACGGCGGAGAGCCGGCGCGGACGGGCACGGCGCGGATCCACGTGGCGGTGCTGGACGCGAACGACAACGCGCCCATGTTCAGCCAGGCGGAGTACACGCTGCGTGTGCCGGAGGACGTGCCCGTGGGCTCCGTCCTCGTCACCGTCACGGCCACCGACGCCGACGAGGGCATCTACGGGCGTGTGAAATACAGTTTCCACAAAATTTCAGAAAGCTCGTCGGAACTTTTTTATCTGGACTCTGAGACAGGACACCTATCCCTTAAGGAGGATTTGGACTTTGAGGAAATCTCCTCACATGAACTGGAGGTGCAGGGAGAAGACGGCGGGGGCCTTTCCGACACGGCCAAAGTCGCGATCACGGTGACAGACGTCAACGACAACGCGCCCGAACTGACAGTGTCATCGGCGCTGAGCGCGATCTCGGAGGACGCGCCGCCGGGCACGGTGGTGGCCCTGCTGCACGTGCAGGACCGGGACTCGGGGGCGAACGGCGCGGTGCGGTGCTCGCTGGACGGGGGCGTCCCGTTCCGGCTGCGGAGCTCGCAGGGCAGCTACTACAGCGTGGTGACGGCGAGGGACCTGGACCGGGAGGAGGTGGCGGAGTACAACGTGACGGTGCGGGCGGCGGACGGCGGGTCGCCGGCGCTGTGGAGCAGCGCGGTGCTGGCGCTGCGGGTGCTGGACGTGAACGACAACGCGCCGGTGTTCGCGGAGGCGCGCTACAGCGCCCGGCTGCCCGAGAACAACGCGGCGGGCGCGCTGGTGCTGACGGTGCGGGCGGCGGACGCGGACTGGGGGCAGAACGCGCGCGTGCGGTACCGGCTGTCGGAGGGGCGGGTGCGGGGCGCGCCGCTGTCGTCCTACGTGTCGGTGCAGGCGGAGACGGGCGCGCTGTACGCGCTGCGCTCCTTCGACTACGAGGAGGTGCGCGAGGTGGGGCTGTGGGTGCGGGCGGAGGACGGCGGCGCGCCGGCGCTGAGCAGCAACGTGTCGGTGCGGCTCGTGATCGTGGACGAGAACGACAACGCGCCGCAGGTGCTGTACCCGCCGCCGGCGCCGGCGCCGGGCGCGGGCTGGGCGGGCGTGGAGCTGGCGCCGCGCTCGGCGGAGCCCGGGGCGCTGGTGGCCAAGGTGGTGGCGGTGGACGCGGACGCGGGGCAGAACGCGTGGCTGTCGTACGAGCTGGCCAAGGCGACGGAGCCGGGGCTGTTCCGCGTGGGGCTGCACAGCGGCGAGGTGCGGACGGCGCGCTTCCCGCTGGCCCGCGACGCGGCGCGGCAGAGCCTGGTGGTGGTGGTGAAGGACCACGGGCGGCCGGCGCTGTCGGCCACGGCCACGCTGACGGTGGTGCTGGCCGAGAGCGTGGCCGAGCTGCTGTCGGAGCTGGGCAGCGCGGCGGCGGCGGCGCCGGGCGAGCCGGCCGGCAGCCTGACGCGGTGGCTGGTGGTGGCCGTGGCGGCCGTGTCCTGCCTCTTCCTCGCCTTCCTGCTGCTGCTGCTGGCGCTGCGCCTGCGGCGCTGGCGCCGCTCGCAGCTGCTGGCGGCGGGCAGCGGCGCCTTGCGCGGCGTCCCGGCCTCGCACTTCGTGGGCATCGACGGCGTCCGCGCCTTCCTGCACTCCTACTCGCACGAGGTGTCGCTCACCGCCGACTCGCGCAAGAGCCAGCTCCGCTTGTCGGCCGGCAGCTGCTGCGACACGCTCCCGGCCCGGCCGCCGCCCGACGAGCCCGCGCCGCTGCTCGGGGAGGACCCTGCCGGCGCCCGCCGCGCGGACCCCGCCGCTCCCCCGGTGAGTTCCTCCCACCAGCCCTTCTCCGCGGCGCGGCGCGGCGCGGCGCTTCCCTCCGCTGCTTCTCCGCCCTTTCCCCCCCGTCTTCTGCCTCCTGCCTCGGGAGGTGGAGGTAGCGGGAAGGCAAAGCTTCGCTCAGCCACGCGCGGGGCGCTGCCGCCTCGTGCTCCCGGGAGGTGAGCGTGGGATGGCGGCTCAGCGTGACCGTTGCTGCGGGAGGCAGGAGAAGCGGGAGGCTGCTGTTGCCTGCTGGAGCTTCCTCTCAGCGGGGCTTGCTGCTTTTGTCACGTCGCTGATGTGTTACATGCTGTTCACTGACCCAGCCTCTCCCGCAGGACAGCTCCTCTTTTACTCTTAGAACCCCGAGGTTTCTCTCCAGAAGGCTAGTGAGCAGGCAATGTATCTTCCTCCTCTGTACGGAGATGTAGCGAAATCTCGGCAAGGTCCGTGGCATGGTAGTGGTGCACGTTGAGGACAAATGGTCTGGGTTCTGGCCCTTTGATGGCAAGTGCTTGCAAACTATGAGGGTCAACGAACACCAGGCAAGTTGTGACGGCTTGGAGACGAGAGTCTTGGAGGTGTTTGTGCGGGGCTGTGGAAGGACACAAGAGATCTGGTTTGCTCCTTTCCCTGTTCGGTGCCCATCTGTAGTACCATGCAATGTAAGTTTTGGCTTCCCAAGTAAGTTGGGCCCAAGTCAGACATGTTGTTCCAGCTGCATAGGGAGCCCTGGGAGGTTCCTCCTGTGTGCTTGCACGTTGTGGAGATGTATCTAACTAACAGCTTAATTCTATACTTATGGCAAGTGCCCTAAAGGGAGCTTTGGGAGGAGCCAGCCCTGGTTTTGTAACCTACTAAACACCTGAGTTATGCCATAATCTAGAAGAGTATGTTGTCATCCCTTCCCTTCTGTGTGTGTTTAACATCCTGACTTGCTCGTCGTAATGATGTGGAGGTGGTCCTTTGTGTCTGAGAATGTGTGGAAGACCACATGTGTTACATTTGGCTGACTATCCCCTACGTGCCTTTCATGTATTCAGTTGTGAAGAGAGGGAGACTTTCATAGAAGTGTTCCCTTAAAATACTACTGGAAGAAATGCTCTTGCTTGTCACATGCACATGCTGAGAAGTCAAATATTCTCCCTGGTAAGGAGAAGTTGTCTGTGCAGCTTTTCTTTGGGTGAAGTCTATCTGCAAATGATGAAGGTCAAGGACAACCATGCAACCTGTGAAGGGTTTGAGGAGAGTCTCGAGAGGGTGCTGTGTGTGAGGAGGTCCTGGTGGAGACATGGCATGTGTTTTGTCAATTCCCAGGGTTTATTGTTGGTGTTCTGAAACTGAGTCTGAAGGTGTCTCATTTTGGGATATTGCCTTGCTTGGACTCCAGCTGGTCAAGTTGTGGGTTCATCAGTGTGCTCTCCTGTTGCATGATGTTTCCTGGGAATGGCAGTTATTGAGCACAGACGTACACTTTCTGTTCAGATTTGAGAGTCATGTACCTTCCCAGTTGCCCAATGAGCTGAAGTAGGATGATGGTGTCCTTGAGCTGATACTTTGACAACTGGGTCTTTATCAGAGCTGCATTTGCTTATATCCTTGAGAAGATTTTACATTTCCTCAAAGTAGTGTTTTTGTCCTAAAAGGAAATCTGTTACCCACTGTGCGATAGACCAATCTCACACGCTCAGGAGATATATTGCTTTTTGTTCGGGCCAGGGTGCTCGCTGGACTTTTCTCCAATCCAAGCACGCCAGATTCATCAGGTGTGTCTCTTTTATTCAGCATCTATTGCATATACTTTATTAAACTACTCCTACCTCATACATATTCAGACTATCTAATGCAGATGCAGAGGATTATATAACCACGACACATCAAAGCCTTCTCCGCATGTGCAGGGCTCTTGGGTTGTCTTTGGTGGTCATATGGGGACGTATTGCCTCCTCACGTTGACCGCTAAGTCGCTCTGTGCCTGGTCGATGGTTTGTTTTCCTGCCAAGAGGGACATAACATCAATCTGGAAAGAACAGAAAGGGTCAGAATGACCTTGGCAACTTCTGTAGATATTACTAAAATTGTTTGGAGTTGAAAATTATTAACTAACTTGATTTAGAACAGGATTTTCTAATCTAAAACAGGATTTTCTACATCTGACATCAGTGCGATAAGCAGAGAAATCGCTTTGCATGCGTCCGTGTTGTCATCCGCACGCTCAGTAAGGAGAAGCTGCATTGCAACTTTTATTTCAATGGTGTCTAGCTGCAGAGGTAGCTTTCCTGTTGCGTAATATTTGAGCACAGTGAAAAATTCTGTCTGTCCCAATACAGGGCAGGTGAAAAAGTTTGCTGTGGTATAATTTGAAATATGTAAAAGATGGAAAGATGGTGTAAAAGTTCAGTTTGTCCTAGTTGTTAGATGAGCCCCACAGTTGTGGTTCCATGCATTTCCCCTTCTTTATTGTGCAAAGGAATTACTTTGAGGAACTGTGGCTTACTCTTTGGTGTGAGCTCCTGTGGACTTTTCCCCAACTAGATACCCTTCTTGTGCACCTACTACAGTTGATGTAACCTGAAATGTTAAGCTATGATTCCTTCACTTGTGTGGGTTTCCCATTCTTGCCTTGCTTGTTGTCCAGGTCTAAAGCTGGGCCTCCTTGTGGCTGGGAACCTTCATAACATGAAAAGACATCTTCTAGTTGTTGGGCTGAGGAAGCAGTTTCCATCCCTACCTTGAAGGTGTTCAGCTGCCAAGACAAAGACGTTGGCACACTTCTGTTTCCCTACAATGTCACTGAATGAAATGCTCTTTTGCCTGTGGTCGCCACATGGCCAAAATAGTGAATATTGACTGTGGTGCCGCTAAAGGCTGTGAATGCAGAGCAAGGAGGGTGGGAGGCTGGCTCTCAGCCAGGAAAACAGGTAGGTCAGTGTGGCTGAGGAATGGTTTGATTTCATGCGTGTTACCAAGGCCTGTGCCATTCATGCCGTGATCCTGGTTTCCCTGTCCTGAAAGGCAATGACCGTCCTCCAGCAGTAATGTATTTGTGCAATTCCTATGCCTGCAGAACGATGAAGCATGGGTAAAATGGCTTATAATTCCTGTGTGAAACCTCCTTTATCCATCTGTATCTCCTGTAACGTTGCGATGCTTAGTTTCTTCATAGTTGTAATTACACTTTCTTTCAGGCCTCTGTTTCCTGGAAGGTCGTGGTTCCTTTTCCCCACATCTGGGTATTTCTTTTGCATTTGAAACTGTGAGTGTTGTTTTGCAGCAAATACTCACTTCAGTCAAGTAAGACAGAATTTTCAGTGTGAGGAAAATGAAGCAGAAGCTAAAAGAGAACCTGTTGTAATTCCTCAGCAAACTTAGCTTGAGAAAGAGGCCAATGAGAAGATGTTTAGCGTGACGGCTTTGTATCTGTGGGAGATGAGCAGGCCACACAGTAGAATAGAATTGCTGAGAGCTGTTGACTATTTCTGATAATGAAAGCCCCTATTATCTAGTCCAGAATTAGACTTAAGGGCCACACTTGCAGCTTGAGATATGACTGACTGCCAGGTGCTCTCGGGGATGAATTTCAGTACCGGCAGTGAAGACCAAGAAGACTTCCCGGTGAGTTTGTCTGAGAACACTTTGTCTTCTAATGCTTCCTTGCCTTGCTTGTCTAATTTATGTTTTTCTTTACCTGGTCTCATATGTATGTAGGTTTATTTGGAATTATCAACATCGCTTCATTTAGCAATGTGTCGTGTGTTAGTGCCTCTTGTTCATGCTACATTGGGTGTGAAAGGCGGGAGATGTGAGGGTATCTTTGTGTTCTGTTATTGTCAGGGGGAATAGATGTAGGCACGACCTTAGTAGGAGGCGGGAGCATCTCTGTGGAACAGTGCGTGTGATAAAAGAGGGGAGGAGATTCCCCATAAGCCATTAGTTTGATGACCCATTCTCTGCTGGATGACCACTCCTCTTTTAGTGTGTCCGTTTATCATTCCTGTGCTTTAGAATCCTGTTCCTTCTCGCAATGGTGGTGAGGAGACAAATGTACCTCCCTTCTTGGTATGAGCATAGTGCATTATCCTCTCCTGATATGTTTTTGCCTATTATGTGAAGGTCAGAAACAAACCTGCAAGTTGTGTAGGGCTGGAGAGAAGACAGGGGAGCTCTGTGTGTCAGGCTATAGGAGAACAGATGGCCATTTCCTTGCTTGACATAGTTAACACAGCGGTGTGCCTGATGGAGTACTATGCAATGTGAGTTGCTTCTGCTCAGTAAGTTTGGCCCAAGAAATGTTATTCCACCAATCCATCGACTGCTGTACATTCCTAAGTCTTGCCTTGCTTGTTGTCATGAGCTACAGTTCAACCTCAGGGTGTCTGATCACATGTGGAAGGTCACATCTGTTCCAGTTGTCTGAGTGTAGGGGCAGTTCCCGTACAAAACTTTGATGTTTATGGCTGTAAAGAGGAAGAATTTCATAGACGGGCGTGTGCTCACCCAGGCACACTTGTCTGTAGGGTAAGAACGGAGAACCATCTGTACTGCAGTCCACAAATTGGAAAGCCTCAAAACATGAAAAGACCTCCTGTAGTTGTTGCGCTGAGGAAGCAGTTTCCATCCCTACCTTGAAGGTGTTCAGCTGCGAAGACAAAGACGTTGGCACACTTCTGTTTCCCTACAATGTCACTGAATGAAATGCTCTTTTGCCTGTGGTCGCCATATGGCCAAAACAGTGGATATTGTCTGTGGTGCCACTAAAAGCTGTGAATGCAGAGCAAGGAGGGTGGGAGGCTGGCTCCCAGCCAGGAAAACAGGTAGGTCAGTGTGGCTTTGGCTGATCAATGGTTTGATTTCATGCCTGGTGCCAAGGCTCGTGCCATCATCCAAAGAAATTACAATGACAAACTGTAGCTATGTTTTTGGGTTTGAGCTCCTGTGTGAGCCTCCTGTGGACTTGTTAGCAACTAGTTACCTTTTCTGTGTACCTACTACAGTTGATGTAATCTGAAATGTTAAGCTATGATTCCTTCACTTGTGTAGGTTTCCCATTCCTGCTTTGTTTCTTTGTCCAGGTCTGAAGTTGGACTGTAGAGAGAAAATATGACAAAAGCCTTATGGGTCGAGATAAGGACAGGGAGGGATCATTCAGCAGTTACTGTCACAGGCAAACCCGTCTTGACTCAGGGAAATTAATTTTATGTATTGCCAGTTAAAGTCAGAGTAGGATAATGAGAAACAAGAACAAACTTAGAACACCTTCCCCCCCACTCCTCCCTTCTTCCCAGGCTCTACTTCACTGCCAATTTCTCTACCTTCTTCCCCTGAGAGGTGCGGGGGGACAGGGAATGGGGGTTGTGGCCAGTTCACCATGGTTTGTCTCTGCCACTCCTTTGTCTTCACGTTCTTCCCCTGCTCCAACTGGGGTCCCACCCATGGGAGACAGTCCTTTACAAACTTCACCAACCAAGTCCTTCCCACAAGCTGCAGATCTTCACAAACTGCTCCAGCATGGGTCCTTTCCATGGGGTGCAGTCCTTCATGAATGGACTGCTCCAGTGTAGATTACCTGCAAGGGTCACAGGTCCTGCGCTGCCAGAAGACCTGCTCCAGCATTTGATCCTCTCCACAGGGCCCCATGTTCTTCCAAGAGCCTGCTCCAGCAAGGGCTCTCCACAGGCTCACAGCCTCTTAAATAGCACATCCACCTGCTCCGGCGTGGGGTCCTCCATGGGCTGCAGGGTGGATATCTGCTCCACCATGGACCTACATGTGCTGCAGGGGCACAATCTGCATCGCCATGGTCTTCATCATGGGCTGCAGGGGAATTTCTGGTCCGGCACCTGGAGGACCTCCTTCTTCACTGACCTTGGTGTCTGCATCATTGTTTCTCTCACATATTCTCACTCCTCTCTCCCAGCTGCTGCTGCACAGCAGGTTTTACCTCTTCTTAAATAGGCTATCATAGAGGTGCTACCACTGTTGCTGATTGGCTCAATTTGGCCAGCGGTGGGTCCATCTTGGAGCCAGCTGGAACTGGCTCTGTCATACATGAGGGAAGTTTCTGGCATCTTCTTACAGAAGCCAACCCCCTAGGCTCTCTGCTATGAAAACTTGGCCATGCAAATTCGATACACAACACAAAGACTTTAATATACTTCTGTTTCCCTGAAATGTTGCTGAATGAAATGCGCTTTTACCTGTGGCCAACATATGGCCAAGAGTTAGATGTTATCCATGGTTCAACTACAGGCTGTGAAGGCAGAGCAAGGAGGGTGAGAGGCTGCCTTTGAACCAGGAAAGTAGGTGGGTCTATGTGGCTCTGGCTGGGCAATGGTTTGATTTCATGCCTGGTGCCAAGGCCTGTGCCATCCATGCTGTGATTCTGGTTTCCCTGTCCTGAAAGTTAATGGTAGTCCGCTAACAATAATGAAGTGTTTGTGCATGTCGTGGTTTAACCACAGCGAGCAACTAAGCACCACGCAGCCACTCACTCACTTCCCCCCTATCCAGTGGGATGTGGGAGGGAATCGGGGAAAAAAAGAGAAAACTCATGACTTGAGATAAAAACAGTTTAATAGAACAGAAGGTGTGGGATAATTAGAAGAATAGATACATAGCGAACGAGAGACACAATGGGGCTGTTCAATCTGAGCCAGAGGCACCTGCAAGCAGCAGGCCTCAAGGACTCGGTGAAGGCTAACTGTTGCTACAAAGTTTGATGAAACAGGCACAAAAAGCTAAGCAAGATGGGCCTACGTGACCGAAGGCAGGACACCTGGCAAGACAAAGACAGGAGGAATCGTTCGCGTGATCAGAAGACCTTATCCAATCGAACTATTGCTTTAGCCTCGTGGACAGCACATGTTAACCAATCAGTAGATGGCTTGTGCATGGCTATGGTATATAACCAAGTGCTACACAGTAATTAAACGGATAAAGCGCTTGATCCACAGTATCTGTGTCGGTCCGTTTCTCCCCAGGGTGAGACCCTGGCGATCCGTCGTTTCTTTTAGATTGTCGCGATGGGAAAACGCGGCAGAAGGGAACAAACTAATAATGATAACAGTAAGAATTATAAAAATGGCAGTTAGTTCCCAAGCAGCAATCCCCTCCCCAGCCCCACTCCCCCCACTTTATATACTAGGCATGACGTCACATGGTAGGGAATACCCCTTTGGCCAGTTTGGGTCAGCTGTGCTGGCTGTGTGTCTCCTCCCAGCTTCTTGTACCCTGCCAGCCTTCGTGCTGGTTGGGCATGAGAAGCTGAAAAATCCTTGACTTGGTCTAAACACTACTTAGCAACCAATGAAAACATCAGTGTGTTCTCAACATCCTTCTCATACTGAATCCAAACCATACCACTGTTATCAGCTACTAGAACGAAAATTAACTCTATCCCAGCTGAAGTCAGGACAGCGCAATAACTGTGCCTGTAGAACGATGATGGTCCTCCTGCTAGCAGAGGACTTTTTTGGCAGGGACACCTGTGGGAAGTGGAGCCTGAGCACCAGTGCAAGCACAGAAGGGCTGCCCATGGACACCGAGGGGCCACATGTCTATAAGCCCACGCTCTCTCTCTGTTTTCCTTGAGCCTTTCTGAACCTCTGTCCTCTTTCCCATGGGTTTCCCTGGGTGGCATGGAAGGGAAGTGCTGATCTATGTCTCCAGGAAGGAATGAAAGAAGGAACAGTGTTATCACCATCCATTCAGAGCAGCAAGTTGACTCTGTGCTGAGTAAAATGGTAGAAACTAAAACGGGTGTCCCTGAAACCTTTTGATCTCAAGTGAAATTGCCTGACTCTGCATAACAGACTCTGCAACATGGTCAGTTTTGTGTTGCAGAGCTTGTTTTCCTTTCTCAACACTTTTTCCCATTGAGATGCACTTGGACCTGATTGATAGCATTGGACACATAGCTGTTGGTTATTGCTGGTTTTATAATGGAAGTCCAAAAGGAAATGAGCGTGCGGTTCCATGAATAGAGAAATGAAAGTTTGTTCTGAGTAAAGAAAGAAGGGAGTCTCCCTGTCCGCCCTCCCACCTTTTGGAGGAAGGCTGCTACAGAAATGGCAGGATCAGTGGGATGGATCAATTTTCTCCAGGCATGAGTTCTCGGTGTTCTTGCTGCAGCTATTTCTCAGTGTTCATTCCATCCTTGGAGGTAGCCCCTTCCTTGCCTATCGAGGTGAGGATGGAGATGTTGATGTACAGCTGAGGGCAGAAAAGCATTTCCCTGGAGGGCTGTAGTTGCTATGTCATAAATACAGGATTTTGTCCATCCATGCCTTGAAGTTTCCATCCATACCTTGAAGGTTTAGAGCTGCCAAGACAAAGACTTGGATAGGCTTCTGTTTCTCTACAGTGTTGCCTAGTGAAATGCTCTTTTGCCTGTGGCTGATACATGGCCAAACCTTGGATGTTGTCCATGGTGCAAATAAAGGCTGTGAATGCAGAGCCAGCAGGCTGGCTCCCAAGCAGGAAAGTTGGTGGGTCAATGTGGCTTTGGTTGAGCAATGGTTTCATTTCACGCCTGGTGCCAAGGCCCGTGCCATTCATGCGGTGATCCTGGTTCCCCTGTCCTGAAAGGCAATGGCAGTCCTCCAGCTATAAAGCATTTGTAAAATAACATTCCCTGCAGAACCATGATGCACAGTTAGATCCTGTGTGAAACCTCCTTTATCCATCTGTATCTTCCTGTAACATCTGTGACGTAGAGTTTCCTCATAATTGTAATTAACCTGTCTTCCATGCCTTTGTTTCCTGGAAGGTCAGGGTTCATTTTGCCCCATGTCTGGATAGTTCTTTATCTTTGGAGATGCGGAGTGTTGTTTTGCAGCAAATCCTTACTTTCCCTGGCAAGCCCTCAGCCACTGGAAGACAGAATTTTATGTATGAGAAAAAGAAAGCAGAAGCTAAAAGAGAATCTGTTATACTTTCTCAGAAGACTTAGCTTGAGAAAGTGGCCTCTGATTACTTGTTTCCACTTCTGGCTTCAGACTTGTGGGAGACGAGCAGGCCACAGAGTAGAAAAAGTGACGAGAGCTGATGAGTTTTTCATAAAAGGACCCCCCCTAATCTGCAGTCCAGAGTAAGACTTTAGGGTTGCACATGCAGCTGGAGAACACAATGGCTCCCAGGTGCTCTGGGGGATGAATTTGAATGTCCACAGTGAAGACTGAGACATCTTCCTGGTGAGTTTCTTTGACAGTACTTTTAATGCTTCCCTGCATTGCTTGCCTGATTTTTTTTTCCTTTTCTTGCCCCCTCCCTGCCCCCTGGTGTTCTATACAAGTAGGTTTAGTTATAAGCAGTGGCATATCTTCTTTTAGCAATGTGTTGTGTGGTTGTCGTGGTTTAACCCCAGCCAGCAACTAAGCACCACGCAGCCACTCACTCACTGCCCCCCGTCCAGTGGGATGGGGGAGGAAATCAGGAAAAGAAGTAAAACTCCTGGGTTGAGATAAGAACGGTTTAATAGAACAGAAAAGAAGAAACTAATAATGATAATGATAACACTAATAAAATGACAACAGTAAGTAATAAAAGGATTGAAATGTACAAATGATGCGCAGGGCAATTGCTCACCACCCGCCGACCGACACCCAGCCAGTCCCCGAGTGGCGAAATCCCTTCTCCCCCCTTCCCAGTTCCTAAACTAGATGGGACGTCACATGGTATGGAATACACCGTTGGCCAGTTTGGGTCAGGTGCCCTGGCTGGGCATGAGAAGCTGAAAAATCCCCGACCATAGTCTAAACACTACTGAGCAACAACTGAAAACATCAGTGTTATCAACATTCTTCACATACTGAACTCAAAACATAGCACTGTACCAGCTACTAGGAAGACAGTTAACTCCATCCCGGCTGAAACCAGGACAGTGGTAGTGCCTCTTGTTTATGTTACAGCTGGTGTGGAAGGCAGGAGATGTAAAGGAGGGTACATTGTGTTTTGGTTTTGTTATGGGTGAATAGATGTAAACATGACCTTTGAAGAAGTTGCATCTCTGTGGAACAGTGTGTGTGATAAAAGAGGAGACGAGGTTCCTCCTAAGCAAAGAGTTTGATGACCCAGTCACTGTTCGATGACCACTTGTCTTTTATTTTGGCCATGTTAACTCTCGTGTGCTGTTGAAAACTTATGTTTCTTCTGAGAATAGTGGTGAGCAGACAAATGTATGTCCTTTCTTGGTATGATCATGATGCATTAACCTCTCATGACATGTGTGTGCCAGTTATGAGGGTCAGAAGCTAACCTGCAAGTTGCGTAGGGTTGGAGAGAAATGAGAACAATGACGTAGGGGTGGAACGTTGTGTAATTCCTGTGTGAAACCTCCTCTATCCATGTATTTCTCCCTGTAATGTTTTGATGCAGAGTTTCATCAAAGTGGTAATTACATTTTCCCATCCTTTGATCTGCCTTCAGGCTTTGTTTCCCAGAAGGTCATGCTTCATGTTTTCCACTTGTGGATTGTTCTTTTGCAGTTGGAACTGAGTGTTGTTTTGCAGCAAACACTGACTTCCCTGGAGAACCACGTGAAGACAAGACTTTTCTGTGTGAGGAAAATGAAACAGAAGTTAAAACAGAGTTTCTCACATGCCCTTATACCTAGATAAAGACCTTTGACAAAGCATTTACACAGTCAAAAAGGTCACAAGGACTGACGGATTTCCAAAAGTGACCCCCCTACTATGTAGTCCAAAGTAAGACTTCAGGGCTTTGCTTGTGGGTTCAGACCTCAGTCACTTCCAGGTGCTCTGGGAGATGAAAAATCAAGGCAGAGTTGTGGCCAAACCTCTGTACATTCCAGTAGTCAAATACTTACCTCGGTGGAGGAAGTCAGAGTGTTTGGTTTTGTTTATTAATCATCAGAAATGGCTGAGAGATTTGAGCTGCTGTTTTGCAGGAAGGAACTCGTGGAGAACACTTGCACACCCCCCTACCCATCGCTTACTCCAAGTGGATAACGAGCACTAATGAAGATCAATGAGCATTATTGCACAGCAGCAGTCACCTCTGATGCCCCTCTGGCAAGCTGTCTACTCAGGAAGGTGGTACAGACTGGCGTAGAGTACTGCTGGCCAATCCCACCTACCTGTAGCTTGTTCTTATGTCTCTGAGGACTACAAGGCTACATGTCCCTCTGTGTGATTTCCTAGCCTGCACAGGCCTGGATGTGTCACAGTAGCAAATCACCTGCCGCAACTTGCTTAGTGAGAGGTACTTGTTTTGGCTTCTTTGGTTTAATTAAGTGCTGCTGAGTTTTGTTGTTCTCATTAAAGGAACCTGTGGCGCTTTGTTCTTCTCTGCAAGGCATGTACAGTGACATTGGTCTGAGTTCAGGTCCACTACCTTTAGGCTTCACATCTCTCCATCAGTGTTAACTGTTGTTCTACATCAGAATCAAACCTGAGCATTTCAGAGTAAAATGAAATTCACTCTTTTTGTGTGGGCTTCCGAGGCACACGTGGGCAGGGAGATGAAACATCAGGAAAGGCTGAAAACATGCACGGCAAAACTTCTTTATTGCTCTGTCGCAGACATTTCCCTCTTCGTTTTCACACCAACTCACGCCAGAAGACGTAAAGGTACATGACAGAGTGTGTCACTACTTTAAAAGTCTACTGCGGCCTCAAAATCCTTCTTGAGTGGGAGACGACGGTTGTATTATAATGCCTAGCGTTCCTGCCAAGCATGACGTCCGTGCCTCTGAGTGTCCTTTTGTATTAAAAGAGAGACCGCCAAGCTTGACGCGTACAGATGGAAAGCCCGGGCCGCCGTGAGCGAGCGCGGCCATCAGCCGGCTGCGGTGGCGTCGCGGCGCCTCCGGGTGCCGCTGTTGGCCGAGGCGGAGCGGCGCTGGAGCCGCAGCCGGAGCCGCAGCCGCAGGCGGAGCCGCCGCAGCGTCCTGCCCCCGCAGGCTGCTCGCTCGCACGGCGCCGGCCAGAGCGGCAGCGGCACGGGCAGCAGAGGCGAGAGGCGGCGCGGCGCGGGGAGCAGCGGCGTCCGAGCCGGCGCCGAGATCGCTGGCCTCCGGCGGGCCCTGCGCTCGCTGCGGAGAGTGGCTGGAAGGGACGCAGGGCAGCGGCAGGAGGGAGGAGCGCGGCGAGCGCTGCCCAGAATGGCGGGCAGGCAGAGGCAGAGGCAGAGGCAGAGCGGCCGGCGAGCAGCCGGGCGAGTGCTGCTGCCCGCTTTGCTGCTGGGCTTGTGCTGCCGGGCGGCGCCGGAGCGGGTCCGCTACGCCATCCCCGAGGAGCTGGGCAGAGGCTCGCTGGTGGGGCCGCTGGCGCGGGACCTGGGGCTGAGCCCGGCCGACCTGCCGGCACGCCAGCTGCGGGTGGCGTCCGCCGCTAAAAGGCAGCTGAAATACTTTACCGTGAGCGGGGAGAGCGGGAACCTCTACGTGAGCGAGAGGCTGGACCGGGAGGAGATGTGCGGCGAGGCGGCGTCCTGCTCCGTCAGCTTCGAGGCGCTGGTGCAGAACCCGCTCAACGTTTTCCACGTCGAGGTGGCCATCCTGGACATCAACGACAACGCTCCGCGCTTCCTGCAAGACAGTTTCCAGCTGGAGATCAACGAGTTGACTTCTCCCGGCACCCGCTTTGCCTTGGGCACGGCCGAGGACGCAGACGTGGGCAGCAACTCGGTGCAGGGCTACGAGCTGGAGGCCAACGGGTACTTCGCGGTGGAGGTGAAGGAGAGCCAGGACGGCAGCAAGTTCGCGGAGCTGGTGCTGCGGCGCGCCCTGGACCGGGAGAGTGAGCAGAGCCTGCGGCTGGTGCTGACGGCGCTGGACGGCGGCGAGCCGCCCCGCAGCGGCACCGCCCAGCTCGGCATCAACGTCACCGACGCCAACGACAACCCACCCGTGTTCGCGCAGGACCGCTACCGCGCCAGCCTGCGGGAGGACGCGCCGCCGGGCTCGATGGTGCTGAACGTCTCGGCCTCCGACGCCGACGCCGGCACCAACGCCCGCATCACCTACGGCTTCGGGAAAATGCCGGACAAGGTGCTTCAGAAGTTCGTGGTGGACGCGGAGAGCGGGATGATCACGCTGCAGGAGGCGCTGGACTTCGAGGACACGCGAGGCTACACAGTGCTGGTGGAAGCGAGGGACGGGGGCGGTCTGGTGGCGCACTGCAAGGTGGAGGTGGAGGTGCTGGACGTGAACGACAACGCGCCCGAAATCACGATGTTGTCGGTGTCGAGCCCGGTGCCCGAGGACGCGCCGGCCGGCACGGTGGTGGCTCTCCTGAACGTGAACGACCCGGACTCCGGGGAGAACGGCCAGGTGTCGTGTGAGCTGTCGGGCGAGGCGCCGCTGTCGATCGTGGCGTCGTCGGGCGGCTCGTACAAGGTGGTGACGGCGAGCGCGCTGGACCGGGAGCAGGCGGCCGAGCACCGGGTGGCGGTGGTGGCCAGGGACCGGGGCAGCCCGGCGCTCTCCAGCCGCGCGGCGCTGGTGCTGGAGGTGTCGGACGTGAACGACAACGCGCCGGTGTTCGAGGAGGCCGCCTACAGCGCCTACGTGGCGGAGAACAACGCGGCGGGCGCGCCGGTGCTGCGCGTGCGCGCGCGGGACGCGGACGCGGGCGCCAACGGGCGCGTCAGCTACTGGCTGGCGGGCGGCAGCGCGGGCGCGGCGGGCGCGGCGCCGTACGTGTCGGTGGAGGCGCGGAGCGGCGCGGTGTACGCGCAGCGCTCCTTCGACTACGAGCAGTGCCGCGAGTTCGCGGTGGCGGTGCGGGCGCAGGACGGCGGGGCGCCGGCGCGGAGCTCGACGGCGACGGTGCGCGTCTTCGTGCTGGACCGCAACGACAACGCGCCGCGGGTGCTGTGGCCGGCGGCGGGCGCGGGGGCGGGCGCGGGGGCGGCCCCGGGCGCAGCCCCGTTCGAGGTGGTGCCGCGGTCGGCCGAGGCCGGGTACCTGGTGGCCAAGGTGGTGGCGGTGGACGCGGACGCGGGGCGCAACGCGTGGCTGTCGTACGAGCTGGTGCAGGCGCCGGAGCCGGCGCTGTTCCGCGTGGGGCTGCACAGCGGCGAGGTGCGGACGGCGCGGGCCGTGTCGGAGAGGGACGCGGCGAAGCAGCGGCTGGTGGCCGTGGTGAAGGACCACGGGCAGCCGGCGCTGTCGGCCACGGCCACGCTGCACGTGGTGCTGGCCGAGAGCTTGCAGGAGGCGCTGCCGGAGCTGAGCGAGCGGGCGGCGGGCGCCGACTCGCCGGCGGAGCTGCAGTTCTACCTGGTGCTGGCGCTGGCGCTCCTCTCCGCCCTCTTCCTGCTGAGCGTGGCGCTGGCCGTGCTGGCGCGGGTGCGCCGGGCCGGGCCGCCCGCCGTCCTGCGCTGCCTGGGCGCGCAGCGCTTCTCCGTGGCCGGCGCCGCCTTCCCGGCCGACTTCTGCGAGGGCACCTTGCCCTACTCCTACAACCTGTGCGTGGCGCCGGGCCGCGCCGTCGCCGAGGGCGCTTGGCTGCCGCCGCCGCTGCCCAGCCTGGCCGCGGAGGAGCTTCTCGGCGCGGAGCCCTGCGGGAAGCGGAGCCCGACCAGCAGCGCCGGCGCGGGAGAGCCGCCCGCGGACGCCGAGGCCCCGCAGGTCTGTAAGCCCGCGCAGTCCTTGTCTCTGAGCCTTTCCTAACCTCGCGCCGAGGGGAGCGGGCTCTTGCTCGTCCTTCGGCCGCTTGGGCGCCTGCTGACGCGCTCTCTTTCCGCGAACGAATGAAAGGGCCAACGCTAAGGCTGTGCTATGTGCTAGTTGTTTTCTGTTTTGTGATAGAGCCCCGAACAGAGGGGGCATGTGCATCGCTGCCTGCTGCTGAGTTACTCTCGAGTGGAGCAGCAAGTCCTAAATGTAAGCACGGTCTGTACCGTGTAAGGCTGTAAAAACAAAACAAAACAAGCCCGAAAAAACAAAGTGGGGCGAAATGGAGGCTGATTGAGAGCGGCCTCCGGTGTGCAGCCGAAAAGCAACGAAGTCGAGAGCGAAGGGCCGTCCCTGAGGAGGACTCCTTGTGAGGGGGGAACTTCGTTGCTGCCTTGTGCTATGGCTGGTGGCGTTCCAGTGTGACACACTTTTGATCTGTGGAAAGGGTGAGGGAAAAGTCGTGCAAGCACGACTGCTGCTTATTGCTGTGCAACTGGTGGTGCAGATTGTGCTTTTGGACTAACGGGCCGAGACTGGTAATGCTCTGCACGGAATATTAAGAGCACTTTATCTCTACATTGTATCACCATAACAAAAACGTTTTTCCCCGCGGTAGAAATAACAAAAGCACGGGAGGCGTGTCGTTTCTTTCTGGTCGTCATCGCCCCTTCCTAGCCGATTCCTTCACGTTATCGAATTAATTGTTTAGGTGTAAATGCCTATGAAGCATGCAGACCCTTAATTTATGTGGCCTCATGAGAAATCACCCATTCAAGTCCGTTAAGTTTCCTGTTTCGGTATTAGCTGCCTCTGTAGGTCTTCCAGCAGTTTAATGATGTAGCCATTAGCTCAGTGTCGTCACTGAAGCACTCCATTGCTCTCATCCCGTTCTAAAATACTGTCGGGACTTGACGACTGACGGGAAGATAGGTGCAGAAGAAAAACTGGGAGCAACGCAAAGGTGTCGTATGGTTGCAGTCACCCTCCACCCACAGAATGGGCCGTATGAAGGGGAGTATTTCAAGGAAAATTACTGAAGCGTGGGTTCATGAGACTGAAATGCTTATTTCTCCAGGAGAGTAGAGTGTATGTCCGACTATCACGTTTTGTATTTCAGAGCCTGTTTTCTCTTGCTCTCCTTGTAGCACTCATTCAAGCACGACGAATACAGAAAGTCGTCTTAGAGGTTAAGGTACGGGCTCAGGTGGCTTAGATTCCCAGTTGATTGACCCCACCTTCTTGGGCCTTTCAATGTCTAAACTCAGCCAATGGTCGTGGTGTAGTTAATTTCCAGCTTGTTCCTTATTGTTGTCCCACAAACGGGGTTCGTTTACGCGGCCCGCAAGCCAATACCACAGAGAGTCGAGGTATTTTTAAATTAATTTCATGGATGCACATGAACGGGTGCCTGTCTCAAGACAGCACACCTTTGTCTCAAAACTCCCTACGTTTATCTAATTAAGTGATACATATTCACTATTATTTCCCTTAACGATTGGTTCTTTCTTCTTCGCCTGTCATCTAAATTAGTGCACAGACTCGGTCTTCTTTCATGGTCTTCTTTCGAGTAGGTGGTGTCATTTGAGTAGGTGGTCAACGAGTCGGTGGTTGCAATCTCCCCCTGTAGGAATTACCTCTTACCTACTTACTCTGTCTTGGCAGTTACATGTGGTTCTTCAAGGTTTATTTAGCAGACCACAATCCTTTACCTTTTCTGACATAAACATAAAGCCCCATTGTCTGATAGTTAGTTACTAAACCTTACGTCGTGTGTACTAATAGGTTCCTTATTTTAAATATTAACTAATGCATATGGTTGAGATGCCTGTCTCATGATGAAACTCTTGAGACATCCAAACAATATACAAACAAAAATCACTGTAATAACCAAAATGATTAGGTTCTGTAGTAAACTCTGTAGCCATCCAGTCAGCGAGAATCCGCACTCATGCGGGATTTTATTCAAGCACCTTGTCTCCATTGCCTCTCATATTTCTACAAGATTACTTTACTACTGGTCTGTGGATTCCAAGGGGCATGTAAATTCCCTTTATAACCCAAAACTAGAAATTCCCTCTACGATTTCTACAGTGAAATGGAGTCCTATATCAGAAGACAGACCTTCTGGAGTATCAAACCTAGGGAGAATTTCTTTTAATAAGGCCTTAATGACTTCTCTAGGCTTCTTGGAACGACATGGAAAGGCCTCTGTCCAACCTAAAAAAGGTATCTACTATCATCAGTAAATATCTGTATGAATTACACCGTGCTAGTTCCATAACATCTCTTTGGCAGTATTCCCTAGGAGGTATTTCTTGTTTCACAACTTCTCCTATAACCCTCTTGGTAAGTTTTTGGGTGATTAGCACAACAAATAGCGCATCTCTTAACTATTATGTCTGTCAGATTTTGTATTTTTGGTCCTACAAGCTCTCTTTTTGGCAGTCAATACCAATGCAATTGCTCTTGAATGTGTTTCTCGATGCAATCTTTTAAGTAGACTTTCCATCATCTTTTCAGAAAGTAGCAGTTGCTTTAAAGGTGTCACCCACCATCCCTGATCATTCTTAGAACAATCTAACTGTTCTGGCTATTGATCTTCTCTCTCAGTATATTGTAGAGGTGATGATTCTAAACGAGGTGCTGGAATTAAGGCTCCTTCAAGTGTTGAGTCTTTGAGAGCTGCTTCTTTTGCCACTTGATCCGCTTTTCGATGTCCCTTTATCATTTCACTATTCCCACTGTGATGGGCTTCACAATGTGTTATTGGAACTTCCTCGGGTATAAGAACTGCCTGTAGAAGTTTCGCTATTTCTTCTCCATATTGAATTGGGGGTCCTTGCGAGCTTAAAAGTCCTCCTTCTTTCCAAGTGGGTACATGTGCCTGCTTCGGCCACGCTTCAGCCTTTAAATGTCCAATCTCAGTCAGTGATCGTGGCGTAGTTAAATCCAAGCGTGCTCCTTAGGAACGGAAGTCTTTAAAGAAAAGTTCCTGCCGCTGGGGTTGCTAACTCTGGTTCGGAGGGGGGTGGGGTGGGGTGAGTGGGGGTGGGGGGTTGTCTGTGTCTGAATATCCCGGGTTGTGTTTCAGAGCCTGTTTCCTCTTGCTCTCCCTGTAGCAGTCATTCAGGCATGAGCGCTACACAAATTTGTGTTGGAGATTGTGCCTTCGGACTAATGGGATGAGGCTCGTAATCACGTGCATGTGAGACGAAGAGGCGTTATTTTACTTGGCATGTCTCGGCGTTAGCAAGGGATTTTTCCCGTGCGGTCGGAACAGCACGGCGGGGGCGGGAGGCCTCTGCCTTCCTCCTGGTCGTGATCGCCTCGCGGGTGGAAGGAGAGATGGGCTGGCGAAAAGGCAGCGCAGGAGATGACCGCTGGACGGGCCCCGCTGTCCCCGTGGCGACGGTGCCGTCCCCGGCCGCTGCCCGCGGGCAAGGCAGGGCGGGCAGCGCTCGGCAGCGCTGGGTGCCTGCAGTGCCGGGAGGAGGCTGCGGGCGCCGCTGTTGACCGAGGAGGAGCGAGAGGAAGGCCGGAGCGCTGCCGGCAGCCCCGCCCGCTGCGGCCCGGCTGGCTCGCTCGCTCGCTGGCTGGCTCGGCGGCCGGGCGGTTCTGCGAGCGTCCCCGCGGTGCGGAGCCGTGCTGCAGCGAGGCGGAGGGGCCGGGAGCGGCGAGCCGGGGCCGGAGCCTGAGAGAAGCGGAGCCCGAGCGGGAAGCGGAGCCTGACCGGGAAGCGCCTGGGAAGAGCGTGCGGCGGCGGTGCGGGGCCGCGGCGGCGATGTGCGCGGCAGGGAGGCGCTGGGGCCGGCGGGAGCGAGCCCTGCTGTGGTGCGTCCTGGTGGCGGCGTGGGAGGCGGCGTGGGGGCAGCTGCGCTACTCGGTTCCCGAGGAGATGCCGAAGGGCTCGTTCGTGGGCGACGTGGCCAAGGACCTGGGGCTGGAGCTGCCGGCGCTCCGCGAACGCGGCGTCCGCGTTGTCTCCGAGGGGAGGACGCAGTATTTCGCTCTGCACGGGAAGACGGGACATTTGGTGACGGCGGAGAGGATAGACAGAGAGCAGCTCTGCGAGAGTGTGCAGCGATGCGTGCTGCGCTGTGAGGTGATAGTGGAGGGGGAAATGCAGGTTTACGGCATCGAGGTGGAAATCACGGACATTAACGACAACGCGCCGAGATTCAAGGAACTCGAGCTGGAGGAGAGAATGAGCGAGACTACAGCCCCTGGGTCACGGTTTCCCCTCGCCGAGGCCCACGACCCGGACTCGGGAGCGAATTCGCTGCAGAGCTACGAGCTGAGCGGCGACGAGCACTTCTCGCTGGCCGTGCAGGCGGGTCCCGGCGGGGAGCAGCGTCCCGAGCTGGTGCTGGCGAAGGCGCTGGACCGGGAGGAGGCGGCGTTTCACGAGCTGGTGCTGAGGGCGAGCGACGGCGGAGAGCCGGCGCGGACGGGCACGGCGCGGATCCGCGTGGCGGTGCTGGACGCGAACGACAACGCGCCCATGTTCAGCCAGGCGGAGTACACGCTGCGTGTGCCGGAGGACGTGCCCGTGGGCTCCGTCCTCGTCACCGTCACGGCCACCGACGCCGACGACGGCATCTACGGGCACGTGAAGTATTCGTTGAAGAAAATTAAAGAGAAAGCTTCCAAGATTTTCCAGCTGGACGCCGATACTGGATCGATCACGCTGATGCGGAACCTGGACTTCGAGGAAGGCGACTCGCACGAACTGGAGGTGCAGGCGCGGGATGGCGGGGGCCTTTCCGACACGGCCAAAGTCGCGATCACGGTGACAGACGTCAACGACAACGCGCCCCAGATTTCGGTGCGGTCGGCGCTGAGCGCGATCTCGGAGGACGCGCCGCCGGGCACGGTGGTGGCCCTGCTGCACGTGCAGGACCGGGACTCGGGGGCGAACGGCGAGGTGCGGTGCAGCATCGGCGAGCGCCTGCCGTTCCGGCTGGAGAAGTCCTTGGAGGACTACTACCGCGTGGTGACGGCGAGGGCTCTGGACCGGGAGGAGGTGGCGGAGTACAACGTGACGGTGCGGGCGGCGGACGGCGGGTCGCCGGCGCTGTGGAGCAGCGCGGTGCTGGCGCTGCGGGTGCTGGACGTGAACGACAACGCGCCGGTGTTCGCGGAGGCGCGCTACAGCGCCCGGCTGCCCGAGAACAACGCGGCGGGCGCGCTGGTGCTGACGGTGCGGGCGGCGGACGCGGACTGGGGGCAGAACGCGCGCGTGCGGTACCGGCTGTCGGAGGGGCGGGTGCGGGGCGCGCCGCTGTCGTCCTACGTGTCGGTGCAGGCGGAGACGGGCGCGCTGTACGCGCTGCGCTCCTTCGACTACGAGGAGGTGCGCGAGGTGGGGCTGTGGGTGCGGGCGGAGGACGGCGGCGCGCCGGCGCTGAGCAGCAACGTGTCGGTGCGGCTCGTGATCGTGGACGAGAACGACAACGCGCCGCAGGTGCTGTACCCGCCGCCGGCGCCGGCGCCGGGCGCGGGCTGGGCGGGCGTGGAGCTGGCGCCGCGCTCGGCGGAGCCCGGGGCGCTGGTGGCCAAGGTGGTGGCGGTGGACGCGGACGCGGGGCAGAACGCGTGGCTGTCGTACGAGCTGGCCAAGGCGACGGAGCCGGGGCTGTTCCGCGTGGGGCTGCACAGCGGCGAGGTGCGGACGGCGCGCTTCCCGCTGGCCCGCGACGCGGCGCGGCAGAGCCTGGTGGTGGTGGTGAAGGACCACGGGCGGCCGGCGCTGTCGGCCACGGCCACGCTGACGGTGGTGCTGGCCGAGAGCGTGGCCGAGCTGCTGTCGGAGCTGGGCAGCGCGGCGGCGGCGGCGCCGGGCGAGCCGGCCGGCAGCCTGACGCGGTGGCTGGTGGTGGCCGTGGCGGCCGTGTCCTGCCTCTTCCTCGCCTTCCTGCTGCTGCTGCTGGCGCTGCGCCTGCGGCGCTGGCGCCGCTCGCAGCTGCTGGCGGCGGGCAGCGGCGCCTTGCGCGGCGTCCCGGCCTCGCACTTCGTGGGCATCGACGGCGTCCGCGCCTTCCTGCACTCCTACTCGCACGAGGTGTCGCTCACCGCCGACTCGCGCAAGAGCCAGCTCCGCTTGTCGGCCGGCAGCTGCTGCGACACGCTCCCGGCCCGGCCGCCGCCCGACGAGCCCGCGCCGCTGCTCGGGGAGGACCCTGCCGGCGCCCGCCGCGCGGACCCCGCCGCTCCCCCGGTGAGTTCCTCCCACCAGCCCTTCTCCGCGGCGCGGCGCGGCGCGGCGCTTCCCTCCGCTGCTTCTCCGCCCTTTCCCCCCCGTCTTCTGCCTCCTGCCTCGGGAGGTGGAGGTAGCGGGAAGGCAAAGCTTCGCTCAGCCACGCGCGGGGCGCTGCCGCCTCGTGCTCCCGGGAGGTGATGGTGGGAGGGCGGCTCAGCGTGACCGTTGCTGCGGGAGGCAGGAGAAGCGGGAGGCTGCTGTTGCCTGCTGGAGCTTCCTCTCAGCGGGGCTTGCTGCTTTTGTCACGTCGCTGATGTGTTACATGCTGTTCACTGACCCAGCCTCTCCCGCAGGACAGCTCCTCTTTTACTCTTAGAACACCGAGGTTTCTCTCCAGAAGGCTAGTGAGCAGGCAATGTATCTTCCTTCTCTGTACGGAGACGTAGTGAAATCTCGGTGAGGTCCGTGGCATGGTAGTGGTGCATGTTGAGGACAAATGGTCTGGGTTCTGGCCCTTTGATGACAAGTGCTTGCAAGCTATGAGGGTCAACGAACACCAGGCAAGTTGTGACGGCTTGGAGACGAGAGTCTTGGAGGTGTTTGTGCGGGGCTGTGGAAGGACACAAGAGATCTGGTTTGCTCCTTTCCCTGTTCGGTGCCCATCTGTAGTATCATGTAATGAGAGTTTTGGCTTCCCAAGTAAGTTTGGCCCAAGTCAGACATGTTGTTCCAGCTGCATAGGGAGCCCTGGGAGGTTCCTCCTGTGTGCTTGCACGTTGTGGAGATGTTTCTAACTAACAGCTTAATTCTATACTTATGGCAAGTGCCCTAAAGGGAGCTTTGGGAGGAGCCAGCCCTGGTTTTGTAACCTACTAAACACCTGAGTTATGCCATAATCTAGAAGAGTATGTTGCCATCCCTTCCCTTCTGTGTGTGTTTAACATCCTGACTTGCTCGTCGTAATGATGTGGAGGTGGTCCTTTGTGTCTGAGAATGTGTGGAAGACCACATGTGTTACATTTGGCTGACTGTCCCCTACGTGCCTTTCATGCTTTCAGCTGTAAAGAGAGAGACTTTCATAGAAGTGTTCCCTTAAAATACTACTGGAAGAAATGCTCTTGCTTGTCACATGCACATGCTGAGAAGTCAAATATTCTCCCTGGTAAGGAGAAGTTGTCTGTGCAGCTTTTCTTTGGGTGGAGTCTATCTGCAAATGATGAAGGTCAAGGACAACCATGCAACCTGTGAAGGGTTTGAGGAGAGTCTCGAGAGGGTGCTGTGTGTGAGGAGGTCCTGGTGGAGACATGGCATGTGTTTTGTCTATTCCCAGGGTTTATTGTTGGTGTTCTGAAACTGAGCCTGAAGGTGTCTCATTTTTGGATATTGCCTTGCTCGGACTCCAGCTGGTCAAGTTGTGGGTTCATCAGTGTGCTCTCCTGTTGCATGATGTTTCCTGGGAATGGCAGTTACTGAGCACAGATGTACACTTTCTGTTCAGATTTGAGAGTCATGTACCTTCCCAGTTGCCCAATGAGCTGAAGTAGGATGATGGTGTCTTTGAGCTGAGACTTTGACAACTGGGTCTTTATCAGAGCTGCATGTTGCTTATGCCATTGAGAATATTTTACATTTCCTCAAAGTAGTGTTGTTGTCCTAAAAGCGGATTCGTTACATGCTGTGTGATGCACCAACCTCACACACTCAGGAGATATATTGCTTTTTGTTGCGGTCTGGGTGCTTGGCGGACTTTGCACAAACCAAGCACACCAGATTCATCAGGTGTGTCTCTTTTATTCTGCAACTATTGCATATAATTTATTAAACTACTCCTACCTATTACATATTCAGACTATCTAATGCAGATGCAGAGGATTATATAACCATGACACATCAAAGGCCTTCTCCACATGTGTCGGGATCTCGGGTGGTCTTTGGTGGTCATTTGGGGAGGTATTGCCTCCTCACTTTGACCAGGTAAGTCGCTCTGTGCTGGGTCAATGGTTTGTTTTCCTGCCAAGAGGGACGTCTCATCAATCTGGAAAGAACAGAAAGGGTCAGAATGACCGTGGCTACTTCTGTAGGCATTATTAAATTTGTTTGGAGTTGAAAATGATTAACTAACTTGATTTAGAACAGGATTTTCTAATCTGAAACGGGATTTTCTACATCTGACATCAGTGTGATGAATGGAGAAATCTCTTTGCATGCACCCATGTTATCATCCGTGTTCTTAGTAAGGACAATCTGCATGTGCAACTTTCTTTCAATGGTGTCTGTCTGCTAAGGTAGCTTTCATGTTGCGTAATATTTGAGCACAGTGAAAAATTCTGTCTGTCCCAATAGAGGCCAGGTGAAAAAGTTTGCTGTGGTATAATTTGAAATGTGTAAAAGATGGAAAGATGGTGTAAAAGTTCAGTTTGTCGTAGTTGTTAGATGAGCCCCACAGTTGTGGTTCCATGCATTTCCCCTTCTTTATTGTGCAAAGGAATTACTTTGAGGAACTGTGGCTTACTCTTTGGTGTGAGCTCCTGTGTGAGCCTCCTGTGGACTTTTCCCCAACTAGATACCCTTCTTGTGCACCTACTACAGTTGATGTAACCTGAAATGTTAAGCTATGATTCCTTCACTTGTGTAGGTTTCCCATTCTTGCCTTGCTTGTTGTCCAGGTCTAAAGCTGGGCCTCCTTGTGGCTGGGAACCTTCATAACATGAAAAGACCTCTTATAATTGTTGGGCTAAGGAAGCAGCTTCCATCCCTACCCTGAAGGTGTTCAGCTGCCAATACAAAGACGTTGTCACACTTCTGTTTCCCTACAATGTCACTGAATGAAATGCTCTTTTGCCTGTGGTCGCCATATGGCCAAAACAGTGGATATTGTCTGTGGTGCCGCTAAAGGCTGTGAATGCAGAGCAAGGAGGGTGGGAGGCTGGCTCTCAGCCAGGAAAACAGGTAGGTCAGTGTGGCTTTGGCTGATCAATGGTTTGATTTCATGCCTGGTGCCAAGGCTCGTGCCATCATCCAAAGAAATTACAATGACAAACTGTAGCTATGTTTTTGGGTTTGAGCTCCTGTGTGAGCCTCCTGTGGACTTGTTAGCAACTAGTTACCTTTTCTGTGTACCTACTACAGTTGATGTAATCTGAAATGTTAAGCTATGATTCCTTCACTTGTGTAGGTTTCCCATTCCTGCTTTGTTTCTTTGTCCAGGTCTGAAGTTGGACTGTAGAGAGAAAATATGACAAAAGCCTTATGGGTCGAGATAAGGACAGGGAGGGATCATTCAGCAGTTACTGTCACAGGCAAACCCGTCTTGACTCAGGGAAACTAATTTTATGTATTGCCAGTTAAAGTCAGAGTAGGATAATGAGAAACAAGAACAAACTTAGAACACCTTCCCCCCCACTCCTCCCTTCTTCCCAGGCTCTACTTCACTGCCAATTTCTCTACCTCCTTCCCCTGAGAGGTGCAGGGGGACGGGGAATGGGGGTTGTGGCCAGTTCACCATGGTTTGTCTCTGCCACTCCTTTGTCTTCACGTTCTTCCCCTGCTCCAGCGTGGGGTCCCACCCATGGGAGACAGTCCTTTACAAACTTCACCAACCAAGCCCTTCCCACAAGCTGCAGATCTTCATAAACTGCTCCAGCATGGGTCCGTTCCATGGGGTGCAGTCCTTCATGAAATGACAGCTCCAGTGTAGGTCACCTGCAAGGGTCACAGGTCCTGCGCTGCCAGAAGACCTGCTCCAGCATGTGATCCTCTCCACAGGGTCCCATGTTCTTCCAAGAGCCTGCTCCAGCAAGGGCTCTCCACAGGCTCACAGCCTCTTAAATAGCACATCCACCTGCTCCGGCGTGGGGTCCTCCATGGGCTGCAGGGTGGATATCTGCTCCACCATGGACCTACATGTGCTGCAGGGGCACACTCTGCATCGCCATGGTCTTCATCATGGGCTGCAGGGGAATTTCTGGTCCGGCACCTGGAGGACCTCCTTCTTCACTGACCTTGGTGTCTGCATCGTTGTTTTTCTCACATATTCTCACTCCTCTCTCCCAGCTGCTGCTGCACAGCAGGTTTTACCTCTTCTTAAATAGGCTATCATAGAGGTGCTACCACTGTTGCTGATTGGCTCAATTTGGCCAGTGGTGGGTCCATCTTGGAGCCAGCTGGAACTGGCTCTGTCATACATGAGGGAAGTTTCTGGCATCTTCTCACAGAAGCCAACCCCCTAGGCTCTCTGCTATGAAAACTTGGCCATGCAAATTCAATACACAACACAAAGACTTTAATATACTTCTGTTTCCCTGAAATGTTGCTGAATGAAATGCGCTTTTACCTGTGGCCAACATATGGCCAAGAGTTAGATGTTATCCATGGTTCAACTACAGGCTGTGAAGGCAGAGCAAGGAGGGTGAGAGGCTGCCTTTGAACCAGGAAAGTAGGTGGGTCTATGTGGCTCTGGCTGGGCAATGGTTTGATTTCATGCCTGGTGCCAAGGCCTGTGCCATCCATGCTGTGATGCTGGTTTCCCTGTCCTGAAAGTTAATGGTAGTCCACTAACAATAATGAAGTGTTTGTGCATGTCGTGGTTTAACCCCAGCGAGCAACTAAGCACCACGCAGCCACTCACTCCCTTCCCCCCCACCCAGTGGGATGTGGGAGGGAATCAGGGAAAAAAAGAGAAAACTCATGGCTTGAGATAAAAACAGTTTAATAGAACAGAAGGTGTGGGATAATTAGAAGAATAGATACATAGCGAACGAGAGACACAATGGGGCTGTTCAATCTGAGCCAGAGGCACCTGCAAGCAGCAGGCCTCAAGGACTCGGCGAAGGCTAACTGTTGCTACAAAGTTTGATGAAACAGGCACAAAAAGCTAAGCAAGATGGGCCTACGTGACTGAAGGCAGGACACCTGGCAAGACAAAGACAGGAGGAATCGTTCGCGTGATCAGAAGACCTTATCCAATCGAACTATTGCTTTAGCCTCGTGGACAGCACATGTTAACCAATCAGTAGATGGCTTGTGCATGGCTATGGTATATAACCAAGTGCTACACAGTAATTAAACGGATAAAGCGCTTGATCCACAGTATCTATGTCGGTCTGTTTCTCCCCAGGGTGAGACCCTGGCGATCCGTCGTTTCTTTTAGATTGTCGCGATGGGAAAACGCGGCAGAAGGGAACAAACTAATAATGATAACAGTAAGAATTATAAAAATGGCAGTTAGTTCCCAAGCAGCAATCCCCTCCCCAGCCCCACTCCCCCCACTTTATATACTAGGCATGACGTCACATGGTAGGGAATACCCCTTTGGCCAGTTTGGGTCAGCTGTGCTGGCTGTGTGTCTCCTCCCAGCTTCTTGTACCCTGCCAGCCTTCGTGCTGGTTGGGCATGAGAAGCTGAAAAATCCTTGACTTGGTCTAAACACTACTTAGCAACCAATGAAAACATCAGTGTGTTCTCAACATCCTTCTCATACTGAATCCAAACCATAACACTGTTATCTGCTACTAGAACGAAAATTAACTCTATCCCAGCTGAAGTCAGGACAGCGCAATAACTGTGCCTGTAGAACGATGATGGTCCTCCTGCTAGCAGAGGACTTTTTTGGCAGGGACACCTGTGGGAAGTGGAGCCTGAGCACCAGTGCAAGCACAGAAGGGCTGCCCATGGACACCGAGGGGCCACATGTCTATAAGCCCACGCTCTCTCTCTGTTTTCCTTGAGCCTTTCTGAACCTCTGTCCTCTTTCCCCTGGGTTTCCCTGGGTGACGTGGATGGGAAGTGCTGATCTATGTCTCCAGGAAGGAATGAAAGAAGCAACAGTGTTATCACCATCCATTCAGAGCAGCAAGTTGACTCTGTGCTGAGTAAAATGGTAGAAACTAAAACGGGTGTCCCTGAAACCTTTTGATCTCAAGTGAAATTGCCTGACTCTGCATAACAGACTCTGCAACATGGTCAGTTTTGTGTTGCAGAGCTTGTTTTCCTTTCTCAACACTTTTTCCCATTGAGATGCACTTGGACCTGATTGATAGCATTGGACACATAGCTGTTGGTTATTGCTGGTTTTATAATGGAAGTCCAAAAGGAAATGAGCGTGCGGTTCCATGAATAGAGAAATGAAAGTTTGTTCTGAGTAAAGAAAGAAGGGAGTCTCCCTGTCTGCCCTCCCACCTTTTGGAGGAAGGCTGCTACAGAAATGGCAGGATCAGTGGGATGGATTAATTTTCTCCAGGCATGAGTTCTCGGTGTTCTTGCTGCAGCTATTTCTCAGTGTTCATTCCATCCTTGGAGGTAGCCCCTTCCTTGCCTATCGAGGTGAGGATGGAGATGTTGATGTACAGCTGAGGGCAGAAAAGCATTTCCCTGGAGGGCTGTAGTTGCTATGTCATAAATACAGGATTTTGTCCATCCATGCCTTGAAGTTTCCATCCATACCTTGAAGGTTTAGAGCTGCCAAGACAAAGACTTGGATAGGCTTCTGTTTCTCTACAGTGTTGCCTAGTGAAATGCTCTTTTGCCTGTGGCTGATACATGGCCAAACCTTGGATGTTGTCCATGGTGCAAATAAAGGCTGTGAATGCAGAGCCAGCAGGCTGGCTCCCAAGCAGGAAAGTTGGTGGGTCAATGTGGCTTTGGTTTAGCAATGGTTTCATTTCACGCCTGGTGCCAAGGCCCGTGCCATTCATGCGGTGATCCTGGTTCCCCTGTCCTGAAAGGCAATGGCAGTCCTCCAGCTATAAAGCATTTGTAAAATAACATTCCCTGCAGAACCATGATGCACAGTTAGATCCTGCGTGAAACCTCCTTTATCCATCTGTATCTTCCTGTAACATCTGTGACGTAGAGTTTCCTCATAATTGTAATTAA
The DNA here is from genome assembly GCF_964188355.1 of Buteo buteo. NCBI lineage: Eukaryota > Metazoa > Chordata > Aves > Accipitriformes > Accipitridae > Buteo > Buteo buteo. The sequence goes on along the minus strand of NC_134194.1, from coordinate 20,964,346 downwards.
CCTGTCTTCCATGCCTTTGTTTCCTGGAAGGTCAGGGTTCATTTTGCCCCATGTCTGGATAGTTCTTTATCTTTGGAGACTCGGAGTGTTGTTTTGCAGCAAATCCTTACTTTCCCTGGCAAGCCCTCAGCCACTGGAAGACAGAATTTTATGTATGAGAAAAAGAAAGCAGAAGCTAAAAGAGAATCTGTTATACTTTCTCAGAAGACTTAGCTTGAGAAAGTGGCCTCTGATTACTTGTTTCCACTTCTGGCTTCAGACTTGTGGGAGACGAGCAGGCCACAGAGTAGAAAAAGTGACGAGAACTGATGAGTTTTTCATAAAAGGACCCCCCCTAATCTGCAGTCCAGAGTAAGACTTTAGGGTTGCACATGCAGCTGGAGAACACAATGGCTCCCAGGTGCTCTGGGGGATGAATTTGAATGCCCACAGTGAAGACTGAGACATCTTCCTGGTGAGTTTCTTTGACAGTACTTTTAATGCTTCCCTGCATTGCTTGCCTGATTTTTTTTTCCTTTTCTTGCCCCCTCCCTGCCCCCTGGTGTGCTATACAAGTAGGTTTAGTTATAAGCAGTGGCATATCTTCTTTTAGCAATGTGTTGTGTGGTTGTCGTGGTTTAACCCCAGCCAGCAACTAAGCACCACGCAGCCACTCACTTACTGCCCCCCATCCAGTGGGATGGGGGAGGAAATCAGGAAAAGAAGTAAAACTCCTGGGTTGAGATAAGAACGGTTTAATAGAACAGAAAAGAAGAAACTAATAATGATAATGATAACACTAATAAAATGACAACAGTAAGTAATAAAAGGATTGAAATGTACAAATGATGCGCAGGGCAATTGCTCACCACCCGCCGACCGACACCCAGCCAGTCCCCGAGCGGCGAAATCCCTTCTCCCCCCTTCCCAGTTCCTAAACTAGATGGGACGTCACATGGTATGGAATACACCGTTGGCCAGTTTGGGTCAGGTGCCCTGGCTGGGCATGAGAAGCTGAAAAATCCCTGACCATAGTCTAAACACTACTGAGCAACAACTGAAAACATCAGTGTTATCAACATTCTTCACATACTGAACTCAAAACATAGCACTGTACCAGCTACTAGGAAGACAGTTAACTCCATCCCGGCTGAAACCAGGACAGTGGTAGTGCCTCTTGTTTATGTTACAGCTGGTGTGGAAGGCAGGAGATGTAAAGGAGGGTACATTGTGTTTTGGTTTTGTTATGGGTGAATAGATGTAAACATGACCTTTGAAGAAGTTGCATCTCTGTGGAACAGTGTGTGTGATAAAAGAGGAGACGAGGTTCCTCCTAAGCAAAGAGTTTGATGACCCAGTCACTGTTCGATGACCACTTGTCTTTTATTTTGGCCATGTTAACTCTCGTGTGCTGTTGAATACTTATGTTTCTTCTGAGAATAGTGGTGAGCAGACAAATGTATGTCCTTTCTTGGTATGATCATGATGCATTCATGACATGTGTGTGCCAGTTATGAGGGTCAGAAGCTAACCTGCAAGTTGCGTAGGGTTGGAGAGAAATGAGAACAATGACGTAGGGGTGGAACGTTGTGTAATTCCTGTGTGAAACCTCCTCTATCCATGTATTTCTCCCTGTAATGTTTTGACGCAGAGTTTCATCAAAGTGGTAATTACATTTTCCCATCCTTTGATCTGCCTTCAGGCTTTGTTTCCCAGAAGGTCATGGTTCATGTTTTCCACTTGTGGATTGTTCTTTTGCAGTTGGAACTGAGTGTTGTTTTGCAGCAAACACTGACTTCCCTGGAGAACCACGTGAAGACAAGACTTTTTTGTGTGAGGAAAATGAAACAGAAGTGAAAACAGAGTTTCTCACATGCCCTTATACCTAGATAAGGACCTTTGACAAAGCATTTACACAGTCAAAAAAGTCACAAGGACTGACGGATTTCCAAAAGCGACCCCCCTACTATGTAGTCCAAAGTAAGACTTCAGGGCTTTGCTTGTGGGTTCAGACCTCAGTCACTTCCAGGTGCTCTGGGAGATGAAAAATCAAGGCAGAGTTGTGGCCAAGACTCTGTACTTTCCAGTAGTCAAATACTTACCTTGGTGGAGGAAGTCAGAGTGTTTGGTTTTGTTTATTAATCATCAGAAATGGCTGAGAGATTTGAGCTGCTGCTTTGCAGGAAGGAACTCGTGGAGAACACTTGCACACCCCCCTACCCATCGCTTACTCCAAGTGGATAACGAGCACTAATGAAGACCAATGAGCATTATTGCATAGCTGCAGTCACCTCTGATCCCCCTCTGGCAAGCTGTCTACTCAGGAAGGTGGTACAGACTGGTGTAGAGTACTGCTGGCCAATCCCACCTACCTGTGGCTTGTTCTTAGGTCTCTGAGGACTACAAGGCTACATGTCCCTCTGCGTTATTTCCTAGCCTGCACAGGCCTGGATGTGTCACAGTAGCAAATCACCTGCTGCAACTTGCTTAGTGAGAGGTACTTGTTTTGGCTTCTTTGGTTTAATTAAGTGCTGCTGAGTTTTGTTGTTCTCATTAAAGGAACACGTGGCACCTAGTAAAGTCATGCCATGTGGTACAGGCAAGAGAGACCTAGCAAACCCTTCTAAATCACTGCAACTTGCCTAGCTTACACCTTGAGGCCTTAGCGACTTGTGGCAGAGCAACTGCAAATCACAGCACTGAAGTACCTGCCCCAATGAGGTCAGGTGGTGGTTTGGGTTTTGTATATTAATCACCAGAAATCGTCGACAAGCTTTCAGTTGATCAGGCAGTCCTTGCATGGGCTGGTCAGATGGTGGGACTTTTGCCTAGAAGCTCCCAAAATCACAGAGAGAGAAAAATGCAGAATCGAGCCTTATGGCAGGCCTTGGACATTGGCATTTCTAGCAAGAGTACTGAAGGTTTTTCTGGATGGAAGAGGAGTCAGCGTCAGGATGTGCACAGGGCAAAGAGCCGACACGGTTCTGCGCATTGCACTTCTCTGCCAGGCATGTACAGTGACATCGGTCTGAGTTCAGGTCCACTACCTTTAGGCTTCACATCTCTACATCAGTGTTAACTGTTGTTCTAAATCAGAATCAATCCTGAGCATTTCAGAGTAAAATGAAATTCACCCTTTTTGCGTGGGCTTCCGAGGCACACGTGGGCAGGGAGATGAAACATCAGGAAAGGCTGAAAACATGCACGGCAAAACTTCTTTATTGCTCTGTCGCAGACATTTCCCTCTTCGTTTTCACACCAACTCACGCCAGAAGACGTAAAGGTACATGACAGAGTGTATCACTACTTTAAAAGTCTACTGCGGCCTCAAAATCCTTCTTGAGTAGGAGACGACGGTTGTATTATAATGGCTAGCGTTCCTGCCAAGCATGACGTCCGTGCCTCTGAGTGTCCTTTTGTATTAAAAGAGAGACCGCCAAGCTTGACGCGTACAGATGGAAAGCCCGGGCCGCCGTGAGCGAGCGCGGCCATCAGCCGGCTGCGGTGGCGTCGCGGCGCCTCCGGGTGCCGCTGTTGGCCGAGGCGGAGCGGCGCCGGAGCCGCAGCCGGAGCCGGAGCCGCAGGCGGAGCCGCCGCAGCGTCCTGCCCCCGCAGGCTGCTCGCTCGCACGGCGCCGGCCAGAGCGGCAGCGGCACGGGCAGCAGAGGCGAGAGGCGGCGCGGCGCGGGGAGCAGCGGCGTCCGAGCCGGCGCCGAGATCGCTGGCCTCCGGCGGGCCCTGCGCTCGCTGCGGAGAGTGGCTGGAAGGGACGCAGGGCAGCGGCAGGAGGGAGGAGCGCGGCGAGCGCTGCCCAGAATGGCGGGCAGGCAGAGGCAGAGGCAGAGGCAGAGCGGCCGGCGAGCAGCCGGGCGAGTGCTGCTGCCCGCTTTGCTGCTGGGCTTGTGCTGCCGGGCGGCGCCGGAGCGGGTCCGCTACGCCATCCCCGAGGAGCTGGGCAGAGGCTCGCTGGTGGGGCCGCTGGCGCGGGACCTGGGGCTGAGCCCGGCCGACCTGCCGGCACGCCAGCTGCGGGTGGCGTCCGCCGCTAAAAGGCAGCTGAAATACTTTACCGTGAGCGGGGAGAGCGGGAACCTCTACGTGAGCGAGAGGCTGGACCGGGAGGAGATGTGCGGCGAGGCGGCGTCCTGCTCCGTCAGCTTCGAGGCGCTGGTGCAGAACCCGCTCAACGTTTTCCACGTCGAGGTGGCCATCCTGGACATCAACGACAATGCCCCGCGCTTCCTGCGAGACAGTTTCCAGCTGGAGATCAACGAGTTGACTTCTCCCGGCGCCCGGTTTTACTTGGGCACGGCCGAGGACGCAGACGTGGGCAGCAACTCGCTGCAGGGCTACGAGCTGGAGGCCAACGGGTACTTCGCGGTGGAGGTGAAGGAGAGCCAGGACGGCAGCAAGTTCGCGGAGCTGGTGCTGCGGCGCGCCCTGGACCGGGAGAGCGAGCAGAGCCTGCGGCTGGTGCTGACGGCGCTGGACGGCGGCGAGCCGCCCCGCAGCGGCACCGCCCAGCTCTGCATCAACGTCACCGACGCCAACGACAACCCACCCGTGTTCGCGCAGGACCGCTACCGCGCCAGCCTGCGGGAGGACGCGCCGCCGGGCTCGATGGTGCTGAACGTCTCGGCCTCCGACGCCGACGCCGGTACCAACGCCCGCATCACCTACGGCTTCAGGGAAACGCCGGCCAAGGTGCTTCAGAAGTTCGTGGTGGACGCGGAGAGCGGGATGATCACGCTGCAGGAGGCGCTGGACTTCGAGGACACGCGAGGCTACACAGTGCTGGTGGAAGCGAGGGACGGGGGCGGTCTGGTGGCGCACTGCAAGGTGGAGGTGGAGGTGCTGGACGTGAACGACAACGCGCCCGAAATCACGATGTTGTCGGTGTCGAGCCCGGTGCCCGAGGACGCGCCGGCCGGCACGGTGGTGGCTCTCCTGAACGTGAACGACCCGGACTCCGGGGAGAACGGCCAGGTGTCGTGCGAGCTGTCGGGCGAGGCGCCGCTGTCGATCGTGGCGTCGTCGGGCGGCTCGTACAAGGTGGTGACGGCGAGCGCGCTGGACCGGGAGCAGGCGGCCGAGCACCGGGTGGCGGTGGTGGCCAGGGACCGGGGCAGCCCGGCGCTCTCCAGCCGCGCGGCGCTGGTGCTGGAGGTGTCGGACGTGAACGACAACGCGCCGGTGTTCGAGGAGGCCGCCTACAGCGCCTACGTGGCGGAGAACAACGCGGCGGGCGCGCCGGTGCTGCGCGTGCGCGCGCGGGACGCGGACGCGGGCGCCAACGGGCGCGTCAGCTACTGGCTGGCGGGCGGCAGCGCGGGCGCGGCGGGCGCGGCGCCGTACGTGTCGGTGGAGGCGCGGAGCGGCGCGGTGTACGCGCAGCGCTCCTTCGACTACGAGCAGTGCCGCGAGTTCGCGGTGGCGGTGCGGGCGCAGGACGGCGGGGCGCCGGCGCGGAGCTCGACGGCGACGGTGCGCGTCTTCGTGCTGGACCGCAACGACAACGCGCCGCGGGTGCTGTGGCCGGCGGCGGGCGCGGGGGCGGGCGCGGGGGCGGCCCCGGGCGCGGCCCCGTTCGAGGTGGTGCCGCGGTCGGCCGAGGCCGGGTACCTGGTGGCCAAGGTGGTGGCGGTGGACGCGGACGCGGGGCGCAACGCGTGGCTGTCGTACGAGCTGGTGCAGGCGCCGGAGCCGGCGCTGTTCCGCGTGGGGCTGCACAGCGGCGAGGTGCGGACGGCGCGGGCCGTGTCGGAGAGGGACGCGGCGAAGCAGCGGCTGGTGGCCGTGGTGAAGGACCACGGGCAGCCGGCGCTGTCGGCCACGGCCACGCTGCACGTGGTGCTGGCCGAGAGCTTGCAGGAGGCGCTGCCGGAGCTGAGCGAGCGGGCGGCGGGCGCCGACTCGCCGGCGGAGCTGCAGTTCTACCTGGTGCTGGCGCTGGCGCTCCTCTCCGCCCTCTTCCTGCTGAGCGTGGCGCTGGCCGTGCTGGCGCGGGTGCGCCGGGCCGGGCCGCCCGCCGTCCTGCGCTGCCTGGGCGCGCAGCGCTTCTCCGTGGCCGGCGCCGCCTTCCCGGCCGACTTCTGCGAGGGCACCTTGCCCTACTCCTACAACCTGTGCGTGGCGCCGGGCCGCGCCGTCGCCGAGGGCGCTTGGCTGCCGCCGCCGCTGCCCAGCCTGGCCGCGGAGGAGCTTCTCGGCGCGGAGCCCTGCGGGAAGCGGAGCCCGACCAGCAGCGCCGGCGCGGGAGAGCCGCCCGCGGACGCCGAGGCCCCGCAGGTCTGTAAGCCCGCGCAGTCCTTGTCTCTGAGCCTTTCCTAACCTCGCGCCGAGGGGAGCGGGCTCTTGCTCGTCCTTCGGCCGCTTGGGCGCCTGATGACGCGCTCTCTTTCCGTCAACCGGTGAAGTAATCCTCTGCCGTGTCTTTTCTGGCAGCAGGCAGCGGGAACCGGCACTTCCTGCCTCACCGCCTGTCACACGCGTAGGCTCAGTGGAGAAGTCCTTGCCATTCAGCTTGTGCTGGGTGAAATGGTACAAGTGTGGTTTAGCTCTCAGGTGGAATGAGCTCTGCTGATGCTGAACGTCGGTGGTTTGCATTTGTTCACTTGACACTCAGAGCAGGCAGGTACCGGCGGCAGTTCTTAGTTCATAGCTCGTTCAGTTTCACCTGAGGTTTTTCTTGTGGAACGTGTGTTCTGTAAAATGGTATGAGTTCCTGATGTTGAACGCAGATCCCTACCGTGTACAATGAGATGCCCTAAGTCTATATGATGGAGTCGGGAAAGTGGGATTGGTGCTTGATGTTTCAGATTTTGACCTTCCTGATGGCTTTTTCCCGAAGCGATGGACTTGGGAACTGGTTGACAGCTGGATAAAAACACCCCGTTGTTTAATGTTGTTTCTAGAATGGAGCAGCAAGTCCTAAGTGTAAGCACGGTCTGTACCGTGTAAGGCTGTAAAAAACAAAACAAACAAACAAACAAACAAAACCCGTAAAAACAAAGTGGGGCGAAATGGAGGCTGATTGAGAGAGGCCTCCGGTGTGCAGCCGAAAAGCAACGAAGTCGAGAGCGAAGGGCCGTCCCTGAGGAGGACTCCTTGTGAGAGGGGATCTTCGTTGCTGCCTTGTGCTATGGCTGGCGGTTTGGGAAACTAATGTGGCTGGTGTCGTTCCGGTATGAGACACTTTTGATCTGCAAAAGGGTGAGTGAAAAGTCTTGCAAGCACGACTGCTGCTAATTGCTGTGCAACTGGTGGTGCAGAATGTGCTTTTGGACTAACGGGCCAAGACTGGTAATGCACGGAATATTAAGAGAACTTTATCTCTACCTTGTATCACCATAACAAAAACGTTTTTCCCTGCGGTAGAAATAACAAAAGCACGACAGGCGTGTCATTCCTTTCTGGTCGTCATCGCCCCTTCCTAGCCGATTCCTTCACGTTATCGAATTAATTGTTTAGGTGTAAATGCCTATGAAGCATGCAGACCCTTAATTTATGTGGCCTCATGAGAAATCACCCATTCAAGTCCGCTAACTTTCCTGTTTCGGTATTAGCTGCCTCTGTAGGTCTTCCAGCAGTTTAATGATGTACCCATTAGCTTAGTGTCGTCAAATTAATTTCATGGATGCACATGAACGGGTGCCTGTCTCAAGACAGCACACTTTTGTCTCAAACCCCCCCACGTTTATCTAATTAAGTGAATCATATTCATTATAATTTCCCTTAACGATTGGTTCTTTCTTCTTCCTCTGTCTCGTAAATTAGTGCGCAGACTCGGTCTTCTTCCTTCATTATTATGAAGGTATTAGCTGCCTCTGTAGGTCTTCCAACAGTTTGATGATGTAGCCATTAGCTCAGTGTCGTCACTGAAGCACTCCATTGCTCTCATCCCGTTCTAAAATACTGTCGGGACTTGACTTTCCCGACTAGCGGGAAAATAGGCGCAGAAGAAAAACTGGGAGCAACGCAAAGGTGTCGTATGCCTGCAATCGCCCTCCATTTTGCTAGGGTGGGCCACAGAATGGGCGGTATGAAGGGGAGTATTTCAAGGAAAGTTCCTGAAGCATGGGTTCATGAGCCTGATACACTTCCTTCTGCGGAGGGGTGTGTGGGATGTGTGTCCGAATATCACGTTTTGTATTTCAGAGCCTGTTTTCTCTTGCTCTCCTTGTAGCACTCATTCAAGCACGTGGAATACAGAAAGTCGTGTTAGAGGTTAAGTTACGGGCTCAGGTGGCTTAGATTCCCAGTTGATTGACCCCACCTTCTTGGGCCTTTCAATGTCTAAACTCAGCCAATGGTCGTGGTGTAGTTAATTTCCAGCTTGTTCCTTACTGTTGTCCCACAAACGGGGTTCGTTTACTCGGCGTGCAAGCCAATACCACACAGAGTCGAGGTATTTTTAAATTAATTTCATGGATGCACATGAACGGGTGCCTGTCTCAAGACAGCACACCTTTGTCTCAAAACTCCCCACGTTTATCTAATTAAGTGATACATATTCACTATTATTTCCCTTAATGTTTGGTTCTTTCTTCTTCGCCTGTCATGTAAATTAGTGCACAGACTCGGTCTTCTTTCATGGTCTTCTTTTGAGTAGGTGGTGTCATTTGAGTAGGTGGTCAACGAGTCGGTGGTTGCAATCTCCCCCTGTAGGAAGTACCTCTTACCTACTTCTTACTCTGTCTTGGCAGTTACATGTGGTTCTTCAAGGTTTATTTAGCAGACCACAACCCTTTACCTTTTCTGACAGAAACATAAAACCCCATTGTCTGATAGTTAGTTACTAAACCTTACGTCGTGTGTACTAATAGGTTCCTTATTTTAAATATTAACTAATGCATATGGTTGAGATGCCTGTCTCATGATGAAACTCTTGAGACATCCAAACAATATACAAACAAAAATCACTGTAATAACCAAAATGATTAGGTTCTGTAGTAAACTCTGTAGCCATCCAGTCAGCGAGAATCCGCACTCATGCGGGGTTTTATTCAAGCACCTTGTCTCCATTGCCTCTCTTATATTCCTACAAGATTACTTTACTACTGGACTGTGGATTCCAAGGGGCATGTAAATTCCCTTTATAACCCAAAACTAGAAATTCCCTCTACGATTTCTACAGTGAAATGGAGTCATATATCAGAAGACAGACCTTCTGGAGTATCAAACCTAGGGAGAATTTCTTTTAATAAGGCCTTAATGACTTCTCTAGGCTTCTTGGAACGACATGGAAAGGCCTCTGGCCAACCAAAAAAGGTATCTACTATCATCAATAAATATCTGTATGAAGTACACCTTGGTAATGACATAACATCTATTTGTCCGTATTCCCCAGGAGTTGTTCCTTGTTTCACAACTTCTGCTCTAACCCTCTTGGTAATTTTGGGGATGATTAGCACAACAAATAGCACGTCTCTTAACTATTATGTTTGTCAGATTTTACAGTTTTGGTCCTACAATCTCGCTTTTTGGCAGTCAATACCAATGCATTTGCTCTTAATATGTTTCTCGATGCAATCTTTTAAGTAGAATTTCCATCATCATTTCAGAAAGTAGCAGTTGCTTTAAAGGTGTCACCCACCATCCCTGATCATTCTTAGAACAATCTAATTGTTCTGGCAATTGATCTTCTCTCTCAGTATATTGCGGAGGTGATGATTCTAAACGAGGTGCTGGAATTAAGGCTCCTTCAAATGTTTAATGTTTTAGAGCTGCTTCTTTTGCTACTTGATCCGCTTTTCGACTTCCCTTTATCATTTCACTGTTCCCACTGTGATGGGCTTTACAATGTGTTATTAGAACTTCCTCGGGTTGAAGAACTGCCTGTAGAAGTTTCGCTATTTCTTCTCCATATTGAATTGGGGCTCCTTGCGAGCTTAAAAGTCCTCTTTCTTTCCAAATGGCTCCATGTGCCTGCTTCAGCCACGCTTCAGCCTTTAAATGCCTAATCTCAGTCAATGGTCGTGGGGTAGTTAATTCCGAGCCTGTTCCTTAGGAACGGAGGTCTTTGAACCAAAGTTCCTGCCGCTTGGGTTGCTTACTCTGGTTCACGGCGGGGGGCGCGGTGTGTGTCTGAATATCCCGGGTTGTGTTTCAGAGCCTGTTTCCTCTTGCTCTCCCTGTACCAATCATTCAGGCATGACCGCTACACAAATTTGTGTTGGAGATTGTGCCTTCGGACTAATGGGATGAGGCTCGTAATCACGTGCATGTGAGACGAAGAGGCGTTATTTTACTTGGCATGTCTCGGCGTTAGCAAGGGATTTTTCCCGTGCGGTCGGAACAGCACGGCGGGGGCGGGAGGCCTCTGCCTTCCTCCTGGTCGTGATCGCCTCGCGGGTGGAAGGAGAGATGGGCTGGCGAAAAGGCAGCGCAGGAGATGACCGCTGGACGGGCCCCGCTGTCCCCGTGGCGACGGTGCCGTCCCCGGCCGCTGCCCGCGGGCAAGGCAGGGCGGGCAGCGCTCGGCAGCGCTGGGTGCCTGCAGTGCCGGGAGGAGGCTGCGGGCGCCGCTGTTGACCGAGGAGGAGCGAGAGGAAGGCCGGAGCGCTGCCGGCAGCCCCGCCCGCTGCGGCCCGGCTGGCTCGCTCGCTCGCTGGCTGGCTCGGCGGCCGGGCGGTTCTGCGAGCGTCCCCGCGGTGCGGAGCGGTGCTGCAGCGAGGCGGAGGGGCCGGCGGCAGCGGCCGGGAGCGGCGAGCCGGGGCCGGAGCCTGAGAGAAGCGGAGCCCGAGCGGGAAGCGGAGCCTGACCGGGAAGCGCCTGGGAAGAGCGTGCGGCGGCGGTGCGGGGCCGGCGGGGCCGCGGCGGCGATGTGCGCGGCGGGGAGGCGCTGGGTCCGGCGGGAGCGAGCCCTGCTGTGGTGCGTCCTGGTGGCGGCGTGGGAGGCGGCGTGGGGGCAGCTGCGCTACTCGGTTCCCGAGGAGATGCCGAAGGGCTCGTTCGTGGGCGACGTGGCCAAGGACCTGGGGCTGGAGCTGCCGGCGCTCCGCGAACGCGGCGTCCGCGTTGTCTCCGAGGGGAGGACGCAGTATTTCGCTCTGCACGGGAAGACGGGACATTTGGTGACGGCGGAGAGGATAGACAGAGAGCAGCTCTGCGAGAGTGTGCAGCGATGCGTGCTGCGCTGTGAGGTGATAGTGGAGGGGGAAATGCAGGTTTACGGCATCGAGGTGGAAATCACGGACATTAACGACAACGCGCCCAGTTTCCGAGAGGCAGAAACGGAGCTGAGAATGAGCGAGACGACAGCCCCGGGGTCGCGGTTTCCCCTCGCCGAGGCCCACGACCCGGACTCGGGAGCGAATTCGCTGCAGAGCTACGAGCTGAGCGGCGACGAGCACTTCTCGCTGGCCGTGCAGGCGGGTCCCGGCGGGGAGCAGCGTCCCGAGCTGGTGCTGGCGAAGGCGCTGGACCGGGAGGAGGCGGCGTTTCACGAGCTGGTGCTGAGGGCGAGCGACGGCGGAGAGCCGGCGCGGACGGGCACGGCGCGGATCCGCGTGGCGGTGCTGGACGCGAATGACAACGCGCCCATGTTCAGCCAGGCGGAGTACACGCTGCGTGTGCCGGAGGACGTGCCCGTGGGCTCCACCCTCGTCACCGTCACGGCCACCGACGCCGACGAGGGCATCTACGGGCACGTGAAGTACTCGTTGAAGAAAATTAAAGAGAAAGCTTCCAAGATTTTCCAGCTGGACACCGAGACGGGAGCGATCACGCTGGTGCGGAACCTGGACTTCGAAGAAGGCGACTCGCACGAACTGCAGGTGCAGGCAGAAGACGGCGGGGGCCTTTTCGACACGGCCAAAGTCGCGATCACGGTGACAGACGTCAACGACAACGCGCCCCAGATTTCGGTGCGGTCGGCGCTGAGTGCGATCTCGGAGGACGCGCCGCCGGGCACGGTGGTGGCCCTGCTGCACGTGCAGGACCGGGACTCGGGGGCGAACGGCGAGGTGCGGTGCAGCATCGGCGAGCGCCTGCCGTTCCGGCTGGAGAAGTCCTTTGAGGACTACTACCGCGTGGTGACGGCGAGGGACCTGGACCGGGAGAATGTGGCGGAGTACAACGTGACGGTGCGGGCGGCGGACGGCGGGTCGCCGGCGCTGTGGAGCAGCGCGGTGCTGGCGCTGCGGGTGCTGGACGTGAACGACAACGCGCCGGTGTTCGCGGAGGCGCGCTACAGCGCCCGGCTGCCCGAGAACAACGCGGCGGGCGCGCTGGTGCTGACGGTGCGGGCGGCGGACGCGGACTGGGGGCAGAACGCGCGCGTGCGGTACCGGCTGTCGGAGGGGCGGGTGCGGGGCGCGCCGCTGTCGTCCTACGTGTCGGTGCAGGCGGAGACGGGCGCGCTGTACGCGCTGCGCTCCTTCGACTACGAGGAGGTGCGCGAGGTGGGGCTGTGGGTGCGGGCGGAGGACGGCGGCGCGCCGGCGCTGAGCAGCAACGTGTCGGTGCGGCTCGTGATCGTGGACGAGAACGACAACGCGCCGCAGGTGCTGTACCCGCCGCCGGCGCCGGCGCCGGGCGCGGGCTGGGCGGGCGTGGAGCTGGCGCCGCGCTCGGCGGAGCCCGGGGCGCTGGTGGCCAAGGTGGTGGCGGTGGACGCGGACGCGGGGCAGAACGCGTGGCTGTCGTACGAGCTGGCCAAGGCGACGGAGCCGGGGCTGTTCCGCGTGGGGCTGCACAGCGGCGAGGTGCGGACGGCGCGCTTCCCGCTGGCCCGCGACGCGGCGCGGCAGAGCCTGGTGGTGGTGGTGAAGGACCACGGGCGGCCGGCGCTGTCGGCCACGGCCACGCTGACGGTGGTGCTGGCCGAGAGCGTGGCCGAGCTGCTGTCGGAGCTGGGCAGCGCGGCGGCGGCGGCGCCGGGCGAGCCGGCCGGCAGCCTGACGCGGTGGCTGGTGGTGGCCGTGGCGGCCGTGTCCTGCCTCTTCCTCGCCTTCCTGCTGCTGCTGCTGGCGCTGCGCCTGCGGCGCTGGCGCCGCTCGCAGCTGCTGGCGGCGGGCAGCGGCGCCTTGCGCGGCGTCCCGGCCTCGCACTTCGTGGGCATCGACGGCGTCCGCGCCTTCCTGCACTCCTACTCGCACGAGGTGTCGCTCACCGCCGACTCGCGCAAGAGCCAGCTCCGCTTGTCGGCCGGCAGCTGCTGCGACACGCTCCCGGCCCGGCCGCCGCCCGACGAGCCCGCGCCGCTGCTCGGGGAGGACCCTGCCGGCGCCCGCCGCGCGGACCCCGCCGCTCCCCCGGTGAGTTCCTCCCACCAGCCCTTCTCCGCGGCGCGGCGCGGCGCGGCGCTTCCCTCCGCTGCTTCTCCGCCCTTCCCCCCCCGTCTTCTGCCTCCTGCCTCGGGAGGTGGAGGTAGCGGGAAGGCAAAGCTTCGCTCAGCCACGCGCGGGGCGCTGCCGCCTCGTGCTCCCGGGAGGTGATGGTGGGATGGCGGCTCAGCGTGACCGTTGCTGCGGGAGGCAGGAGAAGCGGGAGGCTGCTGTTGCCTGCTGGAGCTTCCTCTCAGCGGGGTTTGCTGGTTCTATCACGCGGCCTCCAGTTTTTTCATTTTGTTCCCCGACCGGTTTTCCTGTCAGAATAGGTCTTCTGAACGGATGTGTTGCAGTATTAGGAAATCGAAGTTTGCCTTATTAGCAGCGTCAGATGTCTTCCCGACAGCAATTGTGCTTGAGTAGGATGAGATTGTCTTGGAACGGAACTTTAATTACCCCATGTATATCGTGCCGTGATGGGTTAATCATTTGTACTTTTCATGCAGCCCTATTGCTTGTTTCTATCATTACCTGCTCACGCATGTTGCAGCACTTGATCTTATGTTGTTTATTATTTATTGTCATTGAAATCAGTGTGTGAGGAACTGAGTACTACATATTCTTAATAGCGGTACTTGTTAGAAAGGTTCTCTTCTTTTTTTCTTTGTTTCTTACCAGCCAGTGAGCAGTTTTACTTATTGGATGGGAGTTTTACAAATACAAAATTATTTTTATGTTGTATGGTGTGTTAGTTGAGGTGTTTTTCTCAAGTCCGTCTTTGTTTCACTTAATTATCACTCTTACCTTGTAACACAGCTTTTTCATTTAATAGTCATTATTTAGGACCAATGTAAACCATTGTTGGAAATAAACGTAGAGCCACCTGTGCCTGCTTTGGGGCAGGACTTGTATTTCTCTCGTGTGATGGATCCTCACACAGCATGTTCCTCAGCCAGTAGTGACAGCAGTGCCATCTTTGTGTACCAGAATGCAGTATGTGTTTTCTATGCTGGAGGTACTTTTTCCTCAACCGGGAGACCATTCCTACGCATTCCTGCACATTCCTTGTTACTCGTGGGAATTTCCTTGGTTGGGTCACAAGTGAGCTCCATGCTCCAGATTGAGGAATAAGGTTGGATAGGAGCGAAATTACTTGTGGGTAAGTGTTAAATTCTAAAATACATGTGCATACATGAGCACTGGTTGGTCACTTTGGTGCTGAGCCACCGCTGTGCTCTTCCAAAAATGGAGTGGAGTTGAAGAACTGGATGTTCCAAGACTGAATGTTGTGCTTATAGATTCTATAAGCCTCTTCCTAGGCCTTCAAATAACAGGTGAATTGCTAGAGAGTATTGTCATGGTTTCTGCTGGCGTGTGTTACAGATGGCATGGCACTTTAAGAAATGTCAAGATACTCTTGCTGTGAAGGGTTATTCATTTGTGCTTTTTATGTCACCTCTCAGCTTGGTTTGTATTGTTATCCCTCACATAGCAGTGCTTGATCTTTCGATGCTAAGCGTTTACAATCGATGCAAATGTTTTGTGAGGAACAGAGTAGTAGGCATTCTAAATAGTGTTACTGGTTAGAAAGGTTGTGTGCTCCTTACCAGCCGGTGAGTACATCCAGAATCTTACTGCACCTGGAAGGATTTTGTGAGAATGACCTTCTTGTCCATTAGGAGTCTATTCACACAGCAACCTTGTGGCCTCTTCTGCCAAATGAGGGTTAATGTCTGAGGGAGTGGTACTGCCCTATGGTCACTTTTCATCTGCTTTACTGTTAATCATCATGTCTTTTACAGAGAGGTGTAGTTAGAGGTAGCAGTGTAGCTGAGGGTGTAACGACAGTATGTCCTAATGTGCCTAATACCACTATAATGTTCATTTCTTGCTCGGCAGCGTTACTCAGAAGATTGGATTATTAGACATAGACACGTAATTTCATCATGAATGGCTTATTTAAGGTTTTTCTAAAACTCTATCGTTCGTTGCTTTATTTATGACTATTGTCTTACAACACAGAGTTTTCATTTAATGTTAATTATTTGAAATGCATGTAAGCAGTACTTTAGTAATGCAATGCAACAAACTTTGAGAAAGGGCAAGATTCTGTGTAAATACCTGCTCAGTATGGGTAGGTGACCCTCTGCTATCCGTCTTTCCATGTGAAGTATAGTGTGGCTACTTTGTGAGAATGGTGTTGTTGGTGAGGAAGAGCCTGTTCTCAGTGACATTGTAGCCAAATGATCATGTGCTGATAACTGCTACAGTGGAAGAAGCTTGTGAAGGAGAAACTGAGTCCTGTAGTCCGTGTCCTTGTATCTTTTAAGGGAGTAGCAAGAGTGGAACTGAGTTATCACCAGCACCCTGTGAATGGGCACAGCAGTCATCCATGGAGTCATCTCTTGTTTGGAGCAATAGGAGTTTTAGGAAAGTCTGCTGTACCTGTAGTTTCCAAATTCATGGGTTGTGTAGCACTTGAAATGATTCAGCTGGTCATAATGTGCCCTGCTCTCTCCACGGTCATGAACTAAGATTTGTTGGTTTGCAGAGTCTTGCATTCTGTGATTTTCTTTGAGTGCTGCTGAGAGGTGGTGTTATCGTACAAACAGGCACTGAGGAGGATCAAGTACTTTTTCATGGGCGTTGCACTCAAGAGGGTTTTATCCTTCCCACTTTCAGACCAGCCCACACCTGGAGTGTTCTGTGTGTTGTGGGTGCAAAATACAGGTTGCTGTGTTTGTGTCACAGGTAACCTGCCTTTGCTAGTGTTGCCCTTCTGACTTTTCTTCTTGTGACTTCTTTTGCCATCTTTTTTTCCTACAAGTTTCTGACTGTCCTGGGAAAGGTAGCTGACATGTCGCATACATGTCAGGCATCACCATGGAGTATACCACTCCACCTTACAATTCTTGGAATAGTACACTGGTAATTGAAGTATCCTGGGCTCATGGGTACCTTTTTGCTGCCCGTCCATGTTCTTAGAGCTACTTACTTACCCCATTCACTGAAAGAAGCAATTTTGAAGAAATGCTTTAACAGGTCTGTCCTCACGGTTCTAGAGCAAGAAGTTGTGGTGATCTCCATGATTTGTAAAAGCGGGAGCATGTACTGATAGTGCTGCTGTAGAGAATAAGGCTTGCCATTTTCCCCCAGTCTCAGTCACTCTGAGAGGTATATAAAATAAAAAGGATATAAACAAGAATCTCCTCAAAGAAAATGGCGGGTCTGGTGCTTCCTTTCTACAACAGCTTCTCCGCTGAAGTATTTTGTAGCTGTTGCTTCTCAGAGCTCGTAGAAATTAAATAAAAGAGCTGGGGAAAGACAACCCGCAGCAATGGTAGAAGCTGTTAGAATATGTCAGACATTTGCTGTATAGTGTACCTGCTTGTACTTACCTGCACTCACTTGGCTCTGCTGTACGAAGTCTGCACGAACGTCAACACGTTCTCCGGCCGGACCCTTCACTTCCACTATTAAACAGAGCTGCTCGGATCGTCTTTCCGCGGGTATGAAAACACTCGCCAAAATGAAAGCTGAATCGCGCCTTTCGGTAGCCGATGGTGCCGACTGCCGGCAGCTGCTGACAGTGCGGCTCGGAGCGCAGAGGCCAAGCGCTGCACGGCCATCAGCCGGCTGCGGTGGCGTCGCGGCGCCTCCGGGTGCCGCTGTTGGCCGAGGCGGAGCCGCAGCCGGAGCCGCAGCCGGAGCCGCAGCCGCAGCCGCAGCCGGAGCCGCCGCAGCGTCCTGCCCCCGCAGGCTGCTCGCTCGCACGGCGCCGGCCAGAGCGGCAGCGGCACGGGCAGCAGAGGCGAGAGGCGGCGCGGCGCGGGGAGCAGCGGCGTCCGAGCCGGCGCCGAGATCGCTGGCCTCCGGCGGGCCCTGCGCTCGCTGCGGAGAGTGGCTGGAAGGGACGCAGGGCAGCGGCAGGAGGGAGGAGCGCGGCGAGCGCTGCCCAGAATGGCGGGCAGGCAGAGGCAGAGGCAGAGGCAGAGCGGCCGGCGAGCAGCCGGGCGAGTGCTGCTGCCCGCTTTGCTGCTGGGCTTGTGCTGCCGGGCGGCGCCGGAGCGGGTCCGCTACGCCATCCCCGAGGAGCTGGGCAGAGGCTCGCTGGTGGGGCCGCTGGCGCGGGACCTGGGGCTGAGCCCGGCCGACCTGCCGGCACGCCAGCTGCGGGTGGCGTCCGCCGCTAAAAAGCAGCTGAAATACTTTACCGTGAGCGGGGAGAGCGGGAACCTCTACGTGAGCGAGAGGCTGGACCGGGAGGAGATGTGCGGCGAGGCGGCGTCCTGCTCCGTCAGCTTCGAGGCGCTGGTGCAGAACCCGCTCAACGTTTTCCACGTCGAGGTGGCCATCCTGGACATCAACGACAATGCCCCGCGCTTCCTGCAAGACAGTTTCCAGCTGGAGATCAACGAGTTCACTTCTCCCGGCGCCCGGTTTTACTTGGGCACGGCCGAGGACGCGGACGTGGGCAGCAACTCGCTGCAGGGCTACGAGCTGGAGACCAACGGGTACTTCGCGGTGGAGGTGAAGGAGAGCCAGGACGGCAGCAAGTTCGCGGAGCTGGTGCTGCGGCGCGCCCTGGACCGGGAGAGCGAGCAGAGCCTGCGGCTGGTGCTGACGGCGCTGGACGGCGGCGAGCCGCCCCGCAGCGGCACCGCCCAGCTCTGCATCAACGTCACCGACGCCAACGACAACCCACCCGTGTTCGCGCAGGACCGCTACCGCGCCAGCCTGCGGGAGGACGCGCCGCCGGGCTCGATGGTGCTGAACGTCTCGGCCTCCGACGCCGACGCCGGCACCAACGCCCGCATCACCTACGGCTTCGGGAAAATGCCGGCCAAGGTGCTTCAGAAGTTCGTGGTGGACGCGGAGAGCGGGATGATCACGCTGCAGGAGGCGCTGGACTTCGAGGACACGCGCGCGTTCAACCTGGCCGTGGAAGCGAGGGACGGGGGCGGTCTTGCGGCACACTGCAAGGTGGAGGTGGAGGTGCTGGACGTGAACGACAACGCGCCCGAAATCACGATGTTGTCGGTGTCGAGCCCGGTGCCCGAGGACGCGCCGGCCGGCACGGTGGTGGCTCTCCTGAACGTGAACGACCCGGACTCCGGGGAGAACGGCCAGGTGTCGTGCGAGCTGTCGGGCGAGGCGCCGCTGTCGATCGTGGCGTCGTCGGGCGGCTCGTACAAGGTGGTGACGGCGAGCGCGCTGGACCGGGAGCAGGCGGCCGAGCACCGGGTGGCGGTGGTGGCCAGGGACCGGGGCAGCCCGGCGCTCTCCAGCCGCGCGGCGCTGGTGCTGGAGGTGTCGGACGTGAACGACAACGCGCCGGTGTTCGAGGAGGCCGCCTACAGCGCCTACGTGGCGGAGAACAACGCGGCGGGCGCGCCGGTGCTGCGCGTGCGCGCGCGGGACGCGGACGCGGGCGCCAACGGGCGCGTCAGCTACTGGCTGGCGGGCGGCAGCGCGGGCGCGGCGGGCGCGGCGCCGTACGTGTCGGTGGAGGCGCGGAGCGGCGCGGTGTACGCGCAGCGCTCCTTCGACTACGAGCAGTGCCGCGAGTTCGCGGTGGCGGTGCGGGCGCAGGACGGCGGGGCGCCGGCGCGGAGCTCGACGGCGACGGTGCGCGTCTTCGTGCTGGACCGCAACGACAACGCGCCGCGGGTGCTGTGGCCGGCGGCGGGCGCGGGGGCGGGCGCGGGGGCGGCCCCGGGCGCGGCCCCGTTCGAGGTGGTGCCGCGGTCGGCCGAGGCCGGGTACCTGGTGGCCAAGGTGGTGGCGGTGGACGCGGACGCGGGGCGCAACGCGTGGCTGTCGTACGAGCTGGTGCAGGCGCCGGAGCCGGCGCTGTTCCGCGTGGGGCTGCACAGCGGCGAGGTGCGGACGGCGCGGGCCGTGTCGGAGAGGGACGCGGCGAAGCAGCGGCTGGTGGCCGTGGTGAAGGACCACGGGCAGCCGGCGCTGTCGGCCACGGCCACGCTGCACGTGGTGCTGGCCGAGAGCTTGCAGGAGGCGCTGCCGGAGCTGAGCGATAGAGACGCTGTGTCCGACCTGACGTCTGATCTAAACCTCATTCTTGTAGTGTCGCTCGCTCTCGTGTCCTTTTTATTCGTTTTGACAGTAATTTTGATACTCTTCTTTAAATGCCGACGGTCAAGGACTCCTCCCATTTTTACAACTTCTGATAAGGAACTGTATTCCAGCCTGGGCTCAAAACCACCATACAACTACTGCAGCAGCACGCTGCCCTTTCCCTATTCCTACGAGGTGTGTTTAGCTTCCGAGTCAGGCCAGAAGGACTTCACATTTCTGAGACCAGGGACGGCAGCGTTGTCTGACCGTCTCCTGACCAGGGAACCCGGCTCAGACACTCACTCCGGGAAGGATCCTCCTAGCCCCCGGAGCTTGGCAGAGGTGAGCTTCTGTCCCGGGGTCCCTCTCTGCGTGTTTGTGTGAATCTTCTTCTTCCCCTGTTCTGCCGTAGGGGATCGGTGGGCTACGGGCAGAGCTCAACGTCACTTCCCGGCAAACTGCTCAATAGCTCGGAGGCGTGGGTGGGTGTGAGTGTGCGCGTGATGTTGACTCTTTTGACCTGCCCAGTGTCATCCACGAATTGTCATTTGTGCCCCGAGGAGCGACGCTATGTTTGTACTGGTGTCTTTCTGTCCTACTCCACATGCGAGTTTCATCGAGCCGGGGTGATGGGGGCAGAGCGGGGGCAAAAGTGTCGTGGGGTCCTAAGCTGAGACAATCCTTTCGTCTTGGTCTAGTGAGTGCTTCATTTATTGTCTGCCAGATTTGAGCGCTTTCCTGTGATAACGATGTGTGAGCTATCCCGGCCACTTCACTCAGCGAGGGCAGCAACTCCGTAGTTCTCTGTTTTCCCTTCCAGCTCGGTTCTTTTCATACTCTGAAGCCCTCAAAAGGAAAACGTTGTGTACACCCGTGACTTAACATTCATCTTCCATCTGGGGAGCCGGGGCTGTAGCTCCAAGCCCGGAGCCGAGCAGAAAATGCTTTGGGTCCACTGCTGCCACCAGCTTCTCTGGAGCCCCAGCACAGCCGGGAATAACGCCAGAGCAGCTCTGGCTGGGATTTGGCTTAAACCCATCCCCGAAGGAATTCTTGGTGCAGGGGAAAGGCACCTGTCCCCTTAGCTGTCACACGTTTCCACTCTTCTCCCTCCAAATGGTGCTTTCAGGAGCTCCGACCCGTTGCTTTCAATATTCGGGCTTCCCATCAAAGTAAGGGAGACATAATGTGTCCAGATCAGTCGAAATACGGGAGATGGAAATGTTCAGTCTTCCATACGTTTCCTGAGATCTCTTTGCTGTACTCAGCTTTCCACTGCTTGGCCGTCTTACTGCTGCTGGGATTAATAGGTCGTGTGTGCACTCATGTGAAAAGGAACTCCTTAAGAATTGCGGTACGCACGTTAAAGAAATTCCTCAGTAAGCAGAGTTTAGGAAAGGCACGGAATGGGCAGTGGTTGGAAAAAAGATTCAGAGCTTATTTCAGATAAAATAAGTGGCTGAATACTATTTCAAGATTTGTCTTCAAGAGAGCTGTGGATTTTCTTCTTGTTAGATTATTTGTAAGAAAGAAAGGTAATTGGGATTTGATTGCATAAGGGCCTATGAGATAAGAAGTCTGCTCTCAGCGCTGTGAGCCTGCATACACAGTTTGTTACAGAAGTGCTCCAAAACGCATAGAGGCATAACGAATACTTACATGCACGATGCAGCTGTGGTGGGTAAAGCATATCGGTTTCCTTCTCAGTATTTAAATTGCTCCAGAATTAAATTCTATTAAAATCCAACGTTAGACGACTAACCTTGGATTTTATCGGTGTGAAGCCTATGCTTTTATCACATTCTGTGGACTGGTGATAAGAACGATATGTAGCGCTGATAAGGTTTATCTTTCGGCAACGATTATTCGCAAAAATACTGCGTCTCTGGGTGGATCCCCTGTGCTCACGGCAGTTAACAGGACTGTGCGGGGTGAGAACATGTAGCCAGACTCGAGGTCCCTGTCGCTCTGGGGGGGTGTCGCGTCTCCCACCTTGGTGCGGCTGATTTGCAGCCCTTCCACAACGCGCTCAGCCACGACAAGCAGCGGGATAACAGATAACCAGCCGCAACGTTTCCGAGCCATTTCTGAAGGGAGTAGAGAGCCTTGCCGTTTCTCTCGGTAAGGGAATGAACGCATGGGCGCTGATTTCCAGTCCAGTTTCTTTCCCAGACATCGCCGTCCCTTCCTTATCAGTCTCGGCTGTGGGAAGACACCTGGACTCTGTGTTTCTCGGCCACAGCTGGGTTTTGATAGGGCTCCTGCCTCTCCCTTATCAAGCTCCCTTGGCCCCTTCCCATTGCACCGTGACAGCTGGGCAGTTGCGCGGGTGACGGACAACGAAAGCCGAAATTGCCATAGTTTTATCCATATTGGCGCTCGAAATGTCGGCAAACCGACGTATCAGGAGTTGTTGTTGACAGCAACAACCCCAAAAGGCAGGCAGGCAGGCAGCCCGGGAATTGGCTGTTTCTCGCCGAGGCGCTCCCGGTGCCGTGGTCTATGCGGTGCAGCGACCCGCCGGGCTGTTGCTGCACGGGAACGGGAATCGCTCCCGTCCCTGGTGAACCAGCACGTCGTAGACCGTGATTTCTCTGCGTCTGGCTGGTGGAAACAGATACCGAGGAGCAAGCAGGGAGGTGGCGAGAGCAGGAGGGCGTATTAAACCCAGCTTTCTACGATTTGTCGGGGAAGATGCCTGCTGGGACAGTGGTGGCGGTGGGGAGCAGGAGGGGTGATGCTCCTGGGAACGCTGTGGCAGGAGCTGCCCCGCGGGGTGACTGTGTGCTGCAGCTGGAGGAGCCGCTCGTAACTCGGCAGCACGAAATCTGCGTTGTTTTGCCGGCGACACTGCCTTAGTGGCACACAGAGACGCGGCGTCGCGACGCCGTGGGATGTCAGGACGGGGCTGACCAAGCACTCGGGTGGGAGGACCGGCATCCCGAAGGTCCCGAGGGACACTCGGAGCTGGCGCGTCGTGCCGGCGCCTTGCGTACCCCGGCCGACATTCCCCACCCCTCCTCCTGCCCGCTCCACCTCCCCTTCTTGCTCCCCCTGCCTCTTTCCAACGAGGTTTTCCCGGGGGGGCACTACTCCCCCCAGCCCCCGTTTCCATATTCCCCCTTTTGGCGTCATCCTCTTCGCCAATTCTTAGACCTTCCTGCCCGCACACGCAGTCCCCGTCCCCGATCTACGCTGTCTCTGCCAGCGCTCTCTCAGCCCGGCTGTCCTTATGAGCTGGGTTTCTCCCTTCAGGGTCAACCGGCCCGAGCCCCGCTGCCTTCGGGCAGGGGCCGCCGCGCTCCCTCCCGGCGGTGGTCGGCGGGCGGCTGCCCCGCGGCGGGGCTCCGGCAGCCCTGCGCTCCGTGCAGTTATTGGCCGGGACTCTGTGTGCCGCTGTCGGCCAATGATGGAGCGGGGGGGAATCTGGCGGCCCGGCCCCGCTCGGAGCCGGGATGAGGCGCAGACGGTCTCAGAGAGAGCCTGGGAGTGAGTCACCGCGGAGCCCGCAAAGCAATGCCCTTCTCCCCGCCGGACGCCGCTTCCCGGGGCGCGCTGGGCAGCGGCATGAGGGGGCGAGCTGAGGATTTCTAGCCGGGGCGGGGGGGGGCGAAGCGGAGAGCGCGGCCGTCCTGTGCGATGAACGGCGTTGCTGTGAGGAGCCGCGGGGTGACGACGGGGCAGGTACTGAGCCTCTTGGTTTTGTTCGGCGTTTCCGACTGGGTTTCCGCCGCGATTCGCTATGCGATTCCCGAGGAGGCGCGGAGAGGCTCCGCGGTGGGGAACGTGGTAGCCGACCTGGCGCTGGACCTCGGGCGGCTGCCGGAGCGCCGGCTGCGGGTTGTGTCCGGCGGAAACAAGAAGTACTTTGGGGTGGATCTGACGAGCGGCGCGCTGCTGGTGAGCGAACGGATAGACCGGGAGGAGCTCTGCGGCGCGCTCTCTCCCTGCTCCCTCAGCTTTGAGATCGTGGTGGAAAACCCGCTGGAGCTGTACAGCGGCGCCGTGGAGATCCAGGACATCAATGACAACGACCCGGTTTTTCCCAGCAGCCAGGCGAGGCTGGAAATCAGCGAGTCGGTGGCGGCCGGAGCGCGCTTCCCGCTAGAGAGCGCGCAAGACCCCGATGTGGGGATTAACTCTTTGCAGACCTACCAGCTCAGCGCCAACCCGCACTTTGCGCTCGACGTGCAGACGAGGGTGGATGGCAGCAAGTACGCGGAGCTGGTGCTGGAGAAGGAGCTGGACAGGGAGGAGCAACGGGAGCTGCATTTGGTCTTGACTGCGCTGGATGGAGGCAGCCCGCCACGGTCGGCCCACGTGCAGATCCTCATTGATGTTGTCGACGCCAATGATAATGCCCCGGTCTTCAACCAGTCCACGTACAAGGCAAGTGTGAGGGAGAACACACCCAGCGGTACCCTGGTTGCCAGGATCAGTGCATACGACCTGGATGATGGGCCCAATGGAGACATTGTCTATTCCTTCAGCAGCCACACACCCGCCAAGGTACGAGAACTCTTCACTCTGGACTCTGCCATGGGGGAATTGAGGGTCAAGGGACAGCTGGACTATGAGGAAACGAAGCTGTATGAGATTTACTTACAGGCTAAAGACAAGGGTGCCGCTCCTGGTGTGGCTCATTGCAAAGTGCTGGTGGAAGTCGTAGATGTGAACGACAATGCGCCGGAGGTGACAGTGACTTCTGTGTACAGCCCTGTGCCTGAAGATGCAGCCCCAGGGACGGTTGTAGCTCTGCTGAGTGTAACAGACTTGGACTCCCTTGACAACGGTCTGGTAAACTGCTTCATTTCCCCTGGGATCCCGTTCATGCTCAGCTCCTCCCTCAAAAATTACTACACATTGAAAACAAAAGCAGCTTTGGACCGGGAAAAGGCATCGGAGTATAACATCACTATCACAGCCAGGGACTCAGGCTTACCACCCTTGTCTGCGGTAAAACAGATCCTGGTGCAGGTGTCAGATGTCAATGACAATGCGCCCAAGTCTTCCCAGGACTCCTATGATGTGTATGTGCTGGAGAACAACATGCCTGGCATCCCCATCCTTAACGTGAGCGCCACAGACCCGGACCTTGGGCGCAATGCCCATCTCTCCTATACCCTCTTGCAGAGTGACCCCACTGTAGGCCACCTCTTCTCCATCAACAGGGAGAATGGTACCCTCTACCTGCTCACCTCCCTGGACCACGAGGACCGGGTGGAGTTCAGCATGATGGTGCAGGTCCAGGATGGCGGCTCGCCGCCTCTGGCCACTAATGTCTCAGTCAGTGTGTTTGTCACTGACCTCAATGACAATGCCCCAACCGTGTTGTACCCTCATCCCAACACCACCGCCACCTATACCGATGTGGTGGCACCAGGCACTCCTGCTGGGCACATGGTCACCAAGGTGGTGGCGGTGGATGCGGATGCAGGATACAATGCTTGGATCTCCTATACCCTGTTGCAGGCCACTGACCCCAGCCTCTTCTCAGTTGGGTTGCACAGCGGAGAGATCTTCACAGCCCGCCAGCTCCAGGAGGATGACGCTCCCCAGCACATACTAGTCATCCTGCTGAAAGACCATGGGGAGCCTGTGCAGTCAGCCAGTGCCACTGTCTCCATCTCTGTGGCCGAGATGGTCAAGGAGGTGCTCACTGACCTCACTGATGTGGCACCCACCAATGATCCCAGGAGGCATGTGACTTTCTATCTCATCCTGGCTGTGATTTTGGTGTCAGCAGCCTTCTTCATCACCATGTTGTCAGTGGGCATCTTCAAGTGCTACAAGTGGAGGCAGTCAAAGGAGCTGTTCAACAGCTCCAGGAGCACCCTGTACAGGACACCAGGGCCTTTCCACCACATTGATGCTGTGCGGGGTGGCTTCACGCCACCCAACTTCTACCACCAAGTCTATCTCACCACAGACTCTCGCCAGAGTGATCTCCTGTGTAAAAAGCCTTTCACTTCCAGCCCCCTGGGGAGCCGCCAGAGCACCATGAGGAATGGTGAGCCAGGGCTGTACCATCAGATCGTGGGCACTGCCAGCCGGCTCCCCACGCCTGCTGAGGTAATGTAGCTCCTTCCTTGGCATGTCCTGGAGCCGGACAGAGACATGGTTCATTTGTGCCATACATATATGGTAGCAGATTGGGCTTGGGGGGAATGTCCAGTCGCGCCATGCCTCTAAAGAGTGGTTAGCTATAGCTAAACAGGTCTTCTCTGGAGTCAAATGAGACATCCTGAATGTCGACATTTGCACCATAGTGAGCAGGATCAAGTGAGTCAGCTTGCTCAGGTTAACAAACATATGTCTTTCCAATGCGGTTTTGGGTATGCCTTGTGTGAGTAACTCATAGAGGCTGAGGTCAGCTTGCAGCCACTTGCAAATCCTTGGCAGAAAGTTTGCTGCTAATGGTATTTCCTTCCCTTTGCAAAATGAGAGCCGAGGGGAGCACTTGCGGGGTCAGGAGGGGAACATAGCCTCTCTGTGTCATGCCCTGGTGTGGGCTGGGGAGGTGGTGGTGCAAATGGGGCTGGGAGCCACCAGCTGCCAGTGGTGGATCGGGGCGTCGCTTCCCACGGTGTAGTATGCAAAGCTGAAGGACAATGCTGGTTCCTCCATTTGACAGACCATGGCCACAGAGCAGTCCCTTCCGTCTGTGTCTCACTTCATGTTTGATTCCTGATGGTTCCGGCTTTGTTTCCATGGAAGTTTTGTGATGATGTTAACTTCACGGTGGGGGGGGTGGGATTGCAGACTACCCCACTCTCTTGCAGGGCTCCACTCAGCTGGACTGTGGCTCTGAGCAGGATAGTGAGTCTTCCACCCAGCTGTTGTTTTAAAAACCCTATTACAAGCCCTGCATGATTTGTGATATGCTATCTCTGGGTGATGGCTAATGTCCTGACTGAACTGCAGCCAGAAAGGCGTTTGCGTGTGGCAGGCAGCTTCTGTGCTTCTCTCCCGGTGGGAATTGTGCAGCTTAATTTGAGAGCTGTCAATTACAAGAACGCTTCGATCCTCAGAGGTGAGGCCAGGTAGTGGATCCAGCAGAAGTGGGTAGGGGATCTGATGGGTTGCCAAGATGGTCAGTGCCGGTAACGTGTCCTTTCCTGGGAGGCTGTGAGTAGGAGAGACCAGTTCCTTGGAGCAGAAGGAAGTGAGGTGCAGTGGAAGCTGCGCATGGGTGTGGGGCTGTGTGTGCCGCCTGCTCACTGTAGCTGAATCACAGACAGAGGCAGAAACATCTCAGAATTATTTTATGCTTTTTTTTTTTTTCCCCTCTTGCGTCACTGCTCAGACTCAGCACTTCTGATTTGTAGCAGGTGGGACCAGCTGCAGCAGCTGCAGGAGCAAGTGTTCCTCTGCATTGTGCAGAGTGTGCTACAGCTGGGGACAAGGATGTCCCCTGCACCAAAGGGTCATAGCAAGATGCCTCTGGGGGTGGGGGCAGTAAATGATTTGAGAGTGGGGATGGAAGGAGGTGATAATGGGGAGGCGGTAAGCCCGAGCACTAGCCATGGCTCCCCCTTACTCCCCAGTACTACACTGGCAGTGAGAAACCAGCTGGGCTGGCACTGGGCCCTGGATTTTCAGTCTCTGTAGTGACAGAAGATCCGGCCCAATGCCATAGACAGTGTCAAGCCTGCAAAGGCTTTACACCTCTTTGCTCTGCAGGGTAACAGCCAGACCCCAAAATTGATGCAGTGGGGATGGTGCTGACCCCATCTGTGGCAGGTAGCGTGTCCTGCCATGAGGGATTTTACCCTGCAGGATCTCTAGTGATCCCTCAGCTCCCCAGGTCATCTAGGTCAGAGCCTTTCCACAGGGTGAGCTCTGGCCCTCTGGAATGGGGACATCTCCTTCTCCATCCTAGACACCCCATACCCTTCCTGCCTTGCCACCATCCCCATCCCAGGCTTTGGCAGACCCAAGCAACGGCAGGACCCCCTGTGTGAAGCCTGTCCCTTGCTCCAGCCCCTTGGTGACTGAGCCACCTCAGGAAACTAAGCAGATTCTCCCAGACCATGTAGGCTTCACAGGGGGCTTCTGCTGAGGCACCGCAGCAGCACAAAACCCATTTCCAGGGGCATAGCACCCTGTGTTGTGGCAATTTCTGTCACCCAGCTGTACTGTCCAGGGCCCTGCCTGGGATGGGGACAGGGCACATCCCAGAGTCAAGGTTACTGCGACAGCTTCCTGCTGGTAGCACCGTGGGAAGCCCTCGGGGAATGAGTATGTCCAAAGAGGTATGGGTCTCTGGAAGCTGGGGAATCCACTTCTCCAGCGTTTCGCTGCGTTAGCCCTTTAAGAATGCCTTTTCCCCTCTCCCGGAGCAGGCAGTAGGTGGGACCCGGGCAGTGTTCTGCACCAATCGCGAGGTTCCTTGCTCCGTCTCTCCCTGACTGGCAGCAGAGTGGTCCCGTCCCGTGGCTCTTGGAGCGGGTAGGGAGGGGCTGCAGAGGGGAGGGAGACCCCTCGACGGCAGCACCTCCACTGTCTCGGTCCTCGCCCAGAAGGATGGTGTCCCTGTCACCGTCGTCCGTGCCGGGCATGGGTGCCCCCAGCCTCTCTCGCCTGTTCCCCCAGGTCCCCTTGTGCCCAGATGGTGGAGACAGGCAGGGTCCCAGGCAGGAGCTGGCTCCCCTGCCTGCCACACCACTATGGAACCCAGCCCCCCAGGGTCTGCATGTACCCAAGGGAGGTCAGGGTGGCCTTAAGTGCACTGAAGACAGGATTGCAAGGCATGCCTGCACAAGGCTTCTGCAGGGATGTGAATTGAGCTAACACTCTGCAGCTTGCCACCATCCTCTGGGACAGGGAGAGGGAGAAACTACTGCTCCGCTCCCCCCTGGGGAGGCTGAGACCCCTGCTTTTGCCCTCTGGGAGATTGCTTAGCTGTGTCTGCAGCAGAATTTCAGTATGTGTGTCTGCCAGGTGGGAGGCTCGGGCCTTCTTCCCAGTCTGACATCCTGACCTGAGGTTGCAATCTGGTGGTGGTCTAGTGGGCTTGCTGGCTGGCTCTGTGCATTTGCAGCGAGTCAGGTGCTGTGAAGGTTGACCCCTTCCTTTTTGCAGGGTGAGGAAGGGGCATCCAGCCGGGTGTGTGCGTGGAACAATTGTGTTCCAGCTTTGAATGGCACACCCATTTCTGCCTTCCCACCTTCTGCTTCCAACACCAACGCGGGTCTGGCAGGGATGGGCATCCCTGTCTCAGTGCAAGCTCTCCTGGCCGACGGTAGTACTGGTGGCAGTGATGCCTCACTTAGAGAGGCAATCCTGGGGTCCGGGCAGCAGCCAGAGCATTAGCTGGGGAGGAGAAAAGGGGTGGGAGAAGAGCCCCTGGCACCTCAGGGCTCTAACAAGCACCTTTTCATCAGGCATGAAAAGTCCTTTGGCCCAAGCTCATGACAGCTGCCCTTTGTCTGTGGGCACGATGTGAAGCCACCATTGTGGAAGGGGGAGCGCACAGGGAGGGCTTGTACCTAGCTTCCAGGCTGCCAGGACGTGCAGTTTCCCTGTGAACGGGAAACGAGCTGTCGGAGCAAGTGACTCAGGCTGGCAGAGGGGAGGCCGGGGGTGGCAGCCCCGCTGATGCCGGCTCGGGCCCCCGCTTCCTGCACCTCCGGGGAGCCACCGCTGGCCGAGAGGGAACGGATCTCCTGGCCAATTGGGTGCTGATCTGAAGCCGGGGGGGAGGGGGGGGAATCTACTTCTCCCCCCCCTCTTCCACCTCCGCGCTGGGGCTGTGATTCAGTTCCCCTCCCCCAGCCCACCCCCTCTGCTCAGAGGCTGACAGCCGGAGCCGCAGCCTGCTGGAGCCCCGGAGCTGTTTTCCAAGCCGTGGAAGAGAGACCCAGCGATTTTTTCACAGCTCCTCAGCGCCTGCTGCGTCCCGGGCCGGACGCGCACAGACATGGAGAGCGTCAGCCTCCAGCGACCCGCCTGGAAATGGCAAGTACTGAGTTTGTTTTTGCTCTGCGGCTGGGGCTGGGTCTCCGGGCAGATCCGCTACTCGGTGGTTGAGGAGTCAGAGGTGGGAACTGTGGTGGGGAACGTGGCCCGGGACCTTGGCTTGAAGGTGGAGGAGCTGCCAGGTCGCAGGCTGCGCCTGGGTTCAGAGGAGAGCCTGCGCCACTTTGCCATGCGCCTGGACAACGGCGCGCTAGTGGTGAGCCAGCAGCTGGACCGGGAGCGTCTGTGCGGAGCAGCTGCCAGCTGTGTGCTGTCGGTGCAGGTGGTGACAGAGAACCCCCTGCAGCTCTTCCGCTTGGAAGTGGAGATCCTGGACGTGAATGACAACTCCCCGAGCTTCCCCACCTCTCGCCGCACCCTGCGTGTCGCCGAGTCTGCCACAGTGGCTGCGCGCTTCCCCCTGGAGAGCGCACAGGACCCCGATGTGGGCACCAATGCTGTGGGCTCCTACCGGCTGAGCCCCAACTCCCACTTCTCCCTGGACGTCAAGCAGCAGCAGGATGGCAAACTCTTCCCGGAACTGGTGCTGGAGCGTGCCCTGGACCGGGAAGAGCAGCCAGAACTGCAGCTGGTGCTGACGGCTGTGGATGGGGGAAGCCCAGCCCGCTCAGGCACGGTGCAGATAACAGTGCTGGTCCAGGATGTCAATGACAATGCGCCCACCTTTGACCGCACTACGTACAAGGTGCAAGTCCCGGAAAACATGCCCGTGGGAGCCCTGCTCCTCCAGCTCAATGCATCTGACCCTGATGAGGGCCCCAATGGGGAGACACAGTACTCCTTTGGGGTTCACACCTCTGACTCGGTCCGGAGGCTCTTTGCCCTGGATCCCCGCAGTGGTGAGGTCCGGGTGAGTGGGGCCCTGGACTTTGAGGAATCACCTTTCTATGAGATCTATGTGCGAGCCCATGATGGAGGGATCCCGGAGATGGAGGGCCACTGTGTACTGCAGGTGGAAGTGGAGGATGTCAATGACAACCCCCCAGAAGTGTTGCTCACCTCCCTGCTGAACCCAGTGCCAGAAGACACCCCACCGGAGACCGTCATGGGGCTCTTCAACATACGGGACCGAGACTCGGGGGCCAATGGAGATGTGAGCTTGGAGATCTCCCCTGATGTGCCTTTTGCCATCAGGTCCCTTCAGAACCACTTCTCCCTGGTCACCCGGGAGAGCCTGGACCGAGAGTCCACCTCACAGTATGCAGTGGAGCTGATTGCCCGGGATGGTGGGTCTCCCGCTCTCACCACGACCCTCATGCTGCTCCTCAACATATCTGACGTGAATGACAACCCCCCGCGCTTCTTGCAGCCCTCCTATGATGCCTTCCTCCCAGAGAACAACCCACCTGGCTCCCTGCTGTGCACTGTCTCTGCCTCGGACCCCGACGATGGGGATAATTCCCGGCTTGTTTACTCCATAGAGAGTGGCCAAGTGCAGGGTGCCCCCACCTCTTCCTTTGTCCACATCAACCCTGACAATGGCAACCTTTATGCTCAGCGCACCTTCGACTTTGAGCAGCTGCAGGTTCTGCCGGTCTCTGTGGCTGTGCGGGACTCAGGGTCCCCCCCGCTCCACGCCAATGTTACTGTCTACATCTTTGTGCTGGACCAGAATGACCACCCCCCCACCATCCTGCACCCTGCAAGTGACAGTGATGTCCCAGCACCCCAGAGGGTCCCACTGTCTGCCCCACCGGGCTACCTGGTCACCAAGGTGACAGCAGTGGATGCAGATGCTGGGCACAACGCTTGGCTTTCATACCGACTGCTGCCGCAGTCCACCGACCCCTCCTTGTTCCACGTGTCGCTGTACAGCGGGGAGGTGCGGACGGCGCGTGCCCTTCAGGACACTGACGTGGCAGCGCAGCAGCTCATTGTCCAGGTGATGGACAATGGCGACCCACCGCTCTCCACCACTGTCACCATCACCGTGGCCCTGGAGGAGGTGACCCTGGAGGACAGCTACAAGCCTCGGGATTTCCTGGCTGGTGCCAAGGAGAAGCCGGACCTGACCCTCTACCTGATCATCGCACTGGCAGCCGTTAGCACTGTGGCGCTCGCCACCGTCACCCTCCTGGCTGCCCGGTGCCTCCGGCGCAGAGGCCGTGCCGCCGCCTCGCCCTGCTGCTGCTGCTGGCTCAGCGAGTCGCCCTCCCGGGACTTCTTCAAGCACTCCAGCCCCAAGCTCCAGCTCAGCTCCGACGGCACCCTTAAGTACATGGAGGTCACCCTGCGACCCACCGACTCCCAGTCCCAGTGCTACGGCACCTGCTTCTCCCCCGGCTCCGACCGGAGCGACTTCACCTTCCTGCGGCCTTGCCCGCCCCCCGCGACCCTACCGAGGGAAACCGGGGCTTTCCTCTCCGCCACCGGTACGCTGCGGGACCCCGGCCAGGTGAGAGCCTAGGGGCAGGGGAAGGCGGTGCCGGCGCAGGGCTCGCCGGGCGGCCGGACCGCGCCTCTCCCCCCCCCCCGCGGCCGCCCTGGCTCCCCGGCCCCGGCGCGGGGGGCGCGGGGGGCGCCGGGGCCGCCGCCGCCGCCGCTCGGGGAAGCGCCGCGCAGGTTCGCGCCGCGCGGCAACAGCCCGCGGGTTGCGATTGGCGCCGGTGTTGCTGTCCTGGGAAAGGAGCGCGGCGATTGGAGGAGCGGCGCGGCCCTGGGAGCCAATAGCGAGGCGGCTGCGCGGAGCACCGGCGTCCCCCGCCCCCGCCGAACCGCGTCCGCCCCAAACAATGAATGGGAGCGGCGAGCGCTGAGCGCGGCCCCGGAGCGCGGTGGGCATCGCTCCCCGGCCGCCCACCCGGCAAGGATGCCGAGGGCAGGGAAGGCGGGCCGGTCCCTGGGACTGCCGCGTGTCTTCTCTTTCTGTTTGTTCTTGCACAGCTCCTCTGCTCAGATCCGGTACAGCATCCCGGAGGAGCTCACCCGGGGCGCCTTCGTGGGCAATATCGCGAAGGACCTGGGCACCGATGTGGCGAAACTGGCGGCAGCTAATCTGCAGGTACTGTCCGATTCGGATTCCCAGTACTTCTCGGTCAATGTGAACACCGGTGTTATAATGGTCAGCGAGCGGATAGACCGGGAGCAGCTCTGCGGGCAGAACCCCCGCTGCTTCCTCCACCTGAAACTTGCCATCGAGAACCCAGTGGAGTTTTACCGCATTGAGGTGGAGATCCTGGATATCAATGATAACCCCCCACAGTTCCCCAGTGACGAGGTTTCCTTGCGCATCTATGAGCTGGCATCCCTGGGTGCCCGCTTCCCCATCCAGCCTGCCCAGGACCCCGACGTGGGCACCAACACCTTGCAGACCTATCACCTGAGTGCCAATGAGAACTTCAACCTCAACGTGAAGGCACGCACAGATGGTGGGAAGTTCCCTGAGCTGGTGCTGGAGAGGGCCCTGGACCGGGAACTCAGGGCTTTCCACCAGCTGGTCCTGACTGCCGAAGATGGGGGCTCTCCCCCTCAGTCCAGCAAGACACGCATCACTATTCAGGTCCTGGATGCCAATGACAACCACCCAGTCTTTGACAGACCCTCATACGGAGCCCGCTTGGTGGAGAACTCGCCGCTGGGCACCCTTGTGGTGAAGTTAAATGCCACTGATGTGGACGAAGGGCCCAACGGAGACATCCGCTACTCCCTCAGCAGCCACAACTCAGCTGCCTTACGCCAGATCTTTGCCATCGATGAGCAAACTGGGGAGATTCGTGTCCAGGGCAACCTGGACTTCGAGGAGGCCACGGTCTATGAGATCGAAGTGGAGGCCAAGGACATGGGGTCGCCCACGATGGAGGAGCACTGCAGCGTGGTGGTGGAAATCACTGATGTGAACGACAATGCTCCTGAGGTCATTCTTACCTCCTTCTCCAGCTCCCTAAGCGAGGATGCACCCCCGGGCACAGTGGTGGCTGTGATACACGTCAGAGACAGGGACTCTGGTGAGCAGGGCAAGGTCCAGTGTCACGTGTCTCCGGATCTTCCCTTCCAGCTGCGTAAGGACTATGAGCACCAGTACTCACTGCTAACCAGCACCCATTTGGACCGGGAGCATATTGCCTACTACAATGTCACTGTCTCTGCCTCGGACCTGGGCAGTCCCCCGCTCTCCCGCCACACCATCTTGCCAATTGCCCTGGCAGATGTCAATGACAATGCACCCCAGTTTGAGCAAGCGTCCTATGAAGTGCTGGTGGCAGAAAACAACCCAGTGGGCAGCGTGCTGGTTACAGTCTCTGCTGCCGACCCTGACTCGGAGCAGAATTCCCGCCTCTCCTACTCCATCGTGCGAGCTGGTGGGACAGATCCAGGCCTGGATCCGACTCGCTACCTCTCCATACATCCCACAAATGGGCAGGTCTCTGCCAAACTCCCCTTTGACTATGAGCAAACCACCTATCTCCAGTTCCATGTGGAGGTCTCGGATGGTGGCTCCCCGGCCCTGAGGAACAGGACGCTGGTTCATGTTTTTGTAGTGGACCAGAACGACAATGCCCCACGGGTGCATTTTCCCAGGGTTGGGGAGGACTCTGCTACCCAGTTACGAATCTCCCCCTCCACCGCCCCTCCTGCTCTCATCACCAAGGTGGTGGCAATAGATGCGGACTCGGGGCGCAATGCTTGGCTCTCTTACCACCTCGTGGAAGCCACAGACCCAGGGCTTTTCAGTGTGGCCCTGCGCTCCGGGGAGATCCGGATCATGCGGGCCCTGCAGGAGTCGGATGCCTCTGCGCATGAACTGCTGGTGGTGGTCCGGGATGCTGGGGACCCCCCACTCTCCACAGCCGTCACACTGGTGGTGCTAGTGGAGGAGAAGGGCCCAGAGGCTTTGCAGGGCTCCGAGGCTCGGGCCACTGATGGTGGGGGCTTACCCACGATTACACTTTATCTGATCGTGTCCCTAGTTCTCATCTCCACTGTCTCACTGGTGGGACTGGCAGCACTGGGCATACGGTGCCTCCGGCGGGGCTCTGCCCCTGCCAACCAGGGCTGCTGCGTGGAGAGCGTGAACACGCTGCAGCCCCCTCCCAGCCACATTTCTGGGCACTTGCACTATGAGCCTAAGCAAGGGGACATGGTGATGGGTGTCCAGGTGACAGCCACGGCACCCCCTGCTCCGCGTTACCGCTCCTGCTTTTCGCCGGTCTCGGACATCAGCGAATTCATGTTTGTGAAACCCTCTGCGGGTCCAGCCGGTGCCAACCCGCCGGATCCCACCCTGTGCAGCGAGGTGAGCTCGGGAGCGTGTCCCCCTGCCTGACAGCAGCCCCGCTGCCTGCGGGGCTCGGCACCGGAGCGGCTCGGGGTGCGGCACCCCCAGCCGGCTTTGGTGAGGGGGTGCCCGCCGGAGCCCGCTCCCAGCAGCCGGGAGGGGTGGAGCGGGGATTCCCGCTGCCGGGAGTCCCCGGCGCCCTCCCGGCGCTGCGGGGGCGGAGAGGCGGCGGCGGGGCGGTGGGGGGGGAAGGGGGGGCTACGCCGTGCGTATTTTGGGGAAGGCGGCGGAGGAGGGAGAGAAGGAGGAGGGAGAGAAAAAGGAGGAGGAGGAGGAGGGGGCTGTGGAGAGACGTAAAACTGTCACTCGGTCCATCCCCTCCGCTCGCCGACTTTGTGTGTCTTTGCGTGCCGAGGAGCCGCTCAGCCGGCCGGGCTGCGATCGCCCCCCCCCTCCCCTCCCCGTCCATCCCTCCCTGCCCGGCTCCGGCGGCTCCGGCGGCGGCTTCCTCCCTGCGCAACCCGCTCGGACCCTCCCGGGGCGCGGGGGTTCCGGCGCGGCGGCGGCTGCCGGGGCCGGCAGCGGAGGCGGGGAGGCGGGGGAGGCTGCGCGGAGCCGCTGCCGCTCAGCTCCGTGCTGCTCCGCTCTCACAGTCGGCACGGGATGCTCGGGGGACGGAGTTTGCCATGGCAGCTCCCGCTGCTGCTCGCAGCCCTCTCCTGTCTGCCGGCTCCCAGCAGCGCCCAGCTCCACTACTCCGTGCCCGAGGACCGAGAGCCGGGCTTCTCGGTGGGCGACCTGGCCAAGGACCTAGGGGTGGAGGTGCGGAGCTTGGCCAGCCGCAACCTGCGCCTGGTGAGCGAGGGTGGGCAGCGGCACTTCCAGGTGGACCTGGCAGCGGGCGTGCTGCTCCTCGACAGCAGGCTGGACCGGGAGGCCCTGTGTGGGCAGAGCCCCACGTGCTCCCTGCACCTCCAACTCGTCATGGAGAATCCCCTTCAGCTCCACCGTGTCGAGGTGGACGTCCTCGACGTCAATGACAACGTGCCCCAGTTCCCCAAGCCGGAGGTGGTCTTGGAGATCACTGAGGTAGCCAACCCTGGGACTCGGTTACCCTTGGAGGTAGCAGAAGACCCGGATATGGGCTCCAACTCCATCTCCACCTACGAGCTCAGCCCCAGTGAGCATTTCGCCCTGAGTATCAACGTGAGAGGAGATGGCGTTAAAATGCCTGAGATCGTACTTGAAAAAGCATTGGATAGAGAGAAAGTGGCTGTTCATCACCTAACACTGACAGCCCTGGATGGAGGGAATCCGGTGAAATCTGGCACTGCCAAAGTTACCATCCATGTCCTGGATGCAAATGACAACCCTCCTGTCTGTGATCCACCCATATCTAAGGTACATCTGGAGGAGAACGTGCCAGTGGGTACTCTGGTCACCAAGTTGAATGTCACCGACCTGGATGAAGGTCCCAACGGGGACGTGGAATATTCTTTCAAAACTAGCAATAATGCACCTGGTAAATTCACCAAGCTGTTCTCCTTAGACCCCCGGACAGGGGAGATCAGAACCAAAGCCCCACTGGATTATGAGGAATCCAGTGCTTACGAGATTGCGGTTCGAGCCAGGGACAAGGGGTCCCCAGCCATGGAAGGACACTGTCACCTGCGAGTGGAATTAACTGATATCAATGATAACAGCCCAGAGATCGTGCTGACCTCTCTCTCCAGCCCAGTGCTGGAGGATGCAACCCCAGGCACTGTGATTGCCCTCATTGCTGTGAAGGACAGTGATTCTGGTGACAATGGGCAGGTCCGCCTGCAGATAGCAAAAGAGCTCCCATTTAAACTGGTGTCATCTTTTAAAGAGCATTTCTCACTGGTCACGAGTGGTCCCCTTGATCGGGAGAAGGCCAGTGGATACAACATCACGGTGAGGGCTGTGGATTCAGGGTCCCCACAGAGGGCCACACAAAAAACCTTTTACCTCCGAATTGCTGATGTGAATGACAATGCACCGAATTTCTCTAGCCCTTTTGATACAGCTCACATTCAGGAAAACTCCCTTCCTGGAACTTCTGTTTTTTCAGTGTCAGCATCTGATCCTGATGAGGGTAGCAACGCCAAGCTGTCTTACTCCATCCTGGACAACGGGATGCAGGATGTACCCATCTCAACCTACTTCCGGATAGACCAGGACAACGGCACCATCTACACTGTGCGGGCTCTGGACTACGAGCAAGACAAGGTGTTCCAGGTGCCTGTGGAGGTGAAGGATGCTGGGTCTCCTGCACTGAGTAGCACTACTGTGGTCCATGTGTTTGTCCTGGATGAGAACGACAATGCCCCCACCATTGTCTACCCGTCTGTCCCCAAGGGCTCTGCCTTCCACCAAACCATCCCGGCCTTAGCAGAACCTGGCTATCTGGTCACCAAAATTGTAGCTGTTGATGCTGATAGTGGCCATAATGCCTGGCTGTCCTACCAGCTGCAGGAGACCACTGAGGCTTTGCCTTTCCAAGTGGAACACCGCTCTGGAGAGATAAGGGTTGCACAGGCTCTCAAGGAGTCAGAAGATCCCCACAGGCTGGTGGTTGAAGTGAGGGACAATGGGATACCGTCCCTCTCGGCCTCTGTGGTAATAGTAATTTCCCTGGAGGAAAACAGTGTGCAGGACTTTTCCAAGTCCTTGGACCTCCCCAAATCTTCTCCCAAGGATACCAACCTAACACTTTACCTCATCATCTCCTTGGTGTCCATTTCCCTTGTGTCCTGCGTGATGTTTGCTGTGGTGGCTGCCCGGTGTCTCAAAGCTGGCACTGCCAGCTGGACCTTCGGGGGTTGCTGCCGAGGGACTGGCCGCAAGCCTGCCTCCCATTTCCATGGGCAGATGAAGCCAGATGGCTTCATCAAGTACCTGGATGTGGGAGGAGCGGGCTTGACCTCCCAGGCACAGAATTACACTTCTTGTTTCTCGCCCATGTCTGACCAGAGCGATTTCCTCTTTGTAAAACCTTTCAGCCATTCTAGCACTGCGGAGACCGTGGCTGCCTATGAGCAGGTGACCAGCACCTTAGCAAGTCCCTGTGATGGGGTAAGAGATGGGTGTTTCTTACTGTCCTGTGTGCTAAGCGCAACGGTCTGCAATATCCAGGCCAGTTGGCTGTTCTCTGTCTGTCCTTCCACCTAAGAAGGTAGCTTCAGGGAATGTGTGTCACCATCATGTCCTGGGAGGTAGCAGGTGAAAGCTTTGGCTCAGCTTGATGGAGGTGGGGGAAGGGGCTGGGCAGCACTATAAAATCAAAGACTTTGTGTTCGTAGAAGTGGAGAGTTTTCCCTTGGCCCCGTTCATACTCTTTTTAAAGTGGTTCTTAGCATGGTCAGGAACATGTTTTTTTGGTGTTTAACTCTTTGAGTCTGTTTAACCCCTTTATGCTGCATGACATACAAACCGCAATGTGGGAGGAGGTTATCTGAAAGCAAAGTTTGTCAGTGTTTCTTTTGCTCTGTTTTAGAGGTGCATTGTAGAAATTTCTCATTTCTTAACTCCCAAGTGTTACTAATTACTGATTGTGCACTGGCAAGGGATCATTTTCCAGCTTGGTTGTTTTGAGCGAGGGGCTGAATTCACTATTCGGCACTGAACGTAGTGACATTTTTCGCAAAGGTCCTGGTGACCTTACATGCCCTTGGGCTTGCAGAGACCTAGGCAGTGGCATGCTTTGAAAACTTCAGCCACTTGTATTCAGATGTCTAAATATGGATGTAGGTGACTGTATTTAGCTGTAGCTTTTATAACTTTAGGATATAAAAAGTAAAGTAATTTTGTGTCATAAATGCCTGCCCTAAATTTGAAAGTGGTAATTACAACAGGAATTCAAAATATAGATTGGGAAGGGCTTATGTAGTGCAGGATTGTGTGTCAGCGTGTGTAAAAATGTGTATCTGAAATCTGGAGGGCAAGTATTTAAACAGCTTAATTTGCATGCAACATGGGTACCAGTGGGGCCTCTATTTTAGGGGAGTAATTTATTCTAATATATTCTTTCATGAGATTCATCAAAGCTGTGGAGAAATTAGTGAAATCACATCTACTAAATAAAAATCTAGGTCAGCTGTACCCGTCTTCACTTTTCCTTAGTAATTGCATGTACAAGCAGAATAATCCTATAAA
Source organism: Buteo buteo (assembly GCF_964188355.1). Classification (NCBI taxonomy): domain Eukaryota; kingdom Metazoa; phylum Chordata; class Aves; order Accipitriformes; family Accipitridae; genus Buteo; species Buteo buteo. The sequence goes on along the minus strand of NC_134194.1, from coordinate 20,925,646 downwards.
ACTGATGTTCCACTGTTTGGACTATGAACTGCTCATTCCTAAGGTAACTGAGAGAAATGTTGTCCTTTCCAGGTAGCATGTTATCATTCTGGAGTTAATTAAGAAGATTACTATTTTCGGAAGTATGCCGTCTTCCAGACAGAAAACAGTTCAGCTATTTAGTGCTCTTCACAAAGGCATGATTCAAACAGGAATATGCAAGCCTGCTTTGTGTCCTTCCTTATTTACAAAATGTTCATTGTCTGATGGTAAAATAACACAGGCAGAAAGCGATACAGGGGCTTACTAATGAAGTTACAAAGTGTGCTGCTGTGCCCGAAGTTTATTGTATCTCCTAAACAAATAATGCTTTTTTCTTTTGCTGTCGGAAGTTCATTCTTTTCTCTGTGGGCAGAAAAATACTGTAGTGCTCCGAGGCCACAACACCTAGGAAAAGTCATTCAAATACAATGTGTGAAATCCAGATCTCAGGCAGGCCTTTTTAAGGACAGAAGAAGGACAGATTAGGAAGGTCTGTTATCATTTTACCTTCTGGCATTAAAAGCATCTTTCTCAGTCTCAATTAACTCTGCCACCCCCTACCCCCCCAAGCTCATTACTTTGGTACCATTGCTTCTGCTGAATTGATGCCCTTATCAGTTTATTTCATGCTTCATTTCTTTCACAGCCTGGTTTCCTGAGCTGCTTTGGAAGATTATTCGCTGAATAGTTTTTGTCATGCTTTTTAGTATTCATGCTGGTTCAGAAATACTCAAGAAAGGGGGAGGGGGAGCTTTCTTTTTGTTCTAATTGATTTGCTTTACTTGGAAAGAACACGCTGATACTCCAGACTCAAATAATCCAGGATCAGTTCACTTTCATTTTCAAAGGCAAGAATGGAGGTATTAAAACTCTTCTATTTTCTCTGCAGCAAGCTCAGCCTAACACAGACTGGCGCTTCTCTCAGACCCAGAGGCCTGGAACGAGTGGGTAAGTGCCTCTTTTTCCACGTATGTGTCTAGTGAAAGTTTCTTTCCTTTGCATGACACTTTCAGTGCTGGGAAGTCCTTGACTGGCAGCTCTGAGGATGGGTGTTCCCTGTCATTGGTAGAATTGTCCGGCCAAAGAGTCAGCTTCTCTGTCAGTTCTGTTTGGTGGTGGTGTGACAGGGGTTGTTTGCAATGATGTGTCTGGTTTGGGTTTTGGTGTCTACAGCTCAAGGAGGACAGTCAGGAACCAGAGGGAACTCCAGGTGAAGTTGTGCAATGGTTAAAGGACTGGAAAACATGATTCAAAGAGAAAGGCTTCCTCTCTAAAGCAGATTTTGAGCATTTAGACTAGATTCTGAGTCCAAAATCTTGATTCCTCCGCCTTCTCAGAGGCCACTGGAAATCACTGTGTGAGTCCCTTTACCAGCCATGGAGCCTCAAGTTCTGTGCTGCTGGTGTATATTGCCTGCTCTGGCTTGAGCACCTAGTGCCAAACTGCTGTGTAAGCCCCCATGGCAGTCAGACATTGAGTGGATGAGACCCAGGTCCCCAAAGGCCCCTCTAGAGAAATGTGTCCCAGCTGCATCAAACTCAGCAGGAGCAGGTCCATCATGAAATGCCACTCTGTGCTTTCTCCTGCAGGCTAGTCTGGCTGAGTCAGTGTTAGGTCCCCCCGGATCCAACTCCATTTGTTGGGGAGTTTGGAATCTTTCTTGCATTCCTTGGGAAGTGCCATCACCAACACGGGGTGGTTCATCAGTTCTTCCAGGTGAGGAGCCCTCTGCATGCTTCCCACTGGAGCTGGGCAACTGGGCAGATGGAGGCTAAGGAAGAAGAAATTAAACCTAATGGGTCAGGAGACTCACAGGAAGAATGTCTCCTAAGGTCTGGTCTTGCTCTCAAAACCATGGCTGATTCTTTGCCAATTTGTGTGTGATGTTAAAAAGATAAGCCCTGGCAGCAGAGCAGAGACCTGCCTCCCAAGTGAGTACCCCTCTCTTGACTGTGCGCTCTTGCCTCTGGCCCAACAAAGTTTGCGTTTTTTGGTCCACAGTGAGAAAGCACTGACAAGAAAATGTTGAGCAGGTGCCCTTCACCTCTCCCATCTTCCCTCCTGGTTCATAAGCGAGGGCAGGGATCCTCTTCCAAGGGTGCACTTCCTTGAGTAACATTAGGATAAGAAAGGACTTAAACTGGGAGTCCATCTTCCTCTGTGAATACCCCAACCAGAGGTTATTGTGTATGAGGAGACTGGCTCCAGGATCATTTATGTGTGAAAAGATTACATCTTTTGAGGCATACCCAAGGATTATACCCTTGGAGCAATCAGAAGTAAATTGGGATGCTGTGTGTCTGTGGCTCGCTGGGTCAGGTACTAAGAGAGGAGCTCATGCCTCTGTGCTTTGTCATTCCTGGTAGCCACTCAGGCAGCTCCTGTGGAGGTTTAAATGGTGCCACAGGGAGTGTCAGTTTTTGGATTTTGGTGTCAGAGCTTGCAGTTAAAACATCTGCAGCAGCTGGTTGTGTCTCAGCCTTTCTCTGGGTCTGGCTGGATAATTTAGCTTAACAGAAAATGAAGAGACTGCTATAGCGGACTTGTTGCAGCGATTAAACTTTGTTACTAGGCTCTTCTAGCTGACAAAGCTAAAATGGAGTGAGGGTTTGATGTAAAGTAGATAAAGCATTCCTACTAGAAACCAGCTATGGACTTTAAAACAAGGTTATTGCTGGAACACTTTTCTCAGAGGTCTGTTGAATTCCCCATTACTGACAACATTTTAATCAAGAAAAGTCTTTCTCACCAATTACGCTCTAGTTCAAATGACAATTAACAAAGCCCTGTTAATACAGAAGTGCACCAGAGCTGCTGTAATAGTTTTGTTACAAGAAGCAAGTAAATGAGCCCCATCAGAGCAAGCTCTATTGCTTCCTCTTCCAGCATCATGCCAGAGCTCTTCAAGGCACAGAGCTGATGCAGTCCAGACCTACTTAACTCAGTGACAGGGACCTTTTCTCAGGTCATGGGACAGTGACCCTCACCCCAGCCTCTGCCTGAAGCTCTTTACAAGCTCCAGCTCCTTCTCAGTGCCTAAGTGGGAGCGGCAGCCTGTGGGGTGGGAAGAGAGAGGGCAGGAGGAAAGGCAGCCTCAGACTCTGTTCATGGAGAGCTGAACTAGCAGAACGTGTTGGTTCTGGTGCAGGACCTGTGATGTTACCTCTGGTGATCTATGACCTGGGTGCCCACAGTAGTCCCTGAAACAGCCACTAGTGGCTTGTGTTGGTGCCTGTTGTGGGAGTTCCCATAGCACTGGCTGCCCAGGCTGGCCCCCAGGTTTGGAGAGTCGCTTTGCCCCAGCACAGGCTGGTACTGAAATAACTCAGTGGAATTTAATTCCTGCTGGTTTTGCCTACCTGCCTGTGTGCAGATTCCACATTTGCAATAAAATCAGCTCTTACTGATTTTGTTTTTTTGTTTCTTTTATCCTGTTTTAAGTTAAATCAAGGGAGATGTGTTTATTCTAAACCAGTGTTAAAATACTAAAGGATGGAAATAGAAAGTGCTATTTTATGTGTTCAGTGCCCAGCCCTGACATCTCTCAGATGATAAAACAGGCAAATCCTGGAGAGCAGTTCACTCCCCATTGTGCTCTTCCCAGTGTTTTGATGTCTGGTGGGTGAATTCCCCAAGCACTGGTTGGTAGTACAGGTATTAAAGAAGGTGCAAGGGCAACTGCCGGAGCCCTGCCCACTGTTACTCTCTCCAGTGTTAGCTCACGTACAACTGTGTCTCCTGCTGACAGGCGAACCTCTCCAGGACCGTGAGCTCTCCGAACAGCAGGGCTCTGCTTGGCTCTCCGGGAACACAGGCCACCTCTAGCTGAAAAGAAAAAAAAGGGATGTGCTCTTAACTGCATTTGTCTGACCCAAATTAAATAGCAATAAATACAAGGCAGCTTAGGCTAGTGGTTTGAATGGGTCCTGGAGGGAGTCCGGCACTGACCCTAAGCCAGAAAGCAGGCTTAAACCCATGTTGTGATTTCTCCTTTGCTGTTTTCGCGTGAGTTGGAAAAGGAACAATCTTGTCTTTTCTGAGCATATCCCCACCCACTGAAACAAATCCCACATGTCTCTGAGCACCTGAAACCCGGCAAAACTCAGGGTAAGCTCAGTAAGGCAGGGACCGTCTCTTGATCTCATATATCGCTGCATTCAGAGTGCTGTTACAGGACAACAAAGAGAATTTGTTCTTTGTTCGGAAACGCAGGAGAGCTCTGGTGCACATGCTCAGGAAATAAGAGCTCAGACAATATCCTCTGAAAATGTGGTAGGGAGTCAGAACTGAGTAGACCAATTCTCAATTGATCTTGTTTGGGAGAAACAGGAGGGTAGATTAATTAATTTAATGATGTTTGTATTTTGTTTTCTAAAAAAAAAAAAAAGCATCCATGCTGTCTCTGGGCAAATGTAAATGAGTACAGAATGATACCGAGCAGCAGATGCTGTTCCCAGACTAATCAGATCAGTGGCTGTAGTGGAGATCACAGCAATGAATTGATCAAAGGGCAGTAGACGTACAGTCTGACAGTGTTACAGGACATCCCTGTAGGATCATCAGTATGGGGTTTCCCGAGGGGGGGGGGGCTCATATGAGGGGGCAGTGCAGGGATTGGAACTGGTACGAGGGACACATCTTGTTGCTTTTTCACTAGTTGCCAAAGGAACAGAGACAGGGCTTGTGCCCTGCACGTTCATGGTACTTGCATAACACTGGTAGCTCTTTGTTTTGATCTCTGTGTGATGGTTTATTCAGGAAAACACCTGGCTCAAGTCAGGATTTCCTTCCTGGAGGAGTGGCGAGGGCTCTGTGTTGCTCGCAGGTGGGCATGGGAGGGTGAGCTGTCCTGTGCTGGGAAAAGCCGGTGTGTCCTGGGCAGCTCATAGGAGAAGTGCGGACAATCTCAGGCCATGTGGGTAAGCTGGAAGGAGATCCCAGGCAGGAGGCACCCCAGAGACCATGGTGGGGGACCCCCAAGGAGGTGGGGAGCAGTGTGGGAATCCCCGGTCACTCCAGGGGAGGGAGGAGCAAAGCATGCAAAGAAGATATAGAGTCTCATTTCGCACACTCCCTCCATTTATTTTCTCTAATCCTAAATCTCCCTGTGCTACAAGTTTCCAATGCTGTTGTGAGCCAGTCTCCCTCTCCCAGGGTGAACACAGTCAATAGTGATGTTCGCTTCACTCACCTGTTAAACAGCATCATGGCCACCTTGTCTGACCCTGGCCATCATCACCCAGGCTGTGCAGAGGGAGGAAGGAGGGTGCAGCAAAGGGGGTTTGCAGCTGATAGTGGAGGTGCCCATAGGAAAGCTATGAAGGAAAGGATGTTTTTTATTCTTTGTTCCATTTTCAAGCCTGAGGTCCAAGAGTTGGGCTTGTAGGACTAACGACAGTCTGCCTGTGTCTGGTGGGGGACAGGGAGGGGAAAAAAGGTGTTCCAAGGATAGTCCTTAAAGCTCTCAGGAGCATTCTTGGTGATCAGAACGTGCAGGTACTGCCAAAGGGTGGCTGCAGCTCAGGGGGCTTCTACTGTGTGTTTGGGGTGGTCAGACAGCAGCACTCCAGTGTACCAGGACACGCTCCCGCCAAGGGGAGCCTATACGTGTATGTGCGGGTGGGACATCTCAGAGCACACAGCAGCTGGGGCCAGAGGCAGAGGGAGACGTGAACATTCATGGGTTTACGCAGCGTGGGGGTGGATACACAGCAGAAAGACAGCTGGCCAGAGATGCAGGCTTTAGCGTGTCCTTCCTTAAAAAAAATACTTGCTAACCTACTAGCCACAGGGGTGTCTGCAGATGTTGTAACCCCACAGGAATTTACGTTGCAAGTTTGTGTAACATTATAGTGGATATAGCAGCAAGTGCTATGAAGCACATGCACACCTGCACCAGTGGGGATGTCAGGGTAAACACTGACAGATTGACCTTCTGTCCACTTCTTGATTGAAAATGTTGTGAAAACTGGCATGTGCTGGGCAGAGGCGCCAGCCAAGCTGCAGCCTGCAGCAGTCCTCTCCCTCCAGTGCTTCTGCTGGGTTGCAGAGCCAGGTCCCTGTGACTGTGACCCCTCTGTCCCTCTCATGCCCCACCATGGCTCTTCTGGCATCTTTTCATAGAATCACAGAAGGGTTTGGGTTGGAAGGGACCTTCAAAGATCATCCACTCAAACCCCTCTGCCATGGGCAGGAACATCCTTCACTAGATGAGGTTGCTCAAAGTCTTGTCCAACCTGACCTTGAACACTTCCAGGGATGGAGTGTCCATAGATTCTCTGGGAAACCTGTTCCAGTGTCTCACCACCCTCATTGTAAAATTTCTTCCTTATGCCCAACCCAAACCCCACCCTCTTTCAGTTTAAAACCCTTGTCCCTTGTCCTTTCATGACAAACTCTGATAAAAAGTCTTTCTCCATCTTTCTTATAAACCCTCTTTATATACTGAAAGGCTGCAGTACGGTCTCCCCAGAGCCTTCTCTTCTCCAGGCTCAACAACCCCAACTCTCTCAGCCTCTCTGCATAGCAGAGCTTTTCAAGCCCTCGGAACATTTCGGTGGCCTCCTCTAGGCCTGCTCTCACAGGCCCATGTCTGTTTTGTGCTGGGGACCCCAGAGCTGAACACAGTGCTCCAGGGAGGTCTCAGGAGAGTGAAGCAGAGGGAGACAATCACCTCACTTGACCTGCTGGCCACGCTGCTGGTGATGCAGTCCAGGAGATGCTTGGATTTCTGGGCTGTGAGCACACATTGTCTACTTGTATCCCATTTGTCACCCACCAGTACCCCCAGTCCTTCTCCACAGGGCTGCTCTCCATCCATTCATCCCGCAGACTGTATTGACATTGGCAATTGCTGCCACCCAGGTGCAGGACCTTGCACTTGGCCTTGTTGAACCTCAGGAGGTTCACATGGGCCCACTCCTCCAGCCGGTCAAGGTCCCCGATGTTCCCCCCACAATATCTGCCCTTGCCACCCTCCTATGCACCATGCAGTGAGGGTCTCCCTGTGCTCCTCTTCTCCATTCCCCAACTGCATCACCAGCCTCCTGCTTTCTCAGAGCCCCTCCCCACCACCACTGTCCTCCCACACAGCACCCCAGGCTGTGCCCAGCTCCAAAGTAGCAGCAGAACAAGCAGCTTTTGCAATTTCCAGCCGCTCATGTGATGATGGGCAGTGATGGGAGAGCCAGTGGGCCAAGCATGGCTGGTAACTGAGCCTTTCCCTAGTAGCAGACACCAATGAAGGTCTTTCTCTGTTGATTTTCATGCAAATGGTGGAAGAGTAGCATGTCAGTAGCATGTTGATTTTCATACCAATGATGGAAGAGTAGCATTCACCTGACCATTGGATCTGGTTGAAACCACTCACAGCTTCCAGAAGCCTGGGGTAATTGAATGAGTGGATGGGCAGTGTGGGGGAAAAAGGCTGAAAAAGGGAAAAGGAGACAGTCGTCAGGACAATGTAACGTGGAGAATGTGCAGGTAGTGGGATGTGCACCACAGCTGGTGTCACCACGGCTTGGGGAAGGCCAGGAGCCCTGGGACCAACTGCTGGCACTTCTGGGCTATGCAGGCTTCCCACCCTCAGCTCCACATTGACAGGCACAAGAGGAGCAGTAGAAATAACTGCCACCCTGGGAAGTTTAGGAAATAATTGTAATCCTCAGGTTTCCATCCCAAATGCACTCAAAAGTTAAAGCCAGTAGTGGTTCTCACTTTGCCAGATGAGGTTCCACGTGTTCTGCAGTGAATCAAAAGAGGTGCAACAGTCTTTGGACTAAAATTACAGCTTCTTCTGGCTGGTTTGCATTTGTCTGCCTGTTCAGATGCTTGAGTATTGAGTGATTCCTCCACAGCTCCTGCAGCATGCAGAGCATGAAGCTGCTCTCAGTTGCCACCCCAGGGCCTCAGGAAGGTGTGAGTGGAGGCCAGTAGCCTGAAAAATCACAGCTCCCTCTGGAAATCCCTTTGAGGTCATTGTTTTGCAGGAACAGCTGTAATCTAAGTGACGCAGCGCTCTCCTAAGATAGAGAGCCGCTGCGCTTTAATGTGGGCTGTGGACCTCTGAGTGAAGTAGGAGTTGTGCTAGTAAAGGGGCTCTGCTGTGAAGGGAGGGTTTTCCCCCACCAAAGCCTCTGGGGCTGCAGAGCTCAAATCACTAGCTTGTGCCAGGTCCTGGGGAGTCTGGGAGAGAAGTTGCCTTTTTGGGGAGTATTTAAGGTGATTGTTCATGCCAGATGATGCAGCCCATGCCAGCCCTCAGCCTGTTTGTGTGTCTTTTGCTCAGCAAACACCTTGGAGGAAACCATGGAAGCCCAGCAAGGGTCAGACAGTTGTATCTGCCAGGTTTGGGGGTGTCCTCGTGGGTCTTGAAACAGGAAAGGTTGAAGACCACACAGAAGCTCATGGCTTTAGATAGGACTGTGGTTTCCCATCAAACAGTGCAGAGAAAATGCTGCTTTAAAGCACTACAAAGGTGCTTAGAGGCCAGCTTTGCTCTGAGCATGGGCTACAGCCCCATGGTGCAATTTTGGAGTGGATTTGGGGCGCTGCGACAGGCAGGAGCTGTGTTGACACTGGGAGCAGGTGTTGTTCCTGGGTAACTGCTTTCTTTTCCCCCCTTCCTGTGGAGCTGAGCCAATCCTGAGACTGAAAGCTGAAGGTTTTGTAGTGATGTCTCCTTGTCCCACCCTACTTCCCCTTCCTTAGCTAAGAGACCACAGAGCTGGTCCCCCAGGCTGTGCACGATGCCAGTGAGCACTCCTGTTCGCAGTGTTCACCCTTTTGTCTATTAACAGCCCACGTCTCAGCAGATTCAGTATACAGGCTTCTTTCCAGATCATGTAGCCCTCTTCAGTGGAATGTTTCCTGCCCTTATTGATCATCCTGGGCCAATAATCCCTTTATGTGCATTTGTCACGGCCTTTGAAGTCTGAGCCAGCTGGATCCTGCCAGGTGGGACAAAATCTGGAGAGTCTTTTATGGAGAAAGGGAAATATCCTAGTGATGGGACACATTTCTTATTCTGGAAAGCCCCCAGAATATCAGGAGTTTCATCATCACAGCGTTATGTATAGAAATGCTATTTTAGGTAATTTAGCAGGTGCTATATGTATTAGTTTAATTTTTCTGTCTCCATCTGCTTCCTGCGCAGCTGAGCACATGCCATGGCTGGCTGCAGAGGCACAAGGATCTGACAAATAGGCACAAAAACCCTTCCAAAGAGTTTCTCAAAATATCCTTCCTGGCATGTTTGGGGCATAGATGGCAGCAGGATGGGCTGGGTCAAATAATAATGGTCTCGGCTCCGGCTAATCTAGAAGGGCTGGAAGAGTCCCCAGGAGAGGGTACTGCCCCTGGTCCCCATTTTAGAGACATCATGGCCTTTTGTTCTGCCTCTGCTTGGCAGAGCAGCATCCCAGCAGTTCCACGGGCTGGATGTAATGACTCGCCGGTGCTTTGGGAGGCTGCAAATCTTCCCCCTGCTTGCCTGCTAACATTTTTCAATCCCATCTTTGCAAAGTCATGATCGTAAAGCTGGGCCTCATTCAGGTCCTCTCCAGCCCTTGTAATTGCATTACAGAAGCAGCAGGGAACATGGGGAGCTGGGGGAGTGTGGGGGAAGGGCCAGCAGCATCCTCTGTTAAGGAAGGGAGAAGGGCAGGAAATAGTGGCAATTTTGGAGCTGGTGCCATTTTTTCAGAGGCTGGGGGAGGTGGGAGGGTGGTGGGCTGGGGCTGTGGGAGGCTGGCGTGGATGCTAGGACAGAGGGATGCTGACCCTGGGTCTGTATCCCCAGCCGTGGGTCTGTGTCCCCAGCACACCTTGAGTGCAGTGGAGACTCAGCACTGGCAGGGATTAATTCATTACCTCTTGCTTGTCGCTTTGCCAGCCAAGAAACGGCACAGGCGGAGGTTTTACTTCTGCTGCTGCCTTCAGCTGGAGCTGTGCGTGGGAGGTGGCAGGGGGTGGGGAGGGCTTGGAGGAAGCTGGGAGAGAGGAAAGAGCAGTGCAGGGGGAGTTGGGGGGGGGGCAGCCTGAGGGGGACCAGGGGATGCCCAGGAATGGGACTGGGGGAATGGGCTTGAAGATACCCCGCTGGCCCTGGGAGCTGGGTGCGTAGGGGAAGGCGGAGTGCTACCCCAGACAAGCTGCCAGTGCAGGTGATGGGAGCGTGGGAGCAGCAGCCAGAGCTGTGGAGCAAACAGGAATGAAAGGGGAAGAGGCTGAGAGGAGAAACAAACCCCAGCCACATCCTCCTCCCTGGAGCGGGGAGGCCTGGGAGCAGCCGGTGCTGTGGGGTGGAAGCAGTGCTGGCCACTGCCATAGGAGCCAGAAAGCCCCAAATGAGAGAGTAGGGAGGATGCTGAGAGTGTCTTGGGGAAATCCCCAGGGCAAGTGCTGCCAGGAGCCCTGCCAAGCACTGCAGGGTCCCGAGGTCTCGTCCACAGGGTGCTGGGCTGTCCTCTCCAGCCCCTAGGATTCTGACAGCACTGCTCTGGCATGAATAAATTTTTCCAGTTTGTTGTGGTGCTGCTATGGCTTGTGTTTCCAGCTGCAGAGCGAGGAAAACAATTTTTCAGGAATCCACCAGGCAGTTGTGCAAATAAATGTTTGCAAGGCCTGTGGCTGCCATAGTGACGAGCTCCATAGCAACCCCACAAGGAAATGAATAATTCTGTGCTCAAGTGGAAGTTAAAAAGGGTTGTGGTGGTCTGGAGTGCCACAAAATAGCCAGTCAGCAGAGCACCCAGGTCCACCCTGTACTGCTCCGGTAGATGCTTGTGGGAGTCCTCGGTAATGGGGGCAGCCTTGCCATGCAGCATGTGGTGGGGCTGTGTCAAGGCTGCGGGGCAAGCCTTTCATTTCATCATTCCTCAATTTCCATGTAGGCAGTTTTAATGAAGGCATTTGCAGGTCATGCACTGGCTGTACTGCCTCTGCTGTCCCGTGCTCTGTGTTCACCATGTCCTGAGCCCCCTAAGATGCTGCATCCCTGAGTTTGTTTCAAACATGGGTTTGTTTCCTTCCCTCCAGTCCTAGCTGTGCTGGAAACGTTCCTGAAAATGAAAGCCAGCTCTTTTTTGGGCTTTGAAGTGTGGAGTAGAATTGAAGAGAGAGAAAAAAATCTATCCTATGGGGGATGGGTTTTTAGAAAAAAACCTATTGAGTCAATGGCATTTGTATTAAAAACAGCAAGTCCTTGGAGTCATTTCCATAGGAACCAGCCCCTCCATTCCGGGCAGCCTCCCTGCAGCAGCACCCAAGGCTGCCGCTGAGTGAGAAGCAGGGCTGCAAGGGGGGGCTCTGAGGTCTGCCTGCCCCAGGCAGAGGGAGCAGGGCAGGGCAGGCTGCTCACTATTGAATCAGTGATTCACAGCTCTGATTCACAACTCCATCCTATAGCTGTGGAAAATGGCCAGATCTGGTCATCAGCTGTGTGCCTTTTTCCAATGCAAGAAGTTATTTTTGAACATTTTTAGATTACAGCACTTGTTTTTTTTTCTGTGCCTCTGAATTCTGGATGATTGCACTGCAAGTAATTGAGGCACTTGAATTTCCTGCTTTGAGAAGTGAGCTCAATACCATTTTTTGCAGCTCTAAGCCATTTCTAAAATAGCTTTTCTGCGTGGCATCATGGGGAACAGGCACACAGCTTTGGGGCTGTTTGTGCAAAATTTGGGAACACTGGGTGCAGTAAGTTTGCAGAAAAGGACTTGGGGACCATCAGGTAGAACATGAGTCACCAGTGCACCCTTGCTGTGATGGAGACTGACTGGGTTTTACTGGTAAGATTGTAGCCAGCAGGTCAAAAGAAGAGATAGTTGCCCTCAATTCATCTCTTAATGGGACCACACCTGGAGCACTGTGCCCAGTTTTGGGCTCCTCACTGTGACAAAGACATGGCCATATGGGAGCCACCAAAATGATCAGTGGTCTGGAGCCCAAGGCAGGGGAGGAGAGGCTGAGAGTGCTCCTTCAGCTTGGAGTCATGAGAGCTAGGAGAAGGGTCTCATTGCTGTCTTCAGAGGTGCACAGTGAAAGGATGAGGGGTAACGGGCAGATGTTGCAACAAGACAAATTTGGAGTAGATGTTAGGAAATGTTTTTCACCGCAGGGTGGTCAAACACTGGAACAGGAGGCCGGAGAGGAAGATCCATCTCATACTTAAAATGTGGCTGGTCAGGCCCTGAGCATCTAATATCAGGTTGGGTCCAGCTGAAAGCTTGGCCCTGCTTTGAGTGGAGTGTTGGGGCAGAGACCTTCCCACCTTTGTTAGACTGGGTGCTTCATGTCCCTCTCCAGCTGAATCAGTCTATGATTTTGTGATCCCAGAAGGCATTAAGGGGATATAGGACTTTGGCTGTCCCCCTGACACTGGGGTACAGCCATAATGCAGGGGCTGGTGAAGCCCACCATGTGAGTTCATGTGTGTTCACTCCCTCTCTAAGACTAGAAGAAAGGAAAAGGGTCTGAAAGGCTGCCCATCTCCCCTTCCTTCAGGGATGAACCTCCCTTTGCTCTCTGGTGTTGTATGGTCACCCCTCCCTGAGGGCATACAACTCCAGAACAACAGCTCAAAACAACCTAAACAAGATCCACACGTTTCTTGGTACAGCTGCTCCTCTTGTGCCATGCACTGGACAGGCTGAACTGTGTCGCACAACCCTCTCCCAGGATGCAGGGACTAACCACCATCCTTCTTCCCCCTGCTTTCCAACCCAGCCCTGGACAAGTCTGGTGCTTTGTGGCAGCCAGCTCTCCTGTCTGTGCCTGCATGCAGCCATGGGGTCAAGGATCATTGGGGTGGAGAGTGAGGACCACCTGGTTAGGGAGTTCAGTGAGGCCAGGGGTCCTGGTCCTACTTCCCAGGTGAATGCCCTGACCACAGAGTGAGCCTTTCCTTCCATGCATTCCCTCTGTCCTAGGGCACAGAGGCACGGCTTTGACAGGAGGCAGGAGGAGCTTCTGTCCAGTGCAACCCATTGCCTGAAGGAGAGGCAGGAGGGGAGGAAAGAGTCTTTCAGGCGGTGGAAAATGTGATGCTGGCACTGCTGCATTGAAGAGGGAGTTGAACATGGGCCTCTGATTTCAAAACAGAGTTCAAACCACCAGAATATTACAATCTGAAAAAGAAAAAAAGATTTGGCACTTCCTTGTGCTTTCCCTTTCCCCATCCCTGGATCCCATCACCGTGCTAGGGCAGCCTCTAGAGCCAGAAGCAGTGTCTGGGAGGCACCGGAGTGTTTCTGGGCAGCTTTCCTGCAGCCCTGAAAAACCTGGGAACCTCAGCTGCCAGCCACGGGGGCAGCTGGTGGGGCAGGAGCTGCTGGTGTTAACTGGTGACTGAACGGGTTGTGGTTTGCAATGGTGTTTAGGTTCATAAGTCCTTTATTGGATCTAGCCCGGGGTGCTATTCCCAGCCCTGCTTGTGACATTAACAGGTCACTGCAGCCCCAGGGCTGTCCCCTCCTTGTCCTCGCTGCCTGGACTGCCTGCACGCTGCTCACTGGCATAACATTGAGTGCAGGGTAGCGGTACCCATGTCCAAGGACTCTCAGCACAACCATCACACAAGCGCTGAAATCAATTTGCGAGGTGGGCAAGCCTCGCTTCTGGCCTTCTTGAAACTGTGCCACCACACACATAGCAGAGGATGGATATAAATAGTTTTCGGGATGCCCTGGGTTGCAGCAGACAGCAGGTATTTCAGAGGCGGTGCTGTTGACAGTGTCGTGCCAGGGCAGTCTCTGCTACATTAGGGATTGTTCGCATCCTTCACAGATAAACTGGTGTAAGAGCAGTGCCCTGCACCCGGCTGGGGCTGGATCAGGCAGGAGGTACAGAAGGGGAAGGGACGGGTGGTCATGTGGTCCTGGCACAGGTCCTGCATGGTTTTGGACAAGTTGCTTAAGACCAGATTTTCTGCAGAGTAACTGGGAGTGTCCATACATGCATCCTTACACTCAGATCTTGTGTTTCAAAGGGATTTTGCCCATGTATACCCCTCACTTGGTCCATACTAAGCTGTGTGACTGAGCAGGGCCATGTGGGGCCTGATCAGAGCTCATGGGCACTCTTATCCATCCCGTGCATCTGCAGTTTTTCTTCCTGTGTGCAGGACATTTGCACAGGGAGGATAGTGAAAGCTCTTGTGCATTCAGGGCTTCCCTCCTTGCAGAGCTTTGATGCAGCTGGGGCAGTGACCTAGACACGGGAGCTGCCCACACTACATGCCAGATACAACCTTCGAGGATGCGCCTGTGGGTCCATCTCATTTCTGAAATGGCCATATTGAGCCTGTCCTGTGTGTGAAGGCTGCTGTGGGTGCAAACGGCGGGGGGAACTCAGGCAGCAGGACGCTCAGCATGGTGGTGAAGAGCCCATCTGCCACCCAGCACACAGCACTGAGTTGGCATGGGCAGTGCCTGCACTGACATTTGCAGCACGCAGGGTGCTGAGTGCTCAAGCATGGAGCTGTGGCAGGAGAGTCCAGAGCTGGGGGAGATCTCGGCTGTCTGAGCAGGGCTTCGGGTTCTGGCAGCTCCTGGGTGCAAGGGCTGGGTCCACTGTGGTGGAGGAGGAGGCCACCTCCATGCCTTGCAGCCTGGTGGTTTGAACATTTGCCTGGGAAACAGGCTCAGCTCTCTCCAAGGGGGAGGGCTTTCACCCTCCCCCATCTCAATTCTGGAGATCTCCCAGCTGCAAGAGCAGGGCAGCCCTTGTCCCAGGCAAGCCAGCACACAGCCAAGGGGCAGAGCCTGGCATCGCAGTGGGCAGCAAGAGCTGCAGGTGGTCAGAGCACTCAGCTGGGAGAGGGGAGACTGGCAGTCTGAGTGATGTGGTCACTTAGGGTCAGAGCAGAGGAGGATCCAGGAAGCTGGTGAGATGTTTAGGTCTCTGCTGGAGGCAGTGAAGCTCCGGGGGGGGCTCTGGGAGCACAGCCCTGACCTCTTCGGAGGGGAAGTGCCACCACCAGTGAGCAGTGGCCGAGCACAGCTGGCACCTGGCAAACATGAAAGCGGGTCTTGTTAGACTGCGCACAGACTGCTGATTGTAACCTCGGTCACAAACCCCCCTTAAAGCCTGGTAACATTCCCAGAGGTTTCCCAGGCAGATCTGTGGTGCTCAGCCCCTCCATTGCCCAGTCCCAGGGAACCAAGGTGGGCACCCACCTCCCTTCTCTCCATGTTGCTCCACCCTCCCCAGGACTGTTTGCTGCCAGCTCTCCAGAGCCAGCAGCTGCTTTTGGACTTCCTTCAGAGCAGGTTTCATGGCACTGGGCAGCTGGCTGCATGCCACGATCACACTGTGGGGTTTTCTCACTCTCAGTCTCACAAATGAAGCTGCAGACCAGAGCAGTAGCCTGAAATACTTTGAAAGGGGCATCCACTCACATGGCCTGCAAAAGGAACAGAGGGCCTGGTTGTACAAGACTGCATGCAGCTCTGGGACTTTAGGACCAGCATTTTTTTTGTGGTGTTATATTGGTGGGAAGGCACCCACAGGGATTTTGAGGTGATGAGGTGCTGGCTGTCTCTGAAGTCAGCCAGAGTTAGGCAGGTGTTGCTGGAAGCACCACTGAGCCCCCAAGTGCTTTTGGTATTGGGAGACTTCTGAAAGTGTCTTGACTCTTAAGTGTTATGTAATAGAAGGATTTAAAGCCTGCAAACTCCTCTCCACCAGTGGACAAGCCGGCAGCCTTGGCTTCTCATGCTCTCTGACAAGCCCACACCTCCTGACGGAGCTTTAGTAACTTGCTGTTTCTTTTCTTTTCCCATAGCTCCCAGAATGGAGAGGAAGGTGGAGCCTGGCCGAACAACCAGTTTGACACGGAGATGCTCCAAGCCATGATCCTGGCTTCAGCAAATGGTTGGTCTCCATTGTGTGTGGAAAAACTATGGCACTTGCTTTCGTGCGAACTTCTCAGATGCATGCTGTTAGATAAGAGGCTGGTGGGATTGATGTTTCTGGATTGACTGAGGTGGCTTCAAAAGTCCTTCTTCAACAGATGCTGGTGGAAAAGCACTGCTGTCTCTTTCCTTGGCCCTGCAGAGGAGAGGGGTCGGGAAGGATTCAGACAGAGGAGATACCAGATAGCCATCAGCATCAGGCATGCTGTAGACAGGGGTACCTCTTCCACCCAAACTATATCATCCATGTACCAGACGGAATGTTATCTGGCTTGTGACAGGGTTGTGTTACATGAAAGAGCCAGTCTTGAGATGTGTTGTAAGCTACTTGGCTTCAGAAAGTCACAGTAAATGAAATGTCTGCTGCGTTGCAACTTGCCGTAAGGCGAGGAGGTAGGAAGCCTGGAAGATTTGCTTGTGGCTAGAGCCTGGACCAGGAATACAGTAAATGCCTGACAGTAGCCGCAACAAGCCTCCTGTCCAGAGATGCCAGTGTGTGCTTTCTGCTCGCACCGGGTCCCTCCACCGAGCCGTGGGCTCGCCAAGGTTCGCCCCACTGGCTGCTGCTGGCTCTTTGCAGTTGTAGTCGCTGGGATTTGGGCTGTTTTGGGTTGGTTTGTTCTGGTTTATGGCTGTGCTGCATGGAAGTGGTGGGCAGGGAGGGGTGTTCCCATGCACCCGCAGTCTCCATGGCTTTATGTAAAAAAAGTGCAATTATCACTCTGTGCAGCACTACAGATAAAGAGGCTGGTTTTCATACAGCCTTTATTTATAAATACCGCCAAGTCTTTTCCCCCTTGATTTAAAAATAGAAGCAGCAGCACAGCCATAAAACCCTGTGCAAAATGCTTAGGATGTTTCCTTTGAGCTGTTGGGAGAGAAGGAATCTGGGGGAGGAGGGATGGCTTTAGTGTTGCTTTCTTGGAAAGTTGCTGCAGCTGAACTTTGCTGCTCTGCAGACACCAGGCAGCCTGGAGACACAGCTGCCGTGGCCAGGGAAGGGGACGAAGGTCTTGGGCAAGGGAGTTGTTTACACTGAAAGGAAAGAAACAATGCGAAAATGTGTCTCTGCTCTGAAAAACGACCATGGAAAAATAGCCTCTGGCCTTGCACGTGGTTATCATCAGCCGGTGCCTCCAGATCTGGTTTCCTTGCTCGCAAATAAAGCTGTTTTTCTGACTGCTGCTCCAGCAGTCCCCAAGACCAGAGAGATGAGCGGGTCCCTTCCAGGTTAAGCACCAACTTCCACATAGCCCCGGGCCCTATTGCAGCAAATCTCCCCCAATCCACAAGTCTCAAACAGTCCTAACCTCTCCCACGGCTTCAGTGCACCCAGGGGGTTAATTTAAATCAGATCCATCTGCTAGATAAGGGTTTTCCCTGCTGCAGCCCCAGGGAGAGGATGGCTCCGTGCTCTCCATCCTTCTCTTGCCCCCATCAGTCCCTTGCTTGGATGGATGGATGGATGAATGGAGACATAGCATAAGCTTTTTCCACCAGCACTGTGTTTTCATGTCTACCCTACTCTCTGTACTCTCTGTCCTCCCTGCCCCCCCCCCCCGCCTTTTCTGCTCTCATTCATTAATAGTGTTGATTGGAGCAGGCTTTGATTAGGGGCAGTGCTAATTGCCCATTAAGCTTTGTGCTGCCCATCCTTGGGTAATGTTTCCTGGCTATTTAAATGATCCTTATCTCTTACTGTCACCTGCTGGTCTCTGTCTGATCTCTGGGCTGGCAGGTGGGACACAGTGACACAGGTGATGGCACTGTGCGCTCTTTGCCTACCCGCTCCTCCCAAGTGTGAGCTGGTCCCGCACAGAGCAGTCGATGCTGACTTCCACCGCACTACATCAAGCCCATGCTCAAGTCTGTGCCGAGCAGAGACTGCCTGGGAGGCAGAAGTTCCTTTGATCCTGCTCTGCTCCATGAGCATCTGGAAGGGGCTGGCGATGCTCTGCTCCATGAGCATCTGGAAGGGGCTGGCGATGCTCTGCCTGCATCCTTACCCTGTGCCAGGGATTATCCTTCGCTTCAGCAAGAGGCAGAACTGGCCCTGCCATGCCAAGCCTGCATGATCCACTTGCTCTGAGGATTAAATCACTTACCCAATGGTTAAATCACCCTCCCAAGCCAGTGTGCCTGGGGAGCTGGCTTCCCTCAGGGCTGTGACCCTGGTGTGGGGCTTCTGTCTCCCTTCCTCTGGATCTTCCCCCCTTGCAGCTGGAAACAACATGAAAAGCCAGTGTTTTGAGCCATCTGAAGGGACAGAGGCAGCTGCTACGACAGACCAAGGAGCACCGATGCTCCAGGATACCAGACACTAAAGGGCAGACATTCTGTCCTTAAAATACTCTGGCTTCCAGTGAGAATTTATAGGGGTGCCATGAGATGGTGGGAGAGCAGATGGAAAGGCAGCCTGAGGAGGTCCTTCTCCCCAGCTCCACTGCCTGCAGGCAGGGGCAGATGCGCTATATTGGGTTCTCCTGAAAGTCCCACCAGCAGCTGCAGCAGCACGTGCTCCAGGGCTGCCTCCAATTTGCCTCTCCTCCCCTTTGCTTATGAGGGCAATGGAGCCACTAACTGGTTATTTTTGCCAAAGCCCAAATTCTTGTTTTCCTCCTCAGGATCGTTTGGGATAATGTCTGAGTTCTGGTAAAGGCTGAACGTAACCTTTCCAGCAACAAGAGCTGAAGTGCCCTGCTTGGCAAGAGCAGCTCTGTGCCCATTTATAAACCTCTATTGTTCCTGTTCTCTCTTCTTTTCAGCCTTAATGTCAATGTTACCTAGAAACAGCCCTTTGCTCTTACCCTGGACCAACAGGCAGGCTGGGAACTTCACGGGTGGCTTTTTCTCCCCCATGAAAGCTGTGCTGTGACTGCAAACTAGTTCACAGGGACCAGTTGTCCTGGATGCCGCTGGGATCCCACAGCCTCCTCACTGCCCTGGTGCAGCTGGGATGGTCCAGTAGGGAAGCACGGCAGCAGTACCCAGTGGTGAGGGCACAGGAGAAGGTGCCCAAGACCCCAGTCAGGCTGTATCCAGCTGTAGGAGCCCAGAAAAAAAAAATCTGCCCCACTGCCAGAGGTCATAGTCCACATGCGAGCTGGTCCCTGGCTGCAGCCTGGCCTGACAGCACATCTCCAGCCATCCTGTCCCTGTTCATAACACCCTGATGGGTATGGGGTTGAGTTGGTTGTTAATGAAACAAGTTGCTGATGAGGTGGGCTGAGGATTAGCAATAAATGTCACTAACTGTATACACACATCTCCTTCAGCCCTTCTCCAGACCAAGGTCCTCGAAGCCCCGCCAGGTCTGGGACCCATTTAATGGGGACTGTAGAAAAATTCCCCTGCCACTGAATGCTTCCACAGCAGAAAGCAAAATGGCATTTCCCCACACTGGTTTGCTGTGTTTCTACACCCTCCTGCATGTCCCCCAGCCTTCCTGCACAATATCCCGCCTGTTTTCGGACTCAATGTGTGTTTTCCTCTGCCTGCTCCAGCAGAGCAGCTGTAACTTTTCAAACTGCAGTTGCTTAATAGTTCCGACCCCTGCAAGGGAATGTGTACACAGCAATATTTCAGGGGGGCTGGTGGGATGTGACCCAGCTTTTTGTGTAGCTTTCTGGCTGGCTTAGCCACCTCCATCTGCTCAGGGGAGAGCAAAGGCAACACGGAGGAGTGCACAGATCTGGTCTGGAGCAAGGAGAAAAAAAGGAGGGGCACATTCTCCGCTCGTTGTTTTTCTTTATTCCCTCAGTCTCTCTGCCTGTGAGAGGAGGGAGCAGTAGCCCCGGACTCTCCCTTGGGCCCTTCAGGTGCCCTTGGTGGATTTCTCCAGCCTCCCAGGAGAGTGTGACCATAGCCACATGCACGAAGCAGTTAAAAGGCTGAAATGGGATCCACAGTATCCAATGCAAAGACAGGGGTTTAGCAAATCATTTCTGAGCAGGGCTGTGCAAGGATCCCATGGTGGGCTGTGCATGGGCAGTCACGCTGGAGCGAGTTCCCACAGCGGCTCATGGCAACAGCATTGCTTGTGCTCTGCCATCCCCGCCGTGCTCATTTCTCCCCTTGCCTCTGTGCATCCCCTCTGTCTCCATCTGGTCTCTATCTTCCAGCAGTGCCACAGCATTGCGGGGGGGCCGTGTGCATTTTCCCACCCCTGCGCTTGCTGTCTCTTTGCTGGGGCTTTGTAGAGCGACAGGAATGAATTTGCCTTCCCCTCCCCCTGCTCCCAGATCTGGACCGTAGGACACACTTCAGCATTGATTTGCTTCGTGCTTGGCTTCCTAGAGCCATTTTGTGGTATTGCAGGGGAGGGATTTTCTTCGCTCATGTGCTCTGCTCCCTGAATAAACCTGGCTGGAGAAATAATGGGGGCAGGGTTTTAAATGCAGTGGAAAAAAAAATAAATATTGGATTTCCCTTAATGCATTACTAATGGTTATGTCTGTACAATATGTTTGTAATGGGCCACTTTTGGAGGGAGGGATATTTTTCTGCGGAGGCAGCAGCCGGGGAGGGGGGCAGAGCAGACAGCGTCAGGCAGGCAGGGAGGGACAGGCAGCCCCATCGCTGCTAAGCGCAGAGGAGAGGTTGCCCTACTCCAGCCAGCCTCCAGCCCCAAATACCAAACCTTTAACAATGATGTGAGATGGAAACAAGGGATTTTTGGTGCCAGCTGCACCATGCTCCCCAATACGCACATTGCAGCTGTTCCATGGAGCAGTAGTGCTGAAGGGTAATGACGGGGGGGGGGGGGGGGGGGGGGCGAAGGTTGGTGGCACTGAGGTCTGGGTTTGACACCCCGTGAGAGCGTTTCGGGGCTGCTGGGGCTTGGGGTGGGCTCTGGCCAGCACTAATAACCTGCCCTTCTTTTTTGTCCCCTCCTCCGGTGTCCCCCACAGAAGCTGCTGATGGCAACTCGACCCTGGGCGGCGGGACGGGCACCATGGGGCTGAGCGCCCGCTATGGCCCCCAGTTCACGCTGCAGCACGTCCCCGATTACCGGCAGAACGTCTACATCCCGGGCAGCACCGCCACCCTCACCAACGCCGCTGGCAAGCGTGACGCCAAGAGCGCCGGTTCCTCGGGAGGCAACAAGAAGAAATCCGGGAAGAAGGAGAAGAAGTAGAAAAGAAGAAGGAGACCTTAGAGCTACAGGGCAGCCGGCTCCAGCACTCCCCCAAACCACAGCCCAGGCCGGAGGACGAATGTGATTTTTTTTTTTTTGTGATGCAAAAAGTAGGAAATGCTGCGAATGTATCTCATCATCATCAGAGCTAGGAGCAGGGTCTTGCTGCTGTTAGATCTCATGATGAAAACCAATCCAGAAGCTAAACCGAACACAAACAAGTGCCCTGTGAATACTTGCTAATGTTTTATACGATCCCTCGGGTATTAGAATATGCAAGGGTGGAAGGTCTTTTGCCACATCTTTGGATCCGATTTGTTCCCAGATAGTCCGAGAAAGGCACAAGGCTTGTGCTCGGCTTTGCCCAGTGTAAATAATTTTAATGCGGATCTTTTAATTTATAGACCTTCAGTCATTTTTTTTTGAAAGGAAAAGGCAGTTCCTAGCTTAGAGCCCATGCTCCAGATCTTTGCTCTTAAACTTTCCATTAGTAAAATTCACCCTCAGTTAATGATAGTGATGGATTTGTTGCTGAGAAGTTGGTAGGGAGTGCTTCAGTTCCTGCTTACCTGTTACCCGGGAAAAAAAAAGTAAGTGTTTATATTGCATGAGTCAAAGGGAATATGGCAAAGCTGCATCCTCAACATTTTTTTTTAAGAAGTGCAACCACCAATGGCCTGAAATATGAGACAACCCCCCCCCTCCTGATGTCTGAGAGGTAGGGAATTCAATGAGGAGCATGCCAAGGTGTGCAGCAGCTGCCCCAGCAGTTCTAGGGGTCTCCGAAGAGCAGACACATCTCATCCCTTCTTTGCAGTAAATATTTATATGTACAGTTAATGTTCTTCTGGAATTAAAGCTGAGAGAGTCTCGCTCCCCTGTGGCCAGGCAGCCATCTGGCTGAGTTCCCGCCAAGGGCACCAGGGGAAGATGCTTCACGTTTCTGCACACCGTGTCTGCATGCATGTCCTTCACCTCACACCTGCACTAGCGCAGTTAGCTCCACGGACCCAGAGAAGTTCTCGCATGCCCACGCAGTGTGGTGTGAATGTGCCGGCAGCTGCCCAAGCCTTTGCGCTGGGGCTGCCTTGGGGGAGGGTGGGGGGTGGGATCAGTCAAGCGGGATGGGGAAACTCATTGCTTCGTATTTGGGGTGTTGTTTGGGGTCTCACTCAAAGAGGTGAGATCTGCGGAGCTGCTGGTGCATGGCTTTGGTGCAGAGTTGGTGACTGAGTAAGTGACGGTTGGTTTGGTGGTGTTTGGGGACCAGAGCCAGAGAAGGTACCCGAGAGATGGGGGTGAACGTGGGGTGATGCTGCAAAGCTGGGAAGCCGGGGCAACAAGAGGGGAGGCGTCACATGGGACCACGCCAGGCCAGCCTGGAGGAGGTGATGCTCCTGCTGGCTTTGGGCTTTCCAACCCGTGGATGGAATCGAAGGATGAGGAATAGAATTTCTCCATGTCACCATCACCCTTGCACCAGGCCGGCTTCCCATATCAAAGCAGCTCTGAGTCCCCCCAGGAAGGCAGAGGGGGACTTTGTGTAGCCAGAGCGAGGAGAGGGGCTGCGGGGTGGCCAGGAAGCAGCCGTGCTGGGTTTCCCAGGGTGTGCGTGTTGTTTTTTCCCTTTTTAATCACTAACACGTAACTCACCTGAGCAGATCCATCCCTCTCAGCCAGGCTCCGGCATGGCAGCCATCACCCCACCACCCCCCCCTCCCCAAACCCAGGGCAGCAGGAGCATCCAATGTGTTTCATCCGGATCCAGCCACCTCCGGCACTGGCTGCGCTGGGAGCGGTTCCCACCCTGTCCCCTGCAGCTGCCACCTGCCCCTCTCTAGAAATGCTGTAGCTGAATCGTAGTCTTTATATTTCTTTTTAATCTGCAATCTGAGGTAGCGTAGTGAGTGTCGTGTATTTAGTGGCGTGTTATTTTTAATCTCGGTAACTAACTTGTGGACACCAGTATTTTCAATTTTCTCTGTATCTTCTTTCCATGTGGTCTGTGCTCCAAGTGTACGTGAAATGAAACACGTTTGCCCTTTCAATGTGTCTAATATTGAATTATACTATATATTATATATATGCTTATATCCTTCTTATACCCATATAGACCAACGTCGATGTGTTACACGCAAGTTTTATACTCTAATATTTATATTGCTTTTTTTCTTTGGGAAAAAAAAAATAATAAAATGTTTTCTTCTGAATAAATGGTATTTTTTCCAATGGGAAGAGGGGGGCACAGATGGGGCCTGTCCATCCCAATGCTGCCACTGTGCCGAGGCTGCTGGCGGGGTGGGGGGTGGTTCAGCCCCAGCTTGGCTCCAGCAGCCGGGATGCTCTTGGGACACCTCTGTCCTTGGGTCCCCCCAGGCCTTTGGTCTGAGCATGACACGGCCGTGGGTGGCACTGATGTGCTCTGGCTGGTGTTTTTGGGGAAGGGCAGGGCAGACCCTGGCACACCCCACTGAGGAGACCGCGGTGTCCACAGCTACAGCCCCTTCCCCAGCCTGAGGGGATCCAGTTGCCCTTCCCCATCACTGGCAGGGATCTGTTCTCCCTTCCCCAGCCCCGAGGTGATCTGCTTTTTGTGGTGCCTGGGCTCCCCTCTCTGCGCTTGAGGAGGGGCAGATGGGGGGAGTCAGGCACCGTGCCCAGGGTCTCCTGGCCAAGACGAGCCCCCCGCCCTGTCCCTGCGGGGGGGTCTGACACAGGCCAGGGAGAAACATCCCGCGACTCGGGGTGTCACAACCGTGGAGGAAAAAATAAGCTGCTGCTGCCCAGATGTGAGGGGGAGGGTGGAGGAGGAGGAGACAGAGCAGTCCCGGAAAACAGACAGGCAGACAGACAGACACGCATAACCTGGGAGGCTGGAAGAGGGGACTGGAGCTATCCCCCCCACATTAGCAGCACGCAGAAGGCTCCAGGCGCACAGGGCACAGCCCCCCCTCGCCGTATTCCCATTCAGCCCCCCCCAGTGCCTCCGTCCGGGCTGCAGCTCTGTGGCCTCCACACCCCCCACCACCCCGAGACAGCCCTCACATGCAGAGACCACCCCCCCCAAAACCCCCTTGCAGACTGACAGACACTCCCCGAATCCCCTGCACCCCACAGAGGCACCTACCCCCCCCCCCTAAATCCCACTCCCGCAAAGACCCCTGGAAATCCCCATGCACCTCATAGGGGACACCCCCCACACACACATTCCCCTGCACCCCTCGGAGTCAACCCTTTTCCGCTCCCTGTGCACGAGGACATGATCACACGCATGCACACGCATGTGCACACACACGCACACCAGGTGGTCCCAGACCACAGGGGAGGGCCCGGGGGTCAGGATGGTGACAGGGCAGGGACCTGGTGCTGTGGGGCCCCTGTCACGCCGTGCCCTCTGTCCCCGGCCCTGGGGGCCACTGTCCCTCCCATGCTGGAGTACCTGGAGCGTGTTAGGGACAGGTCCAGGGGGATGACGATGGGCATCAATCACATCGACTCACTGCTAATGGGGACCAGGGCTAAGCACATCCAGGTGCCACCCATGGGCTGTCCCCAGCACCTGCCCTAGCCCGGGTGGCATCGTCCCAGGGCACTGGGCATTGCTGCCCAGTTTGCTGGTGGAGGAAGAGGGGATGGTCAGGCCAGCGGGTCCCCGCCTGGGTGATGGCCACTGCTGGTGGGGAGCACAGAGGCTCTGCAGAGCTGCGGGTGCGGGTCTGACTTCAGGAGCCCACAGCCTCCCAGGTGCCCTGAGCCCCATCATGTCCCCAGCTGCTGGTGTCAGTGTAAGGATGTGCGCAGTGTGAGGATGCGTATTGAGTTTTATTTTGTTTCTCCTCTCTGTTGCACTAAAATCACCCAAGGGCTCTGCGAAAACTGGGAAAGGAAATGTGCAAAGACACAAACCTGGCCAATTAGCACTGATGAAGGGAACCCGGTCAGCCATTCTAATTAACAGGGACACACGGGAGTGGGAACATGTTCACTGCAGCACGGTTAGCTGACGGAGGACTTACCGAGCTGAGGTGATGAGAAAAGGGAGGCCAGCAGAAACAGAGCCCAAACCACAGCCCTGATAAAAAGGACACAAAGAAGGTGGCAAGATTGACCCCCAATGGCTGAGTGACCATCGGGGGATTAGAGGCATCGCTCCTGGGAAGGGTGACTTGACCTTGGAAAGGAGGGGATGATCCTGGATGTGGGGTGGGAGTGAGTGAGTGGATGGAGGGGGAGGTCTTTCACCTCCAGCCATGGAGGGTACTCAGGGGCTCTGTGACTGGAGTGGGACATGGTTTACAGCCCGTGTGCCTGATGCTGGCTGCTGCGGGGGGGGTGCGAGTGGCTGTATCCCCCCCCCCCAACCAGGTGTGCATGTGTATTCACCAGCAAACTTTGAGGTGGCTCAGCCAGCGAGCAGAGGGGGACCTTGGGTCTGGGGCAGGGTATCAGGCAGGCAAGGGTCCATGCTTGGATGCTCTGAACATCCCTCAACAGCCAGAAGGGGCTCGTATCCTCTTCCACACGGTGCCCTCCTGCTGCTGTCTCACTCTGCTTCTCCTCCTCCTCCATCTCCTTCTTCCCCCGCCCTGCACTGGGAGAAGCTCAGCACCTCTTCCCTGCCCCTCCCCACTGTCCCTTGTCACCCTCCCAGGTACATCCATGGCATGGGACCAGGGGAGCCCCAGGCTGCTCTGCAGGCAGCTGAGCTGGAAGACCTTGGTGGTACAGGAACAGGTCACTCAGTGCTGGAGACCCTGTTGTCCTTCCCCTGGGGATTGTCCCTAACTCACCGCCTGCTTCTGGCGGGGCTGGAGCCTGCAGGCGCCACGGGCAGCGATGGCCCCGTGTCACCAGCTTGTGGGGCTCTTGTTCGCAGCAGTCACTTTTTTTTGGCCAGTTGACCTTGAAAATCAAACTAAAACAACAACAGGAAAAAAAAAATAAAGGAATTGAGCAAACCCAGTTTTCCACTGGATTTGTGAACTGAGCTGACCTGTGGTCGCTCGGCCCCAGGGAGGGTTGGGTGGGGAGCTGGCATCCTGCCTGCTGATGTGCTCCTTGGCATCAGGCTCCTGTCATGGGCTGAGTCCCGTCAGGCAGCTCCTCCAGCCGTGACCTCACCCAGCAAAGAATGGTGGAAAAAGATCACCAAAAAAGCTGAATTGTCACTCAGCTCCGTCTCGCCCCCTCCTTTGGGGTCCCCAAAAGAAGTAGTCGCCTTGGGTCTGACACAGACACTGGGAGCCACAGGATTAAATGGGTCTTTGTGCGTTCCAGTGCCAAAAGCCTGCAGCTGGATTTTGAGCCTGTCTTGAGCAGAAGAACCCCCAGGGAGCCAGCGGCAGTGGGGGGGGCTTCTCCTCCTGTAAACACATCAGCGGGGAGGGCAGCTGATGCCGCCAAAAAACACTCAGAAATCTTGGTGCTTGGGATAGAAAAGGTCTAAAAGGGCCTCTCTGGGGCAGTGGGTGCAAACAGCCAGGCAAGGAGAGTGGGTGTCCATAGCAGGGTGGCACGCTGGGAAAGCCCTTCCCACAGCCTGTGCCACCGGGCTCCCCGCCAGCGCCTTGCCATAACATCCCCTGGGATTTTATCTCCCCCTGATGCAGCCGGCTCCTCTCACAGCCTCACATTCCCGGGTGAGACTGAGAGGTGTATCACCATCCTCCACATTCCTTCCTGCTCTATAAATCCACTTCCTGGCGCTTTGATTTTTTTTTTTTTTTTTAACAGTTTAAGCCCAGCATGCAGAGACGGAATAAAATTTGCCTTTTGCTGGCTGAAACCTTGTGACTGCGGTGAAGGAGAGGGTGGAGGGAGGGCATTGCCTGCCCTTTGCTGGCCCCACCAGGGCTTGATGGCTGCCAAAAGCTCATCCATCACGCGGAGGAGCAGGACCAGCTCTCAGCCAATCTCTGGGTTGCAGGAGACCGGACAAAATAGGACATGGTAGGATTTTGCCCTTTCGCAGCCTGCCTGAGCTTGTCATGGCCTCTGCCATGCAGTGGCATGAGCTGCTTGGAGCCCACTCTGTCTCTCTGTCCGTCCTCCCCTGCAGGGCAGAGCCCCTGCCCCAGCCATGCTGGTGGCCGGGTGCTGGATGAGCTTGTCCCTAGGGAGCCAACGGCAGCTGCAGCCAAGAGCTGAAGTCATGGAGCTGGGGAGAGGGAAGGGCAGGGACGGGGAAGGAGAGGGATGCCAGGCTGGACAAAAGCAAACCGGGTGGAGGGAGGAGATGCTGTGGGCACTGCTGTCAGCCCACGGTGTGGCTGGAAGGGCTCAGCTCCAGGGAGACACTGCTGCCTCCCCGGAGCCAGCACGCTTTGCTAGAACTTGCTGGGGCCCCTGCGATGCTGTGGGTGCGACCTGGCAGGGTCACTGTCACTGAGCTGCTGGTGGAGGTGCCAGCCCATGCTCTTGGTCCTTGGGCCTGCTGCTGCCTCTGCAGTCAGCGACAGCCCTCCATTCCCCCAGAGACCAGTGCTGGCCCCCTCCAAACCCATCCTCAGGGAGTCCCTGGTGGCACACAGCCAGGCAGGATGCCCACAGCCTGCATCGGCCCTCAGGGAGTTCAGGCAGAGGCAGTGCTTTGGGAAACCCCCAGCCAAACAAAAATTCAAGAAAAGCCACTCACGGCCAAAATGTTCCTTCAGCAGTGCGCACAGCAATGGGCAGAGGCTGCCCATGCCCAGCACTGCCTGCCCAGCCCTCCTCCCTTCAGCACATGCCCAGAGTGGCCATGCCTGGCATAGGGAGGGGGTTTTTGACACCGTCTCCATGTGAATAGGCAGTGACGCTGAGCCAAACCACCCAGGGCTTTGCCAGGGTGGCTGGGAGCAGGAAGGGGACTGGAGATGGCCGTGTTAGGGCATGTCCCCCTTTCAGGAGATAGGGACGTGGGTGGCATAGTGCCAGGTACATCCCACTGGCCAAGGTTTGGAAGCCACTGCCAGTTTCAGGCTAGGGAGCAGAGCCACATCCCGGGGACCTCCCCTCCTCTCCCATAGCGCTCACGACACATGGGATTTGGGGAGCCCTCCTGGGTGAACCCCAAGCAACACAGCCCTGCTGGCATGGGGAAGGGAAAGCAGCTGGTGAAGCTGTGCCGTGCCATAGGGAAAGGAACCCCCCTGTGCTGTGCCAGCTCCAGAGGGCTTTGGGGAGCACCCACCACTCGCCTTGGTGGTAGCTGCATGACTGGTCCCCAGGATGTGGACAGGTTCCAGGGCTGGTGGAGTGGGGACCCTGCCATCATTCCCATCACCTCTGGACCAGGGCACAGCCAGGAGTGTCCCTGTGAGCCACAGCAGGGCAATAGGGGGGCTTGGACCCATCCCCAGAGATAAATAGAGAAAGAGGGTCCTTGCGCTGCAGAGGGGAACGGGACGGGTGCCAGGGAGGGAGAGCGGCCAGATGGGAGGAGAGGGAGAGGAAGAGGCAGACAAAGCTGCTTTGTGCGGGGCAGTATCTGGGGGGGGAAAGGGGGAGCATGGGGAAGGGGCCACTGGTGCCAGATGGGGGGACTGGGCTAGCTCCGTCCAACCCCATGATCCCCATAGCAGGGTGCACGAGATAGTCTATTGGGGTGCAGGAAGAAAAGATTTTTTTGTACTGTTAATAAATAAAAAAATACTTTTAAAAATAGTGCTTATTTTATCTTTACCCCATCCTTTTTTAATTTGTATTTTAGTTTCTGTTTCAAAATATATGTTAGTCCAGTAGTTTGTGTAGGTAATTTATAAATCAATAAATATATTGGGGGGGTGCAATCAAAAAATTTGGACCACACTGCTCTGCATGATGCTGGTGGGTGCTTCATGTTGTTAGAAACCAGAAACGCCCGCCCCCACCACCTTCAGCACCCTGGGGCGTAACACAGCACCTCTCCCTGCTGAAGACCATGAGGTCTGCTGGCCCCTGCAGAGATTTGGGCTGTCCCCACCCCCTAGCCGAGCATGAGTCCCATGCCCCTCCGAGGCTGTCCCAGCCTGGCTTTCCTCCATCCCCCCAGTCAGGCCCAGTGCCAGGTTTAGGCCATTATTTTATCATGGTTTTTTTCTTTCCCCATTTTCACAGGCCAATGCGGGTGTGTTGAGCTGTGGGGTGCCCCAGGAGACCCCGCTCCCTGCCCCACCACACCAATTCAGGGTCTCCTGCTCCCCAATTAGCAACTTGTCATTGATAAGCCCATCAAAAGGCTGCTAAAAAAAAAAACAACTAAGGAGTTTTGACACAAACTAGGGCAATAATCAGGTCTCTGTCCTCATTTTTAAATTACCCCTGCAGTCCCCAGCATCCATGCCAGCAGGGACCAGTTCCTGAAAGCCCCGTGGAGCAAGCACTGTCCGGCCAGCCCCATCCCACACCCACCGCAGCAACGAGGATGCCTTGAAGCAGAAAGGGGGCTGGGGAAGAGGCAGGGACATTTTGAGGTACAGGCCTGGCTGATGGCCACAACCCCCCAAGACTGTGCCTGTGGTGGGATGAGGAAGGCATGGAGGAGGATTGGGGATGGGGAGGAGATGCTGGTGGCAGCTTGCTGTAGCAGGAGGGGCTGGAGCAGTTCCAGGGGATACCGAGGACCCCCTTGGTGATGTTCCACCACCACCTTTCTAAACCCACAGGGGCAGGGAGGGGAGCAGGGCTGCTCCCCACCACAAGCAGGGGGTAAAGACAGTGCTGCCCTGGGCAGGAGGGGCCAGGGCTGACTGCGGGGGGGATTCAGATACCCCACGGGGTACCTACCATGAGATGCTAGCAGGATTTCGGCAGGAAAACAGCTGCTGCAATGTGTGCTTGGCCCTGGGATGAGGAACACAGCCCGGGCTCGGTTGTCCATGCATGAAGGACGCAGCCTTTTGCAGTCAGCTCCAGCCCCATACACAGAACTGGTCACAAGGGCAACTCTTCCTGGACCAAGCCACGGTCACCAGCATGTGGCAAAGCATTTGTCCCTCCAAAGCGGCCATCTGGGAGAAAGCATCCTTCATCCCAGCAGAGCAGCAGGGAACTGCAGCCTGGCCGATTTCTGGCTGGGTTGACCTCTAAAACTCAGCCAGCGGCCAGGCTGGTGCTGCTTACATGAGAGCAAGGGCAGGAGGACCCCTCCGCAGGGTCACGAGGAAGGACACTGCTGCCACAGAGCTGCCATACACTTTTGGGTGTATACACCTTTGGGGACAAGGAAAAGCTCGAGTGGTGTGACCAGGGCTCTGCTTACTGTTTTATCCCTGGGGAATATCCATCATGACAAGTATTTGGGTAATGGGGGTGGCTTCTGTCCACACCAGCTTCCCACGTGCCTGGCTTTCAGCCTGGGTGACATTTGGGCAGGAGGGACACTCCGAGAGCCCCCTCCACATCTGGGCTTTCAGGCACGAGACCAGGTTTGCCAAGGTGGATTTTCTGTGCAGGGAACAGGACTTCCAGCCTCCTCCTGGTGCTGCACCCAGCACCACAGGCAGCTCCAATGCTGCTCCAGCTGCCCAGCAGCCCACTCCAGCCCCGACAATGTCTCTGCAGCTCAGTGCCACAAGGCTCCAGGTTCATCTCTGCACCAGCAAAGTTATGATATGGAGGCAAGATCACATTTTTGTACCAAAAATAATATTTATTTCTCCATCTTTTGTACATACAAACTATCACAATAACACAGTGCTACCAGAGCATCACTTGCCCACAGCTGCAAAGCCATGAAAAAAGGCTTTATATTAAGGGAACTGTTACAAGAAAATAAAAGCTCTCAGGCAAGGTTCCAGGCTGGCTTGACTGCAGCTCACATATCCCAATTTCTCTTTGATTCTGCAGCTTTCAGGGGCTGCTAAATGCAGCCATGGGCATTTGGCTGCACAAAGGCAACTCCTGCCTGCACTTACCAGCCTGGCAGAGCCCACCATCACCCTGAGGGTGGAATATCTCTTGGCCCTACAAGGAGCTCTCTGATGCCCCAGGCACTGAGAAGGCAGAGGGGCAGATACCTTAATTGTCCTACCTGCCCTTTTTGACTCTCTCATCCCTTTCCTGGGGGGGGGCACGAGAAGGGGTCAAGCCTTGTTTCTTAGGAGGCTTCTAGTTCACCCAGGTTGGAGTGCGGGGAGTCCCTAGACTGCGGCCAGCAGCATTCCCCTCTACAATCAGCCTTTTTCTCTTTGAAGCACAAAGCTCTTGTGCGCAGGCACGCACCCACCTCTTCCCAAGGGCCTATCTGCAGCCGCTGCCTTGCTGTTATTCTCTCTGGTTCATGCACCGCTGGGTTTGTGTGCCGGAGCCAAGCACCTGGGCTGTGAGCGAGATAATAGACATGAAGTGCATTTGAAGCAGGGAGCAGTCATCATGCCCTTCACAAAGAGCCCCGCTGAGCGCAGCCACCGCCACGAGGGGACTGGTGGCTGTGCCACGTGCCATGAGGGGCTGCTGGGCTGGGCTGACCTGACACAGGGGCACACACTCTCCTCAGCTCACCCAGCTTTTTATTAGCACTTCCAACCTGTGATGTAATAACAAGCCCCAGGAACACCTGAAATACTACGAAAAACAGAATTATACTATTATTGAACATAAAAGTGCATTAAAACTAAAAGCTGCAAAGGCTCCGTGTGACTCCAGGAGGGACCAGTGCTCCCAGTAGTGCTTGGGCAGGCACAGGCTCCCACAGGAAAGAGCCTGCCCTGTGCTGGGTGACCCCAGCCATGCTGAAAGGCCCCCAGACCCTGCTGTACCACTTGTGCTAGCTCACCCCTCCCTGGGTGGCTCTCCCAGATCGGAGGGTGCCAACCTGCCTTTTTTCCAAGAGCATTCCAGCCACATTCTTTCCTCCACCCTGCTGGGTACCCCAGCTCCTACCTGGGCTGGGATCAGCCTGCCTCTTCCTGCAGGGATGCAACAGCAGCCAAGCTGATTGCCAGTCCCAGGTGATGCTGGGCTCTTACGGATCACTCCATTACATCAATGTTACAAATATGTTAAATTAGAACAAGAAAACAACTCAACACCTGGAAGCCACAAAATGGGGCAGACCTATTCCCACCATAAACTATTCCACCAAGAGCCAGCGCCCTGCCAGACAGGACCTGGGGTCCCTGCTTTGGCACCCCAGCACTAAGCTATGTGTAGGGAGGGCTGTGACTTTACCCTCTGTCCCTGCTTTTTTGCCCAGTCTGCTTCAGCATGAGAACTACAGATGATGTTCCCCCCTCTTGGCTGAAGCTTTTGACCCTTTGGTTGTCTACAGGGGCAGACCAAAGATCAGACAGGAGAGCTAAAACAACACAAAAACTGGCACAAATGGCCCCAAGAGCAAGAAGGAAAATAAATTACCCTTTATAGCCATGCACAAATCCCAGAGTGAAATTTTATTTTACTTACTGAAAGCTCTCACAGGTCCAACAGTTTTCTGCCTTTGTCCTGGGGTGACGTCTAGCTTGAGCAGCTGATGACCTCCGTGGTCTCCTCAAGGACTCCTCCATCTCTTGTCACCTTGCTGGCTTTGCTGGTCTTGCTTGGTTCTGAAAACAAGGTGTTGTTAAAAACAGGGGGGAGAAGCACCTCCAGGCCAGCTCTGGTACAGACCACCTTCATCGGGGACAGCAGCTGGCTGGGTTGGAGGAGCTACCTGACTTCAGGACACTGGTGAATTTAGAAGTTTCCACCACGGGATCCAGGGCTGCAAAATGCACCATGTTAAGGGTTCAGGCCTCTGCCTGTCTTCACCCCAACTCTAGACAGCAGGCGTAGCTCCCCAAGGGGCAACACTGTGACCCAAACGGGACTCCGCACCTCAAGACACAACCTCCTTACGAGACCCCCGTGCACCCCACGGGAGAGGACAGCGGCGGTGTAACAGAGGATGCTGCCCACCAGGCTCCCGCAGGGTTGTGCCAGCAGAGGGTTACAGCCTCCCGAATCTCGTCACGCTTTGGCCTTATCCATATAAGCCCGGCATTGCCTTCTGGACGCAGCCGAGTGCTGGTGTCCTAATAACGAGGCCCAGGCAGTGCCTACCCTTAAGAAGCCTTTATAGCTTAAGGCCTGAGCTCATCCAGCTCAGGAGGCCACGCTCAAGCTGGCAGCCCTGAATTAGGGCAGCCGCTGAGCGCCGACAGGCAGCGGGGCACTTGGTGGCCGGCTGACCACTGGCACCGCCGCGGGCAGGGCATGTTGGGGCAGGCACCAGCACAGCCACGCGGCGCTGCCTGCACAAGCTCCTGCCTTCAGTGCTTCGGAAGATGTATTTTTACGACTGGGAGGGGACAGGCTCAGGAATACAAAGCAGCAGCTGAATTGCTGCCCAGACACTGCAGGCATGAGAAATTAACTCCTTCAGGACTGAAAAACCTTACACGCTGTCACCCTAGCTCCTGAGATACCAAGGGCAGGCATACAAAACCACGCAGAGGAGAAGCCGTAGGCTCCTGTGGAGGATTTAAAAGCCTTTCAGACTCTGCTGAATAACTACCATGAACCCAACATCCCTCTCTCACCCTGGAGCACCCCTGAAACTACCCCCTCGCCTCTCCTTGCTGGCTCTGCCTCTCTCTGCGCTGCTCCCCAGCCTCAGCCCCACGGGGTGTCCACTTCACCAGCAGCACAGCAGGCAGGAGACATCACTTATGGGTCTGTCCCTCACCCCCCTAAACCAGAAAAGCAAAAGACACGTCAGCTGTGCGTGAGAGGAGGACAGGACAGCACTTCTGCCTTGTGCACAACAGGTCTGACGCATGCAGAGCCTGGCTGGAAAGGGACCGACAGCCTCCAAACCCAGACAAGGACCACCTCCCTTCCCCTTCCAGGTCTGCTGTCAAGATGTCCTCTGTGCAGGGTGGGCGTTTTTCAGCACTGGATGCTGGTATGTGGATCCTGTGCGGGTACTGCTGATGGGTCTACCCCTCCGGGAAGTCTCATGTTGCTGCTGCTGGGTTGCACAAGAGCTGCCCAAGAGCTGCTCTCCCATCTCAGTCCAGCAGTGAGCAGGGACGAAGCATTTGATTTGCGCAGACAACACAGGGAGCATTCAGAGCTGCCAGGCTTTGTGCACTGATCCCCTCAGGGCTACAGCAGAAAGGGATGGGGAGGGGGGTGGGTGAGAGATGTCCCCCAGCTGCCAGCTGGACATAGTGTAGCTAGAGCGAGCTGAAAGAAAGCAGGAGCCTATACTCAATGCACTTCTTGTCTTCTTCATCCCTCAGCAAATCCTCCTCTCCCCAACGGCCCCACTCTGATCCAGCAGCCCCTTCTCCCCCCAGGCTCTTCCACGTCCCCCAACCCCTGTCCCAAGCCCCAACCCGCACACTTCTCACTCCTCTGGGCAGAGCCATCCTGCTCCCACAGCCCAGCTCTCCCCCAGGCAAAACCCGTTCCCAACACACAGCACGATCCCAGCAGACTGCTCTCTCCCTCCACCTCCGTTCCTTGCAGGTCCCAAATATTCCCTCACACCCCCACTGACACTCTCACATCTTTCTCAGCCAGTGAATTTTCTCACATCCTCCCACCTTTTTCTTCCATAAATGTATTCGGCTGCTTTTTTTAACCCATGTAAATCATAAGCATGTGCAACATCCTTTAAAGAGGAAGGCTGTGAAACTACAGATTGGTATTTAAGCCTGCCCCTCCTGACTTCATTCAAGCTCTTGCAGAAGAGACATAAACATCTCCAATTTATAATTTCATACGCCTCCTTCATGCCCCTTTTCTGAATTAAGCAGCCCCAGGTTTACCCAGTCATCCTTACTGCCTCCCTCTGCACCTTATCTAGCTTATGATGTCCCTCCTCAGGCAGGGGAAGCAGAACTGCAGGCAGCACAACACATTTAAAACAAAAAAAGCCAGTGCTGTGATTGCTTTTCCTTCCTCTCCTTCCTTTCCCAGGGATTCCTAGCTCTCAGATGGGGATTCTGGGTTTTAACTAATGCAGAGCACTAGGGCTGACATTGCCACAGACACCCCATAAACCCCATGTTTCGCTCCAAGTGGCAGTGGTCAGCTTGGAGCATCCCCTGCTCACAGAGTTAAAAGGGAAAGGCACACAGGGCAAGACAAACCCTTCAAGATGCTGTAAGCCACCGAGCATCCAGCTGAGGTTCTTCTGCAGTCCTTCACAGTTAGTCTTTTGTTTTTTCCTACTGAAAGAGTCAGAAACATTCCTACTATTCACAGTCTTCCTGATAGATTCTGTTTCCTGCCTTTTAGCCTGTTAAGAAATGGGTTAGCAGTCACATAGGAACATCCCTTTTCATCCCATGGGAGCTTAGCTTCTTTAGGAGACTACAAGAGACCCCTTTGGAAATCCAGATGGGCTTTATCAACTGGCTTTATCAACTCATGCCATCATCATCAGCAGCAGGACAACAGGAAAATACTGGAGCTACTGAACATTAGCAGTTTTTTGGGCAATGAGTATTTATGGCTTTACCAAGGGATTGCCAGGCTGGAAATCCATGCCCAAAGATGTTACTTCTGGTCATCCCCAGCAGATCTCATTTGAGATGGCAGCGACTTTACAGAGGACTGACAAAACATGTCAGGATGACTCAGAAATTCTGCCTCCTACCCACGATCCACAGATTTTTGCCCTGGCATGATTGCACCCACCAGCAGAGGCTGCAACCTGCCCTGCTGCCCTGGCTCAGTTTGGGGTTAGCACTACCTGGGTTAAAGATGACTACCGTCTTCTCTCCCACAAACCAGGCAACAGCAATGGGACAAGGGCTAACGTGTCTGCTCTGTGCACCACAGCTTCATCCTGTTTGAGGAAGAGTCCCCTGCAACCAGTCCAGCTCAACCCTTGCTGTCTTTCCTTTGGGTGCCTGGGCCAGCAGCGATGGATTTGTGATTGATTTTCAGCCTTCACTTTGCTGTGTGGTGGGGAGCAGATGGTATATGTGTGACGTCAAGGCAACAGAAAAGGACACCGGTTGAGTCACTTCAACCACAAACCAATTCTGAATCATATAGCTGAAGCTCTGAGGGTAGGACAAGTGCTGAGCCAGACTGGAGGAGGACACTGAGCTATTGTGTGCATGCCCTGCCATGGTCTGCACGCCTTTCTCAATGAGCTGGCTGCAGCAGTCCCCTTTTGGTGACCTCGCTCCCCCACAACAGGTCCTTTAAGCATTAAGCAGAAGCCCGGCAGCTTTTCCCATTCCTTTGCAGTCTAGGGATGGAGCTGCTTGTGGCTGAATAGACACAGCTGCCTGGGCAGGATGGGAGTCAGAGATCAGAGCTGACAAGGCTCACACGCTGAGCTCCTGTCTTCCTTGGCAGCCGTGACGGAGGATGGAGAAATGTCCTGACAACTGGTAGGGGGGCGATGGAGAAGCACAATATGTCCCACTGGGAGAGCCCCTGGTGACTGCAAAGCATCAGGCAGGAGGCTTACTGGGAGGAGGACTCGGAGAAGCACCAGCTCCAGAGGATCCTCTGCAAACACACAGTCTCAGAGCACCACGTAGCAATGCCAAAACCAGCACAGGCTTGGGACCTGGTGTGGGTTAACCCGTGGGCGGCTCAGCCTCCTACAGGCGCTTGCTTACCCCCCCCCAGCGGGATAAGGGTCAGAATTGGTAGGGTTAGGGTTGAGATAAAGGTGGTTTAATAGGTAAAGCAACAGCTGAGCACACAAGCAAAGTAAAATAAGGAATTCATTCACCACTTCCCACTGGCAGGCAGGTGTTTGGCCATTTAGCGGCTGGTGAGGTTTAGCTGCCCAGCGGGGTTAAACATGACAGGACCACACAGATACCACATTGTACTGAAACCACCTTCTGAAAAGAGAAAAAAAAAGAAGAAAACCCAGAGAGCAGGGGAAGGAAATCCCACAGTGATAGCCAGAGTTCAGGCTCATGAACCGCCCCCCCACCCCCCGCCGCTCCTACCCCCGTGAGTGTGATGTAAGGGGAGCCCTCTTGGCCCTTGCACCCTGTAGGCAGTGAGTCAGGGCCCCTTGTTTTTTGTAGGTGGGGAAAGGGAAATCCTCCCCCTCCAAGGGAAGCCAAGTCTGAAACAGCTGTGAACGTGGAGAGTGTTCTCCCAGGGTTTTGATTACAGCAGGAGAGCTTCCTACGATCAGAGCACACAGTGCTCCTCTGGGAAAGGGCCAGAGGGGTGAAACCAAGTCAGCGACACGTCAATGGGACACAGGGCACGCCATCACCAACAGCTGAAGTGGCGTACAGGAGCACACATCGTGCTATGGTCATATGTACCTATTGGTTCTGGGCTGCTGACACTCACAGCCACGGTCCCATCACCGGTGGAGGACCACAGGCACCCTGCGCATCCAACGGCACCAAGACACGTCTGCCATGCAGACACCAAGCTGATCAGGGTCTGAGGGGGCAGCAAGGCTACTCTAACCATGCACTAGCCTTGGACCTCGCTGAGGCCAAAAGGCAGAACAGCCCATTACTTTAAATCCCTGCCCTTTTCTGCATGTAAAAGATGGGCAAACATCCCACTGCTGCTGTAGGCTGCTGAAACTGAGTTGGAGATTTCTCTCCATGCTTCTCCTGACCCCCCTTCTCCTACAGTTGAGACAGAAAAGTTGTAGCTTCATTTCTGCTACATCTCTACTCTGGTTTTCTTTTTCCAAATGCTTGGCTGAGAGATCTTCCTCCTCCACTCTTTTGGTCTGGTCACCAGCTTGCAGCCACTTCTGTGGCACAGATCTGGCACCATGTGTCCTCACTCCCACTTTGGGTCTTGTTTTTCTCTGCTTTCTTTTCCACCCTGAGCACACTATATCCCCTCTACCCAGAATCTCCCATACAGGGACCACATTCAGCAGCACATAAGCTGCTCTGACATCTCTTCACACTGTTCTCCTCAAACTCTGTCATTCCTGAACCTGCTTCCAAACTGTCTCCTTTACCAAGCCCTCTTGATCTCTCTTCCTTCTGCCCCTAACATGGCACAAGGCTCTTCTCTCTTCTCCTGTAGCTGCTGGCATCTGGCAGTATCCCCATATATCCCACTACTATCTCGACTCTTTCCATCTCTTTGCAAGTCTCCTGGCAGAAGTGCAACAGTCCTGTCTTGACTGCACTTAGGCACATAAAAGGTACGATTCTGCTTCCTTAGCCTGGAAGAAGACATTTTAGTAGGGCCTGTTGTGATAAGAGAAGGGGTAATGGTTTTAAACTAAAAGAGGATAGATTCACACTAGATATAAGGAAGAAATTTTTTATGATGAGGGTGGTGACACACTGGAACAGGTTGCCCAGAGAGGTGGTAGATGCCCCATCCCTGGAAACATTCAAGGTCAGGTTGGACGGGGCTCTGAGCAACTTGATCTAGTTGAAGATGTCCCTGCTCGTTGCAGGGGGTTTGGACTAGATGACCTTTAAAGGCCCCTTCCAACCCAAACTATTGTATAATCCAAAAAAAGTCTGGCGTCCCAGTCCACATCACTGGGTGGGAGAACAGACGAGGGCAGGCGGGAGCGCACAATGAAAGGTGCTGTGTAAGCCAGCACGAATGGAGGGGTGGAGAAGCTATTTTGGATATGGATTAAAAGGATGTAACTCATCAGCAACTGCAGCAATACCAGCTGGGTATGTGAACCATGCCATGGTTTCCTTGACAGCTGAGAGGAAGGAACAAACACCAAGTAGTAATAGTAGGCAGCATTTTTTTCCTTCCCTTACCAGCCCTGGAGCTCTCTGCGGGAAGAAGCACAGAGGCAGCACAGCCTGGCAAGCAGCACCTATCCTGCCACACTCCCCTGCTCCAGCGGGACAGGCCGCCAGCCTGCAAAGCTTCCTGTAAAACATCCATCACTCTGGCCCCATTAGCCACCTGCAAAGAAAACACAGGACCCCGTGACACCCACATGGCAGAAACAGGGAATGGAGGCCAGCATCTGGACTCCTTCACAGAAGTTTTGTCAGCGACAGCCTCGCACCCTACTCCACTACAGAAAATAGCATCTTTTGCCTCTTGTATCATGGAAAGGGACAATAAAAATTCCGCACCCTGTTCCTCCATGTCTCTCAGGTATGGGGTAAAATTCAGTAGGTCTTCACTCTATATATGCTTTGAGGGAATGTTTTCATGCCCCATGGGTATGATGGGGGGTGGGAAGGCATCCACCTCCCCCCCACCTCTGGATAGGAGGGAATGGATTAGGACCCAGACTGCCTGGCAACACCTTCCTCCCCGGGGAGGAGGGGGTGGGGACAGCTCCGCCAGGATTTTTGGGCTTGTTGTCTAAAGCCTTTCGCTTCCTCAGAGATCCCAGCTGTTGGGTTATTTGCTGCTGACAGAGGCCTCGCTGGCTCCTCTGCTGATCTCCCCCAGGGTCTTCTCCCTCTCTGCTTGGCCCAGTTGTCTCCTTGCTCCTCTCCAATGAGCGTCCCAGGGTGCTAATGCCACCCTGCCCTCTAATCTCCCTTTCACTCTCATGATGGTGCTCAAGCCACTAAGGAGATTAGCCTGGTCTCAGCTGCTCATCCTCCCTAGCAACAGGGATGTCACCCTCGGGGGAGCCATGTGCAGGGGTGACACATGTGCTGCCACCACCCCAGTGGCAGTGCAGCTCTGGTGCCCCCTCCCGTCCAGCCACAGACCCAGAGGAGGTGCCTGAGCCGCAGCGTAGGATGAGATGTGCTGGGACCAAGCGTTGGTAGGATATATTCCCCTCCCAAGCTGGGAACCTGGGAGAACTGCACCCATCCTCGTGTTGTTTGTGTGGGAATCCCCCAAGCTTGAAAAGAAGAGGGCCAGGACACCCAGGCAGAAGATGGAGCCCCCTTGCTGGGGCACAGCCTTGTGCTCCACCAGCACAGCAGCGGGTTTTAAAAGACCATTAAACCCCCAGTCCTAAATAAAGCAGCGCATTCCCGCTGCCTCTGCAAAGCCAGGCGGAGGTCGTGAGCTCCAGGCACAAACCCCTCACCGCTCGCCTTGAAGAGGAGCCTCCTCGCTACCCTGCGCATCCTCCCCCGGCCGCCGGCACGGCACCGAGGCGGTTAACGCCGAGTGCACGGGCTCTCTGCAGATCCTCGTTTCCGTGACAACAGCTCCCGATGAAACCCAGAGCTGTAAAATCCCATTAAACATCTGTGAGAGCCTGCCTGCGCTGCCTGCACAGGCTGCCACCTGCCGGCAGGCAACCCCGTCCGTCCGTCCGTCCGTCCCCCGGCCAGGCTGACCCACATTGCCCACGGCAGGGCAGAGCTGGTGGCACCCAGCACCCCAGAAACATGGCTGAGGGGAGCAGGGACAGCACCAGCATGCTGGGGGGAAGCCTAGGGCATGAAACCTGGCTCCCAGACCCGGCTTTTGGGCTAGTGGAGGGAGGCTGTAAGGATCCGAGGGTGCAGGTGTACACCCCACGAGTCACCAGAGCTTTAGGGGGGGCCCTAGGGGAGACACAACACCCATCACTGTGACTTTGGCTGGCAGAGATGCTCCTTTTGGAGCAAACCAGTCCAAATTCACCCGTGGGGGCTCTCAAACTTTTGAGGGCAGGTTTGAGCGACAGCGGTAAGCCACTGGCATCTATTACAGCTTTCTAGTTTCTGACACTTATACATCCGCTTATGCCAAGCCCAAGCGGAGGGTCTGGGCTGCTGCAAAGGGTCTCTGAGGATGAGACAGGGTGGTGGCCCAGTGGAGACTTCAAGCTAAACTCAGCCCAAGCCAGACAACAGGACTGGAAGGCCGAGGAAGGATGCTGTGACACTGATAGCTGGGGTCCCCACCTCACCTCTGTGCTTCATGTACTCCCCTCCAGCTTTAGCATACTCAAGGACTTCTAAAAACTCTTTTACTCTGCCTGATTCAAGAATTTTGGGCTTTTACCTCTCCATGCTTCTACCATGCCTGCAATAGGAAAAGGCATCAGGAGAACACAAGTAGAAAGTTAGGTAGGTGCTACACATCTAAGGTGATGCTCCTGATGGCAGAGCTCAACTGATGTGTTCCTGCTGTGGGTAAGAAAAGCAGTGCTGAGTTTAGTCTGGTATCACACAAAGGGCTCTTTGGGTACTGGGCAAACAGGAGATCCTAAGGAGTTACTACTCCTCCTGGGGGAAGTGGTCCAGGAGAGAATGGGCACCATCCCTAGAGGGGAAGCTCAAACAACAGCACAGGAACAATCCATTCCCATGCACCTGTTGCCGGGGCTCAGTGACCTTAGATGAAAGAACCCAGACACACACAGTGTCCAGGCTTATTATAGTACAGCCTATTATACAATATATAATAATATATAAGCCCTATATATACATAACAATATGTAAGTACAATGAGGTTCCTGTATCCAAAACTGACTGCAGGACTGCTCAGCCAGAGATAACTTATTTGTTGGATCTTCCCCTGAGCTGTACCCTAAGTTGCTCCCCTATGCTCCTGGATTCAGAGGCACAGAAGCTGCAGCTTTTCCTTCCATTTGCAAGTGCTGCTGTGTCACTTGGATCCTGGGAAAAAGCCTCTCCTCTGCTCAGGGAAGGATGGGGCAGGGGCAAGCAGGGAGCAAACAGTGCCTTCTTCACCCTCCACCATCATTTAACTCCATCGCCAGGTATAGGAGGGAAAACAGTCACAGGGACTTGCAGCAGCAGGAGCCCTGGAAACTCTGGCATCTGTGGGAGCCAGGGGAATCCAAAGGGGCTACGGATGAAAGCTGACACAGAAAGAAAATATTCTTTTTGAGCTACAATTGCTGGCACAGCTGCTGGCCAGACCCCCTTCTGAAAACTGAAACATGCCAGCAAGGGGATGGAAATCATTAACTTGTTTGTTTGCATGATGTAACCACTTCCATCTCCCTCTGGCCCTTGAATTAGCTCAGATTTCTTAAGATTTCCAGCACCCCGATGCTGCAGCGCCTGGGGCTCCCCCAGAGCAGCAGGCAGGGGGTGAGAGAACCACTAACAGAGAAGACAGGGCTCCCTCTCCCCTCCTCCTCAAATGGTTTTAAAGGCAGAAGCCATGGGCACACGGCTTTTCTGCAGGAGTAGATGTCCAGGAAAGAAGCCAAACAGCACCCAGGAGAAACCCAGAGCAGTTTGATGCTCCTTTCAAAGCACAGAGGCTCAGAAAGCCCATGGCCTCAGAAGGGAATGGAAAAAAACCCCTCAGTCTTGCAAATAAAGCATTTGGCTGAAAACTACAGGGTGATCTAGGACCGATGCTGATGCAGGGTGGGGACCTCTGTGACAAGAGGAGCTGGGACACAGCTCTGCTAGACACTGAGCATGCATTTAGTGGGCTGGCTGGTTTTGCTGTGGCAAGCCAAGCCTTTGGGGTACCTGGGCTCAGCTATAGTGACAGTGTGGCTCTACAGCCTTATCTGTGTGTGCTCTGGATCACGACCACCTTGTTAGAGGCAGCAAAATAGGGGGAGGGAGGGAGGAATGTGAGAGCTTGCAAAGCATCTCACTGCGGGAGTTCAAGCTGCTAGGAGGAGGGGATGCGTTTCAGGAAACCCAAAGAGGCAGGAAATCAAGGGAGAGGGACAGTAATTGAGTCCATATGTTGGAAGTGAAGAATGCATCTGGTAGCAGGGAGCAGACTAAGGGAGAAAGCCCATGCTGTGGGGACAGCACAGGGCACTCACAGAATCACGTTAACCTCCTGGGCCAAGCAGAAGGCTGAATTCAGACTAACCACAACCGCTGAGTTGGGTCACTTGTCACTTGTGTGCGCTTTCAGGCCTGTGACTATAGTAGCTACAGGTTCAGGAGGCTTCCAACCTTAAACTCGTTAACATCCTACTATAACAGGTAATGTTGCAAAAAGGTAATGGAAATGGCTGTTTTATTGCCAAGTGACAGGGTTAGATCTACACCCATGTCCCTGAGCATGTATGGAGCTAGGAAGGAAAGTGGACAACACTAACATCTGAACATGGTATTGCCATTCATCAGGCAGTGCCAGGAGGGACATCAGGTCCACTCTGCTCCCAGAAAGCACTACAGCTTTGATGCAGGAGTACCTGCTATTGTAGGATTCACTCACTCACAGGTAAAGGCACAGATGGGGTGATGAATGAGGAACCTGAGTCTGCACAATCGTCGCAAGGCTATCCCACTGGTTTAGGTACTCCCAAAGTCCAGGCTACAGTGCTGGGAAAGCTCGTAAGACTGTTTATGGCCTCTCCCCCTCCTCCCTTCTAAAACACATTTGCAAAGAAATCTGAACTGTATGTGGTTGGAATAGAGGAGCCTAATGTCCAACTCCTACACTAAAAGAGCACAGCATAATGGCTTGGGAAGGGGGGAGAAGAGCTGTGATTGCTAATAGCCACCGAGCCTCCCAAGAAAACAAAGGAGGAGATGGAGTACAGGACTACAGCATGGAATGGCCGTATGGGCTTTTGGTGTGTCATGCAAATTGCTGCATTTTATACAGGGAAAAAGCCTCTCAGGAAGGCCCCCAGGTTTGGCAAGGTTCTCTGTATCTTAGCAGGCTTTGTACATTGCTGAAAATGG
The DNA here is from genome assembly GCF_964188355.1 of Buteo buteo. Classification (NCBI taxonomy): domain Eukaryota; kingdom Metazoa; phylum Chordata; class Aves; order Accipitriformes; family Accipitridae; genus Buteo; species Buteo buteo. Next base: position 20,882,141 of record NC_134194.1, on the reverse strand, counting down.
GTTTACTGTGGCTTGTCCAAAACGTATGTTTAAAGCTCTCCAGGCAAACCTGCAAAGTGCTGCTCTCAGGACTTACCCTCTCAGTAAAGAAGAGAGTAATACCACTCATGCTGTCCCAAGCCTCCATTCCTGGGAATCCAGCTCCAGAGCATTTCTCTCTTCACCTGTAGCTCTCTGCACACATTATTAGTAGGGCTTTGCATCCAGTCCAAAACTTCTGCTGTCCCAAACACCTAATTGCATCTCATACCTGCATTCATGTCTACTAGCTGTTCTCTGCTGCTGTCACTCCCGGTGTTTCTTCTCTGCCTCCTCCTTCAGGAGCTTTGCACAACATATTATCTGTTTCATGCTGCTTCTGATTCTCCATGACAGCTTGCTGCAGAACAGGAGAAAGAGCTGCTTGGGGGCTGCAGGATGATTGGGTGGGGGAAAAAACCCACAAAAGCAGTTAACATCCCTCTTTGGAAGAGGGGGAGTAAGAAGCATGGCAGGTCTGGGCAATGAAGGAAACACTTAAGAATTAAGAGGAGAAAAGTGCATCTTGTTCACCAGAAACCTATTTCAGTTCTATGAAGACACTATCAACAGTCATTTTCTGGGGGTCAAACAGAAAGTACTGGCCCAGTACCGTATAAAGGTCCTCTGTGTTTGAGTACATCATTTGCAACTTCTCATGCTGTGTCTTGGCATCCTTAACAAGGTTGTGAAACCCACAAGTCAAGGACCATAAACGAAACATCACGTGGAAAACATCAGAGTGAGCAACAGACCACAGAGAACTGCAACATTCAACCTCTGCTGTGGTTTCTCTCCACTCAAAGGTTTCAGCAGTAGCACAGATGCCACCATCACCAGACCATGATGCTGAACACTCTGTGGTCCACACCACGACAGAAGTGCCTTTTCCCATGACAGACCCTTCTGCTTGCTCTCTCCAAACTTTGCCAAGACCTGTAAATCCCTTTTGCCATAGCTCACATCCACTTTGAAACATTTTTCTTCCTAAAAGCAAAAGGATATTGTAATTTTTTCCCATAAATTTGTCGTCACTCTCATTTGTGTCAGCTGGAAAGTTCAGAATATTACACTGCACATTCAAAAATCTGTTTTTTTGTCATGTTTAAGCTTTTCTTCAAGTTCTCAGCAGACACTGAAAAAAAAGACAAAAATAGAGAAGGAGATTCTTAAAATACCTGCTTTAAGCATGAACATAGTTTTTACCCTGCAATTGTCATCAGTACTCCAGACGTACCCCATGACAATCCCTTTGACCTCACTGCCAGAAGTGTGGCTCACCCCCCCACCCCCCCTCCCCCGTTCAGATCCAGGCAAATCCCGCCCCCTCTCCGGATAATTAACTGCTTCAGGCAACACCTCAGTGCTCTCTCAGCAGCAGATCTCCCAGGATAAGTGGTCCTTTCCGTTCCTGGATAGTGTGTGTGCTCAGACTAAGGGCAAAGCTTGCTCATACATATGCTCATGTGCATTTCACAGGCAGATGAGAGAGCTCTGCAGCATAAATACAAACCAAGCCAGCACCAAGGCTCAAGGCTCCCCACCCCCACTTTTTTTTTTTTTTTTTTTGCAGTAGTTTGGTATGGGACACACACACACACCAGGAAAGGTCTGCACGCTTTAACAATCTCCAGTCTCTAAAATGAGATAAAAAGGTGATTTCTTTGGACCTATTGTTTAAAGCTGTTTAAAGACTGACAGCCCCAGAGAAGGGTGCGAAGACAGCATGAAGCGACCTGCCCAACTCTAGTACAACACAGCGGGGCTGGCTCAGCAGCCTGGGACAAGGGATGGGACAGAGTTATACTGGAGATGTTACTGTATGTTAGAAGAAGGCTTATTAGCTGCATATAAATATTAGACCAGGTAAGACAAAGAGCAGAGCACCAGGGGTACGTGTCAGGGAAGCAGTCAGGCATTCGGCAGAGAGCTTTCGTCCTCTGAGGGACAGATACATCTGCAGTCAGCATCCTGCTGCTGCCTCTTGCTTTCCTTCCTCCCTGGACACTGACTCAGCATCACCAGTCTTTTATCACAGGACAAAACAATAGGTAACGTTCCTTCCAGGCATCACATCCGCTTGTTTCATCGATGTTTCTTTCCTTTGCCACCCTGCGCAGTACAGCACACCTGCAGCACTAATAGGAAAAAGGCTTCTACTGTAACACCACAAATAAGGCATCTTCGGGATGCAGCCTCAGGCTTTACAGCCACAGCCACAGCAAGGAGCCAAAATTGTCTTTGCTCAGAGCAGCCGAGATCCAAACCCCTGTTCCCCATCCACAGCAAACATCTTGCCTTCACGGGGATCACTTCTGATCCCAGGACTTTGTGTCTTGGAGCTGGTCATGAGAAAAACTGGTCAGGAAAACAGGACTGTACAGAAGGCATTGAAAGCCTAGTCAGCAGGTATTTCCAGGTGCTGGAAATCCTCTGGGTGTATTTCCTAGCCACCCACAAGCAGGTGGCTGGGAAATAAACCCAGAGGGTACCAACCAGTTCCCTGAGCTGCCCACAGAAAAGCACTCACCTTGCAGAGAGCTGATTTCTCTAGTTCTGTACAGACCTGCTCCACAGTCCCCAAGCTATCATCCCTCACAGACCTACACGTTGGGTCCTGCTTTTGTCTGCAGAGATTGAGCCCACACACCGTATCATGCTCAGGCCCACTCTACCAAGCAAAAGAAAATAAATTAGGTCTTAGTGCCAGAGGCAGAAGGTAAGTGAGTAGGTGCAGGATGCATGGAGGCACTAGGACTGGCAGGCAGCAATCTTTTTCTTTGCCATCACCAGCTCCCACTTGTAAGATCAAATGCAGAAAGCATTAAAGTCATGCCTGCAGTCCCACATACTTCAGACCTATCAAGCACTTGTTTCCTGCTGACCTGAGCCAGAGTCCAACACAGCAACAAGCACAGAAATCAGCAGGAGAATAAGGCAGAAAGATGTGTTTAAACAGAGATAAAGAGATGCTTCCCGAGATGAGCACCGACCAACCGAGTCTCAAGGGACCGTCACTGAGCATGTCCATGCCACAGGGTCGTGCAGCAGCACAGGCACATGTCTGAAGCAGCTTGCTAGGTGAGACCTTCTGCTTTTTGGACTCCCACATGACTGAATACAGGCAGTTACTGAAAAACAACTGCTCATTACTTGTGCTGCTTCCCAACCTGTTACAGCAACCAGAACTATGAACAGGTATGTTTTGTCTCCAGAACAGTTTTGCATTCAGATTCCATCCTCGGGCAAGTTATCAGGAAGGAGAATAATCATAGAATGGTTTGGGTTGGAAGGGACCTTAAAGATCATCTAGTTCCAACGCCCCTGCCATGGGCAGGGACACCTTCCACTAGGTGAGGTTGCTCAAAGCCCCATCCAACCTGGCCTTGAACACTTCCAGGGATGGGGGCATCCAAAACTTCTCTGGGCAACCTGTTTCACTGTCTCACCACCCTCACAGTGAAGAATTTCTTCCTAATATCTAATTTAAATCTACCCTTGTCAGAAGACCTCAGATCGAGTGTACGTTATCACAGTCACAAATGGTCTTATAAGGTTAACCAGGAGCTGAGGAGGACGAAGGAGACTAAGTTCAGGCTGCAGACACCAGGCAGGTTACACACAGCTGGGCACAGGAGGAGATGCTTCCAGAAAGAGCATCAGCAAGGGTTGAGCGATGACAGAATCATCATCCTTCTCGGAGAGGGTCCTTCTAAGCCCCAAGTGCATCTTAACTGTAAAAATGGTACTCTGATCAATAAAAGTAAAAAAACTACAGGAACGGGCATTTCTGAGGTATTTCATCCTTCCTGTACTTCTCAAACTTTATAAAGGTTCCAGCATTAGGAACAAGATCAGATTTATTTTCCACTCCCCTGTTTCTGACAAGCAGCAGTGCTCTCATTTGAGGTCATGGTCTTAACTCCTAGTCAGCCCATTCTCCTTGATGCAGAATTCATCAGACATGGGGTCCTGCTCTTCCCATTCCTCACCTTGCTCTCTTCTTGCCTGTTACCCTGCAGCAAGGCTAAATGGGACTGAAAACTTAACTGTTCTGCTAAAGGATGCTTTTTAGATCTGACAATCTGAAGACTTCTTGCACTGAAGAAAGGGGAAAAAAAAAATTCGTGATGGGAGTTTCCTACTGGCATTGCATGGCCATTTTTAAAATTTTTTTTTTTAATTAAACGTGGCAGGAGAAAATGACTTATTCTGAGTTTTACCAGATGCTTTTGCATTTCAAACATCAGATTTCTCCTATGTGGACAACTTGGAGTTCTGTGTCTTAAAAAAAATAGGACAACTGAGACGCTCTCAAGATGTTTTGGGAAGACAAATAGGGAGCTCTCAACTCTTCTTTTTTTTTCCTGCCTTTAAAAAAAGTGGGGTGGGGAGTGGGGGTGTGAAGCCAAGCAACCACACACTTTATGAAAGTTTGTACACAGGGAACAAGGACAGGGAGAATAGATTTTCTGGAACATCTATATAAGGACAGATATTGTTTGGATCTTAAAAATCCATCAAGTCAAAAATTTACTCATCTAGACTCCCCTACATCAAATGGAGATAATAAAGCTGCCTTCTCTACAGGAAGAGAGAGTCAGTCTATTTAGAAACTTAGGTAATAAAGCTGGTATGAATTAAGCAGCCCAAAGAGAATTACTGCTGTCCAAGCAGGTTAAAGACATTGGTAGCCTTTTTTTTTTTGACAAATTAAGCACATAATTTAAATTCATCAATGGTTGGTCACAAGGATGCTAAAAAACATTATCAGAAGCAGCATAAGGATGAAAAGGAGAGTACAGAAATAAAGTCCCTACTGTAAGACAGTGTGTGTAGCAGACAGACCAGGCAGAAGAGACTTTCCAGTGTTGTTTTCCTTGACAGCATGCAAGGGCTTACAAAATGAGACCTAAAACTAACCCTCAGCCCACACAGTGCCATAACCTGTATAACTCTGAAGCCTCTCCCTTATCTCCCCTAGATCAGCCCCGCAGCCCAGGTCTGTTGTGCTGTGTGTTGCAATGGGAAACAATTAGAGTAGAATAGTTAATTACCACTGATGGGAGAACTGACCTTCCTTTTCCTGCCCTTGCTTTGTGCTGTGAGCTGTAACCTTGTACCAGGGCCCTCAGTAGACAACAATAGGAGACAAGGGTCATTAAAGCAACCACTAAACATCACCCAAGGATAGGCAGCACTAAGCTTAATGGGCAATTAGCGCTGCAACATCTGCACCTTATCAAAGCTTGCTCCAATCAACACTCTGAGCCTAAGGATTGACAATAGGGAGACAGCAAGACCTGAAGAGTCCAAAGAGTTACTGTAGGAAATGTATTTGGGGGACCCCCTGCTGCACTGGAGAAAGTGCTTATTCAAGGAGACTCCTGCTGTTTCACATCCTAGGTGGCCACTGGGGAGAGTTTTCCCTTTCCCTTTTCTCTCATTTATTCCCCCTCCTCACACCCCAAAAAGGAACTTTTACTGCTGTAGTTGATGTTTACCACTAGCACCAGTTTCTGAGAATAAATCTGTATGTGTGTTAGCCTGTCTCATCATCTTTTGCGCAGGGGAGACGCAGAGAATGCAAGGAGCATGAAGTGGGAAGTGGAGCGGGGCATCACACAAGGAACAAAACAGTGAAAAAATGCAATTTTTCTATTAGGGCCAGATGCTGATGTGATGTCCATTTGTCTGACTAGAGGAAAAAATCACTTAACAGAACCCCAAAATACCCATACTCTGCCAGACCTGCATTTTTCTGAGCTTCACCAGCTGTGGCAGCAGCTTGAGCAAGTTCTGCAAGAGAAGTGCACAAACCAGTGGGACAGAACTGCCTGGACCCACACCAGGACACAGCTGAAGAGATGCAGAGTACAAATAGCTCCCTGACTATATGCCTCTCTCCCATCCTTACACAAAAGGGCAGGTGCAGAAACTCACCTGCACCACACTAGTGCTCAGCACAGTCTTGTCCAGCTCCAGGACCACAGTCTTGATCTTTTCATAAGGCAAGTGGAGAAACCCCAGGAAAACATCTGCCAGGGCCCAGGAAGAAGCACAGGTCAAAGCTTTAAGAACAACTCCCCAGTGAGCACCAAAGAGAAGCGGTTTCTGACTTGGTCCTACTGGCAGAGGATTGTCCAAACTCAGCAAGTGCAGCTCCTTCTCCCTTCTTCTTTGGAGGTTCTTTCTTCTCTCACCCTCCTCACCTTTCTTTTCTGAGTACAGCAAACGTAGGTAAGCCATGAGCTGTTGAAGGAGTTATCCTGTGGGTAACCACGCAGCTTTTCTTCAGTCAACAGCTGACCAGAACTGCCCTCTTACTAAGTACCAAAGCTCTGGCTGCTTCATACAACAACATCTTTACAAAAGGGTAGGGAAAGATCAGAGCACTACTCTCCCTGGTGTTGACAGATATGGACACAGGTGACTCTCCCACAAAGAGCAAGATAACCTCGCTAAAGACATCTATTGCCTTAAATTAATGCAGATACTTCAGGCCTGACAATATCCACAGTATCCACCTGCACATCAAAGCTCAGTGCAAGACACTGAACACCAAAGGATTTGTGGAGTGTCATGAAGGCAAGCGTTTCAGGAGATGTGTTTGCAGGTTTGATGTGGAAGAGTGACTGAAATATGCCCAACATCATCACAGTCCCTAGACTTTTTTGCCCCTTGTTAATGGCCCCCTCCTCTGTGTTGCACCAAAGTCAAGCTGTCACACACACCTGCTTCTCTGGGAACACAAACAGTCCCACCAACACTCCTGGGACTCGCATAGAGGAGCATGGAAAGGGTTTGCACCCCATCCTGCAACTCCAACTGCCTCTGCCAGCTCCACACGATAAGAGGGATGACTGAGGCATCCCACTGCTTGGATGCCTAAAAACTCACTGCTTCACCGCAGGCTGGAACAAGCAGGGGAGCCTGCGCCCATCCCAGGGTGATCACAAAAGCCAAGACACCCCTTCCTGCTGCACCTCAACCATGGGGAGGGGGAGAAGCAGCACAGAAATGCAACCCTGACCAGCTCCGCCGGGCGCTCACCCTTTGACAGCTTGGACAAGGGGGCTGCAGAAGCCTGTAGCACTCCCAGCACTGTCCCCCAGCCTGCTCGCCAGTCCGAAAGGCAGCAAGCTGCCCAGTAACAAGGCAGGGGAGAATGAGCATCCCTCCCTCGGAGCTGACCTATGGCTGTGCTGCTCCTCCGTGCCTCCTCCCGCAGACGGGCTGACGCCCTGGGCTAGCGAGCAGACAGCACGGCTGCTGCCGGCACAGAATCGCTGACCTATTTTCGTATATGCGGGCATGCACAAGATCACAAACAAAGGCGCTTTGGCTTAGGATATTTAAAGGAAAAGATACTCATCTAACTATCCCCAGAAACCACAGCAGCTCTTATGATGTTTATTATCTTCCTGAAAATCATTCTCGTGCATGGCTGTGGGAAAGAAAAAAAGAAAAAGCACGGAGCAGTTGGTAAAAGCAAAACAAAAAGCTCCATTAAACTGCAAAATCACATTTCTCAGAAAGCAACAAAAAGGGATGTAAGAACTTGAGAATAAACTGGGCCTAGGACTTAATAAGCACAAGAGCAACCAGGATTCACCTACGTGGAAGGAACAAATTTCTGTAACAAGGAGTGACTGAGCAGTCCTGCAGGGATGTCCCTCACCTCCCTGTCACTGACAGATGAGCTGCTTGGGCAAAGTCATCTAAACAGCCTTTAAAAAAAGTCAGCTTTCCCAGGGATTTCTGTTCAAGTTTGCTGATGCACTTGGACCAAATTGTGAAGTATTTAATCCGCACCTCCAGCAGGTTTTGGAGCTGGCAGCTTCAGCTCATTTGAAATTAGTTGGTGCATTTACCCCAGCTACTATCTCTGTGCACATACCTGTAAGGGTGAGGACCTAGCAATTTGGTTCTCAGGTATTGCAACAACAGATGCCACAAAAGAAAACCCTTAAACTGCACTCCTTAGTCTGAAAAAAGCTGCAGACAAACTCAGGAGCCTTACAGAGGTTCACAAAACTGTCTCCTGCCAACCACCTCTCACGGAAGGGAGAGATGGGCTGTGCTCATCGCAGAGCAAGAGCCTGCAAAGAGGCAGTGACCAGGACCACAGTTACACGAGTCCATCTTTGAGCCTGCAGCATCCTTGCTTGGTTGGTTCAGTGAAGTTCACTGTTGGAGAAGCCTACAGCAGTTTGGTTTGCCAGCTTGCTTCACGTCCTGGACTGGGAAATGCCTGCTCACCCCTAAGCGCTCCGCTGTACAACACGAAGGATGTAGTGACGAATAACACAAAAATGGTTACTACAAATAAAGACGCTGACAATAGTTACTCAATATCAGATGCTGGCAGCTCTCCTGGGGCTCTCCACACAGCTGGGAAAGGTGCCGCTGCCAGAATTTGTTGGTAACGAACCTGGGGCAACAACCCATCCCCTGCAATACACACAGGCAGGAAGGAAAAAAAGAGCAAGAATAGATCTCAGTGTCCTGAACAACGAAAACAGGAAAGTCCCTCTCATCTGGGGAGCCCAGACAAGAGCAGGTCTGCAGCAAAACCTTAGCACCATTCTGCTTCCAGGCAGTTTGTGGGGTCTGCTCAGCTTCCTATGGAGATGCGGGTTAAAAAAAGCAATATTGCAGCTACAGCATCCTGTGACAGTGAGGGATGGAAGGAGGGAGGGCACCATCCAGTCTCAGGGGCTGGCAGGGGCTAGGAGGGGGGGGGTTCCAAGCAGTATTTCATCTGAAACACAATCTCTCTCTGCAGATCCACTCTGCCTGCATTCCCCAGTTCTGGCAACCCCCCCCAGAGAGCCCCTCGCTCTGCATCCCCCTGGCTACAAGTCAGGGCTCACTGCCTCCCCCCACCCCAGCCCCACATCCCGCCCCAGCGCCAAAAAAGCTGCTGCCAAGCTTTGCCTCGGCATGTCCCGCTCCTCCCCCGTCCTCCCCCTCTTTGCCGACCTTTTCATTTTCTGCGTCAGAAACATAAAATGGAGACTGCAGGGAAGGAAAACATTTTGCCTAAGATGGCTGAGGGAGAAGAAGGATTTGCACAGTGGTACATGAGCACCCTCTGGCGCTGGATGAGCTGGCTTGGGGGGGGGAACAGCTTTCCAGCCCTGCTCCAGCCCCACAGGCTCCAGGCAGAAAGAGACACTCCAACTAGCCCTTACTGGGTCATTTAAATTGTTGTTATAGCCAAAATATTTGCTTAAAAAACTTCTGCAGCTTTGCTGCCTCCTAAGCTCTCCTGGTTGCCTCTCCCCACCACCCAACTTATATTCTGCTTTTCTTCACTGTGTTACATCCACAATTTTTAGGAAAAGGACAGTATTTTGTATTTAAAGTAGCGTGTTTCACACATACAACTCCCAACAACTAATGTTGCCACCTTCCATGTTTACATATTTTTCCAGGTTTGAGAAAAACCACCAAATTTCTTCTGTATTAAATTCCATATCAGGGTAAGTGCCTGAAGCCTGGTGTTACCTCTTGTGGGAACACGCCCAGGCCCAGGGATCAGAGAAAGGGCTGAAGATGGACATGAGGGGAGAACCAGCACCCACCTGAAATAGGGGGACCAGATGTTGTCCCTAGGAAAGATTTAGGGATGAAAGGGTACATGCAAAACCAGCACAAGGATACCTTGCAAGCTGCTCCCTGAACATCCAACTTTCAAGCCAGGAGTATGCAAGCATAGGGCCAAATCCAGCTGAATCTGAGGCTTAAATTCCCAAGCAAATCTCACAAGAAGTTTTCCCAAGATCAGTTCAAAAAGGGCCAAAATGCATCACTTAGCCGTGAGATGAAAACCACACATAGATCCAGGATCCCAAGTCCTTTGTGGTAACTTAAACACCAAGGAGGATGAGGAAGAAAAGCAAGGAGTTTGAGAAAAAAATGAAGGGAAAGACAGGCAGAGAGAAAGCACTTATATAGGTGACTGCAGGCAAAATCCTAACACCAAAGGATTAAATTCAGCCAGGAGCAGGGTGCCCAGCACGCATTTCGGTACCATAACCGCATACATCCAGCCCACAAGGACATAGCCTGGGAAGTGCTGCTTCTTGGGTATCAGCACTTACACACCACAAAGCCGCACAGAGAAAGTCCCACTGGCTATATGACTAACTACAAAAATACCTTTAAGGGCCTTTTCTGTGGGAGACACCTGGGATGGGACACCCAGGGAGGCTCGATTTTATTACTGTCATTTCTGCAGCTGAAAAAACTACGGGCATGTCCCCCTGCATGACAGGAGACAAGCAAGGCTGGCACTGGGACACTAGGGAGCTTGGCAGGTCGGAACTGGCTTCCAGGGCAGGGGGATCAGCATCACGGGTGTGCTGAAGAGCAGGCATTTTTGCAGTGCTGCCGCATAGGAAGGGGTATCAAAAGATGAAGTGCCAGAACACCTCATCCTGTGAGCAATGGGGGACTGAAAAAAATTACAAAATATTGCTTTGGGGCTACTAAACACGGATGTATTCCCAGCACACCCTAGGTGACTCAGTCTGGGAGTGCTGGGAAAACACAAGTGAGACATCAGGGTGGACCCCAGCCTGGTAAGACAGTGCCATGGGGCAGGAGCGATGGAGACAGGCAGAGCTCTGTGCAAGCCCAGGACTGGGGTACGCTGGCACTGCTGGGCAGCCACCCGAGCCTGTAATGTCAGCAGGGAAGGGGGTTTGGGGGGTGCGGGAACAGAGGAGCACTACAACAGCAATGGCTCAGAGCATAGGGCAGGAATGGGGTGCATGGGAGAGATGTGGGGAGTTCCACAGCTGAGGGATGTAGAGAGGGGCTTGCACAATGCTCCAGAGATCCCCGTTTCATTTAATGGCACAAAACACTGCTAATCCCCACTCCTGCTCTCAGACTGCCTAATATCTAAGCACCCAAAAGGCTGGTGATGCCGGCCTGGGGGGGGGGGGGCAAGTGCTGCCTTTGTATACCAAAGCAGGTGATTTCTCCCTGCAACCCCTCCCCATTCCCCAAAGCAGCAGATGGAGACCCCCTCCCAATTAGTCTTGTCACAGGCAGAAAAAAGAAAGACAAATCACCCAAAGAAGGCTGTCTGACAGGACAAAGGCTCCTTGAAATGGGAGCTGAGCTGTTCTTTCCAGGTTCAGAGCGGGGACGGAGGGAGGGGGGGCTGAGCACAGGGCGGGGGGGCTGGGGCTGCCAGCAGCACAGGGCAGGATGCGTGCGCAGCCAGCACTTCCCCTCTTTGTCTGCAAAAGGAGGTCACGGGGGGGGATACGGGGGGATGCGGGGGGGATGCAGGGGTGGATGCAGGGCTGCGTCAGCCCCTCGTCAGGAAAACAGCTGATCCCTTCTCCCAATCCCAAGCTTCTGACCTCATCCCCAGGAACGGAGCCAACACGGCTCAACTGCGCACATCTGGCGGATGAAAACAGCACTGCAAGGGACCTGGAAATACTAACCCACAGCAAGGGGATCCCAGAGGAACCCCTCAGTTTTCAAGGCCAGACAAGCCCCAAGACCCACGTTAAGCCAGAAAACCTTAGGGCACTCCTGGCCCTAACCTGAGGTTCACCCAGGGGCCTCTTGAAACTCAAATTACAAATAAAATCACTGCCCAGTACTGACACCCCGAGTGCGAACACCAGGGATGCACGCTGTGGGCGCTACAGGCACGGTCCAGCTTCCAGTATCTCCCAGTAAGTACCACACACCTGCAAAGAGCCCACCAGTAACACCTCAAGTGCTTCTCACAGTGGCAGCAGCCTGGCAAAAGCCCGAGACAGACAGGAGCTGCACCCCAGAGCTGGGCGCACCCGTTACCCGCAGCACCCCCAAAAGTGAGCATCGGCAGCCGACTGCCGCACCGACAGTGCCAGCACCGATGGGGACAGCAGCAGCTCCTCACTCCCAAGGAGGCAGCCCTGGGTAACAGCCTGACCGCACTCCCATTGAGCTTTTACATGTCCTCTGTTAGAAATGCCATGTCCACCTAGCAAAATATCTGCACCGGGACATCTGCTGCAGCTGAACCAGCACCTAGGCACAAGTTGGGTGCCCCGGGGATGGCACTGCAAAGGCAGGAAAAGTGCTGCTTGCCCTAAAGTGTAAGGAAAGGTCAGTCCAAGCCATACAGGCAACACCATCGCCTGTTGCAAGATGAAAACACCAGCTGCTAAAATACAAGGCCGTGCTACAGAAACTTTGAGCTGGCTGTGGTTCTTTTCTCTGGACTCTGATACACACAGGTAGAAAACAGCAGAAACATACAAACACCTCCCAGACCAGCCAGTGCTGTCGTATCTGCACTTCTGGGTTGCATACATGCGACAAGGAGTGACTACAGTTCCTAGAAACTCCAGGGTACAGACTCAAAACCCTCTCCTAGGGCATGATACAGGGAGCAGATACCCCATGTCTTCTACAGAGATTAAATGAAACACTTACAAGATCTAGGGAGAAAGTTCCCCAAACAGGTTCTGCCTCCTTTCAAAGGCAAATGAACATTCAAGTTTCCCACCAGCAGTGCTCCCAGAGCCCCATCAAAATACACTGATGCTGTTAGCATGTGCTACCCGACACCACTTCAGGAGAAACTAGGAAACAAGAACAGGGAGAAGGTTAAGAGGTAACAGCCACCAGCTCCAACAAGAGAAGTCCTGACTTGATAGGAGAATTATTTTCACAAGGATGGTTAAACACTGGAGAAGGGAGCCCAGTTACATCTAGAGAAGTGGGCAATTTCTCTCCTTGAAGAGACTCAAACTTGACTCCAAAAGGGCCTGAATAAACTCTAACTTTCACGTTAGCCTTACTTGGAGCAGGACAGATGGATCTGAGACCTCCAGAGATCCCTTTGAATCCCAATCATTCTGCGATGCTGGAAGGACACCTGGTGAGCCCCCCCAATTTGTTCTCCTCAGCAGACACTTTTGAATCAGGATTTACCAGCTCCCAGGTTTGTGGGCAGACTTCTCCATTTTGTCTGAGAATATTCCTGTGCAACAGAGGAAGAGAGAAGTTTCTGTCCCTGTTCACTGCTGCTTCTCAGCCAACGTTGGCACAATAGGCATGGATGCTTGAGGAAGACAGAAGCTACAGCTGCAGAATCCTGAAGGCCTCTGCCTCACCAGAGAGAGGTGGTGGAGCTGGGGACATTAGGCTGGAAAAGGAAAAGGAAGGGAGGTATTGGCTAGAGGAGACACTTGTGCCAGGCATCCCTGCAGCAAGACATCTGAGAGCGAGAGGAAGCAATGTCTCGCAGCAGCCTAGAAATCTAAGGACATGTGAAGAGCACGCAGGGATGCGTTAAATGCATTTGTGAGCACCCGGAGGGTCAGCAAACCAGCAAGATACATTTTGTGAGCTAGTCCACAGCACTGGGCAGCATTTTCAGAAAACCCCAAAGTTTCATTCTCAAGAGAAACTTTGGTTTGGGTCCATACAAAACGTTCAAGACCCTGACCCCTAGCTAGGTGTATAAAGTCCCACAGTCTGTTAATGGTATCTTATGTTTCCACATGTTAGGAGCTAAATACTTTCTGGATCTGGCCTTCTGGAGCTATGGAGTCACTGACTTCCCACAAAGCACTGGATCTTATTAGATGGATAAGGAACTGGCTAGATAGCTGCATTCAAAGAGTTACAGTCAATGGCTCAGTGTCCAAATGGAAACCAGTAACATGTGGTGTCCCTCAAGGGTGCGTACTGAGACCTATATTATTTAATATCTTCACCAATGACATAAGACAGTGGGATTATGTGCACCTGCAGCACGGTCTCATCTGCAGACTTGCTGAGCAGTGCAGTCGATTCGCTAGAGAGAAGGGATGCCACGCAGAGGGACCTGCACAGGCTGGAGGAGTGGGCCCGTGTGAACCTCCTGAGGTTCAACAAGGCCAAGTGCAAGGTCCTGCACCTGGGTGGGGGCAATCCCCAGTATCAATACAGGCTGAGGGATGAATGGATTGAGAGCAGCCCCGTGGAGAAGGACTTGGGGGTACTGGTGGGTGACAAATGGGACACGAGTGGGCAATGTGCACTCACAGCCCAGAAATCCAAGCGTCTCCTGGACTGCATCACCAGCAGAGTGGCCAGCAGGTAGAGAAGGGGATTCTCCCTCGCTGCTCTGGTGAGACCCCCCCAGAGACTGCCTCCAGCTCTGAGGTCCCAAGCACAAAACAGACATGGGCCTGTGAGAGCAGGTCCAGAGGAGGCCACCAAAATGTTCTGAGGGCTGGAACAGCTCTGCTGTGGAGAGAGGCTGAGAGAGTTGTGGTTGTTGAGCCTAGAGAAGAGAAGGATCTGGGGAAACTGTTCTGTGGCCTTTCAATATGTAACAGGGGCTTATAAGAAAGATATAGAGAGACTTTTTACCAGGGCCTGTTGTGACAGGGCAAAAGGCAAGGGTTTTAAACTGGAAGAGGTTAGATCTAAACTGAACACAAGGAAGAAATGTTTTACAATAAGGGTGGTGAGACACTGGAAAATGTTGCCCAGAGAGTCATGGATGCCCCATCCCTCAAAGTCTTCAAGGCCAGGTTAGACTGGGCTTTGAGCAACCTCAATAACAAGACAGAAATTTGTTTTATGTGATTCTTTACAAGCAATTAAGAGAGAAAATGAATTCCTCCCATGAAGGGGATCTCGGGGTGACAGGGCTGTTCTGCCCCTGGAGTTAGTGCAGAGAAAGGGCAAGGCCACCCTGGCCACAGCTCTGGTCGCCAAGCTGGCCACACTCTTGGTGGCAGAGGAATTGCTAGATCGCTGCAGAAGCTGACGCAGGAAAGGCACGCGTGTGCAGCAGTGAGCAAACTCTGCTCCTCTGCAGCCTGGTGACAGTCGTGCCAGAAACCGGCCTCTGACGGGCTCTGCAGCTGCTGCATTGCACTGGCACCCCCTGACCTCTCCGAGAGCACAGCCAGGACTCTGCTCCCCCCAAAATCCGCTCCCAGGACTGGAAGTTCACGCTGACAAGTCTCTGAAGCAGGGCTGTAAACACAGGCTGCAGCAGGGACACAAAGCCTCCATGCAAAACCAAGAGATCCATGTGCCACCTGGTGTCCAAAAGCAGCTCTGCACCGTGACCCGATTTGCCCAGAGTCGAAGGTTTTCACCTCTCCAAAACGTAAATAGCATCACCATCGGGACAAGCACCCCCCGACTCTGCTGCAGAAACATCGAGTGCCACCCTGCCTGTCCTAAACACCTGCGGCTTACGGTACAGCAACACAGATCTTCAGAGAACGCCTGCATGTTTTCCTTCATGCACGTCACTCCTGTCCTTGTAGGAACCTGCTTGCCAGGCTCCCAAGTCCTCGGGACACCTCAAACTATGAAACTTAGGGGAAAATTAAAAAAAACCCCAACCATAAATCAGTACATTCAGAAAACAGCCTTCAACTTAGACACCAAAAGTAGCAGGGGAAACACAAAGCAGATGCTTCCAGTACCAGCAGCAGAGCAGGGAGCTGCTGACAAAAAAAAAGCAGCAGAAAATGGCCTTAGAGTGAAACCTTGCTGTCCCTGCAGCTGGTGCCACCACCAAGGCAGGTCCTGGGCCGTGCCCTTCAGCAGCCAGAAGGGTCAGGGCTGGCCCTGGGGCAAAGCACCAAACAACTTGAGCTTTTGTGTTTCTGTAACCGCAGGTGCTGCATTGCCGATCCAGAGCACACGGGTGTCAGGGCATCTCCAGAAACTTCAGTCTCTGGCCAGCCAGCCTTGCTTCTTGGGGGCACTTTGACAGTGGAGGACAACCAAGATGTGCCACTGCTCCCTCCCTACCCTTGATCTCTTCCCAGAACACCCACAGGGGATGCACAGCCCTTACTGCTCCTACAGCCACTCTGCTCCTCAGAAATTCTCCAGGGAGACCTGCTGCTCCTCTTACATCACTCTTACATTGCCCAAACCTCCAGGAGGAAACAGAGCATGCTCCCTGGTGTCTGCCTGCTAAAGGCAAAACCCCAGAAGCTTAAAGGAAGAAGACAAAAGCACTTTTAAAGCAGAATAACCTGGAGAAAGTGAGACAGCTGGAGAAAGCATACAACCAGGTCAAACCCAAGCTCCTTCTCTGGAGAGCCCTGCCTGCAGCAGAAGCAGGGCAGGGACCAGGGCAGCCCTGGAGAACAAAGAGCTCTCCCAGACCCACCACCAAAGCAAGTAACGATAATGCACTCGGTGGGTCGTCACCTGGCAAGTTGTCCCTTCGCTCAGCACAAAGGGAGAGAGACGACTTTAAACCACTTTTCAGCTCCCCAAACTCTCAGTCCCTAAAAGATCAGAGAAGGGGAGAAGACGACACTGCCATGGCCGTGCCGCACCTTAGCCCAGGAGTGGGACACCCAGCCCGGGCTGTGTTAGTGCCTGAAGATGCAGCAGGCAATCCTCCCGGTCCCCTTGTCCTCCCAGGGGTGGGGAAGGCGGGCAACGTGCTTTAGGGGGGTGAAAGCTAGACGTGCCTGGGCAGCATGCCCCTAAATCAGCTCCTGCCAGTGTCAGCGCACGCTGGCTGCAGCTCCCCTGCTCAGACCAACAGGCTGGGTGTCCTCTGTGGGGAAACCAGGCTCCCAACAGCACCCAAAGCACTCCCGGCAACTGGGCTGGAAAATAAGCAGCAACAGTATCGCCAGGTCTGTTGCTGAGGGTCTGATGGTGCAATTATGCCAGGCTGCCCTAACGGCCTCTCAAACATCAGGAACAAGCTCTGGGTAACAGAAGGACACAAGGTAAAAGCAGCCACTGCTCTGCCTCAACACCAACGCTGGGTCCCAGGAGCAGGATTTGGTACACAAATGCTCCCCCCACTTCAGAAGCCCTCTCCTCACATCCCGTAATTCCAACTGTGGTCCCTCCCACAAGGTCTGTCCCTGCATTGTTCACCCACGCTGGATATGTTCAGCAACACTGCACCCGGGGTTTGCTCTGGGGAATCGAGAGGAGGGAAACTGAGGCAGGATGGACCTGCAAAGGACTCATCCCAACACAGCTGAAGACAGGGCAAGAGTCTGTGGGGACACTCCCATTAATTACAGGAGCAAATGACAGGGCAGAGCCCCAAAGCAATAAGGATTTTCCCATCCTGATTTCCCATCCACGCACGTGGATGCACAAACCTTCTCCCAGCTTATCCTACACCTCCTGCAGAACAGCCTGAGGGCCAGGAAAAGCTGCAGCTGGGTTAATTAACTCTGGGTTGCTGCATTTTGGGACTGGGAAGGGGCAAAGACCTGGTACCGCTTCCAGCGTGGGGGGCGCAAGCCCACCCCAGCACCGTTCCACGCTGACCTCAGCTCCAATTTGCTCTGGCTGCAGCGGGACTGGGCAGAGCAGAAGCAGTACCTGGCCCACAGCTAAAGCTGAGCCCAGGTAAAGTCATGCTTGGAAACGAAGGGAGGTTTTAACAGGCACTGACAGCAATGGGAGCTAGTGATGGCTGCTAAGGAAAGCGGCTTATAAGAAAGATGGAGAGAGACTTTTTACTAGGGCCTGTTGTGATAGGGCAAAAGGCAAGGGTTTTAAACTGGAAGTGCTTAGATCTAGACTGAACACAAGGAAGAAATGTTTTACAATGAGGGTGGTGAGACACTGGAAAATGTTGCCCAGAGTGTTGTGGATGCCCCATCCCTGGAAGTCTTCAAGGCCAGGTTAGACCAGGCTTTGAGCAACCTCACCTAGTGGAAGATGTCCCTGCCCATGGCAGGGCCGTTTGAGCAGGTGACCTTGAAGGTCCCTACAACCCAAACCATACTATGGTCTCTCAATATTACTGCCTCCTGCCTCTCTACAATACACCTACCAAAAAATAAAACAGATATAATGCAGAAGGAGCATTATCCACAGGCTGTTTAACATGGAAAACAACCTAGTACAGAAAACAAGTGCATGCTCTTAGAATGAGTTGTTTGGAGCAGCATACCTGAGGCTGAAGCACCCAGGCGGCACTGTGTTACCAAGACAGCCAGGGAAAGCATTGCCCCAGGGCACACCTCAGCTCAGCAGGGCTGGAGCATGTAAAAAAAAAAAAAAAAAAAAAAAAAATCACATAAAACAAGACAGAAATTTGTTTTATGTGATTCTTTACAAGCAATTAAGAGAGAAAATGAATTCCTCCCATGAAGGGGATCTCGGGGTGACAGGGCTGTTCTGCCCCTGGAGTTAGTGCAGAGAAAGGGCAAGGCCACCCTGGCCACAGCTCTGGTCGCCAAGCTGGCCACACTCTTGGTGGCAGAGGAATTGCTAGATCGCTGCAGAAGCTGACGCAGGAAAGGCACGCGTGTGCAGCAGTGAGCAAACTCTGCTCCTCTGCAGCCTGGTGACAGTCGTGCCAGAAACCGGCCTCTGACGGGCTCTGCAGCTGCTGCATTGCACTGGCACCCCCTGACCTCTCCGAGAGCACAGCCAGGGCTCTGCTCCCCCCAAAATCCGCTCCCAGGACTGGAAGTTCACTCTGACAAGTCTCTGAAGCAGGGCTGTAAACACAGGCTGCAGCAGGGACACAAAGCCTCCATGCAAAACCAAGAGATCCATGTGCCACCTGGTGTCCAAAAGCAGCTCTGCACCGTGACCCGATTTGCCCAGAGTCGAAGGTTTTCACCTCTCCAAAACGTAAATAGCATCACCATCGGGACAAGCACCCCCCGACTCTGCTGCAGAAACATCGAGTGTCACCCTGCCTGTCCTAAACACCTGCGGCTTACGGTACAGCAACACAGATCTTCAGAGAACGCCTGCATGTTTTCCTTCATGCACGTCACTCCTGTCCTTGTAGGAACCTGCTTGCCAGGCTCCCAAGTCCTCGGGACACCTCAAACTATGAAACTTCGGGGAAAATTAAAAAAAACCCAACCATAAATCAATACATTCAGAAAACAGCCTTCAACTTAGACACCAAAAGTAGCAGGGGAAACACAAAGCAGATGCTTCCAGTACCAGCAGCAGAGCAGGGAGCTGCTGGCAAAAAAAAAGCAGCAGAAAATGGCCTTAGAGTGAAACCTTGCTGTCCCTGCAGCTGGTGCCACCACCAAGGCAGGTCCTGGGCCGTGCCCTTCAGCAGCCAGAAGGGTCAGGGCTGGCTCTGGGCGGAGCACCGAAAAAGAGCCATACACTGTGAGGAAGAACAGATTTCTCTGATGAACATGCAGTTCTCTTCCCTTGAGCAAGATAAAAAGCTCAGAGGCATGAGACTGTTCTCCCCTTCCACCTTTTTAAGGAACATGAGATTGGCCATGTCTGCGTACATTGCCTTCCAAGCCCTCCTATTCATACATCCCCTCTATTGCACATCTGCAGGGCTTACCCTAATCACTGGGTCATAACACAGTCCCTAACCCTGTCCTTAGGACAGGGGAAGTCCCCTCCAAAGGGCATGCTCTGGAGCTGCAGGCAGAGCGAAGGGTAGAGATCGTGGGACCAGGAGCGCTCCCTCTCCCCAGGTGATGCACGCACGCAGAGCCTGGATCCTGCTGCTTTCCTGCCTTGAGTGCAAAGGCAGGGAAATAGCTGCATAAATGTTTGACAGCGAGAGAGATGTTACAAAGAGCACTCAGAGATGGGGGCTGAGAGCCCCAACATCTACCTGGTAATGCAGAAGGAAGGAGAGGAAATAAAACCAGTGAGAAGAGCAGTAACTGGCTGTACGCAGTGCCAAGCGGACATCTCTGCCAGGCAGCCTACTCTTAACACAACTGTTGGGACAGGCAATCGAGCAGAAGCGAGAGAGACGGTGCAGAAAGAGAGCACAAAGCACAGTATCCATACTCAAGAGGGTGCAAGGCACAGACGGCAGAGTGGTGAGCAGCACACCACACCGTGCAATGTCCTGCCACCGCCACAAACCCTGCCTACAGCCAGCCTGGCTCTGCCTCGCAGGCTGCTTGTGAGTCACACCGAGATGCAGGCATCACGCAGCCATGGCTTAGCCAGGAGATCCCTCCCTCCCCTCATAGCTAAAGAGGACCTCATCATCTGCAAGGGCCTCTAGGACTTCACAAGATCTTACTAAGGACTGCCAGCTTATTAAGCCACTTTACACAGGAGAAACACCTCAGCTCAGTGATGAAGACCTTCCAATCCACCCGAGCCTTTAAAGGTGGCAGAGGAAAGCATGTGCCAGCATGCTGCAAGCCGGGCCTCCCACACAGTTTCTGGAGGACCAAGCACTTCAGGTCCCTTCAGGTGCTCTGCCCTGCCCTCTCTGCACACAAAGGCAAAGATGAAATCACCTTCTTCTGCTGAAAATTGGCTTCTCTATGGAGTACAGCAAACAGGGCCCTGAAACCCCTCAGCCAGGGTGATGAGCTTGGAGTGGAGTGGGGACAAGCTTGCTGGAGTGAAAGAACAAGGTGTAAGGTGGCCTTTAAAATGTAGGTCCTACCTTAGTCCAATGTGGTCTTCACCATTGTTCAGCTGGCTGAGAATCTTCTTTGGAGATGATCCCCATGCACAGGCTCCCCCAGATTCGAAGCCAAGGGCAGGAGGGGGAATGCCCATTCCTCATGGAGGTGGTGGGATGCCAGAACACTCTGGGTGCAGGGGAGCTGGTGGGATGTCTCCAGAAACAGTCTCTGGTAGTGGATGGGTGGTTGTGGCTGGGTGTTCCCTGCAGCACCTGGAAGCGAAGCTGCAGGCAGGGAAGAAGAGCCTGAAGCCATTTCTCTCTTGGTGCCTCTTCAAGGGGTTCTTTCAGCCTCTCCATCTGAAGCAGAAACAAGAACATGCCAGTGGTCAGCTCATAACTCAGCTGCCCAGAGCAAACAGGGTACTACTCCGAAGCATGTTGCAAACAATCAAGTTTATCTCAAATCTCCATCCTTCTCCTCACAAGATGCTGCCAACTTCCCTTGTCAATGAAAAATGAGCAAAAGGCAGCATAACAGGTAACCTGTATCATCACTTGGGGACTTGACACCCTCCTGCCATGAGCTGATAGAGGGAAAGATGCATTCCCGCACCAGGGTGACCTCAGAAGAGGTCTGGTGAGCAAGCTACAGCTGGAAGCACAATAGTGAAGCAGAGTCTGCTCCCAAGTCCAAAAGTCAGTGGTTGAAACAGGCCTCAGACATGTGTTATGGTTTATTTGGTCTGTCTCAACTGTTAGGAAGCTGGCAAATATATATATAAGTGTCCCAGCAATCTATGTCTATGAAGATCAAACAGGGTGCTAGAGATGCACTGAGTAGCATAGAAAGAAAACCCAATTTTCTGTTTGCACCATCCTAGTGTCGGTGATGATAAACAGGGTAGAAAGTCTGTGGATCTGCAGGACAAACAGAGCCTGTGTTCTTATGGTGGTGTGTCCACACCACGGTCAGCCCGTAGCCCTCACTGTTTGACACCTCAGAGTCCCTGACAGACCTTCTCTTGTGCTGCATGACCCCTTTTCACCATGTGCCCTCCCCTCCTCTCAGCTTTTGACCTGACACTGGCATCAGGCAGGACAAGCCTGGTGAGATGAAATCTCTTGCCCACAGCATCCAGTATCTCAGAAAGGAGAAGTGTCCTGTGGTCAGCTCACTCCTGCCTTGTGATGGGGGAGAGGCAGAGCAGGAGCTACCACAACCCACTGCCCAACTCCCAAGCAGCTCAAGAACTGCAGCAAAATTAGTTGAATGTTTCCATCCCTTTGATCTGTGCTCTCTCATCTTGTCAAAGGTAAACAGCCAGAGGGAGAAGGCTCAATAACAGAGATGTTTTTCTTCCTCTCCTCCATCAGAGGAGCTGCTTACAAAAGCACATTGTCACCAAGAAAGGGATTTCTACAGAATTTTGATTTCAAGACTGTTTTGTGTAAACGATTGCAAGAAGCTTTATCTTGCTCTCTGTTGTTTTTCTCAGTGGTAAATTTCTCAATATGTTTAAAAAACTCCAACAAACCAGCATGCATTTTCTATTCTATCAGACAAGGGACTTAAGAGCAGAAATGTCCACATCCAAATCTGAAAGTTTCCTTAACTGTTCAGTGTTGTTCTCCAGAGAGCAAAGCCAAGTATGCACAGACTGCCTGGGCTTCCAGGCAGAGCATGGCACTCAGTGCAGCAATAGACTACTTGAACTGAGGACGCCAGCTAACACTGAGCATCCTGAACAACACAGATTGCAATATTTCTGCTTTTTCCTGCCCCACACTTCTGTTAATACAAAAAAGCAACTCTAAGAATATGCTTAGCAACTTATAGGGGGAGTCTTTGTGTCCAGGGAAAAGCTAAGACACCGCAGGGTCAGTCCTACATAAGCCAGGTCACTCCAGGGCAGATCTGGGTGATGCTGAGCTGAAAGAAGCATGTGAGGGGAATGCTGGACAAAGTACAGAAGGAAAGATTTAAGGCAGACAACTCTATTCATACTAAATCTAAGATTCAAACCTCTTTAGAGCACAACAAAACACCAGAGCTGCCTGTAGAACAGAAGAGCAGGGCAAGAATCAGCTCAAGGAAAGCTGACCCAGAGACTACTTTTGGGCTAGGGAGAAATTAAAGTAGTTGTCTGTGGACTGATCCTGCTGGCCTCAGGTCTATAGATACAGCCAAGAGAAAAAAAAAGCAGGAAGCAGCCAGAAGCAGCACCAGTGTCATTCAGCCTCTTCATCTTTCTCCTGTTTCTACCTGTTTTAGCAAAAGTGACTCAAAGCCTCCTGAGGGCACTCCCCAATTCTCTGACCAGGGGAGCCTCTCATTGTTTCTCCTCCTTCCAATGTCACCTCTCCCCAGAAAGGGACAGAGCTCTTTGAGAAGAACACAGTCTCTGGCCTGCTGTACCCCATCCCCAACTCATCAGCCCATGTCTCAGCCCGAGATGGACCTCCTCACTCAGATGGGAGACTTTGCTTGCCAGGTCCTGCTTCTCCGCAGTCATCTGCTGCTTCCCCAGGTCCAGCATCTCCTTCCCACCACGTGCATCGAGTAGTTTCTCCTCAAAGTCCCTTTTCGCCACCTTCATTTCAATTTGCAGCTCTTCCATGCAGTCAGTTCCGAGTCCAGCTGCAGAGGCAACAAACATACCAGCTGAGCAAGGACATACAAGGAGTATGTGTATATATAGGGATGGGGAAGATTCCTTGCTTTTCCTAAAAAGCTCTCAAAACCTCGACCATGCAGCTCTCATGCAGTACTCCAGTCAAAATCAGAGATAAAGATTCATGCCTCTGCCTAACCCAAGAGAAAAAAAAAATCCTAACACTCCCATCTGCACTCCAGCAGTGTTGGCCCCAAGTTTCCCAAGGCACATATTCACACTGAAATACAGGCAGCAACACCTTTCTTACTGGGAGGGATTCACGCTACAGATATGGCACAGTCTGGAGGCA
The DNA here is from genome assembly GCF_964188355.1 of Buteo buteo. Classification (NCBI taxonomy): domain Eukaryota; kingdom Metazoa; phylum Chordata; class Aves; order Accipitriformes; family Accipitridae; genus Buteo; species Buteo buteo. The sequence continues at coordinate 20,858,812 of NC_134194.1, read as the reverse complement.
GCTTCTTGTACCACAGTGACGGGAACAGCATTTTTCAATTCCACCCCATTACAGCTTCCATTATTTCACACCAGACAGAAACTGCAGGGGACTATCTGTCTGCCTGCAAGTTCAAGAGGTAGGGGAGACTCACACCCACAGCTCAAATGTTGTTTTCCCTCACTGTGCAACCTGGTTTTTTTTTTGTTTGTTTTTTTTTTAATTAAGATGTAAGTATATGCCTTGTCAGAAAGATCAAGCACAATATGTACAGTGGTAATCAATTAGGCAGAAGTGAGTGGCAGCACTTGTAGTCCAGCAACAGGCAAAACAGGCTTTAGTCTGATCCCTGCTAACTTGTTACCTAACCACATCAGCAAAAATACTTTGTCTCCAGTTCCACTACTCTGCTTCAATTTTCTTCACCTTGGTTTTATTGAGTTATCTAAAAAGAAAAGGAAGGGAAATACAATTAAGAAAAGAGCTGATATAAACACTCTCCCCTTTTCCTTCTCCAATATACCCACAAGGTGCACAATGCCCCATGCCACCCACTGCAGGGCTGTGCTCTGCCCTTGCTGGAGAAACCCCATCTGCTACTGCAGAACCTCTGCCTGAAGACTGACATGCCCCTCTCGTAGGGAAGACTCCACAGGATAATGGTTTCTTCTGGAAGCTGCTGTCACTACAGACCACTGGATCCTGCTAGCACTCCCTGCCCATTCTGGATTTCATACAGGTAGAATCGCTGTGCTCAAGCAATGGGAGATGTGCTCTAAATGAAGTAGTAAAGATCAGCCTCAATCCCCATCCCATGTGCAGCATGGGGATGGGAGTAGGCATGCTGAAAACAAACACAACAAGACAGCTCAGATTAAGGAAAGACATGGAGAGAAAGAAGCAAGAAGCTCTGACAGCCAACAGCTCCAGTGAATATAAGGATGAAGTAAAAGGGTTTGCTCTAGGACCATAATCTGATGGGGCTGGTTTTAGCTGAGCTATAATCAGTGAAAGCACTTACCTACCAACTGCTCAGGGTTCATGTCAAGGTGCTTGCACCTGAAGTTGGGGTCAGCTCCATTTTTGTACGACTGGGGAGACACATTCATCAACCAGCTTATAGTAGAGAGGTCTGCAGCAGAAGATGACAAAGCAACAAAGCATTAATATTCCTGCAGGCTCCTGGGTTCAAATAAGCGAAGGTCTCACAATGACGTATTTGTCATTGAGTTTTCATAAACATGCCCAATTGTAACTTTTCAAGATGTCAGAGAACATGAATGAGGAAAATGTGGAATGGCTTCTCCATGCAGGACAAACAAGTAAACTAGGACCTCTCCAGGTAGAGGGACAGTGAAGGGGAAGAACAACAGAGGTTTAAAATGATGAATTGTAGGGGTATGGAAAGGATGGGGAGGATTCTGCTGTTCACCATCTATTGAAACAAGACTGGAGCCACCCCGCAAGATCACGAATCAGGTTCAAAACAAACAAGAGTTTTGAATGGGAATTGGATTGATGATCCTTACGGGTCCCTTCCAACTTGAGACATTCTATGACTCTATGGTAAGAGGGAGCTCTTCACATGAAGGGCAGTGGAGCTGAGGCTCTCCTGCTCCGGGGATCTTACAGATGCTCAGAGATGATACACCTTCAAGGAGGGACCAGGCAGGTTTATGGAAAACAAATCCACTCAGGGCTACCAGGTACGTTGAAACTACACCTGACTCAGTCTTGGAGCAACATGAGGTTGGAGGCCAGAAGATGCTTCCCCTTTCTCATATACTTCCCCAGGCACCAGTTTTCAGTCACTGTCACAGCCAGGATATGGGTCTGGACATTCAGGCAGGCCAAGTAATCAACCATTTAGCCTGAACCCCTACTTTAAGTTCTTTCAAATAACAAGCTTGCTTTTTAGATAACATGAGGTCTCTAATTTCTCTGAATCTCTGCTAGAAGCAATCAAGAGATCAATGGCAAGTAGACTCCATACTAGGCAACCCTCAGCTTTTTGACTAGCATCTCCCCTTTTGCTGGCTATCAGCTATTTCTCCTCTAAACTAACCTTTATCCTCAGGCCCTGCAGTACAGGTTCCTTCTCTGCTCACACCGGCAGCAGCAAGCTCACCACTCCTGCTGGCAGCAACCTTTACTGCCCTTCACCCAGGAACAACTCCTGAATGAGTTCAGAAAACAACTTTCAGAGAGCTCAGCAGTCACTAGAAGGTGGCAATTACCTCAGCTGTTCTTAGATCTTCCAACAAATTCCTTCATCTTTGCTTTATGTGGGACTTTTAGTTGCTTTATTTTATTCTCTTCCAACTAATGGTTTGTCCTGTTTTGGTTTGGCACAGTATCTTTCCTCTTCTGAAAGTCTTCTTTCAAAAGGGAGAGCATAAACTACAAATGTAAAAAAATCCACAACAATCATCTGACTACAGAAAGTCGTGAACTCTGCAGCCATTTACAAGGAAGCACACAAGTAACAATTTAAAAAGAGCTTGCTCTAGACACAAACTTGCCAGATTATATTCTTGACGTATTTAAGCACAGTGGCAGACCTATGGAGAGGTTATGTGCATTGATATGGAAAACAAAGGATTGAAGACTATTTAACCTTTTTTTTTTTTTTTTTTTGAACTAATTTCAAGTAACTTTAAGCTTTCAATAATCCTTTAGGTGAGCACCACCTTTTGCATGAGGATTTTCCTGGGGATCCTCTGCATAACACTCATTTTTTCTCTCTTCCCCCTAAAAATATTAGTCTTACAAGTCTTCCTCACAGCCGAAAAGAACAAAGCCACTTTAACAAAAGGAAAACAGAACAGCTGAGAAAGACAGAATTTATGAATCTTCTCTTTTCTGCTCTTTGCAGGCAAAGACACAAGAAGGATCATGGCAATTTTTTACATTTTTAAGAATAATTTGGAGTAAGAACAGCAGCAAATTGGCTGCAGACCACAGCCAAGCAGCACTAGATATACATGCCATCATCAGAGCCCTTAGGAGACCACCCTCAGGTCTTGGGTTGCAGGTCCCAGACAATGGCATAGACTTGCATGCAAGCAGACTTTCTTCCTGCCACCTCCTCCTTAAAGCCTCTTACTTTCCTGTCAAAAAACAACCCTAAAATTCCCATTCTGCTTTCTGATGAGGCATTTTAGTTCCCCAAGGAATGATACCAGAACTAATCTTTGAGTGGAAAGAGTGCAGGGGCCACTTCTGGAGGTAGGGATGGAAAGGTGTAGTTTCAGTCTTGCCCAGGAGGAGGGCTCTGGAGTTAGTCAGGCAACAACGGGGTCTTGACTCACTCTTGCCCACCCCATCCCAAAGCCAGGCTTGAACCACCGGCTGCCTCCTCCACTTTCCAGATCAAGCTGAGTAGTAAGGTGCTCCTCACTGTAAGGAGGTGTTGAAATCCAGGATGTATCAGCTCCCTATCAATGTCAAGTCTGAAGTCCAGCTTATAAGGGTAGATCGTGGTATTGATCAGCTGCACAGAGGCCACCTAAAAACAATGAAACAAAAAAAATCAAGAGACACCTTCTTCCATGAGTTGGAAGTCAGTGGCTAGGACTTACAAGGAGGCCAGAAAAGCTGCACACACAAAGCTGCAGCAGGAAAAAGCAGCAAAGCCAAAGGCATTTCATCCATACCAGATCCATCCTGCTACAAGATCTCCAGCTCCTGCACTAGGCTCCAAGTGCCTCATCCACAAAAACCTGAAGAATTAAGTACCTTCAGTGCCCCCAAGTCACCACTCTTCAGGCCATCCAACAGAGGCTGGAATCGCTCCACCTTATCTATTCCTGCTCCTTCAGTCAATGCCTCCAGAGCCTGCTCATCCCTGCTGTGAAAGAGGATCAGTTGCAGTCCCACAGGGCTGGACAGAGAGATGGAAAGTATTTTGTAAGTCCCATGATAAGTAGATGATGAGGTGATAGTACCAGAAAATGTACAGCAGGGAAAAAGCAAAAACAAAGTAGTGTGGGTATGGTAAGGATTTATTAAAGAGGAAGAAACTTCCACTACCATCTTCCCTGCTCATACCAACAACTGCCCTGAGGTGCCTGGGCAGACACCACACCGCACAAGCTGGAGCTGATTGTCTCCAGGCACTAGACAAGGCTTTTGCCTGGTTATTCACAAAAGCCTTCAGGCATCAGATGATCTCACATCTGCTCCATATCCCATAGGAGCTGTGAGGAAGGCAATCAGCCAGCTGCCAAACTTACAGAACAAGATACATGCCCTCTCCCCTCCAGAGCTCCTTGGTAACGCTCTAAGGAGGCTGTTAGCACTCACACCGAGATCCCACCTTAATTGCATCTTACAGAGAAAAGACAGGAGAAAAGGTTGCTTATGCAGAAAACCACCAGACCGAGCTCTGATACAGCCAATATTCACATTGCTATGAACTGCCTGCCCATACACACAGGAATTCCTCGGCTGTATCCCAAACACAGATCTCAGCATGGATTTAAGTAGCTGAGATGCCACAAAAAGACATGGTGGGAAAAGGGTACATTTTTTTTCCATGAACACAACACCATGTTGGCATCATGAATCCTAACACTTTCCAGAAATCTTGAGCAAAAACGATGGGATCCCAAGACAGCAAATCAACCCCAAGAACTGCAGGAGAGATGTGTGAATGCTATCAGCTGCCATGAAAAAGCAAAGACCCCAAGTGCTGGGGTGGCAGGAGCAGCAAGAGGAAACGAAGGGCAGGCACTGTCTGCCAGGCACGAGGGTAGGAAGGAAGGGCTGAGCTGCAACCTGCTCAGACAGTGTTTATCAAGGAGAGATGGGGTAATGAGGGGGCAGAGGAGTTGAAAACAGTCAAGTGGAGAGGATGAGGAAAGTAGGTGTAGAAACACTCAGCTCTCAAATGCAATGTCTCATTGCAGTCTGCCCAAGAGAGACTATCAAAAAAAAAAGCATCAAGTGAACTTCAGAGAGAATGTGGCCACATAGCTTAGTCCCCAGCCTCAGAAATTAGTGGGAAATCTCTAGCCAAGGTTTTGAAAGGATGTCAAAGCAGTCAAGGCTTATTCAGGTTTAGGGCAGAAGATATTTGCATGCAGAGAGCAGAGGGCTTTGCCCCAAATTAAACATGTGCAAGTTGGCCTGTCATTGCACTACTTTTTTTAATACATGAAAGCTACATATTTCTGCAATTAGAGTTTCACTAATTTTTTCTCTTGCAAAGAGACATTTTTAAACATACCAAGAGATACTCAAAACATTCAGAATACATCATGGTTTTCTTTATAGCAAAAACTCTAGTCTGAATAGCAAACAGAATTTCCAGGAACTTTCAAAAAGTTGTATTAAAAGAAAAGATGCCATTGCTGGCTGGAGAGCTCGATAGATCCCCCTGTTCCTGTAAAACCAAGCTATGGAAGTTGGCTAAATGGTGAAACAACAGACAGCTGAATCTTTATTACAATTTAATATTGGCTTAATTACTGCCTGACCAACCACTTCCCTGAAAGCTTCCTGCAAGGCCTCAGTGAGCAACCAAATAAAGAACTGTGGCGTGATATACTACTGCCAGTAAGGTTTAACACTTGCTATCTAGGTATGTACATTTCTTTTGACTTATTCATGGGACTATTGTTTTAGGTCCTGCTTTAACTTAAAAAGCTTCTGAAATTTGTATATATAAAAGCCAGGTTGGAGGTTTTGTGTTGCAGCTGCTGCAGAGCCTGGAGTGTCTGCTCCTGGTGATGCCAGCGCAGAGGCAGCAGCGAGGGTCAGAAATACTCACAGCACTGGATGCAGGTTACAGGACACCACCTCCCCCAGACCACCACATTCTTCTCCCTCAGAGGCTGCTGCTTCTCCTTGCTCAGGTTCACCTCCAGCTGTTGAAGAAAAGCACACCGGTTTTTAAACACCTACACTCATGGGGTGAACAAGTTCAGCAAGCAGAGTACCATTTCCAGCACAAGCTATGACACAAGTGTGGTGCAAATACAACTACTATTAAGCTTATCAAATACCCATCGGATTTTAGTCTCATTAGAAAGCTAAAATCCACTCTGACAGAAACCAGAGATGTGGCTCTATCCAAAACCTGTTTTCAGCCCATTGAGGCAAGTTAATTTTATTCTTTTCCCTAAACCCTGTCCTAAGCAAATTGCTTCTCCAAAGCTGTTTAAGAGGTTTCAAAGAAAGCATTGTACAGTTCACGTGCCATTAAAAAAAAAAACCAAACAAAACACAAAGGTACTCAGAACTACGAATGGAAAATAATTACAAAACACCACAAAGGCAAATTAACGAAATAACACACATTAATAGGAAAACCTAGGACCAGAATTAGAAATGCCATACCAGCAAAATTGTCCTCAGTAGTTCAGCCTCCACCAAGGACCACAAACCCTGAGGCTGATGATGGCTGATAAATGAGTTTGCTTGCCCCACACACCTCTCAGTAGCCCATGCTGAGATCAAGAAAGTAAAAAGCAACACACCTCTGCGTTCAAAGACATATAGCTCCAGTTGAAGGCAATTTGATTTCTGTAGATATGCTGCCTGGCTAGTTGTAACACCTGCTTATACAGGACACTGACTTCATCCGCCTCCATCCAGAAAAAGTTTTGTCACAGTAAGCAAGCATGGAGTCTTGTGGACTAACCAGGGGATTGGTTTGGTGACCTGAATACAATTACCCATGGCTCTGGAGCTGCCCAAAAGCATCCATGCCTTTACTGCTGCCCTGTGTAGGCACTAAGGAAGGCAGTTCTGGTTATTTATTCTTTTAAATGGGTAAAGCACAGCACAGCATACTTTTTATGACCTGCTGGGAGTTACTCCCCAGGCAGCACAGAAACAAGGGCAGAGCTTGTATATTTAAGTGGCATTTGAGTTACATTACCATTAAACACACGCTAAACATTTCACTAGGCTGAAGGCTGACAATAGTTTACAAGGACAGTCTGCTGGACATCTAACTCCTGGGTAGAAATCCTAGAGACTTCCTTTATTTTAGTCCATAAAATGCTACTTAACTTATTGACAGAAATCCAAAGATGTACAACAAGTTTTAAATGGAGCACAGCAAATGAAAAGCAATTAAACCAACACAAGATACCCTAGGTGAACCCCTGAGGCACTAAAGAGGAAGGAAAGGTCTCCCTTCAATCCAAGCTAATAAAAGGGACAAGAAAGACAATAAGAACAACAGAGGACGACACCAGGGCCAGGAAGGGCTGCTGGGGCTGAATGATGCCAGGGGACTGAAGCTCTCCTGGCATCACTGTACCCCTTGAGGCTTGCACAGCCCCTCGAGCACCCCAGCCTCGCTCACCTCTGCTTTTGCAGCTGGAAGGGAAGAGCATCGCCCAGTACAGACATTACTCAAAGGGTCTGCAATAGGAGAAGGTGCATTTTTAACAACTGTTGGCCAAACACACTTAAAACATGCCTCCCCCAACCGCCGATGTCACCTAACAGTGCTGTGCATTGGCTGGAAGAGCTTAAGTTTGTTTTCCACATCCTGGAAAATGAAATTAGGAAAGAAGGAAACCTGCCTTCCAGCCCCTGTTAGGCTGTAGAGAGGAGAAAAAGAAAAATCCTCCCCAAGGCAGGAGTTGTGGCTCACATCAAAGGCTTCTGAGTGAGAGGAAAAACAAGGCAGCATCATTCACCCCCGTGTGCTGTTAGGAAAATTTACTCTGTAATTGTTAGCCTTTGTCCAATCCAACAGGATCAGGGAGAGACTTTATGATCTCAATCACACACTCTGGAATCAATAAAGGCCACTGCATTCCCAAAATCGTGCAAACGCCATCTGAGTTCAGGAGCTGGGACCCTTGGCAGAAGATAATAATAATATCAGCAGCAAAGAGAAAACTGCAAGAGACAGATTTTTTCACTAATTAACAGGCTGAACAGGAGACTAGAGAAGGAGGTAACATTTCTTCCCTTTCTTAGAAGGGACAAAGGTTTAACAGCCTGCCTAGAAAATCAGCAGTTTCAAAACAGGCTTATTAACTCCAAAAGCCCAGCGCCCCAGGGACAAGGGGAAACACAAAGAAACCACAGACCTGTAATCAGGACCCTACTTAGTCCCCACTGAGCCAGGTTTTGCCTCTCCACTTTCCATGACAGAGATGCTCCTGAAAAGCTTTGGATCCCACACTCTGGTGTCCATTCACCAAAACCTGAAAATAAACGGCATTGCTGGATTATTAAAACGCACAAGCACAACTTCGCGTACTACACGCTCCCCCAGCGTCACTTTGGGTTTTTATGAACTCACAGGGAGAGATTTTCACCGCAGCCATCAGGCGGGTGCTGTAACAGGAGCACGACCACCTCCTGCTCCGGCTTTTCATGGGCAAAGAGCCTTGGGAGCCCGGGCTGAGCCGTTAACCCACAACGAGCAACACCGAGGGCTAAACTCGGTATTTCTGGAGCCTCCTGAAAATGCAAAATTAAAGAGTAAACGTGAAAACATAGAATGGAAATATAGTTTTTTTGGTTGTTTTTTTTTTTTTTTTCCAGAAAGGAAAGGAAAGCAGCGCCGCAGTTTGCCAAGCCCCGGGGCCAGCCTCAAGCACCCAAGCAGCAACTAAACCTAAACTAACCCCCCAAAATGGTACAAGAAGTGGTTTTGTACCGATCAGCGATAATTCAGGAGAAAAAAACCCCAAACAAACCCCCAGTTTTTGTTCGCTCCTGTAAAAGCCGGAGGCGCAGGAGAACCCGGCGGGAGAACCGTGCGGGATAGCCGTGCGGGATAGCCCGGCTCTGCCCGCTGCCCAGGAACCGGGTCCCGGCTCCGCGGCCCCGGGACCCCCGCCCTGCCCCGCCGCCATGCGGCCGCCCAGGCAGCGTCACGCCGCACATGAATATTCATGAGGTACCGCCTCCCGGCCCCGCCCAGCCCGCCGTGTGCCCCGCCCGCAGGGTAAGGGGCGCATCCCCGGGGTCTTCCGCAGGCAGGAGGAGCTATGGGACAAGGGAAAAAGAGGCATGAAAAAACAGCAAGAGAGGAAAAAAACACGCTCTAGAGCACCCGAAACCGTTTTCACCCTCCCCATCACTGCAGCTCGGCGCAGTCCTGCGCCTTGGAAACTACCGTTGTTGTACAGAGGTGTGCAAGCGTGTGTTCTCAAGTGTTTCCTACAGATAATTACAAATCGGGCCTCTTTTAGTTTCAGCCGTTGCCAGCCCATCCTGTGTTTCAGGGAGCAACCTACCAGTCATTCGGCGCCAGCTACAGATCAGGAGGTGCAGGTTTGGCACCTTATCTGGGATATCTAGGAGGGTGCTGGCGGTGTCAGGCTCACCCTGGTCTTACCCCAGCACTTTGGTGTCCATAACTGGGTGATGCCAGGAATAAACACTGGTCTAACGTGGCTCCAGTAGCCCCGCAGTATCAGATAGCAAGCATAGTGCACAGTTTCTTATCTTTGAGAGTTCTGCTTCAGTAGGAAAACACTAAGGAAAAAAAAAAAAAATCTCTACAGACTGAACTTGTTTCCTAGCTATTTCCCAAAATAACAGAAACAAAACCACCTTTAGAAACCTAGGTAAGATGATACTCCAAATTTCCAGCCCTGTTTTGAAACACAGGACAGAGCGGCACTCTGGAAAGAAAAAGCCTGGACAGTGCTGGGGGGAATTGGCTGTGGGGTTTGCAAGGTAAGGTCATTCCCATCTTCACAGGCAAGAGAGAATTACAAGGGGGAATTCCCTTTTTTTCCAAAAGTAAACACTTCCTGTTACCCAAAGTGGGAGCCTGGATTCCCCCTGTAAATCGGTTTTGCTACAGGGGGTGATGACAGCAGCAAAGAGAACAAGCCAGCTCTGGCAGCAGGAGAGATGGCAAGCTGGAATAAAACAAGTTTATTTTCTATTTAGACAGAAGCATTTCTTTTTCACAAGTCCGGCTAGTCACTGGAGCAGCATTTTGAGTCTTCTGATTTGCAAAGAACATTTTTCTCAGCTACAGAATACTAGAAACAAATACAGCTGACCAAACAGGGGTCAGTGTAAGGGCCATCTAACCCAGTGCCCACTCTGCAGTGGCCAAATAACAAATGCAGGAATGGTACAAGCCCAGGGTAAGCACACAGCAATACTTCTCCAGCGTACTCACCCAGTCACCAACAATTTGCACCCAGAAGTGTCTTTGTTAACAACTTTGACTCCCCCCCACCCCAGTCCCTTTTTGAACCCACATTCACACTATCTGGTGGCAAAAGCTTACACAGCTCAACTAGGTGTGTGCAAAGCAACCTCTATTTTGAGCTGGCCCCTTGCTAGTTTCATTCGATGCTCCTCTAATATCTAAATGGTTGGAGAAACCCTCTCCAACATTTGTCAGTTTACAGACCTTACAAATCCTTTCCCAGCTCCGTTCTCACCCCAGCTAAGAATCCTCATCCATCAAGTCATTCCTCACACAGAAGCTGTGCTATCACCCCTCTCTGTGCCCAGTCTAATTCTACCATAACTTATTTCTCTGGACACCTACTGGGAGTAATACTGACACACTGCCTGCTTCGCACTGTAGTTACACGAACTGTAGCTCACTTCTGGCCAAGCTTTACCTCCTCCCCACAAAGCTGAAGCCTTGGGCTGGCAGTTGTGCAAACATCCTAACAGGAATAAGCAGTGCCTGTGAACACATCAATAGATCTGGTCAAGTTGGTGTCTCTTAGATACCTTTTTTGTTTCTACCTCTCCCATTTTTCCACAGGTTTATTGGCAGAGACTAGACACAAGAGGAATGTCAATCCATACAGGCCAGCATGAGCTTATTTGATCAAGGACAAGTGTCATGGATGTGGGGATGGGGAGCGAAGAGGGAGATAGCGACAGGTCTATAGAAACAAAGAAAAATAATCACCAACAAGGGCTTTAGGGAAGTGAGACTGCAAAGAACAGACTCCTATGGAAACTGCAACTCAAAGAAACCATGATATTTAAAACCGTTGCAGGAAAGGTTTCCTGAATCAGCTCTGCAGCTTCCTGCAAAGCTTCTACTGGAATTGGAGTCATAAGCAGGAGTGTCCGCCAGCCCACCTGACCTCTTGTAAGGGAATTCAGGGCACTCTCCTCATTGTGCACTGATGCTGAAAACTCACCAGCATATACTTTGAGGAGCTGAATGCCCTCCATTCATTCAGACAGCAGAGGACATTGCTCTGCCACGGATGATAGGCACGTTTTCAACCCTTGGGAGGACAGGAGCCAAAAAGGTGTGAGCATTAAAGAGATGAACAACAGGTCAGGTAAGAAAAATACTGCCTCTTCATTTAATGTTTAAAGACATTGGTAAACAAACAGAACAGTACAGACAGTCTGAGGCTAAACCCCTCCCGCCTCCCCAAATGGCACACTCCAAACCACGACAGGTACCAGGTGATGACTCCGGCGAAGGAGCAGCAAAGTCTGGGATTTGAAGGATGGCCAAGAGAAATCTCTGCTGTGTGAGGGCAAGACGACAGGACTTGGAGGAAGCAGCTTCCCCTCACCCACAAGCAGAGCGACATCTCCTGGGTACAGTCAAGAGGGAATGGTTTCCACTCTGAGCAAGCAGCCCAAATCTCTTGCTAACACACAGAAGGGCCATGTGTGAACTTGGAAAACACAGCTGGAAGCTACATTAAAGGTGCAAGACACACTATGTACTGACCTTGGCAGCCAAACCTCTGTTCCACAGTGATTTTAGCCTCTCGAAGAATAAAGAAAACAGGGAATTTAGGTCCAACTTGGCAAAGTGTTGCAGTACTCATTTGTGAACACAAAACTGAGTGGGGGGGAATGAACAAGACTATGCTCTGCATACATTCTTCCATCCTGCTCCATCAAGCTGCTCCCTGCTCCAGGGACACTCCTGACCCCTATTCCACAGCTGGCCTTGTCTTCTCGCATAGTTTTCCTTGAGCTGTGGAGCATCAGATGGTTAGAAGGGACATCAGGAAGCAACTCTCAGTGCAGGCTTCAGAGGACAGTCAACTGGGTACCTGAGTGGAGGGCCAGGCAGAGTACGATGTATCAGGTGTTGCTGCTGAAGAGAGGCAGAGATCATAGGCACAACCGCTCCAGCTCCCACCTTGCTGGCAGAAGCCTGCACGGGAGTTACAGGAGGTGATTGAACCAGCATGGGTCAGGCTCTGAAGGCAGCTGCACAGCTGCCATCCAGCACACAGCACAGATTGGAGCCTACTTGAATTTCCATTTCCCAGAGCGCTGACAGCTGGAACCATGACACATGGTGGAAAGTAAGGAACACGTTTCACTGCTCTCTGCCTCTCCAGGTAGCGGAAGCTTGCAGTAGTGTTGTTTCTGCTGCCACCACATGCAATCAAATATGAAGGGAAGGCTAACTGGCTCCTACGTGGCCCGGTTATCTGCTCCAAGCACCCATGTCCAATGTGGGACGCCCCACAGTCCAGAGCCCCACATCAGAGCCCTCAGATCTCAACGTCACTCTCTTTGTCGTTATCGTGGTCACCGTCATAAAACTCGTTGGCAGCTTCAGGCCTGGGGGAAAGACAATCACTATCAGCGAGGAGAGACTAGACACCCTTGGAGCCAGAGAAGAATGCCCAGGTCACACTGCCAAAGATCAGAAGATGCCCTGCACCCAAATACCCCATGAAATTTTATGCGAATAGATGACACAGTTCTAGGGAGAGGCTCCCTGGATAAAACCAGAGACTCAGAAGTGACTTAGTATCTGTTCTAGGAAACAGACTGTCTCCAGTGTATCATCTGCCCATCCTAGCAGGGACAGAAAGGGAAGCCCATTTCTCCAGAACAAGATCTGGTACCTGCTGTAGTTTTCCTCAGAGCCTCTTTCCTCTGGATCAGGCTCATCTGTGCGATCATAGCTGAGCAAGTCAGAAGGGACATCATGGATCTGCACGCTGGGAGCATGGTTCAGCATTTTCAGATTCTCAAATATTGTCTGCCTGATCTGATCCAAGTACTACATAGGAAAAACAGAGAGGGATCACCACAGCGAGATCTGGCAGTCTGCACAGAGCCACAATTGTTAGCACTGCTACCTGCCTGCATTGTCTATGTAGTGGTCATGAGAAACAAATCTGTGCAAAAAGCTATTTATCAGAGCAGAGGAGGTGGGAAAGTTAATTCAATCATTGATACTCAAGCACACAGAATAACAGTAAGACAACCCAGCAAGGTTCTCAAATGCTATGAGACTTTCCAACATCCCAGACGAAAGGTTCTGCTTGTTTTTCATCAGTTTTCTATCCTGCAAGAATTCTTTGCCTGGGCTCCACCTGGTTTCACAGGACAGAGCATCAACCATAGGGTTTTGGAAGTACATAGCTGATATTGCAATAAGGCTACAAGCACTTACCTGCCTGGAGTTCTGATTTTCAATCCTCGTACTGACATCAGGATGAAGGGTGAAGTCTGGAGCAAAGTATTCAAAGTACTCTGTGATGGAATGAGCAAGAGAGTTACAGCACAGAGGCATGGGAGCCAGCCTGCACTACTCTGCAGAAAGCAGAGTTCACTCCCACCATGCTAGGAGTGACCAGATCCTAAAAAGCACAGTGATGTACAGCTCTGCAACCACAAGGAATTATATGAAACAAAAGAGCGAGCAAAAGTAACACTCAGGTCACTGAATAGGAAATGATCCAAACTAAATGATACATGACACAGCAGGGGCATGTCTGCCCAGCAAAGTCTACAGCTGGCTGTGTCCTGGTTTCAGCTGGAATAGAGTTAATTTTTTTTCTAGTAGCTGGTATAGTGTTATGTTTTAGATTTAGTAAGAGAAGAATGTTGATAACACACCGATGTTTTCAGTTGTTGCTAAGTAGTGTTTATACAAAGTCAAGGATTTTTCAGCTTCTCATGCCCAGCCCGCAGGAAGGCTGGAGGGGCACAAGAAGTTGGGAGGGGACACAGCCAGGGCAGCTGACCCAAAGCAGCCAAAGGGGTATTCCATACCATGTGACATCATGCCTAGTATATAAACTGAGGGGAGTGGGGCTGGGGAGGGGATCGCTGCTTGGCAACTAACTGGGCATCAGTAGGCATATGATGAGCAATTGCATTGTGCATCACTTGTTTTGTATATTCCAATTATTTTATTATTATTATTGTCATTTTATTATTGTTATTATCATTATTATTTTCTTCCTTTCTGTCCTATTACACTGTTCTTATCTCAACCCAAGAGTTTTACATTGTTTCTTCCAGTTCTCCCCCTCATCCCACTGGGTGAGGGGGAAGTGAGTGAGCACCTGCGTGGTGCTTAGTTGCTGGCTGGGGTTAAACCACAACAGGGTGGTAGGAGACAACTAAGGCCATCTCTAAGATCAGAAAGTGCAGTCACTTTGGCCCTGGTCTTATCTCTGGTCAATGCAGAGCAGAAGTATAGTTCTTCAGCTGATACAACAAATACTTTAGCCCAGCTAATGCAGGGAAAACAGAACTCCAACTTACCACTGTATGGGAGCTCTTCGCTAATTGCTTCATCTACAAGCAATGACGTTTCATAAGTCCTGAAAACATGCAATAAGATGATCTCAGTCCAGAGAAAGCTATGTGGTGCATGCAGGGACAAAGGCCACAGCAACTGCTTAACCAGTGACCTTCAACAAGCAGATAAGAGACTCACCAGCATCGTGCCACATTGCGAACTGTGTAACCACCTCCTCCCAGTACCAGCAAGGGGATGTTGAAGCTCTTTACATACTCCACGCACTCCCTACAAACCCCAAACAAAAAAGTGCCAGAGCTGTTAACTGCAGCACACATTCATGTGTCAGAAATGCCACCGTGCACTCAAACACCACGGCAGCTGGTGTGACACACCTGAAGGTCAGGGCTTCCACGCAGGGAGCCTGAACCATGCGCTACTCTGTGAACCACTGCTCTGAAGCACCTTGTACAAAGCCTCATTCTGAGGCCCCCTCCTGTCATACAAGAGTGTGTGTAAAAAAAAAAAAAAAAAACCAACACCAAAACTGCTGGTGCTGCTGGAAGGCCAAAGTCAAAGCTCAAGCCTCACAGCAGAGGACTCATTAGAGCCCTTCAGACTGAAGGATGGTCTTTCAACTAATTGCTCTGCCCCAGTCCTGCTGTACTTACCCATGTCCTCTTATACTGAGGTTAAAACAACCCAAACGGTCACAACCCAGAGAATCAGCACCGCACTGGGGAAGAGAAGAACAACAACTGAATTTTTGCTACAGAGGCATTGTTTTCCAGACACACATCAGCATCCCCACCCCTTGGCCACCCTCATTCACCAGAGGGTATAGACAGCAGCTCAGCTAGGACACACCAACCCTGATTCCCCGGGAACAGAACACAAAGCATCAATAGCGGCTCCCTCCAACCTACAGCCTCTGAAAGGGATGGACAAGTGCACAGAGGCTTGCTTGCTTACCTGCAGTACTATGCAGGTGGGCTGATAGTAATCTACCACCTGGTTAATGACTGGCTGGAAGAGGTGTTTATAACCTTTGGAGAGAAAGGTAGATTTGTCATGGCTCTGGAGCAGAAGGACCAGCAAACGCCTGGGCAAGGGGAAATGGCAGGGAACACCTACTTTGATCATCAATGCCATCTCGTAAAGGCACGTTGAGACAATAGTAACGACCACTCTCTGCACCAACTTCATACATGTCACCTGGCCAGGGAAAGACAGGAGAGTCATAACGGCTCTGAGACTTCAGAGGTGTGGAAAGACCAGATATGGTCTGGGTTGAGATCTCTTAACCTAGCTAGAATCCCTCTTTCTTACAAATAACTATACTTCTGTTCCTCTCTAATTGCTTTTCCATGCCCTTTCTTCCATCATTTCTCCCTGCAGCTCTGATTTCATGATTTTACACCTTTATACTCCAGCAGAGCTTTCAAAAGATTCTGAAGCAAGGCCAGGTTCACACTAAGGGAAAATACATACCTGTACCAGGAAAGAAATAGTTCCCATATTTATGAAATGACACTGTCATGACGCGGTCCGTCAAGTAGAAAGCCTCCTGCACACCGTCTCCATGATGGATATCAATATCAATATATAGAACACGTGGATGATATCTATTGAATACATGAGGAAAAACAGCATTACTGTCTGCACCGCACCCAGCCTCACTATTCCCCCCGTGCCTTGGTATCACCTGGCACTCTGAAAACCACCACCGACATCTACCCACAAGCCTACTTGCCAAAAGAACTCACCTCTCCCACCTGAGACATATCAAATGGTTTAGATACAAGACATTTGTATACAGTCAAACATGCCCCATCACTAAAAAACATTTCTTCTGATGTGCTTGGAAATAGATATTAGAATAAAAGGTTTTCAGATGGGGCCAGAAATGTCTTGGAAAACATATGAAGGGAACCTGTTTTAACCACCTGGGCATTAGAAAGTTGATGGGTTTTGATTCCTCTACAAACAACATGCTGTTAGTTAATCTTTAAGAGCTCCAACAATTTTTAATCATAAAAGGAAATTAAAGGTAAGCTAGCCAAGGAGGAGGTAGGAACACTTCACCTCCTCCACATACCAGAGTACTGGCAGCACTATGTCCCAGCTGGCTAGCACCAAGAACACCACGCTGAACTGCATTTACTGGAGAAGCCGCCTGCTGGGTCACAGACAGAGGGTGAAGAAAGGGAAATCATTACAAGTAAATTCACTGGGGTAATGGTCAAAGCTGATGTGCTGTTGAGCACTGGAGACACGGCCCCAAGCCATCCCTAGAGCTGCCTGCTTGGCTGGAAAGAACTTCTCCAACTTTTCACAAGGAAATACTGCATCTGGTCCATCCCCAAAGAATAGGAGATCTGGCATCCATGCCAAAACCCTAGAGGACTGGGGAGGTGCCTGAAAAAACAAGACAACATTGAAACAGAGAGGAGGAGCATGTGGTTCGTGCCATCTGCCTTGGAACCATGGCTTTAAGCATGTCTGCAGTGATCTGATCAAACTGGTTGATGGTGCTGACCCATGCTGATTAGCAGACTGGTACCTTGCCACAGTCTCCCAAGAGACAAAAATTATTTAAGGCAGCCCAGATTATTCATCCTGTAGACAAATGACAGCAAGGAGAAAAAGGGGATGTATACGCACAGCCCTTGCACACTGGTAAAGGGAGAAAGGGACCTTCTAAGACCAAAGGCACCACAGTACTCCCATGGTGGGAAGCAAACTCAAGTATACAGCTACCTGCTACAGAAATGGTTCCTGAAAACAGAGAACAAGAGAAGAGGGACATATTATAAGCTCCCATGAGGGGTAACTGGCCTGTATTTGAAGCCTCTGGCATATGGGACTCGTGAGACTAGAAAATGGCTGTGCAGAGATACACAGTGAAGACCTGAAGTTCCAAACACAGAGCAGGGAAGACTGGCCGAGAGGCAGGAGATACAAGAAACCCCAGTGCATTCCATAAATCTGACTTTGACAGCGAGTAAACTTGCCACCAGTCATGTAACTATTGTCTGGTCAACCCCAAATCTTTTTTAATTCCCTAACGTCTTGCCTCAGATTCAGTGACAAGGAGGGCATTTGAGAGTACCAAAAAAAAAAAATAATCATAGATTAATCCAAGAAACAGAAGGTATTTCTGTAACTCTTCCTCCCATTCTGAATTTATTTTTCATTTTCTAAAAAGAAAAAAACAAATCTGACTCTTTTCTACTCAAAGCAAGTGTCCTTTGATCATCCATGTGTTGCTCAAGTCCTGTTCTTAAGCCACTCAAGCAGGTCAAGAAAGATTTGAGTCATTTAACTGTCTTCAGTGAGCCATAATTTGCATTTACCTACAAAAGGCTCGCTGTGGCAAAAACACAGAGACTCAGGAGACCCTGAAATGAGTATTTCACAGATGGATGAGAAATGGAATTGAAGAACTCTTCCGTATCCCTTAAGATGCATGCAACAAAACTGGAGTCAGATATTCCAATTCTCAAGCCCCCCTACTTGTGCCTGAAGAGGAGGCCAGAAAAAAATCAAGTTGTTGGCCTTCGTGGATTCTAGAAAGGCAAACGAGGAGGGGAAACAGAGAGATAGAACAGTGAAGCAGCAAGGGGAAACCACATGCCAGCCAGGACAGTACTGCATTTGCCCCATGTCCTTACTTGAGCAGCTCCAGGATGCCAATAACTATGTCGTTAACATAACAAAACCCAGAAGCCTGCAAGAGAGAGAAAACAGAACAGCTTTAGAACAGGATCAACACAGAGCCTGGGCCTCAAAAAAGACAGAGCAATATGTAGATTTGCTTCATTACCTCAAACTTTTTGGCATGATGCAGGCCCCCTGCCCAGTTTATTGCAATATCACAGATCTAAGAAAGGAAAGATAACTTAGTTAAAGTGACAATGTGGTAACAACAACCTTGCACCCGGCTTCAACCTCCCCAGCCCCATGGCTCAAACACCCTTCTCGTCTTTCCTTTCCCTACAGAGGCCTTTCCAAAGCTCCATCCTCATCGTTAGCCCAGCCAAGTTTTGGTTACATCATGTCCATACTGGATTAGTCCTGTGCTCTACATTCCCCATTAGACCAGAAAAGATCATCTCCCACCACCACTGCTCCCCCTCCAGCCACCAGCAGGCAGAGCACCTGGCACGTACAATTTGTTCCTGCACTTGTTCTTTACCCTTATTAGAGCTTTCTCAGGTCTCTAAAAGACTCAAACCTCTGTAGATTTTTTTATACCCACCTGAGGAACGTTCTTCTTCAGACCTTCTGCATGGCCTCATTTAGTGAATTTCCATAGCAGAGACCTAGCAGCACTCTCGAGGTCACCCAGCAGCCAGTTTCACTGAAGACCCCAGGTTTGTTCTACAGCGCTGAGGGTACTTTGTGACTTCAGTACTTGCAACGTTAGTACTCTCTGACTCCCTCCAGATTAAACATCTACTAAATGGTTGCCTCTGACAGTGCAAGAATGGTCTCAAGCTTAAGTCTTACAGTACTAGGTATTTACACTGCAACACAGCAGTGCTTGCTACATTGTTTTACAAAACAAATCCATGAGGTTCTCCTTAAATTGAAAACCAGTTGGCTTACACCTGTGTTTCAAAAGATAAGCACATCAATGCAGTTACCTTGTTGTTCAGCTGTGTTGCTCCCTGCAGGGAGGCCCCAGTATAGCGAGAGCAAAACTCAAAGAGGCCTGGAAACACTGGGCTGAAAAAGAAACCATGATTCAAACACAGAACATCTTCTCATTCCTCCTCATTTCTCCAGAGCAAAGCTAGGAATAAAACTGTCCAGGGACATGACCTGAGCAAGACCAAAACTCATTCTCTGTGAAAGAGTTCATTTGGGGTCACCCTGACCCTGCTTATAACACAATGAGTACCAGCAGGCGAGCAATCTGGCTGGAAACACAATGGGAACCTCGGCGAATTTGATAATGATTACCAAAGCTTACAAGTTAGTCCTGAAAAGGCTCCTGTGCTCACAACGCATGCCAGCATCTGTCCTGCAGCTCTGCTGACATATGCCCAGAGCCAGGACATGATGCGGGACACTGCATCAGGAGAGAGGAGGACTGGTCTGCTCCTGCACTCTCCCCTCCTTGCTGTATCTGAAAGATCCTGCTACCAGCCCCCAGCCCAGCATGCAGTATACTGCAACCAGAGGTGAACACTGCTCTTAAGACAGCACTGAGGTCTGATCCATCCCACCACGCAGAGCCAGCCCAGGCACCGGGAAAGTACAAAAACACAGGACCTGGAGCCCCTGCGTCACCAGCTTGCTGGCACCATGTCACACATTTCATTCATGGACAAGCAATGGCTTAAAGACTATGGGGTTTTATTTCCCCTTTCATTTCTGATAAGAAGATGGTTTCTGATCATCAGAGCAGCAAGGTTACAAACAGTCTTCTGATTCTCAGCCTGAATATTAAAAACCAGGCTATACTAGTATCTTCTTGGGATAACAGTGTTCTCTAGCTAATGTAACTCCTCCCATGCTAGTACTTACAGCTTTCACCTCCACAGACTACGTAAGAACAATCTAACTCTGACAGCCCTTATAATCCTCAACCAGACAAGGCATATTGCTATTTCCTCGGTCACCCACAGAGCCCTTCCATAATTTTCTTCCAAGTTTCATCTGTCACAAGCATTAAAGACTGGAATTGAATATTCTCAACAAGATCTCATGTAGTTTTGTACAAAACTACAAGTATCTCCTTCGTTCTACCTGAAAATCAGCCTCTCAAAGCTGTCTTGAATTAAACATGCACATATTAAGGCAGCTAAAATGACAGGCAAGTATTTAAAAAAATAGTTAGCACATTCAAGAAGAATTGGAGACTCTGCAAGAACAAGTAGAGATACAGTCTCTAACCCCACAAGCTTACAGCTTAAATATAGATCTAAAAAAGAGGACTGCAAGATCTAAAGAGAAGGGA
The DNA here is from genome assembly GCF_964188355.1 of Buteo buteo. Classification (NCBI taxonomy): domain Eukaryota; kingdom Metazoa; phylum Chordata; class Aves; order Accipitriformes; family Accipitridae; genus Buteo; species Buteo buteo. Next base: position 20,838,434 of record NC_134194.1, on the reverse strand, counting down.
AAGGAATCAAGGAGGTTCCAGTAATCTGATATAGACAGGAGGGACATGCACCTCATTCTGGTTAAGAGCAAATAAGAAATGGGACATTCTAAAAGAGCTCTCTGAACATGAGCAATGCAGGAGCACCCTTTCTGACTGTGGGTTCGCAGGAAGCACAGAGCACTCACCAGTCATCGCCCACGTTGAAGGCATTGAGGCTCTTGGTGAATCCCTGCATGTTATTGGGACTCACTCTCTGCAGGAAGTCTATGTAGTCCTCGGAGTGGAATCGGCACATGTCATGCTGGGATGCCTGGTATGGTTTGAAAACCTTCAAGAGAGAAAGGCAAGACTTATTTCCCATCCAAACTTGCATTTGCTTTAGCTGTAAGAAATCTCAAGCTAATTGATGAACGACCTGCACAAGGTATAGTAAAAAATGTTCCAATACATTGGCTTCCTGACATTCATGTTCATTTAAATTCAACAAGTTGCTCCATGAAGCCTGATTTCCTACTGATTTTTCTCTTTCAGCCATAAACAAGTCTCCTGCCTCTCATAATAACTGTAGCTCTTGCCACATACTCTCTGATGCCTTCCTTCCCCCACTGTGCACACATCCCTCCTTGGGCAAGCCAGCAGAATAAAACAGCTGAGTTCAAACTACAGCTTTTTCTTCACTGTGGGGCACTATTCCCTAATCACTCACCAGCTTTCACACAATTTTAAGACCTTGATATAGAGGTGGTTTTGGTCCCTCTGTCCGATTTGCCTGTAATGGGCTGATAGGTTCAAAAGTTATTTGGAGAAAGCTCACGGACGAAGAGTTGCATAAGCTTTGTTTCCTTTGGAAAGCCGGCGAAAAACCGTCAGGGAACTGGATGGATTAAAATTAAAGAACTTGTGACAATACAGGCTTGCCATTTTGGCACTAAACACACATACCTCAATGTACAGGAAGTTAAAAATTAACACCACATACCTGGCAAGAAGAAATTAAAGTTAAACTGAAATCAGTAAGAGATCTTTTTTGTGTTTCCCAATTTCTCTTAATTAAAGCATGCACTTTATAGAAGTGGAACATGAGCAAAATAGTAAGATGCATGAGCTTGTCTCCGAAGGGAAGATTATCAGGGCAACTGCACTAACGTGCCTGTTTCCTGGGCTAAGCAGGAAACGCTTTAATTTTCAGACACATAATACACCCTAACAAACCCCATCATCCTCTTTCCTGAATTGATCTGCATGTAGTATGGTGTTTTCCACATGGATGCATGGATGCAGTGTTTCTCAGAGGCTGCTGGCTCTGACAAACAAGAAGGATGAGGTGACTCACAAGCACAAGCCATTAGTGCCGCTGCTAAGGGTGAGGGCAAGACCTATTCCCCACGAGGGCTCTGCACAGGTACCTCCCAGGAATCCAGACAGCTGATTAAATCAAACAAGACCAAAACCAATGAGAAGAAATAGCTCTCATGAGATATCCAGAGGATCTCTTGGACAATAAAAAGTAGGGATGTGTGACTCAAAACAGAAAAGGCGGGGGGGAGGGAAGACCAGAAGCTTCAAGACAGACTCAGCTGTTTGCAGAAGAAACCTGCCTCCTTCCACCCTTCACCCTGCTCCCAGCAATCCCACCCACCTTCCTAAGCAAGCTCTGGCACTCAGTCCCCTCTGTCTGCCGCCTTGTTCTCCTAACTCCATAGAAAACTCTCTTGGCTTTGCTGAGTTACTGAATTGCATCAGTTCACAGAGGGATCCAATAGCTTCCAAATGCAGCACAAGAAAGGCAGGGGGAAGACATAGAAGAGAAGCAGGGAAGGTGAGCAGCAGGACAACCCCCTCTCTTTCAGCAACGCTGAGCCTTGGTTCACCACATTCTTGTGTGCCGCAGCCACAGGGAAGCTGGGAAAGGTGCAGAGGCGAAATCAGCTTGACAGGATAGCGGCCTTTTATTTGGAGGAGGCAGAGAGGGCAGATAGTGATGTAACCACAACACAAAGTTAACAGGACCTTTTATAGTCACGACTGACCATAATCCCCGCTTTTATTTGCTTGTAACTTTGCCAGTCACTGACTGTTCTGGATGAAGTTTCCTCTGCAGTTTTCAGCTTTATGATGGCATCTTGTGGAAAATATAACCCCCAGAAAAGGGTTTCAAGACTAAAAACACGGTGAAGCATACCGCTCTGCCTACTGCCTCATTCTGATATGGATCTGACATTTAGAAGCATTATGTCAGAATATGCTTTTTGCTTTTTCTGCAAGAAAAATCCCAACTCTAGGGAAGTTACTCATTGGAGTTCCTACATCTATAGTCAAAATCTGAAAGATAAATTCTGCAAAGATTCCACATGGCCTGAGTGTATTCCAGCTGCATTCATCTGCAAGCACAAGAGCAAGTCACTGGCTGGATGCAATTTTACTAGGGAATTGTATTAATTACACAGGAAAGCTTTTCAGATGTTTAAACACACCAAATTAAATTTATATATTGCATCAAGGAACTGTTCCACTGGTCCATTTTAGCACCTTCCTTTAAAAATTGATATTGTGCTTTAGTTTTGGGACAGCTTATTTTCTATTTGCTCTTGTTCAATCCGCAAGTCTCTCACCACAGAAGCAGATATGCTGGCAGTGGAAGAGCTTGAACTTGAGCCCATGCCAAACACCAGGCACTTGTACAGTGCTAGAGATAATGACAAAGTCGTGCAGCACGGACAGGCAGGTACAAAGCAGCTGAGATGTAGCTTTTCACTCTGCCCCACTTGTAGTGGTTTGGCTGTTCAGACCTTACCCTAAAAAATAAAAAGCATGAAAACCGTATTGCCATTACGCTTGCAAGAATTTTGCACCTTGCCCTGCTCATATAGTGGAAAAGACTGTAAACATGCCAGAATTGAAACCACTGGTCTAACCCCGCTCTCTTGTGCTCACAGTGATACAACTTTGATTTTAACATCGCCTGATTCTCAAGTGATTAAGAAGTGACTTTTAAGGACAGGCTTTTTTTTGGTACCACAACAGCTAAATATTTAGTCAGGTCTGGAATTTGCACATTTCTATCTGACAGCTCTGCACAATCACCATGTTTTCACAGCAGCTCATGATTTATCTCTAAAGCATGCCGCAGATGTGAAAACACATCACTGAAACAAGTTGATCACGGTTTCTTCTCTACAGCCTCAAAACAAGCCCAACTATTAGCAGTTCCTTGCAATCATCTACAACTACATGCAACAACCCATTATTGAGTTCTACAATCATTCTGAGAGCACACACCTCAGAGTAAGCTCCGGGGTCACCCAGTTCAGGCTCATGAGTAACAGGGGAAGCGGCTGGTTTGCAGAGCATCACAAGGAGCAGAGCCCCACTGCAGAAGGGTGAGGTGCACAAGCACAAAGAGGAAGGACAGGGGAAAGTCCTAACATCCCTCGCAGATCAGAGCAATGACGATTTTGTGCCCTCCTTTCACCTCCCCTCCTTGTTTGCTAGCTACATATGATGATGACTGTGACAGAAGTGCTCTTCACCTCTTAATGAGTTAATTCCCATGAAAAGACACTGTAAATGCACGTGTGTATGCCCATATATGTACATAAAACCAGAAGTGCCAGAAGCTGTAGCCTACAACATTAAGAATAACATTCTGGGTACGGGTCCTTTCCCAGGGCACATGAAACAGGTCACAGGCTGTGGAGACAATAGGCAGCGGCTAAACCCAGCCTCTGGATCAGATAGCATGACCTGGAACCGTGCCAGTCAGCCCAGGAATTAAATCGCTCAACAGTCCGAAACAGCTGAGAAGCAATCTCACTGCACCGAAAGTGAGCATAAGCCAACAGGAGACAAAATGAGATGCCCCAGAACAATCAGCAGCTGCATGTGGCATGTTTTACACATCAAAATGGGCAGAATGGTACAAGACTTTACTATTCCTGCCTTGATCTTGTATCATGAGGCATTAAGCTACATGCCCTGTACTCCTGAGAGCTTTTCATTTGTTCTGTGCTGCAAGAACAGGCAAAAAAAAGTGAACAAGGATTGTAGGAAAAGGAGCACGGTTCAATCCCACTTGCACCAAGTGAAATAAAATAATTCAAAAGAGGGGTACCACACATTCATAGTGATATTCCACTATCCCCAAACTAGTTCATTTCTTGAAAGATGAAGATTTAAGTTCTCTTTTTGATTATCGCTACAGGCTAATCATGTTTTATCAGGTTTACACAGGCTAGATTTTAGGAGGAGAAAGTCTTTCTAGCAGTAAGAACTGGAGAGCTCTGGACTAAGTTGTTTGAGCTGGCTGGGCAACAAAGGCTTTGAAGAACAGGTTGTACAATCACCAGTCAGGTATGAGATGGGATTAGTGAACACCATTAAGGCATCAAGGTGAATTAGCAAGCCTCTTGAGGGGTTTTTTTTTGAGCTTTACTATTCTACGGTCACATGGTCCACAGCAGTCGCTGGGTCCTTTCTAGAAAGGGCTACAGACACCAGAATTCTGTGCATGGTCCCCAGGGGCACTGCTGCAGCTCCAGGCACAACACTATATGCACATGTTTGAACAAGACACTAACAGCCAACAGGGTGGCCTTTCAAAGCAGCTCTGGGTGGTATGGTGGGGGCTCAGGCCGATGAGAATGCCGGAGACTGCTTAAAACCTTGTCTGCAACAACTCTGTTACCTGCTGTGCCAAAAGTGGAACTGAAGGAGAGGCAGCAACACAAGAAAGCTGCCAAGAACCTACCAACACAGACCAAGCCTTAACATGGAGGCCACGACTAAAGTCAGCAGGATGGCGCATGGGTCTCCGGCACCTTTCACACATGCCGAAGCCTGAAACGCCCGCTCTGGTGGCTGCCTGCCTGAAGCCACCCACCGCAGCCCCCTCTTCCCCCACTGCCTGGGTTGGGGGGCTCCTGTTGAGCCCCAGGAGCAGCACCGCTTACGATCATCTTCTTGTAGAGCCCGTAGTGCAGGACCAGGCTGTGGGTCAGCGCCAGGCGATGCGGCTTCATGGGGTGCCCCGCTCCTGGAAGGGAAACGACACGGGGAGTCACCGGGCGGGGGGTGGGGAGGAAACACCAGCCGCCCGCCAGCCCCGGGGCCGGGCCCAGCGCTGGGCCGTGACGGGACCCGCCGAGCCACCCCTCACCGGGCCCGCTCGGTCCCGGGACGGGGCGAGGGGACCGTCCCCAGGCCGCCCCGGCGAGCCAGGGCCGGGCTGCACCGTACCCCCGCCGCGAGTCCGCGACCGGCCCCTCCGCCGCCTCTCCCGTCCTCCTCCGGCCCCGCCGCCCAGCCCCAGCCCGCACCGTAGTGGAAGTTGCCCACGTCCGGGTCGTAGAAATAGGCCACGGTCTTCGCCATGGCGGAGAGGCCGGGACCCGCCGCCGCGCGCTCCCGCTCACGTCATCGCGCCGCGACAGCGCCGAGAGCGGGCGACGGGCGGTGTCGGGGGCGGAGCCCAGGGGCGGGGCGGGGAGCGAGGGGCGGGGCAGAGGGCGGGGCGATCATCCTTGCGGCGTCCCCGCGGTCCCAGCGCCTACCCCCGTCTCCACCCCCTCTTCAGCTGCCCCCAGCTGATCCCAGTTGCCCACTGGATTCTATCTGTAGCCCTACAGCTGCTCCCCAGTCACCCGCAGCTGCCCCCAGTTACTCCCAGTTGCCCACTGGATTCTCTCCTGTAACTTTACAGCTGCTCCCCAGTCACCCCCCAGCTGCTCCCCAGTTGTGCCCACTTGCCCTCTAATCACCCCCAGCCTCCAGCAGTCACCCCTCAGCTGCTGCAGCCCACCCACTGAGGGCACAGGAGATGGGGCGGTGGGATTCCCGTGGGGTACCCACACCTTGGTGGGACTCATCCCCTTCTGGGGAGCATCCCCCCTGAGCTGTGAGGGACAGGGACCCATTGCTGGCTGTCACCTGGCCAAGCAGCCGTCCCAGATCCTGCCCCGCCAGCGTACAGGTCCTCCTGACTGCTGGCAGCCTTTGAAAATAACCTGCCGGTGTTGGCAGGGAGCGGGGGACAGGGAGGCACCACGAGGCTGGCAGGGGACAAAAGCTGGGCGGAAAAATTGCTGTGTACGAGAAAGCAGCCACGTGGAGTGGGGGGAAAACCCTGAACCTCACCCAGAGCCAGCGACGGATGGAGATGGGGCCGTGCTGCGAGTGACGCTGATGACAAAAATCTGTTTCCTGTGGGCTGGAAAGAAGAAAGGATGAAAGGAGCAGGTAGTCTTGCCCAAAGGCTCAGAAAACAAATTAGCTGAAATTGGCGCTTGGCAAGGAATTGGTTCTGCCAGTCTCCTGCCCGATTGCTTCCCACAGGACAGATGTTGGGGGCAAAGGATGCTGCACTTGAGGCAGGCTGCCTAAACAACCTGCAATAAAACGGGGTCTCAGAGAGGAGCAGGCAAAGGGCAAGGACCCCCAAGGGGCACACCAAGATCTGGCTAAGGATGGAGACTATGGCAGATCGCCACTGGGATGTTTCCCGGCTTCTCAGCAACGGGATTTTGATGCTGGGTAATAAATATGTGGGAGGGAAACCCCTCGGTGTGCAGCAAGGGGAGCTTCACGTGTGCATGGCCCAGGGTGTGCAGGATGGGGCTTGCAGGGCAGCAAGGCAATGGTGGGACGGCGTGGGATTTTGGGTGCTACACTGGCTGCAAGCAGGTGCGAAAACTAGTGTCAAGGTGCAATTAAACTGTGGGATTAAATGATGCTTCTTGCTGGCTCTGCCACTTACTGCTGTGACGCTGCTCCCGCCACAGCACTCCTCATGCCTGTTTCCCTTTAGGATGCTGGCTCCCAAGCATGGAGCAAGGATGGTCTGGGGGATGCCGGGACCCTCTGGCTGTGACCCCACAGGGCACAGCTGTGATCAGGGATGCTCAGAGCTGCGATCCCTGGCACAGTGACCACTGAGCCCAGCATCCACCATCTTAAATAAATAGGCTTTAAACATGCTGAACAACAAGGGTGTAGCAGCAAACGTGTGGAATCCACTGACGTCTCGGTGGGGGCTGCTTACTCGGCATGACGATAGCCCAGTTGCTGCTCTGCAAGGTGCTGCCACCAGATAACGTCTGGCTGGGGCCACCGAGCCGCCTGAGTGGCACAGCCAAGCTGCCTGGCTGGGGGAAAGGGGCAAAAAGGGGAGAAACACGTCCTTGCCTCCAGTGGGGATTGCTTTGCTGGCTGAGCTCACTCTGGAAGCTGGTTGCTGCTCCAGGCATCTTCACGGGTCTTGGAGCAGTGCAAAGAAAGCATCGGAGAGGGATATTTTTAGATGCTCTTTGTGCTCAGAGAACAAAACCAGGCTGTGGTTTAAAGGCCATTAGCTTGCTGGGGATGTTTGAAAAACTTAAATAAGGGCTTAAGTTTCAGAGACATGTTTGACATGATGGGATGTAGCATTTTTGGAAAGATGGTGGCAATTTCTGGGCTGAGCATCATAGCAAAGACCCCAGGAGGAGCCTGCCCGCGGGGTTGCTGGAGCCGGGCAATCTGGCCTGTTTAGCTGCCACGTGGACAACCAGTGGGGCCGTGGCAGACGATCCCCTGAGCGGGTGCGTTCACGTTGTTCATGGGGTGATGTCTGTCGTAATGACTACGGAGCAGGCACGGGAAGAGAGCAGACGAGAGGTAACGTGGCAATACACTGGGACTGGAGCTGGCTGTGGGACAGGGTGATGGGGGACATTGCTGTCCTTCCACAGTCTCCTCGGTTGCTCTGTCCCCTCCCTCCCCCAGCCACCTCTTGACCCAGTGCCTTAAAATTTAAGGGTTTCCAGGCAATGTCTGTTCCTGAGAGGGACAAAAGCCTCCAAGGACCCCCAGGATTCATGCCTGCACCCACTGGGGACCCCTGACTGGGTGACCTGGGAAGGAAGGGCAGGGGGATGGTGGTGTTGAGTGCAGCAGGCAGGCAGCAAGCAGGCAGCTGCCTGCCCCAGAGCTCTGGCCAGATTACTGTTGTGTCTCAGCTTGCGCTGCCTTGGCTGGTGGGGTCGCACGGGATGGGGACAGGAGCTGGGATGGGGGCAGGAGGAGGCAGAGGATGCAGAGCCCAGCCTCCGGACATACCACAAGCATCCAGCCCACAGCCGTGTTCGCACCTCCCTGCCATGGTGTGGGGCTTAGCTCCACGCAGGGACTGTCCCCACTGGGTGGGATTGACATGGCCAGCCTGTTTGGGAGGGAGAGCTCAGCTGTGTGGATTCATGCCTGTCATGCTGGCTAGTCTTGGGGCAGAGAGGAGCTGTGGTGTCTTTTCTGGGTCACTGGCAAGGCACTGCATGGGACAAGGCTTGTGGTCTGGCCACTAAAGTGCTAATGAGGTCCCACAGTGGAACGAGGACTGAGCAGCCTGGAGGGATGCTGAGGCTGGGGTGATGGAAGCAGGATGGAGACTGGGGGCACATGATACTGAGCAGGGAGCATCAGGAAGAGAAACACTATCCGCTGGGATAACCCAGCTGCAGAGCCGGGCGGGAGCAGCTTGACAGTAGTGGAGCCCCCTCCTCGTCCCAGTTCACCCCATGGAGGCCAGGATTTGTCCCCAGATGGGCTGCTGTGCCATCCTGTGCCCCCCAGGTTGTGGAAATGCTTTGACATCAGAGGCTGTGGGAAAATGGGAATCTTCCCTCAAAGCGGGGAGGGCTGAGAAACCCGGGCTTATTTTGCCTGGCATGGCTGGAGGCTGGAAGGGGGGTAGGGTGCAGCAATGCGTCGGGTGGGCGGGAATGGCCAGGAGGAGAAAGAGCGATTTATTGTGCAGGACAGTGTGCGTGGGCACGAGGAAAATGGGAATAAGCTCACCATGACTACATCCCCTCAGGGCTCCACAGAAACCCAGACCTGCAAGGTCCCCTGCTTTGAAGAAACAAGGGCAAGCTATAAACTGCCTTTAAGGTCTTGATCAGCAGAGACTCGCATGATGTTGCAGCTTGTTGGTCCAGCATCAGGAGACCTCAGCTCTCCTGCAGCCCTAGCAATGCACGGCAGGAGCAGTAAGCCTTGCTGCCTGTGGTCTTTCCTTGCCATAGTTTGTCCATTTTAGGGCCTGCCTCCCTGCCAGAACAGCAGACAGATGGGTGGCATCTACGATGCGGTGACCTCCTGAAGTCGTGGTGATGGAGGAGGCTCCTGGGCTCCCGAGAATTGACTCTTGGTCACTTGCAGAGAAGGATGGGAGCTCTCATCATTGCATAGTTGAAAGCCTGGAGGAGTTGCAGGTTGCCTCATGGCAACACAGAGTGTGGTGGGATAACTCCTACAAATGAATATTTATATAGATAGACACTTGCTTCATAGAGATGGGGTGGGAGGGATTTCAAGGGTTGCCTGTGCTTCTCAAGGTCTGGGTGGAGAACTGGCAGGTGGGCGAAGGACAGAAAGGAGCAAGCCTAATTTGCAGTAGCAAAGGAGATTTGGGTGAAGCCTCCCAGAGTGAGGATAATGTGATGGAGATGGAGAAGGGGGTCATGGGACCAGCACGGCTGGAGATTTCAAATGGCTTAGCCATCCCTTTTTTAGGAAGAAGGGAGAGACAGTCGGGCTGGGCTGTGGGGTCTCCTGGGGCTCCTTTTCCCCCACCTCCTCGGTGCTGCGATCATGCTGAGGGCGTTTGCACCCCTGTCCCCCTGCACACACTAGCGTGGGACCGGTCCTGGTCTCGCTGAGACCCGCTTCCCCCCCTCCGCCCTCCCATCACCACAACTCAGCGCTCTAAAAATTGCCGAGAGCTTCCGAAAGGAGGGTGCCAGGGGAAGTCGGGGCTGGCTTGCATGTGGGTGAGGTTATTCGCCCCGGGGCGGGCAGCAGCTTTCCAGCGCCGGCTTCCCTGAGCGGCGCTCCTGTTTGCTCCCCACTGCAGCTGCCGGCATTTCCCTGAGCTTCTCGCCGCACCTTCATCCGCCGAAACCGCTTCGGAGAGATTTTTTTCCGGGGTTGGGACAGGCGGGTGTTCTCGCCGGCAGACAGCGGTAGAGGCTGCCGCGGCAGCCAGAAGCAGCTCGGAGCCTTCCCGAGGAAGGCAGGCAGGCAGCCGGGAGCCGGGGGGCCGGAGGATGTTCGCCACGGTCCCCAGCCGCAGGGATGCAGGGTTGCTAGGAGGCAGGTGAAGGTGAAGAGGAGAGCGCTGCGGAGGACCGCAGGCCCAGGTACCGCCGCAGCCGCGGGGACGGGGGACGGCCGGAGGAGACCCTGCCTGCGCCGGGGAGCGGAGCCGGCGAGCGGGCGGCGGAGCGCCGGGCTCCCCGGGGAGGGAGACGGGGAAAGCCCGGGGGAACCGGGGAGGAGGGAGCGAGCTCGGTTCCGCGGGCGGACGATGCGGGGGCTGCCGGCCGGCTCAGCCCTCCGCCGGCCCGGCTGCCGCGGCTCCCTGCCTGCCCTGCCTTTGCCGTCGCCTTCGCCGGCGGAGGCCCTCGGCCGTGAGTAGCGAGGGGTGCGGGGCGGGGAGCGGGTCGGCGCGGCGCGGTGAGGATGCCGGTTCCCCCGCAAGGGCGAGCGGGGCGACGCCGCCCGCCGCGGATCCCGCGGGAGGCCGGGGCACCGGTGCCCTTGGGAAGCCGCCCGCAAGGGACGGGGGAGCGGCGCAGCCCGGAGGCAGGCCGGCCTGCGGGGACGGTGCTGCCGCCACCGCTGCCCTTGGGATGCCTCTTGCGGGGCGCGGTGGGGCAGCGGTGTCCTTGGGAGACCGCAGCGAGCCTCCTCCAGCCCGGCCTCTCCTCCCTGGGGTCCTCCGCCACGCCGGACCTCGCGGGGCAAGAGATGCGCCCTCGGCAGCCCGCCCCAAGCTGGGAGCTGGCTCTTGCCCGAGGTGGACGGGAGGAAGAGAAGGAAGAGGAGGATGGGCACGAGGAGCCTGGCGGGGGGCGAGCACTGTGGTCTCTGAGCCGCCTTCCCCCTTCTCCTAGATCCGCATGTCAGACCAGAACAGCACTGACGATGGGGAGTCGGACCCCCAGCACAGCCTGTCTATGGTCTTCCTCCTCGTCCTCGTCTTCTTCATCATGGGGCTGGTGGGTTTCCTGATCTGCCATGTCCTGAAGAAGAAGGGTTACCGGTGCCGGACTTTCCGGGACGAGCTCGACCCAGATAACAAAGACGTGCTGGCGGAGCTCCAGGCCAGTGAGTGCTGGGGCAATGGGGGCTCGGTGGGGGCTCGGGTGATGCCTTTCGCCCCGTGTGGACTGATGCTCCTTAAACACGCTTCTGGGATGCGGCCTGGGGCTGGGAGGTTTACCTGTCACATGCTGCTGGGTTGGAAAAAAGGGATGGTGTGGTGAGAGCAGCGTGGTGTTCCCCAGGGATTGGCAGCGTGCAGCCCGGAGAGCCCTCTGATCTGCTGGCTCCACAGGCTGGCGAACGCTGGTGGTGCCAGCGAGTTGGGAACCAGCATCTGGCTCTTCCCAAAGCAGCGTTATCAGCAGAATGTAATTCTGATGAACAGCCAGGACCTGCCGAATGCCCAGCACGTGAATTATAACCCATGTCCCCTACAAGGAAAGCATCCCCCAGACAGGGCACAAGCTGTCCCTCTGCCCTTTTAGCATTAGGAGGTCCAGCACGGAGCCAGCATGGTGTTTGCTGTTGGTCACGTCTTCTTCTAGTCTCTGTTGTGTTCACGCAGGCCAGAGGAATAGGGGTGTTTCCTTGGGATTTATGCCCCATGTAGAAGGGGACCTTTAGGGTTTTTCTCCATCGCTTCAGGCCACCGTAAGTCGGTCTTGGGTAGTTGCATTGGGAAGTCACTGCAGCAACAAGCATGGGTGCAAACTAGAGCCTGGTCCAAGCAAGCTCTGTCGTTTGTGGTTTCATGAGTCCCTGCCGAAACGAAGAAGACACATTACACATTCCTCCAGCTGCTTCCTTAACTGAAAATGGCCAAATGGTGCTACATAACTCCTCCAGCTTCCCTGTGCATTGGCAGTGCTTGGGAGGATCAGCATCTCCTGCTGTCACTTCTTGTGCATGGGAGGGAAACAGGGCTCCTCCAGCTTACCCACAGACACAGCAGGAGCTTCCAGGTGTCCTTGGATATCCTCCTCTCACTTTAATGACTTGGCTGCACATGACATGGAGATAGTGTTTGACCTTTCCAGGATTGGCTTTGCCTGTTGGAGATGCCACAGCATCTCCATGGGCTTCCAGGATCATAGTGGCAGCCCTTGACCATGTTCTTTGAGGCAGTTGCCTGCCAGACCACAGCTCTGACCTTCTCGTAGGAACATATAACACTGCAGACTGGGCTGAAGGTGCAGCCAGCCAAGCCTCCTGCCTCCAACAGTGGCCAGAAGCAGGTTGCAATGAATGCTGGGTTGAATACCATGATAGAGCAGACACCGAGCTAAGTTTCCTGAGCATATTCATTTAAGCTTCTAGCAGCTGTGCAGCTCTGGGGCTTTCTCCATCAGACATGGTTTCCCCATATTTAACAGGCCCCAGTGGGTTTCTTTTCTGTGAACTTGTCCTATTTACCCTTGGAGACTTTTAGCACCTACAGCTTCCTGCAGCCAGGGGCTCCAGGGCTGGACTGTCCCCACAAGGAGCCTCCTCTTTTGGCTTGTTTCAAACCTGCTTCCCACTCATTTCTCATGATGCTCCCCAGTTCTGAAGGAGAAACACAACCCCTGTCTCACTGTACACATGGCTGCAATTTTAGTCATTTCTTTCCCAGGGTGAGGGATCTGGTGTTCTCCAGGGGCTTCCCAGCGTGATGGGGGACACGAGGCTTCTCCAACCTCTCTGTTGATGTGGCTGCTCCTGGGGAGGGACTGGTGAGCTAAGTCTCCAAATCCCAGCCCTCAGTGCTATGTTTTCTCTTTTCAGATGAAGAGGAGGAGCTGAACGAGGACACTGTGGAGAAGATTGTGAGATGTATCATACAAAATGAAGGTGAGCATCTCCTAGAGCTGGCCTGGAGACATGCTGTCCACTTTGGCTGACACATTCCTTTTTTCCTCTCTCGTCAGCAAATGCAGAGGCCCTCAAGGAGATGCTGGGGGACAATGAAGGGGACATCCCAGTGCCAGTGCCCAGGTGAGGGAAGCCTATACCAGCTTGTGGCTCCTGCAGAATAAGGGAGAAGCAACCTTTCGGTATCAACTTGCTCTGGTGACTTTGCAGCCAGCCCCTTTCCAGATTGTTATAAAGCATCTTGCCAACAAGAAGTCCTGCTCCCCTGAGGGTTGCAATGAGTGCTTCACCCCAGTGTCAAGGGGAATAGCTCTTCCTCATTTCTGTTCTCAGACGAGGTCCCCTCCAGAGCTGCTGCTTCTCAGGGCTTGTTGCAGTGAGGCTGCACCAGGGCTGGAAGTCTTCTCCAGGTAACGCAACCTGTTATGTCCTTCTCCTATTGCAGCCTTTGTCCCCACCGTAACAGCCAGGATGGGGGCCCACCACATCACCACACAGTGCATCTGGGCTCCACGCAGGCCCCTTGCATCCACTGCAGCAAGAGGAAGAGGCACCCCCTGCATCGACAAGGACGGTCCAAGGATGGCAAAGGCAGGATGCATCCTGGAGAGACTACCGTCTTCTCAGTGGGCAGGTACTTAAATGAGCCTTGCCAGACAAGGCCCATCTGCTCTGATGGAGCAAGCATCATGGAGAGTGTTCTCAGTTCCCCTATTCCTCTCCCCTTCCCCACTTGCCCCATGCCAGGCACCCTCTTGCTCTTCCCTGTTCAGACACTCCAGTAGTAGTTCTGCAGCTGGGAGTTCCAAGGACCCAGGTGCCTCTTGCACCTAGAAATGCCTGTGGTGTGTGGCAGGCCATGACACACTGGTGGCTTCCCTCCTTCTCCGGGAAGGTGACTCAAGCCTGGCTTGTCCTGCTGACTCAGTGCTGGGCAGAGCCCCAAATCCAGGTCCTTTCAAAGCCTGCTGTCCCAGCTACATGCAAGCAGGGGTCTTGCTGCCCGACAGGGGCAGTGTCCTGAGGTTTTAGGGATCTCATTAGGAGAGGAAGGAGGTGACAGCAGGTCCCAGGTGCAAGTTACCAGCCACCAGCATCAGAAGGAAAGAGTGGATGTGCTCCTCCAGGTCACTGCCTCCAATGATGACTGTAATTAGATGACATGGCAGGAATACAAGAATAGGGGAGTTTACCTCATACTTCCCACAAATACTTTTCCAGTCCCCACCTGGTCTCACCTCAAGGGACTTCCTCAACTTCCTGTGGTGTCTGTGTAGTCAGTAACCTTCAGTACAATCTGCAGTCTTGCACAGGTTGCCCCATTCCCCAGTAGAAAGGTTTAGCATGCACAAGACCTTTAGCAAAGTCTTCCAGGGCTCAGCTCCCTACTGCAGTGGTGACCAGCGCAGGGTGACAAACAACTGCAGTCCCTGGATGGCCACCCTCATGAGACACAAAGCTCTGCTCTGCTCAGATCCTGCAGCAGGTCTTCATTCAGGGCCTAAGCCTTGATGAAGCTGCATGTTGTGGCCCAGAAAGACAGTCTTTTCATGGTGATGTTGAGCCTAAGTGAGCATCAGGGGGTGTGGGTTTTTCCACCATCACAGCTAGGAGTCTCAGTAGGGAGGTGAATTGGGGGCTTGATGGGGAGCTGGTGAAGGGGAGAGACATGCTAAGATCACACCTTCTGGAGACTGACAGCTTCTGGCTTCCTCTTTGCCTGTTGCTGTCAGCTGTCCTTGGTGGTGGTGTCTGGTAAGCCAGATCTCTGCACAGTTGCATATTCATGGCTAATCTCATTCCCTGCATGGTGCCCAGCTCCATCCACTCCTCTGTGTCCTTTGTCCATGCTCTTCTCAGTCTCCTCTCACTCACCTCTGAGTGCTGGAGAAGACAGTCTCCTTTCCTAAAGGCACCTTCCCTCAAATCTTGGTTTTCTGTCTTTATCTTTGTAATATCCTGCGTCACATCAACCTTCTCACCAGGACAGTAATTACATTTCTCCAAGGTTGTACTTTAAAAGTTTCCACTTCCTGAATCTCCTTGGTATGACGTCCAACTGCTAAGGGGCCTATGTGCCCATGAGGTACAAAACTACCTCCAAATTCTGGTTCTCATTTCCAAGCTGGCCCCTTTGCTCTTTCAGATCCTGGATGACTTTTCTGGGACTGCCCTTGCTGTGTCATGTTTACTACAAATATCTTGATGACATGAAGTACTTTGACTCATGACTGACCCTACATACAAAAGCTCCTTTAAACCACCTCTTCTGTTGCAATCCTCAGGACTTGTTCTCTCTATTTTTTTGCTATTGCTTTTGTCTTGGACACAGTGGTTGAGAGTCCAGCCCCTTTCCCAACTACCTAAAGCTCATCGACTGAGTCTGGTCCCCAGCTGGTAGGCACAGGCTCATTGCTAAAGGAGTGGAAAGCAGTGAGATTACTGAAGGTCCACCAAAATCATCAGGGGCTCGAGCATGTGGCATGTGAGGAGCTGCTGAGGGAATGGGGTTTGTTTAGCCTGGAGACATATAAGGGGGGGATCTAATTGCTCTCTAAAACTGCTCAAAGGGGTGAGGGGAGTTTAAATGAAGATGGAGCTAGACTATTCTCAAGAGATGCACAGGGAAGGGCAAGAGGCAATGGCCACCATTTGCAACAAGAGAAATCCAGAAAAGACGTAAGGAAAAACTATTTCATCCTGCGAATGGTGCAGCCCTGGGACAGGGCCCAGAGGAGTGGAGGGATCTCCATCCTTGGTGATTTCCAAAACCTGACTTGACGGAGCCCTGGGCAACCTGATTGAGGGTGGGAGGTGGCCCAGATTCAAGCAGTGGGTTGGACTGGAAACTTCCCAAGGGCTTTTCACACTTAAATTATTCTATACTTCAGAGGTAATCAGGGTTATATGACCTGCACTCTTATATTGTTGAATGATTTACTATTCATTTTAGGACTTTTCCTAAACCAGTTGTTGTCAGTGGCAGAGCTCACCCACCAAAGCACCTGCGTCTTACCCTCCGTCCTTAGCCCAATTAGCCACCACATGTCACGTCCCACTGAATCAAACGCCTTAGCGATGCTGACCAGGTAGACAGCCAGTGCTCTTCTGCCTTTCCCCTCACCATCCAGAGGTTGGTTATGTTACTTCTTGTGCCCCCTCCAGTCTGAACCCTGCCTGCTTTTCGAATCTGTTCCTGGCTCTTCCAGGCTGACATTGCTCAAATGGCATTGCCAAGAAATGATCCTGCCACTCATGCCTCCTCCTCGTCCCTCTTTGGGACTGGGACATTGTTTGGTCTTCCCAAATCGCAACACTGGTGCCTTGTCTCCAAATATCTGGATAGACCTGAAAGGTCACATTGCTGCTTCTCAGCCTGACCGAGCAGTCCTGTGGGTAGTTTGTCCAGAGATGGAGCATTTATCTTCTCGACCCTTCCAATCATGAGCAGCATTTCTGACTCCAGTCCTGAGGGGTCTGTAGTGTCTGCAGACTACCATCTGGTCTTCAGTCTGGCTGTGGTCTCCTTCATCTCTGGCATCTCATCTGGCATCTGTTCTTATCTCTCAGACCTTTCTTCTCAGCTTCTTCCTTCAGAATGGCTGTACTGCCATGTGCTTGACCTTTGGGTCTTGTTCTTCTTTGAACCCCAGCAGTGCTTGAACTTCGCTGCTGAAATTGTATTTTGCCCTGATGCTGGCTCACAGCTGAACCTCAGCAGAGCCAGGGCCATCTGCAACTTCTCTGGGTGTGACTAAAGTGCAGGGAGAGCAGTTGCTGGGTGAGTTTCCATGGGCTGCATGAGGTCTCTGTGGTGGGATCAGTGCCCTTTGGCTGGTGGACACGAGCTCACTGTGGAAGAGATTTCCCATCTGCTGGTCCAGCAGTGGCTTGCATTGCTTATGAAGAGGAGTCACAGCATTAGTCACAACCAGCTCGCGTACAATTCAGACTTTTAGGCTTTGCCTATATGTTACCCCTCACAAATCTGAAAGTCATGGTAGATCTCTAACTTCTCTCTTCTCCCCATGTGCAATATTACATCACCTCTGATCATAAATGCACCCTTTGAGGGTGTCAGACCAACTTCTGCAGCTGTTCTCCTGCCTATCCTGGAGCTCTGAGCCATTACCTGGTACATGGTGGAATCTTTGTGAACCACCTAGGTACCATCCATCACTCCAGGGGATGGTGCAAAATGTGCTCTGGCAGATTTTTGGCAAACAGCAACTCCTGCCTTTGATCCCCATACCCAAATATAGCTCGGTCTGCCGAAACCCTGTCCCTGCCCTCACCTATGGAGTACTGTCTGCCAAAAACTCTGGCTCTTGTTCCCCTGATGGCAGCCAGTCACTAGGTGCAACATCCATGCAGATCTGCATGGCCACCCCCTCCTCACCAGGCTTAGCCGGTTTGCATTTCACCTTCTGAATCAACACCTGAGTTTCTGTACAAGCTCCTGTTCACCCAGGTTTCATCTTGGAGCATTTCCAAGAGCTGTGACCCATCTTGCTGCAGGGAGGACAGGCTGGCAGGGTCTGCACCAGCCAACATCTGGATTGACCTTTTCATCCTTCTCTTTATATTTGTTTTGCCAAAAATGAAGGGGAAAATGGGGCTAAGTCAGTGGGGGCATGGCTAGAGTGGGGGTCGGTGGTGTTGAATGGTTCTGAAAGGTTGGAGATCAGCATGAGTCAATGACAAAAAGAGGACATCCACGGTTGGAGGTGCAGGCAAGCTGGAAATACAGCTGGGGGAGAGGAGGGAAAGGATTTTGATCCGTCCTGCCCCCATTCCAGGTTTCGTGTCACACACATCGGGAAGAAACCCACTTTCCACGAGCAGCAGGACGGTCCCCTGCCAGATGGCAGCCGGGAGCCGAGCACGGAGGAGCTGGAGCACAGCAGCGACCGGCTCCAGCGTGAGCGGGCTCGCAATGGGACTGTCCCCATGGGTGGCCTGCAGAACGGAGCCGTCCAGAAGGGTACCCAGAGCAGCAAGGGTGGGGAGCAGAGCCGCTCCACCACGCCAGCCCCGAACACACCAGCCAGCTCCAGCACTCGTGACAGCAGACGGGCGGGCAAGGGGCCTGGCGTGGCAGGCTCACTGCAGGATGCTGGCACTGCTCCTGGGAGTGCGAGCCGCCAGCGGAAGCTCCTGAGCCATCGGGTGCTAGGAGGGTCGAGTCCCAGCATCCCAGGAGAGCTGGTGCAGGAAGGAGCCAGCATCTGCCTGGAGGAAACCGGACTGGGGTCGGCAGATGAAGTGTCGGATATTCACGGGAGCCTGAGTCTGCACGAACAGGCTGATGAGTTGGGAAGAGACGACAGCAGCAGAAAACAGCCCGGAGTGGAAGACATGGGGCAGCAGGTAGGTTCCTCCTCTTCCTTGTTCCTGTGTAGTCCCCTGGGCTGGAGGTTTTGAAGGGTTGTGGCACAGCACCCCAAGTCCTGCTGCCAACACCATCAACCAGCAGAAGTGTGGTGGCATGAGCTGTGCAGCGGGGACAGGCAAGCCGAGGCTTGTGCTGGGCTCACTGTGGCATGGAACCTGCCCTGTCCTGCCCACCCTGTTTCTGCTTACCTTTTTTGATTGCATTTTCCCATCTGCTTTCTATTGTCTGGAGCACGCAGAGTCACCGTGACAGTTCCCACCCTGCTGGTACCCGCACCGCAGGGAAAGGCAGGTCACTGGTTGACTTGCAGCCAGCTGCCCCTCAAGCAAGGGATGCATTTTCCTTTATGGTTGGGCTCTTTGAGGTCATACATTGGGATCATTTTTTCTTGACCTGAGGGAACCCTGCTGCTGTACACAGCTTGGTTTCCCCAGAACTGTAGCTTCGCTGCAGTGCTGGGGCTCAACACGGCCAGCAATGTACAGGCAGGGACAAATGTCTCCAGGAGCCTTTCTTGCCTTGAAGTCTAGGAAATGGTGAAGCCAACTGGTCCTTTCTTGGTTGTTCTTCCTTGCCCTGGAGGGGCTGGTGCTGGCTGTGCTCAGAGAGGAGATCAGCCCACCCTGGCCAGAGCTGGGGGACTCCCAGCACCCCGGTATCTCCCAACCTTCCTACCCAACCACCTTGCTGGATGTGCTAGAGAGCTCCAGGGCAGCACTTGCAAGGACACCATCTCCTTGGCTGTCAATGGCCCAATTTGGGGGATTTGCTTCCTGCCACTGCCTCTGGGCTGTTACCACTGAGCAAATGATGCTGTCAGTGGTGGTAGCAGACTCCCAACACGTTCGCTCACGCGCTTGTCTGTGGTTCTGCAATTGGAGAAAGACAATTTTCATGGAAGGGGACTGGGGGAAGTTACGTGGTGTAGTGTCACCCTACCAAGGTGAGCGTGGGGAAAGGTGCCTAGTTAAATGTAGGCTAAGGAAAAAGCAGGAACACACAGAGTTTATTGTGTCCCTCTGCTTTCTGGTGGCTGGGCTGGAAGGATCTGGGCTCCTCCAGGCTGGAACTTTGAGCTGCTTTATGGAGAAGGGCAGCCTAAGGCAGCCACGCCAGACAGAGCCGATGGGCTATAGCTCTTCTCCAGAGATCTGGAGAGGTGGTCACAGGTCCTCCTTTCTCCCATGGCTCACGATGCCTTGGGAGATGGCCATGGCCCCTCTGATCTCCAGGGAAAGATGTGCATGGAAGACAAGTCCAGGAACACTGTGATTTTTCTCCTCTTCATCTGTCCCATCTGTGGTGCCAGACCCTTGCCTTAGACCCTGTGCCAGGCTTTGGGGTGTTGCTTCAGCATGCTCCAGGACACAGGGTCCCAGGAGAACGGTGATGGGACCTCACTGTGATGTTTGCCACCAAGCCTTGGTGCTGCTTGGACGGCCCCTTGTCCCTTAGGTCCCAGCCAGGGCCACCACAAGGGTTGTTAGCTGCTGCTCAAGATGCCCTGCAGGCGATGGGGCTCGGGCTGTAGTCAGCTCCTGGAGCCTCAGTGGGGTTGTGCACACCCGCCTGCGCATGACTGCTGTGGACAACAGAGCCCCCATCCTGTCCCAACTCAGAGCAGCACCCTGCTCCTGCGAGAGCACTGACATACACATCCCTCCTCCCTCCCGCAGGAGCCCAGCGCCGCGGTGCACAACCGAGGAGCAACCGTGTGACGTGAGTGCTTGTCCCCAGCCCCTGGGGCGATGTCCAGGGTGGGGTGGGAAGGCACTGGCAGTGCCCCTGCCCCAGTGGGTCACAGCCCGGTGGTGGAGAGAGGGTGAACCCCTTCTCCGAGAGGGTCGGTCCCCAATGCGCTGGGTCCCGAACGGGCAGGGCCTCTTGACTGCGTGCCCAGCCACAGGCAGTGCCGCTGGCTGCCGGCTGTGCTGGCTCTGGGCATGGGGGATGCCACGGCTGCTGGGGCGAGCCCCATCCTGCCCCTCTCCCCACAGCTCCTCTCCGCTCCCGTCTGGAGCATGGACGGGAGGCGCGCAGCCCCCGGCCCCCATGCTGGGCTGGGGGCTCTGCCATGGGGAGACCGCAGGGCAGCCGGCCCCGGCCCCGGGTGGGCAGCTACGCGCTTGGCATGGCCAGAGCGACGCGCCGACGTTACAGACGACCGCACTCGGCGCCAGACCTCATCCCATTGGCAATAGGTACCCAACTCCCACCCACCGCACCCGCCCCGGAGACCCCCCTGGGGGACCGTCAGGCCTGGCAGGGGCAGGACAGCACCCAGTCCCCGCTGCCCACCCAGCCCCTGCAGCCCCCCAGCGCTGGGGGGAAGATAGATGCACCAGAGGGGGCTGCAGCGAGGGGCAGGGATGGAGGCAGCGGCTCAAGCCCCCCTGGGGCAGGGGGCAGCACCCCCCCACCCACCCGGCATGTTCACTGCAGAGTTGAGCCCTCCAGGGCACCCCTGCCACGCAGAGCGGTCTCAGGCACAAATCCTGCACCGGCGAGGGACCCTGCAGGTCCCTGGGAGATGCTGGCGGAGAGAGGAGCTTCCAGCCCTGTCCCGGCACAGGAGGGGCCACAGCCCGGCCCTGGGGGCAGGATCGCACCCCGGCCAGGCCAGCGGGCAGCCCTGGTGCCATTGGCGAGCTTTGGTGTGTAACCGCACTGTACATAGACAAGCTAAAACCATTAAAGCTGCTGAACCCCTCAGCAGAGTCAACTGGCTTTATTGGGGCGCAGCCCCCACCTGCCCACTCCTGCCTGCAGGGAGGTGCCTGGGGGGCAGGCAGGGCCCCGGGGCTGAGCCCCCCCCGGGGAACCAGGGCTGCACTGGGGTTGCACAGGCGATGCCAGGCAGAAGGGGCAGAGGCAAGAGCTGGGGGAGGTGGGGCCTGGCCATGGCACTGAGCACCCCGATAAAGGGGCTGCCAGGATGCCCTATGCTGGATAGGGATGCAGGACCACTCCGCAAGCAGCGCTGGGCAGGATGCGGCCCCCAAAGAGACCAGCTTGGAGCATGGGGCAGTGCCAGTCCCTGCCGCCGGGACAGGAGCCGGGAGGGACAGGGGAACACTTAGGGTCAGCTGAAGTGCAGCTCGGGGTCAGGCTCGGGGGCTCTGCCGGGCGGTGGGGGGGGCGCGCGGAGCTGCGGAGAGAGGAAAGGAGAAGCGGTGCCACCACGCCGAGGCTGCTTGCCCCCCCTTCAGACCTCCCCAAAGCACACGGGTGGCATTATTCCCCGTTACGGGAGGACTGGGGGCAGGTTTGGGGGGCACAGCATTGCTGTGATGGGGCTTACCGGCCGGAGGCGGGTGGCTGCCAGGTCTGGAGAGCTCTGCCCACTGCCTGTGCCATCCTGCCTGCAACCTGGAAGGGCCCAGCTGCTCAGCCCAGCTCAGCAGCCCAGCACAAACCCCCATCCCCTTTCCCAGCCTCCCCACCGGCACTCACCTCCCAGCGGTGTTTCAGGAGAGGAGCTGGGGGCCAGGCTGGTCCCGGGCACAAGGCCAGGAGGGGAGAAGGGCGGCGGGGATGGTGATGGCAGCTCCTGCAAAGACAGAGCCAAGAAGGATGGGAACAGCAGGGAGGGCGTCCACCCACCAGCGGCCACGGCACAAGACGGGGGGGCTGCCCCACACCAAGGGGACGTGGTGACCTTCCTGCCACCGACCTGCCCAGCTGCTCCCTGGCCCCCAGTGAGCTCCTCCACTACCAGGGAGGGGAAGACACCGACGCGGCCGTCGAAGTCGCCTGTCCAGAAGCCGTCGTCCACCTCGCCGGGGGCACGGGGCAGCACCCGGATGATGGCCCCCTCGGGGAAGCTCAGCTCCTCAGGGCTCTGTCCCTCGTAGTCATACAGGGCTCGCACCAGCCAGGCTGTGGGAAGGATGGGGTGAGGGCTCGGCACCCCCCAGTGCTGCTGCTGCAGGGGCTCAGCATCCCCCAGGCACCAGCCCTGTGCATCTGTCCCCCTCCGCAGGGGAGGTGACACCCCGGCACCCACCTCCAGGCTCCAGGACCAGCTCTGCAGCCATGATGTTGGAGAGCTGGCGGTGCAGGGCAGAGGGTCCCGGGGGGCCAGCCCCAGCCCCCAGCTCACCGCCCAGGGACAGTAGGTACTTTTCGGGGACATAGCCGACCTGACCTGCCTTGTTCTGTGCCTGAAGGGGCAGAAAGCGTGTGACCATCTCAGCCCCCGGGGCGGGGACAGCCCTGGGGACCTCCAAAACGTGCCCCCCCAGCATGGGGGTGGGGCTGAGCCTGCTCCCACCTTCACCCACTCCTCTGCGTCCCCATCCTCGATGACCTCCAGCTCCTCGCCCTGGGTGATGGACAGCTCGTCTGCCTGAGAGCCCTGCAGGGGACAGGGGACAAAGTGGCAGGGAGGCTGGGGGTGCCAGCCCTGGGCAGGCAGGGTGAGGGGCAGGCAGCTGTGGCCATACCTGGTACCCAAAAATCACCCGGCAGGTGTAGGGGTAGGTGCGGGCAGCAGGGCCGGGCTCATCGTCCTCCTCCAGCTCGTCACTGTCCTCGTAGTCATCAAACTCAGCCAGATCCAGCCCTGTGGGCACCTCCTCGCCCGCCCCTACCATAGCCCCTGCCAGCCAAGTGTCCACGTCCAGCCCCGCTGCCCGCAGCAGCGCCAGCCGTGCCTCTGCCTTCACTCGGCTGACCTGGGGACACACACACACACTGTCAACGTCTAAAGGGACACCTATGGGGTGGGGGGACAGCCCAGCAAGCTCCATTGCCCCCGGTCCCCAGTGTGGTTGCCACGATGGTGAAGCACCCCCAGCGCCGCATCCCCAGCCTCCACACCTCCCCATCCCTGCGTCCCCCACCCCGGCGGTGACAGACCTCGAAGCCACCCAGAGCCTCCTGCCTGGGGGACTCACCTCCGCCTTCCGTATGTTTTCCCTTGCTTCTTCCATCTGCCGCTCCACGGCGGCCACCTCCACCTCCGGGACCTGCTGCCGCCTGGCCTCCAGCCGCTGCAGCACCTGGGTGGGCACTGGGTGGGTCAGCGGGGTGGTGGGAGCTGGTAGGGGGCAGGGAAAGCCCCTCCTTGAGCCACCCACCATGCTCCGTGGGGAAGGACAGCACCCACCTCCTCGCTGTGCGCCTTGTTTTTGTGGTCCCGAGCCACCCGTGTGGCCCAGCGCCGTGCCTCCTTCTCCAGGCTGGCCCTGTCATCCTCGGGTGGCAGCAGGCACACCTGAGCGAGGACATGGTGGCTGAGAAGGGGCTGACAGTGCAGACCCCCCTGCCGTAATGTCATGCCCCCCACCCCCCCTTACCTCCTCCACCCCGGTGAGCTGGAAGCGCTGCTCCGGGGCCAGGGTGAAGGCAGGGTGGTCCTGGAGGAAGAGGAGGAGGTCCTGCTCCCGGCACACCTGTGGCAGGAGAGCAGCGTGGGGCCGAGGGGCTCGCCCGCCCTCTCCTGCCCCACGCAGCTCCCGGGACGGGTGCCATTACCCGTGCGGATGCCTCTGCAATGCCCTGGAACCAGTCCCGCGTAGCCCGGCAGGTCTCCACCTCTGTCCGGCTGGCTGCCGACAAGTGCTCCCGCAGCCGCTCGTAGAGGTCACCATCCAGCGCCTGGGGGGAAAACGAGTGGGAAACTCCCACAGCGCTGCCTGCATCCCCCTGGGGAGCATCCCTGACCCCCCCAGGGCAGTCAGCCCTGTCGCCGCAGCAGCGGGCCCCTCACTGCTGCACCCCCTCCCAGTGGCACTGGGGAGATGCTTCTTGCAGGACCCCAGGTAGGGGAGGTGGGGGGGTCCGGGCACCTCCTACCTGCATGGCGGCGGGCAGCTCCACCCGCCTGTAATGCTCCAGGTGGGCAGTAGCAGACACCAGGGCGAAGCCGTACTCGTTCTGTACCCCCACGAGCTGCTTCGAGTGCTCGGCCAGTCGTGCTGAGAACTGCGGGGACGGGGAGAGCAGGGTTTGGGGATGGGGTGGGGGCCACCACCCCATGTCCCACCACATCCCTCTGCTTGGGTACCCTGCCACCCCCCTGCGTTGCTGACCTTGGCGCTGAGTTTTTGCAGGCTGGCCTTTGTGTGAAATATCCTCCGGTCGCTCTTCCGGAGCCTGGGGAGGTTGGAGATGAGGTGAGACCATGCTGTGGCCATGGCAGCCCCCCACCATGGTCCCCTTCTGCTCACCGAGCCTCCACGTCGGCCGCCTTGTCTTTGGCTACCTCACTGCTCCGCTGGAGGTGGGTGAACTGTTTCTTTGCCTTGTCCAGCTCCTTCACTGATTCCAGCAGCTCCGCCTGCGCCTTCTGCAGCCGCTCGATGCCCTGCAGGGAGTGTCAGCTGGGGGGGATAGCTGTCCCCACCACCCAGGCACAGGGGACATGTCCTCGCCCCAGTACCTTTTTGAGCATCCTCTCCTTGGAGAGGCGGGCAGTCCGGGCAGCTTCCGCAGCGAGGGGGCGGTAGCTCTCCGAAGCGGTGACACGGACCTGCCCGGCATGCGCAGTCCCCTCAATGATGCCTTTCCAGACAGCAACTGCACTCCTGTGGGCGCAAGGGTTAAGACAGGGAAGGGTACTCTCCTGCCTCCCTGCCAGCTTTTGTAGGTGCCCAGCAGCACAGCCAGCACCCTCAACCCCTGCAGTCCCCTCTGAGTCAGGTAGCACATGCTTGGGGACATCCCACCCAGGGTTGCATCCCCAGGACACCCAAATCCTGATTGGCATTAGGCATCTCCCAACTG
This sequence comes from Buteo buteo, assembly GCF_964188355.1. Lineage (NCBI taxonomy): Eukaryota > Metazoa > Chordata > Aves > Accipitriformes > Accipitridae > Buteo > Buteo buteo. Next base: position 20,813,401 of record NC_134194.1, on the reverse strand, counting down.
GGAGGGCCACAGATGATGCAGCCAGCCCCAGCCCCTCACCCCCATCCCTGTCCCCAGCCCACCTTGAGTCGCCAGCCTCACTGCGGCCCCGCTGCCAGTCTCTCTTCACAAACTGGCTCGCCAGCCTCTGCAACGCCTGCAGACAGACCCATCGTCACCGGCACTCCCCAAATGTGCCACGTACCCGAGCACCCTGCCATCCCACTCCAGGGCCAAAACTGGGCTCCCCCACACTGGCTGCCCACCCCATGTGTGTCCCCAGAGCAGGGGACACACACACCCCACAGTGGCTTGGTGTCAGCAGGGACCCCATCACGCTGCCCAGGGGAAACCCTTTTTGGGGAGCAGCCACCACCATGAGAGGCACCCCCCACTGCAGCTTTTGGGATGGAGGACTGGCAAGGGGACACCAGTGATGGACACCAGCTGCAGAGGCAGAGGCAGAGGAGCCCCCAGCAAAGCCAAGCACAGCAAGACCCCAACCCTGGGGGGACGGTCCCCCCCAGCCTGGAGGGGGGTAAGGGAGGGAGTGGGGTAGCACGGCACCTGGCCACAGGCAGGGGACAGGCGAACGGGGAGGTCATATCTGCTGCAGGGTGTCCCCAGGGAATGCTGCGGGGATGTCTCATGGAGCAAACCCAGGCTCTGACATTTAAGAGCAGAGCCCTGCGATGACCCAGCAGACAGCAGAGCCGAGCAGTTTCCTCCCCCCCCCCCCCCAAAAGGTTTTCCCTCCAGGCCCCCAAAACACCCGAGGTTGGGGCCACGCTGTGCTCAGCAAAGCACCCTAGCGGGTGCCCTAACACAGCTGGTGTCCCCCCCATGCTGAACCCATCTGCCACTGCCCTCCACAGCCGGCACGGAGCAGCTAAGCTCCGCTTTGCTCAGATAATTTCCCATCGCCTGCGTGGGGCCGTGCCCTGCCCCGGAACCGAACACTCTGCATGGGACGGATGGGAAGGAGGGGGCTCGGTGCTGGTGCCTCCCTCGGCCATCGGTCCTGAAACTGGTGACACCTCCTTACCTGCCCGTACTCCCTGTCGATGGCGGCCCTCTGCTTGCTGTAGGACCTGTGGGGAGAGGGCACGCGGGGCAGGCGAGCACCCACGCAGGGGGGGCGGTGATGGGCCACCCTGGCCATCACCCCCTTGCCACCACCCCGCACCGGGATGTCCCCATCTGGCTGCCCCGGCGGGTGATGGAGCCCCACGACCTCGATGCGGCAGGCTCAAGGTGAGCCGTGCCTGGCAGGCTGGCCCCTGGCCCACACGTGGGATGAGCTGGCCGGTCTCAGCTCGGGGCGGGGACACGCGACACGCGTGGGGGACCCTACCTGATGTCCTCCAGCAGCTCGGCGTCCCGCTGCTGCTTGCCCTGGAGGCCCGAGAGCTGCTCCAGGAGGTGGACCCGCACCTCCTGGGTGAGCTTCACCTGCGGGACGGCACCGCTCAGCGCCCGGGGACCGCTGCGTCCCCGGCCGGGCTGGGACGCGGGGGCCGTGCCCTGCCCCCGCCGGTCCCGGTCCCGGTCCCGGTCCCGGTCCCGGTCCCCGCCGCCCCCCTCCCCGGGTGTCACTGCAGGTGCCGGTGGCCACCGCCCAGCCGCGGCCCCGCTTTCCCAGCCCCGGCGAGGGTCCGCCGGGGGGGACTCCCGATCCCCGCTGCAGGACCCGGTCCGCCGGCACCGATGGAGGACCCGGTCCCGATCGCCCGTCCCCGGTGCCGGGACCCGTCCCGGTGCCCCGCCCAGGCCCCGCGCTCACCTTGCGCGGCGGCGGCTGCATCACTGCGCTTCCGGTCCCGGTCCCGATCCCGATCCCGATCCCGATCCCGATCCCGAACACGGTCCCGGTCCCCCCGCCCCCCTCCGCCTCCTCGCGTGCGCGGAGCCCGGAACTGCCGGGACCGGCCCCGCTCCGCCCTCCGCGCGGCTCCGCCCCTCCCTCTCCCGGGTGACCCGCCCCCCCGCCAAGCACCGCCCCCTCGGCCCGCCCCTTTTCCCAGGAGAGCGACACCACCCGTCGGGCAAGCCCCGCCTACCGCGCCAGGCAAGCCACGCCCACCGCCCTGCCCCGCGCGCCGCCTAGTGGTCAGTGCTGCACGTCCCGCCGGAGCGCTGGGACACGGGACACGGGGAGACGGGGACGTGGGGACACGGGAACACGGGGACTCGGGGATATGGGGATATGGGGACACGGGGACAAGGGGACGTGGGGACAAGGGGACAAGGGGACAAGGGGACAAGGGGACATGGGGACATGGGGACGTGGGGACAAGGGGACAAGGGGACAAGGGGACAAGGGGACATGGGGACATGGGGAGATGGGGATGTGGGGAGATGGGGATGTGGGGACACGGGAACACGAGGACAAGGGGATATGGGGACGCGAGGACATGGGGACAAGGGGACATGGGGGCATGGAGACATGGGGAGATGGGGATGTGGGGACATGGGAACACGGGAACATGGGGACAAGGGGATATGGGGACATGAGACACGGGGACAAGGGGACATGGGGATGTGGGGACAAGGGGACATGGGGGCATGGAGACATGGGGACATGGGAAGATGGGGACGTGGGGAGATGGGGATGTGGGGACATGGGAACACGGGAACACGGGGACAAGGGGACAAGGGGAAATGGGGACACGGGGACATGGGGAGACAGGGAGATGGGGACATGGGGACACGGGGACACCAGGACATGGGGAGATGGGGACAAGGGGACACGGGGACATGGGGAGACAGGGAGATGGGGAGATGGGGACACCAGGACATGGGGAGATGGGGAGGTAGGGGGACAGGAACACGAGGACATGGGGTCAAGGGAACACAGGGAGATTGGGACATAGGGAGATGGGGTGATCGGGAGCACTGGGGCTCATGTCCTTGGGCAGGGGGGGTGTGGGGAGCCCTGGGGCACAGGGACATTGGGAATGCTGGGGACCAAGTCCTTGTGCATGAGCACACACAGGGCACTCGTCCTGAGATGTGGTGACACGTGGGGTGCAGGGGCACTGATCCTGGGGTATGGGGGCAGTGGGGCAGTGGAGCGTCAGGCCCCAGGCACAGGGACACGTGGGGTCTCATGTCACATGGAGGACATGGGACCCCTGGCTTGGCACACCCCTTTCCTCATCTGTGCCCTGGTCCCCCTGTCCCCCTCTCATCCCCCTCCCATCCCCTTCAGCTCTCCTTTCTCTTTCTGTCCTGCTTTTTCTCTGCCTGTTCTTTCTGCAGAGCTTTTGGATCCCCCTGCTGTCCCTTTTGTCACCTTCTTGCTCTTTCCCTGACATTTTGGGGGTCAGCTGCACATGTCCTGGTTCCCCTGATCATGTTGATGCACAAAGCTGGGCTGGGGCAGTGTCACCAGGTCTGTTATTCCCCTCCATGGCCCCTCTGCTGCAGGAAGAGCCAGGAAAATGGACCAGGGGCCACACAGCACCCAGTTTGGTGGCAAGAAGGGGACAGCAGAGTGGGACAATGCAGAGCGGCCCCATCTACAGGGTGACATTGGCTTCTCAGGCCGAACAAGGTGACTGATCCCTGGGGATGTCTGGTCCTGGCAGGGCTGGGCAGGCAGAGTGCCCTGTGTCCCCAGTGTGCTGCATCACCGAGCTGGGAACCAGCTCCCTCCTTCCTGCCCCACGCCTGGGGCACGTACAGCTCCACTTGCCTGCTGCGGTTCACAGTCTTTTGATGGCTGCCTTACATCTGCTTCCTCCTACCTGCAGCGTGCCATTGTGTACTAGTGGCTGGAAATCACCCCGACCTCAATGATGTCCCTCAGGTGCTCGGTGGTGGTGGCAGCTGGTGGTCATCTTGTGCTCCCCACCTCCCGTCTGGCCGCTCGCACAATGGGGACATAGGCAGGACACAGGCATGATGAGGAGGAGAAAGAGGAAGGGTGACAGCGGGGAGGGGGCTAGTGCCTGTCCTGCCACGGTGACGCACAGTGGGGCCAGCCCTGCCTGTGGCATTTGTGCGGACCCAGCTGGCGCAGAGGCCACCCTGCAGAGATGTCCCAGCTGCTGTCTTTGCATCACCCTCCTGCTCAGCTGCACCTGGCTTGGCTCGGCCATCCAATTCTCCCCAAGTAAGTGCCTTGGTGGGTCTGGGGGGTGATGGGGCAGGGCAGGGAGGCCTCACTGGGATACCCAGATATCATGTCCTGGAATACTTGGAGGGGATAGCTGGGTGTCATAGTGAAAGCTCGGGGCACTGCTCTGCTGCCTTCCCTGAGTGTCCACGTTGAAAACCTAAGTGAAGACCTGAAACCCTGCCACCCCTTTCCCTTTTGGCAGCAAAAATCAGGTTACTGCTCTCGTAACCTGAATTTCCCCTATCCCCTGGATGCGGAGAGGTGGCAGAGGTTGCGGGAAACCTGTTGGATGTAACTGGGGCCCCCTGGGGCCAGGCATCCTGGGGACGACCTGGATAGAGTTTTTGGAGCCAGGGGTGACATACAGGGGATCAGAGCCTGGCTGTGTTTTTTGAGCAAGCCAGAAAAAGGATTTGATCAGGAGTTGTTTGTCTGGTGTCCTGGGACCTTCCTGTTCTTCACTTTTGTTCTGAGCACGCAGTGAAAAGCCTCTGACCACAGGAAGACGGGAGGCATGTGCAGCCCCAGCTGAGACCGGGGGCTGAGCTGGGGGGGCTGGCCAGGAGGAGGAGGAGACAGGAGCCCTGGTGGGACAACATCTCCCATCCTGGCATGGGTGGCCATATCCTGACCCTATCCTGGCGTGGGTTTCCTGTCTGCCCTTTTGATCCCATGGGGTTGCAGGGGACCAACTGCGCTGGGCTCTGTAGGAAGAGGAACGTCAGCGGAGCCGTGTGTCCCCCCAGCGACACGCAGGAGCAGAGCCTGTCTGGGCTGCGGGCAGGGTGCCCAGCTGGGCTGGCACCACTGGAGTGGCACTGCCAGGCGAGCGGCGTGGGCAGCGCAGGATGTGGCATGTCTCCTCATGGTGAGGGTGGCAGGATGTTAAGGGATTCTGTGTCCTGAGCTGCCCCTGCCACAGGGCAGGGAGACGCCAGCTCCTGCATTTGCTGGCAGCTCCGCAGGGAGGGGTGACATCTTCTGCGTGGTCCTGAGTGGGAAGGAGCAGTGGGAGGGGGCTCTCAGCTGAGCCTGATGCCTTGTGTCCTCCACAGTGCCTGACAAGGGGCAAGCCTTGATTCCCCTCACTCCCCAAGAAGAAATGATGTGCCCCAGTGCCTCTGTGCAAGCTTTTCTCAACAGCACCCTCACCACCTGTCTTCTCCCTGCCCTCTGCTCTGTGGTCCTGCTCGTGGCGCTGCTGGCCAACACTCTGGCCTGCTGGATCCTGGTGACCAACTTCAGGAGATGTTCCAGCACCCTCTTCCTCCTCAACCTGGTCAGTGCTGACTAGGACTTTGTCCTCCTGCTCCCCTTCAGGATCCTCTACCACCTCTTGGGCAATCACTGGTTTTTTGGGGACTACCTGTGCCACACCACGGTGGCCTTCTTCTATGGGCACATGTACAGCTCCATCTTCTTCGTCACCTGCATTGGCCTGGAACGCTACATGTCTGTGGTCCACTTGTTCCTCTGGAAGGGCTCCAGTTGGACGTGGGGCAAGGTGGGCGTCTATGTAGGCATTTGACTGGCGGTGGGGCTGGGCATGAGCCCTCTGCTTTTGCACCCCCAGACAAATCATATCTTGAGCCTGAACATCACAACGTGCCACAATGTCCTAGGAAAGGATAAGCAAGTGTTCCTTATCTACTGTTTCCTCTCCCTAGTGGGGCTGGGCTTTGGCTTGCCCTTCGTGCTCATGACCATCTCCTACAGCTGCATCCTGGCATGGCTGCTGGCCAAGGGGAGATGCTATGGGCAGGTGGTGCATGTCCTGGCCCTGGTCCTCCTGGTCTTCATCCTCTGCTTCACCCCCAGCAATGTGCTGCTCTTCATCCACTACTTGCTGGAGGCCACAGGGTGCACCAACGTCACCTACATCTGGTACGCCCTGGCCCTGGTGCTCAGTGCCTTCAACAACTGCTTCAATCCCTTTGTTTACTTTTATGTCTCCCAGAATTTTCAGGGCTGAGTCCGGGATGCAGGCAGCTGCTGCCTGGGGGGTGCTCAAGACCTTGGTAGGGAGGGTCTTGGAGAAGGCAGCCTTGCCCCTGAGGTCCAGCAAGTAGACCCAGCTGTAGGTAGGGCTAGGGGGTACTGGGCTGTGTTCCCCTGCCCCAGGGAGGGGGGATCCTGCAGCTTGGTGCCCAACACAAAGTGCCGTGCTGTCCCAGGCTGGCAGCAGACTTGGGCAGAAAATCCCACCCTGGATCTGAGGTTCACCAGGACTTTGCCCCAGTTTTGCAGTTCCTCTGATGCCACTGGCGCTGCCCCCACCCCATGGGTCCCCCGGCTGAGTGCCTGGCTCTGGCACCCCCATCTTCCCACCTGCCAGACCCTGGCATCCCTCACCACTCCTCCTGCAGTGACCAAACCCTCCAGAGTACAAACAAACCTTTATTTTTCCGTGCTGGTGGAAGGAACAGGTATAAATACCCCAGCTGAGCAGGAGCTGTCCTCCATCGCCAGGACTATGTGCTGGGCACACACGGCCAGCCCTGCTTCTGTTGACCCCCACCCAAAATATGCCACGGTAGGTGCAAGAAGGGAAATGGGGGATGGCTTGGGAGTCCTGACCCTGCCCCACGGACCCAGTGATGTAGAGGGGACATCATGCTGTGTTCCCCCATGCTGGCAGGCACTGCATGCCCCCCTGCCTGACACCGTGCCGTGCTGCCGAAATCTGCAGGCACCATATTTCTGCTTTTATTTTCCCTGTTACTTTCTTCCCTCGGTGCTGGGCCCGATGACAGACGTGCCACCCATGAGCAAGAGCACATGTGGCAACATCCCCAGCCCTCCCAAGAGGCAGTACCACAGATCAGCATCCTGGTTCCCACTAGTCCCCTGGTCCTCACCAGTCCCTGCTTCCAGCCCACCTCCAGGGTCAGGAGGAGGAGGAAGGTGTGGACTCCATGATGTGGGAGCGTGGGGTACCCATTGTCACTGCCGCTGGGCACGACTTGACCCCCAGGTTGGTGGCCACCCCTTCGGCATGGCAGGTCATGTCACTGGCTGGCCTGGCTCCGGTGGCTGGCCCTCGTTCTTCCTGAGGATGACACTGCTGAGCTCCTGGATGAGTTTGTTGTTGATAGGTGAGGGAGACTGCATGTTCCTCTTCTTGGAGATCTCCAGGGAAGTCTCCACACTGGGACTGCTCCCTGGTGTGGTTGCCTGCTCCCAGTCCCCAGCCAGTGCCAGGGAAGGCTCCATGTTCCTCTCCAGAGAGGCCGTTTTGGTGGGTCTGAGCCCCTGGGCTGGAGCTTTGTCGCTCTCCAGGTTCAAACCCCTTTCAAGGGACAGGGCTTTGGTGACGGGGGGACCCGGCACCCTCTGGGCTGGGCTGGCGGGCAACGAGGAGCGCAGCGCTGTGGCCGGGGGCTGCTCAGGGAACGGAGCTGGCTTCTTGGACCTGTCCACAGGGGGCACGGCCGACAGGTCTGCCAGCAGCCCCTGCCCCAGCTCCAGCGTGGCCAGTTCAGGGAAGTTGCCCACCTCCTCATAGACAGGATCGGCGTCCACCTCCTTCTCCTGCTGCTCCTCCAGGGAGTCCTGGTGCATCTTCATGGGCTGGGGGAGGGCGGGTGGTCAGGGTGAGGGGCACTGTCAGCACCGCTCAGCTATACCCCTCCGTCCTCCCTCACCTTGCCCTCCCTGCACTCGGGTGCTGCCCAGGGACCCTTGCCCCCTCGCCGTGGGGCTGATGCCTGCAGGGGACCCACCCTCCATCGCATCTTTTGTCTCAAGCACCGTTGCCCTTTCTTCCCCCATCACCGATGGAGGGTGAGCATTTTGGTCCCTGCTGAGGCATGGTTCATGCCACCAGGCTGTGGCACCAGCCCAGCATTCCTTGGCAGAGGTGGTCTGGGGCGGGGAGGGCAGATGGGTGCCCATGCAGAGTACAAAGCCAGGTGAGGTGAGGTCCAGCCAGGTGCCCCCTGCAGAAATAACCTGATGGCGAGGAGGACCCAAAACTATTTCCTTGCATTTCTTCTGTCGATCCCCTCTGGGCAATGTGCGCCCAATGGGAGAGGGTCTGGAAACTGGGCTGGACTGTTGTGGTCTTGCTTGCATACACCAGGACCATGCAGGGACCCTCATCCCTGGGTATGGGACACCCAGAGCAATGGGCACTCCCTCTGCCACACAGCATTGGCAAGATGGCCTGGGCATGTCTCCTAGTGCAGGCGGGACGCTGCAGGTGAACCTTTGCTGCCGTAGCCAGGAGGCACGGTGCAAAGCCAGCAACAGATGTGCTCCACGATGTGGGTACTTACAAAGAACATGGACAAAGTCCTTCGCGTGTGCAGGCGGCGCTAGAAACAGAGGAGACGGGCAGAGATAAGCACATGACAGTGCGGAGCAGAGTCACGGATGCCTGGGCAGGCAGAGGACGGGTAGTGGGGGTCAGCACCCCATGTGCCCTCGCAGGGCCCTGCATGCACGGAAAGCTGCCACGGACACGAGCACAGCATGCAGCACGCACACACACCGCTGAGCACAGGGACACACACCCAAAGCATCCATTGGTGCCAGGCAGCATGCACCCACCTACGGGGCCCAGGGGTGGGTGCATGGTCTCGGGGCGGGTGCATGGACCTGGGTGGGTGCAGGAGCACCCGTGGGCAGGGGTAGCTGTGGGGGCTTTACCAGGGTCTGGTTGGCAGAGAGCATGGTGGTGTCGGTGCTGTCCCCGTGCAGGGGCACCAGCGGCATGGTGCCGAACTTCTGCTTGGCGAGGTCTGAGGAGGAGCGCCGGCGCATGATCACAGGGCGCAGGTCATCGTGCTGTGCACAAGGACAGGGCAGGGAGGGGGGGTCATGCTGAGCTGCCCTGCCAGCCCCCTCCTGTCCCAGCCCAGCCCAGCCGGGTGGCATGGCCAGCCCGCACCCACCTGAGCCTTGAGGATGCTGGTGGTCCAATCCCACAGCTCAGCCTGTCCCGAGCACACCAGGTACCTGCAGAGAAGTCAGCTGAGAAGCTGCCAGGGAGCAGTGGGGCCCATAACATCTTGTCACCTTGCCTGTGAGCCTGGGGCTGTCAGTCACAACTACACCCAGAGAGTGTAACTGAAACTCTCTGCATGCCCACATTGCTGCTTCAGGGTAAGGCAAGAGTTCGTTGGGTACCCACGAGGCACCTTGGCTCAGCTGCCCTTGCTGCCCTTAGCAGAAGAACATCTCAGCCCCATGTTGGAGGCAGGGGACGTGCTCAGCAGCTGCCCCAGCATTGGCAGCATCGGGGAAATGGGGACAGGATCAGCAGGATACACGGGTGTGCCTGGCCACCCAGCGGTGCCAGGGAGGCTGGGGCAGGGAGCCCAGCTCAGTACAGGATACAGGAGCACCTGGTGTTGGGTGCGTGGGGACACAGAGCAGTGTTCGTGAAGGCTGGCAAGCGGCACAGCCATGCAGGTAACACAGACACCTGGGCAGGGTGGGCAGGTCCTTCTGGAGCCTGGTGCTGCGTGCTTGGAAGACACATCTCCCGGGGTGCTGGTGCGGATGGAGAGGTAGGAAGGGTGAGTGGTATGGAGATGGATTGACCCCGGCCCCTACCTTGTGTCAGGGAGCATGTGGCCCCACCACTCTGTCCCTCAAGCGCCCTTACCAGGCACCAGCTCTGCCCTGATCCCCAGGACCCTGTAGCACTGCCCCTGGCTGTCCCACTCCCACTAAAACTGGGAACAGATCTCAACATCCCTCCAGCCCCAGGTAGGCAGGGGCAGATACTCACAGCTGCTGCTTGTCCAGGGTCAGTGTGAAACCCCACCTGGTGAAAAGAAGAGACAGGCTGTGGGGCAGCACTGCCAAGCTCAGACACAGCCCAAGGTCTGTGGGCAGTGGGGCAGGGTGCTGAGCTCGCCCAGGCTTGTCATGGTTTTGGGTCCTGGTGGGGCTTGGCGTGCCCCCAGTGGCTGGGTTCATGTGCTGGGTGCAGGGACTGAGGGATGTATGCCCCAGGGCCATGGCCAGGGAAGGTCCTACTTACTGGGCTGGTGGCTTCAGCTTCTTCCTAATGCCCATGTAAACCTTGGCTGCATCCAGGGGCCACTCCCGCTCTGGCTTGGCACTCTGGGGAAGGAGATCCATTGGGTCAGCCCAGCTTGGTGCCAGCCTCCCTGCCAGGAGGACAGCCACCACCATGCCACCACTGTCCCCAGGCTCCCCCTCCCTGCCTCTCTTCCTGCCCTTGGGATGCAGGTCCCTCCCCGCAGCATCCCCTTTGTACCCTCTTCTCCTTGAGCAGCAGCAGCCTCCGGTCCCGGATGACGAAGTAGCGCTCCTGAAACTTGTTCCCCAGCAGCTTGGGGGGCTCCTCACGGCATTTCAGCAGCCCGCACTTGGGGGTCTCACGCTTGACGCCTGCCCAGTGTGGGGAAATGAGGGTCAGGGGGACTGGGAGCATGTGAGGGTGGCTGGGGTATTGCAGGGCGATCCCACTGTGGGTCTCAGGGATGTGCCCCTGATGGCTGCAGGGTGGTGGCCAGGGCAAGGGTAAGACCAGGCAGAGCTGTCCCCCTCTGGGGACACCCCTAGGGGCTGGGACCCTTTGTGATTGCCTTACCTGTGAAGAGACAACTCCCCTCGCCAATGGGGACCTTCCTCACCAGCAGGTATGCAGCGCTGGGCTCTGGGAGCTTGCACCACTGCAAAGCTTGCTCCAGCACCTTCTCCTTGGGGTGCAGGGGCCGCTCTGGGGAGGCAGGGACACTCTCACCGCTGTGTCCCCCTCCCTGTGCCAGTCCCAGTTCCTCCTGCCATTGGTAGCAAGCCCCTCCCCAGTACTCCACACCTCCTCCTCACCAGCCCAGACATGCTAAAAGCATCCCCCATGCCATTCCCACCATACTCACCCAGCTCCCCGTTCTCCAGGGCCTCAAAGGTCAGCCAGATGTCCAGGCTGGCCGCCACGTTGCGCATCTCCAGCACCTGGTTGGTGAGCTCCTCTGCTGTCATTGTGGGGGACACCTGGGGCCAGACACATGGGGAGCTGCAGTGGGTGGTGGCAGGAGGGGTCCCAGGGACAGGCTGCACCAGGAGCCTGCATCCCTCTTCTCTTCCTCCGGCACGGCCTTTCTTTGGGACTCACCTTCAGGGTGACACAGCAGTCAGGCAGCTTCTGCTCCAGGTAAACCTCGATGATGAGGTCCCCTGCCTGTGAGAGCTGGGGGAAGAGTAGGTGGCATTGGTGCCATGCTGGCATGGGTGCTGTGTGCATCCCCTCTCCCCAGGGGCTGGCGATGGTGTCCCAGGGAGCTGGGGCTGCTTGTCCCCTGGGCAAGAGCCTCAAGGTGATGGGTGAAGGGGAGACAAGTGGGGGAAGGTCCTTGCCCAAATATCTGGTGTAGGACAGTGGGGACCCAGGCTGGGCTGCTGGAAGTGCCCCCATCCTCCAGGCAGTCCCACCCGCCTGGGTGTCCCTGATGTGATGGGGCCTGGCAAGCAACATCCCTAGTACCTGGGTGTCCTTCCAGGTAGTGATCAGACTGTTCTCCAGATCCATCTGGGATACCTGGTCCTCGTCAATCTGCCGGAGGAAAGGTGCACAGGGTGAGAAAGGAGACACATAGAGTCAATGTGGAGTTCAATACGGCTTGGGGACACATGGCCAGGATGGAGGGATGCAGGGGGAGGCAGAGGTGGGCAGTGTGGGTGGATACAAGGGGAGGCAGACAGAGCCAGCATGGAGGGGTCTGGCAAGGCCCCTGCAGGGAGCTTACGTTGAAGATGCTGACATAGTTGTCAATGAGGTCTTCCATCACCTTGACCTCGTGCTCCCCTTTGCCATCAGTCTGGAAGAGGCTGGGTGCAAAGAGCAGTGACAGGTTTTTGGTGCTCATCTGGTTGAGGTCCGCACATTTCTGCACCCTGGGACAAGGAGGATAGAGGTGAGGGGCTGGTTCCACTCTGGATGGGGTTTCAGCCCCAGCTACCCTCCTCTGCTTCATACAACCTCTCCTGAAAAATAGCCCGGTTTTCCCCAGCTCCACAGCAGTGGGAACTTCAAGCTGGCCAGTTCCTGTTTTGAGGACTTCCAGCTGCCATCAAACCAGACAACAGCCCCACCTCATACTCTGATTCAGGGATGGGAATTTGTTTTTTTCCCTCTTTTTTGGGCACTGAGTGATGTTTACATCCTACAGGGGTTGTCCCCTACTTCCAAACCTCCCGTCGCTCCCCCTTGCTGCAGGATGACTTTGGGAACATTTGAGATATCCCAGAGTAGCGTGCTCCAGCACACCCCAGCACCAGCTGGGAGGCTGGTGGGGCAGGGCACAGGCACTGGGCTCTTCCTGGCTCACAGGGATGGGAGCCAGCATTCCCTGGGCAGCCCGGAGACCCCATGCTGCTGGCTGGCTTTGGGGACCCCAGCTGGACCAGGGGACCCTGCAGGGAGGTGGCTGACTGACCGGTAGAGATGCCCAATGAGCGCAGCCAGGGTCTTGTGGTTGAGGCGAGGCAGGCGATGAATGAGGTCCTTGTACCGCTCCAGGCGCTGGGGTTTTGAGGAGATTTCTGGAGGGAGGAAAACAAGTCATGGACCATTGCTGAATCCAACAGATACAGAGCTGACATGGCACCAGGGCTGGCCCCAGGACCCTGCCCCGGGGGACACTGTCCCCAGGGGTCCCTGTCAGACAGCCCAGCGTGGGAGCAAGGGTCAGCTGAAGGAGGTACCTGCAGCCTCCTTCCACTGTGGGTGCAGCTCCAGGGTGAAGACAGGGTCTTCCAGCTCACGGAAGAACCTCTTCAGCACATCGGTGACATCCTCGATGAAATTGTCGTTGATGCGCAGCTTGACATTGCGGGCATCCCGCCGAAACTCCTCCATCAGTACCTTGATCCGGGACTTGGCTCCGTTCTTGCGGTAAATCCCCTCATGCCGCAACCCTGGGGCAGGTACATGGGGTCACGGGGGCCCAATCCTGCCCAGAGAATCCTCAACGGGGTTGGTGCCCTGAAAGCAGTGCCTCCTGCCTGGACCCATTGGCCACCCCATGTGTGTCAGAGGATGCTCTGGCCATGCTGCCACTGCACTGGGCTCACCATACTGCGTGATGAAGGCGATGCAGCTGTCCACGATGATGGGGATGTCCCCCCGGCTCAGCTGCTGGTCCCGCAGAGCGTTACCCCGGCCCCCTGCCGATGCCTGGATGTCAGTGTACCATGCCGCCGAGTCCGCCCGCGACAAGCCCTGGAGGTAAAATGTCCTGAGAACAACAAGGGCAGAAAAGAGGGAATGAAGGTTGCTGGTGGGTACAGGTTATCCCCTTCTGCCCGTACACACAGCCTGGCTCTGGGACAGGCACAGCCAGGCTGAGTTGAGGGACGTACTACCCTGGTGAGAGACCCGAGGCTGGGGTGATGTCTGTAAGCTCCTTGGCCACAGCCCTGCTGTCCCAGTAGCATCCCTATCACGGGTTTAGGATCAGCACCGACCCATGCATGAGTGTCTTTGCCCCAGGCAGCCTGCTGAGGTTGCTTTGTTTGTTCCCCATCGTTCCTGTGACCAGGACCCACCTCCCCATCTCCACCAGGATCAGTAGCTCCTTCTTCTCTGGGGTCTCCATGGAGGGAACCACACCTGCATTGGGGTGAGAAGTAGAGGGGTCAGAGCCATGCATGGCCACCCACCACATGGAGCCTGTCCCTGGCTGCAGCATGGCACTCACTGAGCTCCTGCAGCCGCCGGAGGTTGATGCTGTCCTCAGCCCCGTCATCCTCGGTGGGGCAGATGAAGAGGTGGGCTTTCTGCAGGATGAAGAAGGCCTGCTGCCACCGCTCAGGGTTGAGCATGCACTTGTAGCGCAGCTGGCCCACACGCTGGAACTCGTAGCCCAGCAGGCAGTGACAGCTCACGGGCGTGAACCACTGTGGGACAGAGTAAGAGATGAGCCGGGTAAAGACAGGGCTTGTCCCCCAAGCGCAGACCCCCACGAAGATGGCAGCAGGTCAGCGGGGAGGATGGGACCCCCTGCAAAGGGAAGGATGGTGCTTGCCATAGAGGATGAAGAGCGTGGGGAGCTGGGAGGAATCACGATGGGGAAGCGGGGACAGAGACCAGGGACCCACCAGTGGCATGGGGTGGCAGGACTGGGGCTGGCTTACCTTGCCAATAGCACTGGCCCAGGCTTGCAGTGTCTCAGGCCCATCAGTTCCCAGCTGGTGCACTTTTTCCCCAGTGAGGAAGAGCTCAAGGGTGAAGCGAAACCTGCAGAAGATGAACCAGCCCATCAGGGCAGCCCCCTACCCCGAACCTGCACCCAGAACTAGACCAGACCATTGTACCAAGCAGGGAACAGTGCCTGTCCCTGCTCTCTGCATGCCCACAGGCTCTCTGGGCATGCAGTGGGGGCACAGCTGGGGGTACCTTTCGGTGGGGCCAGGGCTGGTGAGTGCCTGGGCTCTGTTCACACCCAGGGAGATGAGGTCCGTGCTCTCAATGTGGCCCAGGGGCTCAGTGCATTTCTCTGAGTCGAAGAAGAGCAGGGCTCTCTCCAGGGAGCACCATGTGCGCTGGAAGTCTGCGGGACAGGGGGGTCAGCGGCACCGGGGTGGGCACCCCACTGGCTGCCCTCCCACGCTCCCCACGCTTACCCTCTTTGCTCTTCTTGGCACCTGGGAGCTTGTGGGGGGCTGTGGCCCGGTACAGATACCCGCTGTGTGTCACCGGCTGGGTGATCTCATTGTAGACGCCCTCCGGACCCAGTTCCTGTGTGCGGGCGCTCCCTGTGGGAAGCAGTGCTGAGAGCGGGGTGGAAGCGGGCACCCACCAAAGCGTGGGTACTGGAGGGGCAGGGAGACCCCACTCATGCAGGTGTAGGCAAGGAGGTGTGCCAGGCATGGGGTTCCCTGAAAAGGGGTTCCAGAGGAACACCCTGCCTTTCCCCATCCCAAAAGAGGGGAGTAGTGGGGCAGGCAGATCCCCCAGGGAGCCACAGCACCTGATGCCTTGGCTGTCCCCAGCCTTGGGGCATGCTGTGGGGCACAAGGGCAGTGGCAAGGAGGAGGCCTCCCCATCACAGCCAGATGGGGCCCAAGGGTCCTCGTTACCTGAATGGTTCCTGGGCCTTTTGCTTTCTGGTCGCCACCAAGGGTCGGCCCCTGGGGCGATCTCGCAGGCAGCAGGGTCAGCCGTCAGCCCAGCCTCCGAGGACGAGAAGAACTGCAGGATGGTCTTGAGCAGGGCTGGTCCTGCCACTGCAGTGCACAGTGCCTGGGATGAGACAGGTGCCTGTAGGGATCACGTCCCGGCTCACGGAGACCCCCAGCCTGCTGCCAGGGGTGCTCGAAGGCAGCCAAAGCAGAACACAACCTCCTACCTGAGCCCCCAGAAGTGCCTGGCACAAGGGTGCGGGTGCACGAAGCCAAGCAGGAGGTGTTGGCATCTCAGACACAGAGCTCTGGGGGGGTTCCCAGCACCCCAGCACCCTGCCTGCACCCTGAGGTGGCCCCTACCTGGAGCACGTCCTCCTGAGTGGCGTAATGGGGATGGGGCAGGCGGTACCGTCCCTCTCGGTACTTGCGGGAGATGAAGTCCCGTCTCTGCTCGGCGCTGGCATCTGGGTAGAGAGCTTCAGCGGTAGGGAGGTGAGCCGCCCAAAACCGGTTGGCTCGATCGTTTCCCAGCACAATGAAGAGCTGCAGGAGAGTCCCATGATCATGGCAAGCACCAGGGCCAGCCGGGAAGAACAGGATGCCCCGTGTCCCTGCATCCTGGGGGATACTGTGGGACTGCTGCCCTGTCCAGAGAAGCAGCCTGGCCCCTAAGCATGCCATGTCAGTCCCAGCACCCCATCCTGAGTGTCTCTACCTGTACAATTTCATTGGACCAGACGCTGGTGTCAAGCTTCAGACTTTGCACCTTGGAAATGTTGGAGCCCAGGCTGCGATGTTGCCCTGCGGGGAGCAGGAGAATGAGCACCCCTTGATTCTTCCAGGGCAACTGGTACCCAAGTTGCACTTATACCCCAGCCAGCACCCTGCCTGCCCACCAGGCCCAGCCCACACCCGCTGGGACCCCCATGTGCCCCCAGGGAGATATACTAGCCTGCACACTGCTTGCAGATGACCACGCACAGGTTGATGGATGCCCAGTCAGGACTTTGAGCCCAGCAGTCCGCACAGTATTTGTTGGCTTTGTTGGACCAGATCTTCTCTGCCACCTCGTAGTCATAGAGCATCTCAGCTATGGCCTCCTGCAGGGCCTCCATCCACTCCCGCTTCTCCCGCTCTGACTCCGCCACAAAGCTATGAGCACCAGCACAGCCAAAACTCAGGGGCCTGGAGCAACCAGCACCTGGGTCCAGCACCTGGCTGCTCCCCCGACCTCATTTCACCTGGATGCCCGGGATACCTGAATATTTTGGAGGGGGTGATGAGCTCGAAGCTGCGGTTCTTGGCTTCGCGGATGGTGGAGCCGCGCATCTCAATCAAGCAGATGCCAATGCCCATTTTAAAGAACTGCAATTCAGAGTGACACTGGTGTTGGCTCTGCAGCACTGTGGCCGTGGTGGACACACCACCCTAGACATGCCCGTGAGACTAGGGCTGGAGCTAGGGAGCTGTGTCCAGCACTCCCAGCATCCCACCCCTGCTTTGCCTGGACAAGCCAGACCTGGTACCCTGCCACATCTCTCAGCCATCTCGTGGGCTGACATAAAGCATCCTGCAAATACATTATGCCTTAAAATGAAAGTCAAGTTCTGCCCACAGCCCCTGAAACTTGACCATTCAAGTCCCTGTATTTTGGGGATTTGAGTCCACGTTGAGTCAGGCACACTCCTAAAGCAAATATCAACTTCAGCAAAAACCACAGAGGCTTGATGCTGCTTAGTGTACGCCAGGCAAACTGGAAACAAGGTGACTGGAAAAAAACCCAGATGTGCTGAGAAAATTCAGCAGGTAGGAGGTGGGGAGTTCCGTGGGCAGCAGGCAGGGTGTGACAGGCCAGCAGGGACCTCCTGCCTCCTGTGGGGCAAGCTCATGTTGCAGCAGGTATGTTTGCTGGTGATTTCATGGTCATTGATCCACCTGTCCTGCGATGGATTGGGATGCTTTGGTGCGACTAAGACCTAAGTGCCTGGCAGAGATGAAGATAATTTGGTGATAGCAAGGAGATTGGGAGGGGGGTCCATTTCTGGTACCTGCTGCATCTCCAAGCCCAGGCTCCCACTACTGCTGCCCTGTGCAGGATCTCCAGCTTCCTGCTCTGCCATTCCCTTTCTCCTGCCCGTCCTTTTCCTCTCTGCTCTCCCTTTGGCACAGGCCCTGGCTAAGCTCCCTCCATCGCTCTCATCCCGTCCACTATTGGCACAGCCCTCTGTGCCAGTGGGGTGTCTGGTCCAGCCACGAACCTGCTCGCTCTTGTACAGCCACATCTCGGGCAGGCTCAGGGCTGCGAACACCTTGGACTTCTGGCCCTTCAGCTCCAGGATGCCTGACTTCTGGCAGTGAGCAGTGTTGGTGGGCCGGGGCCGGGACCCCACCAGGCGTTGGTCCGTCACCTTCTTCTGCAGCGTGGAGCACCACTCATTCCTCTGGGCTGGGAACCAGGCATGAGGGACCAGGTCTGAGCCCTTCCCAACAGGCCTGGCATGGAGCAGAGCACCCAGCAGGCATGGCAGGGGAGAGGTCCCCTCGCTCATCATGGCTGGATATTTTGGGGATGGGGTGAGAGCTGCCTCCGGGATGCTCTGACCGGAGGAGGGAGGCAGGGACGGTTCCTTGGAGACTGGCGGGCCCTGGCCCGGGTCTTCACTTACCCTCGTTCTCGGCACGGAAGACAAAGATCCGGTGGCTGGTGAAGACCTGGAACTTGTTGTCCTTGGTGGAGCGAGCCATCTCAATCACGGACAGCGGGATCACCCCCTTGGGGTAGGGCTCCTGGAACGACCCCCAGGCAAGGTTACCTTCCTTTGCCCTTCCTGCAGGGCACCTCCACAACCCAGCTACCCCAGCACCTGCCTTGCCAGGCATGCTAGTGACATAACCATAGGGGTGGCAGGGATGCCTGCAAGCTCCTGCAATAGTGGCTGCTCCAGGGCCATGCATGGTACCTGTTTCTGCATGGGTGCCACTGACGTGGGGTCAGCCCAGCTGGCTGTGCTGCAGGACTGGGGCAGCAGTGCCTGTCACCCCAGGTGGCACGGCAGCCACCAGCACCCTGCAGCAGGCCTAATGGGGCCATGCAGAGGCCCCGCAGGAGGACGTGGGACAGGAAAGTGTTGTTGACTCATCCCATGCACCTAACCCACAGTGCCAGTGCCCACAATGAGAAAAGTTGCTCCAATGCAGCACACCTTCCACATCCCCCAGATGCTCGGCTGGGTGCTCCCTCATAGCACAGCCTGAGGGGCATCAGGAGCCGAGCAGGAGCTGAGGATTCAGGTTGGGAATCCCCCCTTTGCAGTCTGCCCCAGGGCTTGTGAGCCAGCAGGACCCCCCTTGCCTGCTCCCTGTTGACAGAGGGACCCTTGCTACCCTGGGCTTCCTATGGCGTAAGGCTGTGTTCAGAGCCTCCCAGGCACAGGGGCCACGGCTGCTCCACCCTGGCGATGGTAAAGCAGTGCTGGCTCCTTACAGAAGGACAAGGGGAGGCAAAGGGGATATGGCAGCTCATGTGGTGTCAAGGCACCCTGCTTAAGTGGCACAATGCAGCCTCCCCACCCTGCCCACATCCTGCCCCTTCGTACTTTCTCACTGCTGAAGTACATCAGGTTCTTCCCGTCGAAACGGACGTAGCGCCTCTGGAAGACATAGTTCCTATTGGGATGACAGAAAAACTTGCTGTTGGGAAGGGGACAATTCCCCTGAGGACCCAACATCTGCTCACAGACCTCCCCTTCCCCCAATTGTGGCTGCACAGACACCCTTGCAGCACAGCTGGGGCACCCAAGAGAGTCCTCCTTCTGTGGGGAGGTCCGGCTGCTCCAAGCAGCATGGTGACCAGCGTGCCCGCCTCACTAGTCTTGCCCAAGGGGGCTTTACCTGTGAGGACTGTCCCATGGGTGGGCACGTACCCTTGTGGGGAGAGCTTGTCCAGCCAGCCACTGAGCATGGTGGGTCGGGGCTCAGAGAGCGACGTGAAGCTGGCATAAGGGGAGATGGTGAGGTCGTCCAGGACCTCGTCTGGGTAGAGATGGGCTGGCAGGCTGAACGATGTGCCTTCAGCCCGTGGTGCCTCCACGGTAGAATACCCCTCTGTGTCATTCTGAACGATGCGGTCGATGAGCCGGGACCGGGTCTCCTCATCCTCGCTCCTTCCCTCGCTGCTGCACTCACTGCTTGTCCTGTGAGAAATGGGGCTGTGAGGGAGCACAGCTGCGGCAGCACAGCTGCTCACTGTGCAGGGTCCTGGTCAATGCCGTCCCATCTGGGGATGTCTCAGACTGCTCCTGGCCCCATCCTGAGCTCCTTGGGGCACCCAGTGATGTGGGTGTTTGCATCTCCATGAGCAGGGTGGGACAAGGGCTCTGAGCTCATGAGCCCAGTGGCAACCAACAGCCCAAGGCTCAGCCAGTCCTACACGATGGCAAGGCTGTGGCTAGCTGGAAAAATGGGCTTTCCCACCTTGCATAATACCACACAGGCCACCACACATCTTCAAACCCTTGGCATCACCTCTTTCCTCTCTTCATCCCTCCACAGGCAGGAAATTAAAGCCAGGCAGCTCCTCAGTCCTGCTCCCTGCTCTACACCCACCCCAGCTACCTCCTCACCAGGGGTCTCAGCCTGCCCTCTCCCTCTACACGTCCAGTGTTCATAGCACCAGGAAGGTCCTTCTACCACAATACCCTCCTGCCTGCTCTTACGTCCAGCCGAAGTGTTTTGCAAAGGGATCGGGATAGACAGATGGGCCAGTGGATCTCCTGCATTCATCTCCTTTTCTTGGGTAGCCATGCTAAAATCCTCAGCCAGGCCTGGTGAGACTCTCCAGCCATAACAATAAAAGGAAATTATAAAAATAAACTGCTAAGCCTGCCCCTTCCCCTCAGCCCTCTCAGCCAGACGCTTTTCTCTCCCCGAAAAGGAAATGTGCTGGAAAATGTCTGTCGGTCCCAGGAGCTCACAAGGGAGCAGCCCAGGTGCAGTGGTGACAGGCAGGAAGAGGGTCACGGCAGCCAGGACATCTCAGCACCAGCACAAGAGCACCTGTGCCACTGGGTGACTTGTGGCATCCAGTGCCAGGATGAAGAAAAGGTGCCAAGAAAGGCAACAAAGATGGTTCAAGCCCTGTCACAGCTTCTGTCTGTGGAGCACCTGAACAAGCTGGGGATCTCCAGTGGGGAAAGGGTGAGTGATGGGGGCAGGTTTCTGAAGTCATGAGCAGCACGGGGAAGGCAGAAAGGCATCTCCTGGCCACCACTGCTTCAGTCACAGGAGCTGGGTGACATCAGGTAAAGCCAGCAGAAGCAAGGTGCAGAACCACATGGGAAAGGAGCGGCTGACCCGTGGGACTCCTCACCATGGGATGTTGTAGGAGAAATTTATGGAGGAGAAACCCACTGGGGGTTACTGAATATGAGAAACCACCTCCAGCACAAGTCCATGTCCTAGAAATGCTTTTGGAGCAGAAGAATGATTGCAAACACCTCCCCTCACTATAAATGCTCCAAATACCCAGTTTTGAGCACTGCCTCATCATAGGAGCCAAGGCAGTGCATGGACCTGTGCTTTGACCCTGGACAGGCACCTTATGAGGCCATTGGACATCAGATATCCCTGAACCATGTGGGACAGAAGCAAGACGTGAAGTCTGCCTGGGAGGATGTTGGGCTGGAGCCACCCAGGCTAAGGGTCAGCTCTGGGGAAGTGGGATGGTGTATGGGACTGAGGAGGTGGGTGGAGAAGGAAAATGGCCTGTTTGGCTCCAGGGTCTGCAAGAAAGACAAGAAATGGCCATGGGTGGCTTGGAGGCTCAGAGCACAGTGAAAATTGCTGTATAATTAGTATGACAGAGACTTGGCAGAGGTATTCATCTGGCTGGATTCCCAGCCCGGTGTCCAGCTTCTTCAGGAGGGACTGGCCAGGGAGCAGGGTGGTTGGAGGACTCTGTATGTCATAGGTGAACATCAGCCTTGAGTGCCAGAGCCAAGTGGAAGACAGACCCACTGAATGGGCAAGAGAAAAAGGGGGAAAGTTCCATGATAGCCCCTTCCTGAGCTGTGATTTACAGTCACTGAAATCATAAAGAGCTGGAGGACAAGCAGCAACAAGCAGGGATGAGCAAAGCCCACGGCCCGGCTGGAGTGGGGTGTCTCAGCAGCCCAGGAGCACACCAAGTTGCAGGCCAAGTCCCAGCTCTGCCCTTGAGGACAGGGTTGGTGGAGGAAGCCTCCAAGAAACAAGTCTGCAAAGGCCAAGTCATCTCCCTTTTCAGCTGGTGTCAGGCAGTGAAGGCAACTAATCTTAGGGCCAAATGAGTCCCCAGGGCAAGGAGAGGGTGTTTCCAAGTCAGCTGAGCCTGGAGGGTGATGTCTGAGGTGCACTGAGTTGGTGCAGTCTCAGCCTGTCAGTGCTTATGTGGGAGAGCTGGTGGAAGATGGAGGATGGGTGATGGAAGAAAGGGATCTGCTGGCGGTGAGGGGACCAAGGAGCTGCTGATGGATCTGGTCACTTCAGCTGAGGGTCATGGGCCAGCCAATCAACCTGTGAGTGGGCACCTGAAGGTAGGTAGGGAGATAAGGAATAAGATGTCAAGGACGCACTATTCCCAGTGTTTCTTTTCCTGCAGGGAAGATGCTTTGAGGTGTAGGGAGAAGCAGTCTGGGTAGGTATCTACCTGAGGATCATCTCATCGTGGGTCTCAATGCAAACCAGGGCAGGGTCCACCATCCTCACCATGACGTCTGACGAGTCGTTGTCTGACCCAGTCCCCCGAGCTACATGGGGTGACATGGGCACTGCTATGCCACCATCTCTCTCCTGCTGAGACTAATGCCTGAAGTGGGACAGATGCTGTCCTCTGCATCAGCATTTCAGGCACCTGAACATGACCAGCTTGGATGACAGTGCTCAGCGTCAGAGCGGGCAAATCCTACCCTACACTCCAGGCTCTGCTGGACTCTCAGAGACCCAGCTCCCAGTTTTAAGGGGAACTTTGCATTCCTCTTCCTCTTTGCTGAGGATATCTCATTTCTGGCCAAGGTGGCTCTACCCATTTCTAACACGGACACTCACTGCCCAGACCCCAAGCCAGAGAGCAGCATGGTCCGGGCGAAACTCACCCAGAACAGAGCGAGAGGAGCTATCTCAGGTAGGAGGAAGATATTGTGCCAAAGAGGCGGGACGGCCTCTCTGAAGTTTGGGAGTGGGAAATATTTCCCATAATGAGTGGGTTGGTGGGCTGCAGCAGATGCTCGCATTGTCCCAGTGACCAGGTGCCAGTCAGCAGGAAGAGTAACTGGCTGAACTGGAGAAACACCAGTGTTGAAGAGGAGGATTGGGAGCTCCCACAGAAGCAGCAGCAGGGTCTGGGGCTGGCTAGCAGTGGCTCAGCAGCTGAGCAGAAGCCCATAGCTCTGCTCCAGGGGGATCACCGTCAGACTGGTGGTGCTAGTCTGGGGAGGAAAGCTTTGGAGCAGCTGGTCAATGGTGTCCATGAGCACAATGCAAAAAGTCCTCAGAGGCTTTTCTGTCTCTTGTTCAACTCCTCACACCCCAACCACCTTAGTGCTCAGGCTGGGAGAAAAAAACTGTGAACCGCTGCCTCTGACACGCTGCTGACGGTCGCATCCTGTCTCTTCTCAGCAAGACTAGGCTGTAAAGCCCTTGGTGGGTCCAGGGCTGCAAGTGCCTGGCCAATGCCTTTGGGATGCTCTGAATCCCAGCTCCCTGGAAGCCGCTGGATGGAGACTTTGACCCACAGGCCAGCATCAAGCCCCACTCTGAACTGCTCGTTCAGAGGCTCCACAGCAGATTTCAGTATTTCTGTTTACAAAACTCCTGTTCCCAGGTATTTGCAGTTCCCTACCCATGGCCCATGTTGGCTCTCATCTGGCTGCAATGTCTGGCTGTGACGCTGGATCAGGCCACACTGCAGTGACTCACACCCAGAACAGGAGATGGGCTGGACCAACCAACACTGGGGCCAGAAAGGCAGGGGCATGGGGACGCACTGGCCGGCAAGGCCACAGGCAGAGCTGAAGGACACAGAGCTGCAGCTTGCCTCCTCCTCTCTAAGCAACACAGGAAAAGGAACCCTCCCCATCCGAAATGGGAAGAGCAGCTTTCCTTCCTCTTTCTGAGATGCTATCAGGAGTTATGGAAAGTACATTTCAAAAGCATTTTGAAGGTGCTCCTCACAATCTCACTGTCCACCATAGTGTGACAGATCAGCAGATGCTAATCTGATGATGCTGGAGCCTTTGGAGGTCGCACATCCCTTTATCTGGGGCTGAGAGCCATCCCATTTCTGAGCAATCCCTGTCCGCTGTGGTGTTTCCCTGTTCCCAGTGGCCGAATACTGGCTCCGCTCAGAGTCCAGGTACCCAGTGCCACTGGCACTGCCCCAGCTGCCCACCGAGAGCATCTGTTGGCAAGCATTGCTCCCTGCCCCCCGGCCATCCTCCAGCACGGCTCCTTCTCATCTCTGAGCCCATTGGCTCTTCTTGAGATTGCTGACCTGATCCCAGGTGTTCCTGATAGGCTCTACATTGGGGGAAAAGCCCCCCCCACCTCTCAGTTTGTCCCCAGGGGTGTCCCCTGTCCCCCTGGCATGCAAAGCCCAGACTCCAAGCCCAGCCAAGCCCCTGCAGCCTGGAGGAGGTGATGCCTACCTGCATGCTTCTCGCTCCAGGTCCAGCTCAGACACTGCCTCGTAGCTCTGATCGGAGGAGATGCCAACACCCTGGCAGGAGAGATTGGTCACATCTCCTCTCCTCTGTGCCTTCTCCCATCCCAGACCTCCTCAACGTGCCTGGCCCACTGCATGGGGTCTCAGCCTGTGTCTCCCACCCCAGGCACTGCCCAGCACCACGGTGTCACCAGCTGCAGCTCCCTACTTTGCAGCCGCTGGTGGGATGCAGAGCGATGGCAGGGGACAGCCACCATCCCCACAGTTTCCTCTCACCTTTTGCTCCCGGGATGGGGCTACATGCCCAAAGATGGTCTCGCTGTAGGGGCTGATGGGCTGCTCGCCGACCTCTGTGGGCAGAGACATGGGAGGGAGAGGCAGTCAGCAGTGCCTGCTGCGGAGCGGTGACCAGCCAGGACGGCCAACCCTGGAGGGGGACGCCCCCACTGAACCCACCACAGCACACCCCAACACCCAGGGCATCTGGCATAACAGAGATGCCAGCCTGAATACATGTGGGGCTGGGCCCTGCGTTGACCCACGGACACCCTGGTCCCTGCGTGGGGCAGGACCTGGGGGAAGGGCAGGGTGTGTGGGTGTCCTCCTCACCCCCCCTTCCTTGGGGACACTGGGAGGTCCCCACTGTGCGCCGGTGCCCTGGGGGCTCTCACCTGCCTTGCCGGTGGGTCTCTGCGGGATGTGGGGCAGGCCCCCACCAGGCCAGCCGGGACTGCTGGAAAACAGGAGAGGGGTTACTGTGGCTGCGGCCAGGATGGGGTGGGAGCCTGCAGGGTTTTTCCACCTTGTTTTCCTGTCTGGCTTAGAGGGGCTGGGGGCTGTGCCTGACAGGGGCTGAGCCCGGCTCTGTCCCCTGGGATGTGCAGCATCCCCTCCCTGGTTCCAGCTCCCTCTTCGCTCCCTTCTCCTCCCCACCCTGGGACCTGCTGGGCTCCGTCTCCTGGGACTGCTGGGTATTTCCCATCCCAGCTCGACACCCTCTAACATCTCCCACCTTGCTCCCAGCAGGAGCCAGCCCCAGAACCGTCACTCAGCCACCCCCTTGCCATGCTGGGGAGCCCTAGCCCTGCTGCCTGGGGGGGGGCAAAGGAGGGGCAGCAGCTTCTTCCCCCAATGAGAACGAGCCACCCGGGGGCCCAGGGCCACCCTGTCAGCAAAGAGGGATCCCAGCTGCCCTGCAGGACCGCTCCATGCAGAGCCTGGGGAAGGCACGGGAAGGGTGGCGAAAGGGGCTTTGTCAGCACCCAGAGGCAGGCAGGGCCAGGCTGGGGATGGGGTCCCGGGGGTGGGGGGCTCTCTGGATCCTCGGGTCTGGCTGCTCTGCACCCTCCCTCTGCTCCCTGGGGTGAGGGAAAGCATCTGCTTACTCAGGCTTGTCGTCCGGCTGGGTCAGCTCTTGCAAGGACAGAACCGGGGGCTGAGCGACACCCTGACCCTGGGGGCCATCCGCCCCTCCTGAGTCCTCAGCTGGTGCTGACGGGGGCTTGAGTCCTTCGTAGATGACGTTGGACACCATCTCCAGCCTGCCCTGCTCTGAGCCCGGCTGCGAGGCTGCCCTGGGGCACGGTGAGGGATCTCTCCTGGTTGGGGCAGCTGCAGCAGGCAGGGGAGGGCTGGACACGGGGTGACCCTCTGGCACGCTGCCCGGGCTGGGCTTAGCTGCCGGGACCCTGTGGCTGTGCCGTGGTGGGACGGATGGGGCAGACGGGGGGGATTTCTCCGATGCCTCCAGGGTTTGTCCATGATCCGGAGCTGGGGGGAGCTGTGTCTCCTCCCGAGCGCTCTCCCGCGCTCGCAGCCGGGATGCTCCCATGCCCATGGCCACGGCAGCCCCTGGGCTAGCCGGCAATGCTGATCTGGGCTCCGGGCTATCCAAATCCGTGGAGCTCTCCCCTGGCACAAACCCCTCCAGTACCACGAAGGCAGCAGGCTCCCTGTTGCTACCCGGGCTGTGTGCCGGCACCGTGGCACGTGCTGGTGGCACGGGTGGTAAGCCCTGCTCTGGTTTTGAGCGAGGGAAAACTGTCCTCGGCTTGGGAACTGGCTTCAGGAGGGGAGAAGCAGGGTCCTTCTCTAGAGGCGATGCCTGGGCGGGCGCAGCAATGTCCTGTTGTGTCCCAAAGGCATCAGTAGACCCTCCCAGCTCTGCTTTCATGGCATCCTTGCCTGCCTGGGGGGCATCCAGGACCTCGGTGGCTCGGAAATGGGCATCTCCTGCTGCGGATCCCCCCTGGAATTGACTGAGCATCCGTGTCTGCTGCGCCAAGTTCAGGATCCTTTTGCGATGCCCGGTGGCGGTGATGCCAATCTGCTGCAGGTGGTTGCCATCCAGCAAGGCAGCATCTCTGGCCACATGGTACCCATGCTGCTTGAAGACATCCCGGTACTTCTCCAAGTGGATGGTGGCCAGCCAGTCTGCAATATCGGAGTCAGGACCGCACAAAGAGCTCATGGCCCTGGGGTACCTCTGCGACGGATGCTCAGCCCATCATCTGCGGAAGGAGAGAAAGGGGGTAAGGAGGCAGCATGAAGGGGGGAGTTCAGCTGCTGTGAAGGGCACAGACCCCATGGGTGGGAGCGCGGGATGGTCCTGAAGGTCCCCCCACCTCGCTGCTCTCCCCGGAGTTGCTCACCTCCCAGCTCACGAAGCCGGCATCCTGTTGTTCCTCAGCTCCGAGCCTCTCCGCCCCTCCCCGGAGCTGCCGGATCCTGGCCCCGCTTTGTCGGCGAGGCTGTGACCCGAGCTCCGACAGGAGCCGAGTGGCCGGGGGCTCACAGGGGAGCGGGTGGTCCAGCAGATGCCGGCTGCTGGGGCATCGTGGGCTCTGCCGCGTGTGGGGCTGGGAAGGAGGAGGACAAGAGCTGGTGCGGCCGGCAGGGGTGTCCGGGTGGAGGGGGCTGCCCGAGGCAGATAACGGGGGGAGCAGCTGGGCCCCTCCCAGGGGATGAGCTCCTGTGCCGGCCAGCTCGGGGAGGGCTCTGCGGCCGGAAGGGCCAGACCATAATCTCTCTCTCTCACTGCTGGCGAGGGCATGGGAGAGGTCAGCATGACTCACGGGCAGGCAGAGGGGGGATAGCCTCCCACCCACCCCCAGCCAGGACGGGCCCCTGCGCACCCCGCCGCCGGCACCCACAGCTCGAGACAGAGGGGCACAGCCCAGGGCTCGTGCTCAGCACTGTGCCCCCCCCACACCAGGTCCCGCTCCGCCAGGGACCCCCAACGCCAAATTATTTGCTGGCACAGCCCCGGGACAGAGCTGCGGGCTCTCTGCAGAGCGCTGAGGGCCTTTTTCCCATGAATCATGCTGCTCCACACTAAACCATCTGTGCTGACTGTGCCGCCACTGGGTCTTTTTCCAGTTCCTCCATTTCCCTCTATTGTTCGGCGCAGGCTTCCTTCCTGCTGCCTGCACTCTCCCACGCATCCCCTGCCCCCCTCCCGCAGGAGCCGCGTCCTGGCCCGCCGAGGGACAGCCGGGCCAGGCTCCATGCTGCGCAAGCCCCCGCGCCCCTGCCCAGGCATCTGCCTGCTCCCCACCGCTGCCTGCGCAGGCAAGGGTTTGCATGAGTGGCATGGGGAAGTGCGGGCAAGCTGGTGTGCGGTGGAGGCAGCGGTGTCCCTGGGAGCACGTGGAGGGGGAAGATGCTGTCAGTAAGCACGCACAGACAGCAGGGCCCTCTGCTCACACATGTGGGTGTGGGGCGTGCGTGGGGTGTCAGCCCGACCCCGTATGTGCGTGCGCGGGGGGCTCCCCGTGGGGCGAGCGGCTGTGCACCAGCGTGCGTTGAGGAGGGACAGTCATGGCAGGAGCTGGGCGAGAAGCTGGGGGAGCAGGGTGCGGGGAGCAGGGCATGGGGACGTTGCAGCTGGAAGGCTGTGGGTTGATGTAGGACCTACAGAAAGGGCTGGGCATGGGGGGGGTGTAGAGGGTGATGTCCCGTACCGGTGTGGGCTGGGTGCCTCTGCCACAGGGTTAAAGGGCTGTACCCACTTCTGCCCAGCAGCCTGGTGCTGAAATGGGGCAATTTCCTCCTTTCTTGTGCCTGTATCGGTCCGAGGGATCTGCAGCCAGCTTTGCCTGCTGCTTGTCCTGCCTGGGGCTTCAGAAGGCAGCCTCCTGCAGGGTCTTGGCTCCGGAGACCACTCTGTGCCCAGGCAGTGGGCAGCGGGGCCGTGCAGGGCACTGGGCTGTGGTATGGCACTTTGGGGCAGTCTGGCTGTGCCCGCGAGCAGTGATGCTTCACAGGGAGGTGGACACCGTCCCTGTCCCTGCAAACCCATGTGGACTAGCTGGTGCAGTGGGCTGGAAGTGGGCATGGACTATCCCCATCCTGGCCCTTTCCCCAAGTCTGTCCCATCCCTCCCCTGCCACCCTCGGGGTTCTCCCTCACCTCTTGCCCCGCAGCGTGGTCCGCAGCCCCCCAGGGCCAGGTCTGGCAGAGCAGCACGGTGGCAGTGATGCTGCAGGCTCCACGGCTGCCCCGCTCTGAGCTCCAGGGTGATGCCAAGGTGTCCCCGTCGGGCACAGGACTCAGCCTGCAGGCACGGGCAGGCAGCCCTGCAGGAACTGCTGCGGGTACAGGCAGGCTTCGCAGCACCCAGCCCACGCCTCCCACTGCCGGTCCCTCCTCCAGGCCAACCCTCTGGTCCCCATGCCTGTTCCACCCTCCCGTCCTGCTCCTTCCCAGACATGACCCTGCCCCACGCTTGGCTCCTGGCCTGGCTGGTCTGTGTTCTGCCCCTTGGCCAGGCTCTGCCCTCCTTCAGGGGCTGCCTCCCACCCTTCCTGCTCATCCCCTCATGCTCCTTCTCTCGCCTCCCCAGCAAGGGTCCTGCTCCCCACCACGAGCCCTCATTCATGCATTGCCATGGGGGCACCAGGCTTTCCTGAGATCCACACCCTGAGGCTGCGCTGCCGAGGGAGATCTTTGAAGTTTGAGGATGCATTTGGCTTAAACTGCTGTTTCTGCCTCTGGCCGCAGGCAAGAGGGGATATTCACTATATCCACCATGTCCTGGGACTGTGCAGGGTGCAGGTGCTGGGAAGGTGCTGCCAAATTGGAGAAAACAGGCTAAAAAGTTCATGCTGATGAGGGGAATGTTGGCAACACAACCCCCCCGCCCCGTGCTGCAGGGATGCTGGGGATGCAGCACCCCATCCCACTGCTGGTGCCCCATGACGATGGGGATGTGGAGTGAGCCGAGGGGCAGGGTGGCAGTGGGAAGTGGGGTGGCAGGGGGACATCGGTGCGGGGTTCTCTTCTGCAAAGAGCCTGTGCTTTCACCACCGGCCAACCCGGCTGCCTTTAACGTAACACTTTTTGCAAGAGACCCAGTGGGGCTGGCAGTTAGTCCGGCTCCGCTGTTACCCAACCTTGCACACAGAGGATGTCTGAGGCTGATATCTCACAACACCCTTCAGCCCTTCTCCATTCCTGATGGCAAAGCCGATAACCGCTCCTTGTCCTGTGAGGGTCCAGTTTCCTAGGGGCCCCCTTGCTCCTACTGAGCCTGGTCCTTCCCTGCCCCAGTGATGCTCCCAAAAGCCATGGCAGGGGGCTGGGAGCGGCGGCAGCCCCTGGTGTGGGAGGGTCACTCCATACAAGTCTCTGTGCCTGCAGCTAGGTGTGGAAAGGCAGTTTCTACTTATCACAGGCTCACTCCTACAAAGCAGAAGCAGAAATCAGCATGAGCCTGGCACAGCTTTTGCCTTCCTCCCCCTTCCATGCCAACTGCTCTGACGGGGGGTGATGCCTCTTTGGGGCTGGGGACAGCATGGGTGGCCCCATGGACCACCCTGTGGATGGGATGTGGAGACAGGGTACACAGGGACCCTTAAGGTGTGCAGGGACCCTCTGGCCCTGTACTGTAGACCATGCCATCCCACTGGGCTCCCATCTCTGCCTCTTAGAGGAAGCTGTTTGGCTAAATATAAGCACTGCCACTCACGGGAAGGTTGCTGAGGTCTGCGGTGTGAGGCTGGAGGGGCAGAGCAAAGGGTGCCGGTAGTGCCATCGTTTCCATCCTGCCATGCTGGAGGCCTTAGCACCAGTGGAGCACGCTCCTGCATGGGGCCAGATCCTGGCTCGCGGCTGTTTGGCACCCTGCAGCATCTCTATAGAACCCTCATAACCTGTTGCTGGGAGCAGTGCTCCTCTCTGCATGCTGGGAGGGCAGAGATGCGCTGCTGGGGAGGGAAACACTGTCTGAGGGTGGACGGAACATGCCCAGAGCTGCAAGTCTCAGTCCCATCTGGTGGCCCAGCGTGACCAAGAGCAGGGCCCAGCCACCACAACCCACATCCTGGTGGTTGCTGACAGGCCAGTTTGGTGCAGAAAACCTTCTGCCCTCCTCCTTTCTCCCTCCACAGTCACCTAAGTGCCAGGATTGGGGCTTGGTTCCCCTGCCGGGGGGAACCCCTGCTCAAGCACCTCTGCTGAGCCCCAGCACCCAGTTCCCAATGGGGACTGCCCCTTCAAAGAACCCAGCCAGGAGGACAGCTCAAGCCAGGGCATCCCCTAGCCATGGGACCACCCTGGAGCCAAACAGCTGGCATGGGGCTGTGTTGGAGGGGAGCAGGGCACAGCAGAGTGCTGGGGCAGCCGTGACGTGTGTGCTGTGGTCAGGTTATTTCTATAGCGCAGGTTTCAAAGCCTCTGCTTGATCAATTTGGTGTCTGCCAACCTGCTAATGCAATCTATATTTAGATGCTAGCCTCCTTGGGCCAAGGCAGAGAGCCCTGCTGTATCTATGGTTTTGTACAGCAGGAACGTCTTGCCTGGTCCCTGGAGGAGGCAGATGGGCAGAATCAGAAAACATGCCTCGGGTTGGGGGATTGGGCTTCATGCAGATGCTGGCAATGGCTGGAGGAAGCGAAGATCAAAGTGAAGGTTGGATCATTCCAGCACATTGGCCTGTGCAGTCCTTCCCCTTTCCAGGCAGCACCCATGCTGACACTGTCTTTCAAGGTCCAGGTGCCCAGCTGCCCATCCACCTATTCATCCATCCATCTACCCATCCATTCCTCCCTCCATCCCTCCATTAATTTTTTCCTTCCCTCCCTCCATGCACCCATTCTTCCTTCCCCCCTCCCTTCCTCACTTCCCGCTCCCTTCCTTCTTCATCCATTCACCCATCCATCCATCCCTAGCCATCAGCCTTTTCTGCACCCTGGGGCACCCTTTGCTCTACCTTCAGCCCTACCCACACTGGATTGTGCTGGGGAATGTGTGTGGTGATGGTGGGAGCATCTCTTGGAAGCAGGACGGGGTGAGGGACACTCAGGACTAGTAGCCAGAAGGCAAATGTCACATTGGACAGCTGGAAATGTGCAGTTGTGACTGAGCCTGGAGGGTTTGCTGGGGCATGGCAGAAAGCAGAGCCCCTGGGAGGGCTTTGTGGAGGAGTGGGGAGGGGGAAGCTGGAGGCTGTTGGGCTTGGAAACCTGCTAGACCTCTGCAGGCAAGAGCCCTGCTGAAGGCTAGTCCATGAGATAAGACGGGCTGCTGGGGGGGCTCCCTGCTGGGCTCAGGGTCCCACAGTGGGGGTGAGAGCTGCCCAAGACCTAACCGTGAGCTCAGGAGATGCAAGCATGGGACCCCGGGGATGGAATCATACCCTCCCCCAGCCGGAGCACATTTGACACTGGGGGCACTGGAGCAGGCTGCTGAGTTGTGTGTGGGCAGGACGGGGGGCTCACGCCACGCTCCCCCTGCCCCCCCATCCATTGGGCCGCCGGCTGACATCACAGCCTCCAGGCTAATCTCTTGTCCAGCAGCAGCTTCCCGTTTCCTTTCCAATCTCTGCACCACAGGGTGACTTGTCTCTGCTCGGGGCCAGGCAGGAAAAGCTGTCCAGCTGGGCTCTCATGTGGGGCTGCAGCCCCCACGTGTCTGTCCCTTGCTCCGCTGGGCTGTGGGCCACCCAGTCCCCCAGCATCCTGGTGAGGGCACTTGGGGGCCCGGTGCCCCCACACCCTGCCTCTGCCTTGCTCAGGTGCTTGGGGATGCTGGCGCACAGCCCCCTTCTTTGTGCCACAGGAAACCCAGCAGCGGCACATCATTCAGTAAGAAATCACCACGCTGCGGTTCCTGGCAACCCACAGGGTCTGGGGTAGCCCCCCTCCCCAGGCCCACAGGTTTCATCCTGCTCCCTGGTCAGGGTGATGCTGGGGGCCAGGAGCTCCGCTACAGCCTAGTGCTGGATGTGGACCAGTGTCCCTGCCACCCCAACAGCTGTTGTCGTCCCCATGCACTCAATGCCAACGCCGTCCTGGCCATTTTGGGGGGTGTCCTGGGCTGACATGTCACCAACCCCAGGACAGCATTCCCTGGGGCTGGCTGGGGACCGGGGAATCTCTGCTGGCGTCTCGGTGCTCAGGCAGCAGCTCCTTACACCTACTTAAGGCTGGCTAAAAATAACCCCTCAGCAGAGCTGCAGCCTGACTGCTGCAGAGAAACATCCGGGGAATGAGAAGAGACAAGGCTGCTTCCTGCAGCACCGAGGCCGTGCGGGGTGGTCTTCACCTCAGCACACTGTGGGCTCGGGGTGCCAGTGGGCTCTGCCCCATCAGGGCAGCACCCAAGGGTGTTTCTCCCCTTTGCTCTGGCCACAGTTCCCTGCCCAGCTCTACCACAATTATTCCAGTGTTATTGGGACAATCTGGGGCTGGGATGTCTCTTTTCACAGGTAAAATCCTCCCTGCCATGGGTGCCCTCCGTCCATTGACATGGTGGGAGCAGCACGGGGCAGAGGGGGACTGCCCCCCTCACCGTGAGCCCTGTGCATTGCGAGGGGGGAGCCTGCACATCTACTGCCCTTGGATTTTCCACATTTTCCCTGCAGAGGCAGCTTCTCGCCCCTGCTCTGCTTGCGCGGCCAGCCCAGCTGCAAAGCGTGGGAGCCAGCTGTCCCAACAGCCAGGACCTCCTCTCCCCTCCCCAGCACTCTCTGCAGTGAGACACGTGTGTCTGATGTCCCCCTGGAGCAGCACAGGGGACATACGTGACCTAACAGGGTGGCTAAAGGGGGACAGTGAGCATCTGTTCCCGGGATGCTGGGGTAGGCAGCTGGATGAACTGGGGAGGAGAAGCACAAGGTGTGTGGGGGGAAGCAAGCACAGGGCAGCAGCGCTCACAGCTCAGGGTGGGACCACAGGGGGTTGGGGTGACCAGGGAGTGTGAGGCTGGGACGGTCAGAGGGGCCCCAAAAGCCACAGTGGCAGTGGCTCTGGGCAGGCTGC
Organism: Buteo buteo; assembly: GCF_964188355.1. NCBI lineage: Eukaryota > Metazoa > Chordata > Aves > Accipitriformes > Accipitridae > Buteo > Buteo buteo. Next base: position 20,780,238 of record NC_134194.1, on the reverse strand, counting down.
AAGCCCTGGGTACTGCCAGGCTGTTGACCCCCACCACTGCCTAGGCAGAGCTCTGGCTGTGAGAGCGGCTGCCACGTCCTGGCCATGTTCCCTAGTCTTTGGTGGGACAGGTCTGGAGCTGAGCACTCCAGCACCATCAGCAGTGATGGCCCTGTTTACTATTGGCCTTGCACAAATCAGGCTTAAATTCAGCTGAGGCAGGAGCCCAGCAGCCGCAGGCAGCCTTGGAGCATGGGGGCAAGTGGGTGGATGGAAAATCCAGCATTTGTCAGTATATTCCCCCGGCGGCGTCCGTCTAGACTAATTTCCCGTTGTCCCATGGAAGCTGCCCCATGCCCATGCATGCCCACCCGTATACGTGTGGGTGTGCGGAGCCCAGCATCCACCTTTCCTGCCCCAATGCCAGCTACCTTGCTCCCTGATGAGGGTCACCCCTGGGTGCCGGGACTGCACGGCTGGACTGGCCCTCCCATCCAACCCAGGACCTAGCGCCTGGACAGCCTCGGGGTGCGCTTGGTGCCAGCTTCCTCGCTGTCCCGTGCCAGCCTGAAGCTCTCTCGCACACACACCAACCCCTTTATTGTTGTGCCAGAAACCACAGCAGCAGCAAACACTGAGAGAGTGGGACAGAGGCTGCCCAAGACCCCACTGCCAGGACAAGCCCCCCCCAAACACCACCTGGGGAAGGGGTCCCCAGAGCCAGCTGGTCTAGAGCCAGCCAGCCTGCAGAGGTGAGCCTGATGCCCAGGAGAGGCCCTGGGAGGGCTCCCTAAGATGGAGGAGGGTCACACAAAGCCTGGGGGGGCTTGGTGGGCTGGAGTGGGTCCAGCCTGATTGCAGGGCTGGCAGAGCTGGATCTCGGGCCAGAGAGTGTCAGTCCAAGCCCTGTGCTGCTGCAAAGCCTGGGCAGGACCCCCGAAGACCCCCCCCCCCCCCCCCCCCACTTCTGGACCTTTGAGGGACACCCCTAGAAGGTCTTACAGTGGCAAAGGGATATCCTGGTGCCACAAAAGCTCCTACCCACCCCATGAAGGGTTGCCCCTCTCTTGCCCTGCGCAGCCTCTCCTTGGGGCACCCAATCCCACTGACAGCTCTACCTCCTGCATGGACACATCTCCATGGGCACAGGGGCGACAAGGGTGCCCATCCTCCCTCTTTCCAGCACCCATGCTGCAGGTTCCCATGGGACAGTACCCTGCTGCCCAGGTAGGGGGGTCTATGGTGAAGGAGTTGGAGAGCAGACGTGACTATTGGGGTGCAGGGGGCCAAATTCCCACCCATGGCCCTTGGCTGCCAAGCCCCGGTCACGAGGGGTTCCCCCTGTGAAAGGGCTGCAGCGAAGGCTCAGGCCTCATGGTCACTGGTGCTCAGGTGGTCCTCGGGCAGCCCCGTCTCATCGATGTTCTCCAGTGAGTCGGCATGCTGCACCGAAAGCTCGGCCAGGCTGACACTGGGCAGCGTGTTCTGCTCCGGGTACACCCAGGGCTTGTATCCAGGGTCGTGCTTGCGTTTCCACTCTGGGTACTTCAGCCCAGCCTTGTAGATCTTCTTCATTGCCTGTGAGCAGAGTGGGTCCAGCCCGCCACGGTGCCCCAAGTCCCCAGTGGGGTTGGAGCCACCCTGGTGTCTGGGCACAGTTCCCCCATTGTTTGCTTTTTGGGGGTGCTGGGAGGGGATGGGTGTCTGGCTCAGACCACACGGCCCCAGCAACATGCCCAGTGCGAGCCCTGGGTCACCCAGTACCCGTCCTGTGAGCCCTGGGTCACCCCAGCACCCATCCTGCCCCTACGTAGGGGGCTACTTTGGGGCAGCTCATCCCTGATGCCTGTGCATCCCACCGCTGGCCACGCAACCTGCTTACCTTTGGTGCCACAAACTGGGAGACGCGATTCACAACCCACTTTGGCAGTGACCCTGCAAGAGCCCAGAGCCCCATCACTCAGCCAATCTGGGCCAGCCCCAGAGGAAGCACCATGAGCCTGCAGTGCCTGGTGCCAGACTGATCCCCCCCAGGGCTGATGGCACCTGCCCCATGCTGTGCCCTGGGAGAGGACCCCTTTCTTCCCTGGGTTGTCCCCACTTCCCAGTGCCCTTTGGACCTCCGGGTGATGGAAAGCCACGGTGGGCGAGCTCCAGGGGTACAATGGTACCCATCCCAGAGGAGGCACACTGCACCCTCCCCTCCTGCTGGCACTCACCGCGAGGGTCCACCTGGGTGAGATAATAGAGGATGCAGCCACCGGCACCATTCGCCTTGATCAGGTAACCTGTCTGCAGGGACACAGCCCTCACAAAATCCTTCCGGGGTGGGTATTTCTGCAGAGAGATGCCGTGCACCTCAGAGCATGCCCAAGCTGCTGCCCAGCCCTGCCTGTGCCTGCCGGGCCATGTGGGCAGCACCCCTGTCAGGGCTGGGGCCGGCCGGGGGCTCACCGGGTGCTTGACACTGTAGTTGATGATCATGTAGTCATTGCCCAGGGGCAGCCAGGAGCGCAGGGTGACGAAATCCCGGTTCTTCAGGGGGCTCGGGCATTTCCCTGCAGACAAACCCTGTTACACCCCAACCCATTGCCCCCATGGATCCACACCCACGCATGGGGCTGTGAGGTCAGGGAGGGGGGCCCTGGGGGTCCCCAGGGGCTGTGGGCTGCTCACAGGAGTAGTATCCCACGTCAGCGTTAACGGTCAGGCGCCCGATGTCATAGGTCTCGATCATGTTCGAGTCCCATTTCTTGCGGTAGCGGGTGTCATGCAGCACGTCGTAGAGCGTCTCGGCAGGGACGTCTTTGCAGGAGATGCGAGTCTGTGGGGAGACGGGCAGTTGGGCAGGGGAGCAGCACCCACTCCCAGAGCACAGAGCTGTGCCCATCTGGGGACAAGGACTTTAGGCTGTTCCCGTGTGTGGTGGCGTGCCCCCATGCTGCTATAAAGCCACATGTGTGTGTGCTGTGAAGGATGCTCTGCACATGTGGTGCAGGGCATGTCCCTGCTTCAGGACAGCCCAGGCAGAGCCACTGGCCCCGCTGCTGGCATGCAGCACAGTGCAAAGGCGGGAAGCCGGTGGGGGTAGAAGGACCCTCTACCCTCAAACGGAGCTGCCTGGTGGTCCAGGCTCTGTTGCCTTGGTACCCTGAGCCCAGCCCTGTCCTCTCACCCCCATGCTGCTGCAGGCCAAGAAAAGGGATGCTCCTGCCCTGGCACGATGCTCTCGGGCACAGGGTCCAGTCAGGGAGGTTGGTGGGGCCCCGGCTGTAACCAGAGCTGTGGAGCTGCCCGACCACGCCAGCGAGTGCATTATTGATGGTGCTGGCCGCCCCACTCATCTCAATGCCGGGAGGAAAGAGATGTCATCTGCTCCTTGTTAGAGGCCTTGCATCTTTGATGAGGTGTTCGGCGCTGTGTAATTGGAGATGGCCCTCTGAACGTGGCAGGTCCCATCAATCTCAGGCAAGCTTTCCCTGATGGCCTGGGTGCTGGACTCGTGCCCAGGGCAGGCTTGGAGATGTGCTGCACTCCCTGGGGCGCCGTGGGGGAGAGTGTGGGAGCACCCAGCCCCTTTATCCTGCTCCCCCTCCCCAGCCACCCCCTCCCAGCTGGGTGTGGAGGTGCTGCTGCTGCAGGGTGAAGGATGCCTCCAGCCAGAGGTGGAGCTCAGGATCCTCCTGGGCTCCTGGAAGCTCAAGTTATCATGGTGGGACCATTGCAGCCTTGTACCCACAAAATCCCCCACTAAAGCCTGTCCACCACCCCTCTCCAGCCACAGATGAACAGAAGCTGTGCAACAGCAGCACCAGGTGCAGCAGGCGGTCAACTGGGATGGGGAAAGCACAGAACCCAAAACCAGACCATCCACAGTGAATTCAGGTGGAAAAAAATCCAAAGGTCCAGCTGCTCTGGGAGTCTCCAGGTTATGCCTGCATTAATGGAAAGACTGGGGCTCTTCTGACTCCCAAGCCCCAGCCTGTGCAGCTCAGCTCTCCCTCACAGACTGGGTGGCATCCTCCATCCCACGTTTCAGGAAGGGTCCCTGGACAGTGCTAACCCCTGCACCATGCCCAGGCCCTCTCCAGAGCAGGAAAAACCACATCAAGGAGGTATTATCTGCAATGAAGCAGGCTGGGCAATGGTCCTCAGACGCCCCTGACCCTGCCTGGGATCCCCTTTCTATGGGGCTCGGTGGTGGCAAAGGGGGATATAACTGCATCCCCTCTGCCGGGCTGTGCTTGTTTGAACTCAGCTGGACTTCACGAGGTTCCTGCCAGCCCATCCCTCCAGCCTGTCCAGGTCACACTGGGCAGTAGCCTTGTCTCCAGCACTTCAAATGCTCTCCACACTTCAGTGCTGTCTGCACACTCACTGAGAGGATGCTCGATTCCATCATCCCAGTAACAGGGTGGGACACAGCAACTGGCCACCACCTGGTCTCTGCACTGTGACCACCATGCCATGAGCCTAGTAGTGAGCTGTTTTCCATCCACCTCATCATCCACTTCTCCAGGCCAGATCTCACCAATGTGGTGATGAGGAGACTATGGGAAACCCTGTCAAAGGCTTTACTAAAGTCAAGGTACAGGGTTTTTACTGTTCTCCCCATACCCACACAGCCAGACTTCTCATTGCAGGAAGCAATCAGGCTGGTCAAGCATGATTTGCCCTTGGTAGGTCCCTGCTGCTGTTACTACTGCCCTTGTCCTTCAGGACATGGCTTCCAGGAGGATGTTTTCCATCACCTTCCCAGGGATGGAGGTAACACAGCAGCCCATAGTGCCCTGGAGCATCCTTCTTGCCCTTCTGGAAGACAGATGTGACATTTGCCTCTTCCCAGTTATCAAAGACCTCCTGCAGTCATCAGGAGTTTTCAAAGAGATGTTGCCCAGACCCCTCAGCACCCCTGCATGCATCCTGTCTGGTCCTGTGGACCTCCACATGTCCAACTGACTTAAGTGCTCCCTTATCCCAGCCCAGAAGCTCTTCCCTGGCTCATGGTGGCAAGGCGGCACGTATTGCAGCTACACCTCTGCAGAAAGCGCCGCTCCTCCTCTTCACCTTGACCCTGAAGGGCCTCCATCTATGGCAGCATTGCAATCAGTGTGTGCCCAGCTCTTCCTTGTGTCTCCCCAGCTGCATGTGCTGGTGAGCAGGCACCCAAGATGGGCTGCCAGTTACTCTGTGTTCAGGAGAGCGGTGCAAGAGCCTCCTCCATCATACTGTACACCAGGTGCCTCCTCACCACCTCCCCATGCCTTCCCTGCCCTTCAGGTGGTAGTAAACCTTCCCTGACACTCCTAGTTGAAAGCTCTCTTTATTGGGTTGGCTGTCCGATAGGTAAGATGCTTTGGCCCTACTTGCTTAGGTGGATCCCATCCCTGCCCAGCAGTCCTGATCCTCAGTGGCCAGAAAAGCCAAAGCCGAGCCCTGCCCGTGACTCCAGCCATGGAGCCAACCCTTGACCCATAGGATACTCCTACACAGGGCTTACCCTGTGATAGGGCTCCCATGCCCCTTGCCACCAGCATCCTGTAACCACTCTTGATGTACTCAGGGTGACCTGGCAGTGTCGCTGGTGCCATATGGATGAGCAACAAGATGTAACAACCTGAGGGGTGGTTGAACCTCACTACTCCCTCTGCAGCACCCCAGATCTGGCCCCTGGCAAGCAACAAACCTTCCAAAACAGCACACGAGGGCTCTGTGGGATGCTCATCCAGTGCAGGATGTGAGGTGATGTGCCCCAGGGTGGTGTGGCTGGGGGAGAGGCACCAGGGAGGCATCCCGCCAGCCTGTCCCATGCCCGGGGGCCCCTGGCAAGGCCATCTCCATAATGTAATCAATCCCAGGGCCTTCCCGCCTGTGTCTGGATTAAGGGTAGCTGCAACATGAGCCCGCATGTGTGCATGCATGGCAGGACACTGCAGCAGGCATCCTGGCAGGTCGAGAGGCTAAAGCCACAGGGCAGGCAGTGAGAGCCTGCAGAGCAGCTTGCCAGCTGGGGAAGTACCTCTGGGGGACTAACCCCACCAGCCCCAGCATTTGGGGCAGTAACACCCCCAGGCAAGCTGGACCAGGGTGCTCCCAGGGACCCTTGGGAGCAGCTGAGCACACAGCTGGGGCAGGGAAGGGCTGGCAGTCCCGCAGCTGCAGGCATCTGCTTACCTTGATTTTCTGCACGGTGCAGCTTTCCTCCTGGCCCTGACTCCACACGGTCACACCAGCCTTGTTATACCGACAGTGCCAGCCCTCCAGGCTCTCACACTGATCTCTGAAGGAGCTGAAGTCGGAGTCATCCGGGATATAAACCATGTCCCCTCCTCTGGACATGGGGCTGAGCTGCTGGACCCAGGGCACGGGCACTGGCTGCAGGCAGGCTCCTTCTGCCTCACCTCCTGGGAAAGCCAGCTCTGCCCTTGAGCTCTGCCTTGCTGGGTGCCTGCTGTAGCTCACATCATCCTCTGATCTCCAAGCCCGTGCCCCCGGAGTGGGCACCAGCTGCCCAGGCACACTGGGATGGGCAGAGACCTCCAGCCACCCCAGCCACGCTGCGCCACACAGAGCAGCAGGGAGGAAGGCTCCTTCCCTGCAGTTGCTATCGCAGCTGCCGAGAGCTCAGATGTCTTCTCCGGCTGGCTAACCAGGATCACATTTCTCTCCGGCTGGCTGTCAGCTCCTCTATTATTCAGCAGGTAGCAGTGCGCAGGTGGCTCGGCTTTCAGGGCAGAGCTGCCCCCGGCTCCCTGAGCCCCCCGTCCCTGCTGGCCCTGCTCTCCCCTCACCAGCACGCTGGCAATCTCTGTGCCTGACTTTGCAGCACCAGCTCGCTGGCGGGATCAGCTGATCACCTGCCAGGAGAAGCGGCCAGGCCTCCCAGCAGCACGACAGAAGTGATGGGCTTCAGCATCAGTGGGATGCAGGCCAGCGTGGGTCCTGGCGTGCCTGGGATGGGGCTGTGGTCCAGTGCACAGGACCTTGGCTGTCAACGTGTCCTGGGTCTGTGGGGTGGGCTCCTGGCATGGGGAAGGGAAAGAATTTGCATGTAGGGAGGTTGCCCCTCACTGGGCTCACAGGATCCTGGTGATGCTGGTAGGAAGGCACCCCTGGGGGTCTCTAACCCCCACTTCTGCTTGGAGCAGAAACACCACCAGCACAGGGTAAGGTCACCCATGGCTTTACCCAGCTATGCCTTGAAGGATGGACTTGTCCCACCTCCCTGGTGGCAAGTCCCACAGCTGCACCACCTCCCCAGAAAAAAACATAATAATAATTCCTACTGTCCAGCCTGAAGCCGCAACTGATGTCCGTTGTCCTTTCTTACACCTCATGACCTACTGAGAGAGATTGGCTCCATTGCCTTTGCATCTGCCATCCAGGTAGCTGCGCGATGCCAGTAGATCCCAACCCACCCCTCTTATAGGTCCAGTCCCCAGCCCTGCCAGCAGCATCTGCTGGTCCTTCTCCAGCTCCTCCACCTCTCCCTGAACTGGGGGGCCAATCTGGGCACAGCACTCAGCTGGGGGTTCCCTGCTGCTGCATGGAGGGGACAATGCCTTCTCTCAGCCTGCTGGCCACGCTCCTCCTCATGTTGCCCAAGATGCAGCTTGCCCCATTTGTTCAGCCTCTTGTCCAGGGCCTTGTCTGGGACCTTGTCCCAGGTCCTTTTTACTGGGGCCCTGCTTAGCCCCTCGGTCCCCAGCCTGGCTGAAACCTGGGGTTATCTCGCCCATCTTGTTGATGTCCACAAGCTTTCTGTTGACCCGAATTTTGAGTTTCTTGGGGTCCACCTGCACTGAGGCTCTGCCATTTGCTGCACACCCATTTCCCCTAGTTTAGCCTCACCTGCAAGGCAAGGATGCACTTGCCTCCTCATCCAACCCTCTGATGAGGATGGGGAACATGGGGCAAGTACTGACCCTTGGGTACCCCGCTTGAGACCAGCTGCCAGCTGGGTATCAAGGCATGGGCAAAAACTTATGGAAGGGAGAGCAAGGAGAAAGCTGGAGAGCTGCAGCTGCTTGCAAAGTCTTGCCTGGGGAGAAAGGCTGCCTGCAGCTGCCTGCAGCAGCCCATGCTGAGGCACAGTGGGCTGAGCGGCCGCTCCTCCATGCACACTGGCTCATCACAGGGCTCCGTGTTTCACAGCTTGGGTTGCTCTGGGTGCCATGGTTGTCTGCCAGCAAGGCAGAACTGTCAAGCACCATGCTTGGTTAAAAAGCTGTCACAGTGGGCGGGGAGTGGCAGATCCCTAGTTGGGGACAGTGCAGAGGGAAGACCTTGGGGTGGCCTTGGGGCTGTGGTGTAGGAAGCAAGCAAGGCCAGACGGATTTATGGTCTAGAGCTGTCTAACACCATTGCTGTAATGTCCCATGGGGTACACAGGAGCATGTATATGAACATATGCACACCTGTGTGTCCACATGCAAGCGTGGACAGTCACCCCAGCCCCTGCAAGAACCAGACACAGCCTGGAGAGTCTGTGTGTAGATGTGTGGGGGAAGGTAGCACCTGAGCCTGGGGGCTTTGTAACCCTAAAATATGTCCATGGGGTGAAAGAAGGAAGGACACTGCAGTCCTGGGGATGGAGGAGCTCCAACAGGCTGCGTGGGAAGGAGCAGACTGCTTGCCCAGCATTATTGAAGCGGGAAGCAGCCCTGCCTGGCCACATTTCTCTCTGCACTTGAGAGTTGGGAGCATTTCTCTCCCTGGTTGTACAGGTTGGAAACTTGAATGGAAGGTGCTTTCTTCTCTTTTGCAGCAGCCCCTGGGGTCAGTGTTCAAGTTGGACAACAGTGCAGCCACCCAGGATCTTGCTGGTCACCATCACATGTCCCCTGCAAGCCACCAGCTGAGCTGAAATGGGTTCCTGTGACCCACTTGCCCTTGCAAGCACTCAGGGCTCAAAACAACCCCATTTACCACTGTCCTTGGCTCTTTTAGACCCAAGGTCTGGATCTGGGTGATGCTGCTGGGACCCTGTACACCCCAAGGCAGAGAGATGAAGGTGACTGTAGCAAATGTAAAGGCACACATTAATGTGAGCTCGCCTCTGTCACCTCTTGTTTAACTTCTCTTCATGAACATTGACTATCAAACTTCCTGTGGCTGGAGCCACCTTGACTTTCTGGCCAGGCAGTGGCAATCTCAGCAGCAGTTTTGTGGTGTGTCCCCACGTTATGACAGCCCCATCCTTCCCATCCTCTGCAGAGGAAGTGTCAGGAGCTCAGCAGCAGGGAGGGAGGAAATAAGGGATGTTTCTCCGGAAGCATCAGAGCTGCCACCCTAGCAAGACGTGAGCCCAAGGAAGATGGACTTTATAGGCTCATTTTGCATGAGTATCTGTTAGCAGGGTGCTGGCTGGGCTCTGGGTGAATCCCCATTGCATGGTGCCTTCCAGGCCCTGCTGTTGGGGCTGGCTGAACCTGCACCGTGGGGTTAGTGGTATAACCCCACTGTCCTGCAGCATCCAGCAGCTGGTAGTGGCTTGTCACACCTGGTTTAGTTGGACACTAGCTTTCCTTTGGCTACAGGATGCCAGCAGCTTGTGGTGGCCCCGTGGCTGGCACAGAGTTACATTCCCTGGGCTGACAGTATAGCTGTGCTCCATGTCTGTGCCTTCCCAAGTGAGAAATGCAGCATCAGGAGACAGGCTTGCCCTTCACAAGATTGCCCCATCTCTGGCATGCTGTCCCAGGGCACTGCTGAGATGGGTCCATCTGCTGCGAGCATGGAGGGTCCTGCTCTTGGCCACACTTTGTCACTGTGCATGGGCAGTGGGGCATGACATGGGGCACTGTCATGCCAGCAGCCCCTAGGATCGCCGCATGCCCCACGGCCGCTGGCTTCATGAGCACGGGCCTTTCCAGAGCCTGGTGGGGCCAGGGCATGCAGGGGCTCCTGGTTAGGGTATGATAAGGAGGACCCAGGTCCCATCCCAGCTGTCTGAACAAGGAGTTTCTGGTCCCTTCCTCCTCCTCCTTTCATTCTCCAGGTCAAATTTCTAAACTCTCCAAGTGTCTTTACAGACTCTAGAGCTGGGACGTGGGATTTACATGCTGGGAGTGGGGTTGCAGGACTTTGCATGTGGGTGTTCACGGCTCCATTAATGAGCTTGGATGCCTCAGCAGGATGAGCTTCCAGCCTCTCCAGAGCTGGAGAAGAGCATCTGATCCCCTCTGCAGTGACCGCTCCTGCTCCTCCGAGAATCGACTTTGAAAGGCTTTGCAAATTGAAATGAAAAATGTTTTCCCTACAGAAAATGGTTCTGCTTTGACTTTATGTGAATTGCAGTGCTGGCTCCCCTCGGATCCTTGTTCCACCAGGGTTTATCTCCTGGGGAATGAACAAGAGAGTTAGGAGGAAAAGCTAAAGGTGGGCTGAGAGTTTCCTGGCCTGGAGAAACCCAACTGGAGCAGTTAGGAAGGTTTACAGCTGCCACACAGCATTAGGAAATGGTGGCTGGGAGGTGAAGATCATCCCAGGAGGGGAGCAGGAAGGTGTTAAGCACCTGAGAGACATCAGGTCATGCTAGCTGTGGCTAGGCTGCCTTCCCTTTGAGGGACACAGCAGGAAGCAGGAAAGCCAGGGAAAAGCAAAATCCTGACCCAGGAGTGATGCAAGGCATGAAATACCCTGGGGCTGCAGGCACCCCTGGGGCCCCGGGGAGACCCCAGAGACCCAGCCCTGCAGGGACCCCCGCATGCCAAGTGTGGTCCCAGAGTCCCAGGACTTCAGGGACTACCCTAGAGTCCCAGGGCTGCAGGGACCCACAGGGCCCCCAGTGAGACCCCAAAGCCTTGGGGTTGCAGAGACCCCCGTGGCCGCAGGGAGACTCCAGAGCCCCAGTGACACCAGAGCCCTGGGGCTGCAGTGAGCCCCGGGGCCCCAAATTTGCAGGGACCCCCAGGGTCCTGGTGAAACCCCAGAGCCCCAGTGAGACCCCAGAGCCACGGGGGCTGCAGGGACTCACACGGGGGCGGTGAGACCTCAGAGCCCCAGTGAGCCCCAGAGCTGCAGGGACCCCTGGGTGCCTGGAGAGACCCCAGAGCCTCGGGGCTGCGGAGAACACCCAGCCATGTGCTCATCCAACCCAACCAAGTTAAAACCCAGCTGCAACTCCCTCGGGCAGTGCCACGCCATTCCCCGCAGGAGGACAATGTCCCCTGCATCGGTGACCTCCCCAAGACAGGGCCACCGTGCCCAGGGACCCTGCTTCGGGCTCTGCGGCTCGCCCGGCGTGTGCAGTCTGGCGCTCGCCCACTGGGTGTCACGCGTGCTCCACGGACGACAGCGACAGGGACATGGCCAGTGACAGGGAGAGGACAGGGAAAGGGGCGAGCCGAGGGACAGGGAGAGGAGCAGGGCCATCCGTGCCCGCCGTAGGGACAGCCGCAGCTCCCCTGCAGCCACCAGCCGCAGACGCGACGTGTTCCCCTGCTCCACGCTGATGCCACCACCCCGTCCACGGAGGTGGAGGTGATGGCTGGGGCTGCTTCTGACCTGGGTTCCCCCCCACCGGTGCCAGACGGGTGCTGGCTGCTCCTCCATGTGCCCTCCCAGTGTGGCACTGGGGGTGGCTTTGCCCCCCCCCCCCCCTCGCTTGGTGTCCCCTGCTGCTCTGAGCTGTTTTGTGGCACCCCAGGAGCAGCCCAGTCTTGCCAGCTCAAAGCTGAGGGTGTGGAATGACTTGCACCTCAGTTTCAGGCTCTCGGGACACTCGCTATTACTGGACCCAGTTAAAGGTCCCCAGAACAGCGGGCATGCTGGGGGCACACTCCTCTCAGTGCCAAGGAGCCCAGAGAGGGGACCACTCTGTAAACTTTGCCATTAAGCAGAGGATGGGATGAAGCCCCAGGACCTTTCCTCTTCCTCCTTGCTCCTACCCTGCGCTGCCATTGCATCCTTCCTGGTCCTGGCAGGGTCCAAACAGCTGAGCCCACCAGTAGTGGCCTCCTCAGCCACCTCAAGCCCTGTCAAAGAGGGGGGGACAGGGCAGGGAGAGCATTGGCACCCTGCACCTGGGGACCACCAGCTCTGGTATGCTTTAAGCATAGACTTTTTTCTGCCACTTTGGGAGCTTCTGGCGTTAGGGAAAAGTGTGTATGGAGGTGCTTGCTCCCCCCAGTCACCCTTGGAGGCTGGGACCCAGCACGGCTGGAGGACCCAGCCCAGCTGGGTCCCTTCCCTGTCCGCAGTGCAAGGACACGGTCTCATCTCTGGCACCATTTCACAGGGTGATGGGCAGAGGGCAGCACCATCACCCTCAGGCAAAGGCAGGGCAGGGGGTTCAGATCATCCACGCTGGCAAAGTCAGGTGGCACCGATGGCAAAGTACAAGTGCATAGGGGGGAGGCTGCCAGGCACATTCCCAGGGTCTGGCACAGTGAACAGGGGCACAGAAGGGTAAAGGTTCCCTGCTCACCCATGTCATGAATTTTGGCCTCAGTTCTGCCCTCAAGAAACATGGTGGAGGGCAATGCATGGGAAGTGCTCCATGGGGTGCAGAGACTAAGGAGGCAGGTCCCACAGCAGGTCTGCCCCATTGCAGATGGGACAGAAGGCCCCTTGGGGGATGTGACTCCATATATCTCCTGAGTACCTGTGTACCTCTCTGCCACTCCTCAGTGTCCTCCTACAACTGGGGTCATGCCCCAGGATGCTCCTCCAGCTACATGCATCCACATATCCACATAACACATCTACACAGGACACTGCACAGTGACACTCATCCACATGACACACAGCACAGAAATGGCAGCACGCTGCATGTGTGACGCAGAGTCCTGTTGGGCAGGTGCATGAGTGGATGCAGCTGTGGAACAGCAACATGCTCATGGCATCCTGCTGCATACATGGACATCCAGCAGGCACCCGTGACTCCTTCACACAACTGGTGGCACAGAAGCCGTCACGACACAGAGACCACATAGGAATGACATGTCTAGACATGGGTGTCAGCCACCCACATGTGCCCAGCTTGCCAGACCATGTGTGGCAGCACATGCAGCTGACAAGATACACAACCCACAGCTCGGCATTGCATCAGCTGGGGGGCCGGGGCAGCCCACAGGGGCTGAGCACCCACTCACCCATGCACATACATGTGCATGCACACAGAGTGGTGCGAACATGCTCTATATGTGTGCAGACACATGCATTAACACCGCAGCTGCTTTGGTGTGTATCTTGATGCTCCTCAAAGGCTTCTTGTTAAGCCCCCCACTCCCATCTCCCTAAGCCTCCTTCCTGCATCCTGCTCCCCACTTGCCTCCTGCCACCGTCCCTGTACTGTGGCCCCATGTTCCCCCTTCCCTGGCTCTCCCACCACCCCACGCTGCTTGTTTTAGCTTAACCCTTCTGCTCAGGGCCGCTCAGGTGGCAGCCAGTCTCGTGTCACCCTTGCCTTGTTTGCCCTGGAGCTTTCCATCCTCTTCGCACTGCCTGCTGCCAGCCCGGGGCCCTGCACCAGCCCCTGGCTGCCCAAACTCCAGCTCTGCTCCACCACGCTTTTCCCAGCCTGGCAGACAGGGCTGCGGTACCCACAGCCCCACGGCTGCCAGGCCAGGGCTTGTTTGCACAGTGCCCCAGCCGGCCATCAGGGTGATTTAAAAGGACTGTGAAAAATGTAGTTATTTTTCCCCCTTTCAGCTGCAAGTCAATACTCGGGGAAGGATGTTTAATTATCTTCGTCACCCTCCTAAATCTCTTTATGAGAGGGTTCGGCTGCAAATCTCCACATCATTTCAAAGTTATTGGCTAGCGTGGTGCACAGCAGCACAGTAAATTAGCTGGTTGGGAGCAGGCATGGGTGCCCCCCCGCGCTGCACGTGCTGCGCATGGCTGGTCTCCCCCTACCCGGGGGTTGTGCCAGGGTGGGGGGCAGTAGGGAAGCGCCCTGCTAGCTTGGGGGTTAGGGCTGGTGTCCCCTCCAGTCATGGGCACCACCTGGTCTTGCCCTGGTACATGCCCCATCCCTGGCTGCAGCAGGTAATGCCACAGGCGAGCAGCTCCTCTGCGGTCCAGGACCAGGCAGGATCCAGGGTGACCTCCCGCACCATGAGGTCCATCCTTCTCTCTGTGGCATGGTACCCCCAGCACAGCCTCACTGCACCTCTTTCTAGATGCTCTCCCCAGCCCTGGGGACACTCTCCCTGGAGCTGGGGCTGTGGTTACCAGGTGCCCAGCACCCCCATGGCTGGCAGGATCCCCCCACGGTGACCCAGTGTCACCCCTGGCTGAGGGATGGACCAGGATAGGACTGAGGCATCTGCACACCACAGATGCCGGGTCCATTCAGCTGCTCTGAGCCCTGCAAACTCCCCAGCCCTCCACCTCGCACCTCCTCGAAGGCAGACGGCGCAGGGCTGGGTGCTGCAGGGTGGGTGGCTACAGGCCAGCGAAGGTGCAGGATGGAGAGGTGGGCACAGCCACACTCCCCAACCCGTCCTCTGCTGGGGGGCACAGAAAGTGGGTTGCAGCCCCCCGACCCAGCAGCATCCCTGGCAGGCAGCACCCAGCACCCGCTGTGCCCTAAGCCTCCCGTTCTCATGCAAAGCCAGCAGAGCCAGGGCTGGGCTGGAGGCCTGAGATATGCTAGAAGAAAATGCCACCTTCCTGATAATGCCTTTTATTGGACTAGGTGACACGCAGGCTTTAGGGGATAGCGGGAGAATCCTCTCGGCTCATCCGCAGAAAGGATTTCCACAGCCCTCCCGGCGGCTTGTCAGTGCTCGGCTCCGAGTCCCTGAAGAGTTATTACCTCCCGACGCACGGCTCTGTCTGCTGGGAGCTGAATGGCGTCCCTGCCCCCTGTTTGCTGCTCAGAAAGATTACGCCGCCTTTGAATAAGCTCCGTGGAGCGCTGCTGCCGACGCATCAGACAGGGGCTAATCAGAAAATTAGCAGGGAAAGAAAACTTTGTGGCAGGAACTTATCTCTGGCGCGGGTGCGTGTCGCTCCAGCTGCTGCCGCCGCCGCTGCTCCCGCGCCCAGGCCCGTCCCTCATCTGGGCTTAAGCAAAACTTCCCTGTGATTGCAGCGACAAAACCTGCTACAAATGCATGGTATGAGGAGATGGTGTGCACACACACACACGTGTGTGCGCGCACTTGAGCATGTAGATGCAGTGTGTGCAAACACACCTGCATGCCCAAGCAAACACATGCAGTCTTATACACACGTATGCCCATCTGTGCATGCTTGGCACAGACATTTCTGTACAAGAGTGCGTGGTTATACACGTGCACACACAGAGGCAGGCCTATGCATATGCACACACACACATGCAGATGTGCATATATATATGCACACGTATATATGCACATGCATCCCTGTATATGCAGACACATGATTACACAATTGCATGTGCACTCACACACCAGCACTTACAAGGATGCACCTGCACACACATGCACCTGCACATGTGTATTCCTACGCATGTGAACACACACGCGTATGTGCGTACGTGCACATGTGGCCACATACGGGCTCCTTGGGACTTCTCCTGCTGCTGGGTGAGTGATGGGCAGGGGTTGGATGCTGCACTGAGCCCACATTACACTACTGATGCTGTGCTCACTCAGGACAGAGGTGCGTCGCACTCCTGCACTGGTGTGACATTAGTCCCCACGCTGCAGTGCCATTCCTGGGACAGCCCCCAGGAGCATTGCCTGAGACCTGTGGGTGGTTGCCCAGCCATCCTGTCCTGTGCCATGGGGAAAGGTGTGGGATGGGGCCCGTGGTGGGCAGGGGGACTGCAAGCTGCGCCAGCGACAGGGAGCAGCACCTGGGAGCGGCGTGCGGGGGTGATTAAAATGCGCTGTTTGTTTTATTTAAGCACAACCGTCAGGGAGAGTTACAGGGCACTGAGCTAGAAAATAGCATTTACAGAAACCGCCTCTTGACACCCAGAGCCCTGACCTTTGCAAACTTCATTAGCGCCATGTAGATGTGTGTACATCCAGCCCAGGGGACATGAGGAGGCGGAGGGCAGGGACCTCTCCCCACATTCCCCAGCTCTGGCAGCCCAGACCCTCCATGGGACCCCCAAACGCAACCACGTCGCAGCACGGGGGCTCTCTGGGGGGTGCCTGAGCCCCATGTGACTCAGGACCCTGGCACAGTGATGTTGGTGGCACCAAGGGCAGGGTGACATGGACCCTGGTGGGATCCCTGTGCCCCCTGCACCGAAGCCCCAGGGCTGTGGCCAGTGCTGGGCAATACTGCCAGCCCCACTTGGCCATTGCCATGTTTCTGGACCGCGGGTCCAGCCGTAGCAACAGTTGCTATGATTCCCTTTTCCCATTCCCTTTTCCGGACTCCAGTGACTTCCCATGGCAGCTCCGGCACTGCCGGGGATGTGTTTACAGGCAATTAAAGCTCATTAATTGTGCAGAAGCAACAGAGGCCCCTCAGCAATGTGTGGAGGTGAGTCCCGTGGGGGAGGGAGCCAGACCCGGCCATCCCTGGCACATCCACGGTGGTGTGGGGGGCAAGTGGGGGTCTGCACCAACCCCAGGCCATGAAGAGCTGAGCTTACCCCAGAGGGATCCCAGAGCTGGCAGCAAAGCCTGCGTGATGGGGGGCATGCATGAGCATTGCAATGAGTCTCCAGCACCCACTCAGCAGCCCCACGTGCATGTCCACCTGGGCATCAAGCACTGCCGAAACCAACTTCCAAGCACTGGAAAGGGGGTTGAGCCCCCCGCTGCCACCTCCATCAGGGGGTACCAGCCCCATCTGCCCCCCTGGCAAGCCAGTGCTTTGCCATGGGGATGAAATCAGCTCCGCTCTCAGCAAGCAGGAGCCGAGCAGGGGCTTGCTTGAGGCTCTTGCCCGCACGTGTCTGAGCAGAGCTGGCACAGGCAGGTGATGAGCCGCTGTTCCCTACTTGCCGCACCTCGGAAAAACAATAGCATTTGGTAGCAGGGGGAGAAGAACCTTCTCCTGAACGGATTGAAATGATGCTTTGATTGGGAACAGATGCAAGAGATAAGGGGGGGAGGTAGGTACCTGCGCGGTTACGGCACAGGGCCAGCTGCCAGCCTCCTTGCGGTTCCTCGCTGCAGGGAAGGGAAGAGTCCCTGGAGGCGGCTGGTGCTCAGCTTCCCGCTGCCCTGCCTGCTCCAGAGCTGCTGGGATGTATGCAGGCCTGCCTGGGCAGGCAGCGGTGCCAGTGCTGGACATGGAATTGGGTGGAGGATGCACCATCACATGGGATGTGCCCAGCTGCTGGATGCGGGGTGCTGGGTGCAGTCCTGGGGGGGCTGCATGCTGCCGTGGCAGGGTGTGGGCAGAGGATCCCGCATCACTCCTGGGGGATGAGCTGTTCCTCTGGCTGGGGGGGGGTCCCTGGCAGCAGGGATTCATGGGGAGGGTGCTCTGCCATACTGGAAGGAACTGCAAGTCCAGGACTTATCCTGCCAGCAAGAATGTGGGGCTGCATGTGTGACGCTGAGCCCTGTGCCCCACTGACTGCTGCCCATGTCCGGCTTGGTGCTGTGGGGAGCATGGCGTGGCCTCCCCCTCCTCTTCCTCTCTCTCCTCCTCCAGCACTGGCAGTGGGGCCCAGCAACACAAGCCACAGCTCTGCCAGGCTGAGGCCAAGGGCACAACTGAAAATAAAGACTAATCATGCTGCTGCTGAAATTCAGTGCCTCCTGCCCTCCTGCCCGCCCAGAGGCTGGTGTGTGTGGGGCCGGGGTCCTCGGGTGCTGGCAGAGATGCTCAAGGGCGGGCTGCTGTCAGCGGGAGATAGAGAGTGGCTTGGCAGGGCCCGACCCCTGCCCTGGCTCTCCCTCCGTGCCCTCCGGCTGTCACGCTTGCCCGTGGGGCCGTGGCCTGCTGGCCTCCTTCCCTGCCTGGCAGAGGCTGGTGCGGGGAGCGAGAGGGTACAGGAGGGGTGTGGAGCTGCCCACTGCTGGGTCTCGGCTTGCATGGGCAAGGACACCCTGCCATGCAAGTGGGGGAGAAGAAAGCACCCACCCGCCCTTTGGAGACTCCCAAATTCCCCCGGCAAGACCTGCAGAGGGTCATCACTCACCTCTGAGGAGGTACAAGCCTTTTCTGCCCTAAAAGCCAGCTCCCAAGGCTGGGAGGTGGCTGTGCCTCCCTTCCTGGGGAAGGGACTCAGCATAGTGTGAAGGGATGCAGAGCTCACTCAGCTTCCCTGCGAGGCTGCAGGCACCCACCCAGCCCCACATCACCCCACTACCCCACCATGTTCTGCTCCAGAGTTGAGCAAGACAGGGCTGATGCAGGGCTGCTCGCTGACCCCCAGGACCCAGGCTGGGAGCCGGCAGGAGCAGCCGGTGAATACTTACATGAGCCAGAACATCGGGGTCCCCGGCACCCCAGAGAGCTGGGAAGGGGTCTGTCCTGCTTCTCGCCCTGTCTGGGCTCATGCATGGATGGCAAGCAGCACCAGCAACGGTGGAAGATGCTTGGCCCATTTTAACCCTTTCCACGGTACAGCTGCCTCTGCCGCATGATTGCCACTGGGCTGGGTCCCCGTGCCCCCCGTCATCCGCAGAAGATCCAGCGGGAGGCAATCGGCAGGCGCACGCTGCGGAGCGGTGCTTTTCTTCTCTAATCTTCTTATTTCATTTTAGCATTTACAATACACCCAGCCGGTAATCCTGACATCAAACACGCCACGCGCACTTTCAAGCTGCACCGACGTCAGGCTGCGTGAGCGCTGGCAGGAGCTGGCAGCTCCGACGTCTCGAGATAACACACAGAAGAAAGACAAGGAAAGCTGCTCTGCCAGCACGACAAGCAGGCACCGGGCGCCATGTCCTCCAGAGCCCTTCCCCGGGGGCCACCCACAAGGTGCCCCCTCAGGGTCTCTCTGTTGGGGTGCCCTGGGTGCAGGACCCACAGGGTGCCTCTGTAGCTGGTATGGCTGGGCTGAAGTGGGTGCCCATGCTGTTCAGGGCAGGTTTTGTCTCTAGTGAGAGGTTGGAACCAAAGTCATCCAAGCTGGCAGCCCAGGGGACAGGGGTAGAGCTGGGTGACCCGCTCAGCCGCCTTCCTCCGCCTCCGGAGCTGCACACACCTCTGGGGCAATCGCAATGCCAGAATATGCTGGAGGCTCTTCCCAACCTTTGCCTTGCTGGAGCATCCTTCAGTGACCAGGCATGGCAGCTGGACCTTGGCTGGGGTAACTGGGGGACCCACCCCCCAATGCAGGGATGTGCCCCCTCCCAGCGGGAGGGCAGGCAGGGGGCAGCTGCATGCTTCAGGTGGGGGGACAGTGTCTGATACCCGCTAGCCACAGGTACCACCAGTGATGGGGCTGTGCAGTGCCATGGCACCATGCCCCCCCAGTGGGGCTGCAGAAAGCCAAGGGCAGGGCAGCCAGCAGTGCTCATGAGTCCTTTTCTTTGCTACCCTGTCACCACCTCTTCTCCTCTGTTGGACACCAGCTGCTGGGACAGAAATTTAGGTGGCAAATGCTATCAGGGAAACATTTCCCTGCCATCACCTGGTGTGGTGCAACACCCATCTCACCAGGGTGAGACAGATCTGCCAGCGTTTGCTGAGTCCCCTGGGGTAGCTTTTCTCCCCTAGCATGGTGTCCAGCACTGAGTTTCCAGCTGCTGGGAAATTCCTGGAGTTTTCTTGGAGCTGAAAGGCTCAGCAGGGCTGGACAGGGAAGAGGAGGACAAAAGGTGGAGAGAGGCAGAAAAGCCTGAGAAGTCATTTAACCCACCTTTAGGTTCCAGCAAGGATGGGACACCTCCCCGGCTCCCTCTCACCAGAGGTTTCAGAGCGCACCCTGAGGCTCAGCAAGGCTTCGCCATGGCAGAGCATCCTAATGCCCTCTACCTGGGTGGTGCCCTGCACCCATGCAGCTTTACCATCCTCTTCCTCAGCCCACGCAGGAGGAACAAGCCCAGCCGATGTGTGCTCGGCCTGGCACTGGCAGTGCCAGGGGATGTGAGGAATGACAGCCCATCGAGGGGGGTAAAGGCTCATGTCCCTGTGCAAACCTCGGTCCCTGGCCAGCCCCTTCCCCAGCATGCCTGCATGGTGCCAGGCAGGCACTGGCTGTGAGCAGCCCCGTCCCCGCTCTGCCTGGTGGGGGGCACCCCCCAAGGAATAGTCTCAGGTCTAATCCTTGTCTCGATATTTGGGATTTAATCAGCACTGAAGTAAGTAGCTTTTTTTTTTTTTTCTTCTAAGGCAGAGAAGAGCTGCAACTCAATAGGAATTAATTTGCTTAATTAGCGTCTTCGGGAAGATCTCCCTCCTGCGCATGCCCCAGCGGGAAGATTTCAGGGCTTGGGGACCCGCTGTGAAGGCTGTGCCTGGTGGGGTGCTGCCCAACATGCTGCCCGTAACCCCCTGCCTGCCTGGTCCAGACAGCACTCCCCCTGTGCCTCTGCAGGATCCCACCCGGGATGCAGCTGTAAAGCATCAGCTGGATGCCCATCGCCGTGGCGGCACCCACCAGCTCCATGCGGTGCTGAGCCTGGCCGGCCGTGGCGGGCACGGGCGACACGGGGCGGGGGGCCGGCTGGGGGGGTGCGGGAGCGGGCGACTGACAGGGAAGATGAATGGTTTTAATCACACCGCTTACAGGGCACCATCTGAAGTTTCGTGTAAGTTATGATAGCGACAGTTTGCACGAAAATTGTATTTCCAGGCTTCATTGACTGGCTTAATGAGAATCTTTACGTGTCAGATATTAAATTAAGAAATTAAAGAGCTGTTTCGGTGTGTATAGACTCCTTCCCTCGCACTGAGCTGCTTCTTCCAGATCAATCAGGAGCGCGCCTCTAGAAAAGATGGGAGAAGCCTTTGATTTTCTGTCACCAGGGAAGTGAATCTAATATGCGTTGGCACCTAATTCATGTTTTATTAAAAGGCATGAGGTGGATGTTGCCGGCCCCTGCCTCTGCCCGCTGCCCTCTCTCTGCCTGCGCCACTCTGGGAAGAGGGAGCATCCCTGGCTCTTGCATCCTCAGGTCTCCATGCTGTCACACTGCGTCCCAAATCCGAGCATCCCAGGGCTTGGGTGATGCTGAGCACCAAGAGGGTGCAGGGCACTGTGTGCCCTAGCCAATGGGTTTTGCTCTGCTAGCCAGAGATCGTCAATTTGGAAAAACCCATGTTGGAATCACTAGGTTGGAAAATATTGCTGCTCTCCTGCGTTGCATCCCTGGTTTCATTTCTGTACTGGCTGAATTTGACCTGACTGGTCATCTTGGTCTTCCCTCAAATTTTGCTGGAAATGTGTACTTGGCCAACAACTCACCGGCTGGTGGGGAACGGGGAAGATGTCACAGCCATGGGGAGTGACTCAAATGGCTGGAGGACATGGAGTGTGCTGTGGTCACCAGCAGGCTCTTGGACATGGTGAGCAGGAAGCAGAG
This sequence comes from Buteo buteo, assembly GCF_964188355.1. Taxonomy (NCBI): domain Eukaryota; kingdom Metazoa; phylum Chordata; class Aves; order Accipitriformes; family Accipitridae; genus Buteo; species Buteo buteo. Next base: position 20,758,873 of record NC_134194.1, on the reverse strand, counting down.
CAAGATGAGGGCAGTGAATCACTTAATGCCATGGACACTGGAGATAAAAACCAGGCACAGGGATGCTGGAGAGTAACACCTGGGGCAGGGACCCCAGGGATAAATGTCCCAGGACAGGGGCAGCAAGGGACACCAGAGATCAACATCCCTGGGTGAGGGCACCCAGGGACATCAGGGATAAATGTCCCCATTCAGAGGCACCCAGGGACTCTGGAGATAACCCCTGGGGCAGGGACGTGCTGTGACAGTCCAGATAAGCTAGGGACACCAGTCAGCTCAGTGTGGTTGGGGAGGGAGTCCAGCTGGGATGTCTCCTTGCTTCCCGATTCACCTGGTCCCTGCAACATGTCACGGAAGAGTCTGGGGCCACCTTGGCCCCTGCCACCATCTCAGGTGTCCCCAGGAGGGGACAGGGGCATCGGGCTCTTTCTGGATGGGACGATGCTCAGGTGAGCCCCAAGGCCTGGCAGTCAGCATGCCTGGATAGAGTCCCGCTACCTGGATGCTCTCTGAGTCCCCTTGTCACATCTCCACCTTCCAAAATTGAAGGTGAGGAGGAGAAGGCCATCGTTGTTGCAAACTGTCTGTCACGGCAAGAAAAATCACATCTCCAGGCCCCCGAGCATGCCATCCATCTTCGGCTCCCCACGCCGGCCCCGGCTTCTCCTTGTGCTGTGAAAGTTTGAGTAAACAGCTTAATTTGGCACTAATATGAGTGGAGACATTGTTCGTGGTGTCAATTATTGATTTGCATCCTTACGGCCCCATCAGTCATTCAGGCTTTTTCTTTTTTTGATATTACAATCGGAAGGGATAAACGTCCCAGCAGCCCCAGGCTGGGTTTGCTGTGCCCGTTCCTGAGCCCTGTGGCTGGGGACCCCGTGTCCCTGCAGGATGCTGGTCCTGGTGCTGTTAGCCCTCTCCCCAGTGCTGTTCACTGCGTTGTTCCCGCAGGACATATGTGAGTGCAAAGCAAGACAGGGAGGAGCTGGAGCCCCAGCAACCACTGCAACGAGGACTGGCTACCGGGCTGCCTGTGGGGCTGGTGCCCTGAAGACCCTTGCCCAGAAGGACAGGGATGGAGTCAGGACTGGGATCCATCGGTGCCATTGTTCCCAAGCGATGGCCAGGCTGGCCGAGGTGCCAGCCCACCCTGGCAGCCGGGCACCCTGCTGGCCCTGCCTAAACGTCTCATTAAAGGGATTTGCGGAGCTGCCGAGCCAGGCTGTAATCTGGCGCTTACCGTTCATTTGTTCCAGCGTCTCAGGCAGCCGGCAAAGGTCGTTGGATCTTTAATTATGCCGAGGCAAGCGGCGGGAGCAGCGGGGAGGAGGAACGGCTGCGGGCATCAGGCAGGCAGCCCGAGAGTGGCAAGCACGTTCGGGCTAACGAGGAAAATGCTTTCTGCCCTCGAGGGCCCTGACAGACGCGATGAGCCTTCCCTGTGCGGTATTGTCATGGCCAGCCAACCCATCCCCTGGCTGTGCAGTGACTGCAACCTCGGCTGGCATTGCCCCCTTCCTCCTCCTCCTCCTCCTCAGCAGTGCATCGCCTGCCCCACAACCTCAGCCCAACCCTACCTTTCTCTTTCCAGCTCCTCCTGTGCTGTGGGACATGATGGGAGCCTGGGCCTGGGTGCATGGAGGTGGCTGGGCACACATCTCTGCACACTAATGCATGCTCAGTGCATGCAGTATGCACATTTGGGGGCACACACCCCCTTCTCTGGGCAGGTTTTGAGGCCACAGCTGTGCCTGTGCCAGGCTGAGGGGGGGTGGCTGGAGCTCAGCTAGGACAAGCCAGAGTCCCCAACTGGCAAAAACACTGGGACGTGCTGGTACCTCACGTGCCCGTACCTCATGTGCCCAGGCAATGGCATGCGTGTGCTCCCTGCCTGCAAATGCATGTAGGATGGAGGTGACAGGTGTGGGAACGCTGTATGGGTGTGTTTGTGTGTCTCGGTGCTGTATATGGACTGTGTGTGCCTGTACATACACGTCCCAGGGCTGATTATGTGTGTGTGCATGCGCACGCTGAACGGGTGCTGTGTTCGAGCATGTGGGTGTGTTTCTTAGTGCTGAATGCTCCCAGAATAAAGGATGTGTGTGTATATGCTGTGTATGTTTGTGCAGGAACATGCATGCAGGATATAGGCTGCGTTTGCACGTGTATGTGCATGTACCTCATTGCTGCATGCAGACAGGCTAAGGGATGTGTGTGCACACTGCGTGTGCATACATGTACGTGAGCTCCCGTGTGTGACCGCTCAATGCTTGCAGGATACAGTGCGTGTGTGTGCTCTGAGCCGTGCGGTGCTTGTTTGTGCTGCGGGAGGGGGCTGGAGGATGCCGCATGGTTGACAGGACTCCGAAGAGCAAGTGACAGCAGGATGGGAAGTAAAGAAAGTCAAACAATTATTCCTCCCTGGCGTGCAGAGCTATCCTGCTCCACAACGGTCATTAATGGACTGTCATATCCCGCGCTGACAGGTGGGGATCAGCGCCTGACACAGATTGGCAGCAAACGAGGCACTCCGGGACTGAGGTCTTGGGGCGACAGGCAGGGACTGTGGCAGGTACTGCTGCCTTCCCCTGCCCACACGCTGTGCCTGGCTGTGGCCCCCCCCGACCCCCAACAACCTGCAGGGTGACATTGCACCCGGGTGCCCAGGGAGGCTTCGTGATGGTGTGCAGCCCTCCCCGCTGTCCCCATGGGCTGCAAAGCGTGCTGGAGGGATGCAAAGGCTCTGCCACCGGCCCTATGCTGGTGGGGGTCTCTTCAGCCCCGGGTGTGCCCCCAGGGCTGGCTGCAGCCTGAGTGACAGCCTGTCACGTTAATGAGCCCTGATGCCAGGTGGGATGGCTGATACCCGCGGCCACCTCCTCGGGCCATCCCTAAGGGCTCGCTACTATCAGGCACCATGGGAGGAAGTCAGGGGTGAGCGGGGGCTGACACTGATGCCATCCTTTCTCCTGAACACCAGTGGAAAGTTGCCTGCGTTTGCCCGACCCCAGCAGTTTTGGGGTGCCGATTGTCCTAGAAAACATGAGAGTTCCAGGAGAGTCAGCTGTGCTGACCCTGCTCCCCAGCATGCATGGTCACGCCGCCTGCTGCCTGCCCTGACCCACGAGGACCGGTGGCACCCAGGAGTCTCCCCTGACTGGCCCCAGCTGTCCTGGGCAGGGCAGAAGGGGATGGGGAAAGGATGAGCCTGGCCAGGGCTGCAGACCATGGTGGGCACTGGGCACTCAGCACTGATTCTGGAGCATCCTCCTCGTGCCACAGCATCATCCTCCTGCCGCAGCAACAGTATTTCTGGAGCATCCTCCTTCCTCACCCCATCATTTCTGGAGCACCCTGTATCTCGGCATCACCATTTCTGGAGCATCCTCCTGCCTTGGCCCATCATTTCTGGAGCATCCTCTGTCTCAGCATCAACACTTCTGGAGCATCCTCTGGACAGTTCCTCTGCATCGCTGCAGCTGTGACCCTGGTGCCAGCTCCAGCTCCTGGCTCCAGTCTTTGCAATAGCAATGGGCCCTTATTCTGCATTCGCCTATCTCCTATCTCTCTTCCTTCCTCCCACGTCTCCGCTCGATCACTCCCTTGAAGACACACACGCCTAATCCGCTTGTTAGCCTATCCCTTCATCTAAAACCAATATGCAGCTGAATGCCGGAGATAATTAATTGATCAATTAGATAGAGAACTGCCTGTGCTCGTGGCACCTCGCACACGTGGAGGGGGAGGCTGTGCCAGCACACCTGCCAGCGTGATTCCCCAGCACACGTCCCGTGCCTGTGCGAGCGGGTGCTGCAGCTCACACCTAGTGGTGCTCAGTGTGCGCACACAGCCGTGCACGTCCGGCTGCAATCAGCGTGCACTCACAGCTGCGCACACCCAGCTGCATTCAACGTGCACGTGCACGGCTGTGCGCACCTGACCGCATTGCATTCAGTGTGCACACCCAAGCATGCACACACAGCTGCGTTCAGTGTGCACACCCAGCCACACACACTGTGTGCCTGCACACTTGCCGTTTGGAGGGTGCTGAGCACCGGTGCTGAGCTCAGGGTAGCGCACAGCGCTCCCGCATTCCCTCCCATCTCGCACACTGCTTCCTGCCCTGATTTGCTTGCCAGCTGCAAGGACACATCTGCAGGGGTCCCACTGGAGGGGACAGGCCACTAGCCAAGGTGACCACAGGGTACCAACAGCTCATGGGGCTGGGGCCAGCCTGCCTGCCCTGGCACAGGCACACAATCGGTTAGCAAGTGCTGCCGTGCAACGGGGAGCCTGGGGTGCAGACCCATTGACCCCCCCCCGCCCCAGCCCAGCCTGGATGTGGGCAAGGGATGGGCCACCTTGTCACTATGCCATGTGCCACTGCAGAGCTGGGGGTGCCTGCTCTGCCCCATGGCAGGGTATGAGGGCTCCAAATCCTACCTGGGGGCTCCTGCCTGGCTCAACAGCTGCTGGGCACAGTGTGGGTACTCCCCAACCTCCCACTTCTCCTGAGTGCTGCTGTGCCTGGGTGTCCCCAACTATCCCAGAGCATGGGGTGGGATGCTAAGTGCCCAGGGGGTCCCAGATGGCAGAGTTCGTGCCCCAGCACCTGGCGGGGGGGGGAACAGGCAGGGCTGCCAGGGAGGCAGGGTGCCGTGGGGAAGTAAATAATGCAGCAAACCCATGTCTACCAACCCCCTCCTCCACGGGCTTTGAAAAGCAACACATTACCCTGATCTTCAGACATGAGTTTTTGTCACCAAACAGGGTGATGAGGAGACTTTGAAGCAAATACAAACACTGGGAAAGGGAATACATAAGAAGAGAGTCGCGTGTTCTCTTCAGAAAACAATTGCAGTGTCAACTACATGGAGCAGCTCCACGGAGGGGGAGCTGCTAACCAGGAACCTGACAGCCCCAAACACTGGGAAATTATCATCAAAATAAAGAAATCCTCCCTCCTCTGACAGTGCTCCGGCGCCTTCCCCGCTCCCGGCTGCAGGGAGCCTGGGGTGGCCCTTCCCCTCTTTCCATCGCACCCCACATTGCTTCAGGTGCTGCAAGTGCCCCCACCCCTGTGCCCCAAAGGGTCCCCTGAGGTGGCATTGCTGTCCCAGCTGGGGACACAGCACCCCTGAGCCCCCCTGCACCTACTTGTGCTTTGCACGTGTGCTCGTCACCTGCAAAGACATGCCCTGCATGCACGGTCTTGTCTTGCACCCTGCATGCAGACAGCTTGCACACCTTGTACAAGCACTTGCACCTTGCACACACCTCCTGCTTTATGCATACGCTCACACCTTGCACAGGTGCTCACACCTTGCACGCTCACACCCCGCACACACTTGCATATGCACTCATGCCTCGTGCATGTGCTCACACCTTGCACACTTCACCCCTGCAGTCCTACACATGCCCTACCCGTGTGTTCCCCTTCTCCCTGGCATCCTCCTAGAAGAAGCATAAATAAATATATATCTGTATATGTATATAAAGGCAGCGCTATATATAGCATGGAAGATGTTATCATTTTGTGGCAGGTCCCTCTCTGCGGCTGCCAGCTCCTGCCGGATTTTGCTTGGGCATTTAAGGTGCCTTGGAAATTCAGTCAGGATTTGGGGGGTCTTTCTTCAAGCTGGGCCATGCTAGTGTGCCCTGTGTGGGAAGGGCCACCAGCCACATGTCCTCATGGAGCTCAGGGCAGCCTCTGGGAGCCCGGCATGGGGTGTTGCCCCTGCACCCCCTCAGGGAGCCACAGAAGGGTCCCTAAGGGCACGGCTGGCACTAGGGTTGCCTTGGTGTGGGGGTCATGCCACAAGGACCCCGGGAGCTTGAGGGAGGGGGACACACCTTTGTGTAACACACAGTTGCCTCCTCACGTTCAGATGCACGTGCACTGATGCTCTGCACGTGCACTCCTGCCCTGTGCACACTTGCAGCGCATGCACACTCACCCCTTGCACAAGCACTCCCACCCTGCCCACACTTATCCCCTGCACGAGCGCTCCCAACCTGCTCACACTCATCCCTGCACGAGCACTCTGCTCACACTCATCCCTGCACGAGCACTCCCAATCTGCTCTTCAGCTCCTGTATGAGCGCTCCTGCTCTGCTCACACTCACCCCCAGCACGAGCACACCCACCCTGCTCACACTCACCCCTGCACAAGCATTCCCGCCCTGTTCACACACATTGTGTACACACCCTCTGACCCTGCACGCTCAGTACACTTATTCATGCCTTGCACACCCACTCACCTCTCAGATGTGCACTCACGGCTTGAGTGTCCGCTTACACCCGCCTTGCACTCACACCTTGCATGTGTGCTCAGCCACTGCATGTCCAATCACACCCTGCCCGCACACTCTTCCTCGTGCTCCTGCTCGTGCCTTGCACACGTGCATCCTCGTGCACATTCAGGGGTGCCTCCCTGGCATGACCACACTTCAACAGCCCCCAAACATGCCTCTTCCCAGCCCTACAGCTTCAGGAACTTCTCATCCCTTCCTGCACCCCTGGACCCCAAACCTTGCTCATGCCTCCCAACCCGTGGGGGCACGCTGAGGACCTGGGCACACTGGCTCACTCACCCCAGCATCCCTGTAGACACGTCTCCCTGTTCCCTCCTTCCCGCTCCGTTTATCCCCCATCCATCCATCCGTCCACCCCTTCATCCATCCGTCTGTCCATCTGCCTGACACCTTCCCACGCTCGGTGCTGGGCACCCTTCTCCTCCCTCTTTATCTCTGGCTCCCAGCTGCTTCTCGCCCCTCCCCGCTGCTCCCTCCATCCCTCCTTCTCCCCATCCCTCGCTCCCACAGCCTCCCACCACGGTTATCGCTCCCTCGCACACATCCCTCCTCCCTCCCTCCCTCCCTTCTTCTGCTTATCCTTTCGCCCCTCTCACGCGCTCCCCTTCTTCCTTGTCATCTCCATCGCTCATCCCCTCCATCCCCAGATTTCTTTCCTTTCCATCCCTCCCTCCTTCCACCACCTTGCCCGGGCACCTCATGGTTCGGCCTCGAGGCTGCCACCCCGCCCGGCCACGCGTGTCCCCCGTGTCCCCCTCGCTCACGTGCCCCCTCGGCCCCTCGGCGTCCCTGCTGTGCCCCGTTTTACCCCGCTGCCGCAGCCTTTAAAGTTTCAATCAGCGCTCGGCTGGGAGAGGCGGGGAAGGCTGCGCCTCCCGCTCCCAGCCCCGCGACGCTGCGCTGCCACTCTGAGCGCTCCCGCCTTATAAATTTTACATTATTACCCTCTTTAAAGTATATAAAATAACTATTCATAAATTATTGAGGGGAAATTTAAAATACTACAAATGTTTATAAATGTTTATCAAGAGGTCTTCAGAAGTGAGCGAGCGGAGCCTGAGTGACTTCCCACGGCTGGCAGGAGCACGGCAGCCGCCCTGCCCCTGCCCGCGGGGGGATTTTTGTGGGACCGCCAGCAGGAGATCAGCGCAGGATCCCACAGCAGCTTTAATTCGTGTCCCCGTGGATGGCGAGGAACAAATTACCATCCGTGTGCTGTCTCTTTCTGCCAGTGGCACTCTGTGTCCAGGCAGCCCTGGCCTTTCCCACTGCCTGCTGCTGTGCGACCCAGCTCTGGGGCAGCCCCTGGGCAAGGGCAGATGGTCTGCCCTGCTGGGGACGTGTCCTTCCCTGCTGGGGACACATCCTGCCCTGCTGGGGACATGTTCTGTCCCGCTGCAGATGTGTCCTGTCCCCCAGTCCAATGCCCGCTGTGTGCCCAAGTCACAGGCTGGCTTGGGGTCCCCAGCGAGGGACCGAGCAGTGCGTGCACACAAACACCCCTATGCACACACACAGATGTGGGTACACATGTGGACACACGTGCACATGCAGTGCCAGCTGGCTCAGCCTTGGCACAACTGCCGGCACTGCCTGGCCAGCGCTGGTGCGTCTGTGGCTGCTGGAACCCCACAGTGCTGTGGGAGCGGTGGTGCGGTGGTACCGAGCCATGCCAGGATGCCAGTGGCTGGCAGGTGGAAGCGTGTGGGATGGAGCGAACAGGACCCGGCTGCAGCTGCCCAAGTTGTGTGGCAAACAGCTGGGCCATGGCACAGACACCAGCTTCATCACCTGCCAGTACGGGGCATGGGGAGGAGAATCAGAAAGGAGAAAAGAAAAAAAAAACAAAAAAACGGAACCTTGAGGGTTGAGATAAGGACAATTTACTGGGACAACACAAAGAGAGAAGTTACAACAACAACAACGGTACTAATAAAAGAATATACAAAACGAGTGATGCACAGTGCAACAGCTCACCACCCAGAGCCCATCGCTCCACCAGTTCCCCCACTGAAAGCCGAGAGCCCCCCCAGCCCGCTCCCCATTTATATACTGAGCATGATGTCACATGGTATGGAATAGCTCCTTGGCTAGTTCAGGTCAGCTGTCCCGGCTGTGCCCCCTCCCGGGTTCCTGTGAAAATTAACTCTATCCCAGCTGAACCCAGGACACACCCTGGCAAGCACAGCACCTCTGAGACTGGGCAGCCGGCATGGCACAGCCCTGCAGGTATGGCACTGCCCAGCCTGAGCAGTTGGACATGAGCAGCCGGCATGGCATGGCACGGCATGGCATGGCACGGCACGGCACGGCATGGGATAGCACAGCCCTGCAGGCATGGTACTGCCAAGCCTGGCCAGCCTGCTTGGCACAGCATAGCACCTCATGGCATGGCACAGTGCTGCAGGGATGGCACTGCTGAGCCCGAGCAGGCTGTACTGCGTGGCACGGCATGGCACTGCGGGGATGACATCGCTGAGCCTGGGCAGCCTGCTCGGCATGGCGCAGCACATCCCTGCAGGGACGGCACTGTGGACCCCAGGCAGCCGGCACGGCACGGCCCTGGCACAGCCACAGCACAGCCCTAGCGTGCTGGCTGGCATGGCGCAGCCCCAGCGCGGTGATCCTGCATACCCTCTGCTCCTCTTCTCGAGGAGCTCCAGCAGCCAGGGTTTGCCCCCAGGCAGGGTGTCGCTGCCAGCTGGCTGCAGTGCAGGAGGGTGCCCGGAGGTGGGCTCTGCCAAACCACCTGCCCAGGGAAAGACCAGTGGCCAGGACAGCAGTGTTCCCGTGTTCCCGTGCAAGACACAATCATATGCAACATGCACGCTGCAGGACACGGATACAACCAAGTCTTGGAAAGGCACAAGACTCTGGAGATGTCCTCTGGTCTGGCCACCGCAGAAAGCCCAGCACAGCCCAGAGACCGTGCCCACCATGGTAGGAGCTGTGCCCACCGCAGGGTGGCAAAGGAGCTCTGCTGTAGCCCTGGTGAGTGGGTCTGCCAAGTGTGCACAACTCATGTGTGGATGCTCAGTGATCCTATAGCTTCCAACAAGAGCTGCCTGCAGGGATTGTGTTTAAAGCGCCGGCTGATTGGGGTAATCATGGGAGCACAGAGTGCATTAGCTGTGAAGGTTTATAAAGGGAAATTAAAATAAAATTGGATGTGACAGAAAAGTACATGGAAAATTAGTATAAGAATATGAATATTTATGGCTGCAGGAGCACGCATTGGGAAAGCGCTCCTCTGTGCTCCCTGCTACCCTCCCTGCCGTGGGCCTGGGGCACATCCCAGAGGCAGGACCCCGCCGTGGGGTCAGGCTGCGGGGCTGGGCCAGCCATGGTGGGCACGCTCCGCTCCCGTCACCACCGACACGCTTTCGGGGGGACTTGGGGTGTGATGGAGGCCGTGGCATCCCATTTGCATGCCCATGTGCCCCTCGCATCCCAGGGAGTGTCTGCAGGGCTGCCGTGTCCCGGTGTTGGTGGTGGCACTGGTGCAGGGGCACACAGATGCTTCCACTGCCGTGGTGGCACAGTGGCATGGGGACAGGGACAGGCGCAGCTCAGGAGCATTGCTGGTGGCAGAGAGGAGGGGGTTGGCACCATGTGGTGCTGGCACATGCCGAGGTTGCTCATGCAAGAATTAGGGCAGTGGGACAGAGCTCAGCCTGCCAGGATGGCAGGGCACAGCTCTCCTCCTGCCCGCTGGGGCTCTGCCCACCCGGCCAAGCTCTGGCAGGGCTTGCACCGGCAGCCAGCAGCGCTGGGCACCGGCAGCTCCCCAGCAGCGTGCCTAAGATGCCACCACCCTGTTGGGGACGACACACTTACCCTCACCCCACCCTGAGCAGGGTCTGCCTGTGGCATTCCCGTCTGTCTGCCCTGCCGTGGGCTTGGTGCCGGACCTGGGGGCAGCCATTCCCCTGTCCCCTCCTGCTGTCACACTTAGAAGCCATTAAAATAATTGAATGCTTTAAATATTCAGCGCTCAGCTTAAATATTCATCAGCAAAGTTATTCTGATTGCTAAACTGCATCAGCACAGGCTGGGAAATGGTTCCTCTCAACAGAGCTCCCCCCGACCCGTGTGCACAGCCGCGCACACCCCAACCCTCACATGGGCATGCATGGGCACACGTGCACACACATGCATGTACACACATGTATGCGCATATGCATATGCATGCGTGCACACACGCATGCACCTCTGCACAGACATGCACATGCATGCATACACACAGAAGCATGCACACAAACACACTCCCGGAGTGGGTGGGTGTGGGCACTGGGAGCACTGGAGGGCACTGGGAGCATGTTTAGGTGGCTGCTTTGTCCCCTCTGCCTGAGCTGTGCTCCCCTGGCAAGGCTGGGCAGGCGGCATCCAGCCTAGCACCACCTGCAGTGTCCCCATCACTGCCCACCCTGGCACCAGCAGCCGAAATCCCACTCCAGGACCACTCTGGGGTTGTCCCCCGCACCCCCATAGCTGTGTCACCCAGGGTCCTGGCACGGTCTGTGCCCCTCCGTCCTGCAAAGGCTCTGGGCGTTGGTGTTGCAGCTGAGCATCCTTGAGCCGGTGCTTGCATTATCTATGTGCTTTCAGAAGGCAGAAGGACAGTTTAAGGATTGATTAATAAAAAAATAGTAGTGAGACACTGTCCAAAGCTGAGCTTATTGCCTGGGAAAAGATTGCTTTGAACATCCTTTGCCCACCCCAGCTGCTCCCCACCGGTACCCCAGCCCTTGAGGTGCTGCCAAGCCGTGGCATGCTGGGGACAGGCAATGGAGAGGTGCCTTTGAACACGAAAGGAGGGTTTGCTCTCATCTCTGCCGGGTTCATCCACGCAGCTGGGCCCGTCATAGCTACATCTTTATTCTTCCTAAGTGCCCGTTGCATAATCCTATCCCTCAGGCTGGTTCCTGGCAGGGATGCTCTCCGCCAGCTCTGCAGATGCAGTGCCGCATGTCGCCTGCCAGGGTGATGGCAAGATGTGCCCAGTCTCGGCCATACCACCATGCCCTTGGCTCTGACAAGCAGGCGATACTCTGCTCTACCTGCTGCTGTGTATTTTCTTGGCCCTCAAATACTGTCCAGGATGGCCTGAACCGGGGTGTGAAGGAGAAGAGCACCAGTGTAGCATTCCCTGTAAAGCCAGGGGTCAAAGTGGGACCTACCAGGAAGCTCAAGAGGGGTAAGAGCTCTGCACCATGCCGGGGCTCTCAAGCTCCTCTCGTCTTCTGCTGAGCTTGACAGCACTCTGCTATAATCTTCCATTAGAAGAAAAAAAATCATTGCTTGACACCTTTGTTCCTGGAACAGAGCAACTCGGCTAAGAGAAGAGCAAGAGGAGGAGAATCAAGAGCTGATATAACCCATGGCTGGGAACAAAGGATGCCCTGAAAAGAGGAAAACAACTTGCCAGTGGCAGTGAAACCTCTGCCACCCTCTGGAGGCAGGTGAAACCAGAGCCAGCACCCACTTTGAAAATGATTTTCCTTCTTCACTGAGATGCACCAAGGTGCGGCAACATCGTGTGAGCCTGCAGGGACCCTGCATGACCCTGGCCAGGCAGGCACACTGGTGCTTTCTCCACCTTCCTATCTGGAGTCTTGCAAGAGGCAAGATCTGAAGTTCAACACCTGCAGGAACTGGGGAACAAGTCCATTGAGTGAAGCCTCAGAGCCACCAGGCCCTTCAGCAAAGGTCTGCAGCTGCCCCGCACCTTCCTGGGTGAAGCCTGCCAGCGGTCCTGCATCCACAGGCCTTGCCGTGAGTATTGTCGGTCGATAAAGAGCTTTTGCCTTTCACACAGGATGCATTTTCTCTCCAGCAGCTGGCTGGCAGGGAGGGTATTACACGTGGGCGCTGGTGCACAAGTGCATTCCCGCGTGCACATGGGTGCTGGCATGTGCAGGCGCACGGAGAGGTGGAAAAAGCTCGGCAAAGCTCTGCAAACAGCACCGATAAAATTGTTCCTCAAATACCTAAAGCAGGCTTAGGTTTAAGCAATCTCGCTCCAAAGACGGCTCCTGCATACATTTCGCAGGCTAGAGCTGCATCTTTAATCCCGAGAAATCATGTACTTTGCATCCGCATTTGCCATTCAGATTTGCACCGCAGCAGGCTGTGCCATCCTGTGTAGAGCCAGGGAGAGGGGTCTCAGTGCTCCCCACCGTGCCGGGGCTGCCAGCATGCTGCCAGCCCTGGGTGGATGGATCCTGCCCTGGACATGGCTCAGCCGGACCCAAAAGCAGAGTGGAGCCGGGCGCCTGCCTCCTTGCGTGGCTGCTGAGCACTGGGAAGGAGTTGCTGGTTTATCTGATATGATTTAATCAGCCCTATAATTAGATTAATTTGTTGATTTGATAGCAACCCATTTCTCGCCATTAGATTTGTTTATGTGTGTTTTATGCTTCAGTTTGGCAATAAAATAGGAACTGAGGAGGTGGGAAAGTCCCTCCATGTGCCCATGCTCTGCCCCTATAGAGTGCCTGGGCTGGAGATGTGCATCCTGGGGCCCTGCTGGCTCCTCGCGTGGGGCAGGACCAAGCAGGATGGGCAGCTGCAGGGCTGCCACCTCGCGAGCTGCTGGGGATCAATCTGCTGTGGGAAGGTTGCATCCCTATGGGCGCAGCTGGGGGGGGCTGGAGGTACCTGGGATGGTCCCCATGGCAGGAGGAGGTACCCCTCGGGGGAGCGGCTGCAGGAGCCAAGGAGCTGTAGCCCCCATGCTTGCTCCCTGCTGCCTGGGGTCTCTCACAAAGGCCAGTTCTGCTTGCTGAAGTGGGTTGCATTTTGTTTTGATGAATGGGCACACAGCTGACCCGAACCTGCTGCATCGTTTCCCCTCGTGTTGGCAGAGGAGCTGTGGTCAGTCCCACCCCGGCCACCTCCCTGCATCCTAAAGCAGCATCCCCTAAAAGGAAAAAAAAACCCCAAAACTTGCTTGTTCGATGAGGAAGTAGATGGGCTGCAGAACATGTTGCAAAACAGAGGATGCTCCTGCCGACTTGGCGAGGCAGGGGGGAAGAGACGGCTTCAGAAAGGCTTTGCTCACCCCTCTGGGCTCTGCTGCCGGCTCACTCGCCCAGGCAGCATGGCACGGCAGCCAGCAGCTGCTGCTGACAGATGCGGACGGACGTGGCCCTCGCGACGCCTTCAGCTATGGCGTATGCACAGCCCCAACCTGCCGCACGCCCTGCCGGCCCCTTGCCAGGCCTTTCCCACGAAGGAGCGAGTGTCTCGCGTGGGATGGGAGCATGCACGGGGGCAGGATGAGTCGCGACCCTCCTCGTCCTCCTCCTTGCTGCTCTCCCCATGGCTGCGGCAGGACGGGAGGTTTGTCGTGTTGCATCACCCGAGGTGGCTGCCGGCGTCTCTGCGCTGCCCGCTCCGGTGCGGAACAGCCAGGGCAACCCCTGCCACCGGCTCAGGGCCACCTCCGCGCAGGTCGCCCCTTCGTTTCGCCGGCAGCTAACGTGGCATCGCCGTTTGCCGGGCTGGCAGCCGCATCGGCAGCCCTTCCTGGCCGCCTCGCAAAGGGAACGGGCTGAATAATTAAAATTAAAAATAATGATTTCGGGGAGGGGTGTGGAAGGCTGGGGGAAGGCAGGCAGGAGAAAGGAAGGCAGGAGAGACGTGGAGCGAGCACGAAGGTTTGCTGGAGAAGCCAGTGCGAGGAGCTCTTTGATGGGCAGCTCCTTTGATCAGAGATCTGAATATAGCCCTCACGTTTCCCCCGTGTGAGCCCGCTGCCTAATTACCAAACGGCAGGGCCGCTTTGAGTCCTCAGCACGTTGCTGTAATAGATTTCACCGCGTCCAGCCTGGAGAAGGACATCGATTCTCCCCGCAGCCGCAGACTCATGCTAAACATTGCGTCCTATCGATTTTTTTCTCCCCCCCCTTCTTTTTCCTTTTTCTTTTTTTTTAAGAATTTTCTTTATTTTCATTAAATCATTAATCAGGGAGAAATCTACATTTTTATCATTTCTATGGCTGGAGAGGAAGAGAGGAAAGTTATATTGCCATAGAAACCGTTCCCTACCATTCTCAGCCTCGGAGCAGTCCCTCTTGTGCTGTCTCTTGTCAAAAGGCGTAATTGTTGCTCCTGATCTTCACTGCTCAATTAGCAGTGATGTCTCCCTTCAAGTTAATTGCTGGAGATGGGAGGAAGTAGGACAAATGTAACCTTTTAGATGAAAAGATCTCTCTCCCCCTCCTTCCCCGCCTTTCCTCGCTTGCATGCACTCGAGGGCCCCTCTGCAGCGAGCTACAGTGCGGGGGAGCCCCACCGGCCAGGGCAGGAGTCACCACATGCTCCATCGCTCCTGCACAGTGCCGGGCTGGGGACCCCTCCCCATCTTCCTTATCCCTTTATCCATGGCAGGACCCCTCTGTATCCCCCCTCGGTTCCCTCTGCCTCTTCCAGCAGTGTCACCACCAGCTCAGCCTCTCCCCAGTCACCTCCATGCCGCTGGTGTCGCCCACCCCAGCATCTCCTGGGCTGGGGCAACCCTCGTGGATGCTCTGGGATTGCTGGCATGGTCCCATGCTACAGCAGAACTAGGATGGCCCTCCTGCACCAGCAACAGCGCTTGGTGTGTTCACAGTGATGGGGTGGCTGTGGTCCAGGAGCAGGGGGACCCCTGCACATGCCCAGGACTAAAAACTGGTGGCAAAACAAGGCTGAGCATGGAGGGTATATATGGGAAAACAAGCGTGAGACTTTCTTCCTGCAGAAATAAAACCGAGAACACCAGTGCAGCTCACAACCTTGTTTGATAGGAGCAGGGACCCTGGGTAGGAGGAGAACTCAGAAATGCTGCCTGGGCAGAGGTTTTTTTCAGCCTTGAGGGAAGACAGACAAACCAGACAGTATATTAAGGAGTAGAGAAGTGTGGCAACTGCCTGTACTTCCATAGTCCAAAGAAGAACACTTAAACAATGACTAGAGTGTTTGTAAGACACAAATCACCCTAACTAGGCATGATATGGAGGGCACAGACCCACGTGGCACTGCCAAAAGCGCGCAGCAGCCCAGGCAGGCAGCAGCAGTGGCAGGGACAGGCAGGGATGCAGCCCCAAGGGTCACCCCGAAGTGGGGACAAGACAGCCTGGCCAAACCTGTGGACCCCCTCCCCATATACCACCTAATGAAACAAATGATCTCCTGAAGCTCAGGATGGTGGTGAAGGCAATGTTGACAGCTTATTAACAGCAGCAGATGGAGGGTGTGAGGGCATCCAAAGAGTTGTCCAGCAGCCAGGAGTTGGACACAAGAACAGAGGGTGTCACCACCCATGGGGGACACTGGGGCACCCTGGAAGACCACCAAGAAGGTCCAGGGCAGGTCCAGCTAGCAGAGGCTGACAGCAAGGAGAGCTGATATTGCCTTATGACAGTCCTTTGCCCCAGACCTGCTGTTCCCAGCTCCATGCTAGGACCTGCGTGTTCCCCTACAGACCTTCTCCCTGAAGGAACCCCAGCCAACTATTTTGGGTAGTAATCCCTTGTGATGTCCCCAGCCATCCTGAAGCACCATCGCTCTGGGGTTTTCTTGGTGGTGGAGGGATTGATACAGACACGAGGTTTGGCCCTTTCTGCAGCAGTGACAGGGGAGAGGTGTCACCGATGTCCTTGGGCATCTCTTTGCCTTTTGTGACATCTCCCCTGCAAGAATCCCGCTGCTCCAAACTGACCCAGAGCAGGAAGAGACCTCACACCCCCCACTGCCTCCACCTGAGCTGCATTGCAGGAGGTCTCAGTGAACCGAGGACCACAGCTGCACAGCCAGGACAGAGGGGACTGGGTGGAAGGGGCCTCTCGTCTGACCTCTTTTTTAGAGCAGCTCTGTCCCCTGTCCTAGATCCAGGCAGAACCACAGCTAGAAACTCCCCAAAAATGCTCTAAGGAAGAGCCCATGTGAATCCCAGAAAGTCTTAAGCTCAGCTGAGAGACACCCAGCTCCTTCAGCAAGCTCAGGGCAGCAGGAGACCAAGCAAAACCCCGCTCAGCATAACCAGCCTTCATTAAAAGCAAAGTCTTGCTGTCGTTCAGCAAATCACTTGCAAGAGGACCCTGCCGAGAGGCAGATGAGCGCACTGTTCATCCCTGCTCCTGCTCTTGGCGTTACACCAAGCTCCAGGCTGCTTACTATTTGAGTAGACCTGTTGGACAGCAGAACAGTTGGGAGTGAGGTGTGATGGTGGTGAGGACAGCAGAAATCATGAAGCAAGGGGACCCCTCCTCACCTTGAGATGATGGCAAGGGATATGGGCATTGCTGCTCACACCTTGAGCAGGGGCAAGAGATGCTTACCAGCCCGCAGAGCAATGGTCCCAACCGCTGGCGGGCTTGGTCCCTCCGGCTGATCTTCTCCGCCATTCTGCCGAGTCAGACAGTAATTACTCACTTTTCATGTCACGGAGTGGGGATCGGGGGAGCCAATCTCATAAAGCCAGAACTAGGTTACTCTCCAGGCTCCTGTCACTCGCAAGATGTATTGCTGAGCAGATCCACCCTCAGTCTCTGCTCCATGGCAATCTCTACCTTACTGGCCCAAGGCCACTGCAGCTCTGCCTGGATGCTGCTGGCCTGAGCTCCTCCTGCACCAGCGCTGGGTGCCCTGGCTCCTTCTGGGCTTGGTTTGCAGGTCTGAGAGAAGGACCCACGCCACCATCGTGCGTCAGCCCTGGGGCCACCTTGCAAACGCTGCCCTGGCCATGCATGCACCTTCTCTAATGCCTGGGATTCTCCTTCTATAATGTTTGGGAAAGTGAGCCAGAAAAAAAAAGCCACGTGAGGCTGAAAAGAGTAATTTTTGGGGCTGAGCACATGGAGGAATCACTCGAGGATGCTTCCCTGTGTGGATGAGCACTTTCCTGGCCCCTTGGCTCCGGAAGGCATGGAGGAGCAATTGGCAAGCTGGGGCTCAGCTCCCGCTTCCCTTCCGCTGGATGCAAACAAGCCCTTAACATTTAAGCAAGTGCCTCTGCTTGTGGAGACACGCAGGGTGCCGAGTGCTCACTTCAGCGCACCTCGTGACTCAAGCCCTCTGCAAGAAGGTCGGGGAGGAGGATGACGGTGAGGAGAGCACCCAAAGGCACCAGGCAGCTCCCGTCCTGGCAGTGGAGGCGGCAGGAGGCGAGGGCGCCCGTCACCCTGCCGCCGGGGCCCCGCCGCCGTCCCCTGGCTCCGCCGCTCCTGCCACAGCTGCAATTAAAGCTCACCCTGAATGTTGCATTAATGTCAGGTTTGCATCTGATTTCCCCTGTGCCAGGTAAGGAGGGGCCGGCAGGCTTGGAGAAGGATCACACGTGGCAGCTTTTAATAGAAACCCGCCCGCCTGTCACTGGCTTCTCATCATTCCTCTTGAAACGTTTGCTAATTACCAACAAGCTGGTGTTTGTGTTTCGGGTGTGACGTTCCCCTCTGCAGCCCGTCTCCCCCTCCTTGTCCGCACCCAAGCCGGCAGCAGTGCTCGGGGGGCTTTGGGGAAGGTGGGACTTGCAGGGTGTGCTCCAGCAGAGCTGTAAGGACCCAGTTCCTTCTGGAGATGGACCCAGGGGTGGGTGGAAAATGGCTCACTACAGTTGCTTTCTCCACCCAGGCACATCCCTTCCCATTTTCAGGGAAGGACGGTTCCTCTGGAAGTGTCTGGAGAGTTAAACCTGATGAGTTAGGGCTTTGGGATCACACCAGCTACCCCCTTCCACACTGGTGATGCTCTGCTGGACCAGGATACCACTGCCGCCAGCTCTGCCCAGGCAAGACATGCATCGCTGTGCCAGGGTCAGCCTGCCCTATGCATTGCCCCTTCAGAGCCTTACCAGGGGTTGTGCCCAAGCTCCCAGGGATGCCGGGACTTGAGTGGTGGCACATGTCAACAGCCATCATCTCCCAGCTGCTTCCCGGGGACGTGCCACCTTTTTTTCCCATGCTCGGGAGGGCGAGCACAGTGGGGCAGGGATGGGACGGGGACCTGCTGCCAGCGATGCTCTGTGGGGACCAAGAGAGCCAGTCCTCTGGGGCTCTGACCCCATGGGACATCTCCTTCACCTCTCACCCTGTATTTGGCATCCCTCCTGGGGCAGCATGAGCTGAGGGGCTGAGGGAAAGCATCAGACAGGGGAAGATAGGGTTGGGAAAGGGGCTAGAGACGTGTTTCAGAGGGCATGCCGGGGAGGTGCAATGATGAACAGCCTCCTGCCTGTCTGTTACCCCGAGCGCTGGGTCTCGCACGCTGCCCCATGCCAGCCGCCCCCTCTTTGTGCTCAGTTTGCTGTGGCAATGAGTGCTCAAGCATCACCCCACTGCACACAGAGCCTGGAAAGGGGCTGGAGTGGGACGATGTTTGCTGAGCCCGCTTCCAACCATTCCTAGTGCAGGGATGCCACTTGGGATCCCCTGAGATGGGAGACCCCTGCGAGGGCTCCTCCTGGTCTATGCCAGCCCTGGCAGCTCCCTGATCCCCTGCATGTCCCAGCTGCATGCAGAGCCCCGTGTTTCTCCAGTGGGTTACTACACGCAGGGTTTGCGGTCGTTCAGAAAGGCTCCTTTTACCCTGGTGCAATCTGTTTCTCTCCTCTTGCCAGCACCAGGGATGGCGATGGGGTGAGAGAAGCGGGGAGCTATACAGGAGACCCCCAACTTTACCCACCCACCTCCTGAATGTTGAGGCTGCCGCAGTTTCAGCAGTTGGAAGGGGGCCAAGGCAGGTGCTTTGCTGGCTGGGGAGCCCACCCAGCGCGGGGAGAGGCACCCCAAGGCACCCAGCTCCCTGGGGCTGGCCGTCTCCTGCTGCCACCTGGGTGAGTGACAGCTCCCAGCCCCCCAGCCCACCTCCCCCCTTGTCAATCCACTGGGGAATTATTTATCCTGACAATAGCAATTGTCTGCACGGGCCCTTCCCCCTCCCCAGCACCTACCCCAACAAAGGAAATCATCCTGATATGAAAGGGAAAATTAAATTACCCCAATAAAGACTTAGTGCTGCTTTAATGACATCACCAGACTCAGGCGCTAATTAGCTGAGTACAAAGGAAGCTAAATGTGAAAACGTGAATTTTTGTTCCCTTTTCTCCTGTCGTACAGTCTCGGGAGTGGGAGTCTTGGCAGGCATGGCAGGAGGAGATGCTCCCACCCGGCCGGGCGGCTGCGAGAGCGTGCCAGGCTCTGGCAGCCGGCTGCTGTCACTGCCGAGTGGCATGGGGGGGCAAGAGCTCCCTAAGGTCTTGGGAAATGCATATAGCAGCTGGAGCCCATTTGGATCCAGCCAGGGATCCCCGGGGTGCCACCACTTGAATCCTGCTCCATGCCATCCCTGGCCACTGCAGTCTGCTCCTCTGCCTTGGGCATGCGGCCGCACACTGCGCTCCTCTCACCAAGTTCATGCATCCATGCACCTTGCATGGCATACCACGCTGCACAGCTCACACCTTCCACGGCAAGCGTGCATTGTGTGCTTGCGCCTCACTGCACTGCATGCACGCACCTCGCTGCACTGCACAGCTCACACCTCCCACGGTGAGTGTGCACTGTGTGCACGTGCCTCGCTGCACTGCATGCACGCACCTCGCTGCACTGCACAGCTCACACCTCTCACGGCAAGCATGCACTGTATGCACGCACCTCACTGCACTGCACAGCTCACACCTCCCACAGCCAGCATGTAGTGCATGCACGCACCTCACTGCACTGGGCAGGTCACACCTCCCACGGCGAGTGTGCACGACACACACATGCCTTGCATTGCATGCTGCAGTGCACAGACTCGCAGCTCACTGCATGCATGCCACACTGAAGGTGCGCATACACATCACATCGCCCACACAAATTGCACCTACATCTCACACTGCACATGCAGCATGGCCGTGTGCCGCTCACCCTGTACCTGAATGCACACACACGTCGTGCTTGGTGCACCCACATCTCCCACGCACTCTGCACGTCTACACAGCTTCACTGTACACCTGCACTGCATGACCAGACAGCTCACACTGCACACACCGCATGTACACGCCTCACGCCACGTACAATGCACGGCCCCTTACCCCAGGTCCGTGTCCCCTCGCTCTGGGCAAGCATCTGCCAGGGGACCATGTCCCTTAGCCCTGCCTGCATGACCCTGACACCCAGAACAGTGCCAGCACCTCCCTCTGAGCCATGCTGAAGGCAGCCGCCCTCCTTCCTCCCTCCCCACACCCCATCAAGGCATCATTTCTGTTTGCAGCTTGCAGGCTCGGCTACCTCCCGTGCAGGCAGCATGCAGTGCCATGTCCCCCCCATTGCTGCAGACCCCTGCCCTGGGCACCCTGGCCCGCAGCGCTTGCAGCCACCTCGGCACCTGACAACCTCCCGGCCATTGACTTACCAGTGCAGCTATGCTGGTTTTCTTCTAGTCCCATCTGAACGGCGACAGCGCTGAGCAGTGCGACAGCCCCGGGGAGAGCTGGCAGCATCACAGAGCTGCTCAACCTCGGGGTGCCGGCGCTGCATGGGACCCCGCAAAGGGCCAGGGGACGGCTGGCCAAGGGGAGCTACGGCAAACACCCAGCAAACAGCGAGACCCGGCCCTCGGGCTGCTGGATGGGAGCAGAGCGCACTTAAACTCCCTCCTGGGCAGGGGGAGTGGGGAGGGGGGGGGATATCTTTGCATCCCTTTATTTGCCTCCATATTTGGGGCTGTTTTTTCCCATTGGAGAAATTCCCCCGGATAATTTCTCCCTCCGGTGTGCAGCCGCTGGGGCTGTGGCGATGCGGAGGGGACTCCAGCAGAGGCACCAGAGCTGCCCGCAAGCGCCGGGAGGCCGAGCAGCAGCGCTCCCGCTCCCACCGGTTGTGGGGAAGGGGGGGGGCTGCTAATACGTAAAGCCTCATTTTAATTAAAGCTTAAATTATCCAAAAAGCCAGGATATTACTGCCTTCACCCTGAACCTCACCCCAGCCCCCTGGTCAGCACTCGCAGCCCCTCCCCAGTGCACAGGGCCACCTCAGCAAAATTTGGGGCGGGGGGGGGTCATGTATTGACCTCTTTCCTGCTCAGGCCGGGCTGGCAGCAAGTAACTCTGCCCCAGTGCCATCGATTGCTCCCAGCTGTCCCTGAGGGAGGCTGGCCCCTGGGGCATGCCCTGGGCAGGTAGCCCTGCCTGCAGCCTTGGTGCCGGCTCCCGCACAGGGTGGCACTGCTGGGGACCAGCCGACCCGCCTGGGGTTTAAGGGGATGCCAGTCACCCCCACCTCGCTCCCCTCACCTCTCGCTGCTGGGGTTCATTCGAGAGGGATGGGTGTGAATGCCTCCGTGCCTCCTTAAAATGACATAGCTGGTCTCCATGGCAACTCTTCTCTGCCTTTCGCCTCAGACCAAGAGCATCATCTGCTCCATCATCCCTGCAGGCCAGGGCCCAGCCTCTCCTGAAAGGGGCTGAAGGGGTGCTGAGGCTGCGAGACCCCCGCCTGCCCCACACCTCTGCCCCGCTGGCAGTGCCAGCTCGTGCGGCTCCCCGGCATCTGGTCCGTGGCCGGCTGGAGGGGACCCGCCTGGCTGCAGCATCCCGGTCCCCAGCTGCCTCCATCCTCCTCTGGCAACCGCCTCCGCCCCTTCCCACTGCGGCCAGTGCTACGGGATGCCCGGCACGGCCACGGCACAGCCTGCCAGGGCTGCGGGGCTGTGGCTGGATGGAGCTGGGACTGCTGGTGATGCTGTGTGGCCCCGGCCCACCCCGAAAGCTTGCAAATTCACAGCAAAGCCCCTCGCTCCTTGTCCACCTCCTCCTGTGAACAAGCAGGCGCACGCCAGGCGGGCTGGGAGGCAGACGAGCATCGCCAGTGGAGCGGAGAGGGGGCTGCACCGGTGATACCAACCTGCCCATCAACCACTCAGACCCCGCCGTGAAAATAAGAGGACAGAGTTGAGTGCTGGGGAAATTGCCCAGCACTCCAGCAAATCCCACCATCCCCTGCCTGGTGCGGTAGGGCTGGCCTCGGCCTCCGACCCGGCACGTCCCCGCCTTTCCCTTAAACCTCTCTAAGCCGCAGCATGACGGCAGCCTGCCGGGAGAAGCCGGGCTGGCGGAGCTGTGGTGGTGGCTGTCCTTCTCCAGCCGTGGGGAGGCAGGGCCCCAGGGATGCAGGCTGCCAGCCCCAGGCGCTGTGAGGGTGATTTTTGGTGGGGATGCACACGGGGAGAAGGGAGACGCGTGCATGCAGAGGTGCACAAGGGCTAAGACGTGCACACAAGGAGGGATGGAGGCATGTGTGCGTGGGACACACAAGAAGCAAAGGTGCGTGTGCATGTGGGGGGACATGCCGGGATGAAGGGGTGTGTGCACACCGGGGTGAACGCAGGGGTAAAGGGGAGTTTGCACGCAGGGATGGAGACGTGTGTGTGTGCGCCCACACAGGGTGGGGATGTATGTGTGCACGTGCATGTGTGTGTACAGCGGGGATGCGGAGGCGTGCGTGTCCCCTCAAGGCACGTCTCCCCTCCAGACTGCGCAGGCGTTGTGTTACTTCAGACACCTTCCTGCCTGGGGGCTCCAGGGCCACCCCAGCCCTGCCTGTGCCCTGCAGAGCAGGCAGCATGCCCAGCTCCCTGGGGTGCTGCCTTCTTCCCGATTGCTCCTTTGGCAGGCGATGTTTTTTAATACCCGCACGGCATTTCCCCGTGCTTGGTGTCGTCCCATTACTCCCCGCTGCCCGCCGGCAGCCACACGCAATTGCCTCCCCTCCCAGCATCCCGGCGTGTGTGCCGCGGTGTGTGGGTGTGTTTATTTATAGGGCTGCTGCAGAGCCGGCGTGCCGTGTGGGGGCCTGCCGCCCCCCCAGCCCGTCTGGGCTCCCTTCCCCTCTTCCCAGGCTGGGCACACGCCTGCCTCGATGTCCCAGTGCCCGCTGGTGTGCAAATCTACTTGCAGAGGCAGTTTATAACCAGGGCCAGGCTGGCTCCGGCACTCACTCCCAGCAGCACCATCCTCGTCTGTCGTCCTGCTCTTCTGCACCTTGTTTCCAGCTTGCTCGGCCCCGTTGCAGCCTCCAGGCTTGCCTGAGGTCCTGCTGTTGGGTTAAACTTCCCTCTCCAGAGGCACATGTGTCCTGAGGTCTTCTCCTGCAGCCCCTCCTCAAGCCTTGGTGAGGTTTTGGGAGCACACCTGGTGCTCCCAACTTGTCCTGGCCACGCTGCCCATCCAGCTCCCTGCTCCAACAAGGGAGCCTGCCTGTGCCCAGGGGCTCAGGGTGTAGGGATGTGCTGCTGCAGACCGCTGCATGCTTGACCCAGGGCACCAGTCTGTTTGCCTTTAGACTACAGGGAGACATGGAAGACCCACATGGGGATCCCGAGGAGAATGTGTTGCAAACACATTCCCTGCTCGCAAACAGACATTAAAGCACCCAAGCAGGTGCTTTTGAGTCCCATGGTGCAGCTGGATCAGTGCTGCCAGGGTGAGGGCATGGAGGCGGCAATCCACGTACCATGGGATCCCCCACGGGGCACCGGCAGCTATCGAGCTGATGAGAGGATAACTGGAGGCTCAGCCTGTGCAGGCAGATCCACCTGGTGTCAAGCTCCCCTTTTTGCAATGCGACAGGCTATGGGGGAGATGGCAGGGTGGGGCAGGACCTTGCTTTAGAGGCACCCTGCAGTGGTGGAGCACCAAGACCCAGCTCCCAAAAGGACTTGGTGAAGGGGCAAGGGGATGGGGATAGGTCAGGAGCTGCCAGGAGGGTGCATGCGGGGTGGTAGCCGGTGCCCTGCTGGATGCAGGCTGTGCAGGGGTGGTATGGTGGGGACAGGCAAACTCTGCCCTGATGCCAGGGCTCCCTGGCACAGGGAGCTGAGCCACTGCAGCCCCCCCTTATAAGATGTGGCCACCAGATCTCTGAGGGCACCGGGCCACAGCCAGCATGCAGGACAGGGTCCGGATGCCACGGCCCAGCCCCGTACTGGCTGGCCTCTCATTTGTTCTCATTAAAGGCTGGCAGGGTGTCTAATTAGACGGCGTGAGTGCCAGCGCCCTGCTGACAGACACCTGTGCAGACAGACCTCCTCCTCGGCCTGCCTCATAATTAGCTTGCAGGATGCTGCCGCGCCTCCCGGCAGGACCTGCTCCGGCACCGGGAAACAAAGCTCTTCCTCGCCGGGATGTGGCGCGGCGCCAGGCCCCACCAGCCGCTGCTGAGGCTGGCGGCACGGCTGGAACTGCAGCCCCATGGCATGCAAACCCCGTGGCCATGGCATCCTCAGGGGACATCCCGCTGCATCCTGCTCCCGCGGGTACCACTGGCATCCCAGCCACACGCCGGCACCTCCGGGTGCCCAGTGCACAGGGCAGAGTCACCCTACCATAGGCACCCAGCTTTTGTGCCCCCTTCTTTACCCCAGGGCAGTGCCTCGGGCACCTCAGATCCATGGAGAGAGCGAGCTGTGGCTCTCTGCACCCACCCGTATGCACCCACCCGAGCAGCTCTTGGACAGGGGCACAGCGAGGACGGGGTGCCTTCACAGCCTTGCGAACTGTGCAGGGATAACGAGCCAGCGGCCGCTTTAATTAGATTAATTGGCTCCCATTCGACTCCAGAAGAGCTGTCAGGCTGCAAGTGCGTTCCTGCTGTACCTGGCTAATTACGGCACCGCGGCCGCCACTCTGCACCGCTTATGGCCACAGAGAGCCGGCACCAGGCAGAACCATGCCGGGAAGATGCTGCCGGGCAAGAAGCGCTTGGGGAGGTATGGCTACTAAAATAAATTGCAGAACAAGAGGAAGAGGAGGGTCAGGGAGTCCTGAGGATGCTTCAGGCCCTGGGGAAGGGGCAGAGCTGCAGAAGAGCAAGGGCTGGACCCTGCAAGGAGCTGGAACACAGAGATGGTGTTCAGGGAGCCCAGGAGCAAAGGATGGGGATCAGGGCTGGGAAAGGTGTTGGGTCAGGAGCCAGAAGGATGCGGAGGCAGCAGCCAGAGGACGGGGTGCCCCGGTTGGGGGGATGGCGTCTGGAGCAGCGAGGTGAGCACAGGCGGTGGGGGAAGCTGTGCCTGAGCCCCGGGGGGCGGGTGGTGGGACTGGGCTCTGTCCCTGCTGTCTTCCCCGAGGAAGAGGAGGCAGGCTGATGGCAGTGAGCTGAGCTGGGCAGCCACTGGGCAGGTGAGGCAGGGCCTTTCCCAGCTCTGCCAGGCATGGGCACATTGAGCTGCTGCCTGGCATTGGAGCCGCTCAGAGGTACTGGCTATTTATAAAAGCCACCCACAAGAGAAGCAAGGAGGTGACAGCCTAAAAATAGCCACCTGGGCTGGGGTGGCGAGGCGCCACTTCCCCACAGACTGGAGAGTGGGAGGCAGTACCGGGGGCTATTTTTATCCCTCTTGTCCTCAGCATGTTATTAAAGTGCTGGCCTGCAGTGCCCACTGCAGCTGGAGCTGCAGCCTTTGCCCACGCAGATGGCCTGTGCTCCAGGGCACTGCGTTTTCTTGGAGGCACAACGCACTGATGGCCAACGCTGGGAGTGCAAAAAGGCTGGTGAACAGGAGCTTAGCAGCTCCAGGAGGCAAATAATGTGCCAGACACCCCTACACATCCCCAACAGACACCCCACAACCCCTCTGGGGACCAGGGCTACTGCAGGCGGCTGGTACCCCGAGGATTTGCCCCGCCGTGGGATGCCAGCAGCTCCCCAGGGTGTCTCCCAAGAGAGAGACAGCAACTGTGCACATGGGTTGGAAAGACATAGCTGCACACACGTATGCGCGGAGCATTCAGCTGATCCTACACACTGCCTCGCGACGCAACACCAGTGCATGGCATGGGGATGGGCTGAACCCTGCATGCACTGGGGACAGCCACCCTCTGCAGAGGAGGGGAAGGGCTTGCAGGTATGGGTCGGTACCCCTAAGTGTCCTCTGTGCGTGCCACCTGTACCAGAACTGTCATGGCATCCCAGTGTGGAGGGCACACATTTCCTGCATCCATGGGTGGGGGGTTCATTACACAGCTCAGCAATGAGCCCCTAAGCCCCATCGCAGCTCCCTAGGATACTCCAAGCACCTGTATGGACACTGCAGCCCCCAAAACCCACATGGCCCTATAAGATTCCAACCTGCAAATCTCCTAATCACAAAACAGGTCACCACACATCCCTGAGCGCCAGTGCAATGCCCTGGGATGCCTGCCCAGCCTCTGAGACCCAGCACACATCCTCTGCATACCCACATGTCCCCAGGTGATGCCTGCACAGAGCCCACTCCCCAGCACTGGTCCCTACATGGTGTGGCTGGAGGAGGTGATGGCACTGCCAGGAGGTGGGCAGAGGACAGCAGCTGGGAAAAGGGCAGGGAGGAGAAGAAGGCCGCTGGCTCCATCCTCAGGTGTGCATAGGACACATTCAGCTGGGAGCTTGTTAGCCAAGACATTAGCAGCCCTTGCAAAGAGCTGACGCGGCTGCAGCACACACATCCCCGGGGCTCCCAGGGGAGCCTGCGCTTCGATTCGTGCCGCACACGAGGCCCCCAGAACAGACGCAGCTTGGATGGAGTTATTTTTTTGCTGGTGAATGTTAATCCCGGCTCAGCTAATGCCTCTGCAGTGGCTCATCTGGGCCCCCCTCCAGGCTAACTGCTGCCTGTGCTCGCCAGCAGGCAGGCGAGGGGGGATGAGTGGGGCAGCCTCATCCCATGGCTCATTCTGGGATGCTGCTGTGCCCATGGCAAAGTGCCACGCCAGGGATGGGGGCCGAAGGGAGGAGGGTGGGTGAGCTGCCCATACCCGGCACCTAAGGGGCTGGTGTCCCCCCAGGTCTGCCATACATGGGGGGACACCCTCAGCATGGGGCCAAGGGGGTGTCCCTGGGGCTTCCCTGTACCCATGGGGATGGTGGGGTTGGTTGTCAGTGGTGGGGCAGAGGGGGACTGGTACCCCCAGCTCTGGTCCTGCAGAGGTGGTAGGAGCGGAGAAAGGGCTTCCCCAGCTGGTGAGGAGGATGTAATTGTACGGTACAGATTGAGGCTGTCAGGCATCCCTCCGTCAGTGCATCCCGGGGCGCCTTCACCATAAATAATAAATAACAGCCCGAAGAGGAGGGGATTAACAAGGACAGGCGAGGCAGTTATTTCCTAATTGATGGTTTTGCATTCCTGCGGAGGCTGGAACCGCAGCCACCCTGATGCCATCGTGGGGAGCAGGTGCCTCCTCCCCATGGCTTTGCTGGGGAAAAGCAGGCAGGGGAAACACAGGCAGGTCCGGGGCAGAGTGGGCAGCTGGAGCACAGTACAGCCAGGCAGAGGGGCAGCAGCAGCCCCATCCCACAGGACCCACCATCCTCTGACAGGGGAAAGCCTTGGGGTCCAGCTGGGGCTCAATGCTTTTCCTCTCATCCTCTAACTTCATTTCTACTAAACCTTTAGAGGAGGGACCAAAATTCCAGCATACTGCCCCATCCTGTGCTCAGAAAGGCTGGGATGCAGGTTGTTCCACCTCCTGCTTTGCCCAGTTTTTGGAGCATCTCAGCTGGGCAGGAAAGGGGAGCAGGATGGGGTTCCTAGGCAGCCCAGACAGATTGAATTTCCACGTGGGTTTAGCTGAGCTAAAACCAGCTCTGGGAGGAGGCTGGGCCAGTTTCAGAGATATAATTATGTATAAAAAAAGCTTGGCTTTGTCCCTGTGGGGAGGAGCAGTGTCCAGTTCTGCCACTTGGGATGTGCCGGGACCCGACAGGACCATGCCAGCCTTTGGGGACCCCAGACCCTGGCTTGGTCATGGTGGGGGTCTTTCCCCTCCGCCCAGCCAACCTACGGGACAGGGAGATGCCCGGCCACTGCTGTACACAAGGCTGGTGGCCCGCTCCTGCAGCATGGCCTGGTTCCTGTCCCGGATTACCCTCTCCCCACTGACGGGAGGGGGAAGAGCTTGCTGAGTGCCAGATGGTGCCATTTAATTTTTTTTTCTGGGTGAGGCTTGAATCTGTTTGTGCCTATGAGCAGGACCCCAGGAGACTGATGCAGGCAGTGCCGGGCTGAAAGCCCTCCTGCCTTCGGGCACAGCTATTTCTCATCCAGAAACAGGACCTTTGCAGTGAAGACCATTCCCCAAAGCATCTTCCAAGGCTTTTCCTCACTTAGCAAACATCCGTCACTGCATGGGGCAGGGCAAGCGTGGTGACCCCAGCCCCTTTCGGGGTGATTTTACCCAGCAATTCAGGCTTCCCCTGCCTGTAGCCCTGCCAGCTTGCCTGCCTTTCCCAAGAGCCGAGGAACCGGGTCGGCTTGAGGGACCCGAGGAAGAGAGGGTGAGAAAGACAGGGAGATGTCCGCAGAGGCAACGCTTTCCCCAGTGCTGGGGCAGCAGCGCAGGTGCTGCCTGCCAGATTGCTGCCCGTGGCCTCCACTCAGCTCGCAATTATCTGGGGTAATGGCAGGGGAGGGTGACCCAGATAGTGCGGGGAGGAGGATAATAAGGAAGATGTAAGTGAGGCTTTGGGAATGGGAAATGGGCGGGGGGGGGACGACAAGAGAGAGAGGAGGAGAGCTCCAGGATGAACCCTGAGCTGGGAGGTTGACCCGGCACAGCCAAGGGCATCCCTGTGGCGCACGTCATCCCTAATCCAGGCAATACACCCCTTGGTAATCTAAAATGTCCCCTCCCAGATCTATGGCCCTGTATGGTTTGGGGTGGAAAAAGGGATAGGCAGAGGACAGGACTGGCAGCAGTGCCTTCCAAATAAAATCTTCCTTCCCCAGTGAGCGCTCCTTGCTGGGATTAGCAGAGAGGCTCAGAGAAAGCCGTGCTGGAGGGACTGCACATCGCCACGCTGCCGTAGAAAGCTCTGCTTGGCTCACAGAAGGGATGCAGCTCTCAGCATGGGGCCATCCGCTGTCCCCAGGGCCGGGTGTCACACCGCTACTGGGACTTTGCTGGAGGGCACCTTGCAGGAGAGCACCTGCAGGTCAGCAAAGAGGGGACCGGGGCTCCCGCCCTCGCGGAGCACCTTTCCTCTTTGCAAAGGGTCCACGCAGCAATTCTGCAACCCAACCAGCACACACCAAGCGATATCTCATTATAAATCTCTCAGACCTCTCCCATCATCCCTTCTCCACAAAGAGCTGAGGAAGCAGAGGTCTGAGCCAGCGCTCGTCCATCACCACACAGAGGTGTCCCCACGCTGCTGCCACCTGCTCCGGCCACCTTGGCAATCTGCTGTGGCCACTTCCCTGGGGGAAATGCCACCTGTTTGCGGCCTCTGGGCTGCAGCTCCTCTCCGTGACTCAGTTTCCCCTCTGGCCCACCCTAGGCTGGGGGAGATCTCGCCTCTCTCCTCTCCAGTTGGGCTTTGAGGCTGATTTTCTGAGTCCAGCAATGAAGAGGTACAAAAGTGGGGATCGCCTGTCCAAGCATGACACTGATGACTTGCTAGCAGTGCAGGGCTCTTCATTTAAAATAAAGGAAGCTGGGAATGGTGTGGGATCAGGCCAGCACTCCCAGATCCCATGGTGGGAGGACAACCCCTGAGCTGCCCCCTGCCAAGAATGCTTGTCCCCAGCCTAGTGGCCAGCCACACTTGAAGTAAAAGCCAAGGGTCTTTGTCCCAGCACAGTGAGCACGTCCTGGTGGTGACATGCCATGGCACACAGCAAGGGTTCAGGTTCGGCGGGTGCTTGAGTAGACAGGGTCTCATTTGAGGCTTTATTTGGAGGAGTGGTGTCTGCCCCGATCCTGCAGCGGGTGCAGGAGGAGCAGTCCCGGGGAGGGGAGCTGCAGAAAAGGGACCTTCTGCTCCATCAGTGGGTGCTGCTGTGAGGGTGTCGCTGGGTGACCTCACATGAGCATTTTGGCCAGGAGGGTGTTTGCTGGCAGAGCAGAGCATCACTCTGAGCACCACCAAGGACCCAGGGAACCAGACCCAGCAGAGCAGCACCAGCGTTTCCAAGCAATCTGGCCTCACCATCTCATGATATTTTAAGTGGCAGAAAAGAAAATAAAACAGACAAGGGAGGGTGGGAGAGACGATGTGCTGGAGGGAGGGGAGGAGCTGCCCCCCTTCTCTCCCACGCAGCCCCATGGCTTCGGGAGACAGGGTGGGCTGGGGTGATGCTGGTGGGGGGCTGGGTCGCAGGGCTTTTGCAGGCTGGGTTTCGAAGGGGAGGCTCACTGGTGAAGGGAGCACGATGTCTTCCGTGACAGGCTCAAACGTGACTCAACGTCACCTACTTTCCACCACAACGACTTCTGCTGCTTCTTCTTCTCTGTGCAAATCTGGGGCTTAGAGTGCTCGAAATGTGGCTGTGGAGGGGGGCTAAGGGGAGGACGCCGTGAGGAGGAGGAGGAGGATGCGCTTCTTCCTCCTTTGCTCCCCTCCTGAGCTGTCCCTGAGGGTGCCTCCGCCCTGGGAAAGGGAGCACCGAGAGCCCTGCAAAGCCACTCTTTCATTAATTGAATATTCAATTTTCAAAATAACCTTGAGGAACTAAATGAAGAGGCTGGGAAGAGATAGCTAATTGTCAGCTGCACCTGCTCGGCACACAACCACAAAAATGCTGCTTCTAGCTTCCTTCCAGCCCACTCACACAATTTTTTTTTTTTCCCAAGCCGTTACGTCAATGCAGAGGGCATGGCAGCCTTGCAGGGCACAACAAGCACACAGGGCCCCAGTGCGTGGGGTGCAATAGGGGGACTGGGGCTGTAAAAGCTGGTGAGTGGCTTGCCTGGCCCTGGGTGATGCTTTTTTGAAGGGTGGGGAGAGTGGGGTGGGATGTGCATGGAGATACGGCCCCATGAGGAGCGCAGGCTGCGGTGCATGCGGGTTCTGCATCTTGGGGTGGCCACAGTGCTGGTGCCCACCAGTTTCGGGTGTCCCTGGACTGTGCTGCCCCGTGGGGCAGTGTAGGGGGGATGCAACGGGCTGCATGGGCTGGCAGGGACCAGGGTATCCTGCACCCGTGCACGGGAGCTGTGTGTGTCCCCATGCAACAGCCCAGACTCTGCAACCAGCATCACCAGGCCAAATCTGGGGCTCTGTGCTTTCGCTCAGCACCTGGCCCCACTCCACGACTGCCCATAGTGCTGATGCTGGCTTCTCCCTCCTTCCTTTGGGCATCCCCCTGTTCCTGCACCAGAGCCACAACGTGTGCCTGCCCTCACCCTGGAAAAGCCCTGGCGTGCCTCTGTGCCGGCTGCCCCTGTCCATGCGCCGTTTTACCCAGCAGGAGCAGCAGGATTTGTTCTTCCCGGGGGTGCTGAGACCCCCAGCCTGGGCATCCCGGGGAAGAGGGTGTCCTGCACACCCGAGCTGGGAGCTGCAGGTGCAGGTAGCAGCACAGGGCAATTCTGCAGCCACTGCATTGCTGCCTGCCTGCACGAGGGGCAGGCAGGGCTCTGCTTCTACCATGGCAGGGAGCAGGCAGCATCCTGCAGGAAGGGACCTCGCCACGGGGGCAGCTGGACTGGGCCATATGCTGCCTTTCACCAGCACTGGCCGGGCCCGTGTCTCCGAATCGCTTGCTGCCTCCACACTTGGCTGCATTAATAATCAGCCGGCTGATGGGGAAGGATTTACCAGCTGTTTTTCATGACTCCATTGGCCTCAGATAAATCAGGGAGGGGGTGTCGCATGGCGTTTGCCAGGGGCCTGATGGATGGTGCCGAGCGAGCGGATCGCTCACACGCTGACACTTACAGACTCTGTCAGGTTGGTGGAGAGCGCAGGATTAATGGCCCCAATCAAGTGGGAAAGAATCGCTGGGGTGGTACCCAGCCCACCCCCCGCTGCAGCAGCATGGCCGCCCCAGCCCTGCCCCACGCAGGGGCTGCCGGTGGGGCCCCCTCCCCTTCCGCAGCCTCCTCGCTGGCCGGACTGGTGCGGGCAGCTCCCCCAGCCCTGGCTGCAGGATGGAGATTAGCTCTAAAGAGCTGAGCACACACAATATTTCCAAAGCAATTGCAAGCGAAGCAAGGAGCAGCTGTGGGCTGAGCAGCCTGCCTCCCTCAATACTGGCAACATCTGGACGCAGCAGCTGCGCCGGCAAGCGAAACCTGTTCGGGGCAAGGGGGAAGGGCACGGGACCCCGTCGCTCGGCATGGTGTGTGCTGCCGGGCTGGTGATGAGAAACCTGCCGCCAGCTTCAGGTCTCTGCTTGCAGGATAATTCTCCTGAGGCAGCATCCCCTCCCTGTGCTGTAGGGCAGGGTGCTGGGGGCCCCCCGTCGTGTACCCACCGCTCTGAGAGGGCACTTGTCCCAATCCCCTGGGGTGTGGGGGTAGCCTTTGCTCTGGGACCATGGCACATTGCAGAGTGCTGCCCCCACTCAGCTTGTTTGTGGTCCCTGTTGTGTAGGACCCCCCCTGTGGCATGGGCGCTGGGGAGCATGGGTGCCCCAGGAAGGGCTGGATACCTCAGTGGGGAGCCCAGCTCTGCTCTGACCATCTCGGTAGCATTGCTAGAGCTGGAGCATATTTTAAAGGAGAGCTTTCAAGTGAATGAAAACCTGAGGGGGCTGTAGCTCAGGGTTGCAGTTGGCTACTGGGGGCTGTGGTAACCCACTCCTGGGAGCAGGGGAGGCCCCGGAAAGCAGGGTCCCCAGCAGACCCCTCCCTGCCCATGGGGGTCTGCCGTCCCCTTGCGCTGCTACCTGGCCCAGCGCTGACACACACCTCACTGCATGTGCGCTGCCCTGCTGCACACACAGTCCCACTGCACGTACAGCCCCACTGCACACACACACACAGCCCTGTGTGCACGCTACAGCCCCAATGCACGTGCCCCCCCCCCCCCCCCCCAGAGCACCCCTGGAAACACATAGCAGCACAAAGATGTGTGCATGCATAGCCCGTGTCACCCTGCCACTGCCCCCAGCACACTCTGCCCACCCAACCCCCCTGTACCACCCACCTTCTGGCTTCATCACGCGAGGCTCCATGGGCCACGTGAGAACCATGGGAGCAGAGGGATGGGCTGAGCATGGTGGCACCAAGGGCCGAGGGCACTCAGCAGCCCTGTTGGCACTCGGTCCCTGGTGCAAGGGAGAGCTCGTGCACGCCAGGGACGCTGTGCAAGCATGCCACTGCAGATGTGACCGCACATCCCGGCCACAGCCCTTTTGTGTCAGTGCTGGTGGGACCGTGCAGCAGTGTCAGGTGCCAGCGAGGCTCAGCATGTCCCGGAGCATTGCTGGGACCTCCCTGGCCTCTCTCCTCCTGGCCAAGAAGATGAGGGAGCCAAGGGCTTTGTCCTGTTAGTGGGAATACTGAAATGTAAGCACTGGGTGCCTGGTGCTACCTCCACACGGCCATGGGGATGGGCAGAGCAAGCTTCTGGCACACAGGGTGCTTCTTCCGTGTCCCTCCACCCAGGCCTGGCCTCGGGATGGGGCATTGGGGGGCAGCCCCACATCCCCACTGAGCCCCACTGCTCTCGTGGGGACAGTCCCTTAGGGTCCTGAGGCCAAGCGACCTTCTCCTAGTGACAGCCCTCCTGTTCATGCCAGTCATGCCAAGAAAAAGCATGGCAGCAGGGCCCGGGCACGCTTCACAGGACTTCCAGCAAACACCTTTTTGAAGCCAAAACAAATGAATTATTCCATTTAATTTGGGGGCATGAGCAGCAGCACAGGCGGCAGCGCTGCCTCTCCCAGCGCAGCAGCTCCCGGCTCCGTGGTGCCCCGCAGCACCCCGTTCACAGGGCTCGGGGTCGGTGCATGCTGCAAAGACTCTGTCTGTGCCGGTGGGACCTGCCACCCCTCCAGGCTGTGATGATGGCTGCGTGGGTGCAAAGCAGGGCAGGACAGGAGGTGGAGGCGAGCCTTTTGCCCAGCCATCCCGGAGAGGAACAGGGTGCTGCAAGGGGACAGCTTCAAGCAGGCAGCCCCATGCCCACCCATGGGTGTTCAGCTGGGCAGCAGCTCCCCGTGGGGCTGGGGGGACAGGCTGCAGCTCCTCAGTGTCCCCAGCTGCGGGCAAACAGTGCCAGCCCTTGGAGAGATGGGCTGAAGGAGGGCACAGGCTGTGCCCAGGTCAGTGCAGCCTTCCCTGGAGAGGGCAGCCGGGTACACTGCCCAGGTGAGCTCCTGGCCGGGCTCACGCCGGGCGGCTTTGATCTCCCTCCCCTGTCTGCTCCAAGTGGATATGCCCAGCTCTAATTGCCGCTGCCTCTTTGCTCTGCGCAGGGCCTGGTGAAATATTTACACCGCTCTCCCCTTTGAAGTCTGATGTGATCGCCAGCCCAGCTCACGGCAGCTTGCTCCCCTCTCTGCTCAGCGCTTTGCAGGCACTGAGCTCAGCCCCATTGCACCCATCCCTGCTGTGGGGAAGGGCTCGTGGCCGGGACAAGCCACGCTACCCCCCACCGAGCCCACCAGCCTTGCTCCTTGCCTCCCACGCTGCTCAGCCTCCTGGCACGGGGTGAAAAGGATGCCACGGTGCAACCCAGAGGTTTCTTCCATCCTTGGAGTGATGCCTAGCTGGATGTGCCTGTATCTGCAGACAAGCATCCCTGCTGCATCTCAGTGCTTTCTGTGCCGTGGTCCCCTCATGCCCTCGTCCCACGGTGGTGGCGATCGGCCCCGGGCTCCGCAGCGAGCTGGGAAACACGCAACTGTGTGCTGGCTGGCTGGGGAAGCCGTGGCCCGTGCTGTCAGTCCGGCTGCCGCTCCAGCAGCAAGGCTAACAAAGTGGAAAATGGGAGCTCGCTGCGGGTTGCTGAGCTGGAAACGGAGCCACCTCCCGCTCCCTCCGAAGGCAGCGTGGGGGCAGCCCCGGGCGGCGAGCGAGGTGCCGCTCCCTGCCTGCCATGCGTCGCTCTCTGCCCTGGCCACGGCCCATTTGCTGCTGGCTGTGCCGTGAGGTAGCGGCCATCCTTGTCCCTGGAGTGCCACGAAGAGGAAATTTGCTACCAGGAGTGGTCCTGGCGCTGCCGCCCACACCTGAGCGCGGGAACGGGGTCTGACGTGTTCTGGGTGCACCGTCCGTGGTGCGGTGCAGGGGCCGTGCAGCAGACCCTGGATGTGCCTTGCACGTACCGCCACGTGTTGGGCAGCCTCCCTGCTGCAGGGCTGACTGGAAGCCATGTCCTCGCAGCGGGAAATCCTCCACCTTCCCTCTCCCCAGGCACAGGGGGGATTTTGCTGAGCCTGGATGCTCTCCGTGAAAGCCTCACCTCTCTCTTTGCAAAGCCTGATGGTCTTTGCAGAGCCACCAAGCACACACTGACATGGTGCGGACAGGTTGCTCCTGCTTGTTGCGGCTTTGGCTCTGCTTTGGTGCAGGCACCTTTGGGGCTGGCCAGCCATGTCCCCAAGCTCCCCTTTAGCTCCAAGTCCCTGACAGGGCTATTTCTGCTGAAACACCATCTCCCTCTTCAGCAAGAAGGAAAATTTGGATCGCCAGGAAGCTGGATTTGGCAGATGCTGGCTCTGCCAGCATGGAGACCCTTGCCTTCTCTGGGGGCCCAGTGCTGCCTACAAACATGAGAACCAGCCTCCTCTGCCCTGGGAGCCTCAGTGATGCTCTTCATGGTGGGGGGGGAATCTCCCCTGCTCTTGGTTCACATCAGAAAACACAAATGGAGACCCCCCCCATTCATTTGGGGTGCATTGGCTGTACTTGGGGGCAGTGCTGGTGCGGGGCAGAGGGTGGCCATGGCTTCACCAGCCCTCTGGCATGCTGCAATGAGGGGGTATTCCCAGCCTCATCCCATGAGCTCAAGCCTCTAGATTTTGGGGGCTCTCCCAGTACCTCCTTCCAGCCTCCCCTGGGGTGCAGGAGGCTCCTTCCAGCCCTGAATCCCCCCAGGGGTGGGGAGGACATCCTGTGCAGGGTCAGGCATGGAGTGGGAGAGCTGCTAATTGCAGTCCTCTGGCATCTGAGAGGAGCAAAACTCCCTGATTTATGGGTTGGCGGCAATAAAGCTTCGCATCACTGCAAAGGGAATTCACCCGCCTCCAAAACAAGGTTAAATAAATAGCTAATAGGAGCGCTTAGTAATCCTGCAGCACACACACACATGGGGCGGCATTCGCCTTGTGCCACGCTCGCAGTGACACGGTGGCACAAGCAGCTGCATCCAGTGTCACTTCACCCCCTCAGTGATGTGCACATGCAGGGATGTACACACAGCGATGCACCCAGACCCGTGGGGATGCCCGTACACGCAGTGACACCCCCAGTCACACGGGCACCCTGTACCCTGTGCAGGTGGCAGGGGTCCCCCAGTCCCCCCGTGCCAACGTGCAGGCAGCAGCAGCCCAGCGTGCTCGCCTTTGGCTTCTTTTAAAAGACCAGCAGTGATGCTTTTGTGAGAGCCCCGTAAGAGCCTGGATCAGCAGTGGCTGGAGATGTTACGGGATGACTGAAAAGCATCTGCAAAGATCCTGCCAGCCACGTGTCGAATGTAATGTTGGGGACGCAGAGCCGCGACGGAGCTGTTCTGCCTGAGGCAAGATGCCGGCTGGTGTCCCGGGGGCGAAGAGCTGAGCAGCGGCACGGTACAGTGCATGGCAGCAGCGGCTCCCAGCTCTGGCTCTGGTTAGCCCCAGCTCTGGACACATCTCCTGGGGACGGGGTGGCGATGGCCCGGTGCTGTCCCATCCATATGGGGATGAAGCGGGCGGACACACGGAAGGATGCTGCCGGGGTTGGCATGCCTCCGCAAATCATCGGCTGCTCGACCCTGCCTGGTGTTATGCAGCACCGCTGCTGCCTGCTCGGTGCCTGGGGCTGCAGCAGCAAGATTTTGTGAGAAAAGGAAATTACCTGCACGGTGGGGGGCTTTACAGAGCATCCCAGCCCTGCAGCAGCATTGCTGGGGGGGGGCAACCCTTGAAATCTCTGTCTCCGGATCAGCTTGGCCAGCTTCAGCCAGCTCCTAGCCCTGGCGGGGGAACACCAGCCTGTGCCTGCCAGCAGGACCTGAGGCACCCATAGGAGCCGTCCCAAAGGAAGCAAAAGGTGCCCTGGGGAGATGCCAGCCTGAGCAGGAGAGCGTGCAGGGCAGAAAGCCAGGCTGGTGCAGCTGCACATCGGCAGGGTGCTGGAGGGGGAAGGAGGAGGGCGGCACGCTGTGGCGTGCACCTCCGAGCCGGCTCCGGAGGCCCGGCAAGCATCTCTGCTGGCTGTGCATGAAGAGCTTTCCCATCAGGCTGGGAGCGCTGGCTCATTTTTAGACCTTTTGTTCTCTGTATAAATCCATCTCTGGGAGCGAGCGCAGTCGATTGATTTTGTGCTGCGCTGGTGCTGGCAGCCACCTGCTTGTGCTCCGTGAGCAGGGACTCCGCACCCGCTGCCGTGCCTGAAAAACCCTCCGGCACCTGGGGAGGTGGCAGGCAGGGGTTGGGGGACTTGTGGGACCTCTGCGCTGGCACCCGAGTGGGCTGGCATGACCTGCAAAGCGGGCTGCTCCCTGGGATGGACAGAAGAGAGGGGAGAGGGGGTGGGAAGGAAGGGTTGAGGGTTTATATGCAGGAATGGGGGTATGGATGATTCCCATATCTGCAGCTGAGCCACACTGTATGGAGAAAGCAAGTGTTCCCCAGCAGAGAGGAGGGAGAAGGGACTAGGAGTGACAACTTCCCTGAGCTGCAGCTGGAGACAGGGATCAGCTCCTGGAGCTGGCTGGGAGCCGTGGGCTGGGCAGGATGGGGATGGTGCTGAGCAATGCAGGAGAGGGACTGCAGGTGACCTGTCCGGGCAGGACAAGGATGCTGTCCTCCCTCATCTAGGGCTACCACCCAGCTCAGCATCCAGCTCCCACCTCCTTTGGCCCCATGGGTGACGGTACCCGGCGGGCAGCACAAGGCAGGTGAGACCCCGGTGACATTTACACTGCGCAAAAGGCTGTATCAATAAAGGCGGGTGCACGGCTCCGCGGTGAACATCGAGGTGCTGCCGGGGAGCTTTCCCCCCGTAATTGCGGTGTGTTTGCTGCACTCCCGCTTTGCCATGGCAACGCTTTCCTGGCGCGTGAATGTGCCTCGCAGCACATATTGTTTCGGAAAGGTCACCGCCGAGTGTTGGTGGGCTCGGCAGAGTGCGCTGCTTTTATTTCTACATATTTATGAAGGGGGAGATGGAAGGTAATTACAGCCCCTTCTTGAGAATTAATCTCATGATGGACCAGTGTGTTGCTGGGGATGAGCCCTCCAGGGTAGATGTGAGTGTCTGAGCCTGGCTGCAGGCAGACGTTGCGGCTGGGCGCAGCGCTGCAGGCAAACTGGGCACTGTCACACGCCGGGCACCAGGCACGCAATGGCATGGCAGTGGGGTGCAGCGCTGTGGGGCACCCTGGGGTGTGGGACAGCACGTGGGGCATCATGTGGGATCGTGGGGCACTGTGGGTTACCATGGGATGGAGCACCGTGGGGTACCACAGCATGTGGCGTCGTGGGTTACCGTGGGACAAGGACAGCCACAGGCAGTACCAAACACCAGCCCTGCACTCCCGGCTTGCCTGCAGCTGGGAATTAAAGATGACCCAATACAGCATTGCCTGGATGGGTGGCAGTGCCACGGGTGCCTGTTTCCCCAGGGACCCGGTGACTCCCTCCCTGTCCCCAGGGTGGACCTGGCAGAGCCTTGGCTCCCGGCACAGGCATTACCAGGGGTGGAGCGGCATTCCTGTGCCTGCTGCCATCCCAGCGCTGCCAAAACAGGACCTGATCAGGCTTGGGAGGGATATCCCAGCCCAAACCAAAGTGTCACCCAGGCTTGGGAGGCAGCCTGCCCCATGCAGGCATGGCTCTGGGTCAGGGAGCTCAGCACCAATCCTGCCAGCCCAGCACGACTGCTGATGTTCAGGTGCCCATCTGGGGAGGAGGGCAAGGAGAAGAGGCCTGCCTCTCTGCCAAGGTCCTCACATTCCCTTTTCCAGGATCCCCTCTGTGCCCCCCCCAGCCTCCCTAGCACCGGGGGAGCCTTCGGGGTTAAATATTCAGGAGCACTCGCTGTGCACATTTTGTAAAGATCAAGCGGGCTTCCAGGTCTTCCAGAGTTACTCACAATTCACTTCCCCTGCTGCTGGGGATGCAAGCGCGCGCCTTAATTAGTTTGCAAAATGATACATTTTTAAAGTCATTATTTCTGGACACGTTCAAAGTTACAGCATTTACTCTGCTCCAGTTGCGCAGGCAGCCACCCTGGCGTGCTCCCCCCCTCAGGAACCTGCACCCCACCTGGGTGTCATGGAGGGGGGTCACCCCACAGGGATGGGACACGTGAAGAGTAAGATGGGGGACATGGGGGGGCTGTGGCGATCGAGTACACGGACACCCCTGTCTCCTCCCTGCCCTACTGCAGGTCTCTGCATGGTCTGGGGGTCCCTGGGGACACTGATCCCTGTCCTGCCTGGGGCCATTGAGAGATGCTGATCGCTGTCCTGCCTGGGGACATGGGGGCACTGATCCCTGCCCTGCCTGGGGCATGTGGGACATGATCCCTGCCCTGCCTGGGGACATGAGGACTCTGATCTGTGCCCTGCCTGGAGGCAGTGCAGGCAGCGCAGGCATCACAGCAGCAGCTCACATCCCCCTTGGCATTGCTGCACAGGCAGGTGCAGAGAGGCAGGGCCCCAAGCACTCCCCCAGAGCTGGCGTGCCCACCAGCAGCTGCCCCACGGTAATTGTGGGTCTGCGTGCACTTAATCACAGCCTTCGGAGCAGGCAGAGCAGCAGCTGGAAAGTGCCATGGAAACCACCCCAGCGCTGTACCCCAGGGCCAGGCGACAGGCTCCTGGTACCCATTTGGGGCTGCACCTCCCATGCCTGGCTCTGCCCCTGGCTCCACTGCTTGGGCTCTGCCACCAGCCCTTCCCCTTCTCCTCTGCATCTCACCCTGCCCAGCCCGCTGCCTACTGCATCCCTTCCCACCACACCATCCCACTTTCCCAGCGCAGCATCCCTGCTCCCAGCTCCTCTCCACCCTCCAGTGTCCCCTCTCTTCTCCTGCCCCTCCCCTATTCCAACCCCTGGTTCCTGCTTGGGAACACACAGTATTTTTTCATGTTTCAAGAGATATTTCGGCTCTGAGAGGACAGGGGCTTTCCACTGAAATACAGGGCACTGGGGCTTTGATACATCAGCTGGGAACGAGATTTGGCATAGAAATTTGGGGACTGGCAATGCATACAATGCACCACCCCGATGCCCTGATGTGCTGCCCTCCTCCTGCTCCTGCCACACATGACCTTGCTGTGCCACCTGCATGTGTCCCAAGCCTGTCCCAAGTCCTCACCTTCCATCCAGATGTGGGCAGCTGCCCCTTGGCCACGAGCTTTCTGCTGGCAGGTTTGCCCTGTGGTGGGCTCTGCCTGTGAGCTTCCACATGGCCTCGGGACCTGCATCCAGGGGGGAGCCCGGCGGGAGACCAGGCACCCATCATGCCCATCTGGGTACTGGGTGATCGCTGATTCCTGCAGACTCACCTCTGTGCTGTGAGACATGATGTACCTGGGGTAGGTGCCCCAACTCTACCCCATGCTGCAGGAACCCCATGGGGCTGAGGTGGTGGACGTGGGAGCCAGGTCCCTGTCTGGAGCTGCAGGCGGGGGTGAGGGTGCTGGCAGGGAGGGCAGGGCAGGCAGACAATCCTGGGGACTGCCACCTTTTCCCTTCCCACTGCTTGCGTTGGCCAGTGAAGGGATCCTGGGGAAGGGGAGCAAACCAGCATGTGCAGCAGGTTGAGGGAGGTGATTCTGCTCCTCTACTCCCCTCTCATGAGACCCCACCTGCAGTACTGTGCTCAGCTCTGGGGCCCCCAACATGAGAAGGACACAGACCTGTTGGAGCGAGTCCAGAGGAGGGCCATGAAGATGATCAGAGGGCTGGAGCACCTCTCCTATGAAGACAGGCTGAGGGAGTCAGGGTTGTTCAGCGTGGAGAAGAGAAGGCTCTGGGGAGACCTTATAGCAGCCTTCTGGTACCTAAAGGGGGCCTAGAGGAAAGCCAGAGAGGGACTTTTTACAAGGGCAGGTAGTGATAGGACAAGGGGTAATGGCTTTAAACTGAAAGAAGGTAGATTTAGGTTAGATGTAAGGACGAAGTTCTTTACTGTGATGGTGGTAAGGCACTGGGACAGGTTGTCCAGAGAGGCAGTGGATGCCCCTTCCCTGGCAGTGTTCAAGGCCAGGTTGGATGGGGCTTTG
The DNA here is from genome assembly GCF_964188355.1 of Buteo buteo. Taxonomy (NCBI): domain Eukaryota; kingdom Metazoa; phylum Chordata; class Aves; order Accipitriformes; family Accipitridae; genus Buteo; species Buteo buteo. The sequence continues at coordinate 20,717,444 of NC_134194.1, read as the reverse complement.
AGCAACCTGGTCTAGTGGAAGGTGTCCCTGCCCATGGCAGGGGAGTGGAACTAGATGATCTTTAAGGCCCCTTACAACCCAAACCATTCTATGACTCTATGATTATAGCCAGCTCACCTGCCTTCCCTCCAGCCTAGGGAGGGTACTTGGGTGCTTCCACATCCTTGCCATCTGTAACCCCATAGAGGGTATCCCCACGCATGGTCAACAAGGTGGGAGTGCAAGAATCATGTGCTAGGTGCTAACAAACACTGGATCTCTGTGGGAAGCCCTTCTGCATGGGTTGTTTCTGGTGTCTGTGACCTGGGAGACACCAGTGGTGTGGCCAACTGATTCAGCAGTCCAAGTGAGCAGAGGATGACACATCTTGCTCATGGCAGGCTTTGGGATCAAACCATACCTGGGTAGACACAGAGGGAGAGAGTGACCTGGAAGGGTGGTGAGTAGAACACAGACCATCTCATTGCAGACCCAGGGGAGATGACGACCTGGAAGGGTGGTGGGTAGCAGAGCTTGCCTGCCATTGCCACTTGGCTACTCAACATCCGTGCAGGGCGCCTGGGAGATGCCCGGGCTCCAATATACACCCCAAAGTTGGACAGCTCTATCAGCACTGGTGGCAAGTGGGGAGGCCTGTGCTCTCGTGAGTTTGCTGGGGGGGGCTTGGGCTGCATTCCTTCTCTCAGCAGCTTCCAGCAGGAGCACCCCAGTGCTGTCACTGCCTGGACACCTTAGTGTGGCTCCGGAGGGATACAGGTAGGTGAAGCCCATCACGTGGGGGCTCTCTTCTCCCACGGATTTGGGTCCCCGCACCGCTGCATGCTGTCTTGGACCTGGCTTTGTCAGGACGTGCAAGCTGGGGTGCAGAGTGAGGTGCTCCAGGAAGGCTCTGCAGCCAAATCGCTAAACTGCCTGCCTTGAGATGGAGAGATAACTCAGGTGCCTCCAGGCCCTTGGTTCATTATCTCGCCTGTATGTTCATTAATCAACAATTCTTATGTAAACAGACACATCCCCAACCCTCTGCTTCCCATCACCCTGGCAACAGCACAGCAGAGCCGACCCTCCTCTTAGGATGTGCTCTGGGCTCCCACCCGCTCCGCAGCCCTGCTGTAACTTTCTGCCTGCTCCCTTCGCTCCCACACCTTTCCATCCCACAGGGCTTGAATGACCGAGTGCCTTTGTCTTCAGGCTCCTCTTGCACAGCATTGGATCCTGGACTTCCCAATCTCCAGCAGCTGCTGAGTCTAGGAGTGGGGAAGCAGCAGCTTTACAGGGACTGGACGTGGCTGCTGTCCACCCAGGCTGGTGCATGGCCAGGACCCGGTGAACACAGTCCACGAGGATGAGTGCTGGCTACAGGCGTCATGACAAGGGCCAGCCAGACTCCCTGCAATGCTGCAAAAGCCAAAGCTGGGCTCACACCGTGCTGTGGGTCAAATGGGGGGTGGGCAGCCACCCATGCCGGGGTCCAGCTGAGCTGTATGGGGTGTGGTGTGGGCCAGGGCAGGGAGAGGCGATGGATGTCTGGGGAGGGGTTCAGAGGTGCCTGCCCTATTCCAGTTCAGATAGTTTCTCTGGGAAGCTCTTGCAATGCAATGAGCAGATATCCCATCCTGCCGACTCCATCAGGACCCTCTGACAGGGAAAGAACAAGTCCTGGAGCTCCCTCAGGCTCCAGCCAGGAGCTGCCAGAGGAGTGTGCTGCAGGCAGGCGACCGCTGCCGCCCCAGGGGCTGCCCCACAGCAGGACTTCTCTGGTGTGGAGGAGAAAAGCCCCGTGTGGAAGCCGAGGGAAGTTGGAGGAGCCCAAGTGATTTAAGGTTGAAGGGAAATGTTAAAGACAGCAGGAAAAGCAAACATTAGTGGTAGCCATGCGGCTAAGGGGAATAGGAAGGGCTTTTACAAATATATCAAGGGGAAAAGGAAATACTGGAGAGTCAAGACAAAGTAGGCCCATTAATAAATGAGGAAGGATATTAAATTAATGATGATTCTCAAATGGCTGAGTTAGTGAACTACTTATTGAGATCTGCCTTTAACAAGAACAACAAGTAAAAGTGGCTGAGACAATCAGAAAGCAACAGAGGATGCTGAAATTGTCCTAGATGGAGCAAGGGGAAGAGGACCCCCTGGCTGGTGAGTGCCTGGGGCTGAGCAGCGCTAGCAGAGCCCACCCCATCGGTCTCTTCCCTGGCATGAGCAGAGGGAATGAGATCCATGATAAGCTGCAGTGTCTGGAGCACTCCAATGCTTGTCAAAAGGCCCAGAGAAAATAAGGGGTCCAGGGTGGACCATGGCTTCTTGTCTTGGAGCAGGACAGGACCATGGAGGAGCTGGAAGGGAGAGTCCCGAGAGCCCCACGTGCTGCCCAGGCTCGGGAGCGCAGCCCATGTTGCACGGATCCAGCACCAGTCGGGAGGCTTTGGGACAGCTGCGGAATAGCAAATATGGAGCCTGTATTTAAAAAGGAGGAGAAAGAGGTCCAGCTAGCTGGGCCTCAGTCCTCTTAGTTCATTAAAGTTTGTCCTTGTAAAATAAGAGCCTATGCCACTGACCTGCCTCTGTTTATCCTCCCATTTTATTTGCACTGAATCAAATAGTGACTGCTAAGCCCAAGGTTGCTCCTGCACCCAGCTCTCCTCCACTCAGAGGAAAAGCTCTGGGAAGGAAATTTTTTGTCCCTCTGGGAAGTCTGAGAAATCCCCAAAGACCCTTCAGCTGCTGCTAGCTGGAAAGGGCTGGTCGGACTCCCAGGATCAAATTAAGGCAGCATCGACCCCTGCTCGTGCATCCCCTGGGCTCTGTGGGAGCCAGCGCGGCTCAGTGCCCTGGACTGTGTCCGCTGATGGAGGAGCAGGAGCTGATGCAGCCTGAGCGATGGGTGAGAAGTGTGTCCCACATGTGGGACTTGTTCCCATACAGGGCGAAAGGTGTCTAGTGTCCACCGGGGAAGCCTAGGCTGGGTCCTGCAGGATGGGAGGGGATGGGATGGGGGCACGTCCCTCAGCAGGGCTGGGCAGAGCTCTGGAGCAGGACTCACACTCCTGAGACCTGGGGGCTCAGCACAGCCCCACGCAGTCCCTCCTGCCCCTGCCTCGACGAGCTGCTGTGCTGGTGCAAGCACCCCGGGGCTGCACTCTCGGGGGTGAAGAATGAACCATCTCTTTGCCCATCACACCAGGAGGCAGGGCTGCGTCGTGGCGGTGCCCGTCCTTGGCCACACGGCCCGTGGATGCGCCATCTGACAAAGGGGTCTGTGGGGGACAATGTCCGGGAAACAAGGGCTCTTGTCAATGTTTTATGGGCCCAAGCATCCCCAGGGTGTGTTTACGGGGCAGTAAATTAAAGCACTCAGCCAAGTGACATTTGTGTTCTGCAAATGCGATTATTATGCATGATTAGCAGCCAAGTGCACTGAAAAACCCACACTCGCAGCACGCGGGAGCAGGACGCTCGCCTGGCCTGCCTGCGGCTCCTCAGTCTGGAGATGCACCCCTGAGCAGTCACCTTCTCCCTGGAAAAGCCTCTCCAGAGGACAGCATACAAAGATGAGCCTAGTGCCAGCACGGGCAGGGACCCCCAGCACCGCCACCTTGCCCCTTGGCTGGGAGCCCCCAGCTCTGCCACCCTCCTCAGTCCCTGCCCACTGGGGATGGACTGCGCCAGCCGAGGAGTTAAAAGATTTTCTTTCCAGCTGCTGACCCGACTTTCCAGAGGAATGCATCCAAACCCACTTTTTAGCTTTAATTATTTATCTGTAACCAATTTGGCAGGAAAACCAATTAAACGAGTGGGTGATTAATGACCTGCTGATTTGCACAGGTACCTAATTTAAATGTCTATATAATATATAAGCACATTTTGGAGATGCTTCAATGGCTCGGTTCAGTCCCTAGCTGCTCGGACATGCGTGCAGACGGTGTTGGATCACTCCTTGGTGAGCCAGTGCCACCATTGTGCTGCAGTATCTTGTGCCTCCCGCCAGTTCTAGGAGCATGGGGGGGGCTATTTGCCCCAGGGATCCCACCGTGTTTGCTCCGTGGCCAGAGCTGTGCTCGCCAAGTGTCTCCCTTGCCAGTATTTCTCACTGGGGAAGGTCTGACCCAGATGGAAAGGAGCCGCCGGGACAGAGGAGGGTGCCGTCTCCTGGGCAAAGTGCCCTGTGCCTGACTCAGGGAGAGACAGGCTGGAGCAGCCACCTAGCACAGGCTGGAACTGGCGTCAGACTGGCCTCTTGGCCCCCAGGATGCTGGGCAGGGGCTTTCGCAACTTGGAGCAGTGATCGCACCTCAGCTGGATACAGATTTTGGTTGTCACTAACCAGCATGCACAGCAGACCCAGCCAGGCTCTTCACTCCTGGTCTGTGTGGTTCAGAGCATCCCTGTTCTCCCCCAAATCATCCACCCTTCCCATCCCTTGCCTGTGCTACATCCTCACATCCCCTTGTCTGTGAGGCAGATGGGTCTGTATGCCGACTCCTTGGCATCCCAACAAGTAGCCTGACGCTACCAGCCTGGAAACATGCCTACACAACACCTTGCAGCCCTCAGCCCTGGCTCGCAGAGGGACAGATGCCCTGTGGATGGACAGCAGGACCTCGGGTTTCTCCATGGCTGCTCCCCACTGCAGCCTGGGGCTGGGGCCAGTCAGAGCTGAGGCCAAGGGCTGCCAGACCCCGAAGCCTCCCATGTCTCTGTAAAGCAGGACTGTGCCATTGGCTGAGGCACCTTGGGGATGGAGGCAGGAGGATACACCTCACAGTAACGGGGAGGAGCGGGGAGTGGGACCATTGTTGAAATAGAAATGGTAAATCCATTAATCTTTAGAAATACAATTCACCGTGCAAAACAGAAAAGGAAAAGAGACACCTCATTTGTTATCAGGTGCATTGTGAGAGTCAGGTTCTTTAATTATCTCACCAAATTCTCCAGCCCATTCATCAAGTTGCCACCACCAACCTGCCGAAGATTACCACCCACAGACCATCTGGGGAGCTGTGGAGGGAGACGAGGTGCTGCCGGCCCCCAGGCACGCACACACGATGCAGCGCAGGCACACACGCTGCTGGGGCTGCTCCTCACCCCCGGACCCCTCCCAGGGCAGTGCCCCATGGGCTGCAGTGGTAGAGCAGCCCCTCTCCCTGCCCAGGAATTCAGCTCACCAGAAGCACTGGGCAATCCAGCACTTCCTCACATGTTGGCCCCTACATGGAGAGATGACAACCAGTCCAGGGAGATGGCAGCATCCCCAGGGGAGAGGCCAGAGGCTGGGGACGTAGATCATTGGGAGTGATGGCCTGTGCTCCAGTGTCTTAGTAATTGCTGTGGGCTGAGGGAATCATCTCCCAGCCTGGGGCAGAGCCTGGGACTTGCACATGCTGGGGCTGGAGCAGTGGCAAGTCCCTTATAGCTCCTGGTGCTTGGGTTTGGCTTTATCCGAGCTACAGCTGAAGCCTCCCCTCCTTCTTGCCTGGGTCTCAGAGTCCAGAAACTCTCTGTCAGGGTGTCAGCCACAAGCCTGCACCAGCGACACCCTCTCCAATGCATCAGCGACACCCTCTCCAATGCATCAGCAGCCACCTGGGTGTGCGTACAGGCGTGTGACAAAGGCACAAAGGTAACTGGGACATACGTTGCTTCATCTTGGCTGAGCTCCTTGGGAAGTCCCTTCTGGGATGCTCTGGTGGCTCAGAGCTGTCTGCTGTAGGGATGGAGGGGTCTACAGGAAGGGAAAAGGTGAGCCTAGTCCCCCTCCTTAGTTGTCTGTTAAATCTGCCACCCTGGGTGGAAATGCCCCAAAGAAGAGGCCATGTCAGGTGTTGGGCAGGAGCAGGGCTCTGCAACAGAGACAGCCCCAGCTCCTGTCTCAGCCGAGCCAGGCAACTGGGCTTTGACTTGCAGATACCTGCCATGCACAGCAGAGCTTGCAGGTTCCCAAGTCAAAACCTGGGTCAAAACCTCTGGCACAGCTGCATCCAGGCCTGGCTCGGCATCCCCTGCCATGGGCACAGTGCGAGCAGACCTGGGCAGGACTTCTGTGCCTCTTAGCTCCTGCTGTCCCTGCTGGCATAAGGCTGCTCAGACAGCGGGTGAGGACTCCTGCCCAGCCTGGACAGCCACCGGTGGGTCAAAAGGGGATACTGCTGGGATGGACACAGGGAAGCAGAGAGGATTGTCATGGCAGCAGGTGCGTGAGCAAGAAAGGTGGAAAGGAAAGGGACCTGAGATGCTGAGAGACTGGAGACCTCTCTGGGGTACAGCACCTGCCATCAAAAGCAGAGTCTGAGTGTTTTTTGTAAGAGCAGAGAGAGCTGGGTACACAGAGGAGGTGCCTGCCTGGATAAATTCTCCATTTGAATAAAGCCAGAAAGGCAAGAGGTTGCTCTTGGAGCCCCACTCTGAGCCCAGTCCCAGGTGTGTGGGTGCAGTGTGGGGTACACAGCCCTGCACCCTACTCTCCCTAAGCAGGACTGCTCCTCCTCCACCCTCTGCCACTGTCCTCCAGAAACCCTGGGGACTGAGGAGCACCCCAGCTCCTGGCAGTTGAGGATGGAGCCAAGGGAGCTGGTCTGGGAGTTCCCAGAGAGCGTCGGTCCCCTGGAAGGCTAGACCAGGCTCCTGGCCCCCTGCCACCTTCCCCCAAACCTCCTGTGAGGAAAACCAGTTCCGGCCCATCTGGAGTCCAGATCGGCTCCGGTGAGTAATAAGGGAGTGGGAGGGAAGGCAGACGTCTCCCTGCTCTCCCTGGCAGCGTGGAGGAGAGAACAGACTATCCTGGGAGCACAGATGCAGTGGCACAGCACGATGCACAGGGTGCACTTAACCCTGCCGTGGCCGAGACGAGCAGGGGACAGGTGGCCGTAATGGCCAGACCTCAGCCTTCATCTCCCATCACTTTTCCATGAGGGTAGGGAGAAGACCTCCCACCCTGGGAACCTCAGGACAGGCCATGGTGACGGCCACGGGGCACAGTGCAAGGTCCTCCAGTCCAGCCGACCTCCCACGGTTGCAGCCCAGGGGTTGTGGCTCTGTGGTTGCTTTTTAGCTCAAGACATGTCTGGGGACAAGAGAGGTAAAAAGCATTGCAGATGCCCTCAGCAAACTCTTCCTTTAGTGTGAAATCTCGAGCAGAAGCAACCTCGCAAAGGCCACGAGCAGCCAGAATGGGGAGAGATGTTTAGGCAGCGCTGTCACTGAAATCACCTCCTTTTTCCCCGAGGTGCCAAGTGACTTTATTTTAAGGCCTGACAGAAAGCCAGGCTTCCCCTGGGTACAGCAATAACGCAGCAGCCGTGCCAGGTCCCAGCAGCATGGGGACCCTGGAGCCGGATGCTTCCCCTTTGGGATGTCAGGGCACCTCAGCCCTCCATCAGCATCGCTTGCTCTGGGGCACTGCCCTCCAACCACGCACTTGCTGCCTCTGGGACAGGGACCCCACCGGGGCCCCAGAGCTGCCACGTGGTGTGTTCAACTCAGATAGGTCCTTGCATGGCCCCCAGGGCTCCGATGCCCTGAGCGGGATGCCCATATCCAAGCACTGTCTCCTCCAGCCTGGGATGGAGAGGCAGAGTGATGCAGAAGCCAAGTGTATTTTCCTATGAATATTTGTTCTTTTCTCTTCTTTTTTTTTGGTCAAACGAAAACATTTCTGCAGGGAATGACTGTGACTGATTACATTTGTCAGGGTTTTTATCAAGCAATTGAAAGAGCCGGAGATTTTTGGAAACCAAATAAGTGAAATATTTTGGCTGGTCAAAATTGTTTCCAGTAAAAATCCCCAGAAAACACGGAGTGAAACCGTTGTATAAAATTTGCAGCACAAATTCAAATGTGTTTTTCCAAGGGAAAACAGCTATGGGGAAAATAAATTTCTCAGCACCATTGCTGGAAGGATGCTCCATGCTGAAGGCATCACCCCATGAGAGCACCCTGGGGAGCAGGTCCCTGTTGCCCCATGGGTGCTCGGCCCTGGGAGCACGGCACCAGCCCAGGGACAGTGGGTCTTGCTTTTGCCCTCACTTAACTGGAAAATGGCTGCACAGATTTTACTCACATTTTCCTCAAAATGTCACCTTTAGGCCACAGTGAAGGGAGGATGTTCTCAGGCTGAGCGTGCTGCATCTGGCAGAAGTGGTCTCCCATGCACAGTCAGGCTGGGTGGCTGTGCTGTGTGCTGGGGACCCTGCACCATCCCATCATGGGGCTGTGCCATGCCCTGGGGACCCTGTGCCACCCTGCCATGGGACTATGACGTTCCAGCTGCACCTCATCTTGGATGTCCAGAAAATATGGGGCAGCTGAACAGGGTTAGAGTATTCGGCGGAGTCAGGCTTGAGCCTGTGGGAGACGAACACAGACCAGGAGGCAGCATGAAGGCGCGGTGGGCAGAGTTTGCAGCCTGGTCGAGCCTGTTGTGGGCTGTGGTTTGGGACCTCTGCCTCTGTGCCGCATTTCCCATTGCTCCTAATGCTGTCCCAGAAGCTTTGTGGCCATGAGAAGCCTCCTCCTCTTTAAAACCTGTGCATCCCTGGTGTGGCACGGTACGATCTGATCCCTGACCCCGGAGCAGGCTGAGCTCTGTGCTGAATGAGCTGAGCTCCCAGGTTAAAAATAGCTCATGACCATGCAAATCACTGGCTGGATATTTATGCGGATGCAAATAGGTCCTGGCAAAACTGGTAGAGACACACTGCCCAGCCATTCTTACCTTGACTTTGCAACATATGGGCTTTTAACATCTGCTGGAGGTGATTTGTTAGGCTGGGTGGCAGATGCTCGGAAAGAAAGCCCCGGTGTGTTAGTGAGAGCAGCGAGGGGCTGCAGGTCCCTTATGGATCACCACTGGCCTGGGCTCAGCTAGTGGTTGGGGAAGCTTCTGTGGGGCAAAGGGAAGGAGGTGGGTTTGGGGAGGGCTGACCACCCTTCCCAGCATCGGTTCCTGTTGGTGCTGGTGGTTGACACACCTGAAACTGCCAGCACAGGGAAGGGTAAGTAACAGAGCCCTTGGTTGTGCTTCTGGGTGCCACATGTGCCACACTGCACATTGCAGCTGCCACCATCATGCCCCCTGGGGCAATTGGACCACCCCAAAAATGCCAGCCCAGGAGTGGGCAAAGCAGCTGTTCCGGGCAAGCTGGGTTCTCACCCTGAAACACCTCGGCAGCCTGCGCCGCTGAGAAAAAGCCATTTGCCATCTCTGTTGAAACACTGTGCATGTCAGATGTACTGCTCCTGCGGGCACAGCAATAGTCAAGAAGAGCCAGAGCACTCCACGGGCAGAGAGAGTCATGTGAAAAATGCTCTTGTTCCCTCTTAAGATGCTTGGAAGCAGCCTGAGGGCTTTAGCACTGTGCCGCTTTGGTTTAAGTTTCTCTAATGAGGTTTGCCTTCTATTACTGTCAGGGAACATTTTTCATTGTTGAAGCCACTGTAAATGCAAAGTCTTAAAAATGAGTTTCCATTTCAGATCTGACAGCTCAGCTGCTAATGTAAAATAGAGAAAAACCACAGATCAGGCTGCCTTTTAGTGCAATTAGCCCTCCAAATGGAGCAATTTACATTGGCACACTTGTGTATCTTCCTGCAGAAGAAAAAAAAAAACCTCATTACTTAAGCTCAGACCTTTATGAACAGAAATGAGGGGAAGAGAGAAAAAACACACCAGGGACTGGAGCTCTGGGATATGCACTCCCATCCTCGCGCTGCCACGCTGCTTGCTGTGCGCTGACGTGCCAGCGAGCCGCTGGGTTTCTCAATGAGCACCGGGCTGGGTTGGCACATGGTGCCTGCCTCCCCGGCTGTGCTCCCCGGTGCACTTTTGCCAGTGCCTCTCCCGATGCACGTGCTCACCACGGTGCCGCTGGCGTGTCCCCCTCAGCACCCGCGGCGGGCAGGGTTGGTGTGGCGTGCCAGCATTTGTCAGCGCGCAGGAACGCAAGCGCTCCCCGTGCCAAATGCTCCGCCGTCCCTCCTCTGCCAGAAGGGTTTACAGATTAGAGGCTCTCATCAATTTTTCAGTCCCTGCAAAAGCCCGCAGCGCTCTGATGCCATTGCCCTTTCTGTCATGTGCGAGGGGGACCGGCAGCATGCCCACTGCAGGCCATGGTGCAGGTCCTCCTGAAACGCGCTCCTGGAGGAGCTGCCATTTGCTTGTCAACACCTGCCCGGCTTGCAACTTCGCTCCTCTTGCCGGCTCTGTGCCTGCATCCTTAATATCCATCCAAGGCCACAGCCCCACAGCCCCAGCCTCTCTCAGAATAAAATAAGGTTTCTTCAAGGTCTCAGAGCTCTGATTCACGCGTTGCTCTTGCGTCCTCCTCCCCTCCGCGCTCCATCCGTCCGGTTAATGAGGCCAGAGCGGCTCCGTCCAGAAGGTCTGCGTGCAACCCATTGCCTGTGAGGGGAGAGCAGACCTTGAGACACAGTACAGCTGCAACCAATTCCAGCGGCCCCTCCACGCATTTTTTAATACCATTTGCAAGGACAAAATCCAGCTGCCTCGGGAGGAGGACGCGAGCAGGACACTGGCGGGGAAGCCCATCCCCGCAGCAGGCAGGGGACTGACCCTCCTCGCAGGCAGAGATGGGGACGAGCTGGAGCTGGCTCAGCGACGCTGAGCGGGCGGGATGTGCCGTGGGTCCAGGTGGTGATAAATCAGCATTAGCTGAGCAGCTTATGAGCTGCTTTGAACTTGGGGACGGCCTAGCTGCAGTGGGGTGCTCTCTGCCCACTGGCCCCACAGAGAACGGGGCTGAGCTTGGCATGCTGCAGCCCAGCGTGGTAGCTGAGCCCAGGGCTCCAGCCTTTCTACTCCATCTGATTGTCTGACCTCTCTTCCCAGGCATCCTGCACCCAAATCCATCACTGTTCTCAACCTTCCAGCCCTCAGCATAGGGGTTTGATCCACAGGTCTCTGTGCTGGCTGGGGTTGCATTAGCCATCCCTGTGTGACAGCAGGCTGTATGGCCGTGGACCCTGGCAGGATCAGCCCTTCAGATCAGGGATTTCAGCATCTCTTGGAGTAGGTGCAATGGTGTGGGGGCTCCCCCCAAAGCCCCTGTGTCCCCTTCAGGGAGCAAGGAGCTGGGCTTGTGCCTCAGCTGCTGGGGGCACAGAGGGCTAAAGGAAGGTTGGCTTTCTGGCTCATAAGCAAGGAGAAGTAACCCCAGAGGTCTGCACTGTTCCCTTTGGCCATCAAACCTGTCTCATACCCTGAAATGATCCTGTCAAGCTGACACCACATGTTTCCCACAAACCTGCATCGACTGGTGCCGGTTATGCCACCTTCCTCTGGCTCCTCCGTCATCAAGCCCTGTACAAGCCACTCCGTAGCCCTGCACTGCCCAGGACGGATGTCAGGCTGACCTTTTCAAACACCAGCATGACACCAGCCTGCTTCCACTCACCTGAAACCTCCCCGCTACTCACCGCTCATGGAGCAGCAGCATGTCAGGACGCAGAGCTCTGCATCCAGCTCTTTCCAACCTCCCCGTTCCGTATCCTCCACCTCTGTAACCCCCCACCAGCAGAAAGTGGCTCCTCATTTCACCCAGCTGGACACCCGTGGGAGGGCACGGCAGGTCCTGAGCCACCCCAGCCGAACCCCCCCAGCCCCACTGCTGATGCTGGATGCTGGATGTGCAGGATGCTGCAGGTGTCCAAATGCCGCTTCCCATTGTCTCCCACGGTTGTTTTGTCACTTCGCAAGGTTGGAAATGATCAGCTTCCCGTTTCCCCGATTGCTGTGTATTGCTCCTTTCATTCTCTACAGCTGGTTTCACTTTTGTCTAACGCTGCCCGCTTTTCTTAACAGGCCTCTACTCTCCTGATTGAGGGATTGTCTCTTTGGGTAGCTGGTAAAGTATTCTTCACAGCTCGGAATTATGATTCAAATTTTTCAGATTAAATGTGCTCTTCCAGCTGATTCAGCTCATAATTGTTTTCAGCTTTGTGGAACTGGCCTGCTTGATGCTGCAGGCATGTTCAGCATTGGGGGGGGCTCGATTCAAGCCACATCGTGGTCGCTTGCACCTAAGCAACCACTGCTTTTTAGCTCGGAGATCAATTCCTCTTTATCTGCCAAGATCGGTCTGATACAGGCTTCCCTATGCTGCATGAAACTTTTTTTTATTGAAGATATTGATTTATGAATCTGCGGCCACTTTGGATACTAGCAAGTGTGAGATACTTGCAGGACACTAGATTTTAAGTACTCTCATGCTGTTCTTCCCCTACTGTGCAAGAAACATTTAAGTAGTCGTTCCACTCCCAGTGCACCCGGCTTCGCTGCCTGGTGCAGCCTGGTCCAGCGGGTACAGCCGGCTGCTCTGCTCCCTGCACTCAGTGCGGACCAGCCGGCCAAAAGCAGGGGGAAAGAACGGTGCATCACCCAGCTGGGACTGAGTGTGGGCTGTCTGTGGTCCCACAGGGCAGCCCATGCCTGAGGGAGCTGTGCTTCTGCCTGTACCCTTGAATCCTGTGAAGGTCAGTGATGGGAGGCTTGACCAGCCCTGCCTACCGTGCCGCCCTGGGGGCTTTCAGCTGTGGGATGGCATGGGTCCATCCTGCAGTGCTGATGGTGTCTGGCAGGTAAGATTACCCCAAAACCTGGAGAAAGGGGTCTGGTAGCCAGTGCCACCTTCTGAACCCAGTGTCTGAGGGCTGTGCCTGCACAGCCCTTCCCCACCTACCAGGCATTCAGAAGTGTCCAGTTGATGCTGCAGCTGGCAGCGACTGCTTCTCCTGAGACTGTTGTTTTATTGATGCCCAGAGGTGCTAGCAATGGGCACGTGTGTCTGTGCATCCAGATGGGAGCTGCCGACCTTGTGCAAGGTAAGCTGAGCAGGAGCAAGCACTGTTCCTCCTTGGTCCAGGGACCGTGGCACTGGCTTGTTTGCCCCGTGGGTCAGCACCCATGGCTGCACAGTCCCAGGGCACCTGGGAATAGAGACTACCTCACACCACACTGCTGTCCTCTCTGTTCCAAGCACCAAGCAGGTCACTGTTTTCTCCCATCCCATCCCATCCCATCCCATCCCATCCCATCCCATCCCATCCCAAGGCACCCAGTGCTGAGCCCCCACCCAAGTTTGGGCATGGCCCAGAGAGCAGAGGGTGCTGTGTGGCTCCATTAGCATGAAGCTCAGCCTGTCTTGTCAATGCACAGAGGTCCCAGCCCCAGGATGTGCTGATCTAGGAGAGTTGCCTGGTTTTGGACCCAGTCTGGGGTGTCTGGCACCAGCACCAGCCTCAGCACCATGTCCCCAGGAGAAGGATCAGGGACACACTGTGCCATCACGGGAGGACAGGGCACTCACCACCCCCCTCGTGCACTCACAGCCACTTACTTGGGACCACGCTAGGGCTCCCATTTCCCCAGCCCTCATTCCCGGCACCCCAGAAAAGCTGTTCACTGATATGGTTTGTCCACACACTCACCAGGTCTGGGCCAAACCAGCACTCAGGCTTGCTCCAGCTCTGCCTGGGGGCTTTGCAGATCCTTGAGGTTCCCCAGACCAGGAAGATTTAACTGCCTTCAGGCCCTAATTGGCGTTTGGGTCAGCATCCCCCGTCTACTGGTTGTCTGCTCTGGGTCAGACCCAGCATACAAAGCTGAACTGCTTTGCCTTCCCGGTGCTGACTCTGCCCTGCACCGGTCCTCCCCTTCCTCCAGCCCCATGAGCTTCCCATTGCCTGTGGTTACTGTCGGATTCCCACTGTACTCTCTTCAGCTTGTTTTTTTTTTTCTCTTTCCTTTTGCAAATCCATCCCTGTCCTACCCAGGCTGAAGTGCTCCACATACTGCAGCTATTTGTCTCGGCCCCCACCTCCTCCAGCCAGCGCTGCCCTATGCCATGGGCACTGCCTGAAGACCCTCCTGGGGGCTTTAGCATCCTGCCGGGAGCTGTAGGGGGGCTGCTGCCATCCCTTTCCCAAAATACTGGGGTGCAGGGGCAGAGAAGGGCAGCCTGGCAGGGCAGCATGGGGTGGCACCGTGTGCGCATGCATGTCCCTGTGTGACGGGGCTGGCACAGCTCCAGAAAGGTGCCTTTTCTGTTATTTATGAGAGCTCCTCTGGCAGCACTGCACCCCTGCCCAGGAGGAGGCTGGAAATGGGATGAGGCATAAGTCTTGTCCCCTGCGTGTCCTCCAGCAGACCCCAGCAGGGCTGGAGCAGGATGGAGGGCATGAGGATGGGAGATGGGGCAGGGGGCTCAGCTGGGGGGACCTAACCCCCCCTGTGCCTTCACACGCAGCTGGCTAAGGACGGATCTGTCCCTTTCCTGGCACCAAACCTGAGAATTCAGAGTTAAAACCAATTCCGTGTACAAGGCAATGGGCGGCTGCATTTTTCATGAGCCAGATGACTGCAAACAAAACAAGTCTTTTCCAAACCGGGGGATAGCCGGCCGTGTATTCGGCTGCCGCTGCTGGTCACGGTCACTAAGCAAATGAGCGAGGAGCAGATTTGACAGGGCATCATGTTCCTGCGATCCACTGACAGGATCCGTCCTCGCTCCCCAGCCTCCAGCCAGCTTTTCACACCGGCAGCCAACAGCGGCAGGCACACTGGGCTCCCCGGGGATGCAGTGGGGCCACTGACACCAATGCACACATCAACAGCCAGCAACACATCCCTCTGCTTGACACCCTCCTCCCCTCACTGCCCAGTCCCCCCAAACCAGCTCCAGAGCCAGGCTGGGCTGCCCTGTGGGAAGAGCTGTGTTACTTGTTGCTGGTTTTTTTTTTTCTTTTTAACACAATTAATTAAAAACCAACGATCATCTCCCAAAAGACGTTGTGGAAAAGCGTAAACCCAGGAGTGGCTGGGCTGCCAGACGGCTCAGGGATGCTCCTCTGTTTCACCACGCCGGAGGGCATGGGCAGAGGGGCTGCAACGTGCACCTCTGGGGTGGGCATCGCTGGCCAAGGCACAGACGGACCCTGCCAGCATCCTCCCAGCCCCAGTGCAGGATGCAGCTCGGTCCCAGAGCTGCCCCCCAGCCTAGGCTGGGTCTCTCCATATCAGCAGGGCTTTGCAGAAGTCTCCGGCCATACCTTTTCCCAGCAGCACCAAGCAGCCAGGACCATCCCTCTGGAGCTGGCGGCGAGCATGGGGACGCAGCGGCGGCCAAGCATGGTGCAGCGAGGCCAGCAGTTGTGAGTAACCACCACGTTCACAAGCCTCCAGGCCTTTGATTTTGGTGCCGTCTAGACGGGAGCACATATCAAAGCACAGAAGCTGAGTGCATTTGCGAGAGGGACCTGAAGAGAGCTTGCAGCACACCCCCTGCTCGTCCAGAGCTGGAGTCAAAAGCCTTTTGACTCAGAAACTAATGAGCAGGTTCCCTAATGACTTCTGGAAATGCTGCAGGAGCCTGAAGTGAAGTCCTGGGAGCCTGGGAAGGGACCTGGTGACTTATTTGTTCCTGCAGAAGAGGAGTTTTGAGCATAGGTCTCCATGGGCATGATGGAGATGTTCTCCTGGGTGGATGGGACTGGGTGCCTCTGGGACACGGGGTGGGGGGGTGGGGGGGCAGGGCGCTGCTGAGGGGCTGGTGGTGTTTAAATAAGGACTTGGCTGTGGTCTGACTTTGCAACTTGTCCAGAGGGGTCATTGGAGAGTGTGGAGTGACTTTGCCCTGTCTCACTCCTCCCCTTCATTGAAAGTGGTATCTGAATCAGTATTTTAATGATAAATAGGTAACAGGGCCATAGAGCCAGCAGCGAGTGACGGGTTCCCACCCCTCATCTGCCTTGTGCCAGCCCCAACGTGTGCCTGTCACACACCTTAGGAGAAGAGCCTGCTCCACAAAACCAGCGAGGCAGGGTGCCCTGGGAACCAGCATGATGGATCTTCTCCCACCCAGCCTGTGGGGGTCCAGGGGTACCCCAACCTGTCCTGTGCCCACCATCACCAGCATCACTGTGGGGAGACCAGGCTCATCCCCACTGTGGCTCAGGTTCGGCAGTGTGCTCATCGGGTCTCCTGCCAGCACCTGACCCATTTAGAGGAGTGGAAAGAGCATGGCTAAGCTTGGGTGTGTGGTTTGATTTGTTTGTTTATTTCCAGGCACAGCCTTCCTGATGTAAAATCAATGCTGGCAGGTGGGCGAGGGCTCTGCACCTGCAATGGGAATGGCTCAAACCCTGGTGCTGGATCTGGGGCCCTGGAGGTGACAGCCAGCATGTCCCCAGCTGACAGCACCTCCAGGGTGCACCCCTGGGGTAGGACACAGCCCCCATGGGCACCCCCAGCCGTGATTGCCTTGTCTTCATCCCAGGGACAGCACTGGCAGCCCCTGAGGCACGGGTGGGTGGGAAGGCTTTCCAGCAATGCGGACCCAATGAGCCAACACTGCCCAAAAGGCTGTGATGCTGCTAAATTTGGGGCTGCTCTGCTGTCACCTCCTCACCAGGGGACAATCCCTCTGAGCCCGCTGTCCCCAGTGCAGAAGCACTGTGCTCCTCATGCAGAAAGTCTTTCATGCTGGGCCGGGGAGGTTTGCAATGGTTTTGGGGACCAGCGGGAGGTTTTGGGGGATGCAATGCTTTTGGGGACCAGCAGCTGTGGATGAGTGCCCATGGCCACGGGTGGGTGCCATGCAGCAGCCAGAGCATGGAGTATTGCAGGTGCCCTGGACACACACTTGGGCATGGCAGAGGATGCAGGAGCACGGCTGGGTGCCGGCGCAGGGCTGGGAAGCAGCTCAGTGTGTGTGTGTATCTGTGCCTTGCACAAGTTGGGGACAGCCCACTTCTGTGACACCCCTCTGGGCACCCATTCCAGCTGCAGGGGCCATCCTGATGGGAGTCCCAGGAGCCTGAATTCTTCTCCTGCCCCTTTCTGGGGCAGTGACTTTCCATCCCCTGCGGTGTAGAGGTCCCACTGCAGAAGCGGGGTGCTGTGCTTGGAGCCTGCTGGAGCTGCCTCAGGGACTCCGCTGCCGCTCTCAGCGCCGGCACAGCAGGTCGGGGGGGGGGCTTAGCAACAAGCAGGCAACTTTGTGCCCATTCGGAGGGAAGTGGAGCTGCTGGAGTCAGAGTAAATAATTAAAGTTGTTAACTGCGGAGGAGAAAGCAGAGATAACGGAGGGAGCTCAAGCAGAAAACGTGGGATTTGCTGCTGCCAGCTCTCCTGGGCACAGTCGCCCCATTGCCCTGCTACCCTGTGCCCAGCCTCCCTGGGTGCTGTCCCTGCTGCCTCCCCATCATCCCCCCCTCCCGGAGCACGACTTTGCTCTCTCCCACCCGTTTTCACACCTCAGCCGCCGGTTTTCACACTGTGGTTTCCTTCTGGTGCTCTTGCAAACTCGCCCCATTTGCCCGTACCCCCACAGGTGCCTGCCTGGGCAGCCGCTGCCATTGCTCTTCCGCCTCCTCCTCCTCCTCTTCCTCCGCACCAGCAGCCCCCCCGCTGCCCTCCCAGCGCCTGGCCCCATCGCACAGGGAAGTCCCCTTCCCATGTGCACGCCTATTGATTCGTCTTGTTTTGCTGCTCCCTCCTGTGCTTCATAAATGTCAACTTTTTTCTCTGACAAAGAAATTTTGTGGTAATGACTCTTTGTGCCGCTTCTAAATCCCCAATTACATAAGGAGCAGCAGCACAAAGCCATTCCCTTTGGTGGAAATCTCCGCGTAATCCCTTTTCCAGAGAAGCAGCCCGCCAGTGACACGCTTCTAACTCTTTGTTTGTTCTTTTGGATCAAATCTAACTGATTGCCGTGACTAATTAACTTTCCCTTTCTTCGGGCCTCTGTTGTCTTAATTAATTTCACAAATACTTCATTCCCAGCTCCCAGCCAACAGGCTCGGTGGTGCAAATCACCAGCAAGCAGCAGAGTGGCAAGGTGAGTGCCTCTGGTGGGGCTCCCGGCGTGTCAGTGTTCGGGGCAGGGCTGACCTTGCGGGCATCACGGTTTCATGGCAGAGACGTCCACCCAGCCATGTCCCCAGTGCCACCGAGCCACTGAGCTGGGCTGTGGGGTGGAATCCTCCCAGGCACCGATGCTGGTGTGGGTGCATCCAACGTGGCGGGGCAGGAGGTGGCTTGTCGGAGGTGTGCGTGGGTGCACTATCTCTTGCTGCTGCCCATGGGGCTGCTCCCTGTGCAGGGCTTAATTCAGGTCCTCTCCAGCTTCCAGCGCCTGGCATATCTTAATCTTTGCCTGGGCAATTTTCCCCTGCCCTGCAAACCCCTCCTGAGTCAACACCCAGGCATGGAGAAATTCAGCCCCTGCAGAGCAATGTCTGGTGGAGTCTTGCTGCAAAGGACTGGTTTTGTGACAGCTTGCCCCATTCCCTACCTGCTGGAACCTGGTACAGTGGCCAGTACCACTGTCTTTCCCAGCTTCCACTCCTGTAGCAATCCCTCAGCATCACTCCTGGATGAGCAGCAGGGGACATGGCCCATGTTCTGACAGGCATGTGGGTCTCAGGGCTAGTTCTGTGGGGTAGATGTGCATCTCTCTCTGCAGTTATCCCCAGGCTGGGTTTTTCCAGACAAGGGCTGGGTTGAGATCAGCATTAAAATATGTCCCGTTGTCCTAGCCAGCGCTGCACAATGGAGCTGCATATTCATGAAGGCAGTGCATTACATAGTGGCTAATGCCTTGTGTGCGCAGCAATCTTTGAGATCCTATCTGCCTTTTCAAGCAGCTCGTTGTGTTTGTTATCAGTCTGTTGGTATCTGGGGTCTGCCCTGGATGAATAAACATCAGAGCTCTTCCACTCAAAGGCACTTGGTCTGTGGAGTGCAGCAATAGATGCTCGATGGAGATAAAGGGTGGGCAGCCTGGCAGCTGGCAGGGAACGGGATGCAGAGCGGCTGCAGCCCAGGCTGAGACTGCTGCCAGCCTTTGTGTGCATGGCTGGCGGCTGAAAGCGGGGCTGATTGCCCTTGTCACCCTGTCACTTCCCATGTTTGCTCCATGGGAAGGTCACAAGTCTTGAGGGAACCTGGGACAAGGGTTAGGGGGGGAGCACACACCTTGGAGACTGCTCTAGCCCTTGATGTGGCAGAGTTGTGTGGCCACTGTGTCCCACGTGGCAGGGGATGACGGGGCCATGAGCGTGGCAGGTGTTGGAGCATCCTGTTGGCTTGCAGGATCTGTTGGAGGTGCCCCTGGCACAGGCTGGCATGACTGGTAGAGCTTCAGCATCCTGAAGCCAATAGTGGCATCACACAGGGCGGTGAGAAGGGGCAGGCGGAAAGTTATGAGCTCTGAATCTGTATTGAAGGGGTGACCCTGTTTGCCATCAAGGCCTTTGGTAGCAAATGAAAGAGTTGGAGGAAATCCAGGAGCTTGGAGGGTGTGCTGGAAGGGTAGCCCATCACCCCAACAGGTTCTGGGATCTCTGAGGGACCTGTGCTTTGGAAAGCATAAGGCATTACTGGAACAGAAGATGTCTTGGTCTTAAGGCTGCCAGGAGAAATCAGATCCTTTGCAGAGGGTGGATTGAAATCCATTTGCAATTAAGCAAAGGCAGTGCTGCTGCATTTCCTCCCTGGCTGGCCAGCCTTTGCAAATCAGGGAGTGCAATCACCAGCTGCGCTGTCATACCCGGCGGCTGCAGTTCACCTGGGGCAGCACCTACCCCTCACCTTGTGAGCGATAAGACATCCACTTCCACTCCCAGGAAGCTTGTTTCTCTGTCGCAGTGCTTGTAGCTAAAAAGCTTATATCACTAGACAGAAGGGTACTTGGCCTCTGGGGACAGATGCTTCGGCACTGCGGCTTGGCTGGCCTTCTGGCAAACAGGGGGTAGAGCTTCACAGGAAAGGGCTAAGAACAAATTTTAAAAGATTTGGTCTCCCTTTGTAAAAACCTTTGATTAAACCATGGCAGCTGGGATTGAGCTGGTGCTCATCTCCCTGGCCTCCCACCCCCTCCTACTTCTTCATCTCCCTCTCTTCTGACTTTTCTTCTTTTCTCTTTTCTCCCTTTACTTTGGAAGGGAGCAGATCAATAAATAAATAAAACAGAAATGTTATTTCTCTGGCAAGAGGCCTCTTCAAGTTCATCAGAAATAACATTCCCAACCCCTTGTGCATGCACAAGCAAGGGAGAAGAGATGCGATTAGCCCCTGGGGAAAAACACCAGTGCAACACGTTGGGCCTGTTTCGGAGGGCGGTGGACTGACAATTTAACAGCAGTGTTTGAGGTCTTACTCAGTGGCTCGAAGATTTTGACATGAAAGGGACACCAGTCAAATAAATGGAAGGATCATATTGCAGGATTAAATGTCCTTGTCACTAACCCATCAAAACACAGCATTATTTTGAAGGGCCAAATCATGCCGAGAAGTTTACAGAAGATTAAACTTGAAATTCCAGGGGATATTTGGCAGATGAAACTGCCACAGGTGGCATCAGCGTTGCAGGAGCACAGGGTGACTGTGCGTCAAGTCCTGAGACAACTCGTCCCCAGGAGGATAAGGATCTGCCTGGCCCTGCAGGGAGCCCCAGCCCTTCATCTGCCATGCAAAGGAGCACGCAAAGCCCTGGAGTTGCTCCCAAATCAACCCAAAGCTTTCTCTAGAGTATGGGTGAATTCAAAATCCAAAGTTTACATAACTGGTGCAATGAGTCAGGATCCAAAGGCTTTCATCTTGGGGCTCGACCGCAGTCTGGAGTGCCCCAAACTGCCATCTGGAAGAGTTTGCAAAGGAAATGCTCCTCCAGACATCCTCAGGCTAACACGCGTGTCCATACAAAGACAGGCAGCGAAAGCTGTCTGGGTGCATTCCTGAGACTAGGCATGTCCCTGTGTCCCACCAGCAAGGGCAGGGTCCCCAGAGCACAGGCCCACAGATCCAAGCCAGAGGATGAAGGCTGTGTGTGGGACAGCCACAGCACCTCAGAGTCCCCCATCCCCTTCTTGGGGAAGGGTAGAAGTCACGGTGAAGGTGGATGGGACCCTCCTGGTCTTTGCCACTTTACAGCACTGCCACAAATGAGCTCTGGTTGCATTTGACCGAATGAGGGAGCAGGTTTAGGGAGGGAGCATCGAGGAGAGTGCATGACAGGTGTCTGCCAGGACAACCTGCAAGTGGTGGAGCTGGTGAGGACCCATGGGGCAGTGATGTGTCCTGGGATGAGGAGGAAATGAGGGATATCCCTGGCTCTGAAGTGTTAAACCAGCTCCTCTCCAGGTGCAGGTGTTAATGGGAGCTTGGCTTGGATATGGGCTGTAGGATAAAAGAGAATCTTGCACGGACGATAGGAAGCTAATCTAAGAGTTATTGGCTACGGGTCAGCAGCACTAGCAGTGTCTGCGAAGAATGAAACCCAGCGTCAGAGAAGCTGGGGTTTCTCACTCCAAAGCAGACTGTAACTGATAAATGTTGTGACTTCCTCTGCTACACACGATCCTTCATGGTTTGCAGCAATAACAACCCACCGACCTACGTCTTCACCCCTGCAAAGCTGAGTGCTGCAGCACGGCGCACTGATGGGTTACAGGCTTAGCTGGCTTTAATGTCCCAGTTAAGTAGCATTTGGGGAAATCTAATGCGGGGATAGGTGCTCTGTCCAGAGTGCTCTTCGATATGGAAAAATCACAAGGATACACTGCAGAGGGAATATTAACGCTGTCTTCCAGTCATTGCCTACAGAAGGAGACAGCAAGATACCTTGGTTAGCAGCTATTGCTGTCAGTTAGTTGACAAGAAAATACTTGTGTGCAAAGTCTACCCCACAGCCTATACCATGGGAAGATGTTGGCAGTTTGAAAGAGAGCTACAGCAATTGCTAAATGTCTTCCATGAGGATTTTCACAGCCCAGCGTAAGCAAGGGGGTGCATGGGAAGAGACAGTATGAGCACTCCTGTGTCAGCACTGAAATACTGGTTGTGTTTGGGTAAAGAGAGACTGCATGATGGGTAAAGCAAGTCAGAAAACAGGCATCACCTAGAAAATTCAAAATACATAAAAATCACAGTGGAGGTGAAATGCGATCAGCCTGATGAGATGAAGACCTGAACATGGTGTTGTTTGAGTCTGTCAAGCAGAACGCCCACAGCTGACAGGAGCATCTCTCACACGGCTTCTGGAAAGCTCTGGAGCTTGTACCCATCAGCTTTGTGCAGCAAGGCAGCAGCATGGAGAGAGGGAAGGTGTCAGAGGCAGCTGTTTCACTGGCTTTGTCCAAGCCTGCCATGCCTCTGCGAAATCAGTCAGAGGGGGGAGTGGCAAGTGGCATCTTCACTTATTGTGTTTTAAAATTCTCCTTCCTTTAGAGAAGTTCGGCATGACCAGGCCAGCCGGTTTCCAAATCACTTACCCCGAGGTAACTTACTCCCAGGAGCACTGCAGAACGAGCACGTCTCTCCTGTCCCCTCCCCAAGCCACCTGCTCGGCAGAGTGCACTCAAAAGCCAGCACACGTAGGGCAGAAAGAACCAGAATCACAGGTCACTGGTGGGAACGGATCTTCTGTAACTGTCCTAGGTTACACCTGCATTCACGGGTGCTGCAGGACATCTGTGTTTGTCCTCTGCCATATAAGCAAGTTGCTAGAGAGGCTGCCTTTGCTCTACCCCCAACTGCTGCCTGCGCCCTGCAATACAAGCAGCCGAGGAGAGGAGCCCGGGGAAGTCCCCGCAGCTCTGCCAGCACCCGGCGAGGCTCACGTCCGTGCAGCGGGGCAGCCGGCAGCTGTGGAGGCAGACAAGCAGCCCAAAGGGCAAAGAAAGGGATGCGCGTTGAGCAGCCAGCCCTGCTCTGCCGCGCTTGTGAAGCGAGGCAGGGCGAGCAGGTCTGACCAGCGCCGGAGAGACAGCAGCAGGGCAGCACGCAGGCAGCAAGGCGGCTCCGGGTCTGTGCTCAAGGCGGGCTGCTCTCCTGCCTGCTGTTCACACAGCTTCCCCGGATAACCCACAGCACTGGTTCACGGTTCCTGTAGCCCTGCAATGGGGATGCAAGCTGAACTGCTGAGTTGATGTGGTTTGGAGAAAAAAAGGGCTGAAGAGAGGCTGTTAAGGCTGCTGAGTACTTTGCAGCATCAAAGGGTGGCCTAAGCTCTTCTCCGCAACCTCTCTGTCCTGCCCTGCTTGTTTTGGTGCCTCGGGAATGATCACAGCCCCCTCCTCCATATCGCTTTTTAAACAGCTTTTTGGTCCATCACTCCAGGGAGCTCATCACTAAATGCTCAAACCTGGTGTTCGCTGCCTCCACGTTGCCAGAAAGGTGGCTCCTGCAGGGATGCTGTGGTGGGGTCCCGAAGGAACGATGCTTCTGGAGAAACAAAGGGTTGCAAAAGACCCTGGACCTCCCATCCCTCACATCTAGGCCAGGCTTCAACCCACTGAGTAGAAAAAGCAGCTACAAAAAAAAGTGAGAGGTGTAAGGTGTGCAGGGTACGTATAACCAGATTACAAAGTATTCCTCCATTTTCCACACTCCGACAAGGAGAGGGAAGAGCAACAGCATTTCATGCTGATAGGCAACGCTGTCCATGGCACAAACATCTTATCTGCGCCTGGAAAATGAGGATGTGGAACCTGGAAATGAGAAGACTGCCCATTAGGCTAATGTGACATTAATGCTCCACGTCGTGGAGACTGGAGTGCCCGCGGTGAGCCTGCAACCTGAGAGCAGCAGGGCTGAGAGGAGGGACTGCCACAGCAGCCCTCGATCACGGATGGGAGCTGATGGGCTGCCAGCTGGCAGCCCAGGGACACCCCTTGGTTGCGGCTGCCTCACCCCGCTCCTAAACACACATGCGTTTGGGGTGCCCCATGCCACCCCCCTCAAAACCTCCGTTCCTTTGCAAGATTGCTGTTGTAGCAGTAAATGAAATGCTATTGCCCTATTACAGTCAGGATATCACTCTAAATTGACTGTTTTATAGTCTTGGGTAATTTAATTTTTTTATTTAGTGAATGACTTGCCATATGCCCGCTGACTGAGTGATACAGCTATAACACAGATCATGTCAGAGCTGCTGTTTGCGAAGAGTTCCCACCGCCAGACCAGGTCTCCACCACGTTCAGCCCCCATTGCTGGCTGCTATGGCTGTTTGCTGTAGGAAATGCCTGCCAAAGTGGGCACAAGAGCTATTCAGAGACTCTCAAGGGAGACCAAGACTAAGCAGCAACCTGTGGACCAGCAGTCCAGCAGCGGGGTACACGGTTCTGAGACTGGGATCAGCACGGCAAGGATGCGTACAGTGTGTGCACCCCAGCTGCTGCCAGGCTGGGCATGCGATGACCAGGCAGCTGGGGCTGCTGATGTGCACCCAGAGCTCTGTCATGGTGCTGGGAGCCCAGGGCGCTGGGATAGAGGCTATATTTTGGGCTGTGTGTGCTCAGTAAAGCTCCTGGTTAGGCACTCATCCTAGCTTATCTTCCCGCAAGCAGTTGCCACCCTCCCCTGGGGTGGCAGCATCCCCAGGGCTTGTGGGGAGCCAGCCGGGCTTAAAATACTCTGTGAACAGCAGAAAGATCTTCCAGCCAGACTCTGATCTTCTGAAAGCATAGGATGGATGGTGAGAAAAGAAAACAGTGGTGTGGCAAGACCCCCCTCAATAGCAGTGATAAGTCTTGCTCAGCCTCACTGCACCACAGGGCTCCCCCTCCCAGTGACTCAGACCATGATTTGGATCATTTTCTCCTAAATGGCCTGGCTGTGTTTTTCCAAGTGGATCACATTCTGCCTCCGACTGCCTGCAGTCTCAGCGGGACCCACTCAGTGTGTCCTCTGTCCTCCTTGGTATTTTGATCTCTTCTCCAATTTAGTTTCATCTGCAAATTTCAGGAATGTGTTATTTAGGAGAGCTGTGTGTCTTACTCATTTCAATGAATACCGCTTGGTAATATTGCTCTTGTTTCTGTTTTAAAATAATTTTCTGTAGCTTTCTGCAAAACTCCTGACTTTTTCTGATTTTTTTTTAGCTAAATTGGGAGAAAACATTTCATATGACACTAATCATAGTGCATGTTATGTGAACAGGGAGTTCATGGGGCGATTTTGCTTTGCTTCATCATGGGATGCTTCAAGACCCAACATGGGATGCCCCTGAGACCCAACAGCTACTGAAAGCATTGCAGGACATCTCATGTAAAAACATTTTTCGCTATTATATGACTTCTCCATGTCCTGTATGAAAGCAAACAGGACATGACACCTTTTATCATTTCACAGCAAATAACAACTGTGGGCTCCATGTTCCAGGGCACTGCAGACACACAGATAATCCCATCCCCAGCACAGACCTGGTTTAAGGCAGGTTGGGCTCAGTACAGATGTGCCCATCTGGGTGTCTGTAGAGCCACTCTTTGTGCAAGGAGTCTGTTGGCAATGGGAGCTGTTCCCCATGTGCATGGGAGGCCTGAACTTTGCGTGTGTCCATGGCCTCCAGGGCCCTTCAGGAAGCCTTCTGGTGATGTCTTCTAAGTCAGAGAAGAAAAAGTAGTAAGTAAAATCGTTGCCCTAAAATTGTGAGACCTTTAGGACTCAAAGCCATTTTTGCAAGTAGCCTGAGGGCTGTGAAAATTTCAACCCCAGCAAAATATTGCTTTCACACTGGAAAGTAGCTGTGAATCCCTCACAGTTGGTTCTTCTGTTTACTCTCTCTGCCAAGATTATTAACGAAGGCGTTAAACAAGCAAACCTAGCACTGGTCCCTGTAGGTCCCCGGACGCTGCCTGATCTTTATAATTGTCCTTTGTCCTCAGATTTGAGGATGGTTAGAGCACCTTGCCGACACAGTGGTACCAGCAAGTTCACAAGTAAAGACTTCCCAGTGGAGATGCAGATTTTATTGCTACAATATGGACAAAGTTCCTGCAGTGACTGTGGCTTTGCTTGGTAGGATAACTGTCCCTGTACCGGTGTCTCCATCCCTGGGGCTGTCTGAAGGAGAACATTGTCATTGTCTATAGGACAGTGTCCGTGTGGCACCTTTCTGGATCTCTCTGCTGAGTGGAGTCATCACATTGCTGTGTCCTGTGGGAAGACAAGTCCTACATTTGCCCTCCCTCCACATGCATCCATGCAGGATATGGGGAGATGGTGCCACACGGAGCGGGGCAGTCGTCGAGGAGGAGTGAAGGAGGTCCCATCCTGAAAGTGTCTCTCTACAGCAGCTCTGGGGCAGAGAGGGACCGAGCCTGAGGTCCCCTGGCACTGAGAGAAGTCAAGCAGCTGTAAGGATGCACTAGAAGCCTGGGAGATAAACCCAACTGCAGTCCCATGGTGTGGTCCTTGGCTAGGCTGGCTTGTAGGACTCTTCCCAGCTGGGAAGGAGAGCCAGCACCTTCCAGGTGCAGCTCTCTGCAAGAGTCCCTGGCTCCAGCAATCAGTTGTGACTTTGGGAGCAGGAGGGGAAATCCAAGATGTGCTTGTTGTTCCACATCCCTGGTGTGATTGCTGTGGGCTGGAGGCTGGGGACCTCCATCAGGTCTCCACCATTGCTGTCCTCCTGGTGGATTTGCCCTCCCTTGCCTGCTCAGGTCCCCCAGCCACCACGGGAGTTGCTGAGCACCCACAGCCTTCTCTAGAGGGGAAAAGAGGGGAGTCTATCCCCTGGGGTGCCAGAACCCCATCCCTGCTTCCCCTCAGTCCTGCAGCCTGAGTGCCAGGGCAGTGCCGGGAAGCTGCAAGCCAGCTCCTGGGCTCATTAACGTGGAAAGCATGTGTGCCCTGCTCCCCATGCATCGATCTGATAAATGAAGAGCTGCCGATGGTATTTTCTACCCTTTTAAGTGTTAAAATAACATTTTAGTGAAATATGAGCAGGTCAGAGTCGAGCTGCCCCCTTTCATCTCACAGCACAAAAGCAGGCTGGCTTGGGGAGGGGTGTCTGCGCACGTGCGTGCATGTGTGCTCGCACATCTGCGGAGGAGGTTCCCAGGTCCTGAGTGTAGATGCATATGCGGTTGTACACAAGCAGTGCCCGTGTGTCTGTGGGAGAGGATGAGGAGTAAGTGTGGGTACGCAGGTGTCAGTGAAGGCAGGATGCTGCACATGGACAAGTGCAGAGGTCAGGCTGTGCACAACACTTGGCCACGGGACAATGAGGAAGACCCATACCCATCCATACCATAGTGCAAACTTTCAGAGGTGCAAAGCTCTTACAGGTGCAGAGCTTTTTCTGGCAGCTTTAGCAACTCATGGCTGCTCCTTGAATCTTTCTGGGTCTTCTTTTTGCAATTCCTTTGTGAAAATGCAATGACTTATGTTGGGGATTGGGAGAATGAAATTACATTGTCCTTGAGCTCAGCTCTACCTGAAGGGGCCCCTGTACACTCAGGCTCCGGCCACCACAGTCCCTGCCTGGCAACGATATGAGGGCTGAATGCAAGGGAAACCAAACCCCACATGAAAAATGTGGGTTTTCAGCCTAGTTAAACTAATCTATAAGATGGATTGGACGGGGGGGGGAAAAAGGCAAATGCTCACTGGACTGCGAAATGATACACTGAAAATTGGAGTATATCACTGGCAGTTGCTCTTGATGGAGTCCAATGTGTCAGGAAGAGAAGTGGCAGCAATAGCAGGTTTGGCAGGTCCTGGGGGGATCCTGCCCTGTTCCTTGGGGAGTGATGGCCTGACCCGCCTCGTCTGTGGTATCCAGCCCTTTCTGGGCCTGAGGGATGAACTGGACCTGGTGACTGCAAGGGGTGACTGCCATTTTCATACCCTCAATGTGAGTGACCCCTTCAATGCCCAGGATTTCTGTGCATGCCCTGGGGCCTGGCTGGAGCTGCCTTGTGCATCCTTCCCTTGCCCATCCCATGCATCCTTCCCCTGCCCATCGCCCCTCATGGCCCTTTGGTTTCCCCTCCTTCCCCTGCCTAGAGGGGAGTGTTTCTTCCCGTGGCTTTGCATCCCGTCTCTCCAGCCAGCCGAGTCCAGCTCAGCCTTGGGCCCCAGCCCCCCTTTCCACCCTGTTGCCCAATGTCTCTTCCTTCACCGCATCTCTGGAGTATGATTGCTCCGCGCCCTGGGTGAGAGCAAGAGAAATATGTGCTGAGATGACATTTCGGTTATACATGATGCTATTAAAATATGATAAGAATGCTATTAACATTAATAATCCTTTTCATTGTATCATTTAGGGAGCAAAACAAGCCATTAAATATTACGGAGTCATTGGTGCTTTGATGGCTTCAGGGAGGGGAACATTTGGCCGTATTTGACTACATGCACTCTGAAAATATAACATTATCTCTGGGAAATGGGTTTCTCTGGGCTCATCATCTCCCTGAGGCTCGGTGGATCCAGGCCAGTCTCCAAAGTGCTGGGGTAGGCCAGCATCGCAGAAGGGGCAGGGTGGGATGGCTGGGTGCTGGGTGAGGCAGTGGTGTTGGAAATGGCACCTGTGCACCCTTAGTGGTGCACAGGGAGAGCAGACAGCACACGATGCCCCTGGGAAGGGTGCAGGG
Source organism: Buteo buteo (assembly GCF_964188355.1). NCBI lineage: Eukaryota > Metazoa > Chordata > Aves > Accipitriformes > Accipitridae > Buteo > Buteo buteo. Next base: position 20,689,052 of record NC_134194.1, on the reverse strand, counting down.
GCTGTCCATGTGCAAGGAGGCTGAGATGGAGAAGCCATGTGTTGCCTGTGCTCAAGGGGAGGAGATGACGTGGGTTGGGAAGGGCTGCTTAGCCCAGTGCAGGGTTGCAGATGGTTATGGGTACCTGTCTTCAAGCTTAATTTCCATTGCCCCACCACCTGCTTCCTCCTCCGGGATATCTGCAGACGTTACAACAGAGGAACCACTTGAATTACCCAACATTAACTGCGTGGTGCAGGCCAGAAACTCTCAGGCAGGGCTCAGCTCTCGGAGCAGGCTGCTCCGTTTGCATACTGACTCTGCTGTTTGGTGCTCCCAGCCCTGTCAAACAACCTTCAAGCTCACTACAATTTACCCAAACCTCAGCATAAATCTACCTACTCTCTCTGATGCTGTGCTCAGCCCCGAAGTTCATCCATGTGGGAGTTCCCTGGACACTGAAGCATTAGCTCTTAAATGCTCTGAAAGGCACCTCGCTCCTAGCCACGTCCCCAGAGAGGACCAGTTTCTGCATGCCTAATGCTCTGCCTACACCGGTTACGTTCAGTCTGAAGCCTGGCAGCCAGAGCTGGTGACAGCAGCATCCCCTTTCTGCACAGTCATCCACTGGTGAAAGGGCAGTGGGAACCTGAGCTCCTTGCCATTCTTTTTTGGCTGGAAACCCCTCTTTTTGGGACAGCTGTCAAATGCCCAAACTACCAGCTCCACCAAATGCCTACATGTGAACAGGAATCAGCGCCCGCTCGTTGCCCAGCCCATCCCCAGGATCTGGCCATGCAAAGTCCAGGCTGTGAAGTGGCATCAGGGCACAGGCCCAGCATTGTGCTCTGGTCTCAAGTGCTGGGAAGCCCTTTGATACCCACAGGCTCACTGGTGATGCTGCTGCATGGGGCTAGGCCAGGGCAGTGGGGCAGCCGGGTGGTCTGCACCAGGCTCAGGATGCAGCCGTGCATCCCCAGACTCACCAGCGACTGCCCGGCATGCCGGGCAGGGAAGATGTAGCCAAGCCAAGGCCCCTGAGCTGCTCAAATGCCACCAGAGCCATTGTTATCTGGATGTTTCCCCATGGTGACAGGAGCAAATGAGGGAGAGAACTGAAAAATGTGCAGAAGCTTTTGACAGGACTGTCAGAGCACCAAGTGAGCGCTAACAAGGACAAGTGTGGGCTCTTTAAACAAATCACTGTCATGTTGCAGGCATATCATTGTTTAACACAGCCACCACAAGTCACCAGAAAAGGTTAAAGCAAGAATGGAAGACTTAGTCCTAGGAAATGTGTCACAGCCGAGCTGTCCTCAGGACTGATCGCTTCCTCCATGCATCCAGGCTAGCTTTAGGTCTGGATCCTGCAGTCCTTGGAGCATCCTTGCAATGGACCTGCCGCAGTGCTTGGTGTTGGAAAGACTACCCTGTGCAGGCATGATGCTCACAGTGGGCACACCGGTAGAAGCAGTTGTACTACACCTATTCCCTCTGCCCTGCACTGGTGAGGGGCTGGGGAAGAGGCTTGGCCCTATACATTGACAGCCAAATGTAGGCATGTACCTACAGCAACACCCCCGGGATGCTCCAGAGATATGACCTGGACAGCTCTGGGAAGGACACACTGCCCAGTAGGCTCTGAGCCCTCCAGATTTGCCTGAAGAGGCCTCCCTGGCTATGTTTGACTTGCACTTGTCCACAATCCCTCACTCCATTCAGGAAGCCTCAAGGTGGCTTCAACATCACTGGCTTCTCCATGGGGACCAGTGCCTGCTCACAGCTGTGCACGGCTCCACAGGACCAAGGGCTTGGGTGTGCAACAGCAGGGTCCTGTCACAGCTGGCCACAGTCCTGGTCCATCGGTCCGGTCTGTGGGGAAGGGAAGGGGAGACGTGCCAAATGGGCAGGGGGCTCCCGGGTGAGATGAGCTGCTGCAAACCCAGTCCAAGCCCAAACCCTGCTGCATGTCTCCCCCAGATACAGCAGTTCACTGGGAGATATGAAGGTGTCTCTGTCCTTGGAGACTTTCAAGGCTCAGCTAGGTGTAACTGTGGCCTGAGCTAGTATTGGACACAGTCCCAAGAGAGGACCAGGGACCTCCAAGGAGCCTTCCCACCCATTGTTGCAGGATTCTGTGCAGAGAAAACATCCCAGTAATATGAGCCATAACTCTTTTTAAAGTGTAAGAAATGAAATAACTGAGGTTGCTCGCTGACACCCAGGGTCACTGCCTGCAATTCATGAGAAGCTGCTCACTGCGCAGAACCAAATGTTCCTGCGTATGAAAATCATATGCCAAGGTCACATAAGCAATTCGGACTCCGACCTTAGCACTCTGCTCACGTGCAAACCATTAGGCAAGGAAATATATAACAAACAGCCCCCAAAGATCCTAAAGGCCCTACACAGCTCCTACAATGCCTAGCAAGTCTTCTCTATCCATCACGTAGCGTCTCCCAGAGCAGTGCATCAAACTTTAATATCTTACTCTTAGTCACACAAAGGCTGTAACAAGCCTGGCCTTTCATGCTACACAATCCACCAAATCAAAGGCTCTTTGACAGAACAGAGCACCTGAATATAATCTTTCTCCCTCATCTAGAGCTCATCTATTTCAGGGCTCTGCATACCCCTCATCACTGTGATATACATCAGTATTGCCAAACAGCCCATTTTCCTACTGTGTAAAACAATTGGGCATGTTTCTAATTAGACAAATATCATTAGACATAAGGCTATTGTAGGAGAGATGAAGGAAACCCCTATGTGAAATCAGAGCCAAGCCCACTGTGCTCCAACATCAATTGCTTATTCCTCCATCCCTCCTTAAATGTGATGCTATGGGGCACTTTTCCCATATTTCCAAAGATAAAAAGCACACAGACCCCACTTTTGGGGGTGAAAAATGTTATAGGGAATCCAGGCTAAAAAAAAAAAAAAAAAAAAAGGCAAATAGAAGGATGTGGAGGAAATGCCTTCAAAATGGCTGCAAGATAGCAATGCTAAGACTAATTCCTGGCAGGCAGGGATTTCACAGCTTAGAGATTTTGTAGAGGAAAATTTGGGAGAGTGGCAATGACAAGTACATTTCCCTACAAGAAAGAGTGGAGTGGGGATGTGTGCAGCTGCCATGGCTGGGCGCTGCCCACTCGTGCTTGGTGGCAAGGCACTGCTGGTTCCCCATGTGCCATGCGGAGACTGAAGTAAGCAGCCTGACCCCTGTTGTCAGGATTTTCCCCTTGGACAAGGTGTCCAGAGAGGGAAGACGTGACCCAGACATGCTATGAGCTAGGCAGGGTCTTTTCAGCCTGTCACCTGCTTTTCTGCAAAGACATGTCCTGTCCTGTAAGTGCTGGGGCAGCAGCAGAGAAAGGGATGAAGTGGGATTAGTGTGTTTGTTGGGGCCAGGGCATCCCACTGCAGAAGGCACGTGCCATAGGGTTCAGCCTTCAGCAGCCTGGAAATGCTTTCAGCTTCTTGCCTACCTTTCTGGTGCCCAGAGCTGCATGGGTGAAGCCATCCCAGAAGCAAGATGCCATGCACAGATTGTATTGCACAGACCCTGAAGGACATTGCTGGCAGAGTAGAGCATCCCCTGCCCTTGGTGTTGGGACTGCGGCTTGGTGGAGCTGCCTGGGCCCGTTTTCCATCCTGCATACTGGGGATGACTGGCTGGCTGGCTGGCTGGGGATGTACTGGAGCCCACACACAGCCTGTGTCCAAGATCACCCATCCCCTATATGTACATCAGTGTGGACCAGCTCTGGCCAGGAGGCCCTGCATCCCATCCTGGTCCCCAGAGGGATGTCTGGGCCCTGTGCTCTGCCACAGGAGTCTGGGAATTTCATAGGATGTGGGCATCTCTGCCTGTGCAGTGCCATGGCTTTGCCTTCCTGGACTCTTTGCTGGGCTCTAGGGTCCACAGGAGGGGAGTGGCAGTGGTGGAGAGCAGGAAAATATCTTTAAGATTCACCATCTGCATCCATTCCCATTTGGGTCCCCACACAGCAGCAAAGAGTCTGGATTTGTGCAGCTGGCAGAGAAAACCCATGATCCCAGTGAATCAGAGATTATCAAGGGGGAAAACTCGGGGCTTAGGTGGGATCAGGAGGAGGAGAGGAGGATTTGGAGCTTGTCCGATGGGTTAAGCCACTTGTACTGGCTGAGATTAGGCAGAGAAGGAGTCTGATTTAGATGTGAAATCTGCTGCCACCTCCTCTAAGCCCTGCCCACGCACTCTGGCATCTCTTGGTGCAGGAGGGCGACAGCTTGTCCCAAAACAACATAGCTCAAAGGGCAGGAGTGGGACCTGGAGGGCCTCCTTTGTCCTCTCTAGGGCTCCTGTGAGTGGTTAGAAGTGTTTCCTGCCTGTACTGCCATCCTCAGCAATCCTTTCTCTGATACAGCATTGGTCTTAAAGTCTGCCTATTGGGTCCTGCCCCCCTCCACCCCTTGCTAGGCCTGCAGATGGAGGGGGATGCAAATAATTGGCATTTACTTCTTCCCTTTCCCACAGGGATCCATCACCAGTAGTGTCACAGCTTTCACATCTCCAGCCCTGTCCAAGAAAGGGTCATCTCCATGCCTGCTTCCCTCTTGCCCAGGATGTTTCCCTGCTCTGATGGGGTCCAGTTCACTTATTGCCTTGAAATGCTGCCTGCAAGGAAGGACAGCTGGGAGCCTTGGGATGCTCTGTCCAGGGTTGCCATTGTTTTTCAGGACCTCTGGTCTCCTCTCACCTGGTTGCAGAGCCAGCTGTTGCTTCTGAAGCCCTCAGCCCCACAGCACTGGCCTTGCCCTGCCGTGGGATCTCTGCTGGGACCCGGGTGCTGCTGCACACACCTCTGTGCCTTGGCATTTGGCTGCCGGGGCACAGTACGGCACCCTGCCAGCTTCAGAGCAGAGCTAGCTCTGGTGGGTGCCCTCCATGCCAATGGGTGGCAAGACATTGGAGATTTTCAAGGGTGAGGGTAAGATGAAGGAAACCTAAAAAGAGCCAGTGATGTGAAACAGCCACTGGAAGCAAAAAGAGCAGTCAGTAATGACAACAACTCCTGGCGCTTTCCTTCCATGGCGCTTCCAAGCGGTGTCCCCCCAGGCTGCTGTGCAGACACTTCTGGGAGTGGATCCCAGGCACCGGGAGCACGCAGCAGCTTCCCGTGGGTGCTGGGAGAGGAAAGCAAAAGGGACCTTGTGTAGCTGCAAGTGGCAGCCTAGAAAGGAGATACAAAATTGGTCTCTGAAAGCAGTCCCCACGCCTGGCGGTGGCCAAGGGTGGCAACACAGCCCTGCACATGGCCACCATCTCCAGTCAAGCACAGCCAAGAGACAGCCTGGACCCACCCTTGCAAACACTCTGGAAAGGCAGGAACCAACACAGGAGACCCCAGTGTGCCACTGTAGGAGGCTCTGGGTGGCAAATCTCTGAGTGCAGCCCCTGACCTCCTTTTGGACTCCCTATGGCCACTGGAGGGTGATGAACCCCCTTGCCCTGGTGCACTGGCACTGCCTGGCAGCAGGGCTCTCATGAGCATGTGGAGGAGCATAGAGAGAGACAGAGGGGGTAAAGAGTCCAGTTTTAGTTGTAATGAAGCCCCGGGAGTGCAAGATCAAAGTACCAGCAGCCCTGAAGATGCTGCTGGTTCCCACACAGCAAGTGGGACCACGTGGGCAAAGCAGGGCAGGTGATGGGCAGGGGCTAACGCTGGACCTGGTGTCTGCATCAGGGCAGATGTCTTCTGCATCCCCACCACACAGTGCTGGGCTTGCATCATGCTTGCCCCCTCTCTGTGCCCTGGGCATGGAGAGCTGTCCTGCAGGAGCCCAGGGCTGTAGGGCACTTGAGCAGGACAGGGGTGGGATAAATACCATCCAGCCACAAGTCCCAGTCCCAGAGCAGCACCTTGTCAGTGCCATTTCCAGCCATCAGCTGCCTCCTGAGAAGAAAATGAATGTCTCATGGGGAGCAAGAGCACCAGACCTGCAAGAGCCAGTAGCGGGAGCTGCATGCTCGTATAGGAAAGAGACCTAATGAGGTGCTTTATTAATTGCGTTGTGAACTTTTCCTTTAATGATTCTCCCCGCAACTCCCTCTAGTTAAAGCTAATGGCCTGTAGCGTGTTCAGCAGATGGATTATCCATAGGTGCCCAGGCAGCTGGGCCCAGCTCACAGAGGGGTGCGTGGGGACTGCCAGTGAGGCAGACACATCACCCGTTTCTCCCTGGTGTACCCAAGGCCCCCCACAGTACTGCAGGGGCTTTGCGGGAGCCCAAGGATGGAGGGGGTGCTGGGGCACCCTGTCTTTGCCCATGCACCCAGTGCAGCAGCCTGTGGCAGTGATGCTGGTACCAGTATCTCTCTTGAGCCCTTCGTGGTTGAATGAGCAGGCAGCAAGACGGGCTTCCCCATCGCTGGGAGTCACGGTGTGGGGGATTGCTGGGCTTCATTGCCCCATGGGCATGTGTGGCTCTGTTTGGGCCAGCTGGGTCTGTGCTGCAGTGCAGTTTTCCCTTCTTGGCTTCTGCACAAGACAGAGCTTGGCCTGGAGATGGCAGGAAGAGCCCCATCTGGGAGCAGGACCAGCAGTCCACAGGCATCGCTTGCAAACCTGGGCACACCAGGGCAGCAGGATGGTACTCAGTGGCCAGTGGCCGGCCACCATCACTTATCCCAGGATGCTGGTCTAGAGGTGTCGTGGTTTCAGCCCAGCCAGTAACAAAGCACCACGCAGCAGCTCGCTCACTCCTCCCCCCTGGACACAGTGGGATGAGGAGAAAATATAAAGGCAGGCTTATGGGTCAAGACAAGGACAGGGAGGGATCACTCTCCACTTATGGTCACGGGCAAAGGACAGGCTCAGCTTGGGGAAGAAACAAAATCGATTTAATTGACTACCAATCAAATCAAAACAAGGATACTGAGAAGTAAAACCAAATCTTAAAACACCTTGCCCCCACTCCTCCCTTCTTCACAGGCTCAACTTTACTCCCAATTTTCTCTACCTCTTCCCCCAGAGCAGCACAGGGGGACAGGGAATGGAGATTGGGGTCAGTTCATCAGATGTTGTCTCTGCTGCTCCTTCCTCCTCAGGGGAGGACTCCTCACTCATCCCCTGGTCCGGCATGGGGTCCCTCCCGCGGGAGACAGACCTTCACCAACTTCTCCAACGTGGGTCCTTTCTTCAGCCACGCACTGCTCCAGCACAGGCTTTCCCACGGAGTCACAGCCATCTTTGGGGGACATCCACTCCCCCGCTCCCCTCCACGGGCTGGGGGGGACAGCCTGCCGCCTCCCCACGGGCTGCGGGAGCATCCCCTCCTCATTTCCTGACCTTGGCATCCGCAGAGGGGTTTCTCTCATGTCCCACTCCCCTCTGCGCTGCAGGTTTTCCAGCAGGTGGGTTTTCTCTTATTTTTTTCCCTTCTTAAATCTGTTCTCTCACCATCGCGGGCCAGAGGCGGGTCCGGCTTGGAGCCAGGGGAGCTTCTAGCAGCTTCTCACAGGAGCCACCCCTGCAGCCTCTGCCCTGGGACCAAAAAAACCCCACACCACACAAACCCATAACAAGGGGCTTCACAGAGCCCATCTGAGTTCAAAGTGGGGATTCAGCCTCATTATTGAAATTGAACTATAGTGGATGCTGCCGCCCAAATGACCACATGTCACCAGCCAGTGCTGATGCCCAGTCCCTTGAGAACAGTGGGGGCAAATGGTTTGTGCTGCCCTGTCCCAGGCTGATCCCAGCAGAGCAGGATGGCCTTTCCAGTAAGTCAGCAGTGCGCATGCTACCGCACAGATTATACAGTGCCTTGTGAGAAGATATTGATTTCCTTCGCCTACCAACTGTAGGGTCATGGCGACCAGCTGCATTAAACTCTATGCATTAATGAAACATGGCCAGCCAGCTGCTTGCTATGAGAGCAGAGAGCTGCACTCCATAAGAACTCCTGTGGGTGCCACGGCCAGGTTCATGATCCAGGGAAGTCTGGGGCCGCAGTGGTGCAGCACAGCCCCACATGCCCGCCCAAGCCCCGTGTGGTTTAGCCAGAGGCCATTCTTCCACAGGTCTTCTCCAGGCACCTCTCCATCAGGTAACCCTGTGTCTTAGAGCCGCATCCTGCCCTGCAACCCTTCACAGGCCTTCAGCTCTTTCCATGCTCTCCCTTTTTTCCCTGCCCCTTCTTATCACGCTCTCCTGGCATCAGGGCTGCTCTTTTCACGGTGCACAGCAGAGTTGAGGGTGGGCATGGGCAGCTCCAGAGATGGCTGCTGGGGCTCATCACACATGCTGGGGCATGTCTGCAGGCTGAGCAGCAGGAAGGGGAATAAATTAGCAGCTTCAAGTGGAGCTGGAGGTTTCCATGTGGGAGTTTGCTTCGTATTTAAAGCAAGTGCTGGTGAAGGCTCTGCATTTCAGCCTGTCCACGTCCCATTAGTGAGTAACGTGGATGTGTTTGTATTTAGTGTTGGCATTAATTAGTGGTGGGAGATGGGGTGAATGTGAGCTCCGGCTCTCCACAGATGAGGTGACTCATCCATCCCCTCTTCTTTGCCGCAGACTTTCTGCTGTAACTTCGTTAGCCTCAGCAGCCCCGCTGCACCCAGGGAACCTCCGCAGAGCAGCTCGCACGTGCCCACCCCTCCTCTGTGGACTGCACTACGGTGAGTGCCTGATGCAAATTCCCTTCCCAGCCCTGGCTGCTGCCACATGATGAGCCTCTTGCTTTGCTGCCTGAGTCTGCACTGAAAGGTGAGAGTATTTTTAGCCATGGACCAATTTTTCTGCAAAGCCATCAGCCTATGCTGTGGGTCTCGTGTAGCACCAGGTCACTCTCCCGCAGTTTGGGCTCTCCTCTAGCTGTGTCAGGGTGTTGAGGACTGCAGGGGTCCCCAAAGCAACACCCTCTTTGAGCCAGGAGCCCTGCAAACAGCAGGAGCCTGACATGCTGCAGGTCCTTAGGCTCTGAGAGGTTTGCCCCAAAGTCCGTACCGCTCACCACGCTCACCCCAGTGTTTCATGCATGCTCACAGGGCAAGGCATGGTGCAGGTGGCTGCAGAGATGCTGGGGGAGGTCTGAGCACAGCCAGGGTCACGTCAACCTCTCTGCAACCATCCAGCCTGCAGCATACCATGGTCTCAGCTAAGCATTCAGACCATAGTGATGAGCCAGGCATAGGGAAGGGATGGGGCGGGATTGCTCAGTCTGGGGGAACCGGTGGCATGGTGGGGCTGGGGGCTGCTCAGAGGGGCAGGGAGCTTGGGGGGGCTGCCCTGGTGCAGGGGAAGTGACATTTGTTGAGACGGAGGTACAGGCCCACAGCAGACAGAGTCAGGGAGGGCTTTATAGAACAGTATTTCCTCTGTTCTGCCTCTCCCTGAGGTGTCTGTGCCTGAAGCCAACCTTATTTCTGTTGAAATGAAGCCTGGCACGAAAGTTTAGATGCTCTCTTGGTCACAGAGGTGGTCAGACCCACTGCCTGGGTCCTGCAGGGCAGGGAAGGGCTGAAGGATGGCTGCAGGGCAGCACGATAGCCAGGCTGTGGGTGTGGGCTGGCATCCACGCCACCAACCTGGGGGATGAGCCAGGAGCGGGCTGAAAGCAGGCTCAAAGAGTGCGCTGGGTGGAGGCCACCACACAGGGTCTTGAGCAGGTCTGCTACAGCAGCTACCCAGAGACGATGTGTCTGGGGACCCTTAAGCTCCCCATGATTTCTCAGAGACCTCTCCAGACTCCTCATCTGCCATCCCCACTTCTTTACGATTTGGGGGGCCAGCCCAGCAGCTCCAGGTGGCTGCAGTGAGAGAGACCACCTCTCTGCTGTGGATATTGCAAAGCACTTCCCCAGACTAGCTTTTTGCTTGGGCCACATCCCCAGAAGTCACTATGCCTTGGTGAAACACAGCTTGTCCAGCACAAGGACATCCATGGTGACCAATGCCATGTCCTCTGGTGTGAAGCTCTTCCATAGTGTGGAGCTCGGCCAGGCGCCATCTCCCAGCCAGCAGCAAATGGTGGAGCTGCAGAGGATTAGCTGTGCCCCGCTGGGGACAGCCACCAGCCCGGAGGAGCTGTCTGTTGGTGGACCAAGAAAGCCAACCCCCCCCTCAGGCTCAGCGCTTGGCAGCAGAGCAAAACAAATGTCCCCCAGCCATCTCTGTACAAAGGCAGAGGGAAAGTAGGAGTCAAGTCGTGGGCACCAGCCCAAGGGGCCGTTCATGTGCGCGCATCCCATGAGAGTCTGTTTCCTGCCTCTTGAACACAAAGCATCTGGGGTTTTTTTCCTCCTGTAGCTGGAATTTTGCTGAATGTTTTGTCCTGGATCAGCTGAAAATAGCTCCAGTCAATCTTAACAATTCATTAGCTCAGTTTTGTCGTGAAACTGTTGTTGCTTTGCTTGCACAGGAAGAGAATGGCTCCAGTGGTGGCAGAGCACTGCATCTGCTGCCTAGAGCTTCCCTACAGACTGTTGTTCACTGGGGCTCTAGCTTCAAAGGCAATTTCCACAGGCTGCACTTGCCTGACCTCAATCCTGGCATTTATTATGTGCTCATTTGATGCAATGCAATCCAAGGCAATTAGCTCACCCATTATCCTGATGCCTATCCAAATACCAGAGTGGCATTTTCCCAGCTTGTGCACAGGTACCTTTCCTTGGGGACTCTTTCCATGGGATCCCAGGCCAACATTCTGGTCAGCACCCTTAGCATGGTGGGGTGGTTTTTTTTTTTTTAGTTTTTGAAGCATCTTGGTCTAATACCATCAATTCAGAGCAGGGGTGAGCGAACCCAGCACACAATTTGCTTCTGGCCTTCTGTTATTGCTGTTCAGCTGTGCATCCTGAATGACTACAGCCACGGTTGATATCTTCATAGCTTCAGCTCTGTGTCTCCCCATTTCCTGCACGGGGAGCAGGGGTTTCATTACCAGCAATGTCCTCTCCTGGCTGCCCTTATATTTATGGCAGTCCTTTTTTATAGCCAATTTTGTAGAGTGCCCAGCAGTTAGCTCAACTGCTTCCTTTCATTTCTGCATTATTGCCAATTTCCTGTTCCACAGCCTAAATTTATCACATCTTTAATTGTTTGATAACTCCTAGAACCAGCTTAGAGTCACCCTTCCCTATGCTGTCCCAGTTCTCTGTGTGCAGGCTTCATGCTCCCATCCTCAGCACGTGTCTTAGTCCCTTCCTAGCACATATATGCAAAGAAGGTTCCAGTCTCAGAGCCAGTCTCAGCATCTCTTGGGCCCTTTTGGCCTCCTTTCTCTCATTTTAATTTGCCAATCCCAGCCTAGCTCAGCATCCGTACTTTGGTCCATTGCCAGTTTATCCTGGGAGTCCTTGCGGTGTGTGTGGGTCCACCCAGAGGTCTTGCTCCTGCCAGCAAAGGCAGCATTATCCTACAGAAGTTTGCTCTGAGCTGTGTCCTTCTCAGCTCATGCCTGTCCCAAAGCAGACGCCAGGACCTCTGCCAGGTGTGAACAGCCTCTGGTGGGGGTAGGTCCATGGCACCCGCTATCTGCCTGCATTTGGGCTGTGAGGTGAGTAAGAGAGAGGAGGAAGGATGCTGTTGTGTTGGGACAGCCTGGTCCTTCCAGAAGAGCGGTCCAGCCTGAGCTCTGAGGCTGTCAACTGGTCTTGGACCAGGGTGCAACACAACGAGACCATTTTTCACTTTAGCTCCTGAAGTCTTCGTGCTTGCTCATTTCTGTGAGCTATTTGGAAGTCTCTGATGACTCTTTTGATATCTGCTGTCCTACACTGCTGAGCCAACATCATCCTGGCTGCTGGTTGCGTCCTCGGTCTGGCCCAGCAGGGAGATCTGCAGACCGGCTGCTCGGGCTGCTTCGTGGTGGGTTCTGCTCCAGCGAAGATTTCCCTCCTGACTGCAGGCTGCTTCGCAAGCTTTTCTGGGAAGCTTCCAGTTTTTCTCCTAGATTCAATTTTAGCTGGACTTGTAATGCCTCCAGTTATTGCTTTGGTTTTATTTCGGTTCTGCCAGCCTTCTGGCCGCTGGCAATTTTTGTGACTGCTTTCGGGTGCCCATTCCCTCCCGGTGGAGCATGGCTGGGGTGAGCGTGCACGGCGGGCACGTGCAGGGGTGCACAGCCCCTGAGCCGTGCAGACCTGGACCTCCTTTGCCAGGGTACCAGCCTCCTGGCACAGGGTTGCATCCTGCTCCCAGGTGCCCGTCCCAGGTGCGGCAAGCCCTCCATCCAGGCACTGCTCAGGCTTTGTGCCTGAAGCCCACCTCCATGGCTGAGCCCCATAGCTTTTTCAGTGGCCTGGCATGGAAATTGTGTCTCTGTGCCCCGAATAGTGCTTGTGGGGCCTCCAGGAAGGGCAGGGACAGTTTGAAGGCATCAGTGTGAAGAGAGGCTTGGGGGGCAGAGGCAGACATGCCTCTGTACCCGGTTACCCGTTTCATGGGCTCCACCACATGCCTAATCACAGCTCAAAGACACTAAGCAAGCATCATGCCAAGACTTTCTGCTGAATAACATCCGAATGTCCCAAGCATATGCCCCGCTGCTCCACAGCCTGGCTGTGCTATTGCAGAGACGGTTGAGCATTACCTCTGTGCAGAGCCACAGGAGCACTGCACCCTTGCAGGAAGGATCCCTATCCCATCCACCGTGCATCCATCCATTTGGGACCAGTTTGCTGTCCTTGTTGCTTCAGGCTGCCTTTAATGCATGAATTAGATGGGTTTCAGTGCTGTGCCCCATTTACACCTAATTGTGTGACATCCCAAAAGCCCAGGGGGGAGCAGCCAGTCCTCAGTCGAGGTCCTGCCCCAGCATTTACATCTCCCCTGAAGCGGCCCTAGCCCTGCAGTGCTGGAGGTGACAGCTACCTTTTAAGGGTAATTTGGAGCCACAGAATTACCAGGGGGCTTCACGCCTTGCATTGTTAGTGCTTGTCAAATATTTATGAAAAAACAATCTGGAGATAATTAATTCAGCAGCAATGGCAAAGCCTGGCTGAGATTTATTTGATGGATATGATTGGAGCATGGACAGAGCTCTGCCAAGTCCAGGAAAGTGTATCATCAATAATAGATTTGTCAATAGATGAAAACATCATCAGATAAGCTAGCCTTGAGTGCCACCTGGCCAGCACATCCCCGCAGTCATCCGTGGCCAGTGCCAGAGAGATGGGCTCCAACCTGCTTCGGCAAAATAGCTGCCCCACAGCTTCCAGTGCCACCATTCTGGGCTGGAGTCTTGGTGGCCAGTGGCAGGGGACCAGCAAGAGCGTCTCCAGAGCCACTCCACACAGCTGGCCCCACAGGGGACAAGGGGTGGGACACAACCGGCTGCAGCGGGGAGAGGCTGGGGTAAAGAGCCCTGGTGCTGGCCATGTGCCATCATTCCTCCGTTTGGTGTCACCGCCAACCCCGGGGGAGCCCCTGCTCTGGGATGCATGGCACAAAGGCGACCTTGAGCACTGGGAGGGCCACGCTCTTTCCCTGAATAGCTGCCCCGCCGCGCCATGCCCGCAGGGTACCCCTGACCCTGGCCCTGCCACCCAACAGCAGCTGGTCTGGGGCTGCGGGGGTCTTGTGGGGGGCTGCACACACTGAGCCCATTCATCCACCAGAAAGGGGCCCTTGTTCCCTGCAGACAGGCTGCAGGGGCTGGTCCAGCTGCGGCGGCGCGGGTCCACCCAGGCCAGGACCAGCCCCAGGCGCTTCGCAGCCTGGCTGGCTCCAGCAGGGCTGGCCGATGAGCTATGCGATGTTTCCCACTTCTGGCAGCCGCGGGCAGGGGTGCAGGCAGGGCTCCGCAGCCTCCAGCACCCACTTATCTTCTGAGGCTGGGGCAGGCAGTGCTGGGACATACGGTCCCATTCCCGATGCACTGGGCAGGGACCGGACCACACTGCTCCATTGAATCCAGGCAGCCAGGGGACTGTCCCCTTCCCCAGGCATGTGCCACGCTGGGTGGACATGGAGCAGCACAGTGAGAAAGTGCTGCAGGCTGTCTCAGGTGGAAGCAGGAGGGATGCTGGGGGGCTGATGGAGCGATGGCCCCATCCTGTCCTGCAGCCTCTCCCCACCGTTGCTCCTGCTCTGACAAATCCTAGCACCCCACTTGCAGCACCCTGCAGCCCCTGGCACATGGGGCCATGAGTTGGGCACCTTCCGTGGGGCATCCCCCATTCAGGGGATGCTGCGCTTGACTGGACCTGGGGGACATGCCACCTTGGGCAGGGTTGCCCCCGCTCCCCAAGGGCATTGGGGCTCCCCAGCCTCCCAGGTCGCTGGCTCAGGCTGCTTCTCATCCATCTGCTCTCCTGTCACATCCCCGTCTCCCTGATTATTTTAATGAGGATAATGATTCACACCTGGGCAATTCAAACCCGCTAACAATAACAATTTTAATTAGTTTCCACTACAAATCTGAAACGTCGTCATTAACATTTAAAACGCTTGCTATTGGCAACTCCATATAAAGCAAGGCCTGGGTGGGCTGGGGGGAGCTGTGGGAGGGGCAGGCAAGGCTCAGGGGTGCAGGTGGGATGGGGAACCCACTAGCGGGGGTCAAGGCCAGATGCCCACACACCATGGCCCTGAGCTATTCCACTCCACTCCAGCTAGCCCCCAGCCCATCACAGGGGTGGATGGCAGGGAAATGCATCACCCAGGCACTTGGGTGAATGTGGGCAGGGACCAGTACCTGGCACTTGGCGGCACCTTGGCTTCTCGCAGTGGCGTGTGAGCTGCAGCCTTTGGGGACTTGTGTGGGCAGGCAGACCTACAGTGGGGGACACCCATCAGCTAGGCAGCGATGCACCCCCGGGAAAGGGCACCTACATGCCAAGCACAGCAGGTCACCATGCCCCATGCCATGCACATGGGGCACGAGGAGAAGGGGACATGTCTCAGAGGCTCACCCTACTTCCCCAAGACTCTCTTGAACCCCAGAAAGCCTCCACTCCCCCCAAAAGCTTTGCTACAGACTTCCTACTGCACCACAGCATCTGAAGACCATGAGCGTTGGGGTCAAGCGTGTCTCAGTCCTACACCCAACTGTGTGCCCCACAGCAGCCCCCAGTGCCTCTCCCTCCAGGCAGACCTGTCCAGCACCAGCACACCTTTGCCCAAACAGTCCTGCAGAAGATGGGGAAGACCTTGGAAGGGACCAGGCACAGATGTAAACATGTCCCTCACTCACATAAGTTGTAGGACTGACTGGGGAAGAAGTGGTGGTGCCCTGAAGGTAGATGAAGGGGCTTTTTCATGGGTGTGGGAAGAGACAGTGCCCTGGGACGCAGAGCAGGGTTGAGCAGGCTCTGGCTGGTGCAGTCTATGTGCAGATCATCCATCACCTGCAGGCACACATGAGGAATGCTCCCCAGACCAGCAAGCCTTTCTGACCCAGCCCCTCCAAGCTCACCCCATGGTGCATCTCTTACCCCCAAGGGTCCTTCTCACCCAGGGTACGGTTGCAGCTGGCAGAGTAATGGGTTGGGGGTTCTGGGCAGGCTCCTGCAGTGTCTTAGAGTGTGGGCAGCACAGGTCTGGGGCTCTGGAGGTGCTGGGAGCAGAGCAGGGTTAAATATAGCTGCAGAGGAGACCTGCTGTTGTCATCCTGCACATGCTGGGGTCCTGTGGCCCCTCGCCTTTTCCTCTGCATGGCAGAGACTGCCTGCTTGCCCTGACTCCTCAGCAGCCCAACATGAGCTAACGCAGCCCCACGTTCCCACTGGTCTTGCATTTACCTGTGGTCTTTCCTCCACTGGAGGCATCTGTGGCCCTGTTCACGGGTTTTACCCTTGCTTGGCTTGCTCAGGCATGTGTGGCAAGGGACCACACTCCAAGAATTTGCTCCAGGCACTACAGGGAACAAGGGGAAAACACAACGCCAATGATGCTTTGGTCCAACTGCTGCCTCTGGGACATGGGGTGTGCGTCCCCTAGGATCCTGGGCTCAGCTTTCCCTCGACACCAAGTCTGCCTTCGCAAAGCGGAGCCCTTCTCAGGCTGCTCCTGCAGCTCCCGGCTCTCCTGTCCCTGGAGGAAGCGGGAGGAAGAAACACTTCCACAGTGCCCAGCTCAGGCAACCTGTCAGCGATCACATCAATCATTCAGCCAAGCCTGGCCTCGCGGGATGTGTTTAGCAGGAGGATCCGGAATAATGCTGGGCAGGGATGTCGAGCAGCACATGTGAGGCCCGCGTGCGTGTCGCCCCGGCAGCAGGGCAGCAAGATGCTCTCCCGAAGGCAGAAGAAATGAGCAGCAGAGCTGAAGCTGTGGTTTCAGGGTGATGGGAACTCAGGAGTCCCCCGAGGGTGCCCCAGCGATGGGGAAGCAGGCAGGGCTCCTCCAGCCCAAGATGTCCTGGTAGCTGGGGTGGCATGGGGTGCGGGAGCTTGCAGGGTGCAGGGTGGAGGCTGTGGCTACTGGTAGGGGATGTGGCAGCCGCTTGGGGAAGGGTGACCCACAGCCTCGGCAGGGACCTTGTTGTCAGACTGGGGACAGGACTGCGGTTCTGAGGCTGTTTGATGTCCTTGGAGCTGTTTCCCTCCAGGTTTGTCCAGCTCTTTGCACACTGATGGAGGGAGCTGCCTGTGTCCTGCCCTGCTGAGAGCTTTCCCCCACCCTGGCAAGCCTGGGGGTCACCAGGGCTGGAGCAGTTTCCCTTGAGCCTGCCCTTCCAGCTGTTGTGCAGGGACACCAGGGGCTCTCCTGGGCCTGCGAAGGGCCCCGTGGGCTTGGGGTGCCTGTTGTCACAGCAGTGCAATGAGGGGCACCCGGGTGGGAAGGGGACAGGGGCTGTGTCTCCAGAGCAGCCCAAGGCCACCGTCAGCAAGGACAGACCCTGCAGCCCCTCACCTCCCCGACCGCCACACTGGTGGGTAAGGGCCAGTTGTACTAGGAAATCCCCCTCTCCAGCTGGATCCCAGTGCCAGCGCTCTGCCTCTTGGCATGGTGAGATCCTGCCTGTCTCGTGCCCAGGGTGCAGTGGTCTCCAGCCCCGGGACATGGGGCAGTGAAGGGCTGTGCACCTTTCCTGCATCCTTCTCCTGGGTAGAGATTCCCCTTTACCACTTCTCTCCAGGACCCCATGCCCAGGGAGTAGTCAAGACCAGCTCTTTTGCAGAGTGGACAGTGGCAGGCTTAAGGCAGGGTGGGCAGCTGAGCCCTTTGTCCCCCAGAACCCCGTAGCCTCAGCACCATGCAGGGGAACCCCTGGGCAGACTTGAGTGCTGCAGAGCATCCTGCCCTCACTGTCCCACAGCAGAGAGGAAGACAACAGCAGAGATGGGATGATGAAGGCAACACACAGGGCTTGAGACAAGGTGGTAGCATCACTGCTGAGAGCCCCAGACCATCCCTGCAGCCAGACCCTAGCCAAACCCTGGCAGGCAGCAAGCTGCTGGGGCAGAAAGCATGAGTGAAGATTACAGCCACCTCCTCTCCCTCCCCCAACTACACCGGCTGTTGTCTTAGTGTAAACAAGGTATTTAATATGCAGAAGCACTCATTAGCATCTCCTGGTTTCAGCAGCGCCGTGTCTGCAGCTGGACTCACGGGACGTGTCACAGGAAATCTCTACACACAACTTTTAATTACAGACAAATGGGTGGACACGTTGTCATTACTAGCTCCCGGTGCTTCCTGCCAGTCCAGCTCTGCCTCACCTCCAGAGGAGTCTGTGGCCAGGCTGGGGCTGCCTGAGCTGCGGGGGTTCCTAGGGCAGCAGGGATGGGGGATGCTGGGGGTGGCGGGCACCTGGGACCTAAACAGGGACCTTTGAGCAGCAGAGATGCAGCCCTGGCACTGCCGGCTTGTTGCAGTATGGAGCCGGGTGTAGAGGCCCCCACTTTTAAGACTGGGGTCTTGGCAGGGTGGGTCAAACCCTTGTGAGTACATGAGGTGACATGGATGGAGCACCTCCTCCTTCCCCCGGAGGCTCCCAGACCCTGCTGCAAGGAGTTCAAGCCTCCATGCCCTCCCTAAATGCTTGCTGGACTACAGCCACGGACTGCAGCCATCCTTGACCCCTTTTGCCACACCTTGGGGTCCTGCGGCTCATGATGTCAAGGGGACAAGGAAACACTCAGCCCTTTGCTGGGGTCAAACCAAAGGATCCTGGAATGGACCCTGTTCTTCTCAGTGTGCCAACAGAGAGGCAGCTTTGTGGGCTTGAAGCTCATTGTGCAGACAGATGGCCACTGTCTTTACCCAAAATCAGAGTTGTTGGCCCAAACTGGACACTCCAGCATCCCAGTGCCCGCGCATTTCCAGAGCCCCGAGCTGTCCATCTGCAGTGTGATGGGTAGGCAGGTCCTGCCGGCTGGCTGCAGAGTGGAGCAGGGGGGACGGGGTGGCTGGCTATAAAATCCGCATCCTCGGAGGGAGCGGTGTGCAGGCATTGGGTGGGGGGGAAACCAGGGGAGCAGCCAGATAGGGACCCCTCCTGCACAGCTCAGCTTTGCGCTGGCACTGCTGGAGCCTGCGCAGACCGCCCCTTCTCTGATCCTGGTGTCAAGAGCATGCCCAGGGCAGCTTTTTGGCCTGGGGCACGGGCAGATGTGTCGATCACTCTTTCCATCACACAAGGAAATTGAGCTCCAGGCCTAGTTTTTGATGCTGGGCTGGTTCAGAAAGCAGCTATTGTCCTCCTGGGTTCACCTCTGAGCTCTGGGACATCAGCCAGCTTGCCAGCCCCTGCTCCGGCAGGGTCTGGCTGCTTTAGAACAACACTTTGAAGGCAAACTTGAGCAAGTTTGCTTTTGCAAGCAACTAACGGCTGATGATTTCTCACTTGCTTTCCCTTGGGGCCACTTGTGTGCTGGAGGGAGGGTGGAAAGGGGCATGCAGGCATTTTGCACACAACCTTTGGATGTTTTGGAGGTTGCAGTAAGCAGTGCTCAGGCCGCAGGGTGCAGCAGACAGCTGGCACCGACAACCACAGCTGTGCCAGGGCCCTTCCCTGCACAGACTGCTGCTCCCAGACGGGTGCCTCCCTGGGGAGGCAGCTGGGCAGCAGCAGGTTATAATGTCTCTTCCTGCAAAGCTTTTATCAAAAGCCATTTGTTGGCTACTGGAATTATCTGCAATACCATCCCAGCCACGAAATGGCCCTCCTGAGGTGGGCAGCAGGCAGCAACCAGCAGCCTTCCAGGTGGTTGAAAAGATGTCCCGATCACTCTGGCACCAGCCTTCCCATCCCAGTACATCCTGGACAGCTAATGCAGGCTGGGATGTGGGGTGTAGAAGGCAGGCTTGGATCTGTGCCGCATTGCAAGGAAGAACTGGGTCATACAGATGTAGTTTTGGCATCTCTGTGTTGCATAGTGATGGGGCAGCTGTGCCTTCCCCTTGTTCCCTTGGAGGGGCCAAACAGGGGGCCACAGAGACACCAAAATCTTGGACCTGGGCTGGATTTCAGGAGTCCATGCTCCATACGAGGGCACAGATCACCAGCTGAGCTGTGAGGCCAGGAGGATGTTACAGCAATTTCCCCACATCACACCCCTAAACACCCACAGCACCCCAGTCTGTGAGGGTACCAGCCGCATTTGTCATGCACCTAGCCCAGACCTCGGAGGGCGTCTCCTCCTCCTCCTCCTCGTCAGGGCTGAGCATGCTGCTGGCACCACTTTGCTGCATCCTCCGCAGGGACCATCAAGCGAAGTGCAGGCAGAGCTGCTCTGCAGCCTGGGGGTCACTGGAGGTGAGCAGAGAGGTGATGTATGGGCATGTGTCCTCTCCTCCTGACATAGCCTGGGTGCCCTCCCGTTCCCTATTGCTCTCCCCTGACTGCAAAGCAGGCTGGGATCCCCTGGAAATATCAGAGACTCCAGATAAAACGATCCCGCCCATCCGCCTGCTCCTTCCCCTCTCCAAACTGCAGTCTGTTGTCCCTTAAATTGCACTGGCCCTGCGGATCTTCACTGCCAGCCACATCCTAAAATCAGCTGTCTTAAAAATAACTCTCCGAAAACCCCAGCCTGGCTTGGCACACGCGCAGCCCAGGGCTGGGAATGTGCAGAAGGAGCCAGGACGCGGCTCCGTGAGCGGCAGCCTCTGAACCCCTGCGCCCTTTTGGCTGCCCTGATGGGTGTGTGCACTCGCCCGTGCAACTATGCACTTATATATAGCCTCGGCTTTCTGCACCACACGGTCATGGAGCTGCCATTTCCTCCCCACAATGCTGGCACTGGGGCCACGTAGCCACACTGATGCCAGGGTGACACCTCTCCTAAGGTCCCCATCCCTGGGGAAAGGCAGGGAGGGATGCAGGAAGGACTCGTGCCAGCCCGGCAAGGAGGTGGGATTTGGCGGCAGTGCAGTGGGTGTCTGCAAAGGGAGGGCTGGGTGAGGGTGCTGGCTGGGTGGGGATGGCTGTGGCAGATTTGGGTGGGGGCACGGGCAGATGAGGACTGTCCCAGCCAGGAGGAAGGGAGGCGGATGATGAAAGCCAGGCTGGAAAAGTCTGAGGGCTTTTGCAGAGATTTTGCACTGGGAAAACCAGCAGGATTTACACCTGGAATGGGAAAATTGAGAGAGAGGGCTGGGAGGAGGGTCTCACCCAGGGTAGGGGGTGAGAAGAAGTGCTCCGTAGCGCTCTCCATGGCAACTGCCTGAGCCGGAGGAGGGAGGGCTGGGAGGAGGATTAAGGGATGCGTTTTGGCCATGCTGATCCTAAGCTATTGCCTGAACGTCTGTGAAGCATGGTGAGTGTCCCTGTGCCTCTGTGTGCCCCCCGGAGTGCTCCCGAAAGTGGTCTGGAGAGGTATCCTGCTGCTGCTTAGCAGGGGATCTCACCACCATGTGACCTGACAGCAGAGATGGGGGTGGTTTTGGGGAAAAAACACCCAGTGCCTCCCAAAACCCAACAGCAGGGCATATCCAGCATCCTTTAGCTGGTGCCCCCGTGTTAGCCCCTGCCCTGATGGGGACAAGCCTCCTGCTCCCTTGAATCCTTCCCAGCCACCGCTTGGGTCTCTCTGCTACCTGCTGAACTCTGCAAGGAGAAAGCTCCTCTCTGGGGAGGTATATTCAGGCCTGGCTCCTGCAGCTTCCTGATGCTCACTGCCTTTCAGCCTCACTGCTCTCTGAAAACATGGGGCCCTTTCAGTTGTCCTGTCCTGCATGGCCCGTTCCTAGGTGTGCAGCCCTGCGCTGTGCATATCAAGAGGTGAACGGCCATCATATGGACTTGTACGCAACAGCAGAGGTGTCCCAGCTCCACCAAGAGCCAGGCAGGGAGCACCTCCCTCGCCCCACGTCACCGCCACCAGTGACCTGGATTCCTCCCTGAGACACGAGCCGGTGACCTCAGCAATAAACAAAGAAGTGGGATAAAACCAGGGCAAGATAGATGCCTGTTTTATAGGCTTTTTAAAAGCTTTTGACTCATTCTGGCAGTCAGGACTAACCTTAAATTGCTATGTGATGGAACTGGTGGAAAATCATCTGGCAACATCGAAGCCGTGCACCAATCCATCAAGCGCAGGATAAAAATAAACAGCATGCAAACAGGCCCCGGGGCTGGTGGGAGGAGCAGGACCCCAGCGTTAACCTCACACCCTGACACAGCACCCTCTCTTCGCCCTCGGGGCTGGAGCTTAGTGCTTCACAGGGCTGAGCATCCTCAGTCCCCTTATATACAGGAGGGATCAGCCCTGTGCAGGAGAGGGCCCGAGGGCTGGCATCTTCCCCCTACAAGATTCTCTGGTGGAAATGTCCTTGGCTGAGATCCCACTGCTGTGCCTGGGCTTCTGCATTGCCCCGTGGGACTCAAAGCTGGCATATTTGCTTCCCTGGCAAGGTTTATAAAATAGAACCAAGGTAAATGTCCTGCTCTGAGGAGTGAGGGGGAACGTGATTCCTAAACAGAGCTGGGATGTCTGCTCAGGAGAGGGGGCACATGCCAGCTGAACACATCCTCTCCCAGGGCCAGTGCAACAAGGAGTATTGCTAACATTCGCTCAACATCTGGCTGGAAGAGCGGGGCTAGCGAGTCCAGCCCAGCAAAGCTGGGCTCTATGCACTCTGCATGCCAGAAAGCCAGACAGAAATTCAACCCATGAGCAAGCCTGGCTGTGCACGGTGAGAGGCCAGCACCAGCCACTGAGGGCAGGATGGCAGCATCATCCGTCACCTCCCCATCGGGGTCCTACTGCCTTGACAGCAGCATCCCCAGGAGAACTGTCCTGCTCCTAGCTGCAGCCTCAGGTCACAAACCCTGTGTGCAACCCCCAGACCTGACCTGCCCCCCGCACCCAGGAATGACTTACCAGGAGCATCCACACCAGACCTGCATCCACGCAAACGTGCCAGGGGCTGGGACCTGCAAGGAGCTGGGTGCAGAGGTGGCTCCGATCCCCTGGCACCCTCAGCGTGCCTGTGGGTGCCGGCGACTGTGGGTCTTTCCCAGGACATGGCACTTGGAACCAGCCAGCCGGCAGCGTGGTGGCCGGTGAGCCTGTGTCACCCTGGGGACACAGAGCTGGGATCGCCCATGTGACTGCCTGCTTTGCCTGCCTTTCAGCAGAGAGCGTTTGCGGCATCAGATGTGCCGCTCCGATCTGCAGGGCTTTGAAGCGGCTTCTAATGCATTTCTAATTCCTGCTTATTGCTGGAGCCTGTCGGAGCTTGTCTCCCCAGCCCCTCTCAGCACGGTGCTCTCAGCTCAGCTCCGTTACAGGAAGATCTCATCTTCAGACCTGCGGTTTTTGCCTGGGAAATCTCCCCACAAGCCCCTGCCCCAGCTTGCACTGTGGTGAGGGAAGCTTACACCATGTCAGCTCCCTGCCTGTCCCTGTCCACTCCTGGTGTCCCTTGGCACTAGGTGAGATGAGATCCTGGCCCTTGCCAGACTCTGTTGGCATCTCTGGGCTGGCAAGTGTCCCTCTGCTCAGCTCATCATACCCTCTCTGTCCACAGGCCAGGTTACCTCTAGGAGCTGGGGGGAAGCCCTTGCAGGATGAACTCTGCAACCCACCTCCAACCCCAGAGTCCCTGAGAGACCTTCAAGGGGTGACAGAAAGTCCTCGCTGGAGAGGACAAGCGAAGTGCCACCCATGCCAGGGCACTGTCTGCCCCAGACCCACGGCCATGGGCCAGGGAATTGGGTCCCAGCCTCTGTGCCCTCCTGTTTCGGCCTCTGTCAGTGCTGGGAGGGCAGTGGAAGGGGCAACCTTGGCATTCCCGCACCAACCAGTGCTCCCGGGTAAGGTGCTGCTGCGCTCCTTGTATCTCATGCGACGGGAAAATGGCTCTGTGCAAAGTGCTCTGAGGCTGCGGATGGGAAGTGCCCTCTGCACTGTGCTGAAAGCTGTTATTAGCGCTAATGGCTCTTTTGCTGGGGGTATTCAAATAGCAACCACTCCATTTTCATTGCAAATCTTCTCCCCCCCCTTCTTCCTGCTCCCGGGAGGAAGACAAAGGCTCCTCACTGCCGAGTCCCAGCAAAGCCGCTCTGGCTGAGGATGCTCAGCTCCCAGGGACCAGCAACGCTGCCGGGCCCGAGCCCAGGCTGAGCAGGCTGCAGACACATGGCCTGGATGTTTGCAAAGGAAAGGTCCACAGCAGCTGCTAAACCAGCACTGGGGGAGCAAACAAAGCTCCCTTGTGCAAGGAGCAGATGTATCCAAGCAGAAAGTGGGAACGGGGGAGAGCACGCACAGCCCGTCGAGGCCACGGGCACCAGTGGGTGCCAGAAGCTGGCAGAGGCAGTGTGAAAGTGCAGAGGATCTCCCCTTCGTACCCCACAGCCCGAGGGATGGGGTGGGCTTGGGGCTGGCTCCGTGGTCAGCAGCAGCCCTGGGGCAGATGGCGGCCCAGCTTGTCTGGCACTGACTGCTGTATTTGCATTTCTGGGATTCACGGAAAACGAGAGTGATTTTTTTTTTTTTTTTACTTAGTAAGCACAGAGTTTATGTTAGTTGAAAATTGACTCAATAAATATTTCAGCCGGTATTTTAACTGCATGCGCGGGCTTCAAAGGCTATTAGAGGAACAGATTTATACAAACAGGCACTGACTCGCATTGGCCAAAGCACATTACGGACCGAGGTATGAAGACTGCTCCCAGGGGAGCTGTTCTTGCCACTGTCCAGTTCGGATAAAGGAACATCTCCTGCAAACTGGTAGGGATGGGACCTGGGACCTGCACCCCTGAAACGCTAGTGGACATCACTCACTGGGGAGGATGCTGAGCTGGGGATTTGCAACGCGGGGTATGAGCCCTAGTTCTGACCCCAGGGAAGGTGCTGCTCTGCGTAAGGGAAGAAGCTGTTGTGACTGATGTCTGCGGGCTGCTTTGGGACCTGCTTTGGGGAAACCTGGGTGCTGCTGTGGGGCTGTGGGAGCTGAGGTGCTGGGAGGGCCAGGACCCGCTGCTGCTGGAGTGCTCCGTGGTGCTGCAGAAATGAGCTGAGCAGCGGCAGGGGAGGGTGCGAAGCCCTGGGGGAGTCATCTTCCTCCCACCTGGTGGGGAGAGGGAGGCAATTACCGCTTGCAGAGCCCTCCCCATCCGCCTGTGCACTGAAATGGCCCCATGGGCAGGCTGCCAGGCATGCGTGGCTTGGCCAGCTTGGGCTCTGCAGCTCCCGGCATCGCTTATGCCCTGCACTGCTCTGAGCTGCCGTGTCCCAGCAAGGCACAGCCAGCCTTGCTGTGAAAGCAGGGAGCAGGTTTTGGGCATCCTGACACCCCCATCACCCCCCACCAGGCACTCTGTCCCCCCCCTCCCTGCCTGCCTCCCCATCGGTGCTGGTGCAGGCGTGCGTGCTGGAGCCCAGCAGACCTGGAAATGCTTGCAGCCAGCCAGACAAGTGGAAACCACTCCTCTCCATTTGGAAATTAAACGGGAGCTTTAAATATTGCTGAAGCCAATCGATGGGGTGGGCAGGAGCCCAGCGTGGCCCTTGCCAAGAGCTGTCCGGTGTGGAGGCGAGAGGGCTCAGTTGCCCAGCTGCCTCCGCCCCAGCCCCAGCAGCATCACCTCGGATGTCCCCAGCCCTGTTCCCCGCAGCCAGTGCATCCGCACAGATGCATGGGGTACCCCATCGTCCTGAGCCTTCCCTCGTGGCCACAACACCCCTGGGGTGAGAGCCGAGGGCAGCCCTGGTCTCTGAGTGCCCCAAGCCACATCCCCGGCCCACGGTGCGGATCAGTTACAGATCCGCTGGCAGGCGGGGGCCAGGGAGCCTTGCGCCAGGATTAGAGCAGTTTGTTCTGGGATTAGAGCACTGTTTAGCCATAGCACGGCGCAGTAACCCCGCTCTGCTTTACTGAGCTCTGCGGGATTAATACTTTGTTTCAAAGGATTAGGGCGATTAGGAGTGTTGTGGGGGGTGCTGCAGGATGCAGGGTTGCTTACTGGTGCCACACAGCAAACAAGCACTGAGTCAAAAGGACTCAGTCCCTCGACTGGCAGGGAGGGCTCCGGAGATGCCCCGAACTCATGCTCCCATCTCTGAGGGCTGCTGGTCCCTCATGGGTCCATGCCCAGGCCATCAGGGCCAGGCACAGAGCTGCAGGAGACGCACTCTGCCTAGCCTCCTTGGTGGGATGCAAACCCACCCTGTACCATGCCAACCAAGCCCAAGCCTGGCCTGACTCCGTCTTCCCCATCCACACAGCTCAGCTGCCTTTTGCCCCATTCCTGCACAACCTCGGCCCAGACCCAGCCCAGAGACCCATGCAGCAGGCAGGGAGCAAAGGCAACATGTGGGAAGCCCTTGGAGGGCAGGGAAATGTGAAAAAACAATGTTATGAGCTGTCCCCAAGTCCCCATGCCCAGCAGGAACCTCTCCTCCCTGACACATTGGCCAGATGCTTCTAGCCCTGGTACCCTTTGTGCCACTCCAGCACCACAGACAAGCAGACCTGGGGTACAGGCTGTGTGTCGGTGCGGCAGCTCCTGGCTGGCCCCACGCAGCCCTGCACGGCGAGGATGCTGCAGCGGGCAGAGCTGGCGCCTGCATCCCACGCTCAACTCCTGCTACTCGAGGTTGCTGGGCTCATGAGGAGCTCTCTCTGCCTGGTTTCCCAGTGACCTGAGATGCTCCTGTGAGTCCCTTGCTCCCCAAACTGTCCCCAGGACCCCAGCTCCCTCTCTGAAATGCCGCTCCGGGGTAGGAACTGCTGGAGCCCAGCACAAGGAGCTCAGCGGGGCTGCAAGCAGGACCATAGGAACTGCTCGCCCCCAGCCTATCAGTGCAGGAGTGAAGCTAAAATTGCAAAACCCACCCAAGGTGAGAAGCTGGAAAAGCCAAGGAATGGCAGCTGAAGACTTCGGCCCTGGGTCTCCGGCTGGGTGAGGTGCTCCATGTAACTGGGTGCAACAGTGGGCAGCCCTACGTGGTGGTGGCAGTGCCAGGGATGGTTTCTGGGCTCCCACAACTCAGCCCTCATCCTCTGCCAATATATCTGCTTGCTGCGTTGTGCTGCAGCCCAGATCACTGAATTGATCCAGCTACAGAGGACTTGGCTCCATTCCTGGCAAAGCCCCACTAGCAGCATGGCTGAGGGCAGGCGAGAGGCTGCAGTGAGGGGGGGGGGGGGCAGTGGGACCCCCACTCCGCAGATCCTGACGGCTGATGCTCCTGAGCCAGCAGCATCAGAGCTTGGGGGGCTGCAGGGAGCAGAGCAGCCCCCAGCCCTCTGCTCCTTGCCTGCAGCCAAAATCCCAGAGTCACATCTATCCTTACCATGTCAGATGGACACAGAGCTCTTTGCTCAAGTCTCACCACCTTCTTTTCTCCCCTCACTGCCTCACAGGTAACCCCCTGTGAGGGGGTTACAAGCTCTTACTGGCCCACAACCCATATTGCACAAGATGAGGCTGTGGGATTTGGGCTGGTTTAGCTGGCTAGGAGGCAGCTAACAGCAGCATGCAACTATCTGAAGAGGAGTGGCAAAGATGTTGGAGACAAACATCTCCGTGGTGGCAGATGGTAGCCCAGGCAGACAGAGGTTGCACCATGGCAACTTGTGCTGGATATAAGGAAAAGCTTCGTCCCCTGGCGCAGGTTGTTAAAGAGGAGGGAGGATCTGCCTCCTTGGAAGTTTGGCCGGGAAGAGCCAGGGCTGACCTTGTCTGGTTGCTGGCAATAGTACTGCGCCCAAAGACACAGAGGCAGCACACCCCCAGCGCACGTCTGCATGCAGGTGTGCACCCCCAGGGAAGTTGCAGGTGTAAATTCACACTTGCAGAGACACAATTTTACACGCCAAGGAGGAGGCACGCACCAGCAAACACACTGGGAAGCACACACGTGCAATTGCCAATGTGTCACTTTGCTGTGAGTCCCCCAGCCACTGACATTTTGCAGAGGGATAAGTTGCATTCAGGGAAATTTTCTCCTTTGCCAAGAAAATGTGTAAATGTTGCTTTGGGCATGGCCACACTCAGACCCCAGGGCAGTCCCAGCAAACCAGGACTTCAGGTCTCCCCTGGCCACACGTCAGTGCCTGGCTCCTGCCGAGGGCCAGGCCCTTCCTAGCCACTTCTTTGGGAGAGGACCGGGCTGTGCTGGGGCCAGCCATGCCTGGAGAAAGCTGATTTGCAGGTCTGGGGTTGGGCTGGAGAGGATCTGCAGAGGAGGAAGGGTTGGGTGGGTCGGCGTCAGGGGGCTACTGCCTGGGGGCTGGGGTAAGCAGAGATGGTTTTCATCCTTTCCCCTCCTCCAGCTTGTAAGGAGAGCTTTATTTTAAATCCTTTTCCTTTGCTCACTCCCCCCGAGCTTGCGCTGTGCCGGAATGGTTTAATATTGAAGAAAGACAAATGAGTGACTCACGCACACATGCAGAGGATAAAAATACTTGGGCCCTGTGCATCCCACGGCCTGGACCCACGTGGCGTGGCCATGCAGAGCAGGGTGGCCAGGCATGCGGGGAGGTGACGTGTCTGCTTTCGTGAGCAGAGCCAGGGACCGGGTACTCCAGGGACTCGGCGAGTGCTGCCGATGCTGCCTCGGCATTCAGATAATGCTGCTCCCACCCCAAGCAGCTCTGGCTGTGCTGGCTATGAATGAAGGGGATCAAGAGCCACGTGCTGGGGGGGGCTGACCAGGGCTCACGTGGACTTTGTGTCCTTCATCAAGCAGAGGAAGATGAACCTTTTGGCAACAATCCTGGATCCCACTGCTGGGTGAGCATCAATCCAGGTGATACGCCACGTTGTGAAACCAGCAGCATGTACACACAGCCTGGCTGCAATGTTGCATCCAAGGGGTGGCCACCGGGCAGGAGCTTGTCTCCTCTGGCCTCTGGAGGGGTAACAGCCCTTTCTGGCAACATCAGCAAGGTGTGCCCAGCTTTCAATACCACTCTGCCTTGCCAGCAGCAGTGTCTTAGCCTGGCATGTGCAAGGGTCAGACCAGAGCAGCTTGTACTAACCCTTGCTTTCCTATTCCCAGGTGGAGGAAGGAGATTAGAAAGCAGAGCCTTAACTTTGCACTTCTTGTCTTTCACAGTTGTTTTTGAAAACAGGACATTTTGCAATGGTCTTGCATGCTTTATGCTGCTTTTTGCATGCTTTATGATGAAAGACTCCCACGTCAGTGAGTGTACACACTGCAGTTAACACCCAGGGACCATTCATGCCCATCCCTCCTGTTGCTTCGTCCCCCAGTGCAGAACTGGTGGGTGACAGCTGTCCCATGCCCTTGCAGAGCCTGCTGCCAGGTATGTCAGTGGCAAGCGGCATCAGGATTGGGAGGGGACATCACTGAAACATTGCAGGAGGCTGGTCAAGCCCTGCTGAGCTGCAGAGCCTAGCACTGCTCAGGCAGCAGGAGCACACAAGGCACAGAGGGCTTTGCCTGTGGGGTGGTTTGTGCAGGTCTGTGCACTGGGCAATGGGCAGAGAAGCACCCCGGAACTTGTGCCGTGACTTACAATCCCTTGATGGGCAGTGATAAGTGCTAGCTTGTAGGAGGCACATAAGGAATGGCGAGAACAAGAAAAAAATGGGGGAAAAAAAAAAGAAAAACCCTTGGCATAGCAGGTTGGCAAGAGGAGGACATGCCCTTTGGGTGAAGGTTTCCATGACAAAGCCTGATGGAGGTCCCTGCGAGAGTGTGGCTGGTGGCAACTGGTGCTCTGCTTCACACTGCTGCCTCTTCCATGTTGGCTGAGGAAGAGGATGTCAGCCAGAGGAGCTCCTACAGCATGGTACCCTCAGGCACACTGGCACTGTGGTAGGAGTGATGCTCTGCTCCATCCCCAGGTCCGTGCAGCATCTGACTTCCCATTGGGTTCCCTGGGCCCACAGCCTGAGAGGCAATGGGGGGCAGTCGGGCTGTGGGGATGGGGTCTGAACACCCCATGGTGCCTGCGCACCCATGTTCTGGGTGTTACTTGTCCAGCTGGTGATTTTCCAAGGAGGGGGGTGACCACCATCGATTTGTCTAGAGAAGGGTTAGAGGAGGAGCAGGAGACTCTCCTGGCATAGGTATGACCTCAGGTCTCTTCGCGCTTTTTAAGGTGCTGCCCCATTTCCCGCAATGCCTCTGAAGTTTGAACTGCCTTCCTCTGCATCCCTGACCTGCTGGTGCCCATCAAGGGGTTTTCTTGCAAGCAGCTCTGAAACTCATCAGGCTCTGCTGGGTTTTGGTTCACCAGAAAGTCCCCAGGCAAGGGAAGAGGGGAAACCCAGGTGCTCACGGCAGCGGGACCACTGGCGATGGACCCCAGACCGAGGCACGGACCGCATCAGCCACCCCTCCGCCATAGCTGCGGGTGGCGGCGTGGGGCGGCAGGAGAAAACATCCCTCCCTGTAACCTGGCAGGCTCCGGAGATCACGTTTCTGGCATTTAGCTGGAAGCTGAAGTGCAGGAGACGGGGGTCTGGCAGAGATCCCAGCACTCTCTGCTTTACTGGTAGTGGGGTGGGGAGCTGCCACGGCTCGGCAGGAGGCCAGCCGGGGGCTGGGGTGCGGGGAGGAGGATGCTCTTGCAGGGATGCAGCCCTGGGAGCCGGCTGCAGCGGGAGGGGACAGAAGGCCAGGGTGGGCAGAAAGCGGGGTGGAAAAGCAAAGAAGGGTGCCAGGCAGGAGCGGTGGGTGAGGTGGGAGCCCCGCTCGGTGCAGGGCGGGAGTCCGCCTCGGGAGGCTGTGCAGAACTCAGACGCGTTAGCAGATGCAAATTGCTTCAGCCCTGTTCACCCGCTCTGCTTAGCTCTCCTACATGGCTCTGTGCACACGCCTGCTCTCCCAAAGGCAAATGTGAGAAAGCAGAGGCTGTTTGTCACCCTCTTTAAACCTGTGTGCAAGTGAGCGTAGGGACGTGCTCCTGGGCTGAATGCAGCTCACCTCCATCACAGACTGCTGGCTGGAGGACACCAAGCAACCAACTGCAAGGGGGATTCCTACTTTGGCTACAGCGTCTTTGCGATTTTGTGGGTCCCCTGCGTTGGAGGGGGTCTTTCCCCACTGCTAGCCTTGCTCGCTCCGCTGGCAGTGGTGGCATACTGGGCAGTGGGGGCAACTGGGGCAGCGGTGGGACAGTGTTGGGCTCTCCTGCTCCCGGTTGAGGGCTCCCAGAGCACACCAGCCCGCTTGACTGGGGGTTGTGCAGGGAACTACCTCGCAGAACTGAGCCAGTTTAAAATACATGTATATATATGGCAAAAGAAAGGGCTATTTTTAGCCTGAATTAGTTCCTGGACCTGGATCTGACGCCCCTGGCAGTCTGCATGGCTGTGCCAAAAGTGCTGGGTGGCACTGGGGCAGGAGCAAGGGGACGTGGGACAGGATACCCTGACTTGGCGTCGGTGCTAATGTAGGCAGGACACACACCAGGACACAGGGTCACCTCCCAGCGATGTTTACACCAGGCTGCAGCCTACCCAAGCTGGCTGGAGCACCAGAAGGGGCAGAGCTGCTCTGCCACCCCATCCCTAGCTGCATGGTCCTGCCACCCCAACTGATGACAATGCAGACATGAGTCAGTTTGGTGAAAAAAATGCTCCTTTACTCTTTTTTCCATTGCTGTATCACTTCCTAGTTGGATAGCTTGCTGCATGAGCCACGAGTAGCAGCTCTCCCCTCCTCTGCTCAGGACCACAGCTGCCCTTTCCTCAGTGCTTGCAGAGATGCTAATGCTCACTTGCTATGGCTCCTGCGTATTTCTTCTCAAAACACCAACCTCAGTTTGGCAGGAACAGCCTGCACTGCTTGTTCCTAGTTATAACTCTCAGCTGGTTGTATTAAATAGGATGGTTGGATCGGCCTGTGCTGGTCTGAAGACTGCCATCTCTTCATCACTATTTACTGCTCTGCCAGGCTCATGTGTCAGCTGCAAATATTAGCAGCAAGATTTTAGATTTACTTCCAGACCACTGATGAAAATGTGGCATAACAATGAACAGCTCTTTTGCTCGTCTCCACATCCTCTGGGGAAGTTTCCAGTGCGAGCATTTCGGGGTGCGGGGTGGATTCAGGAGTGAAGGGGACCACCTCGGACCGGTGGGCGTGATACCCCCTGCCGCGACCACCCTGCCTGGTCCTGTGGGTGCTCCCACTGCAGGGTGACTCCGCTGCCTGCACAGAGCTGCTGCGTGGCCACAAATTACCAGGCAGCACGTGGAGGAGACCCAAGATTTGTTTGCAGTGGCTGTCTTTTGCCATGGAGGTTCAGCGTCTGCTTCACCAGCAGCCCAACCAGTCTGGCAGCGCAGCAGAGGGTGGAGCAGGGACAGGAAACGCTGCCCTCAAATTAGCCCACCCGGCTGGTGAATCAGAGCCTTTCCTAACCCCGGCTATTCAGCTACTGATTGATTGAATAAACATGCCATAATAACAGCTCATAACCTGTAATGTGGCACCCATTACGTGTGGGTGCCCTGATCCTGGAGCAGATACCGGCAGAAAGCATCTCACCTGCTCTGTACCTGGTGAGGAAACCCTGTGCAGGTGAAAAAACCACCAGACAGCAAGAGGAGACTCTTACAGGCTTTTCAGGGTTGAGCCTTGCCCCAGAAGGAGTCAGGCCAGTCCCTACCATGCCACCAGCACACACTTCAGCTTCATCGCTGCGTGAAAAGGGAAAACCTAGTCCTTGCTTTTTTTTTCACGTCCATTATAATTGACATGAGACAGCAAGCAAGATGGTATAACTCAGTTCTTTGCAATGCAGCTCATCTGTGGCTTCCTGTGTCTTGAGGACTGCCGTCTGCTGAGGGTGGCTACGTCACTTTTGTCTTTCTAGCTAAATTCCTCTTCTGTGGGAAACACGGGGTCCTCCAGGCTTGACTTTTCCTGGGCAAATTGCCTGTCCTGCTGGAGGATGGGGTGAGCTTGCGTGGGCCCCCAGGTCTTGCAAACGCAGGCAGCAGGACACGAAAGCCTGAATCCATGGAGGATGTATGGGGGAAAAGGGGTCACACTTGGGGAGTGAAATGCAGCCCAAGCAAAGCCATCCTGAGCAAGAGCCTGCCTGCAGCTTTCTGAGTGGCTCTGGGTCCTGCTTATCTGGTGGTCTGGTGCTGCTGCAGGAAGCCATGGGCTTTCTGGTGCTGATGGGACACACGCTGCTCGCTGGGGCTTGCTTGCATTTTCTCAGTGTGGGCATTCAGAGCAGGTTTGCTTCGTGGGTCTGGTGCAAAGTGTGGCAGGCGTTTTCACGCACTGATAATCTGTAACAATAGGGTGAAAATCTCTCCTGTATTGTTGTCAAGTTTCAAATCTCCAATGGGTTGGAACAGAGACAAAGCTCTTCTGGTTTGCTCCTTTTCCATCTCTCATCATTCGGGCTGAGTGGGCAGATCACTCCAGAGCTAGGCAGGCAGGGAGCTACAAGATGTTTTCTAGTTTCATGCTCTTTACACTGTGATGGGTCCTCCAGGACCTCTTGCTTCCATTTTGTTGGATGAGAAGCAGCATGTGGCCCACTGCTCCCCTTCAGATCCATTCCCTGAGGTCCCAGGTGTTTACCTGAGCAAGGGGAGCTGAAGGGACCAGCTCCGGCATACCCAGCCCCTGTGGTTCCTGCAGCTCCTGAGGTGCTGCCTACCCAGAGATCAGAGGAATTTCAGTCAGTACCAGCCATCCCTGAGAGTCCAGGAGCTTTCAAAGCAGGGAGCAAACCTTGCTCTTTATGGGCACTTAGATGGGTGCTGGTCAGAGGAGGGTGGGGAGGAGTTGAGTTTGCAGGATCTTTCTGGGGATGGGAGTGCCACACAGGGCTGGAACCAGCAGCTCCATCTGCACCTCCATGCATCTCCATGTGTCCCCGTGCAGCCCATGCCTTCCTGCTTTGTGTGTCTCCACAGGCCACCGATGTCCTTCCCTGCTGCCACTGGTGGGAGGGTGCTATCTCCACCATCTAGACCTGGGGATACATTGTCCAGGGCATTGCAGGCTCAGGGGCATCTCCCCACCATCCTCATCCCTACACCTCCATCACTGCTGGTGCTGTATTCATCTGCCTCCAGTGCAGAACAGGCTGCACCGAGAGAGCAAATATTCCTACCTCAATCCCACAGCAATACCTCTGCTGTAGCCCCCACTGCAATGCCTCTGTCCCACCACAATGTCCCCCCACTACAGAAGGGCCCCCCCCAGCTCCCCATCCCCTCTGCCATCACCCCCAATGCCCTTGCTGATGCATTTCCCCCTGGCCTGGTGGTTCCTCTCTGCCACTCTGGGGAGGAGGCAGGGAAGGATACGAACCCCCCTGGTATTTTCCAGGCCCGTGTCCCCGCAAGCTGCACCTCGCGCTGCATCTGGAGGCAGCGCCGGGAGCTGCCAGCTGGGCTGAGCTGCCTGGGAACTCATCTCCGCTGCGAGAGCCGTGCCACGGAGCCCACGCCGGCAGCACTAGGTCATGCTGCAAGACTCATTTATATTCCTTAGCGTGTGGTGGGTGCCTGTCTCTGCTCTGGGTGGTTCTGGCTCTCCGCTAGCAGGTGGCCCGCTGGGGTTTGCTGGCAGCCGTAAGGGGAGGGTATTTTTAGCTTTCCACTCCCTCTTGCTGTGGGCGGTATGTGGCATTTATTTGTCGCTAAAGTATTTGTAATTAGGGTGGCAGGCTGCTTACATGGCAGGAGTGATGGCACGGAGCTGAAACGTGCTAAAGGTACCACCACTAACCTCCAAGCCCCTTGGTGCTGGGCCAGCGGTCCTGCAGGCTCTCCCCGCTCCTGTGCCCAAAGGTCCAGCTGACTGTCCCCATGTCAGAGGGAAGCTGGATGGCTTGGTTAGAAATGCAAGAGACCCAAGTCAGCTGGTCATAAGCTGTAGGTAGAAGCACAGGCGAACTTCCAGGGTCACAAATCCATCTGTGTTTACACAGGCACCACTGTCGAAGCCATGCTCAGGCTCTATGTGAAAGCATTTGGGTGTCTTGCCTCCCCGCACCCCTGGGAGACGCCGTCTCTAATCAGGCAGGAGCTGCCTCCTCTTTCCAGCTTCCATGCGTCCATGCCCAGGTTGGACCCACTTTTTCTCATGCCAGCCCCTTGGCTCCGCTCCTGGTATTCCCAGGCCTGCATCCAAGTTTCCTGCATGCCTCTCCTGCCCCTCCGTGCCTGCCCGTGCACCTCCTGCACACGTGTCTCTGGGGAGAAAACACCTTGTAGCTGTGAAACGGTGCCCTGCAGGAAAATGCTATCCAACCTGTTGGGGTAGGTCTCTGCAGGGAGCCCCGTGCCTTTCCTAAACCTCCGCAGGCTGCTGGAGCCTCCCTGGCACATGAAGTCCTTGCTGCAAGGATCACGCATTCCCTGGCACGGGGGAGAGCCCTGCCGGAGGCAGCGCCGGGGCAGGGGGCCAGGCGTAGCGTCACGCTTGCTGGGAACTCGAGCAGCGAGCACTGCGCCTGCACGTGGAGCGCATGCAGGCTGCTCCTGCACCGGCCCCGTCCTGGTGTGGGGCCAGGCTGCTGGGCTGCAAGCGAGCCCTGCACCCTGCAGCGTGGTGGGGAGGGCGAGTCCAGCTTCTCTGCCAGCCTCGGCTCCTTCTTGCATGGGTGTCACACCTCCGGATGCATTGACCAGAGCAACGCGTGCTGCTCCCCCTCTGTCCCCTCTCCCTCCACCTGACTGCAGGGGCTGAATCCCTGTGAGTGTGCTGAGGCGCGGTGAGAGCCAGACTTTCAGAAGCTGGCACTGGCCCAGGTTTGCTGCTGCAGCTCCTTGTGCTGGCATTAGAAACCCAGATCAGAGGCAGGGGGAGCATTAACCGGCGTTCGCAAGAGTACTGGCTGCGGGAACTGTGTGGGAACTGAGCGCAGGGGAGAAAACAGAGGCTGGGAAAGCAGATGCCAAAATGAACCTTGGAGACATCTCCTAGAGCTAAACAGGAAGGTGTTCTGGCTGTTTTGCTGCCCCAAACCCTCTGTCGCTCGCCCCACGATAAGACGCGTGCTTGCACCTACTCTGTGCACGTCTGTGTGCATGTGTCTGTGTGTGCAAGCTCACAGGTGTCTTCCCTGCAGTGACACAGCTCTGGGGAATGTCCCTTAGAAAGGACCTGTTGCAGCAGCATCTCCAGTGCCTGCATGGCAGAGAGCAGACAGGAGGTGACTGACTCACTGCAGGTCCAGACACTGTGGGAGGGCTGGTTTCAGGTCCTGGCTCCACCAGGCTCCCAGTATGACCAGTGATGGCTCCTGGCTTGTGCCTACACCCCCAGCTGTAGCAGGAACCCGTGTTCAAATGTGGTATCTCACAGTTGCGCTGCTTGTGTGTGACTCCACCTGAGAGCCTTCACGTTGCCTAGGAAGAATTGAGGGCAAAATTTCTGCCAAATGGTAGTGCATTTGGCCTCTGCATGTCCGAACGATATCCCCATATGGGTGGGAGCTTACGCCTTCACGTGGATCCACGTGTGTGTTTCCTCAGGAACTCAGCCAGCGCCGGTGCCTCAACAACACCACTGTCTGTACGCACACAGTGGAGAGGCAGAAGAGGCATGGTCAGGGCAGGTTCCTGCATGCTCCCAGCAAGCCAGGCTGCATCTCAGGGTAGTCAGGCATCATGAGCAACCAGGGAAGATCCTCTCCCTGGGGACCCTCAAGCCTCCTGCTCGTGTTGCAGGTGGGTGTCTGCAGCACTGGGTCTGGAGCAATGCTCCACAGGTGCCGGGTGATGGACAAGCAGGCAGAGAAACCTTCCTGATGCAGGATGATGCAGTAACCGTGGATACCAGCAAGGTAATTGGTGAGAAAGGAAAAAATCTGAAAAAGGCACCTGCTGCTGAATTCAGCCATCTCGAAGCTCTTTGAGGTAGCTGCCGATTTACACATCAAAAGAGGAAACTGAGAAAAGCCTGCCCAAAGGTTGCAGTTGAACTGTGCTCAGGTCCTCACCCAGATGGCTACTGGCCTCGGCAGATGGGGTAGGACGCATTCCTCTCAGCTCAAACTGCCTCCCTGTTGAGTCTGCTCTGAGTTGTCCCTTTATAGGCTGTGGGGGAGATAGACCCCTCTGGAAGACAATTTGTGACATTCTCAGGTAGCTCCAAGACAGGACTTGAGACTGCTTCTGGAGCAGCCCTTGAACGCAGATCCCAGGGCTTGGCTATGTGAAGAAATGACTGGTGGGCTGGAAAGCACCACTGCAAAGTTTTCACAGCCAGGGATCCCACGTGTGTGTGGCCAGACAGCCACCATCTCTGATGCCTTAGCTGCCGTGGTAGGGGTTGTTTTCCTTAGCCTTTTGTCTCATGCTTTGCACCATGGCCTTGTCCCAGGCTTCACAGAGGGATGGGCAGTGGAAGGGGCATTCCCACGCAGGGTTCATACCTACAAAATCCCACGGTTCCCCTCTTGCCCTCCCACTGTCAAACGTTTTCAAGAGAGCTGGCACCACGTGCACACCCCTAGCAGATCAGGATGGAGGGGACTGCTTTCTGAGCCATGGAGAAAAAAGCTTTCTGAAGGGTTGGCTGGAACCAGCCAGGTGTCGCCACTATAGTTTTACAGGTCAAAATATCTTCTCGGATAAAGTAGAGAACCATCATCAGTTTCAGTTACAGCTCCTTCAACTGCTCATGGAGTTGGGCCTGGAGGAGAACAAGAATGGGGTACAGAAGGAGAAGGATGAGAAGCTGTTTCACAAGGGACCTCTCCTTGAACCGTCTTCATCCTGTACATGGCTAAGCTGTTAACGGGTGGGAGAGGAGGCTCAGCTGCAGGCCTGGGCTCAGCAGCTCTGGCTGCAGCACTCCAGGATGACAACAGCAATTTCCGTGGTGTTTTACAACGTGGCAGTGGGGCAGACTGGCTCTTGAGGTCCAGCTGAAGGGGACAGGCATCGCGTGGTCCCCATCTGCTAATACATTTGTCCATCCAGCTCCTGTCTTCTCTTGTTTCCCAGCTAGTCTCCACACACACTGGGTTTTGGACCTGCAGCCTCACCTTTGCTGGGGTCTCAGGAGGCTGTTGACCGCCAGCAGCGTGCACTGTCCTTTTCCAAAAACCAGCTCCCAGGACAGCTTCTCTGGGACAAGGGATGGGGCCAAGATGAAGCCCCCCCTCAGGTCTTGGTGCTCGCAAGGGATGCACCTTTCTGTGCTCGCCCAGCAGCCCCCATCAGTCCTGGCCATGGTATTTCCAGCCAGCAAGCCTCAAGGAAGCTGTTTGCCAAGAGCAACAAAATTTGCCTGCAGCTGCAGGCAATTACACCGGCTTGTCCTCCTCCGGGGACGTGAGGGTAAGGAACAAATGTCCAACACCCAGTGTTGAGTGCCTGGCTGTCTCACGGTGCAGGGAAGAGAGGAGCACCCCATGTTGCCCTTGAGACCTACCACAGCCAGCCAAAGCCAGGAGCCCTGCTCAGAAACCGGGATGAGGCTGGAGATCTTAGCTGCTCCCAGGGCGCAGGGGGAACAAAGCGGTGGCCTGGCAAGGCAGGAGCATTGTGTGGCCGGCTGGCCCCAGCCTCAAATGCAGCCCACGTTAGCAGCCTGCCTGGAGTCTGTGTATTAGCCGTGAATTAATGTCCTGCAGAGACTGGGAACCAGGATCATGCGGGGATTAAAGAGGCATTACCCCTTTGTTAAAGCTGATGTTTTTGGGATAATCTGGAAGCTTTAGCTAATACATTATTACAGAAACTCCTTCAATCACAGCGGCAGACAGTAAGCAGATTTGGATATTACTGCATAACTGTGCGCAGGCCTGCTGCTGCTATTCTTTGCTGCCTGGGCAGCATCATGGCACAGCCGTGTGTGTCCTGCCCTGCGAGTTCTGCAGAGACCTGTGGTGGCCTTGTGTCTTAGAAGACATCCCTGTCTGGAGATGCTACATGCACAACCAAAGGGAGGCTGCGTCCTAGTCAAGGAGCTC
The DNA here is from genome assembly GCF_964188355.1 of Buteo buteo. Classification (NCBI taxonomy): domain Eukaryota; kingdom Metazoa; phylum Chordata; class Aves; order Accipitriformes; family Accipitridae; genus Buteo; species Buteo buteo. Next base: position 20,650,806 of record NC_134194.1, on the reverse strand, counting down.
AGGGCTCCTCTGGGGAAATCGGCAACTTCGGAGCCACTAAAAAGGCTTTGTCCATGGAGGAGAGCACTGGGAGCTTCAGCCTGGGTAGCTGGATCCCCAGACCAAGCAGCACGAAGCATTTCTGGAGCAGGGGGAAGCTGTCACTCTTGCTGTTGGCACACATCTCCCCTTGGTGCTGCTGCCCCATCGGATCTGCTGCTGCTTGGAACCCAAAACTGCTCCCTTCCTTTTTCTCAAGAGTCACAGCAGGTCTAACACAAGATAGCCTTTCTTCATCCCAACGTGGACAGCAGCACCAGGATTTGGGGCTAGTGGAAGAAGCCATTTGGAAGACACTTTCCCAATGGTCCCAGTGGTTCTAAGTGTGCAGGACTTCACAGGTGGCGTCTTGGCACCACATTCCCAAGCCTCATTGGGACTTTGGTGGAGACACGTTCCCAGTTTTCTGTTACTCCATCACATATTGTGTCTCCCCACGTGTGACCCCACAGGGCACAGGGGGCTGGCCAGGGATGCTTTCCTAACTCCTGACAGTCTGGGAGGGTGTGGGAAGCTCATGTGTTCAACAGCTCATCGCTGACCTGGACTGTGCAGGTGGGGCCAGGCCCTCAGGCTGACTCATCAGCAGAAATCATGTCAAGACACTGATGGTCTGCAGTATGCCTCTCCTCTGGCTGAAGATGCTGGTGCTCTGCTAGCAATCTGTGCTGAACACAGACAGCCTCCTTTCCTGGGAGCCCTCCACCCTGCGCAGGTTCCTTTCTGCCGGCAGACTGTCCTGAAGCTCAGCACTTCACATCCCTCCACAAAGAGTTTTGGAAATGGGAATGTCATGGGGAAAGATGACAAAATCCTGCTGGGAGCAGTCCCCTGGGCATGCGGCATGGTCTCTGCAGAGGGGCACATGGAGCAGGGGCAGACAGGCTCTAGCAGTGCCTACGAAATGAGAGGAGGCTGCGGGTGGAGGTGGGAGAAAACAGCAATTGCAGAAGCTGTTCTTGCCAGGGTATCAGCTTGCTGCTCCAGTACTGTCCATGCCGAGTGATACCACGTTCCCCACCTGTGCACCCCTGCGCACCAGCTTCCCAAGCCTCACCGTGCCACCTCAGCTGGAAGGCCACACAGGGCACATCATTTATGCATCCCAAAGCTCACGCTTGCCCTAGCATCAGCATGAGTCCAAGCCCTCCCCCTGAGCAGGGTGGCATGCCCTTTCCCTTCCCATGGAGGTTCCCGTTTAGGCTGTCCTGCCCTGTAAGTCTGGCACAACCAGGCAGCTGGCACGAACCCAGAGCCGAGTTTAGTATCAGTCCCTGCTTGTGACTTCGCCTCCGATCCTGCCTCTCAGGGATGCTGTGACTCCCACACAGCAATCCCGGAGACATGGAGGCAGGTGATTAAAGCTGCCATGTCTGGGATTGAAGGAAGGGCAGTTCTCACTGTGACACATCTCCTAGGAGCGGTGGACGGAGATGAGGCTCAAGCTTGGCCCTGCAGAGCTGCAGGAAAGGCAGAGACCCGAATGTGGCAGTTTGCAATGGGATGGGACTCAGGCTCGAGCCTGCTTAGCAGTGCTTTGGGGACAACTGGGAAGAGAAACAGGGAAGGTTCATATTGCTGTTATGGCAGATGCATGAGATTGTTTGAGCCAAATGCTGTTGAGAAAATAGATATTAACCTCCAGAGACCTAACAGAAAGAAAGAGAAAATGCAGCGGGTAAAACGTGGGATGGAAATTGGGAGGCAGAGACGACTGAGAGCACACACAGCCAATGCAATGCATGTGCAGGGGAGCCTGCTGGGGATGGGGGCATGGGGGAAACGTGGTGGAGCTGCGGGATCACATGGCCAAACAGGGGGCAACCTGAAATGAAACCCTTGTGCAGGAGCGAGGACCCATGTTCCCAAACTCATCCTCCTCAGGTGGGGAAGCAAAAGGCAGAGATGGGGGACTCAAGCCTGCGATGCTGGAACGCACAAAAGGTAGCAAATCCCTGAGCCCGGATGACACATCTGGAGTCCTCAAAGAGCTAAAAACCAAGCAACTAAGCTCTTAGCAATAACACACAAATTCACATCCTCCAACTATTGGACCGGGGGCAGTAAATGCTGGGCCTACATTTTAAAGAAGGCCCCGGGGTGTGCTAGGGATTACAAACCAATAAGCTTTGCTTCAGCACGAGGAAATGGTTGAAACAATTATGCAGAAACGTAATTAGAAATCTCGTAGAGCAGGGGTTCCTGAGCTGCCATATCCAGCCACTTCAAATGAGTGCACATTGCCCGAGCAGCTCCTCTTTTCTAGGCCAGGTTATCGGTAGGTCTGGTCCCCTCATGGACACACAAGTACTGCCCGTGCAACAGGAGACACCGTTTGGGGCCAGGATGGAGGGGCTGGCAGCAAGCAGAGCTGCCACGGAAGCTGTGAGCAGACCCCAGGGGCTCAGGACCAGCAAGACCCTTATCAGACACAGGGGTTTAGGCTCTGCCAAGCTGCTGGCACTCACGCTAACAGCAGCAGGTCAGACCCAGCATAGCCCAGGGCATGCAGCTTTGCTCCTGAGCTCCTAAGAGCCGCTTCCCTCTTCATTTCGCCAAGATGCTGCACCCAGCATGGATGCTCTGCACAAACAAGGCGGCGCTTGCTGGGAGGAAGGAGCACGTTCAAGCACAGAAGGGAACCTGCTGTTCATGTACAGGCAAGGAAGACGCCGTGGGAGCACTGAGCAGCTCCATCCCCAGTGTTTCTGCATGTCTGCACATCAGAATCTGGCCCCTGACTGAGAATTGGCCCCTGCCATGAGCACGGTGGCTCAGGGGTACTGCAACGCCAGGAAGACGCTGGCAGCCATGCAAGAAATTGCCATTTGCTCACGTTGTGTCTTTTCCTCCTTCAGGGTACCTTTTGTACCTCCTCATATCCAGCCACCAATTCTGAGGACACCTCAAGGAAGGTAAATCCTGCACAGCTCACTCCCATTGGTGAAATCAGCCAAGAGCTAAAATTGCCTCATTTCCTTAGAAAATCAGGCTGAAATATAAGGAATATAAACCAAGCACCTAAATGACCAAATAGCCATCAATCCCATGCAGCCAGCCAGGGTGTCTCTGGGTGGGCTGGTTTCAGCAGCAGGGATTGGGCATGCTGCTTTCCATCGATGCTGGTTTGGGTAATATTTTTTTCAATGCTAACAATAGGATTGCAAAAGAAAAATGTATTATGGGATCTGTTGTATCACTTCCTCCCCTCCTACTTTCCTAAATAGTTGGAAGGGCTTGGAAAGGTCCACAGGGTTTTAAATACCTGACTCACACTGCTAAAAAAAAAAAAAAAAAACCACCCGAAAAAACAGCTGAGAAAGACTTTTCTATAATGCTTTTTGTGACAAAGCCCCCTGCAAGAACCTGAGGCCCTTGGGACCCATCAGCAGAGGTCCTGGTGCTCCGAGTGTACCTCTTTGTCTGCTCCAGTCCTGCGGAGCTCACCGTGCCCCAAAACCAGCCCTGCTGAGCTCCCCGTTGTTAAGAGATGGGGGTACAGGCAGGCAGCTGGCAAAGATGAATGTTTCTGCCCTGGGCTTTTCTTGGCAGAAAGAAGAGCAAGCACCTCCCTTAAGGGCCTCCTCTGCCTGCCTTGTGCCCCGGGGCATTTGTGCACCTTTCTCTAGAGCATTTGCATGGGGGCACCACAGAGACTGCAGGCTAGTCTGGAGGGATGCTGGTCTGGAAATCCCCACTGCAGCTTCCCACAGCATATGCCAAGGGGCCTGAGGACAAGAAATCAGGAGGGACCCTCCCCCACCCCCCCACCCCCCTTAACTGTTGAAAAAGTAGGACAGGTCTCCCAGGCTCTCTTGTGCTCCTTCCATCACTCCCAGCATCTCTCCAGTTCACTCCTGCCTAACCCTGCCCTCTCTTGCTCCACCAATGTAATCCTCAAACTCAATCGTGTCCCTGATTTAACTGCACCCCCCTTGAGCTAGGGCTGTCTGGTGTCTCACAGGATACTAATACCACTGGCATGGAGTCACAAAGAGCAAAAGAAGGGCAGAGAAGGGGAACACGTTGGCCAGCCTGAGAACTGCCCCTTCAGCCCAGCTAAAACTGCCACTGCAGGCAGCTCGGGAGCCTCTTGGTGCTCTGTGAGGCACTTGCACTCTCTGGCATCCCCAAGATGGACCAGAAGGTGATGAGCACCATGCACATCAGCAGTGGATCTGGTGCCGGTGTCCCTGCAGGGCTGACGTGGCAGAGTGATGGTGTCACTATTGCCCTGTCCTCCCCATAGCTCCTATTCTTGCTGTAGTTGCACCATCACAACTGTCTGTGGGGCTGCACTGAAGTAGAGTGGGTTTTGTCCAAGGGCCAACAGCTGAGCTTCCCCTTGGGACCAGCCTTGCTTCAGCTTGGTGGGCTTTGAACCCGCAGGGCAGCCCCTGCACGGAGTAGGGGAGCAGGAAGAAGAGCACGGGGTCCCCTTCCCCCTTGCATTTCAGCAGCCTGCGTGCTGGCTGTGCCTTGCCTCCTCCATCCCCATGCTGCCCCCTCCCATCACGCAGCACCCCGGTGCCATCGGCACGCTGTCCCCTTCACCTTCCCCGCCACTCACAAGGGGCTGAGCAGCTCCCTGCACCACTTCACAATGCCCTTTGCGTGCAGCTCTTCAGCCCCCTCCAGGTCCAAGCGACACTGCTGTAATCAGGCCAAGATATTTAATTTTGTGAGCAAAACGTAACGCGATCAGGCTCACTAAAAATGTCTCGCTGCAAGCCAGGCCAACACTCTCCAGTTTTTTCCTTTCTCTGCTCATCTACCCTTTTGCTTGAAAACGTGTATCTGGCATGCACAGCCCTCTCTAACCCCAGTGGCACTTCCCACGCTTGGCTCCACTTGCCTTGTTTTCACATCTCTTGCACAGAACCATTGAATTTGCTGGGTGGGATAGGCCACGGTTTCTTGCCACGCAGCACTGAATTCAGTTTCCTCCAGCTCTTACCAAAGGCTGCAGCTCCCTGTGACACCCCTCCAACTCACAGGGCCATCTCCGTAACTCAGGCTTGGGATGTCTTGATTTCCAAAAGGCTTTCCTTGTTGCCTGTTGGCCAGGTCATGGTAGTTTTGCCAGGAACCTCAGCCGGATGGATGGGATCTCATTATCCAAACGCCTCCTCCAAATTGTCTAAGGACATTAGTTTTACTTCTTGCTATGGAGAAGACCCAGACAGCAAGATCGCTTTTTCTTCTTGGCCCCCAGCTCCTGCAGCTCAAAGCCTTTTGTGATTAAAGCCTTGATTACTCTGGGTCAGGATGAGGTTGGAGAGCCTTGTCCTGGCCATAGGAGGGGTAACAGGAAGAACATTCCTCCCCATGGTGGTGACTGTCCCCATCGCTCCCTGCAGAGAGATGGACTGTCCTGAGAGCCCAGTCCCTATTCTCTCCAGTCCCTGTGTGGCTCTTTACACCCCATCACTCCCTGCTCTCAGTCCATCCCATCAATCTGTCCCTCTTGCACTTTCTCATTTCACAGCTCTCAAATCCAGACACACTCCACCCATTTCCAAAACAAGCCCCGGGGCAGCGGAGTCCAGAGGTGGGCACGGCACCTGGGCCACCACACCGTCATCCCTGCAAGAGGCCACGTTGGGCACGCTGCTCGCCTCCCTCCTGGACCCTGGCAAGGAGACACCTCCCTGTCACCCATTGCAAGCGCTGTCCTGAGTGCCTGGAGGTGGCCACCCCATTTCCCAGGGGCTGAGACAGCCTATCTCAGGGTCACCCCACATCATCGCTGGTCCTGGCAAAGGGCAGGGTCCGGTTCCAGCAGTGCAGGGCCAGTTCCCGTCCTGTGCCAGGCCACCAGTGATGCAAGCGGTGGCCATGGACTTGTTTGCCTGCCTTGCTCTCTCACGCCCTCGCTTGCCAGGCTCACATGCACGTGGGCTGCAGTGCCTCTCGGGGGCCCTTGCACCGTGCCAAGGGAGTTTTCTTATCTTCACAGGAATGAAAACCTTTCCCAAATCAAAGTGCTTGGGTGGCTTTGAAGAGTTTCCTCTGGAGATGAAATAAGGCTGTTTGCAAGCGTGAGCGATTGCTGCTGAAGCTGGAGCTCCTGGTGGGACGGTGACTGGGCTGCTGGTGAGCACTGGACCCCATCAGTGGTCCTGGGGCTACCCCAGGCTGGGCCCTTTGGTGACCTCAGCAGGCTTGAGGCCAAAAGAGCCATCCTCCAGGCTGAAACCTCCTCCCTCAGACAAAGCCCACCAACACAGGGCTTTTCTAACTCATTTCTAACTGGCTGCACACTGGCAATTGTGTGGCATGAAAGACAACCAACAAAGGAACGTTTTAGAGGATTATGTGGAGATAACATAGATGTTCAAAGGGCACCCTGTGCAATAAGGTCCTGTACAAATCCTCAAGTCCCCAGGACCCACAGGGCCCATCTGAAGGGGAAAAATAAATGCACGGGCCAGTGCAGCAAATGAGTCTGAAGAAAGTCTCACCTCCTGGAGGAAACTACCCAGACTGGGTTGTTCTGCTTTGAGATGCTGGATGAACGGTAGATGTGGAGGGACTAGAGACAATCCTGCTGTGGGCCTGGGGACAGACAGACATGCTTATGTGATCTGGGACTCACCAGCACAGGCTGTACCTGCCAGCGTGCCCTGGGGAGCAGAGAATGTCTGGGAAGCCAGTATGCATGTAGATTATTTGTTGTTTGATATTTTCCCTTTAATGCTTTTGTCCTAAAATAAATATACAAAAGTTCAGGGCCCTGCAGGTTGTGTCTGTTAGCAAGAGAAACGGATGACTGACTCAGTTATTGCTTTGGAGCAATCGATGCTATTTGTTTACCAGGATGGGCAAAGTTTAGTCTCCCTGGACACATCTGGCTCACAGCTCCTCATGAACCTGCCCCAAAGCTGTCTTGCCACCCTGCCAACACAACCCTGCCACCTCTCCTCTGCCTCCCTTGGGGGGAGAGCACACTCACCTGCGTGGCATCAAGCAAACTGGTTGCCATACTGCTGCATGGGCCAGGGGGTCTCTTGGTCTTTGGGGACAGAAGGACTTTGTCAAGGGGCAGGAGGGGTGAAGGCCCACACTGGATCCCAGCCTGGGGCGATGATGCTCAGGAACAAGGGTGAGCAGGATATACTGTGTGCTCTGTGTCAGCGACGTGTCCATCATCCTGGCACCTGGACACAAAAAGGGAGCCTACAGAGCACAGCGATGCTTACCATGTGCATCCCATCCCCAGTATGCCACCGACTGGATCCCAGGTCCAGCTGATCCCCCCACCAGCACAGGCACCCTGGCACATACATCATCCTCATGTGCCCCAGTCCCACATGAAGATCCCGATACAAGGATCCCACACTCCAGGCCTCTGGACCTCACAGTTCAGGCTCGTTCTCTCCCTAGGGATATGCTATTTCTGCATGGGGCTGGATCAGGGCCACTGTGGCCAGCCCGGCTGTGCAGGGCTCCCACTGCTGGGAACTGCACCCCTTGTGAGAGGGTCTCGGTTGGCCTTTACAGCAGACTCCAGCTTGTTTGTCACTTGTTTAGCACTGCATTCCCCTTGGAGTCTCAGTCAAGTGTCTCTGGATTTTGCCCTAGAAGAGTGTTGGCTCTAGGATATTGCAGAGCAAACAAAGAGCAGAGATAAAGGGACAGCATCATCCCGTCAGAGCAAACACAACTCTCCAACCTCCAACGCAGTGACTACAAAGGCCGCGCAGGTCCACCACTGCTGTCACCTCCCACCCCGGCCCCTTGCTGGCCCCAAGCCTCTGCCTGTGGTCCTACCTGGTGGTGCTGGGAGGCCACGTGCCAGCTCCAGCGGGCAGCAGGCTGACCTCCCACCAGATACTGCCCGCATGGCCTCAGTGCTTCTCCATTCCCAGTCCATGCTGCCCTGGTCTCCCCCATCCATGAGGTCCCAGTGCCAGGGCTGCTTGTTCCTGCCTTCCACGTCCACAGTGGTCTTGTTTCTACCCTGCTGATGCTCATGGCACCTTGGGGTCGGTCCCTGTCCTCCACCTCCCTTCTCCTTTGCTGTCTCCATCCACTAACCTTGCCTTGGGCGCCCACCTCTCAGTCTGTCCCTGCCATCTTCTGCCAAGTCCGTGCTGACCCTGAGCTCTCCATCTTCTGGTGTCCATGCGCATGGTCTGTCTGTCCCCGCCATGGGTCACGGTCGGTACCCAGCACCCTCCCTGCCGTGGTGCCTGCCCCTGATGCCACCCTGAGCCCTACAGAAGCACGCTTGACAGCACGGCTGGCCAGGCCTCCCTGAGACATGTCTGCCCTGCCAGAAGGGGGGCTGAGGGGACCCCTGCTTCTCCCTTTCTCTGTACGCAGAGCAGTTTCTCTCCTGCCCAGCCCAGTCTCCGTGGGCAAGTCAGAGCGTGAGCCGAGTTTCCTGCTGTTGTGTCTCCCGTCCCCCATGTAAGTCACGCCAGGCAGGGCAGGTCTAATCTGGTCTCGTCTCCCCGAGTTTCCTCCTGCCTCCCTTAGACTGCAGCCAAAAGGCAGGATCTTGTGGGGAGAGGTCATGGCTGCTCTGACAGCCAACAACTCCTGTTCTGGGGATGTGGAAACCTCCGTTCACCAGTGCCTGCTCACAGAGACTGGAGAACAGGGCTGGACCGTCTCCCAGCAGCAGCTGGGGGCTGGCTGGAGGTGGGCTTAGAAGCAGAAGAACATTGGACCCTAACAAAGGCAGGAAATGGGGGTAATTCCCCTTGTGGAGGAGGTATGGATAGCAGATCCCCCAGAGGAGGTGAGGCCAGCTTAGAAAGCAGCAGGGACCTGGTAGATTCAGCTGACTCCTTGCAAAGGTGTGCTTCCAGCGAGATTCCCTCTTCCTGCTCCTTTCCATCCTCTCCTCCCTTTGGGCCAGCTCTACCAGACCCTCAGCGGTTCCTGCACTAGCAGGACATGAACCCACCAGTGTCCCGGCCAGGGCATGGCTGAGGGTGCCTGCTGCTAGACCTGCACCCTGCCAGGTCCAGGGCTGTAGGGGTGGGGAGGCAGCGAAGGGGGCCAAAGGAGCCCCCACACCTCATGCATAGCACATCTCACTGCTTCCTGCCCAGGAGCCACTGTGCTAAGCACCAGGAGAAAGAATTTGAGTCTCTACGGGAATAAACAGAGTGCCAGAAGCAGGGGATGGGAGGGAGGCCCCCACAGCCCAAGTCCCTGGCATGGGGCATGGTGGTGGGAACAGCAGGAGCTACCCCTTGGGGGTGGCTCACAGCCCAGGGAAGCTGAGCATCCCCATGGGCTTCCGAGAGTCTGATAGTCTCTAGTAAGCTCCTCTCAAGTCTGAATCCCAAGATCAGCTCTGGCTTTGAGCAACAAAGCTCAATTTGCCAGCAGGATTTCATTTTTTTGGTGCTCTGCTGTTTCTACTTCAAGAAATCTCTGGTGCTGCAGAGGATGGGTGGAGATTGGAGAAACATTCTCTGCAGAAGTCCGCCTGAACCCTGAAGCAAGAGATTGATTAATCATTGCTTGAATAATTGCAGGGCACTGCAGACAATCTGTTCCCAACGGCCTGTGAAGGAAAGGGATGAGGTGGACAATTGGGCCCCTGCAAGGCCAGGGGAGGTCACTCACCCCAGGCCATTCGCACATCAGCCTCAGGGTTGCTGGATTAAATGGCTTCTTTTTAAAAAAGAGATCTAATCTCTTCAAAAAAGCTTGAGCAATGCTGTGAGCCCATCATCTCCCTGAGAAAAGCTCTTCCAACCTTCAAACGCTTTCACCACTAGGACACTAGCTTTCAATTCAAGGCTGAATCTGCCTCTTTTCAGTTCCAGCCCTGTTCTTGTTACACCTTTCTGTGGGATTTAAGGGTTCCCCACTATCTTTTCCACATGGGAGGACATAGGCCAGGTCCTCAGATCACCTGACAACATACTTTTTAACAAGCATCACATCACTAGGCCTGGCTTTCCAGCCTGTGGTCAGGTCTGTGGTGCTTCTTCAAGCTCTCCTGGTGTTTCCCTGCCTTCCTCCAAGTGTGGGTGCCAGACACAGAGCTCCAGCAGTGAGCTATTTACTAGCGCTCCCCTTTGAGACACCCACAGCAGGGCACACCAAGTTCATTTTGGGGTACCTGTTCATGCTGATCCCTAATTCCTCTTCCATGGCAATATCTGCATCACTGGATGAGGCAGATGGTCCTGGGAGGGCTTCAAACGAGCTCCCTTGGTTGCTGGTTAAAAGCCAGTGTTCATATCTCCACCCTGTATAGGCATGCCTAGAGTCATTGCTTTCCAAGATCTAGCCTGCAGGCTTAAAATGCAAGCTTCATTTCCAGATATATATATTCCTGTGTTTATCTGTATTCAAATGCACCCTGACCATTTAACCAGGTGATTCAGCATGAAACCATCCTCATTCCTTTCTGTCTCATCACTCTCGGTGTCATTTTCAAGCTTTACCAGCAAAGATTTCATATCTTCTTCTACATCATTGATAAAAATGTTTAATAGCAGTGGACGAAGAATGGGTCCCTGGGGGGAGGTAGGTAGAAATAGCGCTACTTACTGATATCTACCCATTAGCAACTACCTCTGAGATCTGCCAGGGAAGCATTTTTAATCCATCTAATATGTGCCCTGTTAATTCCTTATAATGCAAGTTTTAATCAAAATGTCAGGTGGAAGTAAGTCAAATGCCTCGGAGAGATCTGACTGTACTATATCAACACAATTGCCTTTCTCAACCAGACCAGTAATCCTGTCAGAAAAAGACAACAGGTTTGTGTGACAAGCCCTGCCATCCATGCCACCATGCTGGCTGCAGCTCCTGGCTCTGGGGACCTCACATCACCATTTGTTCCTCAACCCAGGGATCCACGTGTGGACTAAAAACCCACCAGAGACCAGCAAAACCCTCTGAGCAATAGCCTCATCCCCTTCTCCTAGTTTATACCCATGTTTCCTCCTCATTTGCAGTGATATTTTGGGGACAGTGGTCCCTGAGGAAAGGGATGAGCTTTCAAGGCTAGACGAGGTCTGTGATGCTCAGCCCCAAGGGTCTGTCCCAGGAGGAGCTTCCAGCATGGCAACGGTGGAGCCTGTGCGGCCCTGAGATGTGAGGTGGGCTGAGAACCGTGGGAGGACCAGAGCTCAGGGGCTTCCCCGGCTTGCAGGATCTTTCATCCTCCGTCACCACAAAGCCAGGCCAGATCTGCATTTGCAGCAGCCCACAGAAGCTGCCTCTGTTGTCTTATTTTTGTTATTTTTGAGAGGATATTTTAGCGCTGAGCACATTCCCTCCTGTTGCCATGGCAGCCATGACAGGGGTTATATACCGTGAGAAAAATACCAAAATTAATGAGTGAGTGAAAGTGCAGCCGAGAGAAAAACAAGGTTAAAAAAAGAGTTAAAATAGTAATAAAACCAATCTCCCAATAATTCGGCAGCAAGTCAAAGTCCCACAGGCAAGACAGGCAGCGACCATCCTAGCCGTTCAGCCCCTCCATCGATCCCAGCATGGGGGTCGGCTGCCCGCATCCCGTGGCCAGCACACCTCCCATCTGCGCTTGCCAGCGCAGCGCGGTCCGAGGGATGCGCCTCTCCCGCAGCATTCCGCTTACACTCCGGATCAGGCCAAAACCGCTCAGCCCCTTCCCCTGCAAACCTGCAGCCCTTCATTACGTGGTAGGCATGCGGAGGAGAAGTTCTTTAATGTGCTCATTTCCTTGCATTTGGGTTTTGAGGATCTTTTTGTTTTTAATTGTAGAAACAAGCAAATTGTCAGAACATCTGTGTTATTAGCATTTGCTGCCCAAATCCGCGCTGATGCTTCTCCTGTGGAGCCCAGAGCTGATAAGAGAGAGAGAACAGAAGAGCCTTTGAACTCCTTGCAGCAGACGGCAGCCAGGTTGCTGCGTGTGTGTGTTGGGGAGGGGGTATTTATTCTCTTGTAAGGTTCATTTGCTCTCCGTGTTTCCCTTTCTTCTCGCTTTCCCAGAGATTTAGCTGGATGCTCTTCTCTCGCAGGCTTTGTTCTTCTGACAAGGCCCCACTGGCACCACGAAGCAGCTGTCTGCGTGATGCCAGAGCATCCCGGCATGGGGTCCCCGCTGTGCGGGGCGAGCCAGCGCCTCCAGCAGCATCTCCAGGGTCGGTGGCACTGCCAGCACTGGGGCAGGTGGGTGGGAAGGATCTGGGGGGTCTCACGAAATAACTCTGCAGCCAAAGCTGCAGTTTGATGGTTTCCCATTGCTTAGACTGGCCCGGCTTTCTGGGAAATGGTGAAGACAAGGTAAGGACCAGTGACGCGTACTGTAATGCCCAAGCAAAGGGAGGACAGGGAATGGCAACGCCAGCATCAGGTTTTCCTTGCTGTCAGAGGGCAAGGAGCACTCTGGGAGGAGCTTGTCTGCTTTTAAAGGCAGTGGGCAGAGGAGGAAGGTAGAGACAGACAAATCACCCCTGGGATGCCAGGCCTTGGGTGGCCTGGACACGGCGTCCTGCCAGCTCCCCTGGCCGTCAGGTGCTGCTGGCACTGCAGAGGGTTTTGCCAGGCAGCTCCTCTGGGCTGCAGAGAGGTGACTCCTGAGGCTGGGACATTTCTTTTTCCCCTACGCTCTTAGAGCCTGGACCTGCCTCTCAGAAACGTGCCTGAGCAGAGGCTGCAGATGGCAGGTGCCAGTCCCTCACAAATAGGAGGCAACTAGTAAACTGTGTCCATGCGCAGCTTCCCCGGCTGCTCTCTGCAGTTTGCCTATCGACTACCTGTGCCTCTTGCGAAATGGAAACCTTTGGTCACCAGTGATCTCTTAAGTTTGCCTTCACTGCTCCACAGACAGCCTTGGATCCACAGGGTCACTTCCTCAGTTATTCCCTTTGCTACAGCTCTCCAGCCCTCCCAGGAGGGCTGCCAGTGACTGATAAATTAAATCTCACACTGTCTCCAGAGAGTTTAATTCCCTCTCTCTGTCCAGATCCCCACTCACGCTGTGTCAGCAGGGTAAACCCTGACAAACCCCACAGCTCCTTTCCCTGCCCTTCCACGGTGGGCTTTGACCTTCCCTGGCTTTTCACTTCACATCTTCCGCTAAATTGGCTTCATGACAATTGACACCCAGAAGAAAAAAACAACACACAGACGCGAAGAAGCCGACATCCCTGTAGGAGCAGAGATGGCCCTGCTACAGGGAAGTCTCGGAGGACAGCAGGGTTTTCCACCCAGAGGGGATGACTCTCCAGCTCCTTTCTCCTGCCCAGCAGGAAGAAGCCCTGCCAGGGGCTGAGCTTCCATCTTGGGGGGGGGGAAAGTGGGGTGATTTGGGCTGAGCCAGAGCCAGGGCTCCTCCGAGCCGGCCGGCGCAGCCTCTAGATGGTGCAGTCATCGCAGCCGAGCTGAGCATGTGTGCAGCGAAGAGAGCTGCGCAACAGGTTGGCGTAGCTCAGCGGAGAGAGCGAGGCTCCCATCCTCACGCTGCGGAGAAGCAGAAAGCGACTTTCCAGCATCCTGGCGAGAAATCTGCACTGCAACCGGCTGAGAAGGCGGGTGCTGCTTGGTGAGGGACCCTGCAGCCCCGTGGGGTGCCTGGCCCTAGCAGGGTGCCGAGAGCCACCCCAGCATCTCCATCTGAGAGAGCTGAGGCCTTTGGGAGGGCCAGGCGGCAGGTCCAGCCCGCTGGCAGGGAGCACTGGCTCTCCTCGCAGGAACACAGAGGCCAGTGTAGGCATCGAGGGAAGGGGCACCCCTGGAGCACGCTGTCCCCAGGCCCCCTGGGACTTGCACTCACCCATCTGGGGTCCCACGGGGGCTCAGCAGGCGAGTGAGGACCCAGCTGAGGTAGCGCAGCTTGTGAAGACGTTGCGAGGGCAGCCAGGAGCATGCAGGTGCTTTTGGGAGCTCGCAGGTGCTCTCTGCTCCCGAGTCCCGACACCCTGCAATGAAAGCATGATTCACCCAGGTGTGACGGGAGGGGACAGTTGCTTTTCCAGGGCCCAGTGCGTCACCCGGGCAGGGCTGCAGGAGCCACTGCTTGCAGCCTGCCAGGAGCCCTGCTCATTTGGGGGGATCCGAGGAGGGGTGGGCACAGCCCCCCGGTGGGCTCCTTCCCGCGGAGGGGCCGTCCCCTTAGCACAGCGGGGGGCACTGCCGGCCGAGCCCCCTTCCCCCGTGCAGCGGGGCTGTGAAGCGCCGGGCGTAAAAATAAATGAACAAAAATGAATAAACAAGAGCCCTGGGAGGGGAGCGAAAGGGGAGACCCGTCCCACGCGTGAGCGAAGGGGTCTCCGGGGGTGAGGGGGTCCCGGGTGGGAGGGATGTGGGGGAACCCCCCCCCCCTTCTCCACCGGCCCGGGGGCTTGGCGCCGTGCCCGCCGCCCGGAGCCGGGAGGTCCGTGGCGCGATGGGCGGACGGCTCTGCCCGACAGCCGATACCCGCTCGTCCCGGCCCGGCTGGGCTGGGGATCTGATAAGGAGCCGGAGCTCCACCTCCCCGTGGTGGCGGCGAGAGGCGGAGGCAGCGGGGAAGGAGGTGGAGGGGGGGGGGAAGGGGCCGTGCCTGCGCTGCGCTTCCCTTGCACATCCTCACACACACCGAGGGACGGAGGCGGGCACGGACGGAGCTGCCCACCGGGGCTGCCGCCAGCCCTGCCGCCGCCGCTCCGCCGGAGGAGCCGCAGCCCCGGCCCGGGGGAGGGGGGCGGTTCCCACGGGACGTTTTTTTTTTTTTTCGCCCCCCCCTCCCCTTTTTTTCTTTTTCTTTTTTTTTTTTTTTTTTTTTAAATTTGGTTTTCATCCGTGGATAACGATCGAGAGGAGCCGGGGGGGGTGGGGGGAGCCCGGTCCCGGCGGGGAGGAGGCGATGCAGACGCCGCTGGATCAGCGCGCAAAGGGCCGGCACGGAGCGCAGCGCCGTCCGCATCCAAGTAAGAGCTGCGGCAGGACCGGGAGTCCCCGCCCGCGGCCGCGGAGAGCTGCGGAACGGTGCGGAGCGGTGCGGGATGCCCCGGGGCGGGAGCCCGCCGCTGTGCGGGAGGGTGAACCCGGGGCCGGGCGGCGGCGGGAGAGGCGCTGGCGAGCATCCCGCTCCCCCTCCGCGCCTCTCCGCGCCTCTCCGCGCCTCCTCTCCGCGCCGGGTTGCGCGGGCGGCGGCGGCGGCGGGGCGCAGGGCTGGGCGGGCGGCTCCCGGTTACCGGTATCGCCCGGCGCTGCCACTTGTTGTGCGGCGGGGAGCGGGGCCAGCCCGGATCCGGGCAGCGTGGGTTGGCGTGGGGTGGCAGTGGGTGCGCGGCTGTGTCGGGGTGAGTGCGTGTGGGTTGGTTTTTGTGGGTTGTTTTGGTTTTTTTGTTTTTTTGTTTTTTTGGTTTTTTTTGTGTCGGGGGTGGCTCTGGGTGTGCGTCCCCCTTGCACCCCTGGGTGTGTGCGCCCGGGGTGTGAGCGCGGCTCGGGGTGCGCTGGTGCGTGGGAGCGAGAGAAGTTGCCGGTGGGAGCCGGCTGGGAGCCGGGGCGAGCGCTGGGTGGTGGGAGCGGGGCTGTGCGTGTGTGTGCGTGTGCGTGTGCGAGAGGAGCGGGCTGAAGGAGTCTGGCAGGTTTGCACGCCTGTGTCCGTGGCGGGGTGTCTCTGCGTATGTGTGCGTGTACCGATGGGGTGTGGGTTACAGGAGTGGTGTGCGTGTCGAGGAGCGGGCTGCGTTTGTGTGCCGGGAGCGGGGGTGTGTGTTGGGGTGTTGGGGGGTGTGTGTGTGTCTGTGTGTGTGTTACAGGAGCGGGGTGTGCGTGTGCGTGAGTGTGTCAGCGGGGTGTGCGTGCCCGCGCCCTAGAAACCCCCCGTTTCCCTGCCTGTGCGCCAGGCTGAGCGTGAAGCCGGTGCCGGGAGAGCGGCTCCCGTGTGTTTTCCGCGGGTGTGTGTGTGCGGGGCTGGCGGGAGGCGCCCCGTTCATCCCCCCCCCGGGGCTCGCCGGGGAGCGGCGGAGCGGAGCGCTCCGTGCCCGGAGCCTCAGCCCGGGCAGCCCCGCCGGGGGCCGGGGAGCCTCGGCCGCAGCGGCCGGGGAGCGGAGCCCGGCCTCCATCCTCCCTCCCAGCCGGCGGGGGCGGCTGGGAGCCGGGAGCCGCGGCTCTCCCCGGCACCCTGCGAGGTAGGGGGTTCCCTATCCGCCCCCTCCCCAAGACCCCCCCCAGCCCCTCCGGGCTGCAGTCCCGGAGGAGAGCCGCTCCCGCTGCCGCCGGCTCCCTGCGGCCCTGCCGGGGTGGGGTGTTTCAGGCCCGCCACGTTTTTTGCCTTCCCCCAGGACCTCCCTCCAGGCCGGGATGGAGGGTGGGATGGTGGCAGGAGAGGACAGGAGCCCGCAGGACCCCGGAGGGGCTGTGGGGGACCCCCGAGGTGGGAGAATGGGGGCTGCCGCCCTAGGGAGGCTCTGACAGGTCTCTGCCTCGCTGGCTGCCGGAGTTGGGAGGGATGTGGAGAAGGAGGCAGAAGGAGGGAGGGCCCCAGGCTTTGCCCTCTTTTCATCACTGTGCAGCTCGTAAGAGATGATTTTGGGGTAAAGCTGTTCACAAGCAAGTGGGGTTCCTCGTTACGGGGTGCTCTGGCTTCGGGGTGCTTGGGCCCAGCCTGCATAAATGCTGAGCAGCTGCAGTGGCAGCCGGAGCCGAAGGAAACCATGGGACGTGCCACAAAATGCCCAGGATTCACGCCATCCGTGCCTTCAATGTAGGACTGAACACCAGTGGCTGTTTTTTGGACAATATGGTCCTTGATCTCAGGCCCTCGCGTGGAGTGGAGCCCGTGGAGCCGTGATTAGCATTTGCTGCTTGCTCGGATGTTGCTCTAGCTCCAAGCACCAGAGTAGAGCTTTGGGGGGGTGGGGGGGTGGGATTAGTATTTGTGTGCTCAGTGCAGGGTTTGGATAGACTTGTAAGCATGGCTCCCAGCCACGCAATCAGCCGTTGGGAGCAATAAGAGGGTGGACTTTGGTGCCCGTTCCCGGAGCAGTGCTGCCTTCCGTGGAACGGGGCCAAGGGGCTGTGGGAATCACAGGGAGCACAGGCTTGTTCAAGCAGTTGCTTAAATTCTCGGTGCTTTATAACCTCTCTGTCATTAGGGCTTGTTTTTTTTTGGGGGGGGGTGTGTGGCTGAATTCTGTAGGATTTTGCATGCCACTGTCCTCTGAGAGCTTCCCAGTCATGCATTAAGCAGCGTGACTAACGCCTCTCTCATGTGGTTCAGTCTCTCACACTCTCCCCGTAGGGAGAATTGTGTGTGCGCGGAGGAATAGTTGTTTTGGGAGGGGTTTTTATTTTTAAGTGCTCTGTGCTCTGCCAGCAGGTCGGAAAAAGGTGCCTGGCACCTGAGAAGAAAGTGTGGGATGGTCTTTAGATCCCATGGGAAAATAGCCCGATGTCTTGGACTGGCCCCTGGGAAGCCTCTGTCTCCTGCACAGACGTGCTTTTCCCCAGTGGTGGAGGCTTCCTCCTCCTCCTCCTCACACCCAGCTCTGGGCTCTCACGTCTGTGCTGTGTCATTCGCACCCCTAGGCGCCAAGCAGGATTCCTTACCCTGGCAAACCCGGGGCCCCTCACGCCTGCTGGCAAGTCCCCTGTGGGACGATGGTCCCACTGGGGTTCCCAGCCCCTCTCTTCCTCCAGCCTCCCTGTTTTGGAGGTTTCCTTCACCTGCAGGAATTGGGCTTGGGTTTAGGCTCCAGCTCCTTTTTTGGAGCAGAAAGCATGGGTGTTTGGCACCTTTGGGTGACTCCCTTCCTCCTCCAGGCTGGCACAGGGCTCCTGGCATTTCCAGCTCCTGGGGTCCTCCCTCCCAGTTTAGTCAGGGCCATGTGAGGCATCGCACTGCTTTGGGACTTTCACCTTTACCTGCGATCTTTCACGTCACACCAAGGCTTAGTCAGGACGGCGCTACATCATCAGCAGTCACAGCCCAGCCTAGTGCAAACAGGCTTGTGCAAACAGTCCGGCAGCGGGCGTGGGTGCCTCTCCCAGCTGGGGCATCCTCCAGGAGCCCCTTCCCAGCGGCCGGGGCTGCCCGTTTTTCCCTTCTCGCTGTCCTTGCCGCACAGCCATTTCCAAAGGGAGCGCGGGGCAATGGGGTGATGAAGCTCAGTGTGGGTTTGGACACCTCATGAAGGCAGGTGGACGTGGGGGGGTTGGGGTCTGGTGTGAGAGCACACGCATGCTGCGGGCAGACACGCGTGTGACCCAGTCGGAGTGCGCACACACACACGGTGCAAGTACCCCCGCACGGGGTGACATCACACAAATGCACACCCGGTGGCAAGAGGGGCATGCGTACATGGTCCCCCCGCGCAGGCACACACGTTGCTCAGTGCACACATGCACTCAGTGCAGGGTTGCAAACTCCTGTCTGGTGCACAGGCTCTCCCAGTGCAGGCATGGATGTGCTCCTCGCAGTGCGTGTACACGTGTGGCACGCCTGCACACCCGGCTAGTGCACATGTGTGCACATGTCCACTTTTTCCTACAGGCACATAGTCGTGCTCCAGGCAGGTGCACATACACCCAAATGCTCATACGACACACACGGATACATGCACACTGAGTGCAGACACATGCGTGTGTGTGTACATGCATCGCTGGGTTTTGCCTGTATTGATGCAGAGGTGCATTGTGTTTCTGCTCAGCTTCTTACCTCCTCCATCCTCAGCCCTGTGCATGCCTTTTCCCTTCCTCCTGGGGACATACATCTCAGAGGTATCTGCACACAGTGCCGGTCTGGACAGTTACGCATGCCCTCAGCAAGGTTGGAAATACCTCTTCTCTGCATGAAGGATGCTTGCAGGACAAGGGATCAGAGTCAAGCTAGGCTTCAGGACCATAGTTTCGTCTTTAGAAATAGAGATGTATTTTCACCTGCGGAGGGAGAGCTCTTCTCTTCCGTGCCACCAATGAGGCACTTGTCTGTGGGGAAGCGGAGGGGTGGAGGCACTGGGAACTGCTGGCTTGCGGGAAGTACCAGGGTGGACAGTGCTGGATGCTGCTCCACTTGTTGAGGGTCTGTATGATGCCAGGCTGACCAGGAATTAAGCACTTGCTATGTGGCACCGTGGAGGGGAGATGGTGGAGGAGCGCTCACCCATCCCACAGGCTGGGTGCAGAGTATGGAGAGAGCGAGTGATGGGAGTGGCGAGAGGGTTGCTGCTGTGGGGCCATGGCAGATGCTTGTGGCTGTTGATTTTAGGGCATCTGACCACTGAGCTTTCTGGGTGCCCGTGAGCTGGGCTGCACCCCTTCATGCTTACGGCTCGGCAGAAGCTGTGTGGGTGCGCCTGGACCCTGGAGGAGGAAGGTGTGTTCCCAGAACGGAAAGCGGGGGACGGGAAAGCTGGTGGCTAAACACAGCAGCAGGCAGGGGCTTGGTGACGGGGCATGTGGCTTGGCGTAGAAGGGGACAGTCTCTGTGGGGCTGGCAGTGCGCCTGGCACTGCCTCTGCAGCGTGTGCATACTGGGGGGGAGGTTTCCAGTGGCTGGGTGCCTGCGGTGCAGCGTGTGCAGTGTGTGTCTCTGCAATGCGGGGGGGGGCAGTACTTCTGTCACTGCCTCTGCAGCGGGTGGGGTGGACACTGGCACTGGCAGGGTCCTGCCTGCGGGGCAGGGTGGGCACCCAGTGTGTGCATGCAGTGTCCCAGTCTGGGAGTGGGAGGGAATGGGAAGAAACAGTGTGTCTGCAGTGAGTGAAGGGAACAGTATTTGCTGGCGCGGGGTGTGGGGTTGCCTAGTGACTGTGCAGCAGAGGGGAGATGCTGTGCCTACCGTTGCAGTGTGCTGGGGCTGTGCAGTGCCGCTGCTCCGCGGGGAGGCACAGGCTCTGCCCTGTGGGGTATGTCTGCACTGCAGTGCAGGGTGGGCAGTGAGTCACTCTAACACAAGGGTGGGGAATGGCTCTCTTTCTGCGAGGGGCACAGGCGGATGGCAGTGCCTCGCATGCAGTGCAGGATGGATGATGCTCGGGGCTCCTGCATCCCTGCAGTGCTGGATGGGTGGTGCCTTCGTATCTCGCAGCGCCAGGCTGGCAGTGCTGCTGTGTCGGCAGTGCAGGGAGGGCAGTGCTGCTCTGTCCCCGCCGTGGCAGTGCCCTGTGCCCCTGCAGTGCTGGGTGGGTGGCAGCCCTGCATCCCTGCAGGGCAGGCAGAGCCCCTGCCCTGCTTTTGGTGCTCCTGTTTCTGCAGGGCTGGCAGATTCGTGCAGTGCCTCTGTGTCCCTGCCGTGCGTGGCAGGCAGTGCCCCTGCAGTGCGTGGCACACAATGCTCCTGTGTTTCTGTGGTGAGAAGCTGTCTCTGAGCCTGGCCGGCTCCATCGGGTTGCTGGCAGCAGGCTGCGTGCAGTCCACCCTGTTAGTGTGCCTCGTTGGGTCTAATTACAGTTTGTGTGGTGATGAAGAGGGTGGACAGTGGCAGGATTGGCTTCCTGCTAGCGACAGGAAGCCAGGGCTGAGGTTTCAATGACTGGGTTGCTCACTCGAGCAGGGCGTTGCAGGAACTTTGCAAGCCGGGACCGGTCCTCCTGGGCACTTGCTTGCGGAGGCTGCCAGGAGACCATGGCTGGGGCCAGCTCTGCCAGGCGAGCCCCTGAAGCCTCTTCCCTTCGGGGGGCTGCTTTGGGACCATGTGCAGTCCTGCATGGCACAGGGGCTGCGCCCAAAAGGATACGCCAGGGAAATGGGCTGGGGCTGAGCGGTCCTGGGGGCCTGGGGCTGCCTAACCTCTGGTGTCTGTATCTCCTTGCAGCTCCCCTGCAGCGCAGGATGAAACCACTGGCATCCTGCCTGGGCCTGTGGCTCCTCTTCCAGCTCCCTGCCCTAGTCTCTGGGACGCGTGTGGTCTACAAAGTGCAGGAGGAACAACCCCCCAACACCCTCATAGGGAGCCTGGCCTCCGACTACGGCTTCCCAGACGTGGGGCACCTCTACAAGCTGGAAGTGGGGGCCCCGTACCTACGTGTGGATGGCAAGACTGGGGACATCTACACCACAGAGACCTCCATCGACCGGGAGAGCTTGCGTGAGTGCCAGCACCTCCTGCCTGGACAGCCCTGCTTCCTGGAGTTCGAAGTGTCCATCACTGACCTGATCTTGAGCAGCAGCCCACGCCTGCTCGAGGGGCAGATAGAAGTGCTTGATATCAATGACAACACCCCCAACTTCGCCTCGCCCGTTCTCACCCTCTCCATCCCTGAAAACACCAACATTGGGACGCTCTTCCCCATCCCCCTAGCCATGGACCGGGACTCGGGCCCCAATGGCGTTGCCTCCTATGAGCTGATGGCTGGTCCGGAGGCGCAGGAGCTCTTCGGGCTGCAGGTGGCGGAGGATCAGGACGAGAAGCAGCCGCAGCTGATTGTCATGGGGAACCTGGACCGGGAGCAGTGGGACTCCTACGATCTGACCATTAAGGTGCAGGACGGAGGCAACCCGCCACGGGCGAGCAGCGCCCTGCTTCGCATCACCATCCTGGACATGAATGACAACGCGCCCAAGTTTGAGAAGGCCCTGTATGAGGCGGAGCTCTCCGAAAACAGCCCTGTGGGGCACTCTGTCCTCCAGGTGAGTGCGGGGGCTTTCTTCTCCCCAGCTCCCCTCCTGCCTGGCTGCAGCAGGGACAGCCTGGGGAGCATTTGTACAACCGCTTGCTGCCACGGTTCTTCAAAGGAGGAGGGAGCCTAGAAGAGTTGTAAGCCATAGGAGCCCACAGTGTCACCTGTGGCCATCAGGCAGGCAGGTCCCTGGGATGTCACATCTGCTAAAACGAGGTTGGAAAGGATGCGCGGGAAAGTGCAGCCAGAGGGGGGGCTGCAGGACACGACTGAGGGGCAGCAGCAGGGCTGGCGGGTATGTGGGAGAAAGGCTCTGGGTTATGGGGAGGGCTGGGACCTGAGGTCCATGGGGAGCCTGGCTTCATGCCAGACCTGTCTCAATGCTGCCCGCAGACAAGACATAGACCCTTTCATAAGTTGCATTCCCTTGGCCGCTCCATGGAAACTCAGGCTCGCACAAGAGATGGGGGGCAGGCAGCGTCCCTACTGCCCGTCTGGGGGGGCTGCCCATGACTCCAGGGGTGCCTTGCTGTCTGCAGGGGCCAGGGGTTCTGCCCCATCTCAGGCAGCGGTGCAAACTGGACCGGGGAGCCCGAAGGGATGAATCTCAGTGGATTTGGCTTGGAGGGGGCATTGAGATGATAGTAGCCGACATCTGTTTATCTGCAGCTGCCATCTTAATAAGCGGAGCGCGGCCAGCTCTCATCTGCTTGCTAATTCTGATGTGAATTTTTTAAGAATTCATTTTTCACTGTTAAGAGAATGGAAGTTGGAAGCAGATAAGGGAGCTGCACGGCCGGGAGGAGAATGGGCTGAGACGCCACTGCTGCCATTGCTCAGCTTTTATCTTTCAGGGGGAAAATGACTTCCGCCTTTTTTGTGAGTGGAGGTAAAAGGTGGAATTTACATTTAACAACTTTCGTTCTCCATCCAAATCTGCTGAGCAAGATAACGGCAGAGCAGCAAATGGTGCAGAGAAGAGGCTGCTCGGAGAGCCGATTAGGGAGGCAAATGTTAGACAAACCTCATCTTCTTTAGAAAGCAAATAATAGGCGTAGAGGCAGGTTTATGTGAATGCAGAGCTCCTGACGGGTGGGCAGGGATGGCTGGTGCTGTGCAGAGCTCAGGCAGCCCCAGTTCCCGCTTGGCTGAATCCCTGAATGCTGGGATGGCGCTGCTGCAGCTCCGCACATCCTTGCCTCCATCCTCCTCATCCTCGCATCGGCCAGGCAGCTGCTTGAGCCCCCCTTTGGGGAGGGTTTTGCAGAGCGGGCACAGCTGGAGACGTCCCTCCGCGCTGCTGCTGCCTGGGTCGAAGAGGCACGGGTTCCCGGAGGATTCCCTGCGTGCCGGAGCTGGCCGGGAGAGGAGCGCAGCCAACCGGCCTAGCCGGTTTTGCTGGAAGAGCAAAGAAAAGCCTCTGTGCCGGAGGGCCGCTCCCAGCTGCTCTGACAGTCCCAGGCTCTTTGCCCCATAGTCCTTGGCCCCAGAAGAGGAAATCCTGTTTTTTTCCCCCCAGCTATCCCCAGAGGAGGCTGCAGTGGGCAGCGCGGCGGTTTGCGGAGGGGCTCGCACTGGCTTGCCCTCTTGCTCACCGTTTCTCCCTCCATCCCACAGGTGAAGGCCAACGACTCGGACCAGGGCGCCAACGCCGAAATTGACTACTCCTTCCACCAAGCCTCAGACATGGTGCGCCGGCTGCTGCGCCTGGACCGCACCACGGGGCTCATCACCGTGCAGGGACCCATCGACCGCGAGGATGTCAACATCCTCAAGTTCTCTGTCATGGCCAAGGACAAGGGGGCCAACCCAAAGAGTGCCCGCACCCAGGTGGTGGTCACCATCAAGGACATGAACGACAACGCGCCCTCCATAGAAATCCGAGGTATTGGGCTCGTCACCCACCAGGATGGCATGGCAAACATCTCGGAGGATGTGCCAGTAGAGACAGCAGTGGCTCTGGTGCAGGTGTCCGACCGAGATGAGGGTGAAAATGCTGTGGTGACCTGTGTGGTGGCTGGTGATGTCCCATTCCAGCTGCGGCAGGCTAGTGAAACAGGGAGTGACACCAAAAAGAAATACTTCCTACAGACCACCACGCCACTGGACTACGAGTCGGTGAAGGAGTACACTATTGAGATTGTGGCGGTGGACTCGGGGAACCCGCCCCTCTCCAGCACCAACTCTTTGAAGGTGCAAGTAGTGGACGTGAATGACAACGCGCCTGTCTTCAGCCAGAGCTTCACCGAGGTGGCCTTCCCTGAGAACAATGAGCCCGACGATCTGGTGATGGAGGTGAGTGCCAGCGATGCTGACAGTGGCTCCAATGCCAAGCTGGTTTACTCCCTGGTGACAGACCCCTCCTCCAAGGGCTCCTTCACCATTGACCCCGACTCCGGAGAGATCCGGGTGAAGGCAGTGCTGGACCGAGAGCAGCGGGAACGCTACGAGTTCTTGGTGGTGGCGGCAGACAAGGGCAGCCCCAGCCTCAAGGGCACAGCATCTGTGGCCATCAACGTCATGGATAGGAATGACAACGACCCCAAGTTCATGTTGAGCGGCTACAACTTCTCGGTGATGGAGAACATGCCGCCCCTCAGCCCTGTGGGCATGGTGACGGTGATCGATGCTGACAAAGGAGAAAACGCCCGCATCCAGCTGTCGGTGGAGCAAGACAATGGGGATTTTGTCATCCAGAATGGCACCGGCACCATCCTCTCCAGCATCTCTTTTGACCGGGAGCAGCAGAGCACGTACACTTTCCGACTCAAGGCAGTGGACAGTGGGGATCCTCCCAGGTCTGCCTATGTGGGGGTGACCATCAACGTCTTGGATGAGAACGATAATGCCCCCTTCATCACTTCACCCTCCAATGCCACCTACAAACACATCCTGCCCCACACCAGCCCTGGCCAGCAGGTGAGCAAGGTCAAGGCGGAGGACATTGACTCCGGTGTCAATGCAGAGCTGACCTACAGCATCACAGGAGGCAACCCCTTCGAGCTCTTCCAGATCTCCCCGCACAGTGGAGACATCACCTTGGAGAAGGAGATCCTCCGCAAGCACCATGGCCTGCACCGCTTGGTAGTGCGTGTCAATGACAAGGGCAAGCCCTCACGGCACGGCACGGCCCTGGTGCACTTCTACGTCAATGAGACGCTAGCCAACCGCACGCTGCTGGACACGCTGGTGGGGCACAGCCTGGATACACCGCTCGACATAGACATCGCCGGGGACCCTGAATATGAGCGCAGCAAGCAGCGAAGCAACATCCTCTTTGGAGTCATTGCTGGCATCGTGGCCGTCACCCTGGTCATCGTGCTGGTTGTCCTGGTGCGCTACTGCCGGCAGCGGGAGGCCAAGAGTGGCTACCAGGCAGGCAAGAAGGAGACCAAGGACCTGTATGCACCCAAGCAGGCCAGCAAGAGTGGTAAGAGCAAGAGCAAGGTGAAGAAGAGCAAGTCTCCGAAGCCACCCAAGCCCACGGAGGATGAGGAGGAGACGGGGCTGCAGAAATCGCTCAAGTTCAACCTCATGAACGACTCTGTCAGCGACAGCCCCCGAATCCACCTGCCTCTCAACTACCCACCAGGCAGCCCAGACCTGGGTCGCCATTACCGCTCC
Source organism: Buteo buteo (assembly GCF_964188355.1). Taxonomy (NCBI): domain Eukaryota; kingdom Metazoa; phylum Chordata; class Aves; order Accipitriformes; family Accipitridae; genus Buteo; species Buteo buteo. The sequence goes on along the minus strand of NC_134194.1, from coordinate 20,625,628 downwards.
AACTCGCCGCTGCCCTCCATCCAGCTGCAGCCTCAGTCGCCTTCTGCCTCCAAGAAGCACCAAGTGGTGCAGGACCTGCCGGCCACCAACACCTTTGTTGGCACCGGGGACAACAACTCAACGGGCTCCGAGCAGTACTCGGACTACAGCTACCGCACCAATCCCCAGAAATACACCAACAAGCAGGTAGGAGAGCTCATCCTGAGGCCGGCAGCGGCCCCCCCCCTGCATCGGGGAGCCATCTGGACAGAGGTTTGGGAGTGAGCGTGGACTGGCCCCCAGCCCTGCACGCGTGGCCTGGGAGGCTGGCGGAGGACTACCCCGGAGCCGAGCCACTGAGCCTGGTTGTGGGCTGGGGAGGGGATGGGGATGGTGGGAGGGGGAGTCCAAAAACTGTCAGACCCCTCGTCAGAGCGCCCGGGGCTGGGTCCTGGCGGCGCTGCCTGGGTGACGGTGATGCGAAGGGTGCTGCATGCGTGTGCCTCTGCATGTGGAGCTCTGGGGAGGGAATCCCACTCGCCCGGGTCCCCTTTGGGGACCAGCTGTAAGAGCACCGAGGAGGGCAATGCCCACCCTCCCATCCATCCCTCCGCTCGGGCTGACTGGTGGGGAGGAGAGACTGGTCCAGCTCCTGCCACAGCTCTGGGCAGCCCGTTTCCAGCCCTGCCCCTGTCCAGGGAGCAGTGAGGAAGGCACTAGCCTTGCTGTTGCCAGCCTGGCTCTGCCGGTGCGGCTGAACCTTTTAACCGTCCGTGCACAAAGCCACCCAAAAGGGAGTTTTGCGCCCGCTGTGGCTGCCCAGGCAGGTGGGGCTGGGTGGAGGAGCAAAGCTCTGCCTTTTTCCCAGGCTCGAGCTCTGGCTTCCCCCAGGCTTGGGCCCTCTGCCATAGTCGGCGCGGTGAAAACCGGGCTTCCCTTAGCGCGAGCATCGGGCCCGGAGCTACGGCTCTGCGGCAGCCGTGCCGCAGCCGCTGCGGAGGGAGAGAGCGGATCCCGGCGGCCGGGGCGCTTCCATCAGGCGGCATGGGTCCGGCCGTGTGCTGGGGCTGGGGCTGGGTCTCGAGCTCAGGGCTGGAGGAGCGGGGCACTGGGGTCTCTGCTGCGTGCCGCGGTCGGGTCACTGCTCTTGGTCCAGCCGGGGGTTTCTGCTGCGTGCGGGGCAAGGCGGAGGTAGGTCTTGGCTGCGGACTGGGAAGGGCTGCTCGCTGGTGTGCACTGGAGCTTGGAACTGTCCCAGGAGGTCGTGGGATGAGCCTGGAGCTTGCAGGACCCTCTTTCCTTGGGCTGTCTGGCTAGTTAGCTTGCACCACGTTTCTGCTTTGGCGCCTGTCGGGTCTATCCTTAAGTAGCTAGGGAGGGAGAGGGGGGATGAGTGCCTGTGGCTTTGCCTTCTTCCTGCGGTCCTGTGGGTGAGGAAAACCCACTCCCCCACTGTGCTGTACCCTCTGTGCCCTGTGGAGACCCCTGCTCCCTTCTTTGTATCCCAGTGAGCGGCAGGCTGGGCTCCTGCCGTGGGGCTGAGCTCAACTGCCCTGTTGGATTTGAATTCAATAAAGTTTTCTATTTTTGACCGGTTGTGCCTTATTTTCCCTACTGCCCCTGAAGATGCTCTTGCTCCCAGCAATTTCCCAGGCATCTTTTCCGTGTCCTCGGCCACCGGAGCACCTGGGCCCCGCAGCGCCCTGAAGTGATGCTCACGTGGGCCAACCATCTCCATGAGCCCTCCACCGCGCCCCAGCGTGGCCAGTCCAGAGGCCTCATGGTACTGAGCCCCCCTCCCCAGATTGACAACTCCTATCTCTAGTCACTGCCTGGCCCTCTAAGGAGACAGCTTCCTCCAGGACCTGGTTCACAACACATGTATGTACATACACACACATGTACATGTGTGGATGTGGAGGCAGTCTGAGCCACAGACCAGCCAGCCCAGTTTTATTCCACCCCAACATCCCCCTCCATAGCTTCTCCTGGTTCATACCCACGTCCTTCTGAGACCCACCCATGTTCCAAAGCCAGTGCATGGAGGAGCAGAACCCTGCCACGCGATGCCTGGCTAGCATGACCCAAATCCTGCCGGTGAGGGCTGGAAGATGCCTGCAACTCGCCCGCTGCAGTGCTGGAATGAGGACGCACATGGTTGCAGATGGAGTCTCAGTGCGTCAGCAGCGCCGGGGGGAAGCACCCGAAGCAAGGTGCTCCCCCCCACCCTGGGATGCAATGGGCACCCTTGCAGTGAAGGAGAGGTCCTCCCAGGCAGGCTTGCTGGTGGCGGTGGGGCTGCAGGAGGGAGCCAGGATGGAGCCAGGTGGCCATGCTCCCCATAAAAATGGCTCTGCCCCTCCTGGCAGGCAGGTTGGGGGCGATGCTGCTGCCACGGGGCTCGCTCAGGCTCTTGTCTCCAGCGGGTTGGAGAGAGGATAGATCCTGCTAGGCAGGAACAGCACAGCACCCCTTCCCCAGGCCCTGGATGGGGCTGTCCTACAGCCCCCTCCCTCCAGCCAAGCATCACATCTCAGGGACCCCCTCAGGGGCCACCTCTTCCTCTTTCTCATGGTTTTTCTTTCAAACTGGGGCAGACATCCCTGCACCCATCACGCCAGCTTCACCTCTTCCCCAGGGGCTCCAACCGGCTGCACCAGGCTGCTGGAGAAGAGGAGCTCTGGCTCTGGGAGAGATTAGATCATCTGGGGAAACCAGTGGTTCTGGCTTCGGTGGTTTCATCCCTGTGCCAGCCTTGGCTCTCACAGCCTCCTAGTTTGTTTTGCTAACAGCATAAGGTTTTATCTTGAACTGTCCAGGAAGTGTCTGGGCCTCCTAGGCAGGCAGAGCTGGGACCTGCGGGGAGATGCAATGGCTGCAGAGGAGGAAAGGAGACAACAGCAACCACCTAAATAACTAGTTCCTGCAGGGCTGGGCAGGGCAGTCTGGGGGCTTGGCTCAGTGTTGCTATCTGCTTCCCTTTGGGAACTTTCTGAGAGAAGTTTCCCTTTCTTCCTCGTCCTCGGCAGCTCTTTGATGAACGTGGGGTGAGAACGCAACCTCTCAGACGCTGGCGTGGGGAGCATCTCTTTCTTCTGCCCGTCTCCCAGGCTCCATCATTTAGGGCTTTTTGAGACCAGCAGGGCTATGCTACATACTTTCCTGGCTGCACAAACCCAAGACTGCCCCGGGTCCCCACAGCCCCCCACCATCTGAGAAGGTGGCTGGAGTGGTGTTAACTTCAGCATGCTACTGCAAGCTCAGCAGAGGTGCCTGCACCTGCCTGCAGGCTCAAGAGCACGGTGCAGTATTAATTACTCTCTGCGGGGGGGGATAAGAGGAATATTGTAACTGTAATGGACAGAAATGAAATTGTCTTGTTTTAGAATTTAGCTTAGAGTCTCCATAAATTGCAGGTTTAGGTGTTGGCAGATGTCTGGGAAAGTCTCCTACCGTCCTGGGTCAGTGGATTTTCTCAAGGTCGTTCACGTGGAATGAGCTGATAAATGGATCCAGCAACGAGCTGCAGATGGAGCTGAGGGTTCATGGGGGACCTGCCCTGTTTTTCCCCAGTTTCAGAAAGACACTGTGCTGGGAGCAGTTCCCAGGCACTGCAAAATCAGCTCCTGCTCACGGGATCAATTGCACTTGGTTCAGATTTGGCTCTGACGTGCAGAGACTGAACGAGGGAGTGTGTCGGTGAGGTCCCGGGGGCTCCGGTGCGGGGGCTGAGCCCTAACTGTGCTGGGAGGAGTGGCTGGGCTCTGTAAAACAACTGTGAATGCACAGCAGCTTGTGAGCATCAATGGGGTGCTTGTGGGAGTTGAGGAGCACAAGAGGGGGCGAGGAGTGGGTCGTACGCCACGCTGGCTTCTGGGGAGTTAGTGAGGATGCTGGGAGCCCCACGAGCGAGGCAGGAATGCGCCATGGCTCCTGGCAGGTCTGTGCTGGGGCACTTCAGTTTATGGCAGGGAGGGGTGCCTCTGCCGGGCAGAGCTCCGTGGGACATTTGGGACCCCGAAATGAAGAGCTTCAGCCATGGGCGACAAGCAGCCCCTTGATACAGCCTGGCCTGCACCGCCAAAGGCAGCGTGGGTGTGCGCAGGCTGTGCTGCAGGGGGAGGTGACACGGGGGTGTACTCAGCCAGCGCTCCGCGTGCGGGACGTGACAGCGGGGTGCTCACAGCCCGTACCCCACAGCGGGGTGGCACAGGGGTGGGTGCGATCTCTGTGTCGGTGGGTAGCGGAGGTGTGTGCGCAGGTTGTACAGCAGGGGTAGGTGATACAGAGGGGTGCAGCCTGTCTCCTCCGGGAGGAGGGGGCACAGGGAGGGGTACAGCCTCTGTCCCCAGAGGAGGTGGCAGCGTGTGCAGCCTGTACTGCAGCGGGAGGAGGCACAGGGGGGTACACAGCCACTACCACAGGGAGAGGCGGCACAGGGTTATGTGCAAGCTCCGTTGTGTGGAGCGGTGGCAGTGGGGTGTATGTAGCCTGTCTGCGGTGGGAGGTGACAGCGGGGTGTACATAGTGGGCAGCCTTGGGCAGGTGACGACTCCTCTGTAAGCAGTGTGTCTGCAAGGTGGCAGTGGCACTGACTGTCCCTATCCCATTGAGGAGAGCATCGAGTCTCTCCTGCCTGACAGTCCCTGGCCTCACCAGAGCTTGGGACCTTGTCCTTTGCTCCCTTGAAGGCTCGCCCAGCCTGTGCTACCTGCCTGGGGCTCCTCATATCTGGCTGGACTTGCCTGGGTGGCTTGCAGCTACAGCCGGTCCCCTCTTCCCACCCTGCTGAGCCAGATGCTGCTCATTCCTCCCTGCCCTCCTGTTCTCAATTCTCACACCCCCAGGCTCTCCCCTGCCTGATGCACTTGGAGCCAGTGTTGGTCTGTGGTGAACACAGGCTTTCCTAGCTTGGATCTGGGGGGCTTCTCCTCCCCCCCCCCCATCCTCTCCTCTTTTCTTTCACAATTGTATCTGGTCTTCTCCATCCCTCTCTCCTGATCTCTCCCCCTGCTCTGCTCGGGCAGTGACCTCCCCCTTCCCTGTTGCTTTCTGCTCCCCATCAGTCTCTCCTGGCCGGCTGTCTGCTGGCCCCAGTACAGAGGGATGCTGAGCCCTCCACAGCACAGGGCTGAGTCCCTGGCTGGCTCTGACAGCCGAGCTGTGGAACCTCTGTGCGATGAAAGCGCTGGCTGTGTGGGCAGCCGCCTGGTCCAAGCCGCACTGATTGATATTCCCAGCACTGCTCTGCCCGCTCGGCCGGGCTCTCAGCTGCAGTGCTGTTCCCTGCACGCACAAACCAGCCTGGAGCAGGGCCCAGCCCTGCAGCCTGCTTAATCAGTCACCCAAATCCTGGGGCAAAATCCGATGCTGCGATGGGGCGTGTCCCCGGGCACTTTGTGGTCCCTCCGCCCAGAGAGCATCCAGCAGGACACGGATGGGGTGAAGGGTGGAGGGGGGGATGAGGCTGGAGGGGGTGGAGGGTGGGGTGCTGCCAGATGACAGAGCTGGGATGTTCTGGGACAGGATGGAGAGGAGGCTGGGGTAATGAGAGGGTGCGTGATGTAGGGCAGGATGGGGTGGGGTGTTGCGGGGGAGAGCAAGGGCTAAAGGATGTGTGGAGCAAAGGGGTGCAGAGCAGCTCTGTCCCTGGGAACTGTGTCAGCTCCAGGCGGGGAGGGCAGCCCCAGGAGGGTGTGAGGCAGCAGCCAAGAGGTGGATGCTCTGCACTTGTGTGTCTGGAGCCGGTGTCCACCCAGGAGCCTTGGCATGAATTGTGTGCGAGAGCCATGCAGCTGTGCACGGGCTGACTCACGTGGGGCTGTGCCGCGGGTGGGTCGCAAAGAACAGGAGCTCCCCTTCACGGTTTGTGGCGTCTCGGATGTTCAGCCCCTGCGGTACTCTGTCAAATTTCTCTCTTCCCAGCATGTTCTTTTGAACGCTGCCCCTGGAGCTGAGCCCTGTGCCAAGCCCAAAGCACCTTCCTCCCCCTCCACCCTCCATCCCCATGCATACCTGTTGTGTGAGAGCACCTGCCCCTGAAACCCCGGGCACAGCCCATCTCCACGGGAGAGCTGTGCTGCTACGTACTGCCCTGCAAGCCGGTCCATCCAAGCTGCCGTTACACAACCCAAGCTCTGCTCTTGGGAGAAACCAAGATGGTCGATGGAGATTACTCCAAAAGGGACTCTTCCCACAGTCCCCTGCTCCTTCAGGAGCCCAGGAAGCACGCAGTCTGCTTGGCTGAGGCGGAGAAGGATTGAACGTGGGTGGGGAGGAGCCTGGCTGCAGGGGCACAGGCCACCTCTGGCACTTGTTCCCCCTCTTCTTGTCACCTCTGATGCTAGCTCAGTGTCCATCAGTCCAACCGGGAAGAAGCTCGGTCTTGGTTTCACTTATGGGAGCCAGGGTCACCTGCGACTCAGACCCACTCAGCCACCCCCCAGTAGGTCCTCTGTTGACTTTGTCTTCTCTCTGACTTTCTGGATTTTTCTGGAGGTCTCAGCCTGTACCCTTGAGGACCTGCTTTCCATATTCCACCAGCAGTATAGGTTTCTTTTCCTAGTGGGGTTCCTGACTCAACCCTGGGGTTGAAAGCACAAGGCAAAGAGGAGGTCAGACAAAGGAACAGAAAGAAAACAACTCCCCAAGATCCCTTAAAAATGTCTCCTAGTTGTTTTGCATGAATGTCTTCCCGTGGTGTAAGCTGTTTACTGCCTCAGTCCTTCAGACGCTCACAGGAAAGAGTGGGTGGGAGAGTAGGTTTGTGGCAGTGACCTGCTAGGAGGGCAGGAGAAAGGTCGTGTGTTATCTCATCATTTACATCCATTTTGGCATTCACAGCCATGCCTTGTGGATCCCGCCCAAAGATCCCTAAAGATGGCCGTGCCCATGGAGGTAAACAACCTTCTGAGCACCTCTTCACTTGCAAAATACCTGCCTCCTGATCTGCTATCTAAACGTGGCATGGCATGGCTGGTGATCTTGGCAGGTTTCATCAAAGCTGTCTTTAGAGCCATCATTTTGGGAGGGCAGCGAATCGCCACCTCTCCCTTGGAACTGATCCTGCTCCGTAGTGAAGTTCTCGGAGCAGAGTGCCCTGATTCAGCTCCTCTGAGACATCTCTAAAGGCCTGAGCAACCTGAAAGCCTGGAGCTATTTAGCTCCCACGTGGCCTGGTTTTCACATGCTCCAAACTCCCCAATGCTCTTGAGCAGCTGCAAAGCTGCTGCCAGGGAGGCAGGAATCCCAGGGAGCCTCTGACAGATATCCATCCCTGCTGGGGGGGGGACTTCTTGTCTGAGCTTGGGACTGAGATCGTGCTCTAAATGTCTTGCTAATGTGATGTCTGATGTTCCTCTTATACTAATCTGTTAATCTTTCTGCTTCTTCATCAAAAGCACTCAAGCCCAGTAGAAAGCAAAATCAGTATTTCAGATGTTTGAAGAGCCCTTCGTTATTATTCAGGCTGGGCAAGGTGTTGTGTTTCAAGGCTCTGGCAGTGCCTGGAGGAGCTTGGGTTGTTTTTTCCAAGGATTTCAAGTAGATCACAGTTTATTAGGGACTATCAGGACATCTCTTGCCCAGAGAATAGAGCTCAGAAACCTTCTCTAATGTTCAGGAAATTTTTCTTGAGCCACAATCTGCAAGTTCTGGCCCAAGGACTTGACAGCTCACCCGGGATGTGAGGATAGTGTAAAAGAAAGCTGTCCTCAGCTCATCCTTACTAGGGTTCCTGTACCAGTAGGAGTGGCAATGCCAGACCAGTGCAGGCAAGATAAGTGGCCTTAACAAGCCTTACAATATTACTTGTCTTACCTCTTACCTGTTTGATCTCTCCAAATGAAGGCTTGTCTTACCCAGTATCATCATTCATCATTAGGTGCAGGTTGGTTGCAGGGCACTAAAGTGAGGGCTCTGCTGATGTCTAGAGTGTGTTTGTGCACAGACTTATGGAATAGACACAATTCCTTGACGAAGCAGGAAAAGCTTCTGCCCTTTGCCTATGGAAATAGAGGTGGTTAGAAAACAGAGTTGCTATCAGAGGAAAATTTTCAATTTGAAAACATATCAGCAAGAATTGACAATTTTTTTTCTATTTTGGCTCAAGTTAATCAATGGATATAGCTGTATAAATATATGTATTTTTCCTAGTAATTTCTGAAGGCATGATTCTGACTGACCTTTTTGAATTTAGCTTCATAATTAATACTTGGCTTGAATTCTGAAGTGAAAGCTACCTTTGCAAGAGCATCATTTTTTTCATTTTTGCATGTCAGCAAAGATATCCCCCCCGCCCCAGCTTTGAAACAAGAAACTCACTTGAAAAATTATCCAATTTCAACAAATTGACATTTTTCCCATGCAAAGTCTTCCATTGAAGCATTCCTGGTTATCTCTCTTTTTTTAGAGTCCTGAGTCTACGGCTTGGGACCCCCTGCTCTCCCCAGAGCTTTCAATACTATCTGTCAGCTCCACTGGGTGCAACTGGGAGCCAGATTAGCTCATTATTTTGCCAGCATTATTTTCCCACTCTACAGCTGTTGGATTCCTCGAGGGCTTTATTCAAGTGTTACTCCCAGTCCTGGAACCTTTTTCTCCCTGGGATCTTCAGATGGTTTTAACGTGATTATGAGACCTCCTTCTGTGTCCTGAGCAATTTCCGCTCTATACCAACTATCTACAAAATGGCTCTATTATCAGCTTGAAGGTGATAGACATTTCAGGACACCACGGTCATTCCAATTTAGACATTATTCCATAAAGATTATGACCCCTTTAGATTTTATGATTTACCCTTCAGATGATTTATTTCTGTATTTTCCTTTCCAGTCTTAATTTCAACCAAAGAAAAGCCAAATTGCACATCTTTGATGGGCTCAGAGCTCTGATAGGCTGAGAGGTTAGGCAATCGCTGTCCTGAGGCTGTCTAAATGGGTTTCTAATTGTGTTAGATCTTTCTATGAGTTAGATAAATTCGATCTGACCAGGCAGGTTGGCACCGGGCTTTGGCGGCTTCTTTGAGAGTCATGCAAATTTCAGGAGGCTTCAGGGCACCTATGTGGCGTCAGCCCACATTTTACCCAGATTTATTCATTAAATAGTGCCTTGGGATTTGATGTCCATTTTAGGATGGCTGTTCTGCTACCATTATTTCAGCAGGACTTGTAGCACCTCTCTTCTGACTGCAAGGTCAGCACTTGCTAATTGTCAGCAATGGAAGCCATGCAAACAGCCACTAAGAAGAGTGAGCAGTTGCTTTTCAGATAATACCTGGTTTGGGGAGGTGTGATTCACATGGATTCCTGTGCATCTTTCCTCCAGTGGTGGATTCCTTCTGTAGCTTCATTTGTCAACACTGGAAGAGGTAAAGGGTTATTGGGAACCAGTTGTCCTGCCTGGTTGCTCCATCCCTCCCTTGTCCAAAGCAGGCAGAGCCCCCAGGACCTGTTCCCTCGCTCTGCACCAGCTCTTTCCTCAATTCCTTCGTGTTACGCTAAAAGGGAGCAATCCAGTACTGCTAAGAACTGCAGCTCTGGCGTGGTTCAGTCCATTTTACAAGGTGGTAGCTAGCCCTTGTGCCTCTGAAAATCTGGACCTGGAGATGCTGTGGCAGGGCAAGGAGGAACCTCTGGGGCAGACAGGATCCCAAGACCACAAAAGGGACCAGAGGGGCACAGGAGGGAGAAACGCAATCCTTGGGGAGCAGAGGGTTACCACAGGTGCCAGGAGGCTGACGCCAAGCCAGGGCAGCATTTGCCTTTGCTGCTTGTGTGCAGACACTCTCCCTCATCATGCTGCTCTGCCTGGTGCCGCATAATGTTGTGAGCTCTTCACATCACGTGCAGGTATGGCAGCCCTGGGCGTGAGGGTGGGTGCAGGAGGAGTGGGGGATGCTCTTGGGGCGTTTCTTCTCCAAAAGTCAGGGCAGTGGCCAGACGGTGTGCTGCTGGGGTAGCACAGGAAAGAATGGGGAGAGCTTTCTGCTCTGACTCCGTCCTCACCCCAAAACACCAGAAGCACATGCTGTTGCTCAGATGAGCTGTAAAATGGTCGACCGCTTATGGCCAAGAGCTGAGCTTGTGTCCTCTTTCCTAGAGCTAGAGCGTTGCCCTGGATGGTTCTTGGCAATTCAGCTCCAGCTTTCCTTGAGGCTTGCCCTGGTTTCCATGGTCATAACATTCCCCTCAGCCTCCTGCTCTGCGGCCTGTGTTGCATTGCACTGGAGCTGTGCTGTTCTCCAGACATGACGCTAGCAAATAAAATAATTCCCACATGCAGCAAAGCCTCCATACATGAAAAGCTGCATCTGTGTAGTTTGGGGCATGGTCCCTGGGCTTATCTTTTTTTTTTTTTTCCAGTAACCAGGGATGTTGCAGAGCTCCAGGTTGGTTTGTAAAAGAGAGGGGTTCATGAATTAATCTCAAGTTGAGGAACTCATGTGCTACAATGGCTCCCTTGTCACTTATTTTTATATTCTGGGCAGTGGGTCTGACATTGCCTTTCACTTTCAGCCCTGTGAGTTGCTGCATTGTGGCGGCTGTTGGGGAAGCAAGCTCCTTTGGCAGCTGGCTGAAAGGCCGTTGAGGCTTCTGGCATGTGGGGAGGTGCAGGAGCAATTGGAGGCTGCCAGATGAGCCCATTCGCCGCGGATCCTGCTTTCGGATCAGCAGCGAGGTAGTTAACAATTTTGATATTTCTACCACTCCAGCATTAATCGGTGCTTGGGGGGAGCAGGGTGGCTCACCTCTGTGGGGGCTGTTGCAGGGCACCATTCCTGTCAGCAGGAAAAGGCTGCCCGGGGCAGATTTTAAGGTTTTCTTTGTGAACAGTGCAATTTCTGGTCCGTCAGATGGGACTGCATCTCCTGCCACTCGGTCCATGCCGTCTGCACAGAGGGTGATGCCGTGCACTTGCGGGGAGCCCGTGTGACACCCCGCAGCCCTGTTCCCTTGTAGCACTGCTCTCATTTTGGCTGAGTTTGTTTTCCCTGGGTTTGGCAAGAGGAATCGGCTTGGTGCGGGTCCCGATGAGAGCTGGAGATGTTTGTGATGGAGGGGAGAGGCAGGAGGGAGCAGAGTGGTGCTGAGGAGGGAGGGGGTCCCCTTAGTCCCTCTCCAGCATCCGTGGATGGGGACCCTCATGGTAGAGGGCATCAGGACAGAGTACCCCCTTGGCAGGGACTGGCATTGGGGGGTTTTGATGTGTGCAGCCAGGACTAGGCAGACTGGGGAAGGCTGTCGGGGAGAGCCCGAGAGAATTTCTCATCAAAACAAGTCCTGGCTACTGTCAGAGAAGCCCCAAAACTGGAACAGTGGGTGAGACCCTGGCTTCCCCATTGTGGAAAGGCTGTGGCAGAGCTGGAGCAGGCACAGAGAAGGGCAGCAAGGCTGGCCTGACCTGCCCTGCGTCTGCAGGAGCACAGGCTGCACGTACTCTCACGCTGCAGCTCACAGAGGACACAGTGGAGCAGGATGCAGAGCGGATCTGTGAAATTGGAAAGGGGTAGAGCGAGGAGCAATTACTCATGTTTTCTCATAACCCTGCAGGTAGGAGAAGTTCAAGGAAAAATTACCAGGCGGCAGATGTAAAACCAAAGGGAAGTGCTTTTCTGTGTAGCACATGGGCAGAGAGTTCATTGCTGCAGGATGCCACAGAGGCCAAAAGCAGGCATGGACTCAAAAAGGCGTGAGAGCACTTCACAGAGGATGGGGGTCATTAAACGTATGAGCTGCAAACAATTCCTTGCTCAGGAAAAAAACTGAGCTGCAGCACAACAGAAACCCGCAGGATTTACCAGGGGATGAATGTCTTCATCAGAGCATCCGCCGTTGCTGGAGGCAACTGCCAGTGCTCCCTGTGGAAAGTCAGGGACGGGGGCTCAGTTTGCTCCTCAGATGTACAGGCTGGCACAGGCAGGTCTCCCCATCAGGAATATAAGAGTGAGCACTGGGGAGCCCTTGAAAGGAATTTTTTCAGAGCCACAGCTCCTCAGCTAAGAAAATAAACAGCTTTGCCCCAAATCCCATTCTAGTGCAGTGGCAAAGTGGAGACAGCAGTTAGAAATAGAAAAACAATAAATACTGGGGGAGATGGGGGGGGGGAGGGAAAAGGGAGGGAGTATATAGCAATTAGTAGAAATGAGTAGTTATGGCGTGTAGAAAATTGACAAGGAAAGCCAGAAACATTGGGGGAAAATCAATTTTGACAAGCTAAACACAAAAAGGAGTACTTTAAAAAATGTGCTAGAAAGAGATGGAATCTAGTAACTGTCGTTTCCAAATGGAGATTGCAAAATTGTTAATTATGTAGAAAAATGCAAAAGTATTCAATAAATGCCAATGCATTGGTAACCAGCAAAGACATTAAAAAAAAGATCTCCTTGAAATAGTGATATTTGAAATAATCAAATAAAATAATTTGTGCCAAACAATCTTCAAAGGTCTGGAGTAGGAGCTCTCTGATCTGGGAGTGTTAATGGAGCTGGGGACGCCGGGATGGGCCAGGAGGAGTGGGAGGGCTGTGATGCCGTGAGCCAGCTGGAAATAGTGATGGGGATGCTGTGTGCACTGCACACTGTCCTCGCCAGCCCCAGGGAACAACTGGATTAATAGCTAAGGCAGGAAACTCAATGATGGAAATAGCACTGACGTCAGTCAATGCAGTTTGATGGGAAGGGATACTGGGCAGTGTCATTACATGACAGGTCCAGCTTTTAAACCTTTCCTTAGGCATCTGTTCCTGGCCACTGTGAGGAACAGGATCTGCTTTAGGCGTACCTGTGGGTCTGAAGCAGCAGAGCTTGTTTTATGTTGGTGTGAGATTACAGCATGCAGCTGATCAACTTGGAGTTTGATGAAGACGCCGAGTTGATAATGTGTTATGTTGTTATTATTGTTATTATTTTGAATTAACACTACTTATTATAAGTAAAGCATTGTTAGATAGATGAAGATCTGGTTTATCAGCTTAGTGAAGAAAAGCAGTCGTTGGTTGGGAGTCCTTGTGGAACGAGGTTCTCCTGGAGGAGCTCTTCGGCAGCAGTACTGTGCCCGCTGCCATTCAACATTGTAATCAATGATCTGGAAGTAAATATAAAATCACCGCTGATAAAATTTGCAGCTGACACGGAGATTGGTGGAGTGGGAGATCATGATGAGGATAGAGCAGTCATGCAGAGCAATCCAGATTGCTTGGTAAACTGAGCCCATTTAAACAAAGTGCATTTTAACACAGCCAAATGCAAAGCTGTACATTGAGAAATAGGGAATGCTGGTTTATATCCTGGAAAGCACTGACTTTAAAATGGATTTAAGGGTCACACTGCATGAGTAGCTCAGTGTGAGCACTCACAGTGCTCCCGCCAAAGGGCTAATACAGTCCTCAGATGAAAAAACCTGAGTGGTAGGAGGAGAAGAAAGGCTCTGCAGAAAGCCCTGGTGAGATGGCACCAGCAGTCCTGCAGGGATCGCCTCTGATGAGGAGTGGGGAAAAACCGGGGCAAGTAAAGATGAGGGCCACAAAAACTGATTTTCTGGCTTGCAGGTTGAGACTTAAGGAACCTGGTTTGTTTAACTTCTCAAAAAGAAGATTGAGGCATGCTTTGATTGCACTGTACAAGCAACTTCTTGTATAGAAAACACCATGTGCTGAAAGGCTCTTTAACCTAGCAGAGAAAGGTCAAACAAAACCCAATTTCTGTAAGTCAGTGCCAGACAAATGGATTCAGAATCTTTCCATGACTCCAGAACAAGGCGCTTCGGGTGGAGAGCTTCAGCCAGACACAAGCTACTACTAGGACTGCGCAGAGTACGAGGGGGCACTGACCCCTGTCAGTGCCATGCTGCCGTGAAGCGTTGGAGGGGAGCAGGGTTGTATGTGGATTGCCTTTGCCCTGCAGTGAGGAGAAGAGCCCTTTCAAGGGCTGCCAGGCAGGATCTGACATTTAAAGGAGGTGTTTTTTAGGTAAAAGTAATGCTATTTGGAAGGAGACCCCTCGGGGGAGGGATAGTAGCTGTCACAGGCTGGGTTTCTGAGGCTGTTTGTTTGTATTATTGCAGGCACCCCAAGGAGCCCTAGTTGTTTGTCTGGGGTTTTATGAGCACAGAGTGAAAGTAGAAGCTTTGAGCTAGGGATGAGCCACAGTGATGGAGGAAAGCAGTTTTAGACAGGCAGTCAGGGTGCAGGAGGAAGCTGTGGGACAGCATTGCCTGGCATGGTGGGCAGTGATGTCTGTGCAGTGAAGGCTTTTGCAGGCTTTACACAGCTGCACAGCTTACAAAGTGGGCTGGGAGATGACCTTGGGAGCGTCATCTGCACAGAGTTCTGCTGTGGACAGGACTGCCTTGACCTTAGCTCCTCCAGAGCTGTACACGAAGACCTCCTGAGAGGTGCTTGCCTATCCCTTCATGGCAAAGATTGCACCTTCTGCTTTGGCAATCTTTCACACTTGGCTAAACCTACCATTGTATTTTTTTCCGTAGTGGCTAACTTCGATTTTCCTTGCTGCAGGTGAAGGTCATTCCTTCTTGCCTGTCCATGGTCAAAAGCAGCACCTTTCTCTTTGCAGAAGGCTCTTATGAGCTTGAAGAGTGCTGGCTTTTCCACCCTTAGCCTTCTCCTCCCCAAACCAGTTTCCTCAGTATTTTCATGGTTTGTTACGCTTTCTAACAGCTACTTTTTTCTGTTCCTCTCTGCTTAACTGGTGCACGTGTTCTTGAAAGTGGTGCCCAGACTGGACACAGCTCTGCCTCTGAAGTCCTACTTGAGCCCAGCAGAGCAGACAGATCCCTATGTGACTGAAAGACAAAGCGCCTGTTTACACATCCCAATATAGATGTACTTTTTGGTGAGAGATTGACACTGTTGATGGATAGTCAACCCATGATCTGTTGTAACCCCCAATCCTTCAGCCAGCCTGCTGCTTGTGCAGTGATTATTTTTCCCAAGTGTGCAAATGTGACAGATATATTCCACATCTGTCATCCAAGCAGTTAATGAAAATACAGGGTAGCGATGGACTCGGGACACAACCCGAAGAATTTCATTTGATACATCATCCCAGCTGAAAGGCCTGTCTTCAGTAATTACTTTCTGAATACAACTTTCTAAATGCTTTGAATCCACCCTGCAGTGAATTGCACTATATTACCTAAGCAGAGAAGTACTATGCTGCACCTGCACTGTTTTCCTGCATTACTTATGAGAATATTGTCTAAAATAGTGTCAAAAAACTTCCTAAAGTCAAGATATAACATTTACTGCTCCTCCTCCATCCACAAGGCCTGATGTCTTTTCAAAGGAAGAAGTTCAATGGCTTGACATGTTTGTTTGTGACAAACCTACAGTGGCTGTTACTCATTTCCTTGTTATCTTGTAGGTACTTACAAAGAGTTCTTTTATCTGTTTCAGTATTTTTCCAGGAACTGAAATTAAGCTAACTGTTTTATAATTCTCCAGCTCTTCTTTTTTCTCATCTTTAAAGACAGGCGCTATTTTAGCTCACTTCCAGTCTTCTGGAAGCTCCCTGAGTCTCTACAAATTCTTTAAAAAAAAATCTTAAAAAAAAAAGGCAAAAAAAAAAAAAAAAAGCCCCAGCAGCTCTGAAGTTACTTAAATCAGGTCTCTAAGCACCTGGGGTGAATTTAATCAGGTCCAACCAACCTAAAAGCAGCTAGCTCATCTAAATGTTCCCTGTGTGTTCCTTCCCTTGGTTAGTCTCAATTCCAACCCCTTCCTCATCGGTGCTAGCTATGTGGGATGCCTGATTGCCACTCAGTTGTAGTAAAGACATCAGCAAAAAAGGTATTCAACCTAAATGGCATGTTGGTTCCTCTCTCTCCTGATCGCCTTCAGACCCCCATCAAATAGCTCGTTTCTTGAGCTCCTGCCTACATTTATGGGTGATTTTGTGTCTTTTTCTCTGTCTTGGTGTTTGTGTTTCATTCTCTGCACTCATCATCCTGCTCTTGCCCTACGAACTTGTGCTACCCTTTCCACTCCTCAGTAATCACGACAAAGAAGGATTTTATGGAAGGATTTGGAGGAGGATAATGATGTAGCTTAATGGCTGTTTGCAGGGAGCTCCTTCCAAGCATGAGGCAAAGCTGGAGAAAGAAAGTGTGAAGTAGGGTCTTTGAAATGTTTAACAAGCAGACAAAAGAAGCGATGGTGACCCTTGATGGAGAACCTCTTAGGATGAGAGATGGTGTCAGGCCAGAGGCTGGAAGGTGAGGGATGATGTCACCGCTGGGCAGTGATCCCATTAGAGAGGCTCTCGTGTGGGCTTAGCAGGTGGGTCTCTGAGAACAGGTCTCTGAGAGCACCAAGGCTGCATGCAGAATCTGACTGCAAAGTGCAGACCCCAGATGAAGGGTGGGGGCCAATGATTCAGGATGCTGTGCTAATGGGGGACGTTTCTGGAGCCTGCCTGTAATGCGAGAAGGGCATCTGCCCAGGGTTGTCTCTGCGTGGAAGAGGAGGCTGGCGCACGAGCCATGGAGGGAGCTGCTGGGTCAGGGGAGTGCAGAGACCGTGCAAGGTGTGCTCCCTGCATGGGGTGGTGTCTGGTGGGTGCTCTTGGCTGGGGTGGAGCCTGGCACCGGGTCTGTCGGGCTGGCTGTGGGGGGCTGATGATGGACCTTGCTGGTGTTGGGAGCGCTGGGCAGGAGCGCTCTGCCTCTGCTTAGGGATCAGATTTGATGACCCCGCCTTTGCCTTCATCTGCTGGGTGCATGATGCAACAGCTTTTCTCTTCTCTCCCAGTTACCTCATCGCCGAGTGACGTTCTCTGCAGCCAGCCAGGCTCAGGACCTGCAGGATCCCTCCCAGCACAGCTACTACGACAGCGGGCTGGAGGAATCAGAGACCCCAAGCAGCAAGTCATCGTCGGGGCCCCGCATTGGGCCACTAGCCCTGCCTGAAGATCACTACGAACGCACCACGCCCGATGGCAGCATCGGGGAGATGGAGCACCCTGAGAACGGTATGTGCTCGCGGCACGCGTGCCTGCCACCTCCCCAGGGACCCTGTGCCCGAGGCTCTTCATCCTCAATGCTGCACCTCCCCTGGTGCGGGTGAGATGGGGCAAGGAGCTCAGTTGGGACAGGCTTGTCACGCTCAAGTCTGGTGGGGCTGGGAGGCTGGAGAAGAGGTGAGGCTCAAAGCAAGAGAGCAGAAAGGACATGGTGAGGAGGGGAGAGGTGGGTGAGGGAGAGGAGGTCTGCTGGGGTCTAGGAGATGTGGGAGTGGGAATAGTCGAGGAGGCAGGTGGGTTTGGCATGATGTAGACAGGGGGCCCAAAAGGATGGTCCGAGATGGCAGCATGGGGAAGGGGTTGTAGCCCAGCCAGCGGTGAGGTTGCGTGCAGCAGTCAGGTGGTCCCATGGGTGCCTGCCCCTGTGTCAGGGCAGGGGTCTAGGGGTGGTTGGGGCGTGATGCAGCTCTCTGTGCTGTGATGGGTGTCTGAGCTGTGGGAGTTTCCCGGGGAACAGAGGAGGAGAGCAGGTTTAGTGGCACAGAATGGGGTGAGGAGGTACGTGGAGTGGAGGATCAGAAAGCATGGTGGTGGCAAACCCGAGAGCGACATGTCCTGCCTTCATTGGGCCCTTCAGGTCACCTCCTGCTCAGGTCCACCTTTACCTGAGAGTGCCACTGGAGGTGTCTGCACTCTCACCATGGGAGAGCTGGCTTTCCCCTGCCCTGGCGCAGCTTCAACCCCAGTTCTGCTTCTTGTGCTGCCTCTGTGCTGCCTGCCTGACTACCCTCAATGAGCCCACTCCCCAAGCTATCTTCTTTGGCCAGCTTAAGTTGCTTCCTTGGACTTGGCTCTGGCTGTGCACATAACATCTACTTTCCTGTACCTGCTGCCTTCTGTGCTCTTGTACTGAGGGGAGGTTGCAATGGAGCTGGCAAGTTCAAAGAAACCTCTGGGAGGGAAAAAGAGGAGGTGCAGTGGGTTCTCCTGAAGTCTCCCCCTACTTCTGGGAGCATCCTCGACTTTGGGACGGGTCTGTATGTGGTGTGAAAATGGCTGAGAGTGTGTTCAGCTGGTCTAGGGAGCTGCAAACCTGCTGGGTCCCCCTGTTAAGGAACACATGGGGCCCAGGGTAATTTGTGGTCTTGAAGGTCTAGTGGAACATCTCTTCCTTCTTCCCAGGTTAGTTCCTGGAGTAATGCTGGAGTTCACTATACTACAACCATTGAAGCAAGGCATGGTGGTGCCGGGTCTGGTGGGGTTCCCAAATCCATTTGTTTGCTCTTGCAATATGAGGCACCCTTCTCTTTAGGAGTGTTGTGCAGATCACTTTCTTCCCAAAAGTATCAGCCAGTCAACTAGGAAGAGCAGTATGGAGAGGTTCCTGGAGTCCTGGTGCAGGACAACAGTACTGGACTTCCCAAGTGCCCTTGAGTATGAGCCTGTGCCTGCAAGAGAGGCTTGAAGGGCATGTGGGCAAGGAGATGCCACATGGCAGTGCTGAAGGATATAGTGGGGCTGTGGTGATGATGGGCCTGGAAGAGGAAAGTTTGAGACCCTGACCATGACAGGCAACCCAGAGATGATGAGGGAGAAGCAGGGCTAAATGTAGAAAGAGGAGACAGAGAGGAGGACCTGGAGTGTCTGCAACAGGAGATGGAGGGCAGAGAGAGCTGCCTCTAGTCCTTGGGATGTTCATTGTCTGCCCAATGGGGATGAGCAGACCTGAGAAAGGGTAGGGGACACTGCCCGGAGCAGTGGTTCTCACAGGGACAGAGCACCGGGGCATGGCTCCCTGCCCACAGCATCACAAAACCCAATCTGCCCTATAAATTAGTCAGCTTCCTCCCTTTCACAAGAGACCCTGTGTACGTTCACAGCCCAGGAGGACACCCATCCATGAACAAATCCGTGCGTGATGCAGACATGTACAGAGGCTCCCGGGGGATAACCATAACCCTGTTCTGCTTGCCATCCCTCAGGCTGTCCTGGCTCGGCTCCCTTCACGTGGCAGTGGTTGGGGAGTCAGGCTCCAGTGCCTCCAGCAGCCGTCCTGACCTGTAGAAACCAGGTTCAGTGCAGAGGCCATGGCAGGCCAAGGCTCTGGGGAATCCACAGGCATTAACCCTAGTCAGTCCTGGTGCTCTGCAGATAATCTGGCAAAGACAGTTCAATGAACTTGAGCGGCTGGGGTCAGGGTCGTGATCCATTAAGCAGACTATTAGGGGACCCTGGCACCAGGCCAGGTGATCTGGAGATTAGAAAGTACTGGTCATGTTAGATCAGTTCATCAGAGTTGTGTTTCCCACGGTCCGCCTGCCCAAGATGTGGTACATCAGACCTCTGTGGCACAAACAAGACCTCTCTGTCTTGTTTGTCCAGAGAAGGGTCATGTTTTGCTTCCTGCAAAGAGTCTCCAGTGATGTGGGACCATCATGACCTTTTTGGGGACTGTCTCACCATGCCCTTGTCTTGGCTTTTGCAGCTGCTCAAGCAGCACCAGCCCCTCAAAGAGATCAGATTTTGTTTTTTGCGAGGCTGGGAAGACTAAGCCATTCTTGACCTTACATTAAACTGAAGAGACGAGTTGGATCCCACTCACCCTATCTCGTGGCATGAGTGCAGGACTGACACGGCTGTGCATTTTCTAGGCTTTCATCTAGTTATAAATATCCAACATAACAGGGCTTCCATTGCTTTCTCCAGGAGATTATCCCTGCAGCCGAACCAATCTGATAAGCAAGTATGCAAGGCTATTTATAGCTTTTCAACTGGAAGACAGATCCATGCCTTTTCTTTGTAGATGGTTCTTCACTTGATTAACACACATATCAGTGTCCTCCTTTTTTGGACACTTTTTACTGTGCAGACTGCAGTAAAATGCTGTATTGCAGGGGCTGAGCCAGGTCCTTTTCAGGAGGAATTATGATGTTTCGGATGAAGACTTCTCCAGTATCTTGGCACTAATGTGCCAGCTCCTCAGTCATCCCAGGCATTTGTCATCCCTGGTATTTTACCTAGCTGCCCACTGTTTCCTCCCCAACATTTTGCCGTGCTGTTATCCACTTCTGTGGGGTACGCTGAGCTGGGAACTGAGCTTAGTCTCCCACTTGGCCACCCGTTGCTTTTGCTAAAGACATCTGCTCCCCCTGTATCACAGATTTGCTTTAGTTGGAAGAAGCCTGGGAGTGATTCTGCTCTGCAGAGGATCTGTCCTGCCATAATGCATGTAGAGCTTGGATTATGAAAGTGCCAGTCTCTCTCCATTGACGATGGAGAGAATTTAGTAAGATTATAGGACCAAATACGTGCAATTTAGGAAATGTTACATGAAGGCTGTTTCACTCTGTCCCTGTGTGGTATAAAGGTATCTGAGATGATGATATAGCGGATGAAGTATTTCTGAGTTGCGTTCTTCAGCCCACAGAACAGGGGCAAATGTTTAATCTGTTTTATCCCCATTATTTAAAGTGGGGACCCCATGCCTTTTTTAATGCATGCCATTACAACCGCACACTGAATATGTAATTAACAGTCATCTCATGAGCTTTTGCAATGCACTTAGTGCAGTAGTATCTGTACTTCACAGATGTTAATGAGTTTATCCTCACAGCTCCCCTTCCAGGGAAGAAATTCCACCATAGTTGGGGAATGAAATAGAAAATTATAATCTGCATTTCTGAGATGTCTGCTAGCTTTGGGTGTCGCCCTGGATGAGCTGGCAGCTACTCGGTCTGCTCTTTTTGGAAGGCAAGAACCGCCATAGCATCCCAGTGCTCCTGAGCCACGAGGCAGGTCTCCAGCTGCTCTTGGGTGGTGAAGCCAAGGCTGCATCGGCTGCCTCCGGGCAGTCGCTGACGTATGAGGCGCGAGCAGCATGGCTTTGGGACTTTGTGGCAGAGCTAGATGTAAAACCCTCTCGCCTGGTTCATAGCCATAGGCTTTTCTGACAAGACCAGCCTTTTTCTCATGGTCTCTTACCTCCTCTGTACACCTCATCACAGCTTGAGCAAATGAATTGAGATACCATTTCCAGGGTTTGACTGCTGGACTTGATAAAATCCTTTCAGTCCAGATTCTTCTTTGTTTCAAGAAAGACTGGTAGATTGATGCATTGTAAAGCCAGAAGGAGCAGCTTGCCTAACCCCTGTGTGACACAGGCCATAAAGTTTCACCCTGTGATTCTGCGTCTCACCATGGCTGACCGGGAGCACTCCTTTGGAAAGATTCCATTTTGATAGCAAATGGTGGCAAGTGTGTGAGACCCCTGGTGAGCCCTTCTGGTGGTAGATCCTCTCTGCCCCCAGTTTCACAAGCCTACACTTAAATTCTGCTTGAGCTGCTCTAGCTCCCATTTCTTTCCATTGAATCGATATTAGAAGATGCCTCATTTGATGCGTACTTGTAGATCACATGCAAGCAAGTCAACGTTTAAAGTTTTCTTCGATACACTCAAAACCTGAGTCAGGTCCCTTACTGTGAGCAGAGCCAAGGCAAGACATTTTGGCAGCTGGGTCTCTCTTCCTTTCCTCCCACCCTTCCTTGCGCTCCTCCTAGCCATTGCCATCTGCTCATGATGTCGCCACAGACCTGAAGCCCCATTCCTGGGCAGCAGCAGCAACATCTGGCACATCTTGGGTGTATGTGCTGCTTTTTGGCAACCCTTGCAAAGACAGCCTGGGGAGATTTTTTTCTTCTGGCTCCCCTTTGCTACACTTCTGATTATAGTTCAGTCTTCCATTCCTTCATATCATTTTTTGTCTACATGATCACCAATTTGCCAACAACCTTTTAGCGGTGTGGATGTGTCCACGTGATAGCCCATAGCTCTCCAGCAGCACTCAGTGGCATCCATAGCAGCACCAGGCACAGAGATAATGTGACTGCTAGTGTTTGTCTTCATAGTCTCACGACAGGCATGTGTGTCCATCACATGCAAACAGAGCTGCTTCTGGCTAGCACTGGGCTGTGCGTGCACCCTGCAGTATCACAGCACCTTGAGAAGGCAGGTGGCTCAGAATAAGACTCCAAGCCAATGGTCCCTTCTCACTGCTTACAGTGATGAGTTGGATTTGCAGCACTGGGGAGCCACTATCACCTGTCTTCTGCTTAGCATCAGTCCGGTCATGCACTTCTTCTTAAGGTTCTCACTGCTATTGTCATTCAGTTCCTTCCAGCCAGCAGATGGGACAAAAAAAATGACGTTCTGTCTCCTCATCCGGCAGAGTGAAGTCTCTAGATCTTAAAACATATTCTTTTTTTGCATTATCTTTAAATGTCTCTTTTGTCTTGATGAAAGTGTTCCAGGCACATGTTCAGTCTGTGGATTTTTTTTTCAAACATACTCTGCAGCATTTTTGCTTTGTTGCAGAGTGCTGAGGAATGCTTTTGACTGGGCTCCCATCTGGGATGTGGGATTCGAGCTAGCTCTGTGCCATTCCCGGCCAAATGCCTGTGAGCCCAGATAGGTTGACTGGTACACAGACCTCTTCTGTTACTGAAAGATCTCACACTTTGTAGGAGAAAACAGGGTATGGTGTAGGATAGGATAAATGCTGCTGTCCATGTAATAAAGAAAGATGGTCTCTGGCTGGCACTGTGCACTGGTCTCCCCTTTGCTGACTGAGAACCAGCAGGTCACACATCTGACCAGCTGAGGACCGTTGGCTTGGGTCTGGCTGACACTTGGACTCCTCTCTAGCTGAGACATTGTGGTTTTTTTTTTAACTAATCTGCAGCCCTTTCCATTTTAACACTGACTATTGACATCAGGGCTGGAATTACTTATTGTAGATGTTTTGTCATTACTAGTAGTTTCCAAGTCCTGCTCTTGTTTAGGATATGCATACTCTCTGTGATCATCTTCTGCATCTTGTATACTTCTACAAATTATGTCTAGTTTCTCAGTGATCTTCAGCTCTACAGGCATCTGAATTTCTTCATAAGAAATTGTGAGCTTCTCTACTTTCTTCACTTAATGTGGGTTCATCCCCAAAGACAGCTTCTGATTTTCCTAATCACTACTGAAGAGAGATGTGGGAAAATTTTTTATCATGATAGACAACATCTGACGGATTGCAAATGGTCACGGATTACACCATCTTGGTTTCAACATGCCATTTCTGTCTGAGCTGTAATTTCGAACTTGTTCTCACCCTGTTTCTTCTTTTCCGTATTTTCCAGCACCTGTGTCTGGGTAAACTCTCTCTTACGAAAGAGCTGTTCCCGTCAGAGCAGTTGTGGCATGCCATGTCAACTGGGTCACCTTCCTTAATTGTACCGAGGATCCCGGGGTAAATAGGGTACAGCTGTTTTTTCTTCCCCAGACTGAGTAACAAGTACATTGCTACTAGCTACAGAGAATACCTTTAATCCTCTCAAGACCTTCTAAGAAGGATGCTACTTGCTTCAGACGTTGTCCAAAATAGCTTTAATAATTTATTTGACGTGTCTTTTTTGTCTCACAGGATTATGTGGTAGCACACATGTAAGATTGTCCTCAAGTTCTCCAAAGATCCTTGGCAGATCCTGGACATCTCTAGAGCAGTTATTTGAAGGAAGAAAATTTCTCTGTTGGATTCTGATTACTCTTTTAGTCCTTTCTGTCCCTGAACTGTGGTTGTGTTATGTGATTATGAAAAATCTAGTCAGGACAGTCGTTCTGAGTCAATGCCCAAGAGACAAAAAGCTTCATATTTCAGTAGGAAGGTGCCTTCTCTTGTAGAATATATAGGTCCCTATGGCTGTATGTGTGCCTCCTGCATTCGAGATTGGATTTTTTGAGTTTTCTGCTATTCCTTGTGATCCTGGGCTGGGCTGTGACATCTTCCATCCCCTCTTGCTGTCTGTGGCAAGACTGGAAATTAGTGAATGTCATATCCCTTCTTTTATGTCCTTCACATTCTTCCTGCTCTGAACCTACTGGATGGAGAAAATCCTGTCATTTTTCTTAATCTTTATTGTTTCTTCCGTTTGGAAGCCCTACCCAACACGATCCTCTCCCTGCGCTATCATGAGTGCATATCTCAGGGAAAAAAAACCAAAACAGGGAACTCTTCACCGTCACAAGGTGGCTGCAAGATGAGATATAGGTTACTGCCACTCAGTTCGCACAGGACTTAGGTTTTTTGCATTTGCCTGGCAATGGTTGCAAATGCCCATGCAAATGGTCATGCACAGCTATTCTTATCTGGACCAAATCTAAACACCCCTTCTTTGGTATAAAGTCTCTTTTCCAAAAAGTAGTTTATGTCATCCTCAAACTATTCATGGGTTCAACTCAAGTTTACTAAGGCTTTCAGAATTAGACCCACAACAGGAACAAGAGTGTAGGTACCTTCTTCATTTGTACTATGTTGCTCTCCAGAGAGGACATTTCCTCAGAATGAGGGGTTGGCTGAAGCTCCTTCAGACTCTTCTTTTGTGTTTTCTGTAACATTATAAAATATGCATTAGAACAGGGCTTGAGATCCAGTGTCCTGCCTTTGGACAGGTGCTCTGGAGCAATTGCAGATGGTCCATGTGACATCCATGGGGGAGAGCCAGCAGATGGGTTATGAGCATTTCTGTTGATGAACCTGTTAACCACAGCCAGCACTCCGTGTGTTTTGTTAGCAAGAGTGCCAAAATAGGCAGTTCCCCTCCTCTCTGTCTTGGTTTGCTCATCCCTGTCCCTGTGCCATGTGCTCTGTTGTGCCAACACAGCTGTTTGTCTGGCTGCATGGCGAACTGGATTGGGGAGCTGATCAGGCTGAAGTTTTGCTGGATCACTTTTTTTTTGCCATATTGCTCTTCAGTCAGAGCAATTTTCCTAACCTGACTACCCTGTGGCTCCACAAAGAGCTGAAGTTGCAGAAAGCAGGGATTTTGCAGAAGGGCAGTGAGCAGCCAGATGAGATTGGCATTCAGGTTTAGAATACGTCTAAACCAGAAAAAGCAACCAAGTGTAAAAGCAGTAGACAACTAGGATCCCTCAGCAGTCCCAGACTGTTTGTTGTTTTCAAAGACCTGCTTCCTTAGAAAGCACCTTTTGAAGTAATTTGACATGCCATTTCCAGCTCCTGTGTGATCTAACTCAGTTATTTCCCCTTTATCTGCCTCCAAATGCTCCTGAATGTCTCTATAAACCTTCCTGCTTGGCAGTACCTCTTCCCATGTAAAGGGACCTGCATTAGTGTGGGATTTAAACTTAATGCTGGAGAAGCTTATGAAGTCTCCCATTCGAGCTTCTTGAGGACTTCACACTGCATTTTCTTTCTCATAAAAATAGCATGTGCCTGAGTTTGAAGGATCGGGCAGGTGTAGATCCCTCAGGTGGAAAATCCCTCTCGTAGGCATGAGAGAGAGGATAAGGGATTCATTCCTGTCCCCGGTGAAATCAATGTGAGCTTTGCTACTGAGACAGGTCAAATGTCAGTCTCAGTTGTTCGCTCTTCCCCAGGATTTTATCCTTTGTGCTCTCACTATTAATGAATCTCTCTTCCTGTCTCCTTCCCACAAGCTCTCATCCATCCTGATTTGAAGTCACCTCCATTAAGTGGTTGTAACGCTAGCTCTTTGCTTTACTTGCAGAGAGGACACTCCATAAATCTAACATTAGTCATGGCATCTGGTGAGAGATACCAAGGATAGGCTGCTTTGACTCAGAGGTTATCTAACCGTATCAGCCCCTGCGTTTGCCTTTCCTTTCAGGGAGCTGAGGTTCCCCTGCAGGATCCAAGGCTCATTTCATGTGAGCTGATGCAACCACGCAGTCTGCTCAGGGCCAGTGCCGACACAACAGCAGTGTAGAGAAGCCACGTGGTGGTCAGCTCCTTCTTCCCTGGGCAGTGTGGTTGGACCTGGGCTCCCTTTCCAACACCTCAGCCCTCTGTCTGGTCTGAGCCAGACAAGAAGCTTTCAACAAGCAGAAATGGGGGAAGCTTATGTGCTTCATGTCTGGCAGGCTCTGTTTTCCCAGGCAGGCACATCTAGACAGGTCTCAGAGGCATGTAGTGACCAGTTGTCCGTGTTTGTTGTTACTGGAGACCACAGTGGGATGGAGAAGGGGCTGTGCCTTTGCACTGGGTACAAGGCTTCCCAGATAATCTCTGCAATGGGCTTCAGCCTCACTCCTCATGGGAGAGGAGAGCTGCACCTCACTGATGGAAGAACTGGAGTGCCCAGGGCCTGATGGATACAGAGTCCTACGTGGGTTCTCCTTCCACTGCCGTATCACTAAAAACAAAGAGACAGATCTTGTTCTTGGGCTTTGAGGCCAACTGCTCCAGCACAGCTCGTGTCTACTAAGCTAAACTCTTTCAGTCAGTGTTGCTTCATCCATCCTATCTGTTGGGAAGGGTTCCTCCACAGTGCTCCTCCCCAAACTGTGCCAGGGCTCTTTTCCGGTCAAGAGCTGCTCTGAACCAGGCGAAAGCAGGCTAACCTCAAAATGAGCCGAACGATGAGGACAGTGCTCGTGGTGGGTCTTGGAGATGCTTAGATTTACACTCAGGACCCTTACTCCAGCATAAGACTGGCATTATCAGGTTTAACTTATTTCACTTTTAAAATAATTTCGCATAAACCAGCAAAAATGCTCTGAGTCAGGAATAAATCAGCTCAGATGGCCCATGTGTGAGAGGACGTGTGCCTCTGTTTTAGTCTATCTGTGCATATATACTTACTCAGATATAAAAGGTAAAACGTTCTTACGTGCATGGCCATAAACCCTCTGTACAGAAAACACTGGGAGTGGCTGGGGAAGGGATCCAGCAGAGAAGAGCAGGATGCTGGAGTACATGGGCACAAGTTCATAAAACCAGCAGTTCTCAATCAGTTATGTGTCTGTTTCTCTTTTAAAACAACCTTGCTTGGAAGTGAAATAACAAGGAGGCAGCGAGAGAAAGGAGGAGAGGCTTAGGATATGATCTTTGTTCAGGGATATGTCAGAACAGCATGTTGTGTTGTTTTATAGCTGCTGAGGAAAGAGAAGATGGAGTAGGGAATGTAAAATGACAGAGAGTGAGTAGATGTGATATTTGCCTGATGTATTTTGCTGGTAATTAGTATAATGCCAATTAGACATAAGTAATCTTTTTTTTTTCTTCTTCAGCTGTATAAGTTATTGCTTGAAAATATGCCAACTAAAATCATGATATTAAACTTTGAGGGATATGGAGATCTCTGTTCCTTGAGGATCTCTAGATGAAATTACCCAGACAACAGGGATCTTGACAAAAGCAAGACTTATTATATCTAGAAAGAAAATGAATAAAAGCAAAAGAAATTGTGTATTCCGTGTCTAGCGTCTTGCTGCTTATTAGCCACACAGGAAGGGGCACCCACAGAGATGCAGATAAATCAGTGAGAGAAGGCAAATATCTTGCCTTTCGTGAAAACAATGCTGCTTCGATGTTATTGTTCATGCTATCAGTTTCCCTCAGCAGACAGAACCCTTCCCATGTTCAGGCAGTTCCCCGCTGCAGGTAAACCCTGCTGCCCACATGCATTTTATTTTTCATTCTCCAAGCGCTGTTGTCTCTGTTTGCTAACCCACATCATAAGACACAGGACTCGCCTTATTGTTTTGCCTTTTGGTCCCTTGGGACATAAATCTCCTTAATGATGATTAATGGCTTCTTTCAAAGGGTCAATTGCTGATCCTAGACCTCTCAAATCACAGGTCCTTTGGAGCTCTTTACCTGTCCGGTTCTGGGCTGGTCTTTCAAACAGGTACACCACTGCTTTGCTTGATGCTACACACATATTTTCTGTTGCTATGGACTATGCATAAGGAGCAGACCTGCTATTACTGTCTTTTGCCTTTTGAAAAATAATCTGTAAAAATTGTGCCCTTGGACTGATTCTGGAAGTTTTCATACATCTTTGTTGGACCATGAAATCAAAATCTTCTCGTGATCATCCTGCTGTTCTCTTGTGCTGTGCTTTGTGGGTAACAGAGCTGGCAAATCCCCTTTGCCAATCTGCCTCTAATGCAAGGCAATGATGTATGCCTGTTGTCCTACCAGGATGTTAGGCAGCAGATTTAATCCTTGCTCGTTCTTTAAAGCGTGTTTTATTAATTCTGCGCCTTTAGAACTGCTTCTGGCAGGTCTCCCTCGAGTGGTGCAAACTTTATTGCATCTAACCTCCAGCAGTCTGTAAGCTGCAGCACCCAGGGGTAGCTGGAGGTTGATATTCCCTATCGGAAGCGATTATCCTTATTTTTCCCACTCTCCCACAAGAGCGCCTTTCTGCCATCCTAATAACAAACATAGGGCAGAGCAGTATTCATCAGGATCTGGGTTTTTTTCCTGGGTCTTCCCAAACAAACCATAACCAGTGTGCCCCGTTCCTAAACCTCCCCATTTTCATCAGCACACTGATATCCTTCTGTTTGCTCAGAGCTGCACATTTAGCAAGCTGCATCAGCGTTGATACCTCCTATTTTTACATGAGGAAGTGACTTCTGTCTGGCCATGGCCATCAGCACTGCAAATCCTTTCAATGCCTTGGTGGGGAATTATGCCAGCAAGATGGCAAGTGGTTCAATTCAGAAATGTTAACCACCTGGATTGATTTCTTGGCATGTATTTTGGCTGCACCAGAGGAGGAATTGACCAGTGCATATGCTGCTTCTGCCATGTGCCAGCCACAAAATCTCTCCCCATTTAGCTTCCACTGCAGATTTTCAACCTCTGAGTCTGTGGGTGTTTGAGGCATCAATAACATGCATTTTCAGCTGGGTTTATGGCATGTCTTTTCACTGCAGAGAAATGGGCTGGGTAGTTCAGAGGTTGAGGCTCTCCTGCGTGGGCTGCTCTTGATCTTCGAGCAATCAGCAGCCAGACACCCTCATTTGGTGTCGGATCATTCCTCCAAATTTTCATGACCATACCCCTGGCCCAATGCTCACAAAACTGCTGTGTGTTGGATTTCATGTGCATTTGGTTCTCTGTGGCCGGGTGTGGTATCTGGGTCTATGTGCGCATCCTCCATCAGCAGACAGACGTTTCCTGCTCAAGGCAGCCGAAGAGCATCAGCCCTGGATTTAGTGCCTGTCCCCTGGTCCTTCAAATATCTGCTGCAAATTCTGGCAAGGATCTAGCCTCTTCCTTCTCAGTGTCTGCATTATGGTTCAGGCAATCAGCACATTTCTACAGTCAGAACAGGCTGTAAGAAAGCTGAAATGAGCAGTGAAGGTGCTCACTTTACTCTTAAGCAGCCCAGGAAAGATCTGTGGAAAGCAAGCAAAGTATATGTATGCAAATCCATACTGTCATTTCCTCTCCCAGTTTCCTTGGGGCTTGGCTTGACTCTTTACCAAGGGCTCTTCCTTCTCCCCTGCTCTGCTTCTCTCCGAGTGGTCTTGGTTTTCTTTGTTTCCAGACCCCCTTGTTGAGGCAAGCCATTTTCATAAAGTCGTGATTTCTTTTGTCAGCTAAACACCTATATGACTTCAAAGGCCTTGAACAGTGCTTTGCGCTGTGGCTACTGGCCCCCCTGCAAGAATAATTTTCCCCGATTCATTGTCCTGCTAGTGAAAGATTATTAAATTGTTGATGGAGCTTAACAATGGTTTTGTTCAAAGGCAGACACACGTATGCCAGTTCTTTTCTCCTTGACACAAGAGCTTTAATACAATCGTACAATGAAAGGCAGCCACCAAGGAGCAAACACAGTGTGCTCATAAAACCAGACCAGTATTCCTAAGTCCCTGTGCACATGAACTGGCGCACCTTGCAATGCACTCGTAGGCTGTGCATGTGGCTACCTGCTCACTCCCATCCAACATAAGCCTG
Organism: Buteo buteo; assembly: GCF_964188355.1. Taxonomy (NCBI): domain Eukaryota; kingdom Metazoa; phylum Chordata; class Aves; order Accipitriformes; family Accipitridae; genus Buteo; species Buteo buteo. Next base: position 20,595,892 of record NC_134194.1, on the reverse strand, counting down.
TAGGTGAGGTGAGAAAACTGGTCTTGCTGAAAATTAATTTTAAAAAAATTAAAATATTGTGCGTTAATTCTTGCTCATATGATTAGGACACTAGGAAGATTGAGGAACTAGCAGATGAGCAATGGTTGGGAGAAGACCACCCTTTCCAGGAGCAATCGAAGGACTGTACAGTGTTGGCATAAAGCTGAAACAATTGCTCTATTCCTCCTGCTTGGAGCGTGCCAAGCACACGCATACATCTCCCAAGCAGGCTGCGCCTTCAGAGCAGCTTTTGGAACCTGCAATGAGGATCATTATATAGACTGCGCAGCCTCAGGCTGCTTGACATTTTGTATTATACAGACTTATTTTTGATTGCTTATCACTTCAGCAGATTTCCAACACTAAAGCTTAAATTTTCCATGCTGGGTTTCCCTCAGGTTGATTTCTTTTCCTTTTTTTCTTAAGTTTTAGCAGAGGTGTTCCAGCTGTTTTCTGAGAACAAGACATGCTGTCTCAGCCCTGCTAACAAACTGGTTATAAGAATTTCTTTTCAAGACCCATTAGCTTAACCATGCTTTGGAATAGAGGTGTGGAATTTGGCATGGAAGCTGTCAGCATCAGTTGGGGGTTGTTTGCCCCAAAATGGCCGAGTCTCTCTTTGAACGTATGCCAGCACGCATCCCTGTGTAGCTAGGTCCACACGCTGTTGTGTGGCCTTCAAACAGCAGCATTTCTCAGGGCTTATGCATCCTTGCCCTCCCTCAGAGACCTGGTGGAGGATCTTGCTGCAGTTGCTGTTGCTTGATGGGCATCCCTCTTGGTGCTTGATGGCATCCCTCCTGGACATGCCCCTTCCCCAGTACTCTGGGGGTCCCCAATTTTCTTTGGGGTGCTGGGTACTGCATGGCATGGGTCATTCCTTGCCTGTGGGAGGATTGAGTGTGGCTTGCTCTGCTGCTGGGGCTTGTGGCATGCATGGGCTCTGGTGTCAGGGTGCATCTGAGCGTGCCTTGCTGGGAGAGCTGCTTTGGGGCAGGGTGGGGGGTCCAGGGTCCTGCTCCTGCTGGGGGATGGAACTAGCCTGTAGTGCCTCCCAGCCTGCCTGTGGAGGAGTCAGCTTTCTTGGCTCGCTCCCAGGCTGACATTGCCGAGTTCCGTCCAGAGCTGAGAGGACCCTGCGTGCCCCCACGCACAGCACCGCAGCTGGCAGACTGGCACTGGGGCTTGGTCCCTCGCTGCCCTCCCGGTCCCCAGGCTGCCAGCACGAAGGGACTCTCTTTATCTTCTTCCCCCTTTTATTGTCCTTCCTGGGGCATGTTCCCTGCCCTTCTGCTCCTTCCCTGGCAAACTGGCAAAGGCTGCCTCAAGCTCCAGTGCCCTCCCTGATTAGCTGCTGCCAGGAAGGGAAGCACGACTGCAGCTTTAATTAAATGATAAGGGCAGAGCCCCGGAAGTGGGGAGATAAGTGCAGCGGGTGTCTGCCACCACACTTGCCCAGGCTCTTTCTAATTAGCTTTGAGAAGCTCTAGAGAGGAAGATTAACCCTTGGAGGGAGGCTGGCTGGAGCGGTGGGCTGCAGCAGACGGAGGGTGCTGAGGCTGGCCCCAGGGATGGGAGGCTGCAATTTGCCTGGAAGCGTATATGGGGTGGGGGCTGGAGGGGACCCCTCCATCCACTGCCCCCCCCCCCCAAGACCCCTGCCTGAGCAGAGGGGCTGGATCAGAAGGGATTAGACCCCTGCCTTTCACAGGCTCAGGCACAAGGTAAAGCTCAAGGATTAGCCGCTCAGGTTCCTTCTGTAAGAAGCATTTGCTGCTTTAACACATCCTATGACTGGCAGCTGTGGGGTGGACTGGGGCATGTGGGTTGCTGCGCTTGCCCTTGCTGCTGCCCCGAGGCTTTCAGCACAAGCAGACGAGTGTCCCCAGCCTCTGGAGCAGTGGCAGGAGCGCAGGGCACAATCCTCCTGCAGGAGCCATGGGACAGGTCACCAGTCCCCTCCAGAAGCCATGATGTGTCTCAGTGATGCTCTGAGTGAGGAGGAGGAAGATGGGGTAAGAGGACCACTGTATGTCAGCAACCCATAATAATATGGACCAGGAGCTCCCCAGGACCTGGTGCTACAAGGGCCGCAACCTCAGCTCTCCTGCTGTTCACCCAGATGCAGCAGACCCCGGCTGGAGAGCGTGTTGCATCGGAGAGCTGGGCAACGGCACCTCAGCTGTAGGCACCCTGTAGCTCGGTCGGTGGGTAGCCAGAGCTCTTCCTGGCATGGATGGCACTGCTCCAGGCCCTGGTGGCCTGTCCCCTTCTGGTCACCCCTCTCCCATCAGCAGGCAGCACACCGGTACCAGGGCATGCCAGGAGTGTGTCTGCGGGGAGCCCCTGGCTGGACAGAGGGACAGGTCAGCCCCACAGACCAGGCTGGGACCCCCACCGGGAGGGTCTGGAGGGAATCCTATGCATGGGAGGCATCAGCAAAGGCAAGGTGGGAATGTGGAAGGAGCAATTTTGTAGGTATTTGGGTAGCAGGAATGCGCATACGAGGCATGCATGAGCTGTCAGCCCCTGGGGATAGCAGGTGGTGTTCCTCTGCTTATTTGCATAACCATCATTAGCCCTTGCAAGAGAGGACTCAAAAGCCAGAAAAGCCCTGTGCTCTGACCTTCCCCTCCTCCTTGGGCAGAGGGGGAAGAAGGGCGGCTGCTCTGCTGCCCACAACTTCTTGTCAAGACCTTTGTGCACTTCTGAAGGTACTACAGGAGTTGTTACTCACCCGGGCTGGTTATTGCAGGAGCATATAATGAGACCAGGAAGATGGTTTGGTTATTGCATGGTTTGGTTTGGCTAGTGCGTGACTCCTCGACCTTTCTGGTGGTTATTTGTTGAATGTCTGTAGGTGGCATGAGAAGTTCTTGGTTGGCCAGAGGACAGTGTTTGGATATTGTAGTAACCAGGATTTCATTTTGGAGCTAGACTTGTTACTGTGTTTTCTACAACATGGGTGAAGTGGATTGCCCAGTAATGCTCATTACCTGACTTTGTTTTCAGTTGCTTGAAGTTTTGGCAAACTTTAACTGCAAGGATATAATTTTTCATAATGGACATAGGCCACTTACCAAATATTTTTAAAAGTGGCAGTGAAATCTGTCCATATATTTCACTTCCAAAAGGAAGTAGGAAAGGAAATTGCTAGTTTTTTCTCAATAGTAAAGCAATCCCCCTATCCTCCGGTCCCATGCTTTAGAGAAGTAATTTTCTGTGATCTCTTGACCCTTTTATTGTACCTTCCTCAATTTCAGCAGCCTGTGGGGTCGAGTCTCACTGGCAAAGCCTTTTCATCCTGAAAAGCCTGGTATATCTCCCAGGTGGTTCTGTCCTCTCCCCCAGAGGCACAAAGGGACCCCAGGGAAAATATTTTCCACCAGAGTGTAATTCTGGTCTGCACCATGAAGCAGATTTTCATGAAGCGAATTAAGACTGCATGGACAATCCTAATTTTGGCATTTCCTAACCTTTGAACCCTGTAATCCTATTAAGGTAGTTCTTAACATAATTATTCAGTAATTTAATGTAATAATTCTGCTTTTTATAGTCCAGCGAAAGTTGAAGCCCCACTGTGCCATGGTAGGAGATCATGTAAGAGGCACCACAAACACAAAATCTGTTACAGGGGGATTGAATTTGTTTTGCTGGGTATCACGGGGATTGCAGTGAAGCTGGGGGGCAGATGGTGCTTTTGGGAATCCTGCAGGTGCCATAGTCTGTCGCTGAGCGCTGCGAGCCCTGCCTGGTCCTTGCAGGGACACGGCCAGTGTCCAGAGCCGTCCATCTGGGTGCTCCTGCCGCTGGCGCAGGGCACGGATCACCTCCCGTTGCTGTGGCGATGTGGCCGTGGGATGCCTGCGCTTCCCAGCCAGCCTGCCACTGTCGCACAGCTAGCTGCCTGCAGTTTACAGGCGTAACGGCAGTGGGGAGGTGGTCCCTCAAGCTCCAGTTACGGCAAGCAAGGGAAGAACATGTCCTCTGGGAGCCTGGGCTCAGGCCCTCGCTGCCGACAAAGTGGTTTAGCGCTACCTGTGCTGGTGAGGCTGAGGCTGGTGGGTGCATCTGTCCACATTAATTACGTGCTGGTTCTGCTGTGATACCCTTGGCAGGATCTGGGAAGTCATTTGCTTCGGTGCTGCAGTTAGTGTGTGCTGTTGTAATATACTCCAGAGGCCATGGTTTGATCCGCGCATGCATCTGGGGGCTGACAGGCCATTAACTTTGGAGCAAGCTGTCTGTACTGGTGTTAAGATACTATTGTTTAGCATGAGGGGAGAGATGCTCAGTGCTGTAGGGTCTGGGCGAGATGGCTGTGCGCGTTATATCTCTTGACTTTGGTGCCTAGGAGAAATCCATCTGTGTGCTGGCATCAGTCTGAGGATCTTGCTCGGTATTTATTGTAAAAGCGGGTGTTGCTCGTTATTGCCCTGAGAGCTGTAGGTGTGGCGTTGAACTGCAGTAACCACCTTTATGGGCAGTGTCGGGTCGGTCTCAGATACCAGAAGCCATCTGTCTGCGTGCTGTAGTGACGGTGTTAAGTTTGGAAAGCCATCTGTCTGGGTGTTGTAGTGCTAGAATTGGTCCCCGAAGCCGTCTGTCTGGGTGTTGTAGTGCTAGGAATGGTCCTGCAAACCGTCTGCCTGGGTGTTGTAGGGATGATGTTAGCTCAGTCTAGGAAAAATAGGGACTGACGTGGACTGCGGGGAGCTCTCCGCTAGTGCTTTCAGCTTCCGATATTTCTGTACTCATTGATCTCTGGAGCATTGCTGTGGAAATGGGCAGCAGTCCAGCAGCCTTCCCCGAGGCCTGGAAAGTGAAATTGGTGTTGTGCTTGTACTGTTCTGGAGGTAGAGGGCTCTGGTCACGTCCGCATATGATGTGGGAATCAGGGGCCAGAAAGGAGACGAACTGAGGAGTTGCAGAAGGCAAGCTTGCTGCTCTGGTCCCCTGTGTCCAGAGGCAGGCCATTCCCTGCTGGGGATAATGCACTGGCCATGCCCACCTCGTCTGGGGACCCTGAAGGGCGACCTGGTGTCAGGGCTTTGCAAAGGAGGTAGTAGCTCTGCAGCTGCCTACAGCACAGCTCCCCTCTCCCAAAAACCCTTGCAAGGGGGAAGATGTTGGAAAGGAGCCACTGAGCTCATGTACACCAAAGGAAGCTCACGCTGAGCTGGCCAGGTGGGCACAGGCTGTTGAGTATCTCTTGCGGCCGATGTGGGGAGACTCCTCCAGGCTACTGGGTCGGGTGTGCTGCTGCAGGGCAAAGGCACGGAGAGGGGTAAGTCAAGGGGCGGGATAGTGCAAGGCACTCATTCCAGCAGTGCCAGGATGCAAAGACATGAAGAATAGAATAGAATAGCAAAGTAATGGGGCTGCTGGTATAAGAAAACGGGATGTTGGGGCACACTCTCCAAATAGCTGTACTATTAGGGTATAGTGAAGAGGGAACAGACCATGAAGCAATGGTGCCTGGAGGAAGCAGCACTGCAGGGGAGTAGTATCTGGAGGGAACAGTGCTGTAAAACATGGTACCTGGAGGAAATGGCACCATTAGAGCAGCAGTGCCTGGAGGGAAGACAGCAGCGGGGGGAGGCAATACCTGAAGGGAGCAGCAGCACAGAACATGGCACCTGGAGGACGTGGCACCATGGGGGACCAGTACCTGTAGGCAGCAGCGCTATGGGGGAATGGTGCTTCCCGGGAATGGCGCTGTGGGGGAATGGCACCTGTAGAGAGCAGCGCTGCGGGAGAGTGGTACCTTCAGTAACCACGCCATGGGGGACAGTACCTGTAGGGAACAGCACTGTAGGGGAACGATACCTGTAGGTAGTAGCGCTGTAGGGGAGTGGTACCTATAGAGAACAGTGGTGTGGGAGAATGGTACCTGTCAGCGGTACCGCAGTAGGGGAGTGGTGCCTGTAGGGAACAGTGCTGTAGGCAAGGGTACCTATAGGTGTGAGCACTCCAGGGAGTGGTACCTGGAGGGAGCGGTGGTGCAGGAGAACGGCACCAGTAAGCTATGGTGGAATAGTGGAATGGTGCCTACTCTCAGGAGCTGTGCTGTGGGAACGGAGTTGCTGGGAAAAGCAGCACCAGGGAGGCTGTTCCTATTGCATCGATGCTGTAGGGGCAGGCAGGGAGGACAGTGCTGCTGGGATATGATGTCATGGGAGGTCGCTGCTGTAAGGGGTGTCCCAGGAGTGGTCTGCAGAGCCCTGAGGGCTTGGTGTGGGAGAAGGGGTGTTTCCAGGTGTCCACACCAGGGCAACAGAGCTGGTAAAGCTGCCTGTACTGGAAACACTGCATCCTTCCCTGGCTGAGAGACAGCCATTTTGAAAGAAATACCTCGCACCCCAGCCCTCAATCTGCAGCATGGGTTATGCTCCACCCTTCTACCCCCTGACCAATGCCAGAAGTACAGTGCTTTTGGGATCTGCACAGGGGTAGCTGGTTGAAATTAGTGGCTGATTTTCTCCATGCCACCAGGTAGGGAAGATGAGTCTTTCTGATCTAACGCTTCAGAAAAGCATCCTGCTTTGCCTCCAAGCTGCTCTCCCCGCACTGTCATATTCCCTGTTTCTACATACCACTAAACCTCTCCAGTCCCTCCTAGCATGCTGCGCTTCCCTCCTCCTCCCTTCCGGGCTTCTCTGCATCCTCTGCTGTGCTCTGCTGTGTCACATCCCCACAGTCCCACTGTCTTCCCTCCCAGAGCTGCTCTACTGTATCCCCTCACCCGCAAGATCTGGCCTCCTGTGCTGCATCATCCCTGCTCACCCAGCACTGCACACCACGCATACGGTGCTGATGTCTGACGCAAATGGAAGACAGGGAGAACCAAACCAGACTGCGGACTTTGCAGATGGTGCCAAAAAAAAAAAGTGGTTGAGGCTGGCTCTCAGCCCCTGCTTGAAACTACCTGGCTTGAAGTGGGCGAGTGAACCTCTGCACATCTAATGCAGGAGGTGGAAGTGCCTGCTGAATGAGGCTGCCTGCTTTTGTCTCCTGTCAGTGCTCAAGTGCACTGTTGAAATCCCCCACTAAGAGCAATAATACTATTAGAAGAGCCCTTGCAAGTGGCTGCACCAGGATGTGTTGCTGCCCTGCATGGGGATATATAGAGAGAAATAATTAGCGACACAAATATGTGCCTCTTCCCGGAGGAGGCAGCCTGGCACAGTCTCCTTCACAAAGAGCAGAGGTGCCCTGGATGTCAGGAGATGAGAACAGCCACACCAGCATCGAGAACAGAGCCGCAGCTCGAGAGAGCTTCCCCTCCTCCAGCCAGAACGAGGGACCAGGGTGCATCTCTCAATGCTTCTCGTTGTAAAGCCCCAACCGTGCCCCCTTTTCATCTGAAAAGTTCAAAGGGATGCAACTTTTACTACCCCGGATTCATTCCTATGCAATGTGCCGAGGCAGAGCAGCCCCGAGGCAGCTAACAAGAGGATGCCAGGGAAATGCAAAGCTATAGAAAGGGGGGAGCTAGAAGACTGTGAGGACTGGGAATGCCCAAGCAACTACACAACCCTCCTGGCTGTGAAGTACAGCCTTCTGGCATGGAAATGCCAATAACAGGATGGGCCAGCCCTCAAAAGGAGTGCAGTGAGAGGGCAAAGCTCAGAAAAACACAGCAGCTGCACAGACATAGGTTTTACTTTGCATGGCCAGGATGCCGTGGAGGAATGAGATGCTGGAGAGGGCACAGCCATCTTCTGTTTCTTTCTGAGAAACTTTGTCAGGTTTCAGAGGTTCAGAGTCGCAAAACTGCATTCCTGGGGTGGAGAAGGGATCTGAAATCCTGAGTACACTTCGTAAGGTGAAGTGGGCACCTTGACCCCCAGGTGAGGTTTGGGCTCTGCCTTCTCACCACACTGCAGGGCATCCAGAATCAGCACTTTGTGGGCAAAATTTCCACCAGTGTTTACCCCCAAAGAAAGATTTCTGCTTGTCTGCAGTGGCACATCGAAGTCTCTGAACCACCAGCATGTGCTGAGAATTAGGCCATAGGGTCATGTTTGCTCTAAATCACAGCTATTCAGGAATTACACCCTGCCCTGTTCCGGGGCTCTTAAAGCGGAGCGGGTTGTGCTCATGGAACATAATACGCTCCTTTAGTGGCAGAGCTCTGATGCCAGCATCTCACTGCAAGTGAAGGGACAACACTGGAAAAAGACTTTAGTGCCAGAAACAGACAATGGGAAAACCAGAATAAAAGACCCTGAACACAGCGTTCCTGCTTGATCCTGCAATTTCTGAGCTGCCATTGGCACGAGGAAATCACCATAGCTTTGTTCACTGGAGAGGTAGCTTTTATTTTTGTCCTGCCAGTACCCTCCATTGACTCAGCAAAGCACCTTCTGTCAGAGCAAGAAGTGATGGCACTCATCCACTCCCCACCCCAGGACTGCACAGCACCAACGCATTTCTGGAAGTGGAAATGATGATGAGCCATCCCATTTGTCCAGCAGGAAAGTAGATGAGAGAGACAGCAATATCGCCTCTTGAACAGAAGAAGTGAAAGACAATGTAACACGACCTCAAACCGACCAAGCCGGTGGCCACCGGGGCATCCTCTTGTCCTGAGAGGAAGACCTGGTGTATCATCTAGGATGCAAGCTCCAGTCTCTGCTTTGACTTGCACAGAGTAGAGATGAAAACTGAGCTGTCTTGCCTCTGGTTTCGTATCCTGCTTTCTATCTGTAGCTAGGAGAAAGAAATGAGGCAACTTTCCACATGCTCAGGAAATAGGACAGTTGGTCTGTGGCCAGCCCTGAGAATGACCCCAAAGACATGCACCGGCAAGCTGTGCTCTCACAGTGGCCTGTGTGGGCATCTTGTCCCCTGCGATGCTTGGGCTTCTGCTTTTGCACCCTGCAGCGTGAGCACGGCTGTCCCCTGCGCACGAGTTCATTGCAGTGTGCCTGTTTGCGGTGCGTGAGCACGTCGGCGCGCATTCGGCTCGGCTGTATCCATGGGATGCACAGCCCCATTCCCTCTGCACACAGGGGCTCGGGGTGCCACTAGCCAGGTGGCTTCAAGCTTTGCCTCGGGTTCCTGTGTGAGTCCTGCAAGGGCCAGTGGGCTCCAGAGAGGCTAGTGTAAGGCTGGAGAAACTAGTGAGACATCAGCAGTGGTGGCCAAGCAGCCTCAAGGAGGCTGGAGCAGGGCCAGGAGAGGCCAAGGGACTCCTGAAGGCAGTGGGTACCAGAGGGATGCTGTGGGGCTTGGTGCAATGTGACGGGGAGGGCTGGCAGAGGCTGAAGGGTCCAGGAGGATTCTGAGGGTGGGTGTGGAGGCTGGGAGCTGTGCAATGATGTGACCCTCTCGTCCTTTTTCTGCTCCTCATTAGAGTCCCCTGAGCGGAGCAGGCTGTGAAGGGGGTCTGCGCTGAGGTATGTCCTTATGGCTTCTGCCAGGATATCACAGCTTACGTGTGTGCCAGGGGACGGGACACAGGAGGTGGCTCCCAGCACGGGGAGCAGTGTGGGTGCCAGAGCCTCTGCAGGGACAAGGGGAAAAATTGGGGGGCCTCAGCCCCCAGAGGAGCTGAGAATTTGGGATACAGTCACTGGGGGTTGGTTTTAAGGCAAGATATGCTCACGCACTGGTTTGCTGCTAACTTTTCCCCTTCTTCCATGCCCATCACTTTAGCTCTCACTTATGACCCTTGTCAACCATTGCCGGCATTGTATGCAGCCTTCTTCGGCAGAGACCTTCCTCACATCCTGGGGTTGCCTCTGTGTGAAAGCTGTGCCAGGGTGACCTGGGGACGCCTGTGTCCGAGAGCCCCAAACAGGTGGCAGGAGGGACGTGCTGATGAGGGCAGAGCCCCCAGCGTGGTGTGAATGGCTCCGGTTTGCTTCTTCCCAGGGCTGAGGGAGTGCCAGCTGGTCTCTCCTTTTTTGTGAGGAGGGGATTATGTGCACCAGTGTGTATCTGGTGGGAAGGGGCATGCCCTGAGCTGGTGAAAGCCCCGTATGTCTCAGGTCCCCAGAGCTCCTTAGTATCTCCCTCCATCAGTCTGCAGGGCTGTTTGTCAGCAATGCAGTGGAGTGGGCTCCTGGGTGGAGAGATGGAGACGACTTCTGTGAGCCAGAAGGGACATCTGCAAGTCAGAGCAGTCTCAAGGTCAAGAGCAGCAACCCCCTTTCATGCCAGCATCAGCACCAGGCTTGATCTGCCAGCAGGTGCTTGTGGTAGTGGGCAGTGATGTGTCCCAGGCAGTGGCAGGGGGCTATGTTGTGCCCCAGGTTGGGGTAGATGGCAAGGAATGGCTTGTGTCTGGGATGGCTCTTGGAGGGACACGCACCTTTGCATGGAAATGCCAAGTTTCAGCCTCTGAAGACTTGTGACAGGTCCTCGCTGTGTAAAGGACACATGGCCAAGGCTCAAGAAGACCTTGTAGTGTCTGAGGTAGAGGGTGGCTGGTATGTGAGGACACCAGACCATGAACTGGTGTAGCTGGTGATCAGAGTTCCCCAGCTATGCCAGGAGCAGGTAGCTACTGATGCCCTCAGATACCTGGCTCTCTCAGGGGCAGGTGTTTGGTGCACAGAGAGGCTTGGGCGCTCCTGTGGCAGGGACTCGTGAGTATCAGATAGGTCCAGCCTCTCTGGGGGTAGACGAGGGTTTGCCCATGTATGCTTTGCTGCGCGTGGGGATTTCAGGCTCCATGGGAGACCAGACGATGTCTGAAGACGTCGGGCTGGGCTTGGGGCTCCTGCTGATGGGTGCTTGGGGAGGCTTGCAGGTGGCCTGGCATGCCTGGTGGTGAGCAGGGCAGGGCTGCCCAAGGATGGTGCTCAGAAAATATGGTTGTGCCTCAGGGCAGCGAAGAGCCTGCCTGTGTTCAGGGCAGTTCCCTGTCCCTGTACGGTGAAGCTGTCAGTGGTGCCCAAAGGTGCTGGACCAAGGGAGTACCTGGAGCCTATCAGGGTCCAGGTGGTGCCCACAGCTGTGGGGTGATGAGTCTGGTGGCAGCCTGTCTCCTGCTGTGCAAATCCAGGCTGTGGAGCCCCTCCTGTGCAATGCTCGTCTCCAGAGGGGGTGAGCTCGGTGAGCTTTGCCCCGTGCTCTGCCTCCCATTTCTCTGCATGCACCTGCTGCAGGGAGGATGCTTGTCCAGGGGGAGCTGGGGCTGTGGGCTCGGACGGGAGGTGTCGGCTGCCAGGAGCCTTGGGTTCCCCTCCCAGCTCTGCCTTCGCTCCCTCGGTGGTCGTGGGTCCGGCTGTCCCCTCCCGCCACGGGAGGGTGTGGGTAGGATGGAGACGTCCAGGCTCTGTTGCTTGTCCATGTGCTCCATCCTCACGTCCTGAGCCGGTGGTACCTGGGCATGTGTAACGATGCTCTTGCTTGCTTCTCTGCAGATCTCCGGCCTCTGCCCGATGTAGCCATGACTGGGACCTGTACCCGGGAGTGCACAGAGTTCGGCCACTCTGATACTTGCTGGATGCCCGGCCAGTCCTCCCCCAGCCGCAGGCCCAAGAACGCCCTCAAACTCTCCACTTTTGTGCCTTACCAAGACAGAGGGAGTCAAGAGCAAGTCGGGAATGGCAGCCCCAGACTCTCAGAAGAGCGCAGCACCAAAATGGCCAACCTCCGCCTGCTCCCCACGTACAGTGCCTTCTCCAATAGTAGCCATGAGCCCTGCAAGGACTCTCCCATGGAGGAAATTCCTCTCACCCAGACCTCGGACTTCCAGCCAGCCACCACCCCCTCGTCCCAGACCACCAAGAGGGAGATATACCTGTGAGGCTGGGCGTGAGGGGCAGGGAGCAGACGCGCTTCTGAGGCCAGTGTCCAGAGGAACATTTTAAACTTCAATGCTTTATCGCTCCGGCCGGTTCTCCAGGCAGTGGGCTCTGCGGACAGCAGGGCAGGGCAAGGCAGGGATGAGAGGAGCACCTTTTTAACCCGTTGTTTCCTGGGGCCAGGGGTGGGTGGGAAGGATGAAAGCATCCGAAACCCAATTTCCGAGCACTTGCGGGTGCATGTCTCCGAACTGCTGCATCGCCGGGGAGGGCTGGGCAGGCTCCTGGTGCGGAGGGCACGGCTGGGGAGAAGGGCTTACGTACCAAAGGTCCACGCAGAGCTGGTGGAGTTCCTGGGGCATAGGACGAGGGGTGTCCCCGCGCACAGGGAGTGAGCTGCCTGTCTCTTTGCTGTAGACTCCTGTAAATATGAATCTTAGGAATGACATTCAAGTCCTGCCTGATTGAAACTTTTTATTGTCCTTGAAACAAAAGACGTTTAAACAAAAACAAAAAAAGAAAAAAAAAAAAAAAGAAAACAGAAACAAACCACAGGGAGCAAGTTCCAGCTTTGAATGGTTTGCTGCGTGGAAGAGCCCGCGGGAGCGCAGTGTCCGGCCCACACTCATGTTCTATATTGTAAATAGAGATGTGACCAGTCCCTGAAACAGCAGCTGGGGAGCTGGAGGAAAGGGGCAGCGTCCTAGCCGGACTGTAGGGACTTTGCTATTTTTCAGCCTGGATCTCTTTCTGAACGTTGTCACTGTGCCCACAAGCTGCAGGGTCCCTAGGGACTGCCCGGTGCCATAGGTGGGGTCTGCTTTGGGGAGGGTTCCCTGGTGGTGGCCCTGCACCCAGCGGGTGGAGGAGGGATGGGGGACCCCCAGTCAAGGGTCTGGCTGGGTGCGGGGAAGCCCCCAGTCAAGGGACCGGCTGGGTCCGGAGAAGCCCTCAGTCCGACTCTGCTGGCAGGGAGGTCGTCATCGGCTGTGGCGTCTCAGCCCATCGCCTTGTGCCTCCTCCGGGGCAGGGGATGCCCATGAGGCCGGCTGTGCCATGCCTTCGACCTCCATCCCGTCCGCCTGTAAGCCACCATTGCCTTTGTGAGGAGGAGCTTTGTCTCAGGGTCACACTGGGGGCCACCAAGCCCCTGCCCGCTGGACTCCCGCTGCCCTTAGGCCACAGGGCCACTCTCACGGGATCCAGCTTTCTCTTCCATTGTCAAAGGTCGACTGGTCTCCCGGGCAGCTCCCCGCTGCCCTGGCATCCTCGGCTCCCTTGCAGGACCCCAACCGGGGCAATGCTGCGCACGCGGTGGGGAGAGGACCCCCTCGCCCCTCGAGGGACTCCTCGGAGGGGGATGCCCGGGCGCTTTCCTGAGCCTGTCTGCTCCCTCAGGAGCTGGGGCACAGTCCTGTTTTGGGGGGCTCTACAAGCACCCCTGGCAGGAGGGGTCCAGGGGACTTGCGCCTCATTCCTGGGTAGCCCTTCCCGGTCCTCCCCCGCCAGGACGCGGGGAGGGGCTGTGCTGCACCGTTGTTCTTCCCGTACTCATGCGCGCATCGATCGTCTTCATCTCTGGGATCTTCCTTAGGGAGCGAGGCCGGTGGTAACTGCAGGACAGTTCCCCCAGCGGCTCACCTTCGGTCCACGTGGTCCATCACCACGGGCTCAGTGGACGGCTCTGCCAGGCTCGACTGGCGCGGTGATGCCGCAGGGACAGGGCACCCCAGCCGCTGCGGGTCAGACTGCCCTGCCATAGCTGTAGTGCCTGTCAGGGTGCAGTGCGCCGGGGGGCCCCCCTGCCCAGCCTCCTCCCCCCGCCCCCCCTCCAGCATCCCTCTCTGAGCAGCTCCTCTCCCTTTGCTTCGGTGGCGGTGGCAAGATGCAGCCAGCTTCCCGGTGCGGTTCCAGTTGACCTGAGGGGACGGGGTGCAAGCCGAGCCTGGGCGACAAGGGAAGGGCAGCAGAAGGCGCCTGCCGGCACCCGCTCCCTCGCGCCCCATCTCTGCTCCTCGCCTTCCCCGGGCGGCACTGCGCCACGCTGCATCGCCCGCAGCCCTGGCACCTCGGGGTGCCACCCGGAGGAGGCAGGACCCTCCTCCCGGCCTCCTGCTGCTGCTCCCCGCCGACCGGCCGGGGGTCCCTTGAGGCGGGCACGATGCTCCCGGTGGATGTCCGCCCGACTGTCCGGGCATCCCTGCTCTACCCTTGCCCACGGCGGCCGCCCGGCGGGGCCCACGTTCCCCTGGTCTGGCTGCCTGAGCAGGTCACGCTCCTGAACTTGTTTTTATTGTAGCTCTGTAGTTTCAGGGCCAAACTGGGCAGAATGTGCAATTTGGCCGCGCTGGCCAGGATCTTTGACTCCACTGCCAACTCGACTGCTCACGCCTCCCCTCGGCTCAGGCGGTGGCAGTGTCCAGTGCCCCTCTTGGGGACCCCCCAGGAGAGGGACATAGCCACATCTGAGGGGTGCTTGTCCAAGACCAGCTCACCCCGGCCCCTCGCCTGCGGGTGGGCTCCCTACCTTCTGCTTGGGGTCACCAGAGGGACCCTGAAGCTTGAAGCCCTGTGGCTGAAGTTGCTGTCTTGTCTCCTGGAGGACCTGGCGATGTTCTCAGTGCAAGCATGGTGCAAGGGGTGGTGGGGGGTGGGAGTGCAGAGGGGGTCCCCGAGGGATGGGAGGAATGGGTGCTGGAGATGCGTGCCATGTGGGGGGGGGGATGAGTCTCGTGGAGGTGCACAGAGGGATGGTGGGGCTGGGTCTGTGGAGGGGAGCACAGTGGGGAGAGGGGATGGGTATCTGGGGGGTGGAGAGGGGATGGGTGTCTGGGGGAGCATTGGGGGGGTGAGGGTGGGTCTATGGGGAAGAACAGAGGGGGCAGTGGGAGTGGGTCCTCGGTGGGGTGCGGTGGGGTGGGAGGCTATGTGGGGTGCAGCGGGGATGGGTCCCTGGGGAGGAGAAGGCGCTGGACATCGGTTCTGGGAGACGGGGAGCTGGGGATTTGTCCCGGGGTGAAGTTGACAGTGTCACTGGGGATCAGTCCTAGGGGAGGGTGAAGAAGAGGTGCTGTCAGAAAGAAGCTCATTTGCACAATTATAAGCCAGAAGGATAAAGCCTCTGTGCACGTGGGAGGGGGGAAGCTCCCCACGGGCTCCAGTCTAGACAAGCACAGGGAAGAGGAGGGGGGTTCGATGCCTCTGCGGAGGGGTTCACTGTATCTCACACTGCACTAGGACAAGCCAGGGGTAAAACCAAAGGTGGGAGCCAGGGAGCAGGCGGGCTGCGTGGGAAGGATCTAAGCGACCCCTTTGTAGCTCTTCAGTGTTGGTTCTATTTATACGAGATTTCATTTCCTTGCTTGTGATGCCTTGTTTTTTGTACAGTTTTATGTACATGCAGGTGTAGCTTTTCTAAAGGAGAAATCCTATGGCAGAGTAAAGTACCCAACTATTTTTCAGATGGTGACCTATGTCTAAGGCAATGCCTCTTGCTAAGGTTGTATTGCTCTCAATGTGTGATGCATTTCCCTGTGCGGGGAAGGCTTTGGGCCTTGGGCTTGGTTTTCCCCGGGCGCTGTGAGCACAATTGATTCCCTTGTAATTCTTTCTGTTCAGAGCAGTGAGCATGACACTGTCGTGATCCCCTTTCTGTTCTCTCCTGTTCTGTTTGTTTGCTGAGCTGTCAGATGACCAACTCCATTGTAATTAGCCCTTCCTAAAGCTTTACAATAAAAGTGTGAAAACCTGGGTGCCTGTGCCTGATGGATTCTTCCCATGTGTCGGATCCTTCCCACGTGTCGCATCCTTGAGGGTGGCTCGGGGCACCCTCAGGGAAGAAAGCACATGGAGGCAGTGAAGAGCCTTGGTGGCTGTGGGGAGATGCCTGCTCCTGCTGCCCTCCTCCAGGTGCAAGGAGCCCTGGCGCGGCTGCTCTTGTCTCCCTGCTCCTGTTTTCCAGTTTAAGGATGTTTCTGCACAGGTACGAGTAAGATAACCCCACAAAGCAGTTTGCCACAGACCAGTCTCCTTTATTTAAAACCGAAATGTTTTAGTGAAAAGTCACCTTCAGCCCAAAGGCTGCCTGCATTTGTGCCTGTCACCAACTAAGGTGGGAACCAGGGGAAGTCCCACCAACCACCTCCAGACTCCCTCCCACCTCCATCACTGCTCCTCGGAGACATGATGCCATTTCCCACCATTTTGCTGTCTCTTTTACCAAGCATCGTTGATTTTTTTTTTTAGGTAGTTTAGACCCTTTGGAAACAGCTGGGCCACTTCAAACCAGGGCATATTTGCGGCTGCTTCCTACTGCAGCTGCAGGGAGCTTGCTCAGCTGTGGCTGTTGTGTTTCCCTGCTTGCCTCTGCACAGGACTGCACTAGCTGTACAGGGCAGTTTCTTAGCTCAGAGTAGAGATGCTTCCTTCATTAGTTGAGTTACATCCAGGTGCTACATGTCTTGGCTGTGTTGGGCTCACACACAGCACTGCGCCTCTCTCTGCTGAGTTGCAGGCACTGGGCTTGCTGTGAGCTCAGCACCAGGCAAAGGCAAGACTCACCCCCAGCTTGGAAGACACCAGCAAGTGTCCCTGGGAAGGGTTTCCAAGTGAAGATGTAGACCATCGTTCCCTTGGTGGGTCTTTTGTAGACACTCCTTTTCTACCGTCCCCTTCTCCCTGGGCTCTCTGGGCCATGCAGAGGGGAACCAATGCCCCCCACTCCCCAAGTCCTCATGGGTGTGGGGGTGTGGGGCTCTCAGCTGCCCCTCTCTGCAGGCACATGCCAGCTGGGCAGCAGGGATGTGTCTACAGGGGTCCTGGGGAACCAAGTGGCCTTGCTGCCTGCTGATGCCCCATCCCAGGGAAAGAGGTTCCAGATGAGGATGGTGCCAGACTCCCACAGCTGGCATAGGGGATCAGGTAGCACCTACCTGCCCCCAGGATAATCAGGATCACCAAAGAGTGTCTTCCTAAGCAGAGGCACAGTCCCAGGACTTCCCTCTCCCTCTTGAACCTGCCTGGCCTTGTGCCATGCCCTACAGTTGCTGCTCACACTCCCTCCTCCTCCCCAGTCAGTCCAGGCTGTGCAGATCCCCTGTACTCCCCATTCATGCCTCTTTCCCTTCCCCTGTTCTACCCTTCTCTGCCCCCCCGAGCATCTCCCACCTCCTCTGTTCCTTCCTTGCCTCTCCTCAACTCCACTGTGCTCCCCTCCGGCACCCCCTCCCCTTGTCCCACGCCAGTGCACCAAGCCTTCCCGGTCCTCTGGCACAGCCCTGAGTATCACATCCATCCAGCTATGTGCTGGTCTGGAAACTTTGGTTTCCATGGCAGCACACATTGATTACTGGGGTGGGAAGGGGACTTGCAAATGCTGCTGGTGAGGATGCTGCGGCTGCCCAGCATGGCTTGAAGTTTGGACACAAGGCTCCCCAGACAGTTCTGCCCTCAGGATTGGTTTCAGTGCTCAGTGAGCCCCGCGGGTGGATGTGGAAGGGGTATCATCCAGCCCATGATGGTCCCACCAGGCTGGGCCTCATGAGCAACTGAAATGGAGTTGAGTGACGTGGCCTCAGTGACCCTGCCAAGTCCACCTATCCTCCGAGGTTTGCACAGCCTGCGGCTCCACAAGAATCACTCCTAGCCTAAGGTGAAGGAGATGGGAAGCTGCTCTTCCTGCCTGCTCCTTGGCAGCCTCCCCTGGGGTGGGAGCATCTGCAAAGAGGGGCAATGGTCTGACTGGCTGCCAGGTGGGGACGGCGTGTGAAGGGAGATGGGCTGGGCAAGGAATCGCTTGCTGCATAAGCTTTGTTCTGACCTGGGTTTTTCAAGTACATCTGGTTTAATAGGGTCCTCAGCTTACAGCAGGAACTGGGAATGTGCCAGGCCAGGGACATCCATTTTGATGGAAAACTTAATTCTCATGTCTCCTGAGGGCCTGACCTTGCAGCTTCAGCTGTCCAGCTGCCTGCACAGATCTGGCAGATTTATTTTCAGTGCTTGTGTGGTAAACTGGATGAGGTTTGGGATCTCTTTCTGGCTCTAACCAGGAGTGACCAGGTGCAGCAGCACCATCTTCCTCATGGAGGCTGACTCTCCTGAGGCTTTCTCCCAGCATGGCTTTGCTCAGTAAAAAGCACCTTGAAGTTGAAATCAGCGTTGTCAGTAACCACAGAAGAGCTGTGCTTACTTGGTTCCTTGTCTCAGTTCCTCACTTCCAGAGTAATAGGCATTTCTGCAAGCTAGAAACAGGAAACCAGGTGGAAATCTCAGAATTTCACTGAATCTTTAAAGACATGAAATGATCCTGAGATGGTTCGTGGGCCAAGCAGATCTGGTAGGAGGACAAAGTGAGCCAGCAGATCTCTGCACAGAGCTGGCTAAAGTGGCCAGACAATGAGTTCCCACCAGGGTGGCTTTCTTGCTTGGGTGAATGATGGGACAGCGCAGCCTTTGCTGCCTACCGGCGCTGTGATGGTGGCCGCAGATGCACTCCTGGCATGGGAGCAGGACGCTGGGCCACTGCTGTGCCAGCCTGATGCTCGGTGTAGAGGTTCAAAAAGAGCTGAAAGCGGTTTAAGAGCTGACACCATCTCTTCTGGCAGGGGATGTGTTTTATGCCACGATGCCCACAGGCAGCTGTGGACAGCTGTGGAGCCGCAAGAGCAGGGCTGGCCATAGAGAGGGCAGTGATGGGCTTCAATAACCATATGCCACGGTGAGATTCTGTGAGGAACAGAACCCGCCATGCAGGAGGAGCAGGACCATGGTACGGCGAAGATGCAAAGCCCTCCTTCCCTGGCTGGCTCTAGGCTGCGGGGAGGTCGCCCCTGCCCCGCTCATCCCTCCTGTGTACTGCCATTAATAGGATGAGCAGGGTTGATTCTGCTCACGGCGGCCATGGAGCCCGGCCCTGCATATGTTGCAGTGGCCTGTGGGGGAAATTGGATATTGTGCTACAGGAGAAGCCCCTGTAATCACCCACAGGATGATTGGGATTTGCAAGCAGCTCAGGGGAGGCAGGGGGGCCCAGCCCCAGGCAGTTTGCTGCGGTGTCTCTGGTTGTCTGGCAGTATGATGAAGGGGATTAGGAGATTTAGAGCAAGACCAGCTCCCTCTCCAGGGGGCTCTCGGACTGAAGCCCCAGCAGAATACATAGCTCAGTTTATTCCCATAGGCAGATTGATAAAGAGAAGGCTGGGGTGCTGCTAATTTAAGAGCAGGAGCTTTTCCCCTCTGCTAATAGGGAATCGGCATTGTCCAAAACAGGGAAGGTCTATCAGTTTCCTCCTCAGCCAGATGATCAGCCCCCAGCAGCTTTCAGCCCACATTGCTGGTCCCATCCCTTTCTTGAGCTGATCCCAGCCCCAGCCACTCTGCAGTGCTGCAAGCCCCCCTTAGCCTGACGTGAACCTCTGAGCTCCCATGCCAGGATGGCCAGGCACCATGTTTTAATCACACAAGGAGGCACAGTTGGTTGGACCGTGCTCTTCCCCATCTGCTCGTGGCAGTTGTGGAGCTGAGCCTGGCCCACACAAAGGCAGACACTCTCTCGACAAGGGAGCGCTCGCGGGGGCTTAGTGCAAACAGACCTAATGCGATTAGCGCAATTGGGAGCCACGCTCTGTTCCAGCAGAGAGGGAAGTGCGCCTGCCCTCCCTCCCTAAGCTTGCCTTTCCCTCCCCGCCTGTCCATCAACCCCGAGTGGGGTGCCAATCACCAGACATCTCAGCACCCGTACTCCTCAGAAAAGGTGGCTGTCTAAAACTCGCTTTCCTGGGCTCTTCCAAGCTAACGTATGCAATGCATCAGATATCTTAGCTCCCTGAGCCTATCTTTCCACCCTGATCTCATTATGGACAGCCAGCATCTGTTGCAGAACCCGGATGAGTCCCACTTTCACTTGTGAAACAGCTCCAAATTGTGAAGTTACCAGACTTGACTCTGGAGAGAGAATTTTTTTCAAAAGGCTTTAAAACGGAGGTTTGCAATGTCAGGGTGGATACCGAGCCCTTCCTCAGTTCTCTCTTTGCAGCAGCCTTTGTCACAGCTCCAGTGCTGCAGGGAGCTGGGGTGCTCTGGAGCCCCGTCATGCCCTGATTGTCTTTCTGCACATACTGTTGATTAGTTAGCGTTGCAATAACACTGAGGTTCCCACCATAAGCCACTGCAGTGTTACACTCGGCACCATGCAACAACAGACCAGAGGTGTTTGCTTCTCTGGCATTGCTACACTGATTGTGATTTTTAACATGCTTATGCTGGGCTGTGGGCAGACTACCAACACACGCGACCACAACCCCAAGCGGACACCTTCCCCACCAGCTACCCTGCCTGGGAAGCTCAGCTCCCCGTGAGCAAGCAGCTGCACGTGTAGACTGAACCTGGGCATCAGGGGTTGGAACTCGACAGCTGGGACTAACCCTTGGTGATGGCACAAAGATGGCTGTCAGCTGGAGGGGTGCTGTAATTAGGCAAAGAAGTTGATAGTGGCTGTCACACAAGGCCATAGTGGCCACCCTCTCCTGGCTGCTGCAGCTTGGAAAGGATGGAGGGATGCTGCTGCAGAAACTGCACCTGGGTCTCCCACCACACAGGAGAAGGTGGCTGTGGGCAGCTGCATGGCAAAATCATGGACGTGAGCTGTGGAAGCATCTCTGCACCTATCGGAGATGAGCTTTGAGCTTATTCACAGTCAGCAGGGGAAATTCGTGGATGTCTTGCTGTTGTGTCTCCCAGCCTTGTTCTTAGCTGCTTTTCACTTCTCCTCCTGCCCTATGAAATAATTCCAGATCTGAGGAAAGGGCTGCACAGGCTGCTTTGCAGACTCAGAAAAGTAGCAGGGAGTGAGTGACTTAAATGGCTTTCCCAAAGACCACACAGACCCAGGACAGCCCTTTGTTGCTGGTCTAGCAGATGAAGGGCTCTCCCAGGACTTTGCGAGGTCTTTGAGCAACATGTCAGCTGGAGCTGGTCAGGCCTCAGTTTCCCTGTGATTATGTGGATCTGATCTGGAGAAACCATTGGGGCAGGCTGCTCTGCCCACTCACAATTTGTTGCCTGCATGGCAATATCACAGCCTAGCGGCGCATCCTTCATCAGGCAGACTCAAACATAAACCACTCACAAAGCTGGGGAAACCCTCAAAGCTCAGTGCTTTCTACTCAAGCACAGTGGAGGTTTGCAAATGGAGGATGTCCGTCATTAGGAAATGGATAATAAAGGTCATCTTGCCTTGCCCACACACTAAACACATCACCCTGATGGTGCATCCTGTGTGCTCCACTCCAAGCAACCACTTCCACCTGCCCCTGCACACTACTACCTGCAACAAAAAAATCAAAGCCAGCAGGAAAGCCTTGAAGGAAGCAAATGGCTGTGTGCCAGCGGCGCCCAGCTGTAACCGCACCAAGCCTGGGCAGGACAGTGGGGAAGGTGGATGTGCAAAGCACTGGGGCCAGGCTTGTGTGCAGGGGAGGGATGACCAGGGGAAGCAATAAGGCAGGAGGGAGATGCAGAGCAGTAAGGCGAGTGGGAAGGTGTCAGGAAGGATGGAGCCTTCTTTCCCTACCTTATCTTACCTGGGACTAAAGCTTTCCCCCATACTCTCCATCCCGTCCCACTCACTGCTCTGCTCCTGGTCCTGGCCAGTGTTTCTGCTGTCTTCTGTTTCACAGAGGACCTTCTCCTCTGGCCCTGGCAAGTCAAACTCCTCCGTGCATACTTGGTGCACAGATTGAGCAGCTCCCACGTGCCGTGCTTGCTTACTGCAAGCAGACCCGTCACTCACGTGTGGGAGGCCCGGCGGCACCACGCTCCCTGCATTATTTATATCACAGCCCAGCAGCCACCTCCAAGCATGGCTGCGAGGGCACGGCATTCCTTTGACGGGATAAGCTGTGCTCATCCCAGCCCTTTCCAAGCTTGCTGGAAAGGATGGCATCTTTCCCAGGACCTCTCTGGCTGCCAAAGTAGGTCTGCCATGGCACAGCTCCCTCACCATGTGGACAAGATCATCCGAAATGCTGGTGACACCACCTGCACCCCAAAATGCTTTGCTGGGGGTAAGGTGAGTGGGGAAGAACTGACCATTTCCAAAGAGCAAAGAGCAAAGGAGAGGTTGTTTTCCCCTGCCTTGCATAGCTCTCCATAGCCTGAAACCTGCTGAATTATGCTCATGACTCAAATTTGCAGGAGATGAAGAGATGATAAAAACCTACTTGCTGTTCCAGGGCTCCGCCTCCAGCCCGATGCGATGCTGGCATATGCTCCAACAGCACAGCCACCAGCAACGGCTGAGTGCAGCAGCACACCAGAGGCAAAGCTTGCACCCTTCACAGATGTTGCCTGTCAAACAGCCTTTGGGACACGGTGAGATCCCAAATGGGTCACATACATGAAATAAAATCAGCCACAGCTGAGCCTTCTGGGAGCTGGTTTTCCCCACTCCTGGCAAAGCTGAGCACTTGCTCTGTGAGATCCTCGCCCTGCCTGGGAGCTACCAGGAAACACCAAATACCACAGTTCTCACGCTGAAACTGCGGGCTGTCTCGTCCAGCTTTCTCCCTCTTGTCTTTCTTTATCCCTCATGTTTGTCCTCCCATCCTCTTCCTCCAGAGCAGCCCAGCACCAGCCTCTGACAGCCCCCAGAGACTGCCTTGTGCCTGGAAAGAGGTCCTGGTCACCTTGGTGGTGTGTTCCCATACCTAGAATGAGTCACCAGCCAGAGCCTGGCCAGCCTGAGGTCTGTCCTTCCTCATTCCTGTCCTGTGGCACCAGACTTTTCTCAGCCAGTCTGAAATCAGCATCCCACCTCCCCAAACCAAAATGAGAGACGTCAGAGCTCCCACATGCTCTGGAGCCGAACTCAGTTAATCAACTCCTGCCTTGTCTGGAGCTGGACACTCTCCGGGAGTTTTCCAGGGCCAGAGGTCAGTGGTGGCCAGGGGGGGATCGATGCAGGCGAGACATTGCTCCGGGAACAATCCTCCACTTACGCTGTCAGCTCTTGTTTAACCTAGCAGCCTGCAAGGCTCAGTGGAGACAGCAAAGTAGTGGGAGGCTGAGCCTGCCCCACCAGTAAACATGGCATGCAGCCCTTTTTAGGATAGCTCTCCATAGCCTGTCCCTGTGCATGGGGAGGGGTAGCCAGAGCAGCTCTCTTCCCTGGCCCATAGCCTCCCTGGGGCGGGAAGGGTGTCCGAGCAAGGGCTGGGGGGTGTGGAAGCACAGGGAGGATGGCTATGAAGAGTGAGGAGCAGAAAGGGCATGCCCATGCTCCTATGGCATCTCAAGTTGTAAAAGAAACAGAGAATAAATGCCAGGACCAGCCAGTGTATGTAACTGCTGCAAAGATGGGCAGAGACCAGGTGGCAAGTGTAGATCCACTGAAGGAAAAACAGTGTTGAACAGGGTAGGACAGGCTTTGTGGGGTCCTGCGTCCTGGGCTGTACAGCTGGGTCTTGACTACTAACCCAGGCAAGACAAACGCCTTGAGGGCAAACCTTCCTCCAAGCACCCTCCTCCTTCCCCTGTCCTGAGATGAAGGGGTGTCCACAGCAGCCTGGGTGCCGTGGGGGTGCACAGCACGCTGCACACAGCACATACTGGGAGACAGTGACCAGCACCAGTGTGTGGGCAGCAGCTGCCAGCGGTGCCTGGGTTTGCACGCACATGCCGTCCTCCTCCCCGCACAGCTGAGAGCACTCCATGGGGCTACCAACAGGGTTTTGTGTGCATGCAAGCCTGCGCCGGCAGAGATGCTCTGTGCGTGACCATATGTCCGAGGGGGGGACCGTGCATGTGGCCAGCCACAGCGCGTGTCCCTGTGTGTCCTCCCTGGGCACGGGGCAGGGGGGCACACGCTGCCTGTGCTCACACATGCAGACACAGGCAGGTGCGTGTGCTGCATTCGGCCAGGGGCGGTTATTATTCTTTATTAGTTTTTCTGTCCGTCTGACATATTCTTTATCACGCTGTCTCAATCTTTCACTCGTCCTCCTTCAGTCCCTCAATCATCCTCGATTAGTTTTTCTGTCTGCCTCCCATTCCCGTATTCTTCATCAGGCGCTCCCTCTCCTGCCCTCCCCCACTCTCCCTCTCCTCCTCTCTCTCCATCTCCCCTCCACACAGCTTTCCTCCCTCCAGTCTCATCTCCCCCGCTGCTGTGGGA
Organism: Buteo buteo; assembly: GCF_964188355.1. Lineage (NCBI taxonomy): Eukaryota > Metazoa > Chordata > Aves > Accipitriformes > Accipitridae > Buteo > Buteo buteo. Next base: position 20,571,937 of record NC_134194.1, on the reverse strand, counting down.
GCCTGTGAGCATGGACTGGTCAGGAAGAGTGGGACCATCGTGGCTCTTTTCCAGGAGCTGATGGCTGCTCAGCCGCCGGCCCTTCGAGCACTCCTGCTCCATCTCCATCGCTGCCCTGGCTGCCGGGCACTGGGGATTTTCCTAGCTGCCAAGAGCAGCCTGGGGATGCTGAATGTCTCCAGCCCCCCGACTAGCACGGATGCTGCTATGCTGCTGAACTGGTTGCAAATTAAGCCCCTGGCTCAAAGCAGCTCAGGATCCGACATCTCCTTTGAGAGGGAGCAGATCTCCTTGGATGCTCGTGCCTTGTTCCTGCTTCCCAATCCCTCTGCCCCTCCTCCAGTCCACCCCAGCATGCCTCCTCCAGCAGGGAAAGCACTCCTCTTGTGCCTCATCCCCATTCCCCTTCCAGGCTAGTAGTAGAAATCCCTGAATAGGCTAGTGCTGTAGGACTCATCTGTGAGACTGAAGGCAGCTTGCCAGTTGCAAGGAGAGGCCCTGGCTGACAGCCCCAGGCCAATTCACAGCCTTTATTGCCTCTTATACCAGCGTCTGTGCTGCTCCTGCTGGGGTGCCTCTGCCCGCACAGACCTGCAGTCACCAACCACACGTGGGGAGATCGGAGCAAGGGTACAGCCGTGGGGTGTGATGGAGTTGCATGGCCAGAAACTACGGAGACCAAACAGAGAACAGAGCTGCTGGTGGACCTCGGGCTTTGAGCCACAGGGAGAAGGCACAGCACGGAGGGATGCTCTGGAAGGCACATTGCATTAAAATCAGGGGATGGATGAAGACATACCCTGCATCCCCCAGCAGAGAAGGCACAAATGTTTTACTTCATCTCCCTCCCTTTGGGGGACAGAAGGTGAAAGTCTGGAGTGCTGGAGGACTCAGGTAAGTGAAATGGGCTGGCAGAGGCTGCCGTGCCAGAGGAATCTATTGGCCCAGGCTGATGGCAACTCCATGTGGAGATGGTGTCTGCTCAGCTGCTGCTGTCCCCCACCCCTGGAGGAAGAGGATGCCCACAGGACCCAGTGCTGGCTGCAGCTGGCAGCTCTCTGCATCCTTGTCCCTGCCTCCCAGCATGGAGAAAATTGGAGCTGGTATTGCAGGAAAGACCCTCAATGCCACAGCAGCCCCCTCTCTGCTGCCTGTGGACAGCAAGGATGGGTGTCTTGACCCACCAGCTGGGACAAGCATAGGGTTTCTGCAGCTGGGCCCAGCATGGTGCTCAATTTTGGGTGCGAGCCATCCTATCTAGAGTCTGATTTCCTGACACTGCGCTTGCTCCTGTTGCTGACTGAGAAGCCTTCTCACCGCCCAGCCCCAGAGCTGCTCTTACTCTTACCCATAGTGTCAGAAAAGCCCATTTCCAGGGGTGCTGGGGAGCTGAGTTGCAGCCGGGAAGCCACATCAGATGGGAGACCTCATTAGCCCCCAGCCAAGCCTCAGCACCCTTGCTGTATGGCGGCGAGCTCCCCTCTTGGCAGAGGGGTGTTGCAAGAGGCGATGGGTCCTGCATCGCATCCGCTGCTGATGCTGATGTATGTGACAGGCGCGGGGGTTGCCAGGAGACAGCATCCTCCTCCTCGGGCACTGCACAGCCAACGCGGCTCTGCGCGGGTGACGTAATGCTCCTCCGGCACCGCTCATTGCCAGCCTGCCCTGTCTCTCCCTGCCAGCGATGGAGGGGAAAATGCAAGAGCCTTTACAGTCATTCCTGCGGCCTTCCTCCATCTGCGTTCTGCTCCCTCCCCTCCTACGGGTGCAGCGAGCAAGGGTTTGCAAAAACCGGCTTCGGCGTCGGCACCAAAAACGCTCTCGCGCCCTTCCTGTCATGGGTCATCAGCCCCATCTTCCAACGCGCAAGGTCCATCACAGACCCCCCGCTCGGGATTTGCCTACGTGCAAACAGTCCAGGGCAAGATCTGTAAAGGTCTTCATCGTTTGTTCAGATATGGAGGGGAGAGGGAGAGGCAGATGGCCACTCACGCACACAGAGGCTCATTGAGTAAGTATCTGGCTACAAATTATCTGCTGATCTAATAAAAAAGATATTACCTACCTCTACAAACCTAGTTTCAAATTATTCCTTCTGCTCTGTTCAGTAGCCTACTGGGAGATCACTGGCAGGTTAATTTGCTATTGAACGGGTCCCAACTGGAATTAGCACTTCAGCCTGCCTCTGGTTTCACTTGACAGTTAATGAAAGTCGCTGTTATTCACTCCTGGCTCTGAACTTTATGCACTGCACCATGTTTCACAGGTGTGAAAGAGCTGACCAGGATATTTTCCTTTGGACTCGCAAGGTGTTCAATGCTTGCAAGACCCAAAAGGTGCTGAGATGATAGAAAATAAACTGCCATTTGTATGCTTTTACATGAGAACTTGGTGTGTTCCTAACAAAAGTGGCCTTTATCTGGGGACTGTCATTTTGATTATTTTATATCTGTACAGTGCCCCAGAGGTGTGCATAGAAAATGAAAACAGATAAAGAGCCTGAACGAGGCAGAGCTCTGCCAGAGGCCTTAATAAACCAGCAGTCTGGGCTGATGCGGGGAGGCCAGCATTGGGGGGGGGTAAGTTAAAATGATCCGTCCTGCAAACCAGTGCTGCTCCCTGCTCTGCAGCTGAGGAAGGTAGCATGGAGGGCAGCAGGTCTGGTCCATGGTGCTGGGAGATGTGTCTTGTGAATGCCACTGGGGAGGAGTGACAGGTCTTCTCTGCTGGGAGGGCACCCAAAACCGTCCCTCCCCAACACCAACCGGGCTGAGCTCTCTCCGTGAAAATGGGGACTTGGGTGACCTCCGTCCCTGTGGCATTTGAAGACGGTCTGTGTATGGACTGCTGCGCAGAGGACCACCTTCCCCTGTGCTGGGGTCTCCCACCACAGCTTCTGCCCAGACATCTCCAGGACAGACAGCTGACTCGGACAAACTCCATGCAGGCATGATGACAGCATCCCATGGAACCCTGTTGCCAAAGCGAAGGTCTGTAACAACACAGATGCAACGGAAAATGTAATCTTTGCAGTTGCTTATCAGTCCCATCCCACCTTCCTCATCCCGCTGCTCTCCTTGCACAGCCCCATTATTCGACCATGTTCTCCTTGCTCCATCACCTTCCCCTCATCCCATATACTATTTCTGCAGACCTCCTTGACGTGCCAGCCATGGGCCAGAAGCTTCCCTTGCAGCTCAGGCATGGTTGGGTTGGGCCTCAGTCCCATCCCCTGTCCCTGAAGACCCGTCACGAACAGCAGGAAGAGCTGATTCAGCGTCTCTGGCATTCCTCTTCCCCTTCTGACACCCCAAAGTCCCCTAAGTAATTTCCTTCTCCCTCAGTGTTTGCACCCTTCAGGCACTCAGAGACAGTTATCCGGCTCCTGCCTGCATGATTGATCGGCAAAGCTAGACAGATTTAGTTCATTTAATCTGCCTCCTAAATCCCATCCTTCAGCCCCTTCATCATTTTCTTTGTGTCTCTCTATTGTGTCTGTATCTCCTTGGGACAGCAGTGCCTCCAGCTGTGCCCATGCACACAAGCTGCAGGCGGGGGCTGCTGGTGCCAGCATGGTGCCTGCAGCCCTGGTGTGCATGGCACGACTGCCGCACCGGGACACCCCTGTCCCTGGGCTGTCCCTGTGGGGTGCCATCGCGGGAACCCCGAGTCCCTAAGGATGCCTGCGGGCACTTTTCATGCCAGGCAACCTTTGCCTCTGGCTATCCCCTCTGCCTGTAGGAGCCTCATTTGCAAACGCTGCTCAAGCCCAAGACCCTCCGATGTGATGGGCAGTTCTCAGTGCCCTCCTCAGATCCCTTATAGCTTGTTCCTCGACAAGTGTAGCAAAGAAGAGCTGCGAAAGCCAGCAGCACCAGGGCAGGGAGAGGAGGCATGGGGCATGGCTGCAATCACTCAGCTCTCCATGCTGGCGCCTGTTGTGTCGCAGCATCCCCTCCTTGACACGGCCTGCCACGTGCCCCAGTGTCCACTCTGTCCCCAGCCGAGCGCTGGAGACCTTCTTCTGGGCAAACCATGGCTCTGCCCTTGCAAGGATTCACTGCTGCAGAGTTTTCTCTCTGCAAAATTTGGGCCAAAATCTCTGCTCTGGGCTAAACCCAGAGAAGTTTCTCGTACTTGTGGAGAAAAATCTCATGACGATGTGGTGCGTGACAGATCCTGCAAGGCTTGCCTGATCCTGCAGAGGCCAAGACTGCAGGTTGGAGAGCAGGAACCTGTCCTGCCCCTCTGGGTCAGGGCTTTGGCGGGTCTTCTCCCATTGCTGTGCAATAAGACATTTCTGTCCAGATGACCTAGAATTCAACGTCTCTGTCCCAGAGTCGCCCAACAGATGTACCTACAATTACTTTTTCTATCTGATTAGGACCTTCCTCTGGCTGCCTCTGATCTGACTGTCCAGATTCCCTGTGAGAGCTGTCGATGCATTTCCAGCACCAGAAGCCCAGTGTGGCTCCATTTGAAGCCGCCCCACAAAGAGGGAGCCTGAAAGCAGAAAACACATCTCCCCAATTACCAGGCGCGTGCTTTGCACCAGCCCTCTGATTGTCAGCATAAAAGACTGCGTCGGGAGAGGGCAGGAGTGCCAGGGGAAAGTCACGGGGGCAAAACCACCCGCACAGCCTGCAGACACTGTGGGTCGTGTGCCTGGTTCCCCTCTGCCCTCATGGTCCCACTGGACACTGCCACAATTTTGTTATTTTCCAGAAGTCTCCCTGGCTATCGGCTCTATTGTTGGGTTGAAGATGGAGCCGTAAAGTTATCACTGCTGGGATCACTGTCTTTTCATGAAGGCTGGTGTACTTCCTTTTTCCAAATCCTCTGGTAATTTCCTGCTTCTCTGTAACTTAAACAACTCTATTGTCGGTCCCTGCTTTATTTCATAAGCTCAGTCCCACCCCATTCCCTGCTGCATGCCCCCAGCCCTGCTGAGCCATACAGGTTCACCCTGCCTTTGCTCAAGAATTATATCTGACAATTTGACAAGGTTTTCTTTGTTTTCTTATTGTCTGCAGATGCTCTTTAGCTTTTCTTTTCTTTTTTTTTTCTTTTTTTTTTTTTTTTTGGTTAAAGGCAGATTTTAGAAGTCTGTGCAGCAGTTCAGCCATTTGAGAGTCATCATTAATTTAATCTTCTTCCTAATTTATTAATGGCTCCTACTTTCTCTCCAGTATTTGAGACTCCCCTGGTATATTTGTAAAAACCATCTTATTCCCCTTAACCTCTTTGGCAGCATTAGTTCATTCTCCTTTTCCTCCCTGTCTCCAGCAGGTTGAAGTCAGTCACTGTCTTCCCTGTCTCCTCGACAGTCACGTCCCATCCCATCAGATCTCCCAGCAGTTTTGCTGCCTGCTCTTTGTGTACTTCTTGTTAGGTGACTTGCTGGAAGCTGCCCCCTTGGTGAGGGAATATGTCAGACTCTACCCATGCCACCCCAAAAAATAAGACACTTTCCTCCTCATGTCTCTCACCAGCAGGCAGGGAAGTGGGGGGCACAATGCAGGGCCCATAGCTTGCTGGTTTATTAATTACAGCCTGGCAAAGGTTCATCCCTCCCTGAGCTGGGAAGGCAGCCCTAGACTTTAAGAAGAAATCTTTCCTAATCAACTGTACTTTGCAGGCAAGACCTGGAGTTGCTAGTGCACACCGGCTAACACATGATAAATGGAGTAAACTGATAAGCAAACATCACTTAAAGAGTGGGAGAAAAGTGCCAAGACTGACCTGCAACAGTAAATATATTAGGCTTAATCCATCACTGGTTGAAGTCCCCTGTATGACACAGGATCCCAGTGGCTGCAAATCCCTCTGAAGTGCTCCAGGAGCTCGCAGGGGGCCCCAAAAGCTCCCCATCACTTGAAACACTGGTAATAACTGATCCACTGGTGACCAAGCTTGTAGGAACCAGATCTTGCCAAAAAGCCAGCTGGGAGAGGGATGGGTGGCATCTGCTGGGGGCAGCTTCTGCTGAAAAGCGACTTGGATCAGACTGGGAGGTCCCACTGCTGGGGACCCAGATCCTGGGAGTACCCCAGCCTCTCAGCTCTGCCCAGATGTTGCCTGCACCTGCATCCCCATCACCCTCCTCACTGCTCACGGGGCTCAGCACCAACACCCCCAGCTGCAAAGGCACCCACAGCCAGGAAGCAGCTGGTTACCCCATGGAGACAGCATCTCACATCTGCCCCACGTGGCCTCAGAGACCGTGGTGGGGAAGGAAAGGAGCGGTATTTTTACAGGAAATGATGAGGAAGTGACTTTATTTTTCTTCGTTTGCAAGTGAAGCAGGCCCATCAAAGTCTGAATTTTTTTCTAGAAATGAAGTTCTGGAAGCATTTCTTTTGGATCCATCCAAATGTTCGGTGTCAACAAAGCCAAACTACGTCATTGCAATTTGGACTTTTTCAAACAGAAGTAGAAAGAAACTTAAATTAAATTTGTTCCTAAATGTCATTTTGAACAAAGAGAGAAATTCCTCAGCCTGGAAATGTTGAAACAGACATTTTGATAGCACCAGAATAGTTAATCCTATTAAAATAAAATAAGATGGGAAAAGACACATTTTATTCCATTTTTTTTAATTTAGGCAAAACCACCATAAAAGATAAAATCCCAAACTTTTTGAGAGAGCCATTTAGCACTGTCTGTTCCAAGCAAGGTGATGGGACCCCTGCTCTGTGCTGGAGGTATTTGGGGCTGTAGCAGTGACTGGGTCAGGAGAGGGGAAGCAGCTATGGGGCTCTGCCACCCCACCGCCTGCAGGATGCTGTGTCGGGAGGTTCCAGCTCTGCCCACGGTGTCTTGGGTGCACCCACGGTATCATCCCACAGGTGCAGCAGCTCTGTGTGACCACGTGGGCATTGCATGCTGTGCTGCTGAAGAATCTCTGAAATAATCTAACCCAAACCCGTCCCTTTTTGGGACACATCATGAAAAGCTGATTTGTTGAGCAAGAAATGATTTGCCAGATTTTCACCGGGGCTGCAGCTATATTCCTTCACATCCTGTAGCCTGCCCCGAAGCAGGGCACCCTGAAAGCACCTGCAGTCTCGCCCTGAAGCTGCCTCTCTAGGATGACTCCAGTCTTGTAGGACTGATGAACTTCTGTATCAGTTCATTTCAGAGCAAAATCAAGTTAGGAGAAAAAAATATTATCATGAACTGGAACTGTCAAAGCAAAATTGTGTTCCCAGATTGCTAGAAGTGAGCAAAATGGAGTCTGGTCGGCAGCAGCTGGGGCTCCTCCGCCTTGTTGTTTGCTCAGGATTGTGTTAGATCTCTCCCTGTGATGCAGCTGCCCTTCCCCATGCTGCAAATTTTGATGTGAGTGACAGTGCCTTACATTTCCAGCACCCTGGTGTGGAGGGTGCTAGGTCCCATCAGGACTGCTCCGTGGGTTTGAGCCACATTGCCACCCACCAGGTCTTCTCTTCAACCCTCTGTGGGTTCAACCGCCATCACAAGCACTCCTGGCTCCAGAGCACTAAAAATCCCCATCCCTCTAGCGACCATGCCTCCCTACCTCCAGGCTCCCCAGGTTTTCTATCTGTTGACCAAAACGTTACTTAAAATATCTTTTTTTTTTCACTCTAAGTTGCATGGTATTTAGCCAATGTGTTTTGACTGCAACAATGAGACTTTTCATCTAAATTGCTAGCAGCTGTAAAATGCAAGCCCTGCCTAAAAGGAAGCCAAGACTGCATACCCGCCATCCCCAAGGACGGCAGGCCAGGAGTGCCATGCCTCCCCGCCCGCTGATTGCTGCCGGTAGCCGCCTGCATTGCCCTGCCCTATGCCGGTGACAGCACCATTTGCCTTGCAGCAGCCAGTATGCTGGTCATAAGCCAGCGGGAGCCTGTCTTCCACGTGAGCTGTTGCAATTTCATTACCAGCCATCAGTGCACTTGCAAATCTCCTGCCATGCTTGTGAAGCTGAAGACACGCCAGTTCCCATACCCAGAGCATCCCCTGGAAAGGAAAATGGGAGCGAGATGAGCGCAGGCACTGAGAGGCCGTGGGCAAAGACCATCTCTCACGCACAACCCCACACAACACACAGCATCTCTTATTTCCATAACCGTCAGCAGAGGTGGTTTGGGTGGTGCAAGGGCAGCTTGGCTTCCTCCCCTCCCAGTGCTCCTCCTGAGCAGGGCTGAGTGACAGGCATCTGGCTGCAGTGTGGACAGGGACCAGGACTGGCATGTCAGTGTATTCATTCATATTTTTTTTTTTCAGATGGATAAAAGCAGAAATCAACAGCATTTGGACTGGAATGCCCTGTGGTTGCCTGACAGCAGAAGCCAACCTCAGATACGGTCGCACAAACACTGAACAGACAATGAGAAGATCTAATTATAGAGAGGAGAAAAGCAGCCATCTAACCAGGCAAAGATTCATATTTCTACCGGCAGACGCAGAGTGGAAGGCAGGAGGACAAAAGAAACAGGAAAACGCTGCTCTAGGCTGACTCATGGTTCACTTGACCCCAAGGAACAAATGTCCCCATCTGCTGGAGTGAGCACACACAGTGATGACAAGCAGGTGTCACATCAGTCCACCTGGGTGCTGGCAGGTACCCGCATCACCAGCCGTGCCTCATGCCAAGCAGCCCTTCCCTACCTCGTCACAGGCAGCTAGATATCGTTTCAGTGCGTCCTAACCCATGAATCAGTATTTAACACTGTGGAAAAACATTCACCACTGCAGGATGGGCTCTAAAAGCTTTAAAGGACTTGCTCCCAGCTCTTGCATGCTCTCAGGCTATATCCTTTCACCCCAGCTGAAAACCTGCTTCTCTAGCACTCGCAGGCACATCAAGGTGGCAGAGATTGCTTAGCCGCTGAATGACTGCCCTGTTTCTTCTCATGAACTTGGGGATATATAGCAAGTAATGAAGCCGATATTGTGTGGGATTGACTTCCCAGCCAGGCTTCAAGGATCTCAGATCAGGTTTCTGGATACTATCATAACAGCAATAATATGGAGAAATCACTGATGTGTCAGGAGAGAGCTCTGCACATGCAGCAGCTGGGTCACCCCGCGGAGGATGCAGGGCAGCGGGTGCCAGGGGAGCCGCCGGAGCGAACAAGGATGCTGCGTGCCCTCAGCACCAGGGACCAGAAGTACCCCTCAACCCACACCCATTCCCAAACTCTCCCTGGTGCAAACAGCATGAGAAGCAGAGCTGGTGGCTGCAGCAAACTGCAGAGCAAGCTGCTGGGAGATGCCTGTTCGCAGGGGGGTTCAGGCTGTGTGCGGATGCTGCACCCCATGGTGGGTGCACTGGCTAAGATGGTCCTGCGCTGCAGGGTGATGGGCACTGTTGCTGAGCGGGGAGCTGGAAGCTCATAGGGACAGTTTAGAGACCTCAGAGATGGAAGAGTCTCAGCGGGTACCTGGAGCTCCTCTTCCAGCTGATGTGCATCGCCCAGGACCAAACTGGACCCCCAGGATATTTTGAAAACTCTTCCTTTTGCCAGGTGCCTGCTCTGGCTGCTCCCATGAGCAGAGCCCAGGCAGTCCACGGTGCTTTTTTTTGACCAAGGATGACGGTAGTTTGGGTTCACTCTCTGCTCACAAGTACAGGAGTGGGGCTGTGTTTTCAGCCCTAAAACATGGAGCAAATATGCTTCAGAGAGACCCTTGTGGGAGGAGGTGAATTAAGGTTGCCTTGTGGTTTTTCTCCAGGAGTTCAGCTGGAGGCAGCAGCATCAGCAGCTATCTTCTGCCCAGGGAAAGTGGTCGTTCCTCTAACCTGCCATGGGGCACCCCATCCCCTCCAGGCTGGGCTTTAGAGACCCAGGTATTCCAAGAGCTCTGAGCACCTGCAACCCTCTCTCAGAAAACTTTCCTCTGCAGGCATCCTGCAGCCAGGCTTGTGTCCCGCCCAGGCAGCCACTTTGCTGTGCTGCAGAAGTGCCATGTCACCGCGGGATGCCTGGCAATCCCTGTCACCAGCCTGACACAGATGCACAGGCTTTCTCCAAGAGCTGACGTCCGCGGGGTCTCGAGTCAAGGAGCTGCTGCTGCTGCCAGTGCTGAAGAGCTGGTCCAAGAGGAGTGATGAAGTGGAAGCAGAAACAGCTGGCACCAGTGCTGGGACCTGCTGCACTTGGCGAGTGGCGTGTGCGTCCTGCCAGCCCAACTGAATTTCCTGAGCTGTCAGGTCAGATGGAGAAGTGCCACGTCAGCCTCGTCAGGTCATGTCACAGGGGGAATGCAGCGTGTCAGCAGCAGCGTGTGCAGCTCTCGCCAGCTGCAGAGCCCCGTGGGCTTTGGGGAGGCCAAAAGAAATGACATCTTGAAGGGAGGTAGCACTGTGGCTTGGCACAGGGAAGTGGAGTTTTTAGCGGGGATGGGTGATGTCTGGGCTTCACACCTGCATGGTCCAGTGGTGTTTTATCACCCATCAGTAGAAGCCAAGACACGCCTGCTCTCAATGAGTGGCCATAGAGGAGACTTGGCCACTGCCAACAGTGAGACGGAACCACCACGTCATATAGTCGCTTGTCTTGTCAGGTTTGGAGAAGAAGCCAAGTGTGTGGCAGGTGACATATTTTGATAGATGTTCTTTTCACCCAGTCTGGTGCCAAACCTCTGGGCAACACGCAGGGAAAAGAGCAGTGATATGTGAGGGCAACAGCATTATACCAGCTAGCTGATTCATGCAAACCTGGAGCATGGTATGCAGCAGCTCTGCATGGTCACAGGGCTGGAGACCTAGGGGGGTCCCAGACTCCTTCCAGTGTTTACACCACGGTGTGTGATGTGTAGCCCATGGTACAAACTGTTCAATATATTTTGCTGTGACTTTTCATCCCCCCTGCTGCTAGCAGGTTATTCCAGGACTCGTGGCTTGTTCAAACCTATTTTTCTTTGTGCCAATGTCACCCATTAGCTCAATGGATTCTCCTCCATCACCCTCCCTGCAGCATTTCTGGGAAGCGGGCTGTCCTCTGAGCCATCCTGGGGGGCAGGGAGGCCAAATGCCTCCGAAGATGGGAAGGGGGCCACCATGGGAGAGTCTTGGAGTGAGCAGGACTGGCAAGACTGCTCCTGATGAGGCCTCACTAATGCACCGTCTGCAGCGCTGATGGGTTTCTCTCTCCAGGAAATATTGCAGCTCGGCTCACACATGCCTGTTTTGCTGCTGAACCAATTGGCAGTTTATGGCCCTTCGGTGACTGACTCCCCCAGAAAGCTCCTTGTGCTTTTCATTTACTTCCAACTACAGCTGAAGTTCCTGCATCAGTTCCTAAGTACCTGACCTCACATTTGTACTATTGAATTTCCTTCCAGGTCTCTTACTGCAGTCTTTAAGGTCATCCAATCTCTTCTGTTTGATATTCCACTGCTGCCATGCATTGGCTTCCTCCTTTGAATCCTCAGCAGGTTTTATCAGCAGTCTCCTACCTTTTGTGCAAAGATCATTAGTGGAAATATTAAGCAAAATCAGACCCCAAATGGATCTTTGAGAAACTCCATTAGTAGCCTGCCTGCAGCTTAGTGCTTGCTGTTTAACACTATCCATTGCTGCTTCCCCTCCAGCCATTTCCCATCTTACCCTTGTTCCTTATCATTTCTCCATTAATCCCCATCTTCACCAGTTTAATTAATAATTTCTCATGTGCATTACATCAAATGCTTGACTGAGGTTCAGGGAGATGAGATCTTCTTCAATTCTTTTGTCTGGGAAAGCAGATACCTTCTTAAAGAAAGCTATCAAGCCAACAGGCCACAGTATGCCTTTGGTAAATCCATGTGGTATTTAATCCCGTTTTCTATTTACTTCAATGCTTTTAATTACGATTTCCTTTAAAGTCTATTCTAAAGCCTGGGCTATTGCACAGGTTAGGTCTCAAGTCGTCTTTTCTCCAGATCCTGTTTTTTTCTGTTTCTGGTCAGCCAGCTCTTCAGCCCAGTGAAAGACTCCTGTGGGCATGAGCACCAATGTGGTCGAGAAGAAGAGAGTTATTGGAAATGCAGTCTGGGCAAGGTTGGACAACGTGGAGAAGGCTGCCAGCTGTGACCCACAGCCAGCAGCCAGCGGTGTCCTGCTCTGCAGTTGGAGCTGGAAGCCTTACCGGGGAGGGGTCGATGCCTGGTAGGAGCAGAGAATCAAAGCCCTGAGCATGGCTGCTCTAGGGCAGAGAACCATGATGCCCACATACTCACTGCAAGCAAATATCTAAACCTTCCCAGGAGGGAGCCTCTTGTCCAGGGCTGGTTCCCCACCACGTGCTGTGCAGGTAGCAAGGTCTCCATACAGGGGAGCTGGGGAGTTCAGAGTCCGGGTCAGCCCGTGTCCCCTGGAGGTGACGGTGCCAGTTAGTGCTGCTGTGTGCAAAGATCACATATCTGCAGACACGTTTCTGTGCTAGAGGTTTCAGAGGGCACCAGAAGACTTTCGGGTTCATGGGATCACGCTTGGCATGTTGGACAGGATCAGTCATCAGATGACACCAGAGTATAGCTGGAAGGACCCATATCTTCTCTACACCTGATTTCAATACCCAGGGAGAAGAAATTAAAAAAAAAAGAAGAATGGATGGGCATCCAGGAGACAGAAAGCGTGGACAATTGTAAGGACAGCACCCAGGTGGATCCCTGTCAAGGAAATCCATGTGTCTAACCCAGCCCAGAGACCTACAGAGAGGTCCCCGGAGAGGAGAGGCTGTTACCAGTATACTGAGACAGGGAACCTAAGGAAGGAGGAACCAGGGCAACTGTGCAGCACATGAGATGGGACACCATGAAATAACCCTCCTTTCCAGCTGAGACTCCCGGCCTGAGCCCCCCTCGAAGCCTCCCACCTGCTGGAAACGGGTGCAAAGATGCACTGAGCCCACAGGGTTCTTATTAAAAGCAGATAACACTGTTCTGCCCCTTTGTGTTGGCATTTTATGAGGCTGTTGAGCTACTTCAGGTGTGGGATTCTTTCCTCCTTGTGCACCTCGGGCTGCTCAGTGCACACACTCACCAGAGCCGCTGGCTCTGCAGTAGACTTCTCCTGGCTCAGCTCATGTATAAACCATGGCACTGCCCCATAATGTTTAACCCAGAAAAATGATGGCTGAAAGACATGTGATAGCTCTCTATAAATATTTTGGGGAGAAAGGGAGTGAGAGAAGGGTAAACATCAGCACAGCAGCTTGTTATTTAAACTATAGGCCAGTGTTGGCACAAGAGCAAATGGGATAAACTATTCATGAATATATTTTGAGTAGAAATTGGAAAAACTGCTGAAGCCATCAGAAGATCAGGGTGGCTGTAGAAAAGCCTCCCAAGAGGAGCAGGGAGAGGTTGGCTTAGAGCCTTTTCACTGTTTATGAAAAAGAGCCTCAGAGCAGGTCACCCTGCTCCCAGGGGCAAGGAGGGAGGGTCCCACACCCCGGGGGTCCACACAGGAGGAGTTACACCATGCCCTGTTGCCTTCCCATCCCTCTGCCCTTCTCAGATGCCATCACTGTCCCAGGAGTCTTGTGCTGTGCCTTGCTGTGGGGCTCAAAGCTTTCCTCTGGAGAGGTGGGAAAAGGCTTGTGGGGACCAGCACTCCTGGAATTACCATGTCTGAACAGTGCACTTTATTTATTTATTCAGCTCTTGATTTTCTTTGCTCAGGAAAAGGGAAATTTTTCTTTCCTATTAGCAACAACTAGAAACCACTCTCCTCTAAGCTGGCCCCTCTGTTCAATCAGGACAAGCAAAATTATTTTAAATTCCTAAACTCTTTGCTGGGAAAGGGTCCCCTGAAATGCAAGTGGGTGCAGCAGTGAGGGGCAGAGGTGGGAGAGGAGCAGGGCTGGAGCCACCAGCACTGTCACCCAGGAGGGGACAGAAATCACTCCCAAGTTGCTATTTGCATTTGGTAGGAGGCGGGTGGTGGGTGAGGAGAGAACAGGGGAGACAGACGTGGCATGGCATGACCTTGACTCTGAAGGGCTCCACGTGACTGGAGGTGTCTCTCATACCACCACTGTGCCCAGACTGAGTGTCCCCACACAAGGACAGGAATGAGATCGCAGTCCTGGGTCTCTTCCCAATCACAAGTTACCTGACAACATGAGGCATCGTGCCATAGACACTGGGGGTGCAAAATCATGTCCCTGTATGCTCCTGCCCAAGCTTTGCATGGAAGACATGTTCTCATCGCTTGGTTGGTCCCAGTGTTGAATAAGGGCATCAAATGTCTGCAGCAGTAGCTACAACAAGCCCTTTGCCCAGACGATGCATTCCAGACTGGAGACCCTCAGAGAGCCCCTTGTCCCCCTCCGCTCCTGTACCGTGCCTGCCCCTACTCCTCCATCTCCCTCATGCTTGTCCCTGCACTCTCTTGCTCTATTTGCCTGGGAAGCTGGCACAGCTGGGATAGAAGCCAGCTCTGATAGGGCTTGTCTGAGCTTGCTCCTGACCTTCAGCTGATGGATCCATGGAGAGGTTCCACTGACCCTGCACCCAGCTCCCAGCAGGCTTGATTCTGAGATTGCTCTGCAGGGTACAACCGACAGGTCATCTCCCAGCTTCAGAGAACCCTATCCTGAATTGACAGAAGTGCCTGTGAACCAGAGACAAACTAAAAGTCTGTGTTTGTATTTATGGGTTTTTTTCAGCAACATATGTTTAGTAGCAGATGCTTCCTATGGGAATGTGACCAAAGAAAGGACGCATTTGCCTGACCCTCTTTCCATACTGTGCAGACCCAAGGGGAAAATGGAGAGCAAATATTTTTTTTAAAGGTTCAGGAAGCTTCATTTCTACCCTGACAGCCCCTTCACCCTGCACAGAATTCCCCTCTGTGTTTCCAAAGATCTGTGCTTACCAGCTCCGGTGTATAAACAACTGTGTCCTCTTGCCAGCCTGCATTTATCTTGTAGCAAAACTCAGATGCAGATTATATACAAATGAAGTGTAGCCCAGGAATTTTTGGTTAGTTCCCAAAGCAGCCCGAAGTGCTGAAAGGATTGCACATCTTTGAACTAGGGAATGAAAAGGTCAGAGGAGTTCCTGGAGCTTCCCCAGAGCCTGAATATTGGACAGCTATTACCTATATACACTCTTCAGACACTAAGAATTTGCCAGCTCTTCCTAATAAAAGCCTGAAAATACCTTTTAACTGGACCAGACCCTGGTCCCTGAAGCCCAGGATCACAGGGAGCTCCAAAGCAGAGGCTGCTCATGGGGAGCAGCAACTCCCCAGTCCAGGAGGGCATCTCCATCTGTGGGCTGGTGTCTGACTCCCCATGTGGATCTTCTTCCATTCCTCCGCCTCCTTGCCCCTATCATGTTTAAACACAGAAGGTAGAGGCATGGTATGTACCAGTATGGGTAACTGGAGGAATGGGACAGGGGTGGAAAATTCAGCCCCCATGTCCAGACCCCAGACAGCTCCTTGGTCATCTCTGGAGTTTGTCCAGATGACTTGGTTGTCTCTGGAGTTTGGAGCTATGTGCTGGGGCTAAACCATGTGCTCAGGGCTAAAGACAGAAAACTCCTCTGCAACCTGGTTGGTAAAACATGTTGGAGCAGCATGTAACCTGTTACAGTCATCAGTCTAGTTCTGCCTTTCCCTGCGAGCAATGCCTGGATCTCCTACCACGCACACGTGCTATGCCTCACTGGCTGCAGAAGCAAATCTGCTGGAAAGAAAAAAGGGATTCTCTGATTCTGCGTGTGCCCCAGTGGCAAGAGCTCCAGGGCAGGGCCTCTAGCGGTGAGCTGCAGCCTTGGGAAATGCTGAGTGGACTGTTAGTGCCAAGAACATCTCCTCCCTAGGCAAAAGGAGCCTGGCTTTTGTCACTTCCCATTTCTTAACTTTCAAAAACTGGATGTTCAACTCTGCAGTCTCCAGCATTCTCCTTCATGCTCTCCATTGCCACCTCCAAACAGGAACCAACGCTTTCATGCAGGTGAGCTAGCAGCAGCGTCAGCAGGTCTTGTATCCCCATGCAGGCATGCCAGTGCACAGCCCTGGCTTTCGGGGACTTTTTCAGTTGGTGCAATTGCCCAGTGTACGATCAAGCACCAGGAGCAGGGTTTGTCAAACTAGAAGTGCTCTTCTGTGGAGCTCCTCAGTATTAGATGACAATGCTGCAGCTTGTCAGCTGAGGTGTGACAGAGCTCCTCACGCAGGTAAACCCTGCGGACGTCTGCAGGCAGGAGTCCTTCTGGGAGAGGGGACAGTGTGGGATCACACAAAGTCCCTCCTGCAGAAGCAGTTCATGGGCAGGACTGTGCTTTCTGTGGTGTGGATGGGTTTGCTTGCTTGGTTTAGGTTTCCTATGGTGGGTATAAAAGACTGCTTCCCTGGGATAGCTTCATCTGTGCAAGGAGTTTTTCTGGTATACTGTGGTGGTATTTGTGTACCAGCAAGGCACTCCTGTCGAAAATCCCCGATGAGGTTATTATAAAACTAGTAGCTTAACTGTGATGCTAACCTCAGTCAAGTGGCAACCGGCAGCTGCCTGCTCATATAACCTTTTCTGTGTGCCTTTGTCTCTCTGGTTTTCACTAATGAATTATGATCAACCAAAACTTATAGCCTTAAAACTTGATATTGCAGCTATTTGCTGTCTGTCAAAAGGGCATAGTTTCACTAAAGTTTCAGGGACAACAGGGGAAAATGGCTAGATCTGTGGGCCTGGGGAAGAAAGGAGCCTCTTTCTCAACAAGAGCAAGCTCCTTGAACCATACACCCATTTGACCCTGATTCATAGGAAGGATCCCACGGCAGCAACCAGCTCCCAGGAGAGAGGGCAGATTTCTCAGCATAGGTCCCGGAGACAGATTTTTGGAAAGAAAAATCCTCTGGAATGACTGTCAAAGCCTATCTGTGACATCTAAGTCCCCTGGCTCATGAACAGCAGCTGAGGAGCCTTGCAGCCCAATGGCTGCAAATAGCAATCCTGCCAGGAGGCAACAGCCATGCCTCAGAGAGGTACAGCGCAAAGGGCTCCTCTGGCTCCATGCCACTACCTGGTCATCCCTCCCAGGAGGCTGCCAGCATGGTCTCGCAAACTCCAGAGGATTTGCTTATTCTCCTTTGGCAGATATTGCTAAAACCCACGGTCCACTTAAAGAATTGCAAAATATGGTCACTGGCAAGCATGGAGAGGAGTGCCTACAATCCTTGCTTCAGGTCTTGTGATTGTAATTAGCACAAATGTACTTCCACGAGCTATTTTAGATAGAGTCTCCTCATGACAATCTGTCAAACTCTGAACATAAAGCCCTTCAAATCAATTAAGCCGATGCCAGCAGAGAAACCCTGTATCTGTAGGGTTGCTTGCGATTTAGATCTGAGGTTTTAAGGTGCTCCAGACTCACTTTTCTCTGCTCCTTCCCATCAGTCTGGAACTTCGATCTCACAGACACCTTTGCCTGCTGTGCTCCATACAGCTCCCACCTGCCTTGTCGACCATATAACTTGGTTTTGCTTAGGTGGTCCTGGGTCTCAGAAGTGGCACAAATGTCTTTGGAGTTTCTTACATGAAAATGCCTTGGGCGTATTCATCTCATCAATCTAAACACTTGATTTTTTTAAATATTATCTGTCAGCAGCTGTAGAAATGTTTGTGTTGGAGGCATAGCCCCCTCACAGGGGAGCCAGCTCTGAGATGACAGGAGCGAGCTGTTCAGGGTAACAAGCATTCTGGGTCACGAGCAGTGAAGGACAGAGTGAGGACCTGTGATGTATTAAACCCAGGTTGGCATGCTTCTGCAAACTGACCTCATACTCTTGCTCTGCTTTCCAGAGCCTCCAAAGCCACCAGAAACTCCCCAGGCCAAGCAATTTGCCCATCTTCCTGTGGAAGCTGACAATCTCAAGTCCAAAAGACATTTAAAAAGACTCATGCATTTAGAGGGACATCAAAAGGTGCCTTTCTGCCTCAATTCCCCTATAGTTTGGAGGCCAGAGTGTTTTTCCTTTCCTTCAAACCTGTTCTCTGCTTTATGTCACAGACCGCAAATCCAACATGTCCAGCAGACCCATCTAGTCACTTCCCTTGGGCAGGACACCAAAGGCAGTGCCCTCACTGGCGGGATGAAGCCATCCCTGGGTGTACTGCAGGCACCACACCGTGCAGCCTGGGGCTTACTGGGTCCTGCCCTGGTTCTTGCAGAGGAGCTGCCAGCAGCGGGGCATGGTCTGAGGAGCAACCTTGGCTTGTAATCAGCCACGCGTGGATGGGAATTAGATCTGTGCAAGTCTGCAGTGGGGTCTGCACTGTGAAGAGTTTGGATAACCTTGTGGGCAGGGCTGAAAACTGACTAGCTGCCACAGGGTATTTTAATATCCAAGGAGGCATTTTGGGAAGTCTGACAGAAGTCCAGCAGGGACTATACCACCCCACTCGAGCTAGGAGCTCCCTTAGGTCCTGCTGAGCTGCACTTTGAGGCTCTGTGTGAGAGATGCTCCAGCACACAGGTCTGTGTCCATCCCCAGCCCTCCCTCCAACATACCCCATCCCTCTCTGGGGCAGAGCATCTGTGCAACCCTCCAGATATCCTGCTGCTGTTGCAAATCTCTGCTAGAGAAGGAGTCCATCAGACACCCTGGGAAATGGCTGTTGCTGGTTTCCTTTTTATTTTCAAAATGCTGACAACTACTCTTTGTCCCTGGGTGGTTTTTTTGCTTTGGGCTTTTCTTTCAGTTCGTGTGAAACTGAATCATTTTGTGACCGGACAGGAACCCAGACCTGCTCTGAGCCTATAAACACAGCAGCAGCTAATACTGCCGCTGCAGCTCTTGGCTCCCAGACTAACCCTGCTGCTCACACGTGTCCACGCTGTGTGTCACTGGTGCTGGAGTGCCTGGAGGTGGAACAGACTGCTCATGGCAAGGGTGGTCACCTGCCAAATAGGTGGTCCCCTTGTCAGTAGGTCGAATTAGCCTTGATGAAATTTGAGACAGTTCCTAGCTCTCCCCCATCTCACTATGCCTTCCCTGTAGCATCAAGGGTGCTGTTTTACTATGTGCTCTGCCTCATTGCTGTCCTGCCCAAGCATCCCTGTGCTCTGCATCCCAGCCCTTGGCACTTCTCACGTGTCCACTCTCATCACCATTACCCACGAGTCACCGGCTACATCTCCCAGGCATGCTGTGCAGCTCCCTGATGCATGCTGTGGCCAAGCTCCCAACCCTGTTGTTCAGCTGCCCAGATCTATGGGAAGACCATGTGGCTACTGCCCACATTACTGGTCTTTGCTCTCTCCTCTTGGAGTCTGCCCATTTCCCAAGCAGGGCAATGCCTGGCCTTGACATTTGTGACACTCTGGCCTGGCTCACTTTGAATTAATAACATTCATTTTGCAGTGCCAGGATTTCACTGAGTCCTTTTCCTTATTTTTCACATGATTGCCAATCTCTTTTGTTTCACTAGCCGAGTCTAACAATTCTAACTGTCCAAAAGGGCCATTAATCAAATGAGCAGCCTCTGCCTCACACTGTACCTGAGACACATCCATGTGCACAGCCCCATGGAAGTCAGCATCTCCTTCACATGGCTGGACTCGAGCTCTGCAGCATGTCCTGCAGCCTCACCATGGGCCCGCTCTTCTCCACTGACTTTGGCTGCCATCCTGGCTGTTGTTCTCAGTGTGTGAGCCTGGGCTCCTTGCTGGGACCGGCTGTGCCTCCCTGCTGTGCTTCTCAGCTCCCCAGCTAATGCAGGTAGAGGTCCTGCTGAACCTTCTCACCTGGACCTCTGTTGACTCCCAGCCAGCGCAGACTGTCGTCTGGTCCCAGGGAGCATGCAAGGATCGGTGCCAGCTCCAGATAAGTCGGTCCAGGGGAACTTCTGCAGCAGCATCAGGGCTTGGCTGCTCAGCCTAGAATCAGCCCCCTGCCTGCTTCATCCCCCTGCCTGCTTCATCCCCCTGCCTGCTTCATTTCCCTGCCTAGTTCATCTTCCCTTCTGGTTCATCTCCCTGCCTGGGTCATCCCCCTGCCTTGTCCATTTTAACTGCAACATGGACCCGAGCCACTATTGCATGGGAGAGGGTAGCAGCAGTGGGAAGAGAAGGGGGTGTCCTGTACCCAAGCGGGAACAGCCTGACTCTGCTCCCATGGGATGTAGAGAGGGCAGAAAGAGCAGGGGTTGTCGTGCCTTAACCGGGCTCTGCTGGATGGTTGCGTGTGCTTTGTCAGCCCTCAGATTTGTGTACAAGGCAGTGCTCTGGGCCCCTCATCTCTTAGCAAGTGCCAGGGAGGACAGGGCATGCTGGCTTCTTTCTGTTTTCATGAAACCTTATGGTTCCAGTAAGACATGTTGGGGGTCAGCTCCTCAACCCCCTTTGCCAGCCATGATCGGGCAGTTTGAGGCTGCACTTGAAACTACCCCTGAACATCTGAGCCCTCAGCAGAGCTTCTACTTCCAGGCAATTGGCTTTGACCTCTTTGTAGCTGTAGGGCATCTCTCTGTGTCTCCTAGAAAACCTCTAGACAGAGCTTGAACTCCTTCCAGCCCTCCTAGATTTTTTTCATATGCTTCAGTTATTTGCTTCCTCTCTATTTAGGAATAAGAGCTTCCTTGGACACAGTGTTTGTACAGCCTCTTTTTTTTGTCACTGGGCCTCCTTGCAAAATGCTTCCTGGAAAGATGAAACTAGGCAGAGGGTCAGTCTAATCTGACCAGAGGTAGGCATTTTTACCTGAGTTAATCAGCCTGGGCTCACCTTACAGCATGTTTGGGCCAGAGTATATCAGACATATCTTGCCTGGAAGTTTATTTTTCTCTGCAGTGAGTGCAAATGAAACAGAAATGAGTGGCCCAGTTGGTGAAATGTACACCACAGACATCTAAAGCCAAGTGAGAAGAACTCTGCCCAGGCATCTGAGCACACTCCTTCTGCACACTTACACCCACATGCACACACACACTACATCAGGCAAGGCAATATCTTTTTCCAGGAACCATACCACACTATCAGCACCTGCAGAGAGGAACTCAGCAGCAGTGAATTGATTTTCCTGCAGGGCTTTTAGCTAATAGATGTCCTGCTCTCACCTACCTCCATCCCACGTGTCCCTTATTCCAGAGGCACTACTGGCCTTCCCAAGGCTAAATGTTTTCTCACTTGCTAGGGAATATCTGAAAGACTTTGCCTAGTGGTACAACATTATCAGCTGTGGCACAGAGCCTTAGCTAATAACATGGGAAAAAAGGGCAACAGTGACCTTGCATATGACACAAATAATTAAGGCAAGTCAGGCCTGTAGAAGCACAAGGAGAATGACCTGAGAGTGTAAATATGCACATCAGCAAGAGAAAGAGCATGCGTCTGAGAAAGGAGGTGAGCATGACTGTGAATTCATGTGCCATGGCCATGGTTCACCATGGACATCCTCCTCCACTCTCATCTTCTTTGATCAAGGACCCACCGACCATGCCAGGATGCAGAAGTGGGATAATAGATGCTGTGGATCTGTCTTCATGTTGGAGGTTGGGCAAAAGCTGCCACAGGCAAGAGCCTTGAGTTGCAGCTGATCACAGGTGAAGCTCACAGGTTTGCTTTCTTGCACGCAAATTGTAAGAAACAGCTAGATGTTCCTTTTTGTCATGTTACCTGGAAGCAAGCACGCTTCCAGGCTAGGAAGCAACCTACATCAGGGTGATGGAAGTGCTGCACTTCAAGGACTTGGCATGCAGGGAATTGGAAAGGGCTGGGATCACTTTGTGTGGGGAAGAGATGATGAGTGGGGATATGGTGCAGGGTACCTGTTCATTACAGGTATCATGTAATGAACAGCCTGTTCCCCTGCTTGCCTTTTCTCAAAGTGAAAAAGAAAGTGCCAGACCATTAAACCAGAAGGCAACCTAATTAAAACAGATAAAAGGAAACAGTTTCATATGTACAGCAAAAGCTTAGCTGGAGGGACTTATGGCCACAAGGCATGCCTAAGGATGTGGATTTAGTAGGGATCAGAAGAGGGTTAGATCTGTAAATGGGTTAGATGAGGTCCCTGGTGGCCACCCTTGGACAGGATCACACATTTGACTTAGCCAGGAGATAAGCCTGTATGCTTTGGGCCATAAACCAGCTTCTTGCTCATGCTCTCAGGCATCTGCAAGGAAAGGGGTCCCTGCCTGGGGATATGGCAGAACTTTGTCTGGAGGCTGGAGATGAGGCCAGACAACAGCCTGAAGAGGAGATGCAGGCTGCAATGGTAGCAGCTGAGACTAGGAAAGGAAACAAGACAGTCGTGGAGAAGAGCAGCAAAGCTGGAGTGTCCCACTGGAGACAGGACCTGACCACCACTTCCTTGGATCCACTACATGCCTCATCCTCACTGTGGGACCCCGAGGGCTGTCAGATCCCTCCTGGGGAAAACCGGTTGTTGGATGAGGTGTGGAGAGAGAACAGGAATTTGCTTCTGACTGCAGAAACAAGGAGGGAACAAAGAGCAGGAGCTGGTTTCTGAGCAGGATGTGGCCGTCACAAGCAGGGGGACTGGACAGGGTGGGAAAAGCCTTGGCGGTGCAGGGATACTCGGCCCTTTGGGGGAAAGGCTGATGTGGACAGGAGACTGCAGCTGTGCTTAGAAATTTGAAAGACAGGAAACCCAATAGTTAAATGGGGATGGAAACACCTCTGGCGCAGAAGTCAGGCTGCAGAGCCCATGTCCTGTAGCTGCCAGTATCAGTGCCCATTTGGCCTGCTATCTCTGGGATGAGCCCCGACACATCCCCACGGACATCTGGGACCCTGCAAAATTGGTGCTGCTTACAGATCCCCGGCAGAGCATGGTCACCAGATGAGCAGCCCCCAGTCCCACAGCCCCTTGGGCAGGATGCCTGTGGCAGGCAGCGATCCCTCCAGCCAGGGGAGAAGCAAAGGGCACCATCAGCCCCAGCCCAGAGAAAGCTCCACGCAGGAAGAGCTGCATCAGTGGCAAATCTATACAAAATCCTTTCTAAACACAAACAGACAGAACATTATATGAAAGAGCTTTAAAGAATGGAGAAAGGCACACTAATAACTCTTGGTAGGAGCCATGACCCCAGCGATGAGAGAGTCAGTCTGGCTATTCGAACTGCAGGGACTTTCAAAGAGTCTCTGAGTGTGGTAGGGACCCACAGGCGTTTCAGAAAGGGTGGAGATGTGAATGGTGAAGTTTGGGCTGCTCCGACACACCAGCCTCTCCTGCACAGATGAAGGATCTCTTTCTAATCAGCAGTGCTGGGACCCAGCGGAGCACATGCAGAGCAGGGGTTCCCAGGGTACATTATGAACATTGAATTCACACACCAAACAGCAACCAAAAGGAAGGAAAAAAACCCCAGTTCATATAATTAAACTGTGACTGAAGAGAGAAACAGCCTCGGTGCTGGGTGAGCTGGGGAGTGCTGGAGTCAGGCAGCTGGAAAGAGAGAATGAGGGGGTGGGGGGAGCAATTGTGGTAAAAACCTTGAAAATTCATTTTGAACAAACTCATTAGAAAGATTGCAGTCCTGTCCTCAGAGGGGCAGAGGAAGAGCTATTGTAAAGAGCTATTGTGCTGCTCAGGAAGGACTTGGTGCTGCAATGGCACCAGACTATGGGAGGCGGATGGCAGGGCTCCAGGGCTTTCTGTGCCAGGAGTGTTAAGCCCTCTCAGGCCAGCAGCTCCAAGGAGCAGGTGGATTAGGAATTTCCTTGGACGCAGAGCAACCACACATGGGGGATTTGTCCTATCAAGCCACTGTGCTGACCAGTGCCAAGCACTCCTGTTGGCAGAAATAGAGGCTGCTGCTTTGCCATCTTTCTTAAAGCTGGCCACTAGTGCGGGTTTGCAGTTTTGATCCATCAGTTTTACCAGCACCCTGGGGGGACAGGGGCTGGAGGGAGTGGCAGAAGCACTAGGAAAGAGCAGAGCAGGACCCTGAGAGAAGGCAGTTGTTTCAGTTTAACCTGCACGAACCAGTGCTTTACCCCAAAATCAAGCTTGTGCTTGTTTTGCTCCCTGGAGACATATGCCCTTTTTCTCACAGCAAAGCTTTTAGCTGTGATGGCTGGCAGCTCTCTGCACTGCTCCAAGCTGCCTGGTGCACCATCTCTAGGGGACACCAACAGCAGACTGGGGGAAGTGGAGAGCCCATCACCCCGGACCTCTGCTATGCATGCTTGGGTTTGGTAAGCAGGACCCCAAGACATTGCAAGACTGGCTGCCCTTCCCACTTGGGGCTGCAAGTTTGGTTTTGGGGTTGGTTTTTTTTTTTTGGTGAGGTGTCCACGTCTGTTACAAATGTCACAGTATAAGAGTATTCAGAAAGGCTATTTGCACTGGCCCAGACCCCCTCATGGGCAACATTGTCATGGGGGCTCTCCTTGCCACCTGGGGGATGTTGAACACCAAGGGTTGCACTTAAGGAGCAAAAGCTCCTTGCAGGTGGTGGCAGGAGGACAGGACATTTAACTTCTATCTCTAGCAATGCTGTAGGATGCTAGTGTGATGGGAACCTTCGACTTTATCTGTCAGCAGTGACCTGTACACAGACAAATCCCCACACCATGCATTTGCCATACCCTCATCGGTGAAATGAAACTCAACGCTTAGACCTGACCCAAGGAACTGATCCCACCGCCTCTGACTTTCCACAGTTTCAAACAGTGTGCAGGTGGGGAGCACAGCTGGCAATAAAGTATGATCTGCCCTGTGTTATTGTGGCATGGTTTATAGGGGGAATTAACTGGTGAATGGGGTTGTTTTTACTGGCCTGATGATCTCTGCCACAAGGTTTCTCACTGGGGGCAATTCAAAACATTCTTTATGCTGCCATGTGTGCTGGCTCTTTTGTGCAGCAACATGAGAAGGAGATATCATGAAGGCATCTGTGCTGGGAGAACATGTAACTGTCGTTGAGGTTCAGTGCAAAACTTTATTGCCAGGAGAAACTGCAGAACAGCTGCCGTTGCTTTGACAACAGCCAAAGCAGCCCGGCCCCTAGGTGAGGAGGATGTGAGCTCAGCGTGAGCTGTACGAGTGTGTCTACCAGCACCATCAGCTCTCGTGTACCCACTGATGGGCCTGGCTTTGCAGGCACAGCATGTGCTTTTCCTTATCCCAGCAGATGATAAAATCTCTGGCCTTATGAACACCTGCTTTTTGGAGCAAACCATACGTCAGGTGGATTAAAAAGCTCCAGTCCCTGAAGTAAAGCCCTTGCTTTCCAGGATGATCTAGCTTTCAGCTCAGCCACACAGTACTGCATCAGTCCGAAGGTACCATGTAAAGGTCCACCTAAACCCAGAGCAGATATCTTTGTCTGAGGATGCCTGTCTGCCACCCAGGGTCCCTTACTAGAGACAAGCTGGTGAAAAGAAACATAAAAAATCCCAGCCAATGAGTCCATCATTCCTTCAATACCTGGATCAAATAAAAGAACAGGTCTGGGTGCAGGCAATAGAGTACACGATGTCTGGTGACCATTACAGCCAGCCATGCACCAGGACTTGACACCGTGATGTCTTCTGCTTGGCCAGGGTTGGGGAATACTCTGTGCGGTGCCCATTTGCAGTGCCGCTTGCCCCCAGTTTCTGCAGACTTTACATGTTTCACCCTGGGTTTGGTTTCCAAGACACTTCAGCTGTGGCTGTGCCTAGGTCTTGAAGGTGGCTGTGCTCCTCTCTGCTCCAGGACCCTGACTTAGGAGTCCTTTTTCCCATACAAAACATTGTCTTTCCTTCATGTTCTGGATTTTCTCCAGGACCGTTCCCAACATCATGGAAATTCCCATGTCTCACTCCAGGGCAATGCATGTTGAAAAAGACTTAACTGGAGACCAAATGGAGACTGAGAAAAGACCTGCAACATCAGCAACCTTCAGCTGACCACAACAAACATCACAACTCACGGCCAACCTCAGTGGGACAATGGTAGCTATCTCCCAATAAAGAAACTTTTCATTTTATAAAGGGCTTTCCAGGCCCATACAAGATCTCTAGCCAGGTCAGATACCTCCAGCAGTTCAGATAAGAAAAGCTAAGGAGCTTGGGATCATGGTGGGAGCTTGGAATCATGAAGAACTTGGGATCATCTTAGCATGCTAGTGGAGATGAGGACAAATCCCCAAGAAAGGTAAGGGACATCCTGCCTCAAAATTTAGAAAGAGAGGGCAGATGCAGGCATGGAGGGACACAGATTCTGTGAGCATGGCCGTGCTGCAGAGCAGGGGGCAAAAGGTCTGACATGGAGAAATGTTTTGCTGGCCCTGTTTAGTCTGCACCATGAGGGAGAGAGAGGCATGCCCCAGGCAGAGGGACCCAAGGCAGGCTGCTAGCTTGGGGTATTTTCATTCAGTTTTCCTCCCCTGCTGAGCTTGATGCTTCTTCAGCATGAGCAGGGCCTGACACATAAAGATGGGGAAGCAAATCCCAGCCTGCTTGCTTTCAGCCACATTATGAATGGCTACAGGGATTTGTCCTCTCTGGAGCGAGGATGCGCTGCTGGGAATGTCATTAAGAACATGCTTGTCTGCCTTCAGCGCTGAAGTGGTTATTGCACATGGGGGGGATAGGAGGCAGGAGGGCCTGATATTAACCACCTGGGTTACAATAATGTCATTTACTTTTCCCAGGGGACAGGAGGCAGCTCAGATGACAAATGTGTCAGCACTTAGTCAGAGCATTGCTGGATAGGTTACTTGCTAAGTGAGCATGTAGCACAGTGCTGCAGGTTTTCTGGTATCTCACAGGTCTGGGCCATGGGACCTCCTCAGAAACCTCAGGTCTGAACTAACTATGAACTGACAACATCTAGATGTTTTAAAAAAATGATGATGTGCACAGGGCAGGCGGTTCTGCCCAGGCCAGAGAGAAAGGGAAGGGTGATGGAGAGATCAAGGAAGAGCATAACAAATCATCCTGAACTTGGTCACAAGATTTGGGGGGAAAAAAAGCTATGATCCAGGATCAAGGGACTCATCTGATGGAGTTTTAGCATGGACTTGGCTCTAATGGAGACCTACTCATTCTTGCTGAGTGTACAAATCCCTTGTCCTCATGTAGGTTGGACAAACCGTGGCCTACTCCTCTCTGCTGACTGGGGAAGCCAAGTGTGACCAGCAGACCTCTAGCCCAGCATTGTACTCTACAAAAGCTGGATGAGATCCCATCTCGCCCTAGAGCTGGCATGGAGAAAAGGGGATACAGAAACAGTATGCATGGGCTGCCTGCCCTCCCTGCCACCCAGGTGCCGCAGGTCCTGCAAGAACCTTGGAGCCACAGGCTGGACCCTGGGGTTCTCCTGGCCCTGCTCCAATGTGGTGCTTGCCCAGGCAGCATTGTGGCCAGAGCTGAGCATTGCCCTGTACATTGACTCTGGGCCTGGCCATTTTGCCTGGGACTACAGTTCCCAGAAGGTTTCTTGGTCATTTCAGCACCATCCATGCTGCTCAACATCCAAATATCCGTGGAGACAAGACATCACCTTTGCCAAGCCTTTCCTGTGCAGAAGACAGTGCCCTCTACACTCTGGCAACAGTGAGCTGCACATTTTTGACCTCCGGGCTCAATTACTGCAGCTCATTATATCTGGGAATGGAGCCAAGCAGGCTGAGAAATCTTTCACTGGTGCAAAACGTAGCAGCCTGCGTGCTCAGATGCCTGGGGGCTGTGATCCATCAGCCTGCAGCTCCTGCTTCTTTGCTCGTATTCCCAACTAACCCAGCATCCCTGCCAGACTCTAGCCCAGGACCTGAAGCATCTCACATTTGCTGAGACCAGCTTTATTGCAGCAGTGGGCTTCTCAGCTGGCCACGTCTGGCGCTGAAAGGGGAGACCATGGCAGAAGACAGCCCTTCCCAGGCAAGAGGCATGACGTCCACCTCTCCTGGTGGACCCTGTGATCTCTCTCGCTTGCTCTATCTTGGTCTGGAGGTCTTTTCCCTGGAGATGTGGGGCTCTCTGGTCTCAGCTTGGGGTCAGGCTCCCTGGCAGAAGAAGGGGAAGGTGGCTGGAGCAGAGGGTGAGGCAGCCGTAGGCACAGAGGAGGTGGCAGAGAAGGGTGGGCGAAGCAGCCCTGGCTGATGTGTGTCCTTGCCAAGCCATGAATCCTTGCAGCTGAAGCAGCCAGATCCCCTGCTCCTGGGTGTCTGTTGACTTGGGAGAGCAGAAGCCGGCACTAATACCCCTGGACTGCCCCTAGGGATGGGGATAGTCCAGACTCACATTTGGAGATGCAGCTCCCATGGAGATTGGCAGGAGGAGCTGGGTGCTTTCCTTTGAGCTTCACAAATCTGGGTCCCTCTCTGCCTTCAGCATCATCTTCATTTTGTCTCCTGCCTTGGTGTCTTCGGACAGGCTCTTATGCTGCCCTTGTGGGTAAATTGGTGAACACTGCAGTGATACCTGAGCAACAGTGCAATAACGGCATCCCTTTTGCCCCTCTCCCACCCACTCCTTTCATCCCCTCCCCTCCCCCAGCCTCACTAACTCACTCTCCTGCTAGTTTATGGCCAGAACATTTTGTTTGCAAAGTGCTGTCAGATGCGACATTAAGAGGCGCAGTAAATCAGAGCACAGGGGCCTCTCCAAGCCTCCGCAGATGAAAACCTTTTATCACAATTTGGATCTGTTTGCACTGGTATGAAAATTATGGCTCCAGTTTAGCATCAACTTCCCATTATTCATGTCCCTGTGAGCAGCGCCTGCTAAATTGGATTGTTTCAAGCCTCCCCGCCCTGCTGGCCCTGAGAGCCCAGCAGATCCCGCCCGGCTTCCCATCCTCACCTTGATGTCCTCTCCCAGCAGGATGCGAGCGGGAGGGAGGTTGCCTCTCACTGTGCATGCTCCTGGCTGGAGGAGGGCTTGGGAGTGAGGAGAAGAGGGATGCCAGAGTAGATGGAGAGGCTTCTGCATCAGTGTGCTGGCACCCTGTGCTGAAGCAGGCACGGTCCCCGCTCTGAGCTGCAGCCCGATCTCTGCTGCTGCAACCCCCTAAGGTGGGAAGTGCAGGCTGCTGCCTGTGGCTCTGTGCATGTCCTTTCCTCTGCTCCTCTGTGCCCAGGAACTTTCTGGTTACTGGTAAGTGTTTGGAAGAGAGAAGCAGAGTTGATGGGTTCAGGAAGGAGGGAAGGATGAGGGAGAAAGCACTAGCAGGGATGCAAATGGAGCTCGGAGGAAAGTGAGTGATTTTCAGCCACACTTTAATCCTTGTTGTATCATGAGAAATCAGGATGCACCTCGTCCCCATCCTGCTAAAAAGGCCAGATGGGGGATTCTTCAGGGCAGAGGGGGACAGTGGCTAGGTGTAGGGACAAAGAGTGGGGCAGGCTGGAAGGGAGGACCTTGCTGCTCACATGTGCTGTCCCAGGCAAGAGCTGGGAGCAGTGCTGACCCCTGGCAGGTAGCTTGCTCTTCCTTTGGCCAAGCAAGGCTGTGGCTCTTCCCAGCTGCAGCAGAACAAATCTTCTCCATGCAAGTGGCTCTGTCTCTTTCTGTCCTAGTGTGGCAAGGGTTGCAGTCTCAGGGTGTGCGGTTTAAGTCAGACTCATTGGGGGTCAGTGCATCATGGTAAGTCATTAGGGGCAACATGTGGACCAAGAGACAAGGTCTGAGGAGGCAGCTCAGTGGAGGGCACCCGTTGATCGAGGCAGTGGTCCTCAAGCTGGCCAGGCACAGGCTGGTTAACACATGGTGTCCCAAGGAACCTAGACCAGTCCAGCCTTTGGGATGTGAGAAGGGAGTCATCTGAGCTCCCCCCAGCATCTGGAAGTGCATCTCACATCAGCACCACTGTCCTGGCAAACTGGAAAACGCATTGCATGTTGGTTTCCACCTGAAATACTGAGGTTCATGTTAATGAGGCATAAGATTTTCTTTGCAACAAATTAAACTAGAAACCTCCACTGAAACGTGGTAAGAGGTACTGTCAAGCCCTGGTTGAGTGTGTTGGATGTTCCTGCCAAACTTAGCTAAGGCTCCATGGTAAGAACAATTAAATTTTCCCCTAGACAGCATCAGCTGGAACAGTATGGAACCATTGTCCAAGGGGGTGATCCCCAAAAGGAGGCCCATTGACAGTTATACCATGTAAGCAGGGTTTATGGTGGTCAGCGAGCACGCAGGATGGAGGAAGGACTGGCCGCTTTCACCTGCATGCATGTTGATTTGCATGTGCATGTGAGAGATGGAGCAGGAGCAAAGCTAATGCAAAAGCAAGAGTGAGCAGCCACCAGATGAGAGGAACAGCAGTGTATGTGATATCAGGAGGAGAAGAGGAGGATGAGCTTCTTCTAGATAAGGTTGGCTAGCTACACAGCTTGGTTTCATGCAGCCAGCAGCTCCCTGCTAATGTTCATGCTTGCTGAGTTGAGGGATGCAGTGCTGCAGGTTTGGTCTCGCTACCCAAGAGGGACCGTGCCTGTGTGTCACCATGCCCTGTTGCTGCGTGTGCCACATAATGGCACCAGAAAACTGCTAAGCCATGGCACAACAATGTCAGTCTGAACAAGAAGCTGATTCTGTGAAGAAAGACAAATCTTGTGCCCACCTGAGGTCCGCACTGTGGGAAGCATACCAAGTCCTCACAGACCTCTTTTTTACTTCCATTGTGCAAGGGAGTTCAAGCAGCAGCTGCAAAGACCTGGTTCTCAAGAAATAGGGAGCTGGCGCAAGGGCTTTCACATAAGCAGACTTTCTGACACAGCTGGGAACATTTATTTTCTTTTTTGCACCTCGCTGCAGAGATCTTGCTGCAATTGTAATTGCACGTTTTTTTAAGATAATATGGCCAGATGCTCTCCAAACAAACCTTGAAGTCTGTTGTTGCAAGGCAATAGGTATTTTAATTTTAACTTAATACCAGTGTGACTGCTCAGAATGAGCCAATGTCACCGTCCAGCAAATCCCTCGGGCTTTATCTACCACAGACAGATTTGGAGTGAGTTTTGCTGAGCAGGTGACCATCCCAATAAATCTGGATATTTCTTGTAGGTTTTTTTTTTATTATTAACACTCACCCAGTGCTTGGCCCCCAGGCTATCACCTCGCTCCAGTCAAGTCCATGCTAAAGATCCCCATCTTCTGTCAATCTCAGGAGAAGTGAGATGACACTAATAAATATGCTTGCAATGCTGCGAGTCTCTCGTGCTCTCTGTATTCTCCCTTGAATTGCAGGCTGTTCAGAGCAAGGCTGGCTTTATTTCTCTCTCGTACATCACTGATTTGCTACGCTGTCAGAGTTCAACAATAGCAGTAATAATTAACCATTTAATCTGAATCAGACACTGGGTCTTGTTTGCTCTTTCTGTATAGAAGATGGAAAACACTTGCAAAGATCAGATTCTGATGTTCCTCAGCTTAGTGTTAAGTGTCTTGACTCTGCAAAATTGCTCGGAGTCTTTCATTTCGCTCTTTGAGCTCGTTAGTCCAAATTAAAAACAGCATTCATTCTAATTCCAGCTTCTTGAAATTCCTCCAAGATCAGTGCTATTATTCTTTCAAATGCCTTGGGAGCAGAACTAACACCAAAAGACATTCACTTACATTCCTGATGTCCAAATGGTTTAAAAAAAGCCACTAGCTTCAACTTGGTGATCCTGTCATCCACCTTGCCAAAGTGCACGTCGCACTCCTCCTGAAAGCTTCGCTGTGATTTCTGTAATGTCCTCACTGCCTGCAGCTCACTCTTAAGGTTTTCCATGAATCACGTAGATGAATGCCCCTCTAATTTTATTTACGACCTCTGAATAAATTGGGTGTGCATGTGGCTTTGTCTTTTCAATAGTTCACGATTTCTGAATTTTGTCATGTTTGGGTTTAAGTTGAGCTTGTAGGGAGAATGGATTTCTCTTGGTCACTGGACTGCTTGAGCCATCTGTCCTCATGTGGATTGCAGCATCAGGAGGGGACTGGAAAGAGCTTGACCAAGCTACTGCTGCACTGCATCTCTGCTCAGACAGCAAAGCAAGGTCTTTAAATCCTGGATGTGTTGCAAGTCTGGGGTCACAAACAGGATTCAGAAAAGCTTCAGTCTCACGTCAGGTATGAATGTAGTCTCACATGCAACTCTTTCTCCACCACTGCAAACAACTCTCTGTTACCTTACCATTTACCTCTTTAGTCTTGAAATGGTCCATCAAGCCACAGGCTCTCTACGTCATGCAACCCCAGTTTACAGTGGAGGAAGTTAGTGAGTCAGGCAGGGTTTACAGTTGTTTCCTAAGGGAAGTTCAGCTTCATTTCATGAACTAGTAAAGTTGGGCAATGAGAGAGAAGGAGATGTAGCAGGAGAAAAGCTGCATTCACGAATCAGCTCTTAGCAGGCAGGCAGTTTAGGAGAGACCCCCGACAAAGGCTGAAGGGAGATCCAAAGTGTCTGTTAACTGTCTGCTGATGCTGTTCTGCATCAAACTCCCGGTGTGGGGAGCCAGGAGAGCCACAGGGATGCCTTTCCAAGCTACACCCTCCTTTCCTCTTTCCACCACAGCTCAGCAGCCTAGCTAAGGGTCCTGATGGTGTCCAGCCCAGGGAGCATGCCTGGAGACATTGCAAGTCAGCAGTCAGTACACTGCTGGGAGATTTTGAAAGAGTTTCCTGGACGCCCACACATACAGCTTGGAATCCCACAGAGCAGAGCCCCTCACTGAGAATGATCCATTGCTCTGGGACATTTCATACCAGCTCGGCAGGCAGCTGCTCTGTCTCCATCCACAAACTGATTCCTCACCCCCTCCTGCTCTTACTAAAGAGGCATCCTGAAATCTTGCCGATCGGCTTTCTACCACACTCTGCCTTACCCTGGAGGAGAGCAGTGGGGGTTGTCCTGGGGAAAGGGGCAGATCTGACCAGGGCTCTGCAGCCTTGCACAGCTCTGGAGGAGCTGGAGGAGGAGGCAAGCAGCAGAGAGGGTGTTGGAAGGGCATCTGCATTTATTTCCAACTCAGTGCAGTTGCACAAGAGGACCGAGGGTAGGGGGTGAATGGCAGGAAGGTCTTTTGTTCACCAAGATGCACCAAGGAAGGTAATTTAGAGAGCACTGCCTAAAGTCACGTCTGCCTCCAAGTCTTGTGTAGTCTTTGGAGAGCTCAACAGAAGATGGAAATTATGAGTCTAGGAAGATATAGATGCAGTTAATACCTATTTTACCTGTACAGTCTATAATATGTTGCCATAGTCTTGAAAATGTTGTGACTTGAAAGCCATAAAAGCTGGAAGGAACATGCTAATTGAGAACACAGTCAGGCTATAAATCCAGAGAAGATACTGGGGCTGGCAGGAGAGAAACCCAGTCCCAGGGAAAAAGGGAGGGGGAGGAACTCAGCTAGAGAGTCAGGAAGGAAATTAAAAAGAAGGGGAAAGAGGGAAAAAATGGGACGACTCAGTTCCCAAGGCTGGCTTAGCCTCAGGTAACACTCCAGGTTGATATTAGAAAATCAAAGGAATTGATTCAATGGAAGTGCCATTAGAAGAGAGAATTTAGAACAAATTGGCAGCATGAATAGGAACTAATTGCCAGAACCAGGGAGATTCACCCAAAATTGTATAGAAAGAAAGGATGATATTTCCCATCTACTAACTGTAATACATAACCTACAGCTTAAAACAGTCTCTGTAGCAAAGTAAGGGAAGGTATCAAATGTGACACTAGAGGGTTTGAGTGGGGTTTTTTGAAGTATTAAATGGGTTGTAGATTCTTACAGAGCAGTAGGTCAGACTTCTGTGTCAAGCAAATAGGTAGAAATTGTAACAAAGAATAGAGCTATTGGGTAAATTAATAAATAGGATATAATAGGAGAAAGTTGCTTCAGTTTCTGTGGAAGGAAATAATGCATCAGAAATCCATTAGTGTTCACTGAAGGGGTCAATATGTGCACAGGGGTGATCTGGTCAATATAATCTGTTAGGATTTTCAAAATGCTTTTGGGCAATGCCCCTCATCAGAGACTCATCAGGAAATTAACTTGTTATGGGTCAAAAAGGAAATTCCTCTCACGGGTAATTCTTCTGGTTGAAAAATAGGAAAGGAAGGGTACAAAAAATTAATGTTTTTTCACAGGTGGGAAGGAGGTGGTCCATGAAGTCAAATGAGGAGTTAGGCTGTGGTGCTCAGTACAGGCATAAATGGTCTGGGAAAGCAGGGAGCAGTGAGGTTGCAGAACTCACCAATGGCATAAAATTAATTTGGGCAGGTAAACAAAATCTGACTGTGAGGAGCTGCCAAGTATTGTCGTAGGACTGAATGCCTGGGCCAGAAAATGATCTGGTGACATTCAACTTCAGTGGAAAGTAATGTGCACGGGAGACAAAACTGTCTCACCTGTACATGCAGAGCACAGGGAAGGGACCTTGGAGTTACACCACCTGCTTCCAGCAAAAAGATCACCTTGATCCACGGTGGTGGCAGTGATGAGAGCTGTCATGAAAGAAAAGCAGAGTAAAATACACAACTTTTGTTTGCCGCTTTATAAATTAAAAGTGGAGCCAGATTTGAAGCATTGAATGGGGTGGAAAACTCACACCTGGCATGGGAAAGGCAAGCAGCAATTATTACCCAGAAGTCAGAGTTTTAGAGCCAAGATATGAAATGGTATGTAGCATAAGCAGAACTGGCCCATGGACCTGGCACTTCTGTGAGAGGCACCATCCCCACACTCAGCTTGGACCTGCCTTTTGCTGTGGAAGGATGCCATGAAGCAGCTGACTGCCTCCAAGAAGGACACCATCTCCCAGCTTTCAGGGAGTTTAACCTCTAATTTGAGTCAGAAAAATGCAATCTCATGCATGTCTTGCAAAAACTAATCTGTCTTCATCATTTTGGAAAGGTTGCCAGCTCCTGCATGGTGTCTATCTGGCTCTTGGGAAGGCTTGCAGATATCTTCCCTGCAGGTTGAGCCCCAGAATTATACCTGGGGGACTGGGAAGAGTGTAACTCTACTCACAGAAAACAGCCCTCTCCTCTCCCATAGGCTGGTCTGGCAAACCCCAGTAGTTTGCAACTCTTCGAAAATCTTTAGCTGCATTTGCATTTTCATTTTTAGTAAGAGAGATGATAACTCCATGGCTGTAGCTGCATGTGTGACAAAATAGGATGACTAGGAGGGACCCGGCCTCTTGCACAGTGCCGTTGCTGGTGGTGCTGCCCTTGCTGCAGCAGCGATGCTTAGCACAGCGCTCGTCATGCTGGGGCTGATGCAATCCCCCCTCCGAGCCCCCAGCACTGAGCGAGTTGAGCAGGCAGTGTGTGCTGGCAGGCTGAAGGGGAAAGCTCCCACGAGAGAGCTGCTCTCGCGCAGAGCAGGCGTGAGAACAGAGAAGTGCATAAAGATCACAAAAGCATAACGTGGCCATGCCGGCTCAGGCCAAAGGTTCGTGTAGCCTGGTGGTCAACCCCCAGATGGACGTTAGAGGATGCAGAGGGGAAGGGTGTAAGAAACAATGGAGGTTTAGAGAGCTCCTTCTCCTCTCAGCCCTCCCCCAGCAACGCACAAACAGCATTTCAGGAGATTTTGGATCTGGAATTTGCACCCAGACCATCGTGTTCAGTGCTGCGGCTTTGTCTAATCTCTTTTCAGATCTGTTTATGTTTTTGGCCCCTGCCACCTCCTGGGGCAACGAGTTCCAGGTTTTAATTATGCACCGGATAAATTGGTATGCTCGGGCTGCTGCCCGTCCAGTGCACTGGGCCCAGCACTCTCAATAGCTGTTCCCAGTCCCTTTCTCACGCTCGTCCCCTCCGGTGTCCTCCCTCCCCATGCTCAGTTTAGGCTCCTTTGGTGCCTTTGCCAGGACAAACCCTTCGCAGGTTCCACCTCCATGGGATGGAGGAGGAGAGTGGGAAAGCATCTGCAGCTCCTGGTCTGCTGAAGCAGCGATGATGTTCTCAACTCCTGTCCTAACGATCCTTTGTTTCTGAGGGGCTGTTTTGCCCCCTCCTAGGGTGATATTTTGAGAGCACCCTCCATGTTGATCCTGGCTCTCCTTCCTGACAGCTGTGTGCTGGCTGTGCACTGGAGAATTGGTCTTCCTCACATGCCTGGACCTTCAGTGAATCTTTATAGCTGCTTATGTTTCACCTATCCTCATTTAACTCATGTCAGCAAACTGTAGTTCAGCACATTGATTCAGCCCCATTTCCAGACCGTGAAGATGCCGGCTGTCTCAACCCTGGTGTGGGCCCGCTTGGATGCTGCTTTGGAAGCCCTGTGCCGCTGTTTTGCAGTGCTATTTACTTGGCTGTCATATCCTTTGCTTGCACTGTGTGCAATGTCTGCGTTGCACTGTTTTGTGGGCTATTTTATAGAAGCGAGTGAATATTGCATGCAGCTGTACAACCACCCAGAAGCAACCCAGGACTGGCGTACACCCAGTGGCAGGGTGAAACTGTGGCACGTACCCTGGGGCAGAGCCTGCACCCTTCTCCTTCTGCTCACTCAGACTGGATCATGCCAGATCAGCCGGGGATTGTGTTCCCCTCCGCCCTGTGTTAGCGCTGCGAGATGCAGTAATAGCTATTGGCAACATCACTTGCCTGCCTGCCTGCCTCTCATTTCCGCGCGATGCTCTCACCAGGGACCGCCTGCAGACCCTCTCCCAGGCTCTCTGAGTGACCCTCTGCTGCTTCCTGCCTCCCTCATCCCCTGCGCTGCCCAAGCAGTCCCAGCTCTCCCGCTGACCCGTGTGCCCCTTGGCACGGTGGCACCTCCAAGCCGATGGCAGTTCTGCTTTGACTAACATTCTTGCTGGCCAAAAAAAAAAAAACCAACCGAGGAGCTTGAGAAATGCCTGGTCCCTATAGCTGGAGGGCATTTGTGTTGCAATAGCAGTTTGTTCATGCTAAATTAATCTGCCTGTAAGTTCAGTGCTGTTGGTTTGGGAAAAGAGATGCTCTTGGTCCTCACCCTGCTTCCCCTCCCAAACCCTGAATGCCGGGGGACAGTGGGGTGACGAGGTGCCAGGCACGGGGTGGCTGCAGCCAGAGGGGACCCGCTCTGCAGCAGCGCTGCCCAGGCAGAGGCCAGGCTGACTAATAGAAAATGCTGTCAGGGCGGGGAACGGGGACTCTGCACCAGGCATTAACTCTTGTAAGGCAGAGATGCTCCAAGCGGCTGGCTGCCTCGCTCACAGCCGAGGTCCCTCGAGCACCAGGGAAGGGGCTGAACGCTTGCCAGAGGTCCATGGGGAGGCTGCCGCTCACGTGGTTTCCTCCCCATTTCCAGCCACCAAATTGCATTTACAAGAAGCAGACCATACATTAAATAACTCTTGGATGTCAGAGCAAGCAACTGCTGTGGGGGATGTTCTGGGAGAGAGAAGGAGAAACAGCTGGTCCATCCAGGAGCAAAGAGAGGGGAAGGCGATGGTGGGGGTTAGGGCAATGGGTTGGGAGGAGGCTGGGGGTGGCACTGGGGTGGAGGAGGTTGAGAGTAAGGGCAGATGTCCGGAGATGAGAACATGCCGTCTGCTGTGACTGCGGCTGATGGCGAATAGCCCGAAGCATAGGAAGCCTCATTGCAAGAGTCTGTCCCACAGGCTCCGGTTTAGGGTGCTTTTGTACACATGCTGCAGGAAGAAATGGATGTAAACATTCAGTATCTCAGATTATAAACCCTGACAGGGCAGGATGGGCCTGGAAGGTCAGCTGGCACCGCCACAGTCCCCCAGCAAAGGCTGCAGGACAGAGGCAGGGGCGGGTGGCTGGGATGCTTTGCACGTACCCCCTGCCCGTCCTCTGCTCTGGTTCCAAACAGGAAACAACAGCCTTACCAGAACTGTCCCAGGGGAAAGTGAATCTGACGGGGCTGAACGTATGGACGAATCCCAGCAAATATCTGCTAGCTTTCTATAGTGGATAATGACATGTCCTCTGAGTCCTCCAGCGACGATCCCAGGAAAGCCAAGCCTTTGAGAGCCGGGCTGAGCTTGTCCTCGGGTTCCTGCTGTAAATTCCCACGGTGCCATTTATCTGAGCACGCTTCAGGAAGCAATTGGAGATTCCCACAGGCAGCAGCACTGCTCCACCACAGCCTGCATCTGTGTCCCGAGGCAGGGGCAGGCCAGGGCAGTGGCCTGCTCACAGGGATGTGCAGGAGAGCACCTCCTGATTCATTGCTTCCCGCTGCATGCTTGTGCGGACGCGGAGCAGGTGAATCCTCCTGCTTCCCCGTTCCTTCCTTGTCACGTTCAGGCAGGCGGCGTTCCCATCTCACCCCTCCTAGCAATGCGTCAGGAGCTTTTCTTTTTCCCCAGGTGGGTTTTGTGTTTCATTCCTGTTTGATACTCTTTACTGGGAGCTATACAGGCAAGAGCAGTGTCTGAATTTCCACCTTTGCAGCTCCTAGGGGGTTGAGGGGGTAGAGCCTGCATGAGGAAACCTGTGCAGAGGTGAATGGGCTCCCTACCTGGAGTGCTGCGTTTTCTCGGGAGGGTTTGCCATTGTTTAAGAGAAAATTTGAAAAGTAATTGTCCTGGTTTCAGCCGGGATGGAGTTAACTGTCTTCCTAGTAGCTGGTACAGTGCTATGTTTTGAGTTCAGTATGTGAAGAATGTTGATAACACTGATGTTTTCAGTTGTTGCTCAGTAGTGTTTAGACTATAGTCAAGGATTTTCAGCTTCTCATGCCCAGCCAGGGCACCTGACCCAAACTGGCCAACGGTGTATTCCATACCATGTGACGTCCCATCTAGTTTAGGAACTGGGAAGGGGGGGGGGAGGCAGTTTTTTTTTTTTTTTTTGGCCGCTCGGGGACTGGCTGGGTGTCGGTCGGCGGGTGGTGAGCAATTGCCCTGTGCATCATTTGTACATTTCAATCCTTTTATTACTTACTGTTGTCATTTTATTAGTGTTATCATTATCATTATTAGTTTCTTCTTTTCTGTTCTATTAAACCGTTCTTATCTCAACCCAGGAGTTTTACTTCTTTTCCTGATTTTCTCCCCCATCCCACTGGATGGGGGGGGAAGTGAGTGAGCGGCTGCGTGGTGCTTAGTTGCTGGCTGGGGTTAAACCACGACAGTAATAATCTCAGCAAAGCAGAGGGAGAGGCCCCTGGAGGTGGTTCAGCAGCAGTGATGGAGCCTTGCAGATCTGCATGAATGAGAGCATGGGAGGCAGGAGTGGAAGAAACAAAAAGGGAGGATGAGATGGAGAGGAACGCATGAAAGAGGCTGCCTGGGATGGGACCAAGACAGGCAGATGGGGTCTGCAGTGCCACGCACGGCTTCGCTCTGTGTGTGGTCTGCCAGGCTGCAGGCAGGGTCTTGGGGGGTGACCAGCAGCCTGACTGCAGGAGGGGGACACATCCTGCAGTGCTGGAGCACCTCGTGGTGCCTTGTGCTTCCTCCTCAGTCACCCTTCGCGGGCTGAGCGGGACAGACCAGGTGGCTGCCGCAGTCTGCTCTGCATCCCCCCCATCACATACAGCCCCATCCAGGGCACTAGCAGCACTTGCCGCCTGCCTCTGCTCCTCACCCCCTGCAAAGGTCCTTCCCGCACCATCAGCTCGCTATCCTTTGACTGCTTGTGGAATGGCACCTGCCTGGAGTGCCTCAAGGGTGATCTGCTCACCCGTGCTTCGAGGGCTTGATCCCTACAGGCAGCTGGAGCCCAGGGAAATGAGTAGCAATGCGGTTCACAGCCCTGCGCTGAGACACATCCCCCTCCTCCAGCACCGCCGGCGTCCAAGGGAAGGGGCTGCTCAGAGGGCATCCCGAGATGCAAGGCAAGGGATGAGAAGGAGGGAGGGGTGTCTTCCTGCGCAGACCCTTCCTCTGGCCCTCGGCTATTGTGCTGCTTCCTTCCTCCTCCCCCAGGGCTGCAAAGGAGCTGGGCTTTACCAGGGCGCTGAATCAGACCAGGTAATCCAGGCCACAGCTGCTTCCTGCTTCGCCTGGGACATCGCTCTGTGAGCAGGAGGGAAGGGGATGAATAAGACGCTCTGCCGCTGAGAAACCCCGGCGAGGAACAGCGTGTGATTTCACTCCCCCACACCAGCCAGAGCACAAATCCTCCTTTCTGGGGCTTCCTGCTGCCTCTCTCCCACCCTGCTCACATCAGTTATCCCAAACAGGGAGCAGTCGGCTAAAACTCTGCTAATAGACTTCAGCAGGAGCGCGGTGCTGGGTCTAATTAACCGCCTGACGGCTCCTCTGTATTGGACACGCACGAGCCTCTCGTGCGCAAGGTGTGCGATGCGCTCTCCCCGCCTGCCTGGGGCTGCCTCCTCCAGGGCTGCCTGCGCTGCTGTGGGTCGTGGTGCCGGAGAGAGGGTGGATGGGTGGGATGGAGACCCCAAGGCTGGCAGGGACCAACAGATTCGGGAGCGAGGAGAAGCTGTACCAAGACTCAGGAGAGGGCGGGTGCCTGCAACTGGTAGCTGGCTGGAGGTGGGAGTTTAGCTCTGGTCTGCTGTGCGAGGTGGTCCCAGGCAGAGAGCCTGGAATTGGGGACACGACCCAAAAATGAGATTTCTGGGGCTTGGGTAGTCCCATGCACCAGGCCAAGACCATCAAGAGGGAAGGGGAGCCAAGAGCCAGAGGTGTCTGCAACATTGACACTGTTTTGAGTAGGGACCTCAGATGATCGAAGCAAGCCAGCGACTTAGGGCAGGCTGCAGGAGAGGGGCTGGCTGCAGCATCCCTCCCATGTCCCTTCTCACCCAGGGTCTGCGTGGAAAAGGGAAGATCCCCAGCACAAGGAAAAGCAGAACACAGCACGTTAGCTTGACTAAAAGTAATCTGTGTGTATAGCATTGGTTTGGCTTCATCCAAATGACCACACTGCTAAAAGAACAGGGGTGCAGGCACCCCAGTAGACACCCCCAGGCAGGGGAAGGACAGGGGGAGCAGGGAAGAAAAACCTCCAGCTCCAGGAGCACCTCCAGGTTCCAGCAGGCATGGTGGGTCATGCCTGTGGGCTGATTGGTTTTCATCCCCACCAGAGCTGCCCACAACCAGCCCCTGTGGTAAGCTAGAGGAAAGCTATTGCTTTCCAGTGGGCTCATGGAACAGCCAGGTTGCCTCCAGGGTTGTGAAGGTTAGCTGGGAATAGTAATTTTATTGCACAAAAAGACATTCACCTTCCAAAAAATCAGAATGAAAACAGAACCTTTGAAGATGGTTCCAAAAGAAACGAGATACCACAAATAGCTCAGGAGTCAGGTCATTCCTCCAGGCCATGGGAGAGTTAAGTTTGTGGCCCATCTGACCCAGTACCCCAGTCACAGGGCAGTGAAGTCCCTCTTAGAGACCTTCCCACTGCTGTGCTTCTGTTTTGTAGAGATAAATAAGCCCTTGCTGGGTTAGAGAGGGACAGGCGACTCTCCACAGGGGTTGAACTGCCATCTCCACATTTCGGCTGACAGCCTGGGCCACCAACATGGTGTTCTTCCAGGATCCTCCTCCCCCAACCGCAGAATCCACCCTCAATTGCATGTCAGCGCTAAAAGCCTTTACAGAAATTCTTGGGAGAAAAATTTGCCAAGTCAGATTGAGCACAAAATACAACAACCATCCTGGGAATTGTCTGTGCACCACATGGCAGGAGCCAGAAGGGTTGGGGGAAATCAAAGTGATCTTGGTTTATACCCTCCACAAAGCACCTGGGCTAGGTGGGCCTTTGGTCTCAGCTGCTTTAACCATTCCTGCATCCTCCTGTGAAACTTTCCTGAGTAGCATCCATAAGAAATCCTGTGTATACCCACCTGTGGGGTCAGTTTTAGTAAACTTTTTTTTTCTGATGTGAAATGATTGCAGTGAGAGCTCCATGCGGATGCGTGTGGATGTGTGTCCAGCTTCACATAGGTCTTCCTCTCCTGTGCAGGTTTTTGCTCTGGTGCCTGCATGCCACGCAGTGGTTCTTGCACAAAGCAGGAGTACACTGCACGAACCAGGATTGCAGAGGTTGTTTTCTGCCCATATTAATACATTGCTCTCCACATTTCTCTGCCCATACAGTAAAACTGGGACTGATGAATACTTTCTGCAGCAGGCTTCTTGGGGAGGATTACACTGAACCCCTGCCTTCTTTCTGACCTAGCCCCTCCTTGCAGTCGTTGCATTGCCAGCCAGAAGCACCCTGAGGAGCAGGCTATGTGATACAGGCTGAGGTCTCACTCTATCGAAAAGCTTGGAAGCTTTCCAAGAGCCACACTAAAAGTCTGTTTTCTCCAGCACCCCCTGTAAGATGCACTGCTCCAGGTGTCTGGTCAGTGCTCGTTCACACAGTGATCTCATCGCCTCGCTGGCAAACAGCAGCCCTTCGTCTCAGGGGCCCGCGATGTTTCTGCAGGGCGGGTGATGCCAGTGTTGGTGCAGTACGCCAGGCTGGGGTCCTGCTCCTCCTGCCAGCCCCAGGGCCTGATTGCACACTGTTTATTTTTATCCCATGCCTGATGGATTGGTGCACAGGTTCAGTGTTGTTAGATGATTTTCTACCAGTTCCTTCATGTAGCAAGTTTGGGTTTTTTTTTGTAATCTCTGAAGCAGGCGAACACCTCCTTCTGTTTGTAATTGAACATCTGTAGGCTATAGATGTGGTTGCTGCTTTGCTCTCGGGGAGGGATCCAATTGGACTTTAATGGATTATGTAGTCTGCTGTAGGACAGTTCGCCAGTGCCGTCACTTATGCGGGGGCTCCTCCAGGTGCCTGCACCCCGGCACCTCACTGCTGCTCCGGGGGTTTGTCCTGCGAGACAGGCGAGGATGATATCCCGGGGGTGTGCAGGGCTGCATGTCAGCATCTCAGCTGTGTCTGAGATAGGGTACAGGGTTTCCTGTGTTGGACTAGGCTTAGGCTTCCCTTTGGCTCCCACATTGTGTCAGGAGTCCCAGGAGCAATCAGTGGCGTATTTAAGTGTCATTGTTTTTCCAAGGATGCTGTTTTGTTCGGGGGTCAGGTTTCCAGGTCAGATTCCTTTCAGGAAGTTTAGGCTTTCGCATCCCTTTGGTTACGTTCTTCCTAGAAGGATTGGGGAAGCTGGTGCAATGTTTTGGGGTTTTTTTCTTCTCCATTCCTTGTTCTCTGACTCTGTTTTTCTACAGGACTATTGATCTGCAGCCCTGCAGGGTGTTGGGGTAGCGTATGGGAGTCCCTGTGCTGTGTGTTGGAAAGAGCACTTGCTTTTCCCCAGCTGTGGCTGTATCGAAGCAATTGTTTTCCATTCTCACTCTTGCTTTGGGTTCCTTCCCACCCTATTGCCATGGGCTAAAGAATTGTTTTGCTGCCCTTGTGAAAATTCTGTGGCTGTGTTAATATTGTTTGAAGTATTGCCATAATGTTTGTTTAAAAACATATTAATTAGGTTTTCAGTAATTGGGGTTTTCAGGGCTCTCTCATATTGTTCTGCTGGTATAATTTGTTCTATTGATCTTCCTCGAGATATAACTCAGAGCCAATCTGCAGCTAGGCTGCAGCGTGCAGCTCGCTGTTGCTGTTCGGCGTGATTTGTTTACACACCGGGCTAGTGGCCCGTGGTCTGATGAGCATGGCCGTGTTCTGACTCTCAGCCCATTCCCATCATCGCAAACCAAATACATCCCGGCAGCCGATCACTTTTTCCACCTCCCCGGTCCTGGTGAGATGCATGGTTGCCTTCACGCAGGGTCCAGGGATGCAGCCGGCAGTGTCTGCGGGCACCCGGGGTGTCTCCGAGCCATGCTGCCGTTCGGCTCACGCTCGGATCGGCTTCACTACTGCAGACCCAGAGACACTGTGGCTGTGTCTCCTGCTGCGGCGCGGCTCAGCGATGGGTTTCCATGGTAACCCCAAGGCTCATTCCCCGACTCCAGGTTTTTCAAAAGCGAAAATTTTCGTTTCCATCAAAAGAGCCTTTCTGCTGGGAGACCCAGCGCCACCTCCCCCAGCCAGCGCCGAGGCTGCCAGCTAATGAGCCCAGCCTGGGGAGCCGGGTGCCCGCAGCCTGTCCTCCAGGAAGCTATTTCCAATGGCAATCTGCCCTCATCCTGCGATGTATGTCCTCATCCATTGCCTGCCCTGAGTGGGCACCGTGCTGCAGAATTGAGCTCACACACCACGGGGCTGGGTTCATCGCGAGCCCCTCGCTCCCTCCATGGTCAAAGAGTTGCTTTCCCCAGCATCCTCCCTTGCTTGGTCTATCTCCCTGGGTACCACCCCTTGCCCGTGTGT
Organism: Buteo buteo; assembly: GCF_964188355.1. Taxonomy (NCBI): domain Eukaryota; kingdom Metazoa; phylum Chordata; class Aves; order Accipitriformes; family Accipitridae; genus Buteo; species Buteo buteo. The sequence goes on along the minus strand of NC_134194.1, from coordinate 20,527,857 downwards.
CCCTCTTCAGCAGGACCAGGGTGAGATGATGGTGCAGCCCCCAATCACCTTGCCACCGCTCCTGGCAGCAGCATCTGGCTCCCTGCATCCCTTCTGTACGTCTTCGCCGCCATCCCAGCACACCTGGCAGTCGCATGAGATTGGGTAGAGACGTGACGATTTTTCTGCCAGCAGACACAATACATTCCCAAACAATAGTCATTGCACAACTCATCCCTACATTTAACAGAATTTTACAGGCAGAATAAATCTCAGGGCCTCTATAAATCTTGTTGCTGAGATAAGGGATGTGCATCCAGAGCCTCGTGCCGATTAAATCCTGCCCAGCTCCAGGACACATGAGGAGCATCCTGTATTTTACATCTGCTTTGGAGCCCAATGGGAGGTTTAGGAGATTCAGAAATGAAATCACTGCACTTTGCAAAGGCTCCATGTTCCCCACCCTGCACTGGGGCACTCCCAGTTGGAGTGGAAAAATGAGATTTCCCAGACCAGCTGGCAATATCCACGGGGCTTCGCACAGTTGAGATGGGGGAAAACTCCCCGGCTTTCACAACTTCTGGGCCAGTGCTGCCACGTTTGCATTCTGCAGCAAGAGTTCAAGCAAAATCTGAGTGGATGGGTCTGCTTCATATGGTCCCACATCTCCACATGTCCTGAGGGATTCTCTTTGTGGTGACCAGTCTCACCATGGCAATTTTCCTGGATCCAGGGGTTTCTGGCAGATAATGGGGACCACCAGGATTTTTGGCATGTGAGCTGCTGTGTGAAGCCATTAGGTCATCTTTCTGGCTTGTCTCAGCAGGGAAACATCTAGGAGTGTCCTCTCCTAAATGGCACCAGTACATCACCGAGTCAACTGTACAGGGCGGGAGATCACTGGAAAAGAAAACACTCCTTCCCAAGGATTAACAATGGTACTAACCCCCCCATCCAAAAAAAAAAAAAAAAAAAAAAAAAAAAGCAAGGGAGCTGCAGTCCCTGGAAACGTAGAAAGAGGCGTGGAAGTGTTTTGAGCTCCTCACATGATGCTCTGCCACAGCATCCCTGAAACTGTGGGTCTGAGCCTGCAGTCCCAAGTGCATAGAAATATGGGCACGACAGGAAAGGTTTTGTGGGACAATCCTGGGAGCTGCTACCCCCTGCCTAAGAAAATGCTTTGCAGGCATGCCCCATCTAATGATTTGCAATGCCAACTATGCTGTGGTTTGTTCTGTGGCTGAGAAGACATTCTAATTTCCTAATTTTTCCAGCCCAATATCTCCCCTTTGGATAGAGCAAATGACTGGCAATTTGAGCCCTTCCACAAACCATCGTACTGGTGAAGACCTGAGCTGACCCATATGCTGGGTATGCTTGTAGGTAAACTTGAGACATACGCTTGGAGAATGGCAGTGGTGGATGCAGAGGGAGCGGAGAGGTGTCCGGAGGTGGGATCGTGCTCTGCTGCTCCACCTTCACTCCTCTGATGTTTCAGCTGCTGCAAGGCAAAGGATGTAGGACAAAAGACTGAGACAAAAAAGAAAAAGTGACTGAACCCAGGAGGCTTTGCGAAGGTGAAGAGAGGGTGGGAGACACCTCACTGATCCCAAAGGCATGACCAGCATTTCTTATTCAGATTGGACATGGGTAGGAATCAGATGCCTGTACAGAGCCTGAAATAACAGCCCAACTAGCACTGGAGCTGAGCCATGGTGCGGGAAGACTTCTCCCAGTCCAAGCCCTAGGGGAAGGGAGGGTGTTTCCACACATGTACACACACTATCACATGCATGTACTTGTTGGTGCAAAAAGCCACAGGAAGGGTAGAGGTGCCCGGCATATCATTTGGGAAAGAAGCTTGAGGCAGGTCCTCTCTGCTTAGGGACACGGGATTCAGAGCATTTTTTGAAATAGGATTACAACCAAGAAATATGACTTTCTAATCCATTCTTTCTCTAACAAAAATAAGACTCAGTGAGCTGCTCAGGTCAGGAGAAAGCACTAATCTCTACAGCATCCCCGTGCTGAGGTCTGGCAGACCTGGACTGCCTGGTAGCAGCTGGAAGTGCCCCAGCTGTCTGCGACAGTGGGAAGGCAAAAGCCCTGTGAATGGGACAAAGTTGCAGCAGTGAAAGGAGAAGACCCTGCGGGGGGGTGTGGGGGGTGTCCTGGTCCTCTCATGCAGCCACCTGGGAGCTGGGCAGTGGGCACAGACGTGGGCTGAGCTTCCCCTCCCACTTTGGAGCAAACTAGGTGCTGATGTGGGTTAACCCAGAGCACTGCAGTGCTCCTGGGGAGCCTGTTCCTCCCACGGTGTAGGATGGGGGTGATGCCCTGCAGCTCCTTATGCTGGTGGGGTGGTTGGGGTTGCTGAGAACACCCAAAAGCGAACCACAGGAGGAACATTGCTGCGTAGAGCTGTGGCAGGGCTGTGGGCAATACGACTTGGGGCATCCCTCTGCCTGGGCTATGGCTGGAGAGCAGTGGCTGAGCTGGGGATGGGGCAGGGTGGTGCTTCTCCTCCCCTCTGTGGGAGCTGTGATTCCTCCTGAGCTTGTCCTGAAGGGGCAAGGATAATTTTCTCTGCTTTTTACAGCAGAAACCTGACCCGGACAGACACTGAATCCAGGCAAGAGGCTCCAGGGTCTTATTTCAACCCTCCTTCTCCACCCTCTGCCGCCTCCACTATCTGATGCCATGCAAATGTTCCCAGGCTCCATGAATCCTTCGGCTTTCTCAGTCCCCTATCTGATTTCCATGGTGCATCAGAAAAGAAGCGGCCGGCTTTCCTGACTTCCCTGCTGTGCGTTCATTTCGACCTGTGAAGGGGAAGTGCAAAGTGTGTAGAGAACAGTGGTAGATTAAAAATCCCCACAGGTTCAAGGGCAGATGGGATGGAAGAGAAGTCCACAGAGGGTTATGAACACTGTAATGATGCCTGGCCCAGGAAGTCCCTGGGCTGCAGACTGTGGGAGGATGGGGGGTGATTAGAGGGCAACTTCGTATGTGCTTGCCTGGTCTTTTTTCCTCTTCCCTGGCATCTGCTCTGGGCTCTGTTGGAGAGAGGTACTGTGCCACCCAGCCTGTCCTGTGTCCTACTCAGCAGCACCACAGAATGGAGATCCCAAAAATGTTCTGTGCTGGAGGGAAGAAGCAGATGAAGTGTGAGGATATGCATCATCCCCAAACCATGTGTCATGAAACTACCGTTGCCCAGTGCTGCTGCAGTGAGAGGACCCAGCACCTACCAGGGCCATTCATCAGGAGCTGCTTAAACAGTCCTCTGCCGCCTGCCCCTTTCCCTGCCAGGCAGTAGTGCCAGCACAACTGTGGGGAACAGTCACTACAATGACCGGTTTTTTGAATGATTTTTTTTACCCCAGATCAATGCAGAGAGGTGATTAGTCCATCTAGAGATGGCCCAAGGGCACGTGTTCCTGCCCACGCTGCCTTCATGCACTCAGAGCATTGAAGGCTGACAGGACATCCTGGTGTTGCCACTTCCCTCAACCAAATTTTGTTTGAACTAAACCACATTTTTTTCTGCAGAAAAAAAAAGTTAAGATGCCAGGAAATGGAAATCGCCACAGCCCTGAGGCATGGTGGCTAATTGCCCTCTAGACCTATAGATCTATTCTGAATTTGCCAATGTACTACTTCTGGGTCTGGATCTCTTTCTGCTTTGGTTCCTAGACCAATAATCAGTGTTTTATTCCCCAGCAAGCTCTTACAGACTGAACAAGTTACCCTCTCACCTCCTTTTTTTTCAAGCTGATCATCCAAATTCAGCATTTACCCGCATGCACCTCAGCTACACTCACTTTGTCAGGTGAAGCTTGCTGAGCAGCAAGGGATTGGTTGGGGGAGTTTGGCAGCACTGCCTCTGTGATGGGAGAGGCACTATTACCGTTTCAGCAGTGGTGCACAGACTGGATGCAGGCAGGACACGTGGCCGAGGTGCCCAGGGCACGTGCAGGGTGGGCAGAGGCGGTTCCTCTGCAGGCATCCTGGCAGCAAGGCTGGCTGAACGAGTCCAGTGGTCCACATGGTGCACACCAAAGGTGAGGGTCTTGCAGCGATGCAGTTTGACCCAGACCTGTGTTTCGCCTTTACAAAGCGCAGGATTTGGCAGCGGTGTGAATGGGCTCCGTTCCCAGAGCATTTTGTAAGGGCAGATGGCTCGGAGGCAGGAGGCACAAGTGTCAGCACATGCTCAATGGAGGGACGGTTGCGGGGAGGCAAAGCTGGAAGAGGTTTCAGGGCAGAGATGAGCTCCCGTTGCATCTGCCACTGGAATCCCCTCCTGCCCTCCTACACACCCTGCAGTGCTGACCTTTTCTTGCTCTCAGACTTGTCAACATGACCCATTAACTGAACTAGGAATGATTTCCCGCAGATATATGAAAGGTTCTTGGGAATGTCAGGTTTTTTCTCTTGTTTATTTTTCATTTTTCGCCCAGCAATTAACTGAACTTCAGTGAGTCCTTCCATTTAGCAGGAGCTGCACGCTACTGCTTCACCTGCCAGTGCCAATTTGACCTGGATTATGTTTGAATACATGATCATATTTCTGTCAAATTTGCAACAGCAAACAACATGCTATTTATTCCAACTTCACCGTGGCTACACACTGGCTTTAAAGGGCAGGCAAGATGGGATATGGCAGGAAGTTTGCTGGGGAAAAGCAAATTCCACCAAATGCTTTGAACAGCTGAACCATCAGAGAGAGTTTGTACTGGATCAGGGCTCTGCGAACAGCAGTGCTCTTGGCCCACAGTCGGGTGCTGACATCAGATGTGCCATCTTACAAAGCCGTCTTACATCAACAGCAAAATCTGAACTGTGCAACTTCCTAGATGCTGTTATACTGCAACATATGTACCACCAAAAGGTCTTCTCCATGCACCAGGTGCAATGAAATTACAGTTTGTTGGCTTTATTGTAGAGCCTAGGCATGAACAAAATTATCAAACAGATGTCAGAATTGGGAAAAGGCCCTTAGACTGAAAGCATCCAACCCTCCTTTCCCACAGAGGGTTCTCCAAACTCTCAGCTGCAAGGAGGATGTCCACCTTCCCAATAGCTCTGCTTTGGCAGAGCTCCAGGCCAGCAAATGTTTCTTGGAGAATCATCCCTCATTACCTGAGAGATCCTAAATAACTTTCTGAAAGCTCTGGCTTTCTGCAGACATCCCAGGAATTGCGTAAAGCTTTTGAAATTCCCCATGTGTATCTCACCTCTCCACACACCTTCACACATTGCGCCACTCTGCTTGGTCTGACTCCCCCAAAACAGGTGCTGGGCCATCCCTGGAGGGATAAGAAGGGCCAAAAGTCCTCCATCTCCACCCTCCCAACAGCTGCACACTTTGTACTGCTCTAGTCCCCAATATCTTCCCTTTCTGATAGACTCGCCAGTGTATGTCTCTCACCTGTTCCTGCTTTGGCAAACAGGCAGTCCACGCTGATGGAGGGTGGTTGGAACTGAATGAAGATACCCTGGAGAAGGGAGGAACCCTATCACTCCACAGGCAATTCCTGAAAGGGGGTAATTTAGGAGAGGGGGCCATTACTGCCCACATGTACTTTGGAAAACCTGACAGCCTGGGCAGTGTTGTGGCTAGGAACACAGTCAAGCACTTTTAGCAGAGACCCAACTGGAGAAGCCAATCCCCTTGGACAGAGAAGGACCAAGCCCACCCTCCAGCTGCAGGGATGGCAGCAGGACCATTAGGGTTCCCAGGGTTTTCCAAAGGGCAGTGCCAGGCCAAGGGCAGCGAGCCAGCGGGCGAGGGACCCGATGTGCAGGCTAGCTGGTAAGAGCAGGGAGAGATGCCTAGCCAGGCTGGAGACAGGGACAAGAGATCCAGAGGACACCATAGAGGGTTGCTGGAAACCACTGAAAGCTGCTAGACTGACAACAAGCCTAGAAGAAAGCATGAAGCCCCCTGGACAGTGGGCAGGGCGAGGCGTCTTTACGATTTCTTTTATTTTTATTCTCACCCCAGTAAAACAGAAGTCTCACCATTTTTTATAGTTCTCTTGTGTTCTGCTAAAAGCTGGCTTTTAAACGCTTCAGGCACTCCCCCCTCAAAACTCTGGCCAGCTTGGGGCCCTGCCTGCTCTACCCACTGTGTGCAAACACGGGGTGTCAGGGCAGATACCTCAGCCTGGGGCATACTGTGGCATGGGTCAGGCCCCAGGGATTTTCTTTCCAGACAGGTCTGTCACCTGGCAATGATACATCATTCCTCCTTACTTTCTAATTCCTCCTCTGATGGATGCAGCCAGCCCTTCTCCAAACCTGACATTTATAGCGCCAGTTTTCTCTGGGTATAAATATAACCTGAATGCGTTGGAGTAGCAGGAAAATCGTTTAAATGTTCCCTTTGACAGCAAGTTTGAAGATTGCTGACACTAAAACCACTTACTTATATTGTTCTGTATCATCCTGCACTCAGCCTTCAATCATCCTCATTACAGGTGTGTCAGGCACTTTGCACAGGGATGCATGCATGAGCTCACCCTCTCCCGCCTGCTGCCCAGCCCATGACACCTCCTACAAGCCCAGAGACCCTCATATTCCCACTTAAATAAAGAACAGACCTAACAGCCACTCAAATGGATGAGCATGCATGCATATGCCTAAGTCATAGGGTGAGCAGGCACACACATGCATAAGTCTAAGGTGAGCATGAGATGTATGGATAAGCAGCGTGCACAGATATGCTCTCCAGCGTGCATGCTTGGGCCCCTTTACCCTCTCTTAGTGCAAACTGGGGAGGTCAGCAGCTCTGGCTGGTTTTGGTACCCAAAGTCCTCAGCTATGTTGAGCCTCCGTTAATTGGGTAATGGCACTAACAGCACATGTATGTGATAGAAAGGTTCAAATTTGGATTCAGTGTTCCTAACATGCAGATAGAGGATTTCCAAATCCTGATGTGGTTCAGCATCCCTTGCCCTGTCTCTGACATCTGACTGGATACCTACCTTGTGGTCTTGTAGGAACACAGGAAACATGGAAGGCCCACCATGCAAGCATGAGAGTACCTGGGAATGGCCAAAAATCAGACATGGCCCCATTTCTCCCCGGCACTGTCAGCTGCAGGTGATCGCTGGTACATGCTGAGCGGCATTGCTTGCAGCAGGGAGGGTGCCACTCTGCTGGGGAGCTGGTCACCCCGCCTGCTCCTGACCGAGGAGAAGGCCATGTTCATGTGGACATGTGCCGATCCATCACTGGATGCAAGCACGCCGCTGTCACCAAGCAGCCAGTGACAGTTCCCTGCAAGATTCCTTACCCTTGCCGTGACAGAAATGAAAGCAGAACAGCTTGCTCCACAGGGATATTAAAACAGCCCTCAGGCAACTGGTCTCTAGGATGAGGTTCCTCCACTACCGCCTCTCCCAGAGCCTGTCACTGCATGGGGTGGGGGGGGGACTGCAGACACTGAAGAAGGAGCAGATAACTAACAGGCACCTTGGCAGGTAGTACACATTACGCTGACGCACTAGCTCCTGCAGACGTGAGCTGGTGATGAGACAAGTACAATGCTTTAAAAGCTGGGTAGAGAGATGAGCCCTCAGGTACTGTGTATTCTTGTGACTGAGACAAAAGCCAGCCAGGGTATGATATGTAACAGGAATCCAAAGATCTTAAAAAAGATGAGGATAAATGCATTTCCCTGCCCATCCACAATGGCTTTCTTGGCCAGATGAATGGGACCATGGCTCTCCCAGGGCTCATGAAGGAGCAATGCTGAAGGATCTCAACCAGAGCTGTCCAGAGGTGTGAAATACAAGAGCAAAAACACTGCAGGAGAAGCAGTTCTAAAAGATACAGACATTAAAGAGAAAGATTGTGATGAAAAGGAGTGCCAAACGCGTGGTGACACAGCAAAGGAGATGAGCATTTTGTGGAAAGTTTGCAGCAAACTGCTCTGCAATTAAGTCTCCTTAGGACCAGATAGATCAGGCTGGGCTCTGCTTTCAGGTGTTTTTATGCTAGCAGTGCCCTGAAGAAATGTATTTTCCTCTTCCGAGTCCCAGGACGGTGGAAATGGTTGTAGTTCTGCCCTGACACAAGGCTGGAGTGAGCTCCCGACTGCGTGTGCAGCTGGTGCACGGGCTCCACCGGCAGAGACCTGCGTGCAGGGCTGCTGGGGCGATGTCCTTGGACTGCTGGAGCTGCAGTACCATCAGCGCCGGTTCCCAAGGAGGAGATCACTCAACACGTGCCCTTGTCTCTGGTGATGCCAGGTGATGTTCTCTCCTGTAAACATAAGGAGAGATGACATATGCTTTGCTTTCTGCTTGGCTGGCTCTAAAGCTCTCTGTGGTTAATCCTCTGCTGAGGTGACATACTGTGCATTATGGGCCAGAATCAGAGGTGACATGAATGGTGGTGTAAGTGACATGTTGGTGAGTCGGGGTAAGTGAGTGGAAGGTGGTGTAAAACTCAGTGTTGCTGAGATGCCAGCAGGCAGGGAGAGGCAGGGAGCAGGACACCCGACCACCTGGAGAATGGGAGAAGAAAAGGCAGCACATACAGAGCCTCTTGCTCAGCAAATACCTGCCAAGACCCAGCACCGGTTCCCTGCTGGGGTGTGAAATAAGCAGGATGCCAATGGGCACTGCAGATCACATCCTTAGGGAGGAAGGTCAGGGGAATCTTGACCCCAACATTTAAAAGAAGCTGAGATGGCAAGCTCAGATCCCATGGAGAATTCTCATGCTGCAGCCTCTGCAAGGGAGGAGCGAGGAAGGCTGGTCAGGTGAGTCCCTGGTGCTGGCATCCCTCTCCCCTGCCCCTCCATACACGAGGCTCTACCACAACGCTGCCACAGAAAGTGTCCATTCAGCGAGGTCGTGGCAGCCTGTGTCAGCTGGACCCACCAAGGGCTCTTGGTTATTGACCCTGGCTTCAGCGGTTTCTCCTTATGCAGTCTTTCAGACAAATCTGTCATATTGGTTTAGAACCAGCCAGACTTTGTGCTGTGGTTTTCTCGAACAAAAAAAACCCCTCATAGGCTACACAACCTTAAGGAGGAGACTTCACACAGCCCCTCGTTAGCATTCCTGGGCTACTCTGCATGAAAGCAGTATTCTCCCTAATAACATTTGTGTACTAATGTCTAGCCATGCTGCTGCTGGGCATTACCTTCTACAGTATTTTCCTTTCTTTATAGCAGCTCATGCTAAATACTGCTGTAACCCATATTCTGGTCTCCCCATGCATAATTCCCCATCTACAACCAGAAAAATTCCCATCTTCTTTTAACACAGATGCTTTCTCCACTCAAGCTTCGTGCACGTTGTCACGGTACCCCCGCTAAGCCCTCCTCCACAGAGCAGTGGCACCACGCAGGGAAAATCCAGATATTGCTTATTCTTCTCCGTGGGAGGCAGAGCTGTGCCCCCTCCACGCAGCATGCTCTGCACCATTCTGGACAGTATTTAGCTCTGCTTTCCTCAAACAGATTTGCAGAGCAGGTCCTGGCAAAAGCACTTCTTTCTGCCAAGCTCGAGGAGGGATCTACGACCTCCGGAGAGGCAGCACTGTCTTCTTGCTGTTCTGTGGGGCTGCTGCTGCCTGTGCACTCAGGCTGGACCAGCAGTGCTCAGAAGGGGGGAGAGCACAACTGCATCTTTGTGGTAACTAGGGTAGGATGCAAGGATGCAAGAAGGAGAATCTGGGAACAGCTTGGGTGACCCGGATGTTTTCAGGTATCTGTCTAGGCTTTCAGGGTAATTTTTTTTCCCATGTAACTCATAAAATGAGATCTCACTCCTGACAGAAAGAGGAGCCTCAGGACGGAGAGCTTCTCACAAAGTCCAGCAGTGGGCCACCAGGACAGGAGCAGGGTGGGGACAGCAGAGAGCCCAGCTGTATGCGGGCTTGCTAGCAGGGATGAAGCACTTGGCATCATGGGGCTTTGCAGCTGCTGGAGAAGGAGGGCTTATCATTCCCAGGGCATTTGGGAAGCTGCACAGCACTGCCCTTGCATTTCCCAGGGACATCTGCTCCACTTAATCCTGGGATAATGGAGGAAAGTCCCAGGCTGAGTGGAAGCATCCAGGACCCTCTATGGAGCAGGGGCCCCCAGCCCTCCATGCAGGGCAGTCCTGCTGGTTTGATCGGTCATCTGGCGGTCCTGCTGGCTACAGGTGTCTCCCCCCTCTCCCCCCCTCTCTCTCTGTCCCACCTTTTCCCACTCAAACCACAACGTGCGAGTCCCTCACCTGCACCGGCAGAGCTGCTCCAAGGGACACGCTGAGTGCCAGGTGAAGGATCTGAGCTGGCATAAAATGCACACTGCCAAAAAAGCATTGGCTTGTTCGAGCCAGTGGAGTTCCTCGACCCCATTCTGAGGTGCAGGAGTGAGGACCAGATCCCCCAAGCTGATGTTACCGTCAGGCACTTTGTAGCACAAGCCCCCATCCTCCAGTGCCTTCTGGGTACCAGCTGCACCCAAAGCTCGGCTGCCATATGGCGGTGACTCTGCTGAGTCACAGCATGCAGGAGCCTCCAGCGCCAAGACGTGGCTGTGTCCTCACTGCTGGGACATCCCAGCTTTCCCAGGACCGAGCTGTACCCCAGCTGCTCTATGGTTTCCTGGGGTGCAGGACACCAGAAGCCACCAGCTCAGGGACAGGAGGGCATCCAGCTTCTCTTTCTCTCCCCTGGGACCATCCCGTCACTTTTGTTCCCTGCCTGCGCTCTGGCTCCTTCATGATGTAGTGGGAGATAAAAGCCACATGAGGCTCTGACTGGGGCTTTGAGGCATGGATAAGGGGGTTAGTTTTATTGCTAGATTAATAATTTAACAGGACAAAATGAAATTCATGGCACTGAGAATTTGAGAGATTCACAGAGAACTGAGGTTGCCCACTTTTCGCCCGACAAGCGGCAGCTCCCATTGCATAGCTGTCAGACGTGTTTGTGCTCCCCACCTCATTCCTCCCAGCCCCCTCATTTCCAATTTGCCTCCCTCCTCTCGGAGGCAAACCCTCCGCACCACGGTGAGCATTTCCCACAGCCAGCCAAGCAACATGCGTTTCCCAGCCTCCAGGTCTGGGAGGAGCTAGATGCTGCTGCTCCCAAGGTGTGATATCCTAGCCAGGCAGATTTGGCACTGAGAAGGGGACAATTCACAGCCAAGATGACTTACCTGGATTGAATTAATCAAATCCAGCAGCAGTAACTTTCTCAGCTCGCTGACAGCGTGTGTATGTATGGCTGCACGCAGCTGTGGCTGAACGCGTGTATACGAACACAGGCAACACGCAGGAGACTGGCACAACTCTCTGATAATAAATTGTGCAAAGAACAGCAAGAAAGGGAGAAAATCCTGACTTTGATGTGCAGGCATACACGCTATCTTCCATCTCCAGCGCAGCATGCTTCTCAGAGTGGCCCTTGCCATCCTGCTCCGTGTTCCGCGCAGATGAGAATGGATATTGCGAACACGAAGAAAATTGATTGCACTGGAAATGCATGCGAGGTGCATATTGGGTGGAAAATTGGGGCGACTTGCTCTCATCAGGAACTCTTTGATTCATTGCCATGACTCCTGAGTGAAAGTCCGGGTGCCACTGCCATTTGAAAATTTGGCTTAAGCAGAGGCAGAGAAAATAGCAAGGGGTCCCAACTCCTTAGTGGGATAGAGCAAGGAAACTCATTTAGAAATGAGAAATGGGAATACTAGTTGCTAGTCAATGGTTAACTCATTAGTTAGCAGTGTCAGGGCATGGACCCCACTGCCACAGGAACTACCTGAGGCAGATCTGACGCAGGAAGCCAGGCCAGAGGCTCCCAAGGTTGCAAAATTCAGCTCCCAGCACACAGTGTCAGCTCAGTTCTTTCCTGGATGAATGATGGTTTATCATAAGAGAAATTTGGTTTCTTAATCCCACTCCTCTTAGGAGGAGGCAGTTTGGGAGCTCACTGCTCCAGTGCTAGAAAGATGCTACCAATTTCCAGCTGGGATTTCACGGTCCCTTCACCCCCATTCAGTGCCATATCAATATTCTCCTTAAATGGCATTGGGGTTTATTTTCCTTATGTTATAAACAGCAGTTGAATTCCTGCTTAGCCGCTCTGAAATATTGCTGTGAAAATCAAGGATATGAGCCGACTTATCAGGAGAGAAAAATATCAGAAGGACTAATGCCTGGCTCAGGCACTCCACAGCCACTGAATAATAGAATTTCTCCTGCAAGGCAAGAGCCTGGGGCAGCAGCAGTCCTTGGGAGACTGTGGACATTACCAGGAAAGCACAACTTCCAGCCAAGTAAAGGAAAGGTCATGCAAGCATCTTCCAAGAGCAATCTGCAGGTTTTACCAGCCCTGGGCAAGCTGTCCAGTGTTAGGAAGAGGCTCTGCAGAGATGCTGGGTCCTCCGTGCTGCTGCATTCTGCATTGCACCCAAGCTGTATCCATGGGGTTTTGCTTTCAGCAACTTGTACACTCAGTTCCTTTGGTCTGAGGACAATTTGTATTGCTTCATACAATACAAAGATGAGAAAGTTTGAGCAATGAGTACAGTAAAACCCCTTTTCAGGGCAGACACCTACCAGGATGCTCCTGACGCGTCGTTCCTCTCAGCAGCAGCTCTTGTGCTTGCTTTAGCTGGAGGAGGTCGCGGCAGAAAATTTTATAGTAGGCTTGTGTGCTTGCATGTGCAGGCACATAATGCAACAGAGATTTAAGAATACAGTATCACACAGAGCAGGAGCAGTATACATTATTCATCATCAAGGTAACACTAACAAGATGAGAACATTTAGTTGTTAAATGTTGGAAAACAGAAAAAAAAGGCCATTCCCTTGTAAAGAACTTGGTAACCATGTCCTACAAAACCCTTTTAGACTCAGCTCAAGTTACCACACACTTGCATGTTGCTATTAAGATGAAGCCAAAGCAGGATTTTAGAGAGGCTCTTTGGTGGGGGTGGCCCCCCACTATCCCTATGGGAAGAACCAGCTCATGCTCCCCATGAGGTGTGCAGGAGGAGGGGAGAAGCCTCCAGTCTGTGGTTAAGGGAAAACTAAGTGGGATTCACACATCCTCAGAACACATCCCTGCCCAAGGGGAATCCCTCCCAACCCAAGGGAGGTCAGGGCAGTGACGCTTCACAGGGGCTGCTCTTGCTCTAACAGCAGCAGCCCTGGACATTCCTCCTTCAGTCACTCAAAGGCAGGTGAATCACAGCCCGTGTGCCTAACACGCTAACCATTACCTCTGTGCCTCTGTTCTCCCATTGCATGACTACAGACAACGACTGAAGCATCTTGTGAGTATTTCCTAATTCAGCAAAATTTCAGTCTGTCACCGATTTGTTTGCTGGAATCAAACCAGAAGACGCTTTTGAGCCAGCTGCCAGGTCCCTGCTTTGCTTCTTCTGAACCCAGGGTTTCCAGTTGGAGGGACCCCCTGTCCAGGGACCTCTGTGTCCATGGGGCCAGAGCAGCATGACAGGCACAACACTGCAGGGACATCTATCCCAGGACTGTAAAAGTCTATGGCAACACAACAGTCAACAAGACATATGTCCTCAGGAAGACCTCAAATATTTAATTCCCCACTGTAGTGGAGTTCCCAGCTTTAATAATTATACTTATCCAGTTCAGCAAAGGCCCTTGAAATCTTCTGATGGAAAGTGCATAATTTAAGTGCAAGGTACTTGTATTGTTGTTAGTGGTTAGTGGTTAGATCTGTGCCAGGTCTGCTCTCCTTTAACATCTTCATTTGATCTGAAAGAGGGAGGGTAAAGAGCATGTTAATTAAATTTGCAGAGGATATGAAATGGGAAGGTGCTGCAAATCCTGGTGAGGACAAAGAGCTAAAAGATAATGCACTGGGAAAGAGGGGTCAGGCATAGGAAGGAAATAGCCAAATGAAATTCATTCTGAACAAATGCAAAGTAATCCAGCTGGGGAAATATAATTTAACACCATGGAGACTGGGAGAGAGACATTTGGAAAGCAGTAATACCGAGCAGCCTGAGGGACAGCAAATTACATTGGGATTTGCGATACATTATGGTGGGCTGCAGAACATGAGGCTGTACAAAGACAGCTTTCAGGCTTTTCTGACTAGGCAGAAAGGTAGGTTTTCTGTTTTCCTGCTTGGGGTGCCACTGCATGTTACACTACCTTTGTATGCTGAGCAGCTGGGGGCCAAAAGGTCCCATCACTTCAGTAAAACCAGGGATGTTTGAGTTTGAGGCAGTCCAGCGCCTGTTTGGAGCCACAGCAGAGCATGGTATCCGCGAGAGCACCCAGAGTCCCCAGTGTCCCCTTCCCCACTGCACACCCATGTCCGTGGCCCCACACTCGGATCAGGCTATGGAGCTGGGGGAACACCAGAGATAAGCATCAGCTCTGTGCTGGGGACATCTCTTGGTACCCTATACAAGTAGATGGGCTAAGCACTGGGCTTGTATCCAAACCTCCTGAGCACAGAGCAGAAGGCAGCTCCTCAGCCATGTAACAGTGCCCTAGAACCCTGCAGCTACAGCATCAACACCTCCAGCATCACCTGCCAGGGAAGTCTGCCGCAAACACCTCCACGTTACCTGCCACCTCCCTCTCCATCACCTCCTACCCTGTCGCTGTGGCACCTATGTCCCTGGCATTGCCTGCCGCATCATCGCAGCACCATGGCCGCATCATAGTCTTGTCAGTTCTGGGCATATCCTAACCTGGGGACCAGCTGCTCCCGGGACATCACCTGCCATGGGATTATGGCACTGGACTGTCCCCATGGCAGCGTGGCCACCCCGAGGGCTGGTCCTCTGTCCCTCTGGGACATCATCTGCATGGGCCATGCTCCGCATCCTTCTCGAGGGTGTGAACATCACACACCAAAAGCGGACACTCCTCCTGCTTCCCAGCATCTCATCAGCCCTGCAGGACTCCGCTTGCTCCCATCATGCCCAGGCAGCCATGCAGAGCAGACAGCTCCATTTAAGACGCACAGCAAGTTTCCAAGAAATCATGCTGTCTTCAAAGTGAGGTTGGCATGAATATTTCAGTGCAGCTGCTTGGCCCTGGGTACCACACCAAGTCTCCGGGAACAGTCGTTACAAGGGCATCCGTGCACAGGATCGCCAGTCCTATGGCCGACGGTCCTATGGGCCAATGGCCCTACGGTCCCCCCCTCAGGGGGACGGTACGCTGCGCTCCATGTGCCACCCGACGCAGGCTTTCCCTTTCCCCTTCCCAGCCCCATACCCCATCCCTGCCCGCGACGGGGTAACACCAGAGTCCTTGCTCCTGCCCTCCCCTCCGCACAGCCGGACCCAGGAGCTCCTGCTCCCAGCCTGCTCCCAGCCCCAGGGAGATGCCCGGCTCCTGCCTTCGCTCCCCTGCACACGAGAGGGCCCGGGGCCGCGCACGGCCCGTCACTCTTGTTCTGTAGACGAGTCCCCTTGCCAAAGTCGCAGCTTGGCAGCTCGGCTGCAGCCCATCTCCATCCCCATCCCCCTGCCCGCAGCTCCCAGCTCCCATTCATCACCCTTCGCTTCATGCGCTCGGCTCCCGTCCCCCCTTCCCCAGCTCGTCACGGCTCGGCTCCCCGTGGCCTTGGGGGGCCGCGCAGCCTGCCAGCTCCTGCCCGCGCTAGAGAAGGCGGCTCGGGAGCGGATCCACACGTCTGCGGGGACGTGGGGAGCGGACGGAGGGGGCCAGGCAGCAGGACTGGGGGGGGGAACCAATGCACCGTTCATTAGCCTCACTCTGCCTGTCCTAATTGCCTGTTCAGGCTGAAACAATTGTGTTAGAGGCTGCTCTGCCTAATTATTATTGTTCTTCTAAAAATAATGGGGGAGGGAAAGGAGGGGGGAAGAGGGAAGCGGAGGGAGGGCGGAAGCGGGAGGGCAGGGGAAAGGGGAAGGCAGGAGGAGCAGAGGACGGGGGATACAGCAGCTTGCAGACTAAGTGACTTGTTTAATGACTGTGAGCTCTGAGGTTGGTAGGGAATAAACAGGTCTGAAATTGGTTATCCCCCACCCCTCCTCCCGCCTCCCCCCCTCTCCCGCTCGCTCGCACTGTGTTTATTTCCGAGTGATCAGAGGGAGAATAAAAGCCCATCTAGTGTAATAGAGGGAGAGGATTTAATCTGTGTGCCTGGGACTTCAGTAAACTGCAAACATCGATCCAAGCCGGTGGGGAAAGAAAAGAAATTTACAGACCAATAAAAGTATATTAAAAAACTTCCCCTGCCCTTTCACCTGGGCAGGGGCAATGCTGCGGGGCTGCTGGGGGTTGCAGCTGGGGAAAGAAGCCCACACATGTGGCATGTACTGACCCAGGGGGCTGCTGGTGTCCGGGGGGGGGCTAGATCTAGGGCCGGGGGGCAGCAAATGGCCCCGGGAGTTCCCCGCACTTGCCTGGGGGTGCTGCGGGGCCAGGGGGCTGAGAAGCGGAGGGTCTGGCCGCCAGTCTGACACTTAAGGAATTAGCTCTGCATCATTTGGAGTTTTCTGCTCTACTAATTTTCAGCCGGCTCCTCATTTGCGTCTTTTTCTCCCCACGTTTTAAAGGGGCAGCATCCCGGATTCCCAGGACCTCCTGGGACCCGAACAGCAGAGCTTGGCCCTGCTGCTTGCCACCTCACATCCTCTGTTGGCAAAAAATGGCAGATTTTGCCCTCTTCTTCAGCAACCTATTCCCTTCCATGGGCTCTGCATCATGCTTCCTTCCCTTGCTGGCATTTGCACAGCACCAGGACCCTCCTGCTGGGCAGCACCTCACCTGCTGCAGCATCCCTGCACCCAAAATCTCCCCGGGGACCTCAGTCTCCAGGCTCTGCAAACAAATCCACCTAGCTCTGACTTTGCCCTTTGGTGTTTGCTTTTGACTAACATTTGAGGTCTTGTCTGTGTTGGCCTGTCGGTTGATGAAAATGAAATTTCAGTCATCTGTTGACTGACGATGCACTTTAGACTTTCATGGGGGGAGAAGGAGGGAATATTTGATCAGAGGTTTGCATTCACCCTGCACAGCACACTGTACTGGGGAGAGGGTGAATTAAAATACTGTCCTGGCCTGGGAGACAGGGAAAGCAGGGTTCATTTACACCTATTACTCAACCTGATGTGAACAGCCTTTATCATTGCGTGGAGCAGTCTGTCTACCTGTGGGGTGGTTCAGAGATAAGAGCATCCCAAATCCTTGCTGCCCATCCCCACAGGATGTTTCTGCTCCCAGGAGATGGCTGGTGGGGAGGCATCCAGTCCCCTCTGGTACCAGCTACAGCTGCACATCAGTCCTGGCTTCAACCCCCTGTGCTGGCTCCAGCCCTTATTCTGATTTAATGCTCGGTGAAGTGAAGGGCCCATTCCCAGCTCTGCTGAAGACAATGTCTCAGCCCATTGTGGGGACAGTGGCACGCTCAGGACAGTGCAGATGACAGAGCCCAGGGAGCGGCAGGAGCCTGCCTGGCAGCGGGAAGAGGCTCTAGACAAGGCAGATGGATTCAGAGGCTGTCTGACCTTTACAGTTTTGCCTTTCCACCATGAGAGCATGCCGAGGACACAATGTTCGACCAAGCCCTATCATTTTCCTTCCTTTACCCAACAGAGCCCAACACTGATCATCCCATTAACAGTTACTGGCTAAGCTAACAAAGGAAATCAATAAAATTAAAAAAAAAAAAAAAAGAAACCAAGCAAAACCCAGTCCTAGACACAGTTGTTATCCCGCATGAGGAGAAATACCAGAAATTCCCCACAGTCAGCTCTGGGCTTTGTAGTGCACTATTGATTCTGCATTGATAGCCACCAGCAACTGCTGTGATGGGCAGGCAGATAAATAATCCCAGCTCAGCCCATCTTCCTGGATATCCCAGGCTCCTCAAAATTGCAGTCTGGGGACCCTGACCATTGCCAAAAAATCCCATCACTAGCACTGAGCCCTTCTGCTAGGGCACTCCTCTGGCTACAAGTGCACGGTTGCACAGGGGCTATCCGAACATCCCACCCCTCAGCTGTGCTGGCAGGGCCCCTTCACCCCAGCCCTCATGTCCCCTTTAGAGCCAGACCTTAATGCTGTGCATACCCAAACCTTAACACTGAGGTGTCCCTTTTTGGCTGAGCCCTGACGGCAGCTGCCTGCTGACCCCCTCCCTCTTGCAGGAGTGCCTGTGAGCTTGCATGGGTGCTGTGTGCTCCCGTTCAGATTTGACCCTGCCAGCCCATGTCCTGGGCACCACCCTCACCATTATGTCATGCCCACTCACACATCGCTTCACCCCCAAAGGTACCTTCCCCTCACAGCACTCCCAACCCCTCCTGCCCCACCACTGGTGCCCCTATGTCTCCAACCCACTCAGTCCTTGCCAGCTCCCCGAAGACTCTCCTGCTCCGGCCCAGGAAAGCCTCCCCTGCATGCAAAGAGGGGACGTGAACCGTTCCTCCTCCCACACGGGCAACATGAGCACTTCCCCTCACACCCACACTTATCTCCACATCGAAGAAATGCCTCTCTCCCGCACAAGCGCTTCTCTGTCCCACGCACACGCAATACTACCTTCCCATCAGCATCCCCTCTGGTCCTGCTCCCCCTTCGATGCCCATGAGGTTGCTTTGCAAAACCCCATGGCCCAGGCAACACAACAGGAACCACTATGAATATTCCCAGCAAACTTTCCTTGGTGTGAAAGCTGCAGTTCCTGTGGTAGTCTCCACGCACAGACTTGTTCTCTTGTGCAGGCTGGACTGTCTGCAGGCTCTAGTGCCGTCCCTGCTGTGCCACCTCTCCACAGGGGAATGTCACCAGGGCAAACATCTGCCCCATAGGAGAGGGAAAGAAAATTCCCCCAAGGGGAGATATAGTGCTCCCTTTCAGTGGAGCAAATGCTCTTTTATTAACCACTTAAGGCATGTTTCCAAGCCATTGTCCTCTCTGACTGAATGTACTGGTCATAGCCATGGGGCAGCAGCAGCTGGCTCCAGGTTTACCCACTGTCTCTGTGTGTGCGGCTGAGACTGGGGCCACAGCCCTCTCTGGATGGAAGAGCTGCCGGTCCTCCTCCCCTTCCTGACATCTGCTGCGGCAGTGCCCTGTGGAGCTGGACCAGAAGTCACCCTCCCTCTGCTGTGTTTGGAGACCCAGGGATGACCGGAGAGATGTCCTCCTGTGCCTCCTTGTCTGGCTATGGCAGTGTCTGGGTGAAGGGGGGCCAAATTCTCCCGTCAGCAGTGGCTGTGAAGGCAATGCTGTCGGGCATGTCATTGCTGATGGTACCTGGGGACATACCATGCCTTGCTCTGTCCTCATGTTCCTCCTGAGACACAGCTTCTGGGATCAAGCTCTGTATCTCTGCCTGGGCACAGCTCCCTCCCGGGAGCCGGACATGGGTCGGGGGTGAACACCTTGGGCTCTGCTCTGACTCTCCCATCAAGAGAACTGAGGGGTTCACCCCAGACCAGTGCCCAGCTGGACCTATGACATCTCCAGGGTGGCTGGTGGGGCCAGGCCTGTGGTGAAAGGGGAGAAGCACTGCGGGTGGGTGCATGCCGAGGGTGCAGCAGCTGTGGGAGCATCAGGGAGCACGGAAACAAGGGGGGCATCATCCCCAGCTGGAAGAATAGACGTTTTCTTCTAAGGAAACTAAATAATAAGAGCTCTGGCCTTCAACAGAGATGACTAAAGAGGGATGTGATTAGAGTTTTGTAAAGCTATGACTAGCACAGAGAAAGTGATTACTGAGTGATTATTCACGACTTCTCATTATGTACGAACAAAATGAAATTATCCCACAACTCATTTAAGAAAAACAAAAGGAAGTACCTTCTCCTATGGTGCATTATCACATCGAGGAACTCATTGCCATCGGATGCATTCAGAAACCCACAGAAAGCAGCTCTGCCCACAGCTATCAAACATGCTTCTCCGGAATAGCCTTCAGCATGGGAAACCTGGGACAGCTGGGCTGAGATGGCCAGAGGAGGGAGCACCCCAGTTTCTCCCATTCTCACTTAATCACCTACTCCTGGCTGCCACCTGGCCAGAGAAACCTCTGCTCTGAGTCCTTAGGGCTGTCCTCGTGCTCACTGATGTGATTATCTCTGCACGTGCAGGTCGCGAAGCATGCAACAGAAACCAAACGGAGTGGGACATGGCTAGGAGCAACTCTCAAGATCACAGAAGTGACAGTAATCAAGATGTTATGTGACAAACGCCTGACTGCAGCTCAGCAGCTTGTGTGCAGAGGGTCAGCACGGGTGGAAGCAGCTGCTTGGCAGAGGGCAGTGGGCTGACACTCACAGCTACCTCGGGGAGCCGGGGCTGGAGGAACTTCAGCAGGTGAAAGGAAAAGGACTTCTGAGAGGGAGTTGGATGGGTGGACAGAAAGTGTTCCTCTTTCAGGTGCTTGCTCTGGTGACACTCAAATTAATGAAGACCTGGGGCTAGGTAGCTGGAGCAGGCTGGACAACCAGGCACCAAGGAACAGCAGATTTAAATGAGGAGCTGTAAGGGGTGCCCAGCCACACTGTCTTGGTGGTCAAAGGTAAGTGACATAGGAGATGAGCATATATTTAAAAGGAGGGGGTTGAGAAGACAGCCAGGAAGGAACAAGGAGGAATCCGAGGAGGCAGGAGCAGGTGGAGGCAGAGGTGCCACCATTAGCATCAGCTAAAGAGCTTGCAAAATAGGAGCTGCAGACAAAGTTGGTCTCTTAACCCTATGTCCCAACTGTACGTGCTAAGGAATATATGTAGTCTAATTTCCAGGAATATGAGCATCAGCTCAGCTTTGCAGTAAGCTGTGGAAACTGTTCTGCAGACTGAGGATGCAACCGCAAGTACGTCTTTGCAGTGTGAAAAATGAGATCTGCATTTTGCAGGAAAAAAGCAGAATCTTCGTGTCCTTCTCCCACCCACGACACTTGTGTTGTGGCAGCATAATCAAGAGATGGACTGACCCAAAAGCATATGAAAGTGGGTCAGAAGACTGCTTTTAGTTTGAAGCCAGCCTGGAGCATGTTGCGGTGCTTTGTGTCCTCCAGGGCAGAAGTGGCAAAGGGATACCTGCAATAAGTATCGATGGCTTTGACAGCAACCTCCCCCACTTCTTTTTTGAGGGTTTAGTTATGGGCTACAGACAACTGTAATGCTCTGGCTCCAGAAACAGCAGAGGTATTTCTTTGAATTTCTTTAGTTTAATTTAAAGGTTTAGCACATTTAAAATTATTTGCCTTTCCAAGTTTAAAAAAAACCCCAAACAATATTTTTGCCATTATGAGCTGCACGGGAAATCTAGTGCTGACCAGTTTCATAAGTTCCTTTAGCCCAAGCGGTGTTTCCAAGGATTCAATCCAGCTTATTTCACTTAGAATTTGAAGAGACATTTGGCCTTTAACTGCGTGTTTGAAACCTTTGAATTGATTGATTGATTGATTGATTGATTGATTTGGGTAAATCTTTCAACAAGCTGGATGCCCTAATTGATTCTCACCTTGCTGGGGTGCAAATTGTCCATTGAAGGAGGCAAGTCCATGACCTTCCAAAGGCCATTTGGGACAGCTCAGCCCATTGGGGGCTCATGAACTGCACAAGACTCTTGACATTTCATCGGAGGGATCCCACATGAGGGTGGTAGGTTCAACGAGCCACAGCAAATGTTGAAAAGTAAGCATCAACCATCTCTAAGAAATGAGTTCATAAAAGAAGCAGCACAGAATTTGTCCTCCAAGAGCTGACATCACAGACATTTAGTTCACTTCAGAAAGTGATGCTTTAGCAAAGTGACATTACAGATATTTAGATGCTTTCACGAAGTGATAGGCTTCCCATCTCATTTAACTGCCCCGCTTCATGTCCTTAGCAGTATCAGAAAAACTGTTCTGATAGGGTTACAAACTGAAATTTGTGTGTTGTGGAATGGTTTTCATAAATGTAGCTGTGATCACAGAGATGTTAACCGATTAATTTGTAATGGGAAACGGGTGAGATGGTAGTGCAGGATAGGGGTAGCTGAGGGAGCTGCAGATGCTATGATACAGACAGCAGTCTTATCTGATGTTATATCAGGTACCTCCCCATCACACTGCAGTCCAGCAGGCACTTCCTTAGATACGCCTGGCTTTGCACAGCTTATGAGGTACCAGAGGGGCTTTCAAAGGCTAAATCTCCAACAATACTGAGATTATGGAATACACAAATGAGAAGGACACTTGATATAATAATAGGTCATAGGGAAAGGATATTGTAAAATAAATACGTAGCATCTTCAGGTAAGTGAAGTGTATTCAGCTCAGCAGAAATCCAGGCAATTAACCCACCATGGAGGTGGTGGCTGAGGTGGATCCATTAGCAATTACACATGAGGAGCCATGCAGGACACAGGGTTTCAAGGACCCACAAGGACAAACACCAGTGCTTCACTTGCAGCAGACCCAGTGGTTGAACACACACACCACCACATCTCAGTCCAGCTCCCAACAGCGCAGGAATCACTGAAACAATTAATAGACCTTGTGCCTGGCAGCACCCACTGGAGATGATAAACATCGCTCAACGGGAAGACTTCAGCAATCAATATCCAAACTAACCTCATTTGTTTCTTATTTGAAAATAAGCTTACTAGGTGACAGAAAGAATCCAAATAATGAGTAATAAAAGATTTCCTTCATCTTGGAGGAGCCCTTAGTAGACTGGCACAGGAGCAGTGGGGCAGGGCATAGCAGCTCTTTCTGCAGAGGCTCTGCAACAGCCTTAGGGAGCAAAAGGGATGCTACAGCCAGCTAGCACGACAGGGGAATTTCAGGCAGCAGAAGAGAATCTGCCAACCCAAGCTCTGGCTACCACACAGTGGCTAATAGCCCTGCTCAGGTAAGGCGTACCCTCACCTAAAAATAGCACAATCAAAGATGTAGCAACTGTGAGGCTGAATGTGTCCTCACTGCAGACCATTACCCACTCCAGGATCTGCGTCCTCCTGGGGATGTTCTCTTGTCACTCAAAACTTGTCCGAGCCCTGCTGCTTAGCTTGCAAAATTTGACAATGCTAGTGTGGATGCAAATAAATTTGGCAGGGTATATAGGCTTTAGTGTCCATGCGTACTCAAAGGGAATTCATGTTTGAACACAGCTCCTGCAGATGTAGGACAGGGCCCGAGGAAGATTTCTAACACATTTCCCTGCAACACGCTCTCAGTAAGCCAGAGGAGGTTGTGGCACAAACCAAGCTCTTCTAAAACAACAGCGGCATGGCTGCGGGAGCCCCAGCACCAGCCGCAGCTCTGGAAGAACATCCTCAGCAGCGTGCAATGCGTGACAGAAGAGTTTGCTGAGACAGCCACTTAATTATCAGGCAAAGTAATACAGGTGAAATCCTTGCTTCCCTCCATGATGAAGAATCACTTGTGGCATGCAGGGTACCAGCATTCCCAGCTGCTCTGCCCTGGGCTCTCCAAAGAGCAGATACAACAGCTCACAGATGGACTGGCTAGGCTCCAGAAGGCTTGCAGCAGCCCTTTCCCTCACTGACCACCTCCCTCCCCATCAGACACTTCAGCATCGTGGAGTGGCCTGTATGTTCCCAAAGGGAACAGCCTGCTCCTGCATGGAGTAGCGACACCCCTGAATGTGTCTGAGGCTGTAGGACAGAGGCTGAGAGAGCTTTGCAAGTCTGCTTCCCAGCAATGGGAGTCATCCTGCAACTGTAGGCCCCAAAGGGATAAAAGGCTGTTAGGAAAACCAGAGTGATCGGGATAGCCCCAAAGCCTTTTCCATTTCAGATGTCTGAAGTTCCTTTTCCACCCTGGCATTCCAACATCTCCTAAAAATCTCTTGAGAAGAGACACATGCATGGTTCATAAGAGTTTTTGGGGGATGAGAACTGGGGAGCTCTGCTCCTCCACGTGGCCCACGGCCAACCTCCCCAAGGAGCTGGGGTGCAACTGGTGCTCAGGAGACCAGCCCCTACCTGGTAAACTCTGGCAGCATATACCTAGCTCAGGGATGCTCCATGGTTCACTGCTTTTGGAGACATTGCTAACAGTATCGCTGCAATTATCCTGTTGTTGAGGTGTCCCTGAGGAATGGAAAGATTCT
Organism: Buteo buteo; assembly: GCF_964188355.1. Lineage (NCBI taxonomy): Eukaryota > Metazoa > Chordata > Aves > Accipitriformes > Accipitridae > Buteo > Buteo buteo. The sequence goes on along the minus strand of NC_134194.1, from coordinate 20,503,811 downwards.
CATTACCTAGCAGACTGAGAATTTGGATGGGCAGGGGATGTCAAAGAGGATTTTGAGTACAAGCCCCATGAACAGATACCCATCCATGCATCCACCTATCCATCCAGCTCCCCACTGCCCCTAATAAAGGCAGCAGTAACGAACCAGTCCGAGCCAATGGAAAGGAGAGGAAAATGCGCTAAGCTCTTGAGGGGTTAACCTGCTCTCAAGCATGGTTCAGTGAAATTGTCAAAAAATCCCTTCTGACAAATTGCCTGAGAAGAGAGAGAAAAATATAAGGAGCTGAGCGCATGGTAATGATTTCTGAAAAGTTCCCCAGCACCAAAACGGCAAAAAACCATTAGCAAAGCAAATTGTATTTTGTGCGCATAATTCACACCAGAACACAGAATCCAGGCAGCCCCGCTTTCTATTATTAACAGGACAGCATGCCAAGTCATCTAGAAAGCTCTCCTCGCGCTGCCGGTGATGCAGGACAGGGATCGGCTCTGCTCCAGGGAGGGGAGGGCGGCCTCAGCCCCACACCCCTGGGCTCCTCCTCGAAGCCCCGTGATGCATGGGGTGGGAAACGCCGTGGGATTCGCCATATGCAGCTGGACCGTGCGTGCAAATCTCAGCTCCGATGAAAAGCACGTCAGTGTTTGCCTTCCCCAAGCCTCGGTGCCCGCTGCGGATACTGCCGCTGGCCTCCCACACGCAGACTGGCTTTCATCACTCCTCTCGTAGGTTTGGGAGTGGCCCTTCAAAGCAGGGTGCTCGTAGGACACCGGCTTTACAAATCTCATTTTCCCTCTCTTTTTGATCCCCCACGCTGCTGGGGAGCCTGCGGCTGGCTCTTTGCGTGTCCCAAGCCTCGCCGGTGCCTCCCCAGCCGGCCAAGCCTGATGGAGCCCCGCTCCACCCCGGCTACTGAAGCTCCTTCTCAAGCACTCTCCGAGTGACTAAGTGCCCTGCTGAGCAGCTACTAGACAGATCGACTCCAGATGCTTACGGACAAACATTACCCGTTGTGCTCAGAGGTCTGACTCTGACACATTCCTGGCATGCCCAACACCCCCAGGAAAAGCAATATTCAGACGAGGCCGGTGCGTGCTGCTCATGGAGAGCTGGCTTTTAGGACACCAATTAAAAGTATTACCTGGGCTTGTGCAAGCCGCTCTGGCGATGCTCTGATCGATGCTGCTTGCTGCACACGTGGATGGATCTGCTTTTGGGTGCAGGGCACAGCAGAGCATCCACATGGCAGCAGTGGCTGTTACATAGAAACCAAGCAGCTCACCCCAGCCGACGGGCAGGGCTGCGATGCAGTCACCAACGCTGCTCTGCCAGGTTTCCCAAGCCATACGGCATGCAAATCCTGCTTTTGCAATGAAGCAAAGAGAAACAACTGCGACACCACAGCTCCCGGTGCTCGTGGCACGACTGTTGGCTTGCAGGAGGCACAGCCCAATGAAAGCCCCAAGGCTGCAGGTCAGGGCGGGCTCCCTCTCCTCCCAAAGCCCGTCTTTTGGCTGGTTCTGCTACTCTTCTCCCCAGCCTCTTGCTGGCACCCCGACACGTCTGGGCACTGCTCGGCCATGAGCTGCGGTGTGTGGCAGAGAGATGCGGCGCCAGCCCTGCAGCACACCAGGACGCTAGCCCAAATGGCGAGGAGGAGCAAGGGCAGCCACCGCGGTACCTGGGGCAGCCCTCTTCCCCCTGCCAGCACTCAGTGGTCCAGATGTGCACAGATGTTGGGCATACTCAGGGACTCACGGTGCAGTGGAGGGTCCCCGGGAGAAATGATGATGCGGGAACTGCAGCTGACACCTCCCCGGCTCATGGACTGCACGAACCTCAGCCATCCCTGCTCCCACTGAGGCTGGGAACAGCTTTAATGCAGAGGAGCCAGGCTGGATTTTGGTCAGGGAAAAGCTCTGTAATTCATTACCTGTGCCCCAGGACAGGCAGGATTGTAATAAACACCTTCTTTGAGTCTTGTAGATAGAAGTTACATGAAAATTACCTACTTTAAAAGAAGATTAGCATTTCAAAGCCAAACATTAGGAGACAGTGGAGCACAATGACTGCACAAACTGGCAGGATTGTGCTTTGCCTCCTTATATACTGTGATGCTTTTCATCTTACTGTTTCGTGTTGTTCCCAACTGGATGGGCCACAGGGTTGGGTACAGGACCTCCCAAACCACTCCCCAGGCTTCCACTGTTGGATGGAGAGGAAGAAATGATTAACAGCAGGTCGTCGTGCTCCTCATTATTTGGCCTCAAAAGAACAGTGGAGTAAGCTCCTTCAGCAGGTTAGGCAGCAGCAGAGGTTGAGCCAAGGTTGTATTCCTGGGTCTGGGTGATTAAAAAAGCATTCCTCTGCCCTACTGTAAATCTGTGCAGCGCTCACGTCCCAAGCAGTCCTTGCAGTCTTGGCGCTCTGATCTCTAAAGCACTTGTCAGCAGCAGAAGCGGTGCGGAGGAAAAAAATGGCAGCGATCAGGGACATGAAATGGCCTTTGCGGGGAAGAAGCTGAGCAAATGAGATCTGTCTAAAAGTGAGGTGGAAGATGATTTGGGAATGGGTTTTACCTGTTAAGTATTGAGGAAGAACTAGGAACATCAAATGAAATGATGAGCAGTAGGACTAATGCATGCAGAAACCTTTTCCACAGCCCCGAGAATACCACTGACGTGTGGCATTGGGGATTACAGGACTTTGTGGTCCTGCACAGGTGAGCCCAGAAAGTGGTTACGTAAATTAACAGCACACAGATCCATTGGGAATTGAAAACAAAGAAACAGATGCAATCTCTGGCTTGGGAAGCCTTTAAACAGAAGCTTGCTTGTCACTGCTGAAGGGTATAATCAGGGAAGCCATAACTGTTGGCTTACCCTGTTGACAAACCCTTCCTCAGCACTTTCCAGTACCAGCCTATGTCAAAGTCAAGAGTCAGGATGCACCCTTGTGCATATTCAGTGCAGCTATTATCACATGCCCAGGAGTGGGCTTCCTAATGAGAGATGGAGGTGTAGATAGGATAGTGCTCTAACCCTAACTTATTTAGGGTGCAGTATCTTAGATAGCAGAAAACAATGTTAGAAATATCTTTGATCAACACAGCTAGAAGCTCAGAAAAAAACCCAAGACTTAAAGGGACTTCTTGGCTCTAGTCCTGTTAATGGGGAAGAAGATGACCAGCAAACACGGGTGGAGATAAGACCCAGAAATGCAAAATTAAACCATCTTAAGGAAGCCAGTTTGTCTGCAGACTATCAATAGATGTATGTTTGCCTTCTTTAGTGTTAAATAGTTTGTGCTAATAATACCACCTTGCCTCATACAGATTAAGGCAATCTTACAGTAGTAATTAAAGAGGAAATGGTCCCAACAGCACAACGGCATTCGTAATGCACCAAACCTCATTTTGTGCGGAGATGTCATTTGCAGGTGACCCAAACTTCCTTTGCAACCGAGTGTCTAAACTGAGGCAAGGAAACTGAGAGTTATCTCTTGACAGGCTAATTACTTCTTGTTTTTCAAGATAATATTCTGAGTGCTTGAATATGGCTATTTTTTCCTGCTCGTCTACTGCAGCTATGAAGATTGTGTTACTGTCATATATGAGTTCTTATCTCTTATCTGTATTCTTTTATCTTTGCCACTTATTTAAATGTGTTTAAGGTTCTGAGCAGAGTCTTGTCTCTGCTCCAGAGAACCTGGTTCCTCTGCACAAGTCCTGTGAGCACTCTTGGCTCCAGGCCCGTGGCAGGGTCTCAGCAGCCTCTCCAAGGTGCCATGTCTCTGGCAGGCACCTGGGATGTGCTCTGAGACCTTCAGCAACTTACTTTCTTTATAAAACAGGCAATAGTCTCAATCCTTCCCTCTGGGACCCTTCCTCACCCATTTGCTCTCCGGGCTCTGGCACGTTGAGGTTTGCACCAAGGCAGGCACTTAGGACTCCTGGACCTGGGCATGGTGCTTGAGCACTGGTGGTCCTGGTAGCTGGGAAATGAGTATTTTGAGGGGGAATGGGGCTCAGCTCAAAGCATTTGCAGGGCCGAGGTGCCAGAGCAGTGTTTGCAATAGCAGGAGAGTGAAATTCAGTGCTGCACGCAGGCAGGGAGGGGTCAGTGGGGAGCTGGCGTGGGGGCGAGGAGGGGGCAAATCCCCCTGCAGCCCCTCAGGCAGGCTGGAGCTCAAAAGCTGGGTCCAGCTCCACATCATCCATCTCCCATCTCGGTCCACGTCAGTGTGCAAAGCCTCTGGTTGCAAACAACGCCTTTAGTCTTTGCAATTTGTCTGCCCCTGCTCTCTTCTTCTGAGGACTGGGATAGGTGCTGCCCAGGGGTCTGAAGAGGAGGTACAAGCCAATAGTGCTGTGGGGCTAAGCCCCCTGTCCCATCAGGACGTGCACAAGCCATGCACAGTGACAGGCTTTCACTCCCCCAAGGAGAGAGCCAGGACACGTCTCCTGCAGCCCAGCTCTCTGGGGGGGCCTCCCCTGGCACGGGAGGCTGGCTCCCCACGTCAAGTCGGATTTCTCCGTGGGGAGCCAGCAGGCAGTTATTATTGCAGGGGATCATTACCCACAGTGTAACACTAACACAGAAACCGTGCCTCGGCAGGCAGTTTTCCCAGTGCTCTCTGCTGCCTGCGCTCTGGCAGAGCTGGGGGCTGGAGATCACACAGGGAACAGATTTGAGGACACTTTGAGTTAGAAACAGGATGTTTTTTCCTCCTTCAAATTAAAAAAATATCCTGTGCATCCATCTAGTCAGCCAAGGGAGGCATTTTACAGCCGCCATAACAGATTTGGAGCTAGGAACCAGAAGATAAAATAATTTACTAATTGGAAGTGGCACCAAACATTTTGCCTCTTGCCCCTTCTGTGATCTCGGTGGCAAGTGTCTGGCAGCTCGCCAGGCGATGGAGCAAAGGGACAGCCGAGACCAGAGAGGTGGCTGGGGTGCGACTCCAAGAGACCCACCCTATTGTTTTCCCAGCACCCTGTCACCTTTAATTAACACGAGAGATGCCCATCAAAGGCAGAGCTGGGTGCAAGGCTGAGGAGGAGTGACAGGGCTAGTGCAGAGGAATTTCACACAACAGTCCAGGCATTTTCTAGCTCACTGAGTCATTTTCCCTTTTTTTTTCAGATGGCTTTGCACTTGGCAGACCTCATCAGCCTGGCACATGGGGAGAGTGCGGCTTTCTCCACAGCCAGAAGAAGCCAAAAGTCTTCATTCACTCATTTACTCATTCATTCGCTCCACAACATACATTTATTTCCTAGGGCCGGCACTCTGCAGCAAAGGATGCTATGACGTGCTCAGCCGGGGCAAGCAGAGAAGGAGCAGCCATCCAGCACCAGCAGTTGTGGTCACAACAGCTGGTGGCACAGCTACCGAGTCCGCACCGAGGTGGCCTCTCAAGCCAGCCTGGCAAGTGCTGGGCACCTGGGGAGCGAGATCTTTAGCTGGAACTGCCTTTCTGCATCTGTACAACATCTGGCAGGGCAGCACCATAGCACTGTCCCCACTGCAATGACGTGCATCCCCGCAGAGGTTCCCTCTCCTGCTGCTCAGCAGGTATGCAGATCCCTCCGGCCCCTGGCTTTCCTGCAAGGCCCTACACAAACCTCACCATTTTTAGCATTTAACCAGAGCTCGCTGCCCTGAGGCTGTTGCTCTGTAAGTCCAGGGACTACCTAGAAAAGCTGGCTGCACCCCATTCTCAAAGACCTTTTGGGGTATCTACTCCAAACGACGAGCTCTGCAACTCAGCCGTGCACTCCGCTGCGGGATGCTCACCAGCTCAGGGAAGGGCAGGACAAAGATGAGCAGGAGATGAAGGAAACGGCGGGTGGAGCAAGGGGAGGTTTTGCCAGCAGAGATGCAGCTGGAAAGCCTGATGGGGCACGCCGTGGGACCTTGTCCTCTGCCTCCCATAAGGGACACTCCAGCCCCTGGTCCAAACACCCCCCATTACCTGCAGAAGCCAACGCTGGGGTGCTTGGGCACATCTTGGAGACGCAGAGCAGGAGCACAGCCCAGGTCTGGATCTCAGAAGCATTTCCCAGTCCCTGTTTAGACACAGGAAAGAGACTAACTAGGTTTGTGGCTCCATGACATTTCTAGTGAAGCAAAACGGGCAGAGACTTAACCTTCCCAAGGAAGCAATGAGAAATCCTTGCAGAAGGCTCACCCACAGTGTGGCCCAACCTGGCATTTGTCTGGTTTGCAACAGCATCATATTGCATTAATCAAAATTCAGTCCATCATCTGCTCCGACTCCCACGCCTTTCTGCCCAGCTAGTGTTCCCTGAGACATGCTGCTCTCGGATGGATAAATACTTGTCTTAAGTTGCCATCTAGGGGAGCAGAAAAAGTCAGTTGCTTTGAGGTAGGTTATGAAACGGAGTACACCGAAAGCCTTGAGGTGCTTTACATTTAGAGGGAAACTGCTACCACATAAACAGTGACAAAGAATGAAAATGAAGTTACTTAAAATGCCTAAAATATAGCACAGCGGCATAATTACAAACACATGCTTTTGTTTTGAAAGTCTGAGAAAGCACAGGGAAACATATGCTTTATGAACTCTTACAGAGTTTGTGTAATGGTGAGAGGAGGATGCTCTGTGCAGGGTTTTCCCCTAGGAGAGGACTAGGTTTAGGGTCCAATACTGCGAAATACTTGGATGCAGGAATAGAAACCCTTCTGTACTGTCTCCTGAGATCTCTCCCTTGCCTTCCAGGCCGAGAGTGGTGTTGCCACCAGGGAGGCAGAGGGGCTCAGAGCAGAGAGGCACATGGAGAGTCAGTGCAGCAGAACACGCTCTCGCTGCCATATATACCAGGAGAGCTTTCCCCAGAATCGCCCACAGCATACTCAGCTCCACCATGATCAGATAGGGTGTGTTAGCACAGGTTTTTATACTGAGTCATTTTGTTTTATTAAAAGGGGAAGATAAAAAAAGAGAGATTACATCAATGCCAGATCTCCAGCGAGGCTGAATCCAGGTTAAATCCAGATAGGCACAGGATGGAAACAAATTCTGTGGGCCTCAGAAGAGCAGAGGAAATAAAATACAAGGAAGGAAAAGAGAGACAATAGCATGGGGAAAAATGGGTGCAGGTGGATAGGCTGCACTGCTGACTGGCGAAGCCCTCGCGCTGCAACTGCCTTCAGGAGCCGAGGTCCTTCCCCAGGTCCCAGCCTCCCACAGCAGGCTGCGGTTCTTCAGTGGAAAATGCTCAGACAAAAGGTTCCCTCTATCTGCATTTATAAAGTGCTTATCGCAGTGGTGTCTGCTGCTCCAAGCCCTTTCCTAGAGAAGGGCAGAGTGTTTCTATTGTTGTTATACAAATAGCTTCCCCTGCCAGTTCCTTTCCTTCCAGGCTACTGAGTGGAGCTTGGCTCGGCTCCCTCTGGACTAATTTGATGAGAGATAATTATCTTGTTAATATCATCTTATTTTCATAAGTCCCAGCCTCTCTTTTATTAATTCTGTCAGTTCCTGGTTGTGTTGCTCTTAGGTCCATGTCTTTTCAAAACAGTATAACAGGCACTTGCAGAAGAAAGTCGTAAAAAGAACAACTTAACTTAGAGAATGTAAATATTGACATTTTTCACAATGGAGATTTTTTAATCTGTTCCTCCTCACAGAGCTGGCCCCTGTGGGAACTGCTTGGACACTGTCTGTATATGGGTGGGATGCAGCTGCAGTGAGAGATGCTCAGGATCTTGTACCCCCTCATGAAGGGCAGCAGAGGAGCAAGGGCAGGACTGCTGGGTGCTCTACAGCAGTACCAGACAGGGACATACCTCAGGACATGCAAAACAAAGTGCACCGTGGCAAGGGTCCCTTCTGTGCCCCATCTTTGGGCTGAACCAGCTGAATGCAGCAGGCAAGGGACAGAAAATGGGAAAGGCGCATGGATGTGGGTTGGTTTAAGTGGAAAGGCTCAGTTTCAGCTATCCAAACATCTGCCTGAGCATGAGGATGCAGCTAACATGCCTGTCTTGCCACACGGTAGCTGACCCCAAGTCAGGGGAAGCTTATGCAGCGAGACAATACGAGTGGTGGAGCACCCCACCCCAGGGTGCCCACAAAACACTTCAAAGTCTTTCAGACCTCATTATCCTTTGCAAGAACATTTATGGTTATTCTTAACGTTAACAGTGCAATTGTATTATCTCATATAATCATATGAGATACATGACTCATTATGAAGCCATAGCCTGTAACTGCAGTGGATGCCCCAGAGCACTGTCCCTCTGCCCTTGTCCTGCACTCACCAGCAGGCATGCCAAGAAGGATCCCATCTCCCCTGGCAGCACACTCCACTGTCCTCCAGACCTGGCATCTACCTGCAACCCTCGCCATCAAGGGAACATTTTGCGGGGCTGCTGATGCCCTGGGCAGGATGCCCTGCTGCCTGGATCCCCCCAGCACTGGTCTGGGGCAGTGTCAGGGTGCTCAGCTCTGCAGGGATAAGGAGCTTTGGGGCTTTGTTAGGGCAAAAAGAGGCATTTTAGCATCAACTGAAGTGGGTAGAGGTATCTTCGTGGTTGGGGCAACTTGAATAGGATTTTGAGAAAGACCTTATTTTGTATTAGACATGCAAGCTTTCTCCCAGTACCACTTCAGGTACGTAACACTTTTTTTTTTTATTTGGATCTGGGCCTCAATCCCTGTAAAACAAAGCACTTGTGCAAATGCTCAACTCTAACGATAGGTTTAAAGTTAAGTATGTTCTCAAGCGATTTTCTGAATCAGGACATAAATGCAAGCCTCTTCTCTTTGACTTGACTTTTCTTCAATAACATAGATATCAAACTCATTCAAGAGAGAGAGAGAGAGAGAGAAAATGAGTGGGTCGGGCAGACTTCCTCTCTGCTAGAAACCGAATTACATTAAGCCTGCTCATGACTGCTTGCAGGAAGAAGCTTTTTTGTTCTAGTTTGTACAAGTGCTCACACTGTGCTTGTCACTGTAGCATCCAAGAGCTTTCCAGTATTGCATTAAACAATGTGACTAATATCTGCAGCATGCTCATAAGCTGCGGATTTCAAGTCCAGAGCTTAGGCTCATTTATTCAAGGGACCAAACTCATTCACTGACAGAGTAAGGAAGTGTGTTTTCAGTAGCGGCAGATGTACTTACAGCATTTAATCATGCAGGCAAGAAGAATCCCATTCTTTAGCTGGTATGTCATACCCCAAGGTAGAGTGTCCTTTAACTGAGTCCTTTGCCGTTCCACATGGTCTGAGGTCACCCTACAGGCTCCGCTGTGCAGAGGGAAATTGATTAATAAGCCATTAGAAATAAACTCATAAAAATGATTCAATACTTCAAGTCATATTTTGAGAAGACTCAAGGCGTTGAAACATTCAGATAAACAGCCTTGAGTTGATAATTTGGCCATCTCCATGGTGAAAGAAGGCAAAGAGAAAAAGAAAGATGAAAGGAGATACAGTAAGATGATGGGCAGGGCAAAACAGAAGACTAGAAAGGGTAACAAATAAAATAAGAAGATGGATGGTTTCTCTGATTCCCCTGTCAATGCATACATGGAGGGAATCACAGCTTGGCTGTTCATTGCTCTCTAGGCAAGTTGGTGGGACTTCATGGAAAGGCTTGCTCTGTTTGCATGCTAACTGTTGCCTTCCTGGGATACAAGGTCTGCTGCTCAGCTCCAGCAGTTCAACAGAAGCTCACATTCAAGGAGAAACAGATATTGCATCTTGCCATTGATTAGGCCTATATAAGACCTGGTAGAAAGGATACATCTATATATTACTGCAGCATAAGATACATTTATCGTATATACCCAGGCATTTAAAATAGTCTATGGGATGTGAGAAAAGAAAGCAGAATTTGGACTCCTGGCTAAACCCCTGTAGTTTAGGGAAGCAGTGCAGCACACCTACTTTGATCCCACACCCCTGGAGACAGTGCTTGTGCAAAGCAGACATGGTACGTCAGCCACTGCCACTGTGCTTCAGCAGCAGCGGAGGTGACATGACAGACTCATCTGCTCAGTCCTCATGTCAGCAGCTTATGCTTCTCCAGGCAGAGGAGCCCTGGCAGCACCTCCTGTCTAGGAAGGGGAATCTCTGGCTGAATTGTAGCAGACCAGGTGAGATGCTGAAGGCTTGCAACACTCAATATTGGCAAGTTGAAACCATTAGAGCTCAAGTTTCTCTTTTCCCCAGCAACTTTCACCCAGAACTGGAAAGTGGTTTCACGAGTTTGGCCCAAAGTTTCCCAAGAACTCACAGCCCCTCTGTCCTCCACTGAGTCACCTCAAAACTCATCTTTTCTGCAAAACAAACAGGAGCCTGAAAGTGTGAAGGCAGGTGATGGTGGCTCCAGACTGGCCAAGCATCCATCAGCTAGTGATCCTTGGTTACCCTACCCCCACGATCCCAGCCTCCACTCCCACCGATGCCTCATGGGGGTATGAGACTTGTCCCTGGTCTACCAGCTCTGTGGCAGGGATGTAGCATAGGACCAACTAGGATTTGGCTGCTGGCCATCAAGGCAAATAACCATCCCAAGTATGGAGCAAAACCCACATGTAAACAGCAGTGAGGTTACCAAACCAACAGCTCAAAGCAAGGCTGCCTGCACGCGAGTGGTGCTTCCTGAGTGAGCACTTGCCTTGTATTTTGTTTTCTCCTCATTTTTCAGTATGCAGCTTACTACCTTATTTACTGCCCACTGTCCTAGTCCTGCAACAAACACAGAAATATTAATGTCCTCATCTGCTTTCCTATGGAACTCATCATTCTGGTATCCGAGTGCTTCACAGACATTCAAGAATTCATTTGCACAAGAATCTGTACTGTGAAGGGGTTTATGAAGATTAAATAGACCCATTAGTTTCAGATACCCAGGCTGAGACACCTGGTCCCCATTTTTTTTTCCTTCTTGTTGTGTTTTTTTTCTTTCTTTCTTTTTTTTTCATCAAAGTTATTACAAGGATGGTTTGTATGTTCAGAGCAAGGTTCCCACTGACTTCAGTTGTAGTGCAACTGCTCCGCCTTAAGCAATTCAAGTAGTAGGGTCCCTAGCCAGATGCCAGGAAATGAGGAACACATTAGAAATCACCAGTGAAATATCTGGTGTACAGGACTTGCTAGCTATCAGATGAGACCACTGTAGCAGAGGCAAGAATAATATGTGATTCTCCAGGGTGGCATCCAGTCACTTAAATCTTTCCCTTCCCACAATGACTTGCCTTCTTTCCTAACACTTTCCCAGTTTTGCAACAAGCGAAAGGTCCTACAGGCCACAGGATAAACCCTGACTTACCTCCACACCGCAGCAGCTGCGTTCTCTGTGTTGGCTCTAGAGAACAAAGAAAATTATGACCGTACAACAAAAACTTTGCCACAGAGCTTATCCAGAAGGCACACAAATTCAAGTGGTGCAGACCATCTTCCCTGTTGCATTCAAAATAAGGCATTGAAAATTAGTGAAATCTTTGTCTTTGTTCCTGACATTTTCTGGGGTCTTAAAAAAAAGAAACTAGCAAAGGATAATTCAATCATGCCTCACCAGATTAATCCCCCCCGGCTCATCAGGGGACTTCTAGATGGGCCACACAGTGCTGGCCGCTTCTCCTTTCAGGCATCCCCTTTCTCTGGAAAGCAGATGCCCCCCAGGGCCCTGCCACATGCTTGGTCATTTCAAAGCCAGCCAACATGGATACCACACATTTTCCAGAGTCTGCTTCTTGCAAACAGGGGGGTTGAATTAATTCCAAGCAATTTATCACACAGGCAGCACAGCAGGTGGCAAGTACAACACTGTAGACCAGTGATCAAAGAGCACCCAGTGGGTCTACACGTGCTGGTATCTGAAGAGCCCAGGCATCTCTCCTAATAACATACATTGAATGTTCCAGCTCCCTGTACAGGGCATCAATCATTTTCCTGTTGGTTATCATTTTCTATCATGTGTCTCTTGTGCATTTTTAATTGGTTAATTACTTTATTCATACACTAAGCACACCCTCAAGCTCCAATTATTATCAGCATTAAGTGCTCAGTTCATCCTATACATCTTTTAAATGCTATATTTGGCTGTTTCCTGGTCCACGCTTCCTTCTCATACAATACCATAGGGGTCCTGCAGATACCTTAGCTAGTCCTTTGACAGACTATAGCCATCCTGCTCATTAGTCTATTATCTAGCTGCTTATCAGCCCCACTCCCAAGCTCCTCATTACTGCAGTTGCAATTACAATAGCTAACATTCCTCCTTTCAGGCCCGCATAGTACCACTTCACTTATAACAGGCCACTGCTATTCAAGTTAACAGCTCCCCACAGCAATAGCAGGTTGACTTTCCTATATAAGCCAACACCTACACTGCGTTAATGAACAGCAGAGCTGTTCATTTTGTTTGTTCACACTTCACTATGGGTATTGTGTGTTATATCTTTGGTTAAAGGCTCTGGCTGGGCCCCAGGGAGGAAATCCAACTCTTTCCTCATCCTTGCTGCTGCTCTCTGCTTAGTTTGGAAAGGAATTGAAACTGCTGCTTTCTCCGGAGCAGCTGAGCACCTTCACCTGGAGGAAGCATCTAGAGGTCAGGATGGCCTGGCCAGGAGCAAGGACCAGCAACAGGGACCGTAACACTTAAGGGCAAACTGGGAGACTGTTGGGGCAGCAGAGACTGCCGGCACAGACCCTGTGGCCCAGGGTTGATTTAGTTTTGGCTCTTTTATGCAACCTGCTTCCCCCAGCACTTCTCTCTGCTGGAAGAACTGCCTTGTTCCAGGGGAGGATGGGGGAGTTGCATTGAACATCCACTGCCATTTGACATGTCCAGTGCTGACATACCAATGGGTGTTATCTCATTGTGCATTTATTCCAGGGATGAGTGAGATCTGACTGAAGACACCTTTTTACTTCTACGGGATTAGTTTCACTGAGTTTATGGCTGCACAGGTGGGAGACGCAGTGCAAGTGCCATGACATAAATGTGCAGTCAGAGGCAGGGGAAAAGGTACAAGGACCCTTTTGGTGCCAGATCAGAAAACAGATTGGAAAATGTACTGTCTGAGCAACAGACCCACTACAGGAGTACAGTTCAGTGCCGAGGTCAGCCCCAGTGCTCCTAACGCTATCAATACTGACTGAATTTCACAGGCAGTAGCACACTGTCACACCAGCCCACAGAAAGCATTCAAACCCTGTCTCCAAGGTTGTCCAGGTGAAAGGCAAGGGCAGCGAAGGGCACTTTTACCTGTCAGAGGTGCCAGCACAGGAGGGAGGAACGGTCTGACAGTCAAGCAGCTTCCCTCGGGACCAGATGCCAGCAAGCCTCTGCAGGTCTGTTTCCAGTGCCACACACACACTAACCGTGACAGCAAGCACAATGCACATCCATAGCGAGGAGGAAAGGAGGACTTGGGCATTCAGACCACAGCTTGGCACAGGACCACACTGGGGAGAGAGTAAGATGAGCCTGGGAGATGAACGTGCTGCCAAGGGTGGTTTAGGTCATCTGGGCTCTGCCCCCACCAAGGACTGCGGACAGGCAGCCCACTCAGCCCACTCAGCCCTCTGCTACTGAGGAGCAGGACCAGCTGAGCGCTGACCTTGGGCAGCTACCTGTATGCAGACCTGTACTCAGCTGGCTTGTCTCTCTTGGTGTGTGCAGCCTGGGAAGGACCCAGAGCAGAAGGAATTGGGGTGCTTGCCCCCAGCCTTGCAAGATTGCCTCCCCCGGCCCGATGTGCTTCTCCAGTGCCTGGCCCAGCCAGGCTGAGTCCGCAGACTCTAAAATGCCCTGCTGTGAGGTGCAGGAGTTGTGAACTTGCCCTTGTTCATGGATTTAGTCTGCAAGAATGGAGCAGGACTCCCACACAGACCACTGGAGGAATAACAGCTGTTGAATGGGCTCTTCAGCATGTTCCCATCCTGCCACCCACCAGTTTCCCCCCCGCCCCCACTCCTAGAGATGTACTGCCAGTCTGTGAGCAAGACAAAAAAAACCCAAAAAACATCAGGCTTGCTTCCATCATCTGCATATGTCCCCTCACCTGCAGCTCCTGGTTTGCAGGAAACACCCCAAAGGGTTTGTCTGCTTTGACTTCCCACTCTTCTTCCTGCTGGCTGGGAGCTCAGGACCCACTGCACACATCAGTGCCCAGCTCCTTTCTAGCAGGCTTGATGGCTGTGTCCACAAGCCAAACCTTCTGCTAGAAATAGGGTCAGCTAGAGGACTAGATATAGGTCCTCTGACCTTTCCCATGGCTCTACTGATCCTGAAATATAGCAGTCCCCACCCAAGTGGGAGAGCAGGCTCATGCAGAGGGGCTATTTTATGTATTTAAAGTACTGTCTTCTATGCCTGCACTATAATCCTGTGTGCAATATTAATTATCCAGCTAACACTGTTGCCATGACACTCCTTAAAGCCATCAAAGCCAGAATAAGCATATCAGACCTCCACCCCACCCTTCCTATTTGCTCCTGGACTTCAGACAAAGTCCTAGTGCCAAGTGTTCGTGGCAGGGGAGGGATGGGCACTGACCATCTACAGGGGTTCCCTAGCCCTCTGCACAGCACAAGAAAAGTCCAGATTTGGACTTTTGGAAGTTGTGTCTAATTCTGAAGCTGCATTCCAAGAACTGACTGAATCCAAACATGCCCATTTTTAGGTGAAGTTGCAAAATTACATTTTCCTTATCACAACATTGTCCTATCTTTAGAAGCTAAAAGGCATGATTAGAGTTATAAGGAGAAAGGAAGAAAGAAATGAAGGGGGTGGGGTGCATAAACAGATCCAGAGCCCTGAAAAAAAACCACAAATATGAGATCAAAAGAGGATGAGCCAAATTCTGAATAACCTGATGTATGCAGCATTTACATCCCTGAGTAGCTGACACTTAAGAAGCCCCACAGGCAGCAACAGAACAGATCTGGGTCCTTCCCCCTCCCACATGGAACACAGCCCAAATACTGAAGGTAACCCTCTTATACCTCCAAAACTGGGAGGAGGTCAATAATATTTAACCTGGAATGAGGGCAAGTGCAAGAGAAATGCTTACTGGTTAAGGGTTTGTGCTAGGGAAAGCTTTTTTCCAGAAAGCCAGAACGATTTTCCCCTCCATGTGAAAGCACTGGTGGAAGTTCCTGCAGTGTGTGGACCTCTCATTTGCAGCGTCTGTGATCAGCACAGGCAGGATCCCCACAAGCTTGGCCAGGTGCACAGCAGGCACCTACAGGACTGGTTTTGGCCACACTGTGCTTCCAGTTTTCAGTCCCCCATATGTACACAGCCTGAGGTTACATCCTTTGTCTGAGGGACACGGCAAGCTTGTCCTGGAGGATCTAGGCTTTCATCTACAGACTGTTTCTATACAGCAAAGTGTTCTTTCCTACATTATGTTGAACTCCCATTGACAGCTACAGCAATGCCTGCGGATATTGCCAGAAAGCTGCAGAGCCCTGAAACCAGGTGATAAAGCAAGCCCAAAAGTTCCCCTCACCCATCATGTTCACCCAGTACCATATTCCCAGCAATCATGCTGAAGAGTTACATTCAAAGCAATAAAAACCATCAGGCAAGTGGAGGTCACAGGTACGGGCAGGAAGGATATATTCCAGGTGATGGGCTGCTGCTTTTAGGAAGTCACTGATGTTCATGTGTGAGCAGTGCTTTCCGTGGGGGCTCAGTAGTCAGAAAAGCCAGTGTGCCCATACAACTATAGACATCCCTGTGGGGTTTTGGGTTTTTTTCTTTGGTTTTTTTTTGTCACACACATCAGTCCTGCATGCTAGGGGCTGTGCTGCATGACTAAACCAGCAACTAAAAGCAAGAAGTTTGGGTAAAAGACCTGCCCTGGAGACACAGTTGTGCTTGCTTCCTCTGTCTCTTCAGGATACACCATGCCCTCTTTCTGAAGAAGACACTTACCAGTGCTCTGCTCAGGCTCTCTGTGATGCCGTAACTTCCTCGATGGACTTAGAGGTGGCCCTCACTGTGAAAAAGCAGCAAAAATAGGGCCGATCCTGAGTGAGGGGATGCCAGTAGTAGAGCAGCATCCAGGGACTGGCACATCCCACAATAACTGAGTGGGACTAGGGTGGTGACAAAGACAGGTCCATCAGCAGTCCTAAAGAAGATGAGGTGACAAGTCAGGTCCAGGGTTCAGCCGGGAAGGCTAGTCAGGGCTGGCAACAAAAACATCTGCTAGATACCTGAGACCAGAACTAGAGGCTCAGGCCTGAATTTAAATGGAGCTGCTGGATGTGTGGGTGCACAGCCCAGATGGGGCCAACTGGGCAATTAAAGCCTCTTAGTGCCCCCAGGGCCGTGACACTCAGGCTATGCCAGCTATATAAACTGCTTTTTCCCTACAGTGCTGGTGACATTAGGGGTAATCCTGGGTCTGGGAGAGGAGCACTGCTGGCAGAGGGGTGGCAGGGCACTGCTGATGATCTGCACCAAGTCCCCAAGCATCCCATCCCGGTGCTGGCTCCAGCTTTTGACTCTGTGCCCAGCTGTGCACAGTCCCTCAAGCGAGCCTAGCTGGGCTGGAGCTGTGCACTCCTTTCTCTGGGTTCTGGCACTACCAGCCCCAGGTGGTCCATGCAAGAGCACAGCAGCGTGGTTGTGCTGTAGGGTTGTCCTGTGTTGGACAGGCATCGCTGCACAAGGCCAGGCTATATAATGTGTCCCGCAAAAGACCTGGCTGGAGTCAAGACCAGTTACCCACTGGGGGGGGGCGTAGGACATTAGGTGGTCTTCCTACATTTGCTGTAAGCCTTTCCTTGCACAGATCCCTTCCAGCCATCCTAGGCAGTGAGGGTAACAGGGCTGAGAGACCAGCAGTACTATACTTTCTTCCCACACTTTATTTTAAGGGTCTTTTTAGGTTCTTTCCCTGACTTAGTCCCCAGTGCCTTATAGTCTTTATTGTGCCAAGATTAGACACACATTGTCCCACTGCAGGAGGATAGCAGGTCAATACAAAAGCAAGATGCTTATTCTCTGAGAACTCTTCCGAGATATTACCCCTGAGGGGCAAGCCTTGCCTTTAGTGCCCTGAAGGTTTGCCTTGCCTCCTGTCTGCAACCAGCTCCACGCTCCCAGATAGGGAAGGGGAGCAAGGAGCTGTAAAGCGAGGAGCTACAAAGCAAGGAGCTGCTTCATTTACTGTAGAAGAAGATATGAGTGGATCTTTTACTTCTGCTTATGAAATCCCATTTATGACAATATTCACACCTACAAGCAGCTGGCACCCTTCTTCGTATGCCAGAGGCTCTACTGGTGATGAGTTTCTGGCTAGGAGCATTACCATTCACAACTGATATGTTAATGCAATTAGAGACAGTGCCAAGTGCAAAGCAGTATTTGTCCTGATATTATTGGTGATAAAGGAGCCTCCTGCGTGAGAAGCAAGTCCATTTCCAATCCATCTGTATCTATATCTAAAAAAGCTTTCATTTTCCTGAGCACTGCAGCAGATTCTCGTGATAAATTGCTGCCATATCTTAGCTCCCAACTACATTACATCCTATTCAAATCCCCTTCATTATAACAAGAAGCAATATGACACCAAAAGCTTGTCTCAGGAATTTATGACACAGTGGAGACTCTTAGATCCACTAAACCCCATTAAAACCGTCTCCCTTATAAAACATACACCTTATTATGCACTTCAGTAGCGGGCAGCAGGTTGCCTTCTGCCAGGGCTCTTATTACCTGTGCAAGGAAGGTACTGGGAGCGCGTGCAAACAATTGAGTCCCCTCTGAAAGCGTGGGGCTGGCGCAGCGTCTGCATCTCCTGCCTAGCTCCTGTCAGGAGCTTCAGTTGTGGGGAGGGCTTTGTACAGTCGTCTTTGATTTTAAGTTTGCTTACTAAGCCAAGACAAAAGAAAATGCACCCCATTGGCTAAAGCCAGTCTTTTTTTCAGGTCTCTTTCTGACACAAAGCCTCGAAAAACTGATTTGGGGTGGAATGAAATGTTACATTAAATCCAGAATGAAACATTGTGTTTTGTTTTGTTTAAAGCTATTTAATTAAAATAAATTTACTCTCAAAATCTCTTTAAAAATGTAACCTGGGATTTCAACAATGGAGCAGCAATGCATGCTGTTTTCCTGATCTCTGCTTTCAAACATACTCTCTGCTTGCAAACATGTTGTTTCAGCCTTTATTTCAAAGGGAAATTTCTGTTCCCAACACCGTTGCCCGGATGTGCTTGTAGCACCTTCTCGAGCCAGGGGAGCAGGAAAAGAGGGGAGAGATGTGGGGGTGCTGGTGAAGTACCTGACCAGGCTGCTTTGCAGGTTCAAGCCTCTCTGACCACCTCCATCCCCTATTCACACAGCCTCCCTGCAGCTCACACCATCGGGGCTCAGCTTCTGCTGGAGAAGTGAAGGCCACCAGGCAGTACGAAGGAGCAGTGAAGCAGCCCTCCTGCAACTGCACGGCGGTTGGGTATTCCTCATTCCGCAGTGACGGGACGTGTGAGCAGCCCAGGAGACGTTACTGGGACAGATGACCCTTTCAAGCCGGGAAGATATGGCACGCCTCATCCCTAAGAAAGTGGTTTTGCTTTTCTCCCACACCACATCGATTCTCTTCCCCCACTTTTCACCTCCCAGCTTTCACACCAAGCGCCAGCCTGTGCCCTTCAGGAGTCCAGGTGGCAGCTCATGTCTGATCAGTGTGCTGCTCATTAAACTAGGTAAATATGTTTGTGTTTTCCTCTTTTTACCCCTCGTTTAGTCTCATCTGACTGTATTGTTTACTGTACTGGATTATGCAAATCAAAATATAACCAATATTGAAAACAGGAAGGTAAGCAAAGCTTGCACCCACTCTTCTGGAGCATGCCAAGGACAGGGGTGCAGGCTCCCACCGTGTCAGGACTGGGTCACCTCTGTGCAGCTGCTGAGCCTGATGCGGGGGTGGGTTTATCCCACTCCTGTCCTGGGAGCGATCCAGCCTCCTACCAGCACTGACTCTGCACCCCAAATCGGCCAAAGCAGGAGGCATAGTCCCCAACACAAGTGTCCTGCTGCAGGGCCAGCACACTCATCTCTGTCCTGCTGCTGCTTCCCAAGGATCTGATGTCACTCAACGGTCTTCTGGGAGTGTGCAATGAATGCAGCTGTTCTCAGCTTCTCCTCGAAGAAAAGGGATCTGGCTGGGGACCTGGATTAACTCGCTTTGAGGTGAGTGATTTTGTGCTGGAGCTGCCAGAGAGGCAAGCAGGAAGGTGAAGTCCTGGAGAAGGGATGAACAGTGAGAAGCAGGAGATCTGTCCAGATCACACAGACATGCATAGAATTGAAGAAGAACTTGATGCAGAGCTATCGCATGCAGTTGAGTAATCTGTAAATACCTCAAGGTAACTCAAGTGCAGCTAGACATGTTCATGTGGCTTTTAAAGTCATGTAGATCAAGATGAGCAAGTGTGTCGGTGACAGGATGTCATGGATTATTGATGCTGAGGCCAGAAAGGCTACTCTGTCCTCCTTCATCACCAAGGCCAGATAGTTTTACCAAGTGATTCCTGTGTCAAACCTATAATTTCTGGCTGAGTTAGGGCAGATCTTTTAGAAAGACATCCAATTTCAAGTAAAAAAACTCCAAGTGAGGAAGAATCAACCACCTCCTCTGTATGTTGTTTAATGGCTAATTCCCTTCAGTGTTGGAATGTGTCTTCTTTTCAGGTCAAATTTGTCTAATTTCAGCTTCCAGCCACCAGATCTTGTTACACCTTTGATCGCTAGATTAAAGAGCTCTCTAGTCTCAAATATATTCTCTTCTGCTGGGTACTTCCAGACTTGTGTCAAGTAACTATTCAAAGTGCTTTTCATTAAACCTTTCATGATAAAACAAGGGGTTTGGGGTTTTGTTAGGGTTTGGTTTTTTTTTTCAGTTTCACTAACTTTTGTACCTTTTTCTTGGATTCTTTCCATGTTTTCATTATGTATGACCCTGGAACTGGACATCGAGCACACAGGTACTCTTATTAAAGCAGTGCATGGTCCCATATGAATGTGAAGCCAGTCTGTGTTGCTCTGTCATTCCCCTCTTTAGGGACTTCAAGTTCGGAAGGCTTCCACCTGACCCCCTATGGTCTTCTAATCCATGCTCTGTACAGCAGTCCCAACAACTTGTGTACATATCTTTTTTCATAGATGCGTGGATCTCCATTTCATTGTACCAAAATTCAGACTTCTGGAACAAATTCATCCTGCCAAGTGATTCATGCTGCCTTGGTGACATTTGTCTTCCTGCTGGGTTTTATTATCCTCTTTAATTCTTATCTCTAAAGACTGTACACTCTCTTCCAGGTCATCGATAAATACTGGGCTGTAGGGTCTCTTCAGGAAGACCTAGCACTGATCTGATGATTTGCCCTGTAAAACACTGAGGGTGGTCTCCACAGTCCCCAAGGGACAGTGCATTCCCTACCATCTAGACAGTACCTTTGGACTTTGGTTCACCCATCATCAATACTTTCACCTGCCAGAACATCACACAGCTTCTGCATGGACAAAGAAATGAGCAGGTTGATTGAATGGAAACCAGTGTTTGGACAGATGGGGGTGGATGTGCGTGCACAAGTCCTGCACTAGGAGGAATCTGAAACGTGGCTGTGGTTTGCCTTGGACCTGAAAATTGCTCCCAGGGTCTGTAGGACAGATGTAGGTTTTTAATTACAATTCAGGAAAGCAAAAGGTAAAGGCTCTAAAGAAGGACAAGAGAGGCATACAAATAAGGTCTGACAAGTTTGTCTGGAAAAGAAACAGCTCAATCTGAGTTAGCTGTTCCTAAGTTAAATATAAATGCAAATCTGCGGAAGGTGACTGTGCAGTGAGTGTACGTGTTGTGCCGGCAGGAGGAAGAGGACTGCAAGGAGTGCCAGCCCCGCGCAGGGACAGGCATCCAAGGGCTCCGTCTGCAGCCAGCAGCGAGGCAGGTTCCTCCAGGGGCAGGTCCAGAGGTGGGGCTGCAGTGGAAAATCCCAAGAGTGGAGAATTAAATCTGCAGAGGTAATCTCTCTCCTTTAAGGCAACCAGAAAACCTGTGTGGTTTCTGGAGGGGGCAGTCCTCCTGTCTGTTTGGTGTTACATTTGGGGATTCCTCCAGCATGGTAAAGGAAGATGGAAGATGATTTATCTGGAAAGTTTCTCTTTACTTCTGCTATTCCACAGCTAAAGCAGCAACCCTAACAGATCTTGTTGCAACTTAGGAAGCAGTAGCAGAAACAAGATGTAGTCCTACAGCATCACTGAAACCTCGAGGGGTTAGGGAGAAGATGGAAGAAGACTCTTTTGGAGATGCACACCAAATTTCAAGAGGCAACAGGCACAAGTTGCAAGGAAATCCCAGCCGAACATGAGGAAAAGGTTCTTCCCTCTGAGGCAGGTCAAACACTAGGTCAACAGCCCAAAGAAGTGAAGGGATCTTCATCCTTGCAAATCTTCAAAATTCAACAGGGCAATGCCCTGAGCAACCTGAGTTGGTTTTGCAGCTGGCCATGCTTTGAGTAGAAGATTGGACTGGACACCTCCTGAGGACTCTTTTAAACAAAAGAATTTTGTGATTCTACAAGTTTCAGGAGCAGCTTTTTCAGCAGTCTTTATAGTAGTGGCACAATGCAGGCCAACAGTGTATCGAAGTGCAAACTGGATTACTCATGCATTACTCCGGATATTCATTACACGTTCTGTTAGGCATATTAAGATCTTGTGCTGCCACAGAAAATAGACTTAATGATGGACTCAAAGCATCCTGACACTACTTGATTCTCCCGTCCTGCAGCTGTTACTCCAAACTGGGCACTCTGCAGCACAGCCAGCTTGCACAACGAAGAACTCAGTTGCATTTAAAAACGCAAACACCCACTGAATTTGATGCAGAAATTTTGTATTTCCAGATGCAAAATTCTAACAACGTCTACATTTTTTATTTTGTATTAGATCAGTCTTGTTGCCATTCCAAAACTCTCAGCTAAAGGTTGCTGGATCACTTTGGCCCTGCCCAAAATGGCTGGAGCAGCTCAGCTCCCCTGAGGAAGTATAGGAAGCAGTTTGCAACAAGAAAATAAAAAAAATCCAGAAGCTGATGATTTTCCTGAAATGGCTGCTAGCGGTGAAAGTTAATTTGTCATTGTTATACTTCAGAGTCTACATCCCTTTAGGTGAATATGAGCATTTCAAGGCAACCCCCCAGACAAACCTAGTTCCCAATTCTAAAATGTTCTTGCTATGTAAAGATTAAAACAATAACATTTTAAGCCTGCAAGCTTAAAATCTGAAGCAGTGGAAGGGGGAAGACTCTGCAGCAGTGCAGGAAGCCCTGCTAATGATGTCAGTAAATTGTATCAGAAGGATTCTCTCATTTTGGGAAGAGAGATGTAATAGTGCGGGCTATTCTCACTGGCACTAAACTCATTAGTTTGTTTACAGTGTGCCTTCCTGCACCGCTCTCTGATACACTGCAAATCTTATTTTGCCTTTGATATTTTGAGTCAGAAAGAGCAGGGAGAAGTCAAAGATTCCCAGTAACATTTGATCCCTTCCACGTTTTTGTTTTTTTTTACAAGGTGCTTGTTAAGACTTTACTCCTGGTCAAGGCAGTGCTGGGGAAACTCCTTATTTCAGAGGACATGAGTGATGGCTAATGCTGAGTGACAGGGTGCCAGGGACAATGGTGGGAGGCCTGGGGAGACCATGCTGATAGCCAAAAGAAGGGGGAAGGCATGTTTTGTTTGTGCAATGGCTGATGGTCGATGGTTGGAGGGAGGTGCCGAGGGCTGGGTGAGGGCTATGTGCCTGCAGGAGGTAGTGGCTGAGCAACAGCTCTGCAGGACTCTGATGGAGAGTCGACCCCCCTTGAGGGCACCCGATGGCCAAGGTCGAGGCGTCAGATGGTCTCAGATGTGAGGCACCCGAGCTGAGAGAGGTGGGACAGAGAGCTTTGGCTCTGCAGGGACAGACTATGCCAAGCCCCGTACCAGACTTCTGCTCTCCGCACCAGCCGTGACACCTCCGAGGCAGGCAGGCAGGTCTGACTGCACATCAGCACCCGCCGCCTGCCACCGAAATGCCTTATCTGCCTCCGTCAGCCTCCGGCTTGGTGCTCTCCCAGCACATCACTGCCTTCCCCATTTCTCATTCTGCTCTAAAGCACGAGGTGGGAGCTGCCTGCCTGTGCCAGTCACAGCCGCAGCAGCAGACAGGAGCTCATTTCCAGCTGCAGGGGCAGCAGGACTCGCTGTCCCAGGAGCTGGCTCTGTGACACAACATTTTATTCAAACCTGGATGCCTAGGCAGGAATTTGGTGGTTTTCCAGCACTTAGAAATAGTTCTCCTGGCCCCTGCGGGTGCTCAAAACCAGTGGGAGCTCAAACCTGATGACACTGCGGTGAATGAGCGTCACCCAATGGCAGTTGCCCACCCTTGAAGGAGCTGTGACTGGTTGGGCTGTGACTCATACGACCTGCATGGAAGAAGCTCTGGGATGGACCCAGATGCCAAGTCCTCCAAGTCCTTGCCCTGGGAAGCTGAGCCCTTCTCTTCGCGGGTAGGAGTGGAGCAAGTGATTGAAGCAACTCTGACCATCCCATCAGCATGAAGATGACTTCTTTGCCCCTTGCCCAGAGTCCCTGGTACCTCTCTACACCAGGCAACGAAAAGCATACTATCATCATCAAATAAATCTCTGGGCTCTGGCAGGCCTGACCCCTGCTCTGGAGCAGCTGGGGCTGCCTGGGGGGTGCAGTTTGCACAGGGGTGTGCAGTCATTGCACAGCAGCTTTCCTCCTGCTGGGGCCTCCCAGTGCTCCCAGCTGCAGCAACCAAGTCCTACTGGCTGCTCTGTGGCTCCTTGGTGTATGAAGAGCCTTTCTGTAATAGCTCAGGGGTGCCAGTCTGCTACCAGGGAAGGCAAGGATGTTTATTGGAGTCTGGGGCACCAGCAGGAGAAGACACTCCTACCTCTTCTTCCAGTAATAAACCAGCGCCTGTCAGAATGGGGACTGTGCTGCAGCTATCTCAAGGAGGATGTGAGATTACGCAATGCTGCAAGATGGCGAATGGGATATACTGAGTGACCTGGGTGAGCTGCAGAAGAAAGGCTCTACCTCCATCCCGCTGGCAACTCCTGGCCCTTGTGAAGCTCCTGTTGGACAATGTGTGTCTGTAGCTGCTGCATGTGAGCCCCCTGAGTTATTGAATTTCATGTTTCCTTGGTCTAGGACCATGTGTCTCTTTGGCCTCCCTAACAAGCTTTCCTCAGGGTCGTGCTCAGGAGGGAAGACTTGCTCCCAGCCTCCACCATGGTTATATGTGGCCATATAACACAATCAGCTTGCAAGTTTACTTACTCATCTCATTATACAAGCATAAACCCTAGGCAGACAAATATAAAGCAAAATAAGGTTTATGCCTTATGGAGAAAGCTTATTGCATCTCCTAAATTGGAATAAAATATCTACAGGTGAAATACATCGCCACTATTACGACAGTGCTCAGGGTGGTATGGGAAGGGCTCCCACTGTAATGGTACCAGTAGGGTCAAGGACCAGCCAGCCCACTGCTGGCATCAGAAGAGCTGCAACCCTGCACGAGGGAAGGCGGGGCAGCGTGACCTACGGTGGCAGTGGGACGTGGTCATTGCAGATGGGTGATGTCTGCTTCTGTAGCCTCAGCTGCACAGTCGTGTGTCTGCCTCAGTTTCCCAACAGCTGGCTTCAAATGACAGCGTTTGCTCCCATGCCAGCAGTTAATGAGATCATGTTTGTACATGGCTTTGAACACAAATGTCTCTGCAACGTGTAAGTGCTAAGTACTATTAGCAACTAACAGCAGTTCTCCTTTGGTACAGGGCTCTGCTGACTTTGCCTGAGGCCATTGCAACCCAGTGAAGCATCACCCTCAGCAGCACTACCTGCACTGTGGCAGACCTCCACATCAGCCAGCACACCCCACAATGCTCTGGAAACCAGCTGGAGATGGAGCTGTGAGCCCAGAATCAAGTGCCTGGCTTTATCCGCGCTGAGGGGTGCCGGCGTAGGAGCTCGGACTGGCTGGGAGATGGGAGCAGGACGGGGTGAAGGAAGGCATCCAACCAGCAAGGTGGGACCAGCAGGGACTGGCATATGCAGACCCCAGGCTCACAGCCCACGCTACCTGGCTGCTCTGGGGAGGACATGGTCAATGCACTCTGTTGTTTCTGGGCTGGGCTGCAGCGTAGCCTGCAGACATCTGTGCCGCAAGGCTGGAGTTAGAGCCATCTCCAAAGCAGTGCCAAATCTACAGTCAGTGCCCCTAGCTGGGCTGTGCTTTCCCTGCAGTGGCAGGGCACGCTGCCTGCTTAACACCCGTCTCTGTCTTAGGAGCCTCCATGCTCACCTTTATTATCATGCTCTTCCCCGTCCTTCCTCCTCATGCTACCTGATCGTTTCTGCACTGGATCCTGCCTGGAGACAGATGATGTGCTGGGCAGGAATGGCAAAGTTTATTAAGTTGGGGTGGGAAGCTCTGGCAGGCTGGGTTCACAATTAGGCTCCCAAAGGCAAGATCATAAAGCATTCAGACACTTGGGATACAGGGCTGATTACCAGCATCTTTCATCATTAAATATTAACACCAAGGCTGCTTAAAGGCCAGTGAAAGAATTATAGAATTTAATACCTATCACGCTCTATCAATAGGCCGGGAGAAATATGGTCCTTTCGCCTATGTTTTTTTTTTAATGCTTCAATGTAAACTAGAAGACTGGCAAAATTAAACAGCACAATTCTTGGTTAGGAGCCACTGGGAATTGCAAACAGGGAGCACCAGGGATCAGACTTGTTTGATATGCTAGGGGAGCGAGCTCATTAAAACATAGGCATTGGTACCAGAAGGAGAGGAAATTAAAGCATAATTTAAGAAAAGAAATCCATCTATGGAGAGTGGCTCCAGCCCCTGGCTCTCCCCAGTGTGGCTGTCTGCTCCCTGGGACCCCAGCCAGCTCCAGCCTGGTGGCCTGGGCAAAAGGAACATTTGTACGCACCTCTGCAAAACTACCTTGACTGCGCTGAAACACAGGACACGGTGTGAAATCCTCTCTGGTGTCTACATACCCCTTTGCCATTCTATGCATATGGGGTGCGATGGCAAGGACACATGTCTGGGGCTCACCACCATTGTTTGTGGCTCCTTTACCCAGAGCAGAAAGCTGGGAAAAATCCTAGCAGCCCCCCAAAATCTCATGCTCTTCTTGTGGCAGGGTTTTTTTTTTTTTGCTTCCTTGTTTTGCGTTATTGTGCTAAGTTGTATTAGGAAAAGGGTGCCTGGGTCGGGTGGCCCATTTGGGATGGGCTTGAAGCATTGGGGGGGCAGGAGGGCTCAGCCAGCGCACACTACCGCTGGGGCCGACCTGCCGCACAGCCGCGAGCTGCAAATCCACCGTCCCCAGAGCTGCAAAGGTCCCACAGCAGGACCACCCGGGGACTGCGGGCTCCTGAACCGCCCGTGGAGGGGGACTTGTCCACCAAGCAGGGAGAGCTCAGCACAGCCCAAATAGCTCAGAAAACCTCACCAGCTACTAAAAAGCTGTGGGCTTAAAACCACCCATGCCTTGCTCACAGTCCTATCATCACCACCATATTACAAACTGCTCCTGATGTAGTGCTCTGGGAAGAGATTTAAAGCATGTGCTGGTACAGACGCATGTTTTGCATGAAAAACCAGGGACTCAAGGGGGTTCCATGAGCAAGGCTGGCCCACGGCTGTCCTCTGGCAGTCCACCATGCCGCTGCTTTCCCCAGCCTCACCCTTCCACTCCTCCTGCAACCCTCCTTCCCACTGTACACAGTAATGAATTGTTGCTGCTTGCTCCCTCGTTGCGGGCAAGGCAACAGAGCCAATCAATACAGTAATCAAGCAGCCCGAGCGAAGCCAAGCGGGTGCCTTCCTACCTCTCTGTTAGCAAACACGGAGCGCACACAACTTCTGCTGCTGCCGGCGCAGGCACAGCCAGGTCTCCATCCAGGCTATCTCCCCAGGCTATCCTGCCCTCTGCTTTTCCTCCACCAGCCCTGCTGATGGCTGCACAAACATTTCACATGGCCAAGTCAATCTGCAAAGCCACAGCTAAAGTTGGAGCTGGATCACTTAATATCTGTGAGCCAGCACCTCCCTAAGGCTGCCCTAGTGTCAGAGTCTGGCTTTTCCCTGTAGAAAGACAATCCTGGCTCTTTATTTTCTTGGATGTGGACAGTGCCATGCTACCGAGACTGTGATGGCTGCAGCTGAACACGTAGCATCTGTATGGTGGGATGCTCCCTCCAGCTCAGGGATGGGATGCTACCATCCTACTAAACTCTCTCCTGGCCCATGCCTCCCTTGCCATATGGATAAAGATGGCCCAGAAGATTTTCCTATGCAAAATCAATGTATTTTCCCCAGTTGTATTTTCTATAGAAGCACCAGGACTGATTTGACTCCTGGCCAGCAAGGTGCCCAGCCTGAAGCTGGAGAAGTAAAACCATCAGCAGAGCTGCCATCCTAACAAGTGTTTTTCAGGCATTGGTTCCTTATAGCCACACTTCAATAGTAACTCAGGCACCGGGGCTATTGGATCAAAATAGTCATGCTCACACTGTTGTAAGCATCATGTCAGTATAAACTCAAAATGCTGTCTCACACCAGCCAGAAAGTATTGATGTGCAAACTTTGTACCACCAGGCTTTGTGCCAGACCACATATCACCTGTCCTCCCACAGGCAGCATAAACCTGCCGTAAACCCATACCTGTGTTACATGCTCCATATCACACACCAGAAACGTGATCATGTGCCTGCATGTCTTCTGGAGTTGATTTTACAATACACAGGCATGTGTCCTAGGCAAGTAAGCCACTAAAACGAGACTCAAAAAATGCACAATTACTTCAGTTGCAAAGGAAAACCAGTGGCATCGTTGGAGTTCTGACTGTCCAGTGGTTTCTGGCTCAGGATTTCATTGCTCCAGGACATATTCCCTGCAGGGAGCTGGGAGAAAGACTCCTGGGCTGCTTTGGTCTCTGATTGTCTGCAAGTGTTGAGCCTGTCCCTTTGACACAAAGCAGAGCAGTTCAGGGCCTTGTGTAACTCATGGCAGCCAGCTCAGTGAATACCTGAGCATAGTCAAGTTGTGATTTTCCATCCTTTCTGCATGCACACAACTGGAAATAAGAGCACGTGAGCTGCCCAAGCCCAGGGGTGACTGAGATAGGAGCACAGGCACCTGCATGGGTCACAGAGGCTGAAAAAGGGGGTGCACACAGGGCGTTAGTCTGGAGAAGCTGTAGGTGTCTGCAGCTAGGTATCCTTTATTCCTTCAAAAACCTTTCCCCTGCCCTCCTTTTCAGGCTGCTGTTGTCATCTCTGTTTTTACTCATTACTCTTTCCCATTAAGGCTCTGCTGCCCTCATATGCTGCCCTGCACCCTCCGACTGCCGGGTGCTGCTGCAGCCCTCCAGGGCTCCCCCCCCCACACCCCACCAGCCACTCGCTGAACTTGCCCAGCCGACCCAAAAGCAAGGAAGAAACTGGTGGCAGAGTCAGAAAGGCAAATCCAGACATGACTGACTCCAGGGAGCCTGATTGAAATAACTAATTAGGTTCTCACAGCCATTCGCCTTGCAAGAATAAGACCATATCCCACTCCATATTTTCTAATGAATCCCGCTCAATGTTTTCTAATGATTTGTTTAACCGAGTTTTCGGTGTCTCCAGGCTGCAGTGCATGCGTGGCCCTGTGCAGCCTACCCCACATGCTGGGGGAAGAAGCTTTTGATACTCTCTCAAATTTACCTTTCCCTGCTGGTATGAGGAATTCTTTATGTTTCCCATCATGGTAGTGCAAATTCCATCTCCTGGTGCCATACAAACCAATCACCCCCCTTCCCTTGTTTACACTATTTAGATGCATACAGATGGTTATAATTTTTTCTTCTCTTTTGAGCATCTCTCAGGGAATCTAAATAGGTGAGCTCTTTTCTTCCCCAACTGGTGCAGCCCACCATGGCCCCACAAACTGATGCTGGGGCTCTGGACTCACGTTTCGCATCCTGGGAGCTGCATTCCCATTACCCACAACTACTATGATCCCACAAACATTTATAGATGCAAACATCTTCCCAGCTGCAGAAAGTTATCCTGAACTCAGGAGGACTGCCTGTAAATAATGTTATTCCTGTGTAGAAGCATTAGGCATATTTTGATCAAAACATCTATTTTAATTGCTATCTTCAAAGGTAGTCACTTTGCAGTGCAGTGATTTTTCTTTTTAAATTATATTGTTTATTGCTTCGTGCTCCATTATCTCTTAGCTGTGTGGAGATACAGGTTTTTTCTATCTGTGCTGTTATTTTACTAGTGGCTAAGGTCATACTAACTTATGAGAGTTGCCAAAATCATCTTTCTTTCTCTATATACATTTTAATACCCACACTTTTTCCAGTGTTTTATTCTTCTCCATTGCACGTATCTTTCCCCAGAGAATTGCCAGTGTGGCAATAAATTACTGCTAATTCTCTTCCCTGCTACTCACACCCCTTCTTTATACAAATTTAATTTTTCACACATTCATTTGTATACTGCTTATGAAGAATGCTTTTTTTAAAGAACACAGTCTTTTCCTAGTCAACAAATTTTTTCCCTTCCCTTCCTCTCTTCCCTTCCCCCTCCTCTCCTTGAAGTACCCCAACAACTCTGAGCTGACATTGATTTCACACCCCTCCCTCTTATACTACAATGGTTTTCTTTTCTCTGAGATAGTTTTGCAGAAGGTCCCTTTTTTGTGCTGCACACCCGTGGCTGTACTGCTAGCTCACACAGCTTCTTTGCCTGTTATTTTTTCCTCCAAGTCTTAAGAAATTCCAAGTCACCTCCTGCTATTCCATTTTGCGTAGAAGTTTTGTAAACCTTGGCTCCTTGAGTGCCCGTACTGAAGTCATACTGTCTGTGTCTTTTCTTCTTGCATCTCTCATTCGCAGCAGGTCTGTAGTCTGTTGTGACTTAATTATAGTGCCTTTTAAGGTTCCTCTGGGAGCTGTGGCACCAGTAGATTTTAATATCCCACCCATGACAACATTGTTATTGGTATTATTACTTCTACTACTATGATTAGTATACTATGGGCAGAACGAGTGGCTCCATACAGGTCAGGCACATCCCTGATTCAAGCAAGTTAGTCTAGGAAATCAAATGCAGGCAATAATTGAAGACAGAGATGCTATGCCTGCAACCTGGAACGGCAAGCATGTTTGTCATTAATAAATTGCAACATGGTTCGAAGCAGGGCTCCTGCTGACTCGGATGCTGCCGGGGAGGAGCCGGCCTGGGAGGGGAATGGGGAGCCGGGGCTGCTGCAGGAGGATGCTCCAGCAGGGCACGGGGCAGCTGCTGGGGAGTGATGAGTGCTTTAGGGATGAGTTTTAAAGAGTGTCTTTCAACCAGCATGACTTTCTCAATGTCAAACAGGGTATTGCCCTGCGCCCACAGCCGCGTCAGCAGAAGCATCTTGCAGCAAGGCTCACCACTGGGAGCTTTGGTCATACGTGCTGCATGTAACCTGGGTGCTGCTCTTCCTAACTCAGTTTAGAGAGCAGAGGTGGCCAAATGGCTTCTGGGGAATAAAAATATTCATAACGTAGCCAGGCCACTTCTGTCTCACTCTGGCACTGCACCTCCACCAGCCCCAGTGAAAGAAAGCTGCTGTTCTGGATAGCACTTGGGCACCTTAAAGCATTCAGAGACAACCAGCTTTTCAGTCTATGAACTCTGCAAAAAAAAAGTCAAACCCCACCTCTGTGGGCTGCATGTTAATCTCCACGCTCACCCAGGGGGATCTCAGCTGGAGGCAGAGGGATGCGTGTGTGCCCCGTGCTGCCAAAAGAGCCTGCCGGAGCTTGCTGTGCACTGAGGGGCCAAAAAGCACCATTTCTATGGGAACATATTTTGGGTTTCCAAACCTGTGTCCACTGTTCAGCTGCTGCCCCCTCCAAGCTGTGGAACATCCAGAAATCCTGGGAAAATAGCCAAATTTCTTTTTTACTGGACAATAGTTCTGTTGAGGTGAAGATGTCCAAGGAAATCCTCATGTGGGATAACTTGAGAGCAGTGAAGCACGGCAGACTTGTACTGGCTGAGGTTGTCACCCTATAACAGAAATCACTACTGCACAAGGGGGATTTTCAGCAGCAGAAAGAAGAAACTGGGGAAAATCCTGTTCTGAACAACATGGATGGTGCTATCATATCTCCCAGCAACATTCACCAAAAATTAGGGACCAAGGTGAAAAGACGCTAAAGAATAAGAAATTCCATAAAGAGCCCTTCCATTTCTACAAGTGAAAAAAAAATATATGCCATCAAAGACTAAATGCTAGTTTGAAGAGGCATTCATACGTACTTCAAGGGACAGCTCCAATATAGAAAACAAGAAAGGAACATTTCTGAGAACTTCAATTAAGTGCAAGGTAACTTGGAATCATTCCCATCCGTTCCTTAAATTTTCCAGACTATCTTTTCTCTTTTATTTTATGTACGGCTCTCAGAAAGGCTTTGCTACATCAAAGATACTTTTTGTCTCCTTTGTTCAAATGTATAAATTTGCCTACAAAAATTAGAAATATCATCAAGAGTGAAAAATAATTTATTTGTAAAAGGAACTAACTTTTGTTTGAACTAGAGCTGGGAATTGAGATAATGTCTATGAATATGTGGAATGAATAGATGGAAGTATCTGAATTTATGGAAATACATGAATTCTCCTTCGCTGATAGAAAATTACAGTCAGGGCCCTTTGCAAGCCAAATTAATATTCAACATAATCTCATTCCCACACAGGAACCCAAAGAGACAATTGATCTTGTTTCCACTGAAATCAATGGGAAAAACTCACCGAGTAGGTCTTTCAAGAGAGGAGCGCAGCCAGCGTGACACCTGAACTAACACAGATTCACACCTTCTTCCTGCGTCCAAGAAGCTTTGTTACTTCTCAGATTAGATTTCAATTTATGATCCCACGCCAGGTCCTTATTTTTCTGCTTTAAGTCACATACATAAAGCTCCATGGGAGCATCAGTAATTATGCTTATCACCCAGAGGTCACCTTTTTAGATGTATTTTCTAGATCTTCAATCTCCCTCTGAAGTTAGATGTTTTTCTTAATCAAGGTTGCCATGAGAGGCTCAGCACTTGCAGTCTCGCATGGAGGAATATTAGTGCTACCAGACATTATTTTTTATTTCTCTTTCAAATGCATTGATTTTTTATCTATTTTATTCCAAGAAGGAGCTGTGGCATCTATTTTACATTCCAAGTCTGCCTCAGGAGTTGTAATAACTTGAAGCACTTGATGCTCAAGCCAGTGTATAGCAGGAGCTGAGTTAGATTCGCGGTCGGTCCTGCCAGCTCAATGTCTTCAGCATCTGCTGAGAAAAGGGAAAACGTGGCATCTCGCAGCCTCCTGGGACAGCTGGGTGGTTAGGCCCAGAAGTCAGTGTCACTGAGCACATATTGGGGATGATCAGCATTCCTCCCCAACAGGGCTGCTGTTGCTGATTTATTAATGTAGCAGTTAAAATCAAACCAGCACGGGAGAGTATCTAAGTCAGCTACAGCCAAGATAGGCATGCTAAAGGCAGGCAACTTTTTCCCTTGATATACAAGCAATCTCCACTTCTCGAAACAGATCCCAAACTGTGTAACACAGAGGAAAAAGAGACTTGACAAAGATTACACAATTCGACTTTTGCGTGGTAGAGAGTTACACTTGCATAAGAGACACAGAGGAGAATGGGGCTTTTCTGAATTGGGCAATGATGCTTACATGGGGACAAATCAATTTAGAAACTACTCACAATGACCCAGGATTACAAAACAAACAATGACAGTCACTTGCAAACTCACAGCAGCCTCTCATACCGGCTGCAAAACACGCTGTGCTTTGTCATAGGAAGAGCCTGCTGCTGGCAAATCTTTATTCTCATGTCTGAGGTGCTCTGTGTGGGGGCAGCAGCTGGGCAGAAATCTCAATACAGATATAATAAAATAAAACAGTGCCAGGAAAAAAGAGCGCTTAAAGCACCAGCCTCATTGTTTAGGGAAAATCAGGCTGTGATAAGACACTAAAATAACATCTTCTACTTTTCCCAGTTTTTCCTAGCAGGCATGGTTTGGCCACAGCTCTCTGAGTAAGCAGTACCTGCCTGGTTTCAGGACCGTCTTGCTGGAGCAGGAGGTTGTTTTGGCATGCCAAGGTGATGTGCCTCCTGCCTGGTTATCCAATGGTGCCTGGGTGGTGGATGGGTACCCATAGGAAGTTTCAGATGGGCCTTGTGGCCACCACAATAAAGAGGGGGTAACTCCAGGGAAGGTATCCAAGCCTAAAAAAAAAGGAAGAAAGGAGAACATGGGTTGCCCTTGAGCTTGAGAAAAAGGAAAAGAGCAAGAGTTTGGAGCAGGCAGCAGACTGAAAGCAGACCTAGAGCGAGAGTGGGGAGCTGGGACCAAAAGCAAGCTCCATTGGTCACTACCGATGCACACTTTAACTCAACATTACTTAGAGACTGGTGGCTTTGGAAAAGAAACCACAAGTAATTAACCTTGATCTGCTAATGGGTCAGCTCAGCTGAGAGCATTGGTTTTGCTGATAGGCATTATGTAAAGAGCATAACAACCAATAGAGACAGAAGTGGCTGAAAAAGCTGAAAAATGTTATAAGGATGATCTGAAAGTAAGTTTATGATGGGTAAATAGTGATGGAGAAGTTCATTATGGCTGGAGCCAGGGGAGCTGGCACTGCAGCTGTCAAACCTGATGTAGACGTGGCAGGGATTTGTGAAGGGGGTGCATTTAGGAGGTGCCCCCCTTCTGCCAAGATCACACCAGTGCTGCCTCCACCAGTGCAGTTCCTGAGTCCAGACAGTCCTAGTCTTCCCACTTTAAAGAAGGGGTGATCAAGGTCTTCTGTGGCATGATATGCCCACTCCAGAACCTCAGGACAAATGCAGAAGCTGATTGCAAGGAGCAGGCCAGATCTCATTTACTTTGTACCAAAACCTTCAAAGTCTTACTCAAACGAGTGCTTCAAGTTGTGCACAGGGTGTATTAGAAGCCAGACCAGGATGGGTGCAGTGTGCTTCAGGAACTATCTTCTGCAGAATGCCTGGGGACACTGAGCAGCACAAAGGCTAATGAACATCTATGCAACCCTCCCGTTAGCTAGGTCAGAAGTCCAGAGCACTACATCTTAGACTAAAGATCTCTGACATTGAACAAGAGCTGTTGAGGGAGACAGGATGTTCTCCTGACACAAGTGAGATTACCAGAGTTATGACAACTACTAAAGACAGGACTTCAGACTAGAGGGACCAGTGGTCTGGACCACCATGATCATCCTTCTGCTGCGCTGTTGGGATGCTGATAATAAAAACCATAGTGGCAAGTTCTGGGTAAAAAAAGAAACCTTTAAGGACCTCCTGTAGCTGCTTGGGCACAGTTCTTCGTAAATCCTGTTTGGTAAGTAGTGAAACAACCACATGACCATGTTCCTGACACCTCAGCTATAGATTTTTCTTGATCAGGGCAAACAGTCAAGTTTGAGACAGGCGGTGTCAATGCACGTGTCAATGCACTTCTCTTACAGCTGTTCCCAAGCATGGATGTGGACTGGTCCCTTTAAGCTGATCAGAGTGAATCCTGTCCTTGCCCTTGCTGCATCTTGACCTGCTCAGATGAATGTAAAGGTGTAAATCTGTGTCTATGCAGGTGCTAACTTGGGGTTTGGCAAATTGCACTGATTCACTTGCATAACCTGATTGAGGGGCTGCTGAGGTAGCTCTCATTTCTCATGAGGCCACAAGATAAAATATCACTCCATATTCCAGCTTTCCTCCACTCTCCTCTGACATGGCACTAAATGGCGTGGGAGGCAGAAAATATGACATCATTTTTCTTTAAAAAGGGCATAAGGAACTGGAGACAAGTAAGTGTACTTTCTGTGACAGGCAAATCGGAAGAAACTGTAATATACAACAGAATTAGCAGGAGCCTAGGTAGATCTGGATATATTGGGGAAGAGTCAACATGGCTTCTCCAGGGGAAGTCATATCTCATAAATCTATTATATTTCTTTGAAGGTGTCAACACAGGTCCAGGCAAGGATTAGCTGGCTGCCATAGTTAAATTTCATTTTCCAAAAGTTAGTTCAAGGTCTCTCACAAAAGGCACTTGGAGACACTAT
Source organism: Buteo buteo (assembly GCF_964188355.1). NCBI lineage: Eukaryota > Metazoa > Chordata > Aves > Accipitriformes > Accipitridae > Buteo > Buteo buteo. The sequence goes on along the minus strand of NC_134194.1, from coordinate 20,468,547 downwards.
GGAGTATGAGAGGAAGCCCGTCCACAGATTATAAGTGATTAAAAACATGTAACCAAGGGAAGGATAACTGATCAGTGTTCGTGTTGGCCAAAGACCAGTCATTGGTTCCCTTGGAGGCCTGTCCTGGGATCTGTACTGTGCGACACTCATCAATGATCTGGAAAAGTGGTGAATAATGAAGTGACAGTGTTTGCCTATGTGACAAAATTATTCAGGATCATGAAATCTAACACTGACAGTGAAAAGCTCTAGAGGATCTTCTGAGACTGAGTTACTGACAATAAAACAGAAGATGAAATTCAGTGTAAATACATGTAAGGTAATGTCAGGGAAGGTGAAAAAAAATCAGAATGGCAACCAAGTTTAAACAGACAATGATCAGCTCTGAATTAGTTACCACTGCTCATCAAAGAATTCACAGAGCACCACGGAAGGTGCCCTGGGAAAGCTGCTCAGACCTGCCCCTGGTCAAAAAGCAAGGAGGATGTTAGGATCACTCGAGAGAGAGAGAGAGAACAGTAGATGAGTTGTCATCACAACCATCATGGAGATACATGATCCATCTTTATTTTGAATATCGCATTTATGTCTGATCCTGCACCTCATAAAGGACACAGTAGGAAAAAAAAAAAAGTAAAAGGGCTGACCCAGTGATGTTCCTGATGCTGAGAGTCTGGACAGATGAAGGTTATTCAGCTTGGATAGACCATGGAAGTCTATCTGAAGTGTTTTGGAGAAAGAAAATTGGAGCTGGTGACTCCCTCTTTCCAGTATCATAATAAGAAATGAAAGTATTGGGAAGCAGATTTAAAATGACGACTCGGAAGCACTTTTTCCGCACAGGGATTTGTCTATGTCAGAAGACATGTGGTATGTTCAAGGCAGGCAGGTCTGTCAGACACAGCAGTCCAGCTGCAACCAGCAGCTCACCGTGCTCCATGGACCGCCAGATGCTGCCGTGCCAGAAGCACTCTGTGCTGGACTGGTTTTCACACACTTTGCTGCAGTTCATGTTGCTGGCCACAGTTTCAGGCAGAACACCAGGTTTTGCAGATATTTGGTCTGTCCCAGTATGGTTGTTTCACTGTACTCATGGTGATGAACCCAGGACCTTTTAATGGGTGTCCAAGGTTAAGCCACAGAAGAACCCACTTGCTGGTCACTGTGCCTAAAATGAGGGGCTCAGAGCGCAGCTCAAATGCTCTTCTGTATTCATCACCCAAAGCAGAGCTGTAGCCCATCTGGCCTCAGCAGAAATGCTGTAGCAATCTGCTTCAAGTTCAAATCTAAGACACTGTTGGAAAATGCAGCTGAGGAGCACAGCAAAGGAAATCTTTATTTTTCTCCTGCACATAAAGCAAAGAGAAAAAAATATTTTTTTATGAAGACCAGAATTATTTAAACATGAATTTGCTACAGGAGCTAGGTCTGTAGACTAAAACTCAGAGGAACAGATGAAAGCGTGTGCTGTAGAGCACTGAAAGGATGCACAATGAGAGGCCACCTTTGCTGCCCCATCTCTTGAGGCCAGGCAGGAGGGACCGCTGCCAGTCCTGCTCACTGCTGAATTCCAAAGTACTCATTTCTCTTTGGGATGCTGAAGTAGTACTCAGCTCCCCTATGTTTGGCTCTCCTGTATGCAGTCTTTAATTCCTGCCTTTCTTCTTTTTTCCAGAGAGACACAATTAGAAATAACCTGTCAGGGTAAAATAACCAAAACTCACACTCCATCTAAAAGTCTATTTCAAGAAGAAAGAATATTGCGTGTAAAGAAAACACTCACCAGTGAGGCTTGACATCAAAAGTCCATGTTTTGCATGGACTAAATAGAAGTATTCATTTTTCATACATGCACAGATTCACACTGACACCAGTTAGACTTTCATACGAGCATACTTTGTTTACTTAAAAGCTTGAAGGAAGGGAAAATGTCACAAATGCTCATGTAAGCCTGCATGTGCACCAATCGGACACATCCAGCATGGCTGTTTGTACAAGCAAAGATCTCCCAATAGGCCAAGAAGCATTCGCATAAATCATCTGCCCAATCATTTAAGAGAATGAATAATTCATAGAAAGGCAAATGTGCTCACAAGCAATTCATATGAAGAGCTAGGAGCTACATTCAAGGAATGGATTTGCTGTTTGCTATCTCTGTGAACCTGAACATGCTTTTCTTTGGCTCCTGACTTTCATGAACCTGGAGCAATTCTGTAGCTCCATCCCTCAAAATGTCACTGACTGTCACCCATCCCGAGCTGCTTGTCCACTCCCTGAACCTGTGCCAACAGATGAAAGAAACAGCATCTCCCACAAGCAGTGGTGCTAGTTAGTATGACATATCTAAATTACTTAACGGAAGTAATTTCATTGCTTCTTTCTTCCTTTCTTTTTTCTTGAGGCTGGTGATGGAGGCACAGAACTGGTTTGCTTGAGCTGTACAGCTTACCAAGACTTGTGTTAGTCCACATCGAGTATGTGCATTCTCTGCCCTGTGGCTTCTCTGTTTCTCCAGCTTTGAAATGGTGAGGAAAAGACTGAGCAACTGGAAAGTTGTTTGCTATCTAGGTGGAACATGGACTTTATACCAGCCAAGCTCTACTTCTCTACCCCCAGTTCTATTTGAACCTAAAGGTGATGGGATAGTGCTGGGACAAACAGACAGGCAGGTGTGCTCCCTGCAGTGCTGGCTCTACCTTCTCCTGCCCCAAGCCCCCACCTCCAGCACCACCAGCGGAGGTAAGGGGGCTCTATCAGCTTCCCCTCATCTAGAGAAACAGCCTTTAGGAGAGAGATGTCAGGGAGCACCAGTCAGCCAGGAACTCTTGTGCTCTTGGGTACCCTTGATACCTTTAGTCACATCTTTTGGAGGAAACCAGTTTTTTCAGTGTCAGGTACAGCAGAACCGGTCCAGTTCTCTTTAGTGTTGCATGAGATGCAAAATATAAATAGGAGCAAAAGGTTTCCTATAGATATATATCTGTCCTCCAAAAAATTTGCTGTGCAGCCTCAAGTAATATTGCAGGCTCAGCTATCAATTCTGTTTTCCAGAACCCACTTAGAGGATCATTCCTAAATATTTTGAGAAATTATTGCCAAAAGAAGCATGTTTGTCCTGCAGCTGCTCAGATCCCCAGGCAACAACGATTTCTAGAAATCGAAACTGCCTTTCTGCTAAGGAAACTCTCTCGGAGAGATGTGGCTTCTCTAGAACATTTCAGACCTAGTACTATCCTTGGACTGCAGGAGAAAAATAGACCCCTTGCCCTGACCCAGGGCAATGATCTTTACCAGTCTAAAAGCTGCACTTGCCCTGCTGTCCATCTGCACTACTGGCTGCTGACACACCGTGCGTAAACCTCTCCCTCCGTGTCTAGTCCCCGGTGTTCAGAAACACTAATTACACTGAGAGCTGATGAAATATGATTACATTTTTCTCTTCATTAAACATGATATAGAATCATAATTCACACATATAAAATTGTTTTATTCCTTTTTCCTGTTTGCTTTGGAATTATTTCATGGTCTCAACAATGTAGGTTTAGCAATGCTGTCTCTTCTGCAGAGCCAGTCAGCCGCCAGTACCCTGCAATTTTAATGATCTAATCCGACAGCTAGCATGCTTTAATTTAAAGTTTTATTAACGACCACTTTCTACCCTCAAAGACTATATTAAAATTTGTTAATGGAATTGGAGATTATAAATGCCCCACTGCAAGGCCCACTTGTGCTGTTCTGCACCACCCCCTTTAGAATTCAGAGCAATCCTATTAACTCTTCTTTATGTTTTGTATAGGTCATTTTGATTGCAGTTTTTTGTGTACTTCCCTTATGAGATAGCGTTCCCCGAATCTAAGCATTTGAAAGAATATAATTTTACAAAAGATCACATATTTCAGATTCATTATCCTTCAATAGTGAGCTTAAAATTTAATTTCTTTGACTTATTGCAAAATTTTTTGAGTCTACTGGGGGAATGGAAATGAATTCTACAGGCAGCGTCAGACCGTGTGACAGAAACGACAGAATCCACCCCAACCACTGTTGAAAAAGGAGAGAAAGAAGAAGAGGGAGGAGGATGCAAGGACATGTGCCATTCATAGGCATAAAGTTGCAGGATCAGGACAACCAGTTGTCCTCTACACGCTTGGAAGTGTGAAGCCCTTTGCACAAAACACATTGCTTTTTCATGCACCCTGTTACCATGTGAAGGCTGTCTCTGTTAGCCTGGACTTTGAATGGGTATCTTGAGAACTCTTCACTAGGTCTCCCAGACTCCACTTGTGCATTAGGGCCCCACGTTCAATGTACCATGAAAGGGATCCCCCAAACCCATTATTTATTTTATTTAAGGAGTCAGTAAAAGCATCACCAGTCTCCAAATCTCCACAGATCCCAGCACCAATGGTTATTGTTTGCAGTGTGTCTCAGGAAATGCACTATTAATCATTTGTTGTATAGACTTAATTTCTCACAATTCTCCCCTCTTTATTTTCTGCTGCTATTGTTCCTTTCTCCTGCTTAAACATTTCAGCCACCCAGTGAAAAGGCAGAAACAACATCAGGTTCTCAAGAAACCAAACAATCAATCAGTTCACCAGCTTCACAATGGGACTCAATGGGAGCAGCAGGGCAGCTGCCTGTTGTTTGAATATCACTCACCCGAAAGCTTGGCCAGTATACAGAAAAAGCAGTTATTCACAGGAAAAAGAGGTAGGTGAAGGACACAGAGGGATTTCTAAGTGGAAATTTTTACATTAGAGAAGTTTACACTTGAGCTACTCATCTGGTCTCCTTTTACAGCTGATGAAAGGACATTGAAACATAGGGTGCAACTCATCTGACGCATTTGAAATATCAACCCTAGCACAAAACAAACCAGCTGTGCTGTGAAATGCCCATTTCTCTCCAGCCTCCCCTAAAACCAGCCTGAACAGTTGAGTAGGGTACAGTGTAGACTTCTAAAGTTAAGGGAAACATACTCCCTTCTCTGTAGGGAGTGCCATGATCAGATCCCCATGGAAAGCATTTTTCTGGCTGGCAGGTAAACCCAACTGCCCCAATCCCTGGATGCTCCAAGCTTTGTATGCCAACTGAGTGTAATCAGTGGCAGAGAAGAGCACTGGACTACACGGAGCATCTGAGAGCCATACAACACCTTTTACAGCAGATTTATGAGATTTATTGTTTGCTTACCTCCTGCTTGGCTGTGGCAGCCCATGGTGCCAAACAAATCAGTGTTGCTGGTAGGTAGCCAGTTCCTCTCCATCTTCCCCTCCTCAACTTCATACTCACTATCCTTCATACTGTAGTTCTTCACGTAAGCCCTTTGTACTGCAGATGAGTTCCCCTACCACTGTGGCATTCACAGACTCAGTCCTTGGGTGGCTTTTCCCTGTCCCCACCTCTCCACTAGCAAGGCTCTTGTAATGCACAATGTAGACTCTGGGCTCTCCTCATTCCTCCTTTTTTCTTCTGAAATCCTTCCAAATTGTTAACACCTGTGCAGTGTGAGGCCTCCAAACCCACCTGTGACATGGATGAGGTTCCCATTATTGAGGCACCCTTCACTTGGGAATACTCATGTTGCTTAGTGGGTAGGATTTCCCCATCCCTAGGTCCTGAACCTGCTCCTCACAAAGTCAGGTAGACCCTCCTCTGTTTGACAGTGCTTGGCCCACTTTTGGTTTCATGCAGGCTATTTGCCATGGAAGTATGCAGCCAGTGTACACAGTGGAAGTGTAGAGAAAAATCACCTGGACCTCCCTATCTTGATGCTATGTGACCTGAAATCAATTACACTGAAACACTCAGTGGTGGGACTTACAGCAAGTTGGGTATTTTTCACTCTCAATGACCTAATGCTCCCGCACGTTGTTTCTTGCTGCCGGCTCCTCCCCAGCCCTTGCAACCCCATCAGTAAGCTTCATCACTGTTGGATCCAGCACACCTCTGCCCTGTGACCTTGCCCGCTTTGGGCTGGCAGCCTGTTACATGCTCAGGAAAGGCAGAGCAGCTCACCATGTCAGGAGCACGGCTCACCAGCTTCAGCATCCCGGCTTGCACATGCCAGAACTTTTGCCGTGATTTAATGGTCACATCCACACCTAATAAGCTACATTAGATTGGTATATTTGTTTCGTTTGCTGGCTCCTTATACACCACCCGACCAGGGCACAGAAACAATAGCACATGACTGCAGAATTCAAGTCAAGCTGGCGTGAATTGTGAGCACGCAGTTCAGAATTTATCTTTTGTGAATATTTGTGTGTTAAAGTTACAGATTTGCTTTTTCACCATATTTGCAATAGCACTGCTCAAATATTTGTGGAGACTGAACACAGCCTAATTGAAATTCAGTTGAATTCAAATTAATATTCATGATTTTTTTTTCCCCTTGCACTCTTCGTTCGGCTCTAAATGGAAGCAGTTTCCTGCTGCAGAGGGGGCAGCTGTAAGCTGGTAGACTCCTGTAAGGGTGAAAAGTTTGGCAATCCAATTTGAATTTCTTGAAGCAGTCACACACTGGATGTCACTGCTATCTACATCGTTTGCATGTATTGACAGGCAGGTCTTGAGCTCAATCAGTTTATGCCTGTGTCGGGTGGGTGCTGATTGCTGGAGATTTGCAGCACCTCACTCCGCATGGTTGCTCACACCACCTGCTCCTTCCTCCTTGGCACCCAGCTCCCGTCACAGTGACGGTGCCCTCTGCACCATTGATCACTCCAGCTCACAGCTCCGTGCCTTTGCAAGGCTGCCCTCCAAGCAGCAGCCAACCTCCTGCTAATTTAGCCCCCGTGAAAGGCATGAGCACGCCATCAACACAGAGCGGTTGGGACTTCTCCAGGAGAGAAGGGCAGAGATTTGTGGCTCTCTGGAAGTGGAGAGGGATTTGGAGATGTTGCTTATTTGTAGCTGTGCAGGAGCAGGGCTGAGCTCACTGAGACCCCAAGCCCATCAATTGCTTTCATGATCATAGCTCATGTGATTTCTATTGAAGGTGAGCTGATATTTTTAGCAGAATGTGATGAAACCCCACGCTTCTATAAAGAATCATTTCCAGACCTTATCCACTTTCCCGTGTCTAGTCAGGCTGCTGCTCTCTGTCTGCCACTAAGGAAATCTTGCATGGGGAGATTAGAGATGCCTGGCACAGTAAAACCTTCCTCCAGTCACCCAGGAAACATAAGACATTTTTCTTCTTCTTTGGAAAAATGTGGAAATTAAATTGGAAGCACTACATGGATGCAGCTCTACCCAGATAAACTCACAGACTGTCAGGATGCAGATGTTCCTGTGGACTATTACTGCTCACATGCTTTTCAGAGCATCCCAGGTAGTCTGAAAGTGATTTTCATCAGGTATTTATGGTCCCCAGTAAAGCACTAAGATAGAAATATTATAAACTACACATTTAACAAGAAAAATACAGGAACGGCAAAAAATACCTAGAGGCACTGCAATGCTTTGAAAGATCTTGGAATCATCTCAGATGATTTTTTCCAAAGACGGGCTTTTACTACCACTGACCCTGCATATAGTCACAAATACTGTTTGTTTTCCTCTTGATTTTCAATCTTTTATATGCCTCATGGCTGCAACACCTAAAAGAAATGGAGGCAGGTGCAGCAGCAAGCCAGCTTTTCTCCTCAGGTACAGGATAGACAGCAGACCTAAGGCAGGAGTCCTTGCAGCAAAGAGACTTTATGACTCCCAAGCGCCATACCCCTTCCCTGTCTTAGCAAGGAGAAAAGCATAAGACAAATTTATCACGCCTCTAAATACCAGTGTAGCTGAACGTGGATTTTAAAAAGTCACCGTAGTGCTCCAGCCCCAGTCATGCCTCTATGGCATATCATCACCACAAATCACAGTTAGGGTTTCCCAAGCACCATGTTTGCATTTCCATACCTTAGCACATTGCTAGAGATAACTGTAATGCCCTCAGGCTGTAAAACTCAACATTAAATGCCACAGTAGTGCAAAGGACAGTTGAGGGGAAGGGATGCCCAGGATTTAAAAAATATCCTTTTTTTCAGTGCTGTGATTTTATAACAAGGTTTCATGTTTGGTGGAGAGTTTCCACTCTGGTTGTGTCTCATGAAAGTCATTGTCTAAACTGGAGCACAGACACCACTGGGCTGCATCAGCTGAGGGATCTCTCTAAGCCAGAAAACTCTTTCTGGCATCAAATGCTTCAGGGAAATGCGCAGGACCTCTAAAGTAAGTTGTTTAGAGATGTCTTATCACCAAAGAAACTTTCTTTTAACTCCTCAAACATCTGTACCCCTAGATTCAGGGTTAGGATGGTGGCAGCACTGCCGTGGTAAATTGCCACAAGCTGGAAAGAGGCAATGGTCCCAGGGAAAGCAATCATCTGGAACATGTTTGTAATCATCTCACTAGCTGGCTGTGTGTCTGGACATCTGGGGTTTCTCTACAGTCAGAGACCTTTGGAGGAAGACTCCCATGGTTATGGGGTAATTCAGACTAGAAAGGACCTCTGGGTGTCACCTAGCCTGACCCCATCCCACCTTTCTTAGATGCCTGTCTTAGGGTGGAAGGAAATGTTATCTGAAGGCAGAGCAAGCTATCTTTTAGGAAGCAAACTTGAGGGGAATTGAACCATACCATCTACTGTGCCATAATATATGTGCACAAAGGGTGGAATAGGCAGCCTTAAATCTGAATAATTTTTCTGCCTCAATATGTTTTCTATATTTCCACTTTAGCTAGTCTTCCTTCTTCTCTGGGGAAATTTCTAAAGGAGTGCCAGGCAGAAGGTGCAAGACCGAGACATCTCCTAAGCCGCTGCCACCTGATCATCATGATCCTGCAGTCCTGCAAATGGAAAGGGACAGAGATAGGGTAAAAGGAGTCAGCGAAGAGCAATCCAAGGTGAGATGGATCCCCTCATGTCCATGTACCCTCAGCATCATGAGGATGGATTGCAGCCAGTGGGAGCTTTACCATCCTGCGTGCACTGACCACTTCACCCATGTCTCTGGTACCGACACAAGGCTCACCAGGCAGCAGTTTCTGGATTTCTCAGCGTTTCTTTACAAAATACAGGCACAGCAATTGCTGCTGCCCTCCAGCCCTCTGATCCCACACTTGCTTTGGCAGCGAGATGAATACTGTTGCAGCTCACCCAGCAGCTCAGCCACTGTATTATTAGGTTTCTTCAAAACCCCTGAATGTCCCATCTAGACCCAGTGACTTAATATTTTTTAAATTACCTATTTGCACCAGCGCCTCTTCATTTGATACCTTAATCCTTAATAGCAACTCACCTTTATTACCAGAAAAGAGCAAGTCAAGAGCAGATTTCTCCCAACATCCCCTGAGGTGAGAACTTATGAAATGAAATCATTTCACTTCTCAGCTGTGTCCTCATCTTCCTTAATTGTTCCCTTTAACTCCTGGGGAGCCGGCAGACCTGTCTCGTTCCTTTGCAGGCTTTCCTGTTCCTGGCAGACTTGAATTATCTATTGTTTGTTTTCATTCCTACCAAGACTTGCTATTTCTTGCTGGCTTCCTGTTTCCCCTCTTTCATGCTGTATTTTCTGCCCCTGTTTATTGACCTCATGAAGGTTGGATTTCCATTTTTTGAAGGACCATTGTGTGGCCCAAACACCTTCCTGAACCCTGCCATTTACCTGCTTTCTCCCGCGCTTGCTGATCAGACCGACGCAGGCAGTTTGAGCCCCTTTGGTATTGTCAGGTCCTGGTATAGCTAAGCATATGCTGAAATCTCATTAATGGCAATTAAAGTTGAGCATGTGGTTAAGTACCTTGCAGAAGGTAGCTGTTCTGCTATGTCACTCCTTAAAGAGCATCCATGCCAAATTTTAGAATTTTAATCTCTTTACTTCTGACTCTTGATGTTGTCGGCCGGCTTCTTCATTTTGTTGAAATCTCTCTGTCTAAAGGTTAGCATCACTGTGATAGGATTTGATCCTCTTCTTTCCCAAGGATGATGAACATAATTACATTCTTAACAAGTGAATTAAATTACAGCACGATTTCTCTAACAATGAGCGCTCTCCCCGCAATGTGCTGGAAGTGTTGCTGAGCTGATCGTGCGCAGGAGCCTGCTCCATGCTTCAGAATGACTGAATTTTCTAAATTCTATTCCATGTGTTATTGGGACTTTAAAAATTATGTCTTATTCATCTATTGATGACAGTGGCCTCTTGGGTGTAAATTGAAGCAATTATGAAGGATCATGCAAATTAATCAATTATTTTCAGATTATTACATTCAAGCAGTAGTCTTGCTCTTCGATTTAGTTAAACTCTGCCTCTGAGTCAATTTTCAAACCTCCAAATTAAGCTATTTATTAGCTAAAAAGATCTGGAAAAAAACCCTTACGCTCATGAATTGAATGGCAGTAGGGGTCATTTTAAAAAGGATTTAACACATAAACTGCGATATTTAAGAACGTACAGAAGCGCCAGTCCTGACCCCAGCATGAGTGGGATGTTTGGGATCATGTAAAACACAGCCACCTAATCCTGGCTCCATGCACAAATCTCTGTGCAGCTGCAACACTGAAGTTGCAGTGCTTTAACGGAGAGTCCCCGTGCTGCCGGGAGATGAGGGACAGAGGGGGCACCAGGGGACAAGGGGACATGCCACGCTGGGATTGAGGTGGGACAGATGCCCTCTGCTCCTGCTTGCCTTGGGTGGATGCTTTGGGAAATGGGCCCATCGTCAGCTCTGGGGTTTCCTTTGGCAAAAGCCTATGGAGAAGGTGGTTCCAACCCTGCAACCCCAGAGAGCCCCGGGCTGGGGACGGAACCCCCCCAAAGTGCCACAGATGCTCCTGTCCCAGCTCCGAACTCCCCTTCTGTGGCTTTAATTGCCCATCCATACTGGATTACCACGGCTCTTCCAGACTAGCCCAATTAATGCAAATACTGATGATAGCTAGCAGGAAATAAAATGAGAATTAGAAGGCGAGCTGAGGGGCTCCTCGCCCGCCATCTCAGCCCTGTGGATGCTGTGCAGGCAGGGGCGGGCAGCGCTGCATCCCGCTGGTGCCAACTGGGGAATCTGCTCGGGAGGCTCTGCCTGTGGAGGGGCAAAGCCCACCACTTGCGCACGCTCCTGTCCTCTGCCCACCATTCAGGCAGAGGGGTTACAGGGTGGCTGAAGGCTTTTGAGTTTTAATTTAAGTGATTCTAAACCAGCTTTGGGTTTATAGCTAATAAGACATTAGTATGCTAATTAAATTATCCATGGAGTGGTATAAAGAGGCCTTCCTGAAGTTTAATGGCTGTGTAAAAGGTAACTCTACTTGCGATGTAATTAATTCATGGAACAATAAATGTAAAATTAGATTCTTATTAATATCGTAGAGGCTTTTCCTGCATTAGGAATGAGGTGGGGGGACTGGTCATTTTTGCTTTCAACGTGGGAGAAAGGAGATGGCAGCTCCTGACTGCAAAGCACCTCCAGCCTTGGCAGCATCCCTGCATCCACAACTTCTCCATCCTGGCCACCAGAGTCAGGCAAAGATTCGCTCCCTACAGAAAGCTCCCACAGCCCACAGGCTTCCTCCTAGCATCACACAGGGCAAAAGGAAGCACCCACGCAATGAGCTTTCCCATGCACGCTCTCCCCAGACTGATCAGATGAGGGGTGTTTCATTTTTTAAGAGCAGTAGGAGAGCTTCCTCAGAAAAAAACCAACCCTACCCTGGACTCAAACGACCAGGAAAAAAAACAGTGGCCTCTCTTGAAAAAGCAGGTGCTCCAGCTAATCCTGCTCTTCCCCAGGGCCGTGAAGTCTTCCAAGTACAGAGAGGAATGCAAACCTGTGTTTCTTTGCTGGAAAGTGAGAGGTATGACCTCACAGCTCCATGAAGCCTCAGAGGAGCTGCTGTGTCTGTCAGCAGAGCAGCTCTCCCAGCATACACGCTGCGATCTGCTCCGCGACGTCCTCGATGGTTCACCCCACCAGCTGCTCCACTGCCCGGCCAGCTCCACGGCATTTGCAGAAATCTGCCATACCTGAGGGATTTCTAAACTCAAAAGCTGAGTTTCAGTTGCATATCAAGGGGGAAGCTTCAGTTTTCAAGCCGAGCGCCCCAGAATTCACAGAGCCTGGCAGCCGGGAAACAAAAAGGCCTTCATTCTGCCTTCACCTTCCCTGTCCTCCTGTCCTGGGCTGCTCACAGCCAACATGGGGGCTCTCCCAGGCATTGGGTTCCCACCCCAGCCCTCCCTGCAATCCCTGGGACCTGCAGGCTTTGGGGGCTTCCCCAGGCATCCCCCCACCATGCTGGACCAGCCTGTGGAGGTGGGGTAGCCCCAGAGGAAACAGCCACCCACCTTGCACAGGCTTCTTCGTGCCCAGAGGGACACAACAAATGCTCTGAGAGGAAAAGAGATCAAACCTTACCCTCTGGCTCAGTCCCAGCTGCAGGGAAAAGCGTCCTTATATGAGAGGACACCATTTCTGGGCAGCGCCTTGCCAGGCTGAGCTCTCTTTCTGCTCCTGCTCAGCATCTCTCCTGGCCGTGGGTACCACCTCTCATTCCAGGGAGGTTTCCTCCACCTGCACACAGACATGTCTCCTCACCCACCGCCTGCCAATGGTCCAAGCAATGCCAGGACAACAGATCTCACCGTGCTCAAAGCAGACTGGCCAAAGCCCACAGCGCCAGCCATCCTACCTCCAAGAGAAAAGATGACATGTGGGTGTGCATTACCTCCACCAGAGAGATTTTTGCACAGAGCAGGAGTAAGGGTGAGCCGCAGACCTCCTTCTCTCTGAAGCTGAACCCCAGGGTTTCTGTGATAACTGTGACTTGCATCAGCTCTGGTCTGGGACTTACCTTTCTGGAAAGAGGGATGAGGGTTAGCAAATGCCAGCTGAGCAGAAAGCTCTTCAAAACCAGTTTACTGGGGATCTCATGAGAGGAGAGGCAGAAAGCCCAGGGCAAATGCCACAGGTGAAAGCCAATTCTGGTATTTATAAGGGAAATGAAACTGCTGAGGCTGCCTCCGGGGAAGAGGAAGGGCACCCGTGGGCGGCAGGGAGCTCCTGGGATGACAGGCATCATGGGAGCATCCGGGGGTTTGCCATGATCCGGCCGCTCCAGGAGTGAGTCAGCATCCCTGGAAATCCTGCTGCTAGCCAGGAGATGAGTAACAGCATCTCATCAAACACAGCTGGTGAGTTTATCCAACAAGGATGCAGGATGGGAAACAGTGCAATATCTTTCTCACAGACCACATAGCTGCTTGCAGTTCCCTCTGGCTGATGCTCCTTCCCCAAAATGCCTCTACTGACCTGACATGGCAGTGTTGCGGAAGAGGGCTGAGCATGTTCCCAGACAATCCCGTGCCATCAGGGGCTGTTTTGTCAGTGCCGGGGCCCCAAGCCCTCACTGGGCTCCTGTAGAAATACCTCGGGGGAAGTGAGAGGATTCCAGTGAGACCAGCAACCTGCAGAGCCGTTCCTCAGCTTCCTGCCTGCAACCCTGCTGTTGGGCAGTCAAGGCTGGTTGTTAGCAATTAATTGCCTTTGTGGCTTGTTCATTACAGCATCTTACCAGACCAGCGACACAGAAGCTGAAAGTTACCCCCTTGCAGGTAGCTGAGCCAGCCTCACAGCTCGCTGCTCTAGAAAGGAGAAATCTCGTGCTCCTTCCAGCCCTGCTCCTCCCTTGTGCCTCTCAGCATGCTCAGAAGAGCCAGGCAGACAACATTTGCATGGGTAACAGGCAAAGTAAGGTTTGTCTTTTCACCAGGTCGGCAGTGACAGCACCTTATCACATGGCCAGAGCAGTGTCCAAGGCAGCTCATGGGGGAGGAGGTCAGCAGGACATCTTCCTATGGCTGCAGCTCGGTGAAGCTCATGTGAGCATCCTTTGAATTGTAACCTGCAACCTGTTCCCAACTCAGCAAATAGAAAATCAAAACAGGACACAGGTGACAGCCGTCGGAAATGTCCATTCTGAGGACATCGATCACACCAAACTTTGCAGAGTCCTGCAGTGATGGGGAGGCAACAGACAGGCTGAGTTTTTCTCCCCAGCACAGGCAGTGCAGTGCCTGCTCCCCTCCCTGCTCCACACCTCCTGCTTCAGCAGCCTTCCCCAGTGACTCCTCTGATCCCTGCTACAGGCAGGTGTAATTTCTGGAAGATACCCTCCCTCGGTGCTGGGTCCCAGCATGTTGGCAGGGCAGCTTTTGGGGTAGTTGTTTGCTCCGGGAGTCAGGCTGCTGCCTGTAATCGATTATGGCTCCCCCCCGGGTAAGAAGAAATAAGCCAAGGGAAGAGAGGCACACAAGACCCTCAGTCGTTATCAAAACTAGAGAGGTTTGCAGTTAAGGGGGTGGCACCTGGTTTTTGCGACCCTGAACTCAGCTGGATCTAAAGCTCACTCAGACTGCAAGAAAATCAACTGTATTGCAGGGCACAGAGTGTGACAACGGGAAGCAAATTTGGCTCCCAAAACCCACAGTGCCATCAGCATCCTGGCAAAAGCCCAGGGCTTATCCCAGGAAGGTTTGGAGCAGGTGGACTTGCATAAATGTTTACAGAGTACATATCAGAGACAGGCTCTCATTGAGGATGGTATATACAGAGGGCTCAGTTCCCAGGTTTCTTTGATGCTGCCCCGGGACTTGTCCTGCAGAGATACAAGGGGTACTGGTGTGGGATAAATTCCTGCCCTGATAGCTATGGCCCCACAATGGCAAGAGCAGTTCCTAGCTGCCAGACAATCTTGTTTTTTCTTTTCCCTTTTTTAAATTTTTCTGTCCCTACTAATAAATTATCCTATTAGGACATAACCATATTTTCTGCTTTCAAAATCTTTCTCTTTTCTCTCCACAGAAAGCCTATTCAGGCAGATTTAAAAAAAAACCTATTACAAATCCCTGGCAAATCATTCCCCCATCTCAGACTTGAGAGGAGAAGCAGCATTCATTTCCTTTCCATTTCTGCACACATAAAACACTTCCCAGCTCTGGTCCAGCCCCAGCTGACTCAGTGAGCTGGAGAAATGTGCATTCAGACGCAAGTATGAGCAAAGAGTGCCTGCGGCTGAGGCAGCCTGGGGATGGCACGGGGCAGGCAGCTTATGGGCAGGGATGGGGCTTG
The DNA here is from genome assembly GCF_964188355.1 of Buteo buteo. Classification (NCBI taxonomy): domain Eukaryota; kingdom Metazoa; phylum Chordata; class Aves; order Accipitriformes; family Accipitridae; genus Buteo; species Buteo buteo. Next base: position 20,453,424 of record NC_134194.1, on the reverse strand, counting down.
TGCCTGACGTTCCCTGCCTTGCTGCAGGGAGGTGGGACCAGGTGCTGCTCTCCTTTCCAGGCACTTTCTTTGCCCCTTGAAAGTGGCTTTCACAGCATTTCTTGGCTGGTCTCTATGGGCTTCCTTGAAGAAAAAGGACGGAGCAGTAGCTGGTTTGCTGCCTGTTGCTGTGCACCCCCTCCACCCCATCAGCACCAACTCTTGGGGACGCAGGAGCAGGAGAAACACCAGCAGGGGCTCTGGCCCCAGAGAGACACTCCTGCTCCTAACCTGAGCTGGCAGAGAGCAGGGGCACGGCTGATGGAAAATGCCTTTCCCCTGTCTGCCTCCCCCATCCCATCAGCTGGGGCTCTGCCACACCAAAGGACGAGGGATGGCACCTCTGTGGCTATCTTTCCCAGAACTGCCCACAACAGCAATAGAACTATTCCTCTAATTTTTGGTTTCTTTTTGCTGCACTGAATCCACACTCACGGTCAAACTGTGGAGCAGGGGAGCTGGGATTGGTAACTGCCTAGCACACCTTCCTGGGTTCTTTTTCACCTGACCAAGCCCATCTTCTCCAGAGGCACAAGAAAACTTTCATACAGTGCCATGTCAAGTGCTGTGCTGAAATTCAGGTAGATGAAAACTATCGCGTTTTCCTTCCATTAAAAAAAAAATCAGTTATCTTCCCAAAAAGAGACAGCAGGTTTATCTCACTTGATCTTCTTCTGGTAAAGCCACATTACATTTTATTCCATTTCATATCTACCTTCATGTACCTTCCTTCCTTTCCTGTTACTGTTTCTTCTGTCCTAAACCTACATATTATTTTAGGCCAGCACAAAGGCTAGCAGGACTTCGGAGATAAACTTTTCTTTTTCATTAGCAGTGGGGCATTTGTTCTTCAGTCAGATGCAACTAATTAGATTATATCAGATTTATTAAAAATATTTCCCTCCTCATCCATGCACCTGTGACCCCATTCTCCCCATCGCTGCTCCTCTCCAACACTTCTGTGTCCCTGCACTGACTGCAGAGAGAAAGCTCAAACATCCTCAGGGCTTCCAGTCCTCTGTAACTAACTTTAAAAGCCATCTACCAGTGTCTCTCTTTCAATTTCTTGTTGTGACTTTCCTGCCTGCTGGCTTGTCTGCAGATCCAGGCGAGACGCTGCTCCCTTTCTGTGTGGCGCACAGGGGAGATATTGTCACTGTGTTTCATAACAGCCACCATGAGCCGGACTCTGATTTGGAAGAGACTTTCTTCCTTGTTCCTGCAGGGAAATTAATTTCTCTTAAATGTGCTGATGTTTGGATAATTTGCCCGTGGACCCAGCAGATCTGCAGTCAGCAGGCTGCCCCGGTCAGCGCCAGAGAGCAGAGTGTCATGCCAGACGATGTCTAATGTTTTCTGAGTGATGGGGCTTTGGGCCTGGAAAGGCACCCGGTGCTATCAATCCTTCACGAACTCCTCTGGAGACAGTCCATGGGAGAGGCAAGGAGCGGCCAGAAGTCCCCCATCGCATCCACCCTGGCAGCGGGGAGAGATGCAAGCAGAAGCCCTTCCCTCTGCCAAGCAGTTTTGGTCCCAGTTTGGTACTCGACCCCCTCTCCAGCAAAGGGCTTTTTCCTCCCAGGCAGTTTCTAACACATCTCCCATGAATAACCCACCATGGCAGCCCATGCACAGCTCTTGCAGACCGCTGGCTCTGCAAGATGGGCTTGAACATCACAGCTCGGAGAGAGAAAGCTGCGCTGACCCTGAGTAGGTTGAGGTCCCTGAGGAGATTGGCCAAGTGGCTGTCAGTAACAGCTCTGCAGATATCCTTGCCAAAGCAAACCAGCATTTAGAGGTCCGCTGGAAACAGCAGCTGACTCTCAGTCAGGAAGCCAGCTCAGCAAAGCCCTGAACATTGCCATTTTTGGACTCCGCAAAGTGCCTCTGTCTCTACAGATTTCCACTCACCCAGATGTTTTTTGTCTTTAGCATCATCACATCTGGTAGATGCTGTTTCCAACATCTCTGGAAGGTGACTTTCCCAGGCATATTGGGGTTCCATGTTCCCAGCAAGCCACTTTATCCAGGGAAAAACCAGCACAGGCGCAGACCCAGCCAAGACCACCTATTCCTCTACCTAGAAACACCACCCTAAGAAAAGTTGAGAAACAGAGGTGTTTGGAGTAAATATAACTAGGTTATGAATTACTCCCTGATTTTCTAGCACCTTCACCACTCTGCTTTTGCTCAAACTGAGCCCATTGGGAAAACTGAAGATTTACCTAAATATCATGTCCTCTAGCTTGGCAGCATGGAGGCGTGTCAAGACACACTTCTGTTCATGTTTGCATTTGGGTGGCTCTTAACTTCTGATCACAGCCATAACTTCCAACTAGCCTGAGGAGAAACGTTTGTTAGGTGATCTTCAATTAAGAGATGTTAATTGGCAGGTTACCCCCTGACTCCTGCTCTCAGGATGCCCTGGCACACAGACTCACAGGCTGCACTGAAGGTGCAGAGAGTTGCAGGGTGAACTGGAAGGCAGTGGGAGAGGACCATCACCCCAGAGGGTGATTCCTATGGAGAAGGGTCATACCAAAGGCAGAAGAAGCTACAGGTATGTGGGAAGGGACCACATCTCACTGTGACCAGTTGAAGGGAGAGGGATGCTGACAGAGCAGTCCCAGCCACAGCTGACCAACAGCCATCTAAAAAAAAGTCCAGAGCAGAAATCCACATACATACTCTTTTGTTATTTAGGTGCACTTATCCCTGTGAAGCCCATAGTCCATACAGCAGTGCGGTGCTGCTTTGTGCTCACTGGCCTTGAGAACTTGCTGAGTGTCTTGAAGTCAGTGTTGAAAGAAGTCACAAAGGTAGGCAGAAGGTATGGAGGAAGTAGCTGCAAGCTATGGTAGATAGATCAGATCTTGTCCCTGGACACCAGAACTGTGTAAGTCAGTCATACATGGAAATACTAATGTTTTATTACCGAAAGGTGGGAATCCTCTACTTCTCTGCTTACTCTTAGGTATCCATGAGAAGGATGGTGTACAACCAATGACATAAAGGATTGTCCCAGCTACATAGCCTAAGACCTAGGAATTGCTCTATCAACAATAAGGTGTCCCTGCTTGACATGACGAACAATGAAGGGAATTTCAAGAACAAGGTAATACAGAACCTGTCAGGGAAAGAGCTGGGGGTTTTTTTTCAGTAATTGGACAAAAGATGTTTGTTCTACTATGAGACCTCATGGCACCAGTCAAAGCAGGTGAAACCGAGTTTAATGTTCTCATTAAAGCATTGAGATATTTTTATTCACCTGAGAAAAATGTCTTTTCTAATAGATTTTGAGAGTCTGCGTGGGGTGAAAAGTTCTGTGAATAAAGAGCCAGCTAAAAGGTTTCCCTTTCAAGTGTTGGTGTGCTCATGCCCCTCTCCAGGTCACTTGTCACTGGAGGCATGCAGGTAGGTAGCCAGCAGAGGGGGAAGCCCTGGAGCACAAAATTGTGAAGAATACTCAAAAGCAGTGCAAACAGCAGCACAGATTTCTGGGTGGTGGCCACTGCGGATCTACAGCACTGTCACAGAGCCCATTTTAAGTTGTCACATGAAAATGCTTTGAATAGACAGGCTGCCTCTCTAGGAAAGATCAGCTTTGATCCTGTTGGGGAATCAAGCAGCTATTGCGAAGATGCAAATTTATGAAATTCCAGCACCTGGTGTGTTCATGTGTAGGGAGTATATTAAGAAATCATAACATCTAAGAGCACTCCCAGCAGTGGGGGACCCGACCAAATTGTTACTGTGTACTCCCTTCCCCAGAATCAGCAAGATCTGAAGATTTTGCTGAGCTCCCTGCCTCTCAGCTCCCGGCACAGGCACTGAGAGACCACAACAGCTCAGAGAGCTGCTTTGCAGTGGGTCTCCCTAGACAACTTCCATACACCCCCTGCTTTGCCCTTTCTGAGGGATTTCTAAACTCAAAAGCTGGGTTTTATTTTAATATCAAGAGGAAGGCTTCACTTTGTAAGCAGAGAGCCCCCAAAGTTGCAGAGTCTAGCAGCAGAGAAATAAATAGGCTTCCAGCTCAGCTCTCCCCTCGGCCACTGCGTCCTCAGAGGTTGGTCCTCCTGTCCTGCTCCGCTCACAGCCAACACGGGGACATTGGGTTCCTACCCCAAATGCCGAGGGAGCTGCCTGTGCTCTGCTCCTCCTTGTGGTCCCCAGGGACTGCAGGCTTGAGGGTCTCCCTGGGCATCCCCCCCATCCATCTGTCCCCACCACAGAGGGGACCACCGCCTTCTTGAGCACAGCATGCACCAAGAGCTGTGCAACACAAGGGGTGCACGACAGATTACCTTCTGCCAGGTCCTCCTGGGAGATCCCAGTGCACAAAGGTGTGGGACCCCAAGGCTGGTCATGCCTGACCAGCTTCCCTAAAACACAGTTAGAAAACATAACTGCAAAACAAGCTATGCAGGGGTACTGGCACCAGCCAGAAGAGCAGCTAGGGAACAGCAGGCATGAAATATCTGGATCCTGTGATATGTCTCGTACCTCGTGTTCTCTTCTCAAGGGAAGAAACCATCCAGAAGAAGGAAATGTAGGTTTTCTGTTGACTACCTCAATACAGATGTTATCAGCCCATGATGGGGCTGGCTTGGTGCCTCTTTCAGATAGGGAGCAAATCTGCCCAAGGGCTTTAGGGATGCCCCCTTGCAGCTGAGTCACCCAGAAGACCCAAGCAGGGCACACATGCCCCATTGCAGGCACTCTGGAGCTGCCTGTCTCCCAAGAGGCTCTTCTGAGCCTCCCCAAAAACCGGTCCACTTGGGGAGGGTGGGACACAAAGGGCAAATCCACTCCTGCTCCCCTCTGTGGGGGGCAGTGGTTGGAGACCGACTACTCTCCAGGATGGATGGATGGAAACAGACTTTGCTGGAGAAGTGACCCTACAGAACACACTCTTGGTCTTGTGCTATGGGTGCGAAGGGCAGCTGTCTTCTCCCACCCAGCTTCCAGGCTGACCAAACAGCTCTACCGCACTGAGGCAGCCGCCCTGGTTCTGATCCCAGCTGCCTTTTTGGGGGCAGCATCTTCCTACCAGCATGCATTAACACCCATGCCTTCTGAAGGCACGGTGGGACTGATTAGCTTTTGCCCTGCAGAAAGCAAAGTGGACCCTCTGTAACCTCGTGCTGTTTCCCAGGAATGGACTTGGTCCACATTTTGTAAGCAGAGAGAGCAAGCACACTTGGAAGCACTTGCTGCTGAACCCATGCTGATATTATTTGACCTTGGAGCAAGGTCAGCCTGTGTTGCCCCTGCACATAGCTAGGAAAGGCAAATCCACGGTGTTCAGCAAATCTCTTTGTATAACAGGCTCATTTCTTCTCAAGAATTCATTTCAGAGGGATTCAGTGGCATTGACAGAGGTGGCACTGGTAATTTCGCTGCTCATATTCAGGATGTAGCACTTCATCCTTTGCCCTACAAGTGGGTTACCCTGTGAATTGCTCTGTGCTTCAAGTTGCAGAGCCTGAATTATTTTGGCTGCGGGACATGGGCTGTTCACCAGAGCTCAGATAGCTTTGAGATTGCATGGGGGTTCACCAGGAGCACAGGGAGCTTATTACTGCAGCACTCGTTTCAAGCTACTGTGGCTGGACAAAATCCTCAGAAAGCTTCATGTGGGTGCTAGAGCTCCTGACATAAGCTCTGAAGAAAACTGGGACCTCCTCCAACACAGCACAGCAGATGCAGGGTATGTCACTGAATCCCAGCAGGTTAAAAAAAGAGGCAAAAGGAGATGAAAGAGTACTCCTTATTTTCGCTGACATGAGGAGCTGCTTGGTGAAAGAAGGGGTCCTGTTTGAGGCACGAGTCTCTCACACATGGGGTGTCCCAAGGCTCGTCCCAAGGTGCATGTAGCCCTTGCACCCAGCACAGTGCATAGTCCCTGGGAAAAAAACCCAGTTGTTTCATGCTCCAAGCCAGGCAAGACCTGTCCTCAAATACACAGCTCTTCACATGCTAAGTAGAGAGACCTGGCACAGGATCAAATAAGGTGGAGAGGGAAACCCCACGTGGACTAGGTTGGCAGGGCACAGGGACCTCTGTGTACAGCTGAAGCTCACCAAGGGTCTAGAGGTGGCTGCAGCTGGTTGCAAATCCTTCATAGCAAGCAGGCTTCTGGGGTAGAAAGGGACCCACCCTCATCACTTGTGCCCCAGTGCGCAGATGTTTGGAGCTAGCAGCACTCTTTGCACTGATGGACACCCTGAACATGCTGCCTTGGGGGAACTTGGGGTCCCCCAGTAACCACTGGACAGAAAACAGGAGACCTGCAGGGCAGCGTCTCTCCAGGCCCACCCATCTGTCTGGTCCATGCCTGCCACTTCTTTCTTGCTGTGTCCTTATTGCTGCTAATCCCTTTCTAAATACGTTGGCTTACATGGGCTAGCAATCTTGTAACCTCTCACTAAACGTTATCTGCCCACCCCTCTCTCTCCAGCCAGTTTGTCCAGCTTTGGTAGGACTGGTACAGCATTTCTCTGCTGCATTCAGAGTCCACACGCTGCTCCTGCATTGCACAGTGCCCAGGCTGCCTGGGGCAGGCCTGAAGGAGCTCTTCCCCGTGTAGGCATGGGAGACTTCTCCACCTATTGTCCTAGTCTGCTTGGGACAGCTCATGACCTGGAGGGCTCTGCCATGAGAAGCCCCTTGGGATCCCATTTATTTCTGCAGCAAGACTTGAACTATGATTGCTATTAACTCCAGCCGACCAAGGATTCAAGTAATGGCAGGCTAAAGTACATGGTGCAGCCTCAGGAGGGGAGCGGTTTCAGCAAGCACATTACTGCATGTTAAGCCCTTGCTATCCCTGCAGCTTCATCCCAGGAGGACTGCTGGCAAACGGATTTCACAATTACAGGAGCAGAAGAGGGAGCTGAGGGCTCCTGAAGCACAGACTTGTGCTTCTGCTATAATAAGCTGACAGATAGCACACCTCTCTTCCTTAGCCATTTACCCCGTATAAATAGGAAATCAGCTGCTCCAGCGCTGCACAAGATCCGATGCCCCAGCTCCATACATATGCCCCGTCACACCCGGACTAAGGATCCATCCATCCCTGCTGTGATGGGGCTACAGCGGGAAAGGGAAGCGGCTGATCTCGTGCCACATGCCAGCAAGGTCAGAGCTGCAAAGCATCCTGGTGCTCACCAGATTCTTCACCAAGAAACGCGATACACAGAGAGTCTGTCTCTGGTCCCTTTGGAAGGACAGAGTGTTAAGGCAACGCCTCAGAGCAGTGGGGACAGAGTCCCAGGAGTACAAGTTTGGGTAGACCAGGCTAAAGGCACTTCTGAAGAGTGGTCCGCTCGCGGCACAAGCTCAGCGGGAAGCAGAAGGCAATACCGGATTTTCACAGGGTGGGTCTAAAACATGAAAAACACGTGAGCCTAGAAAACAGCTTGGGAGCGGGCCAGTCACCTGCCCTCACATCCCAGGCAGCAGTGAAGGCGGTGGCCTCTCTCCAAGCTGACACAGCCCGTGCCAGGTGATGGGCTGGAGGTTATGGCTTTGACAGAGCACGAGTTAACAAAATCAGGCTGTCCCCTATGCCATCAAGCCGGTGCCCCCTTCTTCTGCTGTCAGCTGTGTCCCTCGTATCCTGGCCATGTCCCTTAGCAAGGTCCCACTGTCACAAGGAGCGGGGAGGCCTGAGACTGAGCAAGCGTTGGATTTGCATGCCAGGGGCCCCTGCTCCATGCTGGGCTCCCATTCTCTCTGTCCCTTGGCAGAATCACTGCAGGACCAGTTACCGAGGGCTGCTCCCACCCGCCCCCCCCCCCCCCACTTCTTCGGGTGACCACTGCACGGTGCACTGTGGCTGCAAGGATCACCTAAAAATAGCAAAGCACAGTATCTGCTGTGAGGCATTTCCTCTTCTCTCCCTTCCTCCAGCCTCCTGGTCTGTCACCCCTGCCGTTCTGCTTACTCCCCCCAGCTCTTCCCTTTTCTTTCTTGGTTCCCGCCCCCCCACCCCTCCATGCCCAGCACTGGGCAGTCCCTGCACAAGTCCTGTCCTCACCTCTCTGCTGGACCCGTTGCTTTCCACTGTGTTTTTCAAGGTCTCTGCGACCCAGCACTGCACATGCCATCTGAACCACGTCCTTCTTGGGATTTAGGCAAGAAACAGAGGCCTCTTCCTGCCCGTGCCATGCAATTCCTCTGGGTCTGCAACACACAATAGCAGGGACTACAAACTCCTACCTGGTAGGATGAGTGCTTTCTGCCCAAGGCTATTGCTCTCCAGGTGTTTCACTCCCATTGAATTTCGTTTCGGGGTTATTTTCCCCACAATACAGGAACCGTATTCATCAGGGCTGGTTTGCATTGTTGCTTCCTACCTACAGCTCCTGTCTCTTGGGTTCCTTTGTGTTTCACTTCACACTGGAGTTTGCTGCTTCTCCCAGTTAGGATTTATCTGCAAATGTAATTAGTGAGCTGCTAACTCCCCTCCTTTACATCATTACTGTTCCACCAGTTTGAATTTAGCATCTCTTCCCACCCCCCATGACTCCTGACTATCAAGAGACATCAAAAGCCTGTTGAGATCTGTACACGGATGAGAAGGTTAACCCATAAACCAAGCCACAGAAATGATTTATTTCCATTCTTCCTATTTTGGGCAATTTTCTTTATCAAAGATGTGCCTGCTGGTTGCCAGGCTGCAGACTGTGTGTCAGTCACACCTTGAGCACGGCTGAAACACGGCTGTTCAGCATCCAACACCACCAGCTTTAGTCTCCTGCATCTTTGCACCAGGCTGAGTCCAATTTCCCAAGGCATCCCACTCACCTTTCCTGCTGAGATTTGCCCTCGACTCCAAGCATTACCTAGCATTAATTTGACCCACTAGTCTCTGTTGGGGTGAAAGGGTCAGTTACTAAAACTGTGAAAGGCAAGCAGGCAGCAAAGAGTTAAAATTCTGCACTCCCAACAGGCCCCATAGCACAGCACATGATAAGCAAGGCTGGAGTCTGGAAGAGTTTGTACCAGGATTTTCGGAGCAGCTATTATTTCAAAAAATACGAAGTCATTCCTTTGAAGAAAAAAAAAAAGAAAAAAAAAAAAAAAGAAAAACACAAGAGCTCTAATCTCTTCGCTGCAGAGTTTCACCTTCTGCTTCTCAGTCCTCCCAACACACTGCCAGCACCGAGCAAGCAGGCAGGAGAGGGAGCAGGGTGCTGGCCTGCCCAGCACAGGTCTCCCTCAGCGCTGCCAGCACAGCCAACCACACCATCAGCGGGACAGAGGGATGGGGCTGGCATCACAGGAAGGTCCCTGTGCCAGGACAAAGCCCATTACAGCGAAGGCTAACGAAGACGTGGTGCAAATCCTGTACACCAAAGCACATGGCACTTGGGCTCAGTGAGGACCTCTGCCCAGCGATTCCCACGCTTTGGCCGCTCCGGACTGCCTTCAAGGAGCTCTGCAAAGAGGATCTGAGCCGTGTGAGAGCCCTCCACGCAGAGGGCTGCACACTGGCTCGTCTGCCCACGCAGCTCCTCTCAGAGCTGTACAGCACAGCCTTTTATTTTCTTAATGCTTGGAGTTTATAAGGAGGGGCGAGGACTGACTCAGGCTGTGAGCAGCCCTGAGCTGCGACATCCCCAGGTCGTTGCCGGCATGCCTCTCTCTGCCCTCCCCACGGCTCCCTTGGAGCTTGTCCTTGCAGCCAGGAATCGCTGCCCACGGCTAATTTGGGTGTGGAAGAGCCAAACTGCTGGATGGGGGCAAGAGAGGCAGAGATGCCCCCAGCTCCAGTCCCAGCTTTGTCTCTGTGGTTACCTGGCCGTGGGCAGCACCAAGCCCTTTCTCATAAGGACATCTAGTGGCACGGTGACAGACGGCACGCTTAACCTTGGCTGAAGCTTGGCCACTCTGCATTTTTTTTCCCCCAGACTCTCCTAACCTCTCCCATTAGCTCTCGCTGCCCAGCCGCACTCTGCTTAGTTCAGGGCAGGGGCACAGCTGGGGCGGGTGGAAGTCAGGATCCCACCAATCGATGTCCCAGGACACCCTTGGGACATGGCTGGTCACTGAGATGGGGACATCTCCAGGAGCAAGACATGCCCACTGCTAGGTTGAGCTGCTGCAAAAGGGTGCAAAGTCACACGAGAGAGCTCGGGAGGCTCCTGGCCCCTTGCAGAGATGTGTGCACGCAAACCCTAGGTCTTTGGGAGAAAAAGTACATCCCAGGCAGCCAGAGAGCAGGGTGGAATGGTAATGGTGTAGGGTGTCCTGCTGGGACAGTGGCAGCACACACCAGCACAGGAGACCTCATGGTGCTGTGGGCCAGAGTAGCCCGGTTCTCCTTTGCACCAGCTCCTGTGCAGCCAGAGAGCTGGAGGAAGGATGAAGGGAGAGGTGGGGAAGCCCTTGACCCCTGCACAAAGGGGAAGGAAGAACTTGCAGAAGCCTGCTAGAGACAGCCATGAGTTTCAGCAGCTACACCTCAGGTGCTCCTGTGTTAGGTGTGCAAGGAGCTGGGACAGAAGAGGTGACCACAGCAATGCTGTTACCTGTTATCCCAAGTGCAGACTTTCCTCTAGTCAGTTTTAGATTCTCTTGAGCTTTTTAAGTGCTTGAAAACACTTCCAGAACATCTGGCAAGTAGGGCTGAAGGGGCATCCTGCTCAGACCACACTGCTGAACTGTTGGACAAGCAGGCAAAGGTGTGAGACGCTCCAGAGCAGAACAACATACCCATAAACACAGATATTTATGGAAAAGCAGGACCCACCTGCATCCAGCCCCACACACTTAGGTAAAACACGTCCAGCCGTGGACTGAGCAGCACTGTGCCCCAGGCGCGCATCTGACTCCACATAGCTATTTCCTAAGCAATCCTCTTCAGATTGTAATGACCATGGATAGTTTGGACTTGAAGAGCATTTCCATTACAGAAAGGGCACATCATCTTCTGCCTTTATTCAAATGAAAGCAGTAATGAAATCACTGTTGCCTAATACAGACGCACTTGGTTAGATGTGTACTTGCTTTTTGTTTTGTTTTTTCTTTTCCTTTTCATGGTCAACATTTATGCATTGCTGTCAGAAAAATTGCTTTAATTTTCCATTCTCTTTCAACACCCTTTGCTAAAAACAAAAAGTATTATCCACTGAAGAACTGTGAATTGACTCCATCTAATATCTTAGGAGCAGAGCTAACACCAAATGGCATTCACTTGCATTTTTAATGTAGAGATGAAGTCATAGAAATCACTAACTTAGAGGCTAGCTCATCAAATTTTTCTTGCTAAAACATATCCCATATCTACCGCTCTGACTCTTTCTCCTCTAGAGAACCTAGCTGTCATTTCTTTAATAATTTTCATTGGCTAGTATGAACATTTTAAGGCTTAACATGAGTGATGTGGATGAATGAATTTCTAGACTTTATTTGGCTTTTCATTTATAGTGTCAGAATGAGTCTGATCTGCTGGTGGTATGTTTTTTGATTGTTTTTTTTTTTTTCCTCTTCACTGGCTCCTAACACTCAGATCTTTACTAGTGCGTGTATGACTTTAATAATGTTATGGGCTACACGCAGCCTCCTGGACCAATGCATCCGCCCTTCCCCTAAGCACAAACTGGCCAAGCCTATTGTGTTGTCCTAGAAGCAGCAGCAACTACCCTGAAAGACATAATTTTTACAGGTTTCTTCGTTGTACCTCCCAGCACAATCCTCTACATACCCAGTAGTTATACAGCATACAGTCAGGTTTACATCTGTTACACCAAATCTCTATTGCAGGTTCAGTAGATTATTCTGTGCATGTGATCCCTCCAGACAGCACTACAGTAATATATTCTCTTGGCTAAAACAGTTCGGCACCCCTCGCTCTGGAGGAAATTTGTTCTTGTTTTTGCCTTGGGGAGTAACTCACTGGAGTAAGAGCTGTCTGAAACCCCCTTCCTACCAGAAGCAGCTGAGGATTTGCTCTGAGCAGAGCCTGTGGGGCTGGTGGGCGGGCAAACAATTCAGCTGGGGAGCTTTCATTTCATTCAACAAAAAAAATGAATTTGTCTCAAAACAGATTTTTCCTTGTTTCACTCAAAATATTCCATTTTTTGCACTAAAACGCAAGAAAAGATATCTGCCTGAAAAGCTGTCAGGCACCTCCAATATTCATCTTTAACCACAACTGGCTCCCACACGAGTGGTCCCACACGTTGCATTCCTGCTGGCCTGGCAGGCAATGGTCCCCAGGGTCTGTCTCCACCAGCAAGAAACATAAAGGACAATAGCCAGGGCACAAGGAGACAGGAGCAAATTCAGTATTTTTCCCTGCTTTGAAAGTTTCTGGTTTGAAGCGTGGGGACAAGCATCTCTTCGGTGCTGGGTCACACTCCTGCCCTCCCAGGGCAGCAGACAGAGGAGCAAGCAGAGCAGCCCTGGTCTCCCTTGGCACTGTGGCAGGAGAGAAATTAAGGAGCTGGTGACTCGCTCAATAACCAAGCAGCTCCTCATGGTGCCCTGTAGCACTGCTTGTGAAGCTGTAGATGGGGGATAGGGCATGACCAAAAAGATCAACACAAGCATTGCCCAGTGAGGGTGGAGGAACACAGCTCTGAACCCTATGAAACCCTTGGCACACTGCTTGTGCAATCAGCTTTGAGGGCCTAAATACAACATAGATATCACACCCAAGACCTGAGTGTTTCCAATTGGTGACATGGGTTAGTGGAAGGTCCCTAGGGACAGATTATGCGGGCACTCTGCTTGCATTTGCCAGACCTCTTCCAGGCGTCCCAGAAAGCTCTTCTCGTTTCTGCTGACATGTTCACCAATCATACCATGACAGCAGTGTCACAAGCAGAGGCATTCTCAGTTTTACAGCCAGCAAGCTTCCAGAAGTCTCCTGCTGAAGGAGTTTTTTCTCTTCAGGTATGTTATTCAGTGATAACCAGCCATTAAATTGGGATTTACAGTCTAGCAGGAGGCACTGCACCCACTGTTCAACACCTCACAACACGCGTTGACCACTGACAAACTTTGGGGATTAATTTACAAATGCAACAGGAATAGCACTGCTGTGCAGGTATACCTGCAAGACTAAGCAACGTACTCTTGGAAAATAAATTTTCCTGCCTCAGTCTTGCTTACCAGGGGGGTTCCTACTGTCAGGGATCAGCAAGGGCCAACTGCTCCCTAAAGGAAGGGGAGCCAGGAGCTGAGGGTAACCCCACCAGAGGCAGTATCCTCACCAACAGGTATCGTCCCACAGCATCTGAAGAGAGCAGGTAGAGCCAGCTGCCGGCAATAGGGTTCAAAAGCAGTCCCAGACATACTCAGCGATGAACTGAGTTCAGGGTCCATCCACAGGTGCAGAAGGAGATGGCACCAGCCAGGACTGAAGTCCAGCAAAGGTCCAAAGTCCAGCCAGGAGGTAGGGCCAGAAGATACTACAGAGAAGCACACCTACAACACAGCTCAGAAAAAGAAAAAAGACCCAGGGCTGCTTCTAAATAGGACTCCTGAGCCATAGACAAGGTGTGGGTGAGGGTCCAGGTGAGGCTGATCAGGGCCATTAAGGTCTATTGGCACAGTCAGGGTCCTGACACCTGCCCAACCAATGGCTCTTTGTGATTTTATTGCCAATGCTATTGGAGATCCTCCGAGATTAGTTTTTTCTTAAGAGTTTTCTTCTTAATGATAAGCATCTGAGCCAATTTCAGTTTGAAGATGCACCTTTGGCAGCAGGAGACAATATCATGATGAGTTCAGTGATTGAGCCAGAGGAGAGGTCAAACAACCCTGATGCCAAAACCAACATTATCTAAACCCAAGGTGAGCTGGAGAGCTGAAGTAAAGAACATTGCAACAAAAATCAGGGGTATAAACTGCTCACAGATGCATGTAGTCTGGCAACTCAAGTTTCCAGACTAGAGGCACTGGACAAACTGTACGATGGACACCTGACTCCGAAAGGAAACCCACAAGCACCCTCTGAATTTCTCCAGGGAAGGAAGTCCCCATCCTCACACCCGCTCACGCAGTGCCCCCCAGGAGGTGAAGGATGTGTGCCCCAAGCTCAAGGCACGTCCTGACCGTGAGATCAGGCAACTGACCAGGTCTGAGCAAGCACGTGTAGACATGGCAGAGGGTATTTCCCTCTACTTCCACAGGGATGAATGCTGTTGAGCCTATAACTTGTGTTTAGATGAGAGCAAATCTCTTCAATTATCATTTAAGGATGGATTCAGCACATCCCTAGGTGAGCAGTTTCAGAAGTTAATTACCTTTCCTGTGAAGCATTTGTGTCTTAATTCCAATTTGAATTTTTCTTACTTCAGCTCCACCTGTCAGCCACTGAGTCTTGTCTTTGTCTGCTGGATTAAAGGACCCTCTGCTATCAGAAATCTCCTCCCTGGAAGTACTTAGAGACCATGATCAAGTCACCTCTCAACTTGCTCTCTGATGAGCTAAATAGATTGAAGTCCTTAAGCCTATCATCACACAGCAGGTTTTTCAGACCTTTTCTCATTCTTGCAGCTCTTCTCTGAGCTCTCTAAAATTTTTTTTTAATCCATGATAAAAGTGTGGATGCCAGAATTTGATACAATATTCACTAATGCTCTCCCTACACTTTATATCACTTTTCCATCCTACCTAACAGCCCCTCAAAATATATAACTGTCACATTAATTATAAATTGGGCTGGTGTCCTGCTTATCTGGCTTCCTAAGCCCCCTTCTGTGCCACTGGTTTTGCTGAAACACTCCCAAATCTCTGCATACGGATGATATTCTTTGTTGCAAGAACTACAGCACTGTCTTGCATTCCTAAAAGGCACATGGCTTATTTGTATCCCACCTAACAAACTAGTTCACAACTTCACTTGTGTAAACAGTGATTTTCTCCCACTGTTACTGCTTCACATCTGGATGTAGATATAAATTGTGGATTAAAAACTCTCCTACTGTACTGAGTTGGTCCTCAGTGTCAGTGCATCTCCTCCTCAGCCCTCATAAGTTTATGACCTATGTGTGGAAATGCAACACGAAAACACAGCCAGCACTACTATGGCCTTGTCAGCTGCTGAAGGAGATACTCTTCACTGGGAAATGCTGCAATTGTTAATTTGTTTATCCCAGTGCTGTGATTCAGCCCCAGTTAAACAAGAGGGCATGACGATGGCCATGCCTGTGGTCCCAGCACAGCACAAACCCATGCAACCTTGCACTGCAACCCTAACAAAAAATTAAAAGGAAAACAAGCAGTTTTCAAGACTGTTCCAGCTGCTTTCTTCCTCCTCAGCTCCCCTCCCAGCAAACTGCTATCTAGGACACACAACCAGTGCATGAAATCACTTCTTCCGTCTCCTTTCCAAGGCCACCGTTGCTGGTCCAACCCAACGCAGAGGAGACGGCAGCTTTGTGGAAGGTAATTAGCAGTGCTGCCTTTGGTCCTGTCACGCCACACACGTGTACGCTCTAGCTCCAGGTGTCCTGGGGAACCGGGAGCGAGAGGCAGCTGTGGCAGGTCCATCTGGGCTGGAGTGCCTGAGGATGAGCCGGGCTGTGAGGATGCACAACTAAAGAATTAACAGGAATACGTCATTAGATGGATTCCCAACAGGGACGCCAGAAAGTATGTTCGGTCTGTGCATCTCAGTGACCCACTTCCAAACCTTCCTATTCCCTAAATGTAATCTCTTTCAATTTATAACCACTCTGCCTCTTCTCTGGCATTCAGAAGCCATTATCACCGTGTCTATCCCAAGCCCTCACAGCTGACTTTAGATGCCGCTTCTTTTTATTGTAACAGTAATAACCTGTGTACGTGGCAGGTCGGCCAGCCAACCAGCTGTGCCTGTCTGCAGAAATACAGCAGGAAAACCAACAAAAGTTCTGGATCACTTGGATGACCAGGGTTATCCAAGATGCCAGGCTCCTCAGTCCCTTGTGTCTGTTCCCTAGTCTCTCCTGTCAGCTAGTGATAAAGCCCTGGGAAATCCCATGGGACTGATGGGCATCCCACCAGAAACATGTACCAAGATGTAAAGATCTTAGTAGGAAATGTGGAGGCTGGCATGGGTGGTGTTTGAGTGGGAGTGCTGGGTTGTGGAAGGACCAGAGGGAACAGCAGAAGAGGGATACAGGAATGGCAGAGGCAACGGTCCCCATATGAGCAGGTCACCAAGACCGCAGCACATCTCCATGCACTTCACTGGAAAAAAGGGCCAGCCTTAGACAAAAGCCACATTAAAACAAGGGCCAAGCAGAAGCCATTGAAGAAGCAAGAGCAGGAAAATAAAGACAAGGACTGGAGCCATAAGATACCCAGGCAGGCAGCAAAAGGCATGGAATAAATCAGCACTGATGTCCAGTGACTCACAGAGGTGGCACAGGATGGAAGCTCAGGAGATCGACGTCACTGTTAGCACAAAAAGCATACCAAAGGCTCACCCAAACATCAGCAGATGTCCCATCCTAAGAAGAAGCCAGAAGGCAGGAAGGGTATTTCACAGCCAGCATCTCTAATGTCTCTTGTGTCACAACAAGTACTGTGGTTAGATTACGCAGATACACGCGTCCTGGAACTTGTGCATATGTGGGCATAAGAGAATGCATGTGAGAGAAATCAGTTTCATTTTAAAATAAAATCTTCATCTCCTATATGGACTTCTGCTGGGTTTCATGACATTAGCAGAGCTGTGTTGCTCCGATGTTGCAGCAGAGATACTTTACATTCCAGATGTTTTGAATTTTCTGTCTATTTGTAATAATAATGATAACAATAATACATAACAAAATAATTCTTACAGGTTTTTTTACCAAAATTGAAATGACTCCCAAATGTTTCGTGAATGTATTCTAGTTATCATTATGTACACTGAAGTAGCAGATATGTACTGTCCTGGCTTATTCCTGTGGGGCACCCACTCCTCTGGAAAATTATCTTCCCTGTCTAAAAGAGTTTCCAATTGCAAAAATGATGATGGCGTTGATGATTATGATAACTGTTTCTCTGAGGAAAAAGAAATATGATACAGAAAGATGCTGAAGTACAGTCAGAACTGAGAGTGCATTTCAGTAATAATTTAAATTAAAAATATTAGGGACACCAAGCACTCACAAATTGCAGCCATACCATGCAATAATCAATTATAAAATTCAATTGGAATATAATTAAATTCAATTGAAATATAATTAATTGATTATTTATTCTCTGGTTTTAGATTAGGATACAATTGTTTTAACAGATGTGCCAGCTCTTTTGAGATTTTTTTTACTTGTGGTGAAACTTTACCCTTTAAGCAGCAAGAACTGGCTGGCCAAAGCCTCCCAGGCAGCCTCAGAAGATACTGGTTTATAGACAGTCCCAAGAGCAGGGCAGTAGGAGGTGAATGCAAGACCTCACCATTTCAAATCATTTGTCTTCCCTACCCAAGACCCTCTCCAAGCCCGCCCCTGTCGTGGTTTAACCCCAGCCAGCAACTAAACACCACGCAGCCGCTCACTCACTCCCCCCCATCCAGTGGGATGGGGGAGAAAATCAGGAAAAGAAGTAAAACTCCTGGGTTGAGATAAGAACGGTTTAATAGAACAGAAAAGAAGAATCTAATAATGATAATGATAACACTAATAAAATGACAACAGTAGTAATAAGAGGATTGGAATGTACAAATGATGCGCAGGGCAATTGCTCACCACCCGCCGACTGACACCCAGCCAGTCCCCGAGCGGCGAATCCCTGCCCCCCCTTCCCAGTTCCTAAACTAGATGGGACGTCCCATGGTATGGAATACACTGTTGGCCAGTTTGGGTCAGGTGCCCTGGCTGGGCATGAGAAGCTGAAAAATCCTTGACTATAGTCTAAACACTACTGAGCAACAACTGAAAACATCAGTGTTATCAACATTCTTCTCATACTGAACTCAAAACATAGCACTGTACCAGCTACTAGGAAGACGGTTAACTCCATCCCGGCTGAAACCAGGACACCCCCCAGCACGTGAAAACTTGGGAGCTCTCCTGGCTCCACCGCTTTAACTGTACCTGTTGAGCAGACTATTTTGACAAGATGGCTTTACTTCCAACAGTCCATGGCTTCAGTCCCCTTAATACCATCAACATCAGTCATTTTCTGAAAGTGCAGCTCTTTATGGATGTGGCCCAATAAAAACAGATTCCTCGGTTTCAGCCGAAGAAAAAATGTTCAGTAATGAAGACCAGCCAAAGAAAATGACTATTACTTATTTTATTTCATTTCTAACTTAAATTCAAGCATGCTTTTAGAGAGTTCATATTACAGTAACTTTGAAGGATCTGTATTATTCTCCTGTGAGGGCATGAGACACATGAAATAACCCATACATAATGCTAGATTTGTTAGTGGATGTGCCATTAACTAACATTAATCATAAGCCACTTTCATTGTACAAGGTCAGAAGCCTGTTCTTCAAAAAGTAAGTGTTGTACATTTGGGTAGGATGAAATCTGTTCTTCACAGGTATGTGTCCAACTGAGGACAATAGAAATTTGCTGCTGCCCAGAGCTGCAGAAAGAGCCTCCCTATATATCCTTTCAGACATCGCTGTGACAAAACCCCATGTGATCACACGACTAAAGTAATAAGAGGCTAAAAGTTACAACAGGGCAATTACGCCACTATGTAGCCACTTTCTGCAGCCGCTAGGTACAACACAAAGGCAATCTGGTACAGAGGCAAGGGCTATTTCACTCATATTATTTTTTTTTATCATTAGCTCTAAAGAGTCAGATGTGTCCCTCGTACATACTCTAGCATACAGCAGTATTTTCCATTACAGCCATGCCATTAACCCATTGTTAGACTGTCTGCCTCTAAAAACTCTTTCCCAAACCAAAAAAAGCCCCAAAGTGGACCTGAAGACCAGTTTTCTTAGCTGCTCTTTGTGAGACCACCTTGTTTTTTTGACTGACAATGGCAGGAGCCAGAGAAATACAAGGTTTGCATGAAGAGGTTTGCCATCCCGAGTATTTCATCTGCTTTATCATCAAGGATTATAGGTCAGGAACTGGGCTCCAAATGTGTTACCTACTGCTTGGCATTCATTAGTCATCCTTCCCCTCTCGAAATCACTGTGAAAGGCAACCGATGAGAGGGCATGAATAGCAAATAGTGTGCGCTTGAAGAAGGGAGCAGGCAGCAAACGCTGGGGCCGGGGGAGGGAGGAGGGAGCTTGGGGGGAGCTGAAATTTGTTCATTCAAAGTATCAGGCAAACACATTCATGCACCAAAGAAATCAGGGTGCATTCACAAATCGAACAAAAGGTGGAAATGCAGGATAAATTAGTTCCCTTGAGGGCACGTGATCAGAGCCGCCCTCAATCTACCTTTCCTCTCCTCCTTGCTGGGCTTGAGGGCTGGGCTGCTGATGGCCAGCAGCTGTCTGTCTGTCTGTCCCAGAGGACTGCTCCTTCCTTCTCCGACAGACACTGCTTGCCTAGGTGGCATCCACCTCCGCAGAGATGCTCCTGCATGGCCACTCACCTTTCCCCATCTCGGGACAAATATTTGCCCATGCTGATGCTCTCTTGCAATGCACACTGGTGCTCTGCTGTTGCGTCCAGCGTGCTCCCCACAGACCACCAGATAAAGATGCCACCTTGGACCCAGGGTGGGGGTGAAGCATCCTCCAGGCCAGAGCAGGAGCTCAGCCAGATTTCGGTGTGGTCAGCAGCTGCAGGAGGATGGGCATTCCTGCTCGTCTGCAGGCTTTGCAGAGCTGATCTCCTGTCTGTGCCGATGTGAGGGAGTGAAAATCGCTTTGTTTGAATGCAAAAGCCCAGCGGAGCTGCTACAAAGCCTCGCTGCACCCAGGGCACTGCTCTTTGCAAGCACCCTCCAAGGCCCTGCCGCCTACCTGCCAGCGCTGAACAAAATGCCAAGAGCTCGTTATTCGGCTCAGAGCGTCGGTGAAGCTTCCCCATACTCTCTCACAGAGGCTGAATCACAAATGAGGGGAATAAATGAACACAGGCCCCCAGTGAGTGCTTTCACATCAGCCAGGAGGGAAGGGAGCAGGGCGAGGGGTGGAAAAGCCGGCACCGTCTGCTGCTTCAGCACAAGCCCCAACGAGCCAGCAGCCCCCCCGACGGGGTGCGGGGGGTGAACCAGCCCAGACAAACCAGCCTGGCCCCACGCTGCTGCACACGGGGCTCTGCCCAGTGGGTGCAAAGCTGCGGATGGAGCCCCTGGGGTGGGCAGAAATAGCTCTGTCGTCTCCCCGCAGTGGGGAGCGGGACCCCCCGGGTGCTGCCAAGCCCTTGCCCGCGATGCCACGAGCCGAGCCGCGGTGTGCCGGCAGCGGCTGGGCCGGGAGGTCCTCCCCGCCGCTCAGCACGGCCCCCAGCCTTTTGCACCTGGCCAGATGTGGTACCATGGGATGGGGCTGCTCCCCACCCAAAAGGCGGCGTTTAGCATCACACCAGACCCCTGGATCCCACTGACGAACGCGGGTGAGAGCAGCTGGGCTCAGCTCTGCCGCGCACGGAGCAGCAGGGGAAAAAAACCCTGACCCGGCTCACCAGCAGCAGGGCAGCAGCTCTGGCTGGGACCCTGGGAAGCGGAGGGTCTCGTGGAGAGCCATGGCTACTGTGTCCATGCACAACCGCTGCTGAGCAAAGAGGTGTTAACAAGCACCGTGCTGTAGTTTTTCATCATCTCAGAGATGCCGAGGGCAGAGGGATCACTGTCTTCCCCCCGCCTGCCTGCAGGGCACGGGCCAGGCAGCTTAACCAAAGCGGTTTGCATCCAGCCCATGTCTCACAGGTCAGCTAGCACAGGGTTTTTTTCAGATGCAGTAGGGTCCTAATTTACAATCCTTACAGGCATGGGAACCTGACATTTCTCGAAATGCCTCTTTCCAATAGGTAATTCTGCACTTCATGAAAATTTGTTTGCCCTTCCTAATCTTCATCGCTGGCACAGCCTTTTGTGTGGCTCTGCCCTGGCTGCAATCAGAGGACTTCTCTCCATGTCTGATCTCGACAACTTTAACATTTGTCAGGGCTCTGGTACCTGCCTTTATAATCTTGCCTAGGAGTCCTCGAGTGGCCTGTGCATACGGATGAGTCTCCTTTGACTCAGAAGAGAGGGCCACAGCTGTGTTCATTTCCACAGCGTAGCACAGCGACCTAAATCAACTCAGAACGAGGACTCATCCTTTCAAGGCATCCTGCAGTCAGACACCCGGCAATGAATCCCAGCCAGCCTGACAAGGCAGCTTTTCAAAACCAGTGTCTGTTGGTCATCTGGATTGCAGGAGGCAAAAGTGCAGGTCACCCTCTGCGAGCACATCACAGCTGAAGTATCTGTTTTCAGTGTGTCCTATCTCCTTAGCAAATTATCGTAATTTTCCTCCTTCTACCTTCCGCTCCTTTTTTAAACAAAGTCTCTCTCCAGGTTTCTTTTCACTCCTCGCTACTGAAAGTGGAGATTCGGAGACCAAGGCCTCCAGCAAGATGCATCTCCTCAGGCACTAGAGCAGCAATTGCCCCATCACCCCTCGCCCAGCTGCTTGCAGCTGCTTTTCTTGTCTCCTCGAGAGCTGCAGGCGTAAGAGCAGAGGTAACTTAGTGGTGCAGGGATGGCACGGGAGCTGCCAGCCGTCACACCGGTGCCCCCAGATGAGACATCCATGATTGTGCTGATGCCTTGGCCATCAGGACGTCTCCATCTCCTGCGGCAGAGTGCTGCAGCAGAATAAGTGTGCGTATAAATAAATCATCAGGGCCCCGGTCAGAGGGCTTAATCCCAGAAAAGTTATCAAATATTTATTTTAAAGCAGAGAAATAAATAGATTAAAACACCAATAGAGGACATTCTGCCCTCACTTCAGTCCCTTTGCTGGGCACTGCTCAGTGGCTGGGGATGCACACTCAGCCAATGTGGCCAACAGCACTGGTGGCCCAGCAGGACACCAGCTAGGAGCCTCTGCAAAGAGGAGAAATCCTCCTCCTGCCTCCTGACAGCCTGCCAGACAGCCTCTGCCCTGTGCCCGACTCACCCTGCATCACTTCTCCCTCCTGGAGTCCTCCAGGCTTTGCTAATATTGAGTTGCCCAGGTCTGACAATCCCATCATCATTAGGATCAGGCTATTACTCTTCTGATATTTTAATTGAACTCCAGTCATTTAGAATGCATACTTGCTGGAGAATCCCTTAGTCAGAAGAGTGGGAATACATCACTCATGGTGGTGGTACCCAGGGAGACCCATACCTTACCCTACCAGAAAAACGCAACTGTACCTCAACCTTGCTGAGGTCACATATTTAACATAGTAAATGGGTGGTTTCTACTTCGTGACTCTTGAGGGTCTGTATGCGATGTGATCTGAGCCAGTGTACACAATTCAGTCACACTTCAGCGTGTCAGGAAAATAAATCTCAAAGCAGACACAGAATCAAAGCATCTCTGTGCAGCTTGCAGTGCCTATGGTTATTCAAGAGATCAATCAGGGCTATGAAATGCTGTCTCTCCCAAATCAATGAACTCAACTAAAAGGTACCTATTCATTATTTGAGCTCAAGCTTGGCCTCATTGCACTGGTGGAACAAAAACCTGTCTGATAATGATAACTACAAGACAGTGGCTGGGGAAAAGAATTGTCCACCCCACGCAGGGTGTCATGATGGGAGACATCAGCTACGCCGCGGGTCCCAAGGCCTGAGTGCTTCTCAATCACAGCCTCATGCTGCTGGAGACAATATTTCACACCTAAATATCAGCATCTTTTTCTTTAGTACCTCCAAAATTGTGTTAAATATGGGCACACAGTATTTGTTTCATTTAGGCATGAGGAATTACAACACAAAATGCAACAAACAACCAGGAGCTGCCTTTCCCTGTTTATTGCTTGTGTGGGAGTAAGACAGCTAACACCATTCTTACTACCTTTTCAAATTTCCTAAAAAACAAAGATTTGGGGGGGACATTTTAGTTCTGCAAAGTTGGTACAGGCTTAACAGTAACAAATTTCCTATGGGTAGATTCACCTCCATCCCTTCTCCAGGCAAAAACTTCTTCCAGATTTTGATGAAACACCACTTATGTCAGCTCTCATGAATTTTTGGTGAGGCATTTGCTGCTCTTCCTCCCTGCATCCTGGTGACAAAGTCAGTGTGTAAAAATCTCATTTTGATTTTTTTTTTATTTATTTGTAATTACATTTCTGGCTGTCACAGTTGCAGAAAAAATTGTTTAAGTGCAGCCAGAATATCTTGACAGTCTCCTGCAGATGCCTTGATTTGAAATCTTCTGCCTCAATTTCTCCTGACAGTAGCTATCCCAGTGACAGTGTTGGCTGTACAGAGCATTTCATGGGTTGGGTCAGAGAGGCAAGAACCAGGACTCGCTGGTCCCTTATGGAGAGCTTTCCATGCAGCATGTGATTTTACTGCGGTACCTTTTGAAGTCTTCTCCCTCTTTACACCTGTGATGTCCTGTCCTCTTATGGAGACACTGCTGGTCTCCTGTCCCCAGTTAGTCTGTTCTCTCTGGTCAAACCCTACATGTCTGCAAGCCCAGTGTCTCCAGAGAAAACAAAACAAAGCAAAACAAAGCAAAAACCAGCTTCCTAAATTTTTTGCAACCATCCATATCCCAGAAGGCTCCCTCCCTGCCACAGCCTGCCCATATGCCCACACTGAGGATGCAGGTGAGATGGGAGATGGCCTCGCACCAGTCCAGGGGTGACCATCAGTGAAGGTGTTCATGCAGACCACTAGATAAAATAATGTTGCCCTGGATCCACATGCTTTGGTGGATGCAGTAGAGGTGTTGACCCTTCACAAGGTGCTCACCAAGGTTACAAACACAGTGCCACAAAGCTACTTGGACCACACTGGGAGTAATGTCCTGTTTTTGTCAATTTATGTGAAGGCAGATATTTTTGTGTTGGAGGGAGCACAGTGTAAAGTCATTTAGACAATAAAGGAGTGACAGGATTTCCACAGGAGAAGAGATTAACCAAAGTGGGATTATTTTATTCTGAGAGAAGATGATTAAGAGGTGGCATGATTGAAGTATTTAAACTGGCTCAGGGTTATTATCAAATTAAGCTGTATTGGAGATTGCTGGGCAGCCGTCACTCAAGGGCAGAGCAGAGAGCTTTGCAGCAGCCTCTCTAATAGCAGAGAGCATGGTTTTGGCTGATCCAAAAAGTCATGGATGGAAAAAGTAGATACGTGCTGCTGTGTGACACCAGACAGAAGTTTGGATGGGCTGGAGAGCTGTCTACTGCTTACAGATAACCTTAACCTTGGCACCATCCTTGTTTGAGCATCAGGATCCAACGTACACATATTTATTATCCTCTGTGCTTTCAGATGGAAGGTCTCATCTTCCGCAGCAGCACTGTCCTTCGCTCCTACAAATTACTGTGAACTCACGTACTTGAATATGAATGGATGAGGCCCTCAATTCATGAACATGAACAGATGAGGCCCTCTATAAACAGATAGGAGCAGCCTCACATTCACAAGCCCTCATCCTCATGGGGGACTTCAGCCACCCCAGTATCTGTTGGAGGGACAACACAGCAGGGCATAAGCAATCCAGGAGGTTCCTGGAATGCATTGATGACAACTACCTTCTCCAAGTGATAGGGAAGCCAAGAAGATGTGCTATGCTGGTCCTTGTTCTCACTGACAAGGAGGGACTGGTGGGGAATGTGAAGCTCAAGGGCAGCCTTGGCTGCAGTGAGCATGAAATGGTGGAGCTCCAGATCCTTAAGGCAGCGAGGAGGGCGCGCAGCAAGCTCGCTACCCTGGACTTCAGGAGAGCAGACTTTGGTCTCTTCAGCCTACCTGCTTGGTAGAGTACCATGGGATAAAGCCCTGGAGGGAAGGGGGGGGCCAAGAAAGCTGGTTAATATTCGAGGATCACCTCCTCCAAGCTCAGGAGCCATGCATCCCAACAAAGAGGAAGTCAGGCAAAAATGCCAGGAGGTCTACGTGGATGAACAAGGAGCTCCTGGACAAAAAAGTCAAACACAAAAAGGAAGCCTACACAGGGTGGAAGCAAGGACAGGTAGCCGGGGAGGAATACAGAGAAATTGTCCAAGCAGCCAAGGATCAGGTTAGGAAAGCTAAAGCCCTGATAGAATTAAATCTGGCCAGGGACATCAAGGGCAACAAGAAAAGCTTCTACAGGTACGTTGGTGATAAAAGGAAGACTAGGGAAAATGTGGGCCCTCTGCAGAAGGAAATGGGAGATCTGGTTACCAGGGACATGGAGAAGGCTGAGGTATTCAATGATTTTTTTCCCTCAGTCTTCAAAGGCAAGTGCTTCAGCCACACCGCCCAAGATGCAGAAGGCAAAGGCAGGGACTGGGAGAATGAAGAACTGCTGACAGTAGGAGAAGATCAGGTTTGAGACCATCTAAGGAACCTGCAGGTGCACAAGTCCATGGGACCTGATGAGATGCATCCACAGATCCTGAGGGAACTTGTGGATGAAGTGGCTAAGCCACTATCCATCCTGTTTGAGAAGCTGTGGCAGTCTGGGGAAGTTCCCACTGACTGGAAAAGGGGAAAAACATAATGCCTATTTTAAAAAGGGAAAAAAGGAAGACCCAGGAAGCTACAGTCCAGTCAGTCTCACCTCTGTGCCTGGCAAGATCGTGAAGCGTACCCTCCTGGAAACTATACTAGGGCACATGGAAAATAAGGAGGTGATTAGCGACAGCCAACATGGCTTCACTAAGGGCAAATCAAGCCTGACAAATTTGGCGTCCTTCTACGATGGGGTTACAGCATTGGTGGATAAGGGAAGAGCAACTGACATCATCTACCTGGACTTGTGCAAAGCATTTGACACTGTTCCACACAACATCCTTGTCTCTAAATTGGAGAGACATGGATTTGACGATGGACCACTTGGTGGGTAAGGAATTGGCTGGATAAGCGCAATAAGTGGACTGAGAGTAGCCCTGAGGAGTAGGACTTGGGGGTGTTGGTTGATGAGAAGCTCAACGTGACCCAGCAATGTGTGTTTGCAGCCCAGAAAGCCAACCATATCCTGGGCTGCATCCAAAGAAACATAACCAGCAGATCAAGGGAGGTGATTCTCCCCCTCTGCTCTGCTCTCGTAAGACCCTACCTGCAGTACTGTGTTCAGCTCTGGGGTCCCCAATGTAAGAAGGACATGGACCTGCTCCAGCAAGTCCAGAGGAGGCCCCCGAAAATTATCAGAGGGCTGAAGTACCTCCCCTATGAGGGTAGTCTGAGAGAGTTGGGGATGTTCAGCCTGGAGAAGGCTCTGGGGAGACATTATAGCAGCCTTCCAGTATTTAAAGGGGGCCTACAGGAAAGATGGGGAGGGACTTTTTATCAGGGAGTGTTAGTGGTAGGAGGAGGGGTAATGATTTTAAACTGAAAGAGGGTAGATTTAGATTAGATATAAGGAAGTTATTTACTGTGAGGGTGGTGAGGCACTGGAACAGGTTGCCCAGGGAGGTTGTGGATGCCCCATCCCTGGGAGTGTTCAAGGCCAGGCCGGATGGGGCTTTGAGCAACCTGGTCTAGTGGAAGATGTCCCTGCCCATGGCAGGGGGGCTGGAACTAGATGATCTTTAAAGTCCCTTCCAACCCAAACCATTCTATGATTCTATGATTCTGTCACCTCTTCTCTCTAGACTGACAGGGCTAGGTGCTGTCTCCTGGTGCAAGCAAACATTTGCCAAGCAAGGAGACGTACTGAGGTCTTGTACTTTTTCTGTATTCTAGGCACAGCCCTGGCTTGTGCTTCATTGCATGGTGTTTCTGCTGGTCTCCAGCACAAGCTCTGCATGTGTTTCTGTCTCACCATTCCTCTTGTGCCACTTTGGATTCTCTGCCATGCCAGTCCTCTATAGTCTTCAGACCAGACTGAGTGGTTTTCTTGGATTAGCAAGCTCTTGCTTTGCAGAGGCTTAACTGAGGGCCTTCCTGTCATGTCTATCTAAAATTTTTGTTCCAGATCACAATCAGATTTCAGTCTCTTACTGAAGCTTCAGCACCCATAATTGCAAAATTGGCTCTTCAGACCTTGATGAGCTGCGAATTCCTCTATGGTTTCAGCTTGTTTCATATGCTACAGTTAAGAAGCTCTCTCTCATATGCATTATTTTCATGTCAAGTGTAGCACTCCTCAGATTTCTTCAATAGGACTTCAAAATTATTCTCCTCTTCCCAAGTTAACTAAAGAGTGTTAAACCATCAAGTACTTCAAGCCCCACTATTGTCAGTGCAGGGGCTACTTTTTAGCTTCTTTTGACTGACCCCTGTTTTCAGTCTTCTCCAGCTGTTTATCACGTTTCCAGGAAATTTCAACTCTGGCTGCTGAGGGGGCTTCATACTGCTCCTTCCCATCTTCCAAGTTACTCTTTGCTTCTGGACCCATTCGGCATACAATAATCGCGCACCACTAAAGCTGTTCCCAAGCTGTCTTCTGTGTCCAAATCCCACAGAACATGCATAGCAGGGGACTTGCATACTGCTGTCCTGTGTTTCCGTATGGAGAGTTCAAGCCTTAGAGGCTGAACCTCCAATATGCTGGCTACAAAACAGCTCACATAAATTCACACTTCTTCCCCGGGGTGTCTGAAGGAAAACCCATTTCACTCTGTTATCCATACAGAAGTAATTTTGAATTTATGCTGGCCTCATTTGCACAGAGAGATCTGCTCCTCCAGGCCAGGTTGCCACCGGACTCACTCTGTACCTCTGATCCTTTCTCCCCCTCCATCACTCAGAAAGGAGATGCTGCTGCAGCAGACTGCAAACCAGCTCTCTCATACCTGGACCATGCTGCATGTCACCAAAGCAACTGTTGGCTGCTGATGGATGAGGGAAGAAGGCAGGGAGCAGAGGAGATGCAATGCTGTGAGTGCTTCCCTGGAGCAGACCTCAGTCCTTCTTTGGTGAGGAACATGGGTGCAAGGCTGGCCCACAAGCCAGGCATGTCTGAGCATCCCACATGGGCCAGAGCATTTTGTCTCTTGCTGTAGTAGTGTCCAGGGTAGGTCAGAAGAATCCCACCCCAGAGGTGGTTTTGTCCCCCATTAATTCACAGGCTGTCTAGACAACTAGTCTGCAGGTGATAGCCACGTTGCCAGCATCAGCTGTGTCATACCAGCTTCATCGGTGGGCTCAGACTGCAGCAGGTTCATCCCGTCTTTCCACACACATGCTGCCCCTGCCCGAGATCACAGGTTCCCAAACACCTTTGGGCTTTGTCTGGGGATGGAAGCAGCCTAAAATAAGCTTTCTTCTTGATTGACAGAAGGGTTTTCTTCATGAGAGCATGAGCAAAGGGTATAAACTCAAACAGACTCACCGCCTTGCACAGGAGCGTTCTCCAAGCTGCCTTCTGCCGCTTGTGGAGAGATCAGGCCTGGTGCCTAGGAGGATGGGTAAACAGCTCATCAGAGCTCATCAACATCTGCACAGCCTATCTGGGAAACACAGTGTGAATGCTTAAAAAGGGCACCGGAGCACAAAAACCGGTTCTGCCCCATTGGGCTGGTAACAAAAGCAATTAGCTGGCGGAGGTGGGAACAGGGACTTTGGGCTCTGCTTATACAGCTGATTAGGGGATCATCTGTCAGTCTTGGCCTCTCCTCGAAGCAATCCCCCAGCTGTGGCTATGAGCCAGAGAAGAGAACAGCTATGAAAGGCCAAGTCTTGGCATCCTTCTGCAAGACCAGAGAGTTCACACTGGCTCTCTGGCTCCATGCGAGGGACCGGCCAGCGCATTTGCATGCTTGGAGCTGCCAGGAAGGAGCTACCAAGTGTGGGTTTTTTTGCACTTCTTTCCACAAAATTGTCTTCTTTCCTGCCAGGATACTCATTCCAGTTCTTTCCAATCTCACTTTTACCATTATCCTGCTGGAGCACCACCTTCCTGGGGACAACAGCTCCAGGACCCCTTCTTGCAGAGCAGGGTAGGAAAATCCATTCCCGGTGCACGCAGTCATTACTGTCTGATGAGCACACACCACCCACATCCAGCTTGCTCCTTGGCCCCATGCCCCAGCACAGGCTCTGTCTTGCTTCTTCTCACCAGGACCCCACCAGAGGAACACCAATTCCCTCAGTACTTGTAATGTGTCTCTGCCCTTCCCCTGCATCAGGCAGAAGCCACGGTCAGGGCAGCTGCTCCTAATGGATATGCATTGAAGCCATCCCCGTAGAGGCCACTAATAATTGTGCATTAGCGTCCTTCTGTCACTGCCCTGTCTGCCGTTGATGAGCTTGGACACTCATGCATGCCAGCGTGATGTCTGAGTCACCCAGGTCTGGCTTTCTCAAGGATGAGGGGCTGGCAAGGAGAGGAGCTGGGGGGACGAAGAGCCACTGCAGGATGTCTGGCACAGAGCTGTGCCAGTAGATGCTTTGGGAGTGTGTGGGCATGCGGGGGGACAGACAGAGGTGTGTGTTGCAGTTGCAGGGCCAGCACACCATGGCTCCTTCCCAGACTCTGCAGGCAGGCGGGAGAGTGGGCAAAGCCCAGCCGTTTTCCGAAGTGCTGGGGGCTGTGCTTGGGTTTATGCACTCAGTGCTGGTGCTATCATCCTTAGGAAAGTCAGCATCATCACCTTGGAGGTGTGCAACACTGCCACCTCCCTGCACTCTGCCCTGTGCACGCACAGCCTGCCTTCTCCTGATTGAATCCCCAGCACCCCAGGCTAGCAACACCGTTAGGGAAAGGATCCCAACTCAGTCTCCCTGCCCTGCTGGGATCTCCAATGCGTGTTGTCCCTCTTCATGGCAATCCCAGTTCTGGGGTCATTCAAAGGTAGAGGGAGCTCGATATCCTCTTGCATTGGGGCTCTCCATGCATCTTGGGCATGGTCTTGCCCTCTTTCCATGGTGGATGGGAGAGCTGTTTGCCAAGAAGATGCTGACCTGAAGGCTTACTTGAGTGAGGGTCTTTTACCATCCTCTATTGGAACTTGGTCTGGATGGCCTCTAGGATCCAATTTTAGGCCCAAATCAACCAGTCTCACCACCTCCAGGGTGAAAATATCTGCAGCTTACTGGTGGTCCACTCCACCAGTCACTCTCAGTTGTCATGAGTAAGTGGAAAGACAGCCTGGCTCTTTCTGAAATCCCAAAGGACATGGGCAATGCTGAAACGCTCTCACACCATGTCCTTTTTCTGCACAAAAGAAGATTTCTGAGATCCAGAGTAGATTGTTTCCAAAGCAAGAAGCCTAGCAGATAGCCCAAGCACTAGCAGCACCCAGTGTCTGGGGGGCTGCCTGCCTGGGCAGGGCTGACGACAGCTTCCGAGAGACCTGGCAAGTAAAAAGCTTCGCTCCTTGGATTGTCAGGCCAGTATCATTTCTAGCATCATCTTGGTGTTTCCTGGGAGCTGGATTAATATTGAGCTCTACGAGTTTGACAGCCTACAGTTTCAGGCAAACACAGAGCCTTGGTCTGGAGCAGTGGGAAGATCTCAACCACAAGGTCTATCAGCAAGGGGACATCCTCTACAAACCTCAAAACACCACTGCCTGCTGTGGTGTCATGAGCACATGGCTGGGCTGGTGGGATGGGAAAGTAGTGTCTTTACCCAGAGAAAATGGAGACAGGACTAAACCATAGAGAAGAAATGGGGAGAGAGTGAGAAAGAAAGAAGCTATGAGATGGGCACAGGGATACTGTGACCAAGGAAAACCAAAGGAAGAACTGGGGTAAAGAAACCGCTGCAGAGGTCACTGCACTACAGGGTATCAGGGAAGTCATAATCCATACAAGAAGGACCTGCTTTTTGTCTAGGACATGGGGAAGAGGACAGTCCCAGCCCTGGAGTAATTCCAGAGCATCCTGCTGAGAGGAAGAGACTCTGGCAGAGGCATTGGCACGACCATCAGTGTGTTTGTGCATGAGGAGACCTGGGCTCTCAGGGATGCTACCAAGCAGCAGGGAGCTCAGGGATAAGGCTCATCAGGACCAGGGGGTACTGTAGCAAGGAATGGAGGGAAGGACCCCAGGGTCTATGGGGGTGAGGGCTGGTGGGGAAGAGCCCAAGGGAAAGGACAACAGTTCGCTCAAACCCTCCTGGAGGATGGAGAAGGAAGGACTGCCCTTGTAGCAGACCTTTCTTCTCCCCCTTCCCCCACTTGACATTTGGAGTGTGAATGTTTCCGCGTTTGGTGCTCACGGAGATCATTTCTCCTGGAAGGAGAAGGAGGTGCCGACAGCAGCAGCCGCAGGGACACAGCTTTCCTCTAATGAACTAGAAAATAGTTTCCCTTTAATACTGATTATCCTGGAAGCCAGCTGAAGTGAATGTGATTTACATAAAGATGAACCCGCTCGGCACAGTCTTCCTCGGCAGCGCCGGGTGGCTCAGCAGCAGCAGCGGCAGCACAGGCTGGGCCTCAGCTGGGATGCTCTGCAGCATCCCGGGGTTGGCAGCACTGCCAGGTGCCTCTGCTTCCCAACAGGCAGGCGAGAGCTGTGCCCCGCTCCAGCGGCTCTGTCTGCCTCTGCAGGCACTTGCAGCCCACAAGGAGTGATTGCTGCAGGCCCCCAGATGGCTAACCCATCCCTCCTCTCCCACCTCAGCCTGGTTCCTCCTTGTGATGAATTACTGGGTGCTGCTGCCACCCATCTGCCATGCCCAGCAGGGCCCTCTGACTGCAGCAGGCAGCTTTGTGGCCATGCAAGAAACCAGGCTGGAAAGCTGATCTGGCTGGAAAAAAAAGCAAAAAACCATGACCCAACTCCCTGCATGAACACCAGTGCCAGCACAGGGGAGAGAGTGGGAACAAGAAGTTCAGCAGCAGCCTGGCTTATACCATAAGCTGAGAGTCCATTTCAAGCCACTTGCTGGGGACCAAGATTTGAAAAGGGCAGAGTTCTTCAGATATTTTCCTTCCAGCTTCCCCTGTGTTACATTCATGGCCAGACTTCCATCATCGCCTTAGATTTTCCACAACTGCTGCCTGTTCGCACTGGAAATCACCTCCCTTGGACAGTAGGCACACCGAAGAGATGGCTCAGCTTCCTCTCTGTCGGCCCTTCCCCATGCATTGCTGTTGCATCTCCCTGGCCTTGTGCAGCTCCACAGTACCAGCACATGCAGTGAATGCATGTGCAGCTTCTGTGCCATCCTACTGGTCTAGACTCTACTTTCCCAGGCTGCTTGCACAATGAGTGTCTGCACAGCACTGCCCTTACACATTCCTGAGCTCTGCAGTCTTTTGCATCTGAAGACATTTCTTCAGGTGCAATAAGTATTGAATCTTACACCCTGCAAAATGCAGGCCAGCAATCCTCCGCTGTGTATGTGAGTGCTTGCTTGCAGCTGGGGTGCAGATGGCTGCAGGCTCTCAGAACTTGAACCGGTTGCACGTGAAGGAGAGGCCTTGGTGCATAGTTTCGGCATGCTCACATTTGTGTTTCTACTTACTGGTATAGGCATTGCACTTGCGTGCTTCACCGGCATATTTGTGGCTAATGTGTTACTAATCACGGTACTGCTGTGTGCAGAGCATATGCCCCTGCGTCAAGACACATGGACATACCATGCCTGCACCATATGTGACAAATTAGCGGGGGGGGAAGGGATATATACACGAGCCCTTCAAAGAAGGAGGCATTCAGTCTGGCTGGCTGTGAGTACAGCATGTGCCTACACTTGGCCACGGGCGTGCAGCACACGCGAGGGCAAGCCACCCGTCCACACCAGCGGGTAGTGCCCGCACCGCACCGGGCGATGCTGCCAGGATGGGGCAAGGGCGCTGCGGGAGTCAGCATTCCCCGCTGCTGTGCCATACGCCTTGGTCAGCAGTTCTGCCTTCCCCTCAGATAGATTATGTTGTCGACTAATAACCACATAAAATATTCAGGAGCTTACCGCTCTGCCAGAGGCACTGCGGAGATGAGCGTGCCAGGAGATGGATGGGTTGTGGGCCTGGGAAGCTCGCTCTGCGCTGAGCTTGCGGGGGTGGGTTGGGTGCATGTGGCCAGACTCAGCTTTTAGGAGGGGGATTTATTCTCCAAGCAGCAGCCCAGTCCTGCACGGGGAGGTATTTCTGCCTCGTCCCACCAGAGGGAGAGCCATTAGCAGGGACCTGCTTCTGGAGGGGACTAAGCAGGGAGGGCAGCGGCCCACAATCCCATCCCTGCTCCCTGGGTCCTTGTCGATGTTAAATGCATACATAGCTTTGGTGCAGGGACAGGAAGCCTGGGAAGACTCTCACCAGTAGCAGGGGATCACTCTTGGGAGGTTGTCCGCGGTCTCCAAAATGCTCCGTGCTGGATGCCAGCACCGCAACTTCCTCTGCCGAAGCCCAGGCTTGGGACCCTTTCACCACCTGAGGAGTCACAGGGACCATGCATGGTCTCCAGTGACTTTTCCTTCTGCCAGGAGCACGGATGTCTTGAGGGGCTGGAGCCAGGGACAAGATGCTACAGAGACAGATACTGCAACAGCCATGGCACAGTGCTCCAGAGCAAGGGGTGCAGGCAGGAGCTCAGCGTGGCACTGGGAGCCACGTGCTCTGCACCAGAGTGCTGGAAATCGCTGCTTAGCTCAGGCAGGAGAAGTCCCTCAGGGTGTTAGGGCTGGTCATGCTTGTGCTGCTTCTCCATAGGGTCCTTCAGAGCTGCATCCCATCTTGCTGTCTGCAGGTCACTTATTACAAGTGCCATAAACTCTCCTGTCGGCTGGGACCAACAGCAGCTGTCACATCTTTCAGCACATCTGGGCTCCCTGCCCTGAGCTCCGAGTCCCCCGCAGCCCAGGACCGTGGCTTCTGACGGCAGCCGCTGCCCAGCGAGCGCCCACAGGACTCCCGATGGGTGGCTGGGGAGGCAGGACGAGAGCCAGCATGTTGCCTGGCATGGGCTGACATGCTCAGCAGATGCTGTCGGCTGCTTTTTGGAGCAGGGTTTCTTGCATCTCAGCAGCACAAGGCACCTGAGGGTGGCCAAAGGGGACGAGCGCCAAGTGAGAGAGCCTCCGCTGCAGATTAGTGATGGGACAGAGGTAAGGGAGGGAGATTTAAAACTGGTCCCCTGCCTGTCTGCCTCCTGCAAGGAAGAGTTAAATTGACAACCATTTTCCCACTTATGTTAGTTATCCTGGAAGGTTTTGGTTTGGGGCAGTTCTTTGAGCTTTTCTTGGGCATAGAAGGAAAGACGCATTAGTTTTCACATTGCAAAAGGCCACAGGGGATGTGCAGGACACAAGCACCCCTCAGCATGACTGGAGGTGGGAATGTGTGGTTGATGTTCCCATAGCATTTCACACATTGTGCCCAGGTACATTACTAGTCCCTGGGATTGGTGTTTAGGCAATGCCTCCTTGCCTAGCCCCAGGATCCCCAAGGAGAACTGTGGGAAGCTCTCAGCATTTCCCACACTCTGCCTGCATGTCTCAACTCACTTTTGAGCCAGTCTAGCTGGGGCTTTGCAGTGTCACAGTCATGTGTGGGGCACTTAATGAGAGGAGGGTTGGGGGTCAAGTGTCTTTTGCATGGTGGAGAATGCTTAACCCTTTTCTTCTCACCTCCCTTCATGCCAGAAGCTCCAAGGGACACTTAGCTGCACCACCCAGGTCCTTTATGCTGGCTCTCAGCCTTGTCAGTGCATTGGCATAAACTGCAGCAGATGCAGCCAAGGAGTGAAGTTGATCAGGATCAGCCTTTACTTGTACGTTGCTCTACACGTGGCTTTGCATCTCTCTCCCACAGCTCTTCCTCCAAGCAATGGATGCTCAGCAAACCCCCAGAAAACCATCCCACCTGCCTCCCTTGCCTTGGGAGTCGAGGTGTACCCCCAAGCATTGCTCCTGGGGAAAGGGGGTTTCTCTGTGTGGCTTTAGAGCTCCCTGGGCTGCCCTTTGCAGCGGTCAGTCTGTGAGGATCGAGGCTGGTCAAGGAGAGAGCAGCAATGCTGCTGCCTGCACACACCTGTAACCAAACCTGTGGGGACCAGCGGGTAAGATGCAGGAAAGCCTCCCGGTGTCGGTGTGTGCTGCATTCCTGCCTGGACTTGGTTTGTCAGCACAGGTTGGCATTGGTGTAAAGGCTGCAGTTCCAGCCAAGGACGTCTTCCTCTGAGCAGGCTTAACTGGAGAAACTCTGGATGTCTACAAAGGCCACGTGGCATCTGACAGCAAGCACAGCTTCACGGCTAGCGTCTCCCCTCTCGGGAGGAAGGGGGTTTGTAATCACCCATGCAAGGGTGAGCAGTCTGACCCACCACGGAGCTCCCTGGTGTGCTGGCAGCAAGAGGGCACCGGTGGCAGCAGGCATCCTGGGGTGTGCGGAGATCCAGGCGAAGGGGCATCCCATGGGCTGGGGGACAGCTGAGGGGATGTGGCAGCTTGCTTTTGGCTCTGGGCACGCACAAGCACCTCTCACCTGGAAAAGTGCAGGACAAGGGGCATTGGGATTTAGTAAAATATACCACCCAGCTGTGGCACTGCAGGGGAATTTCGTTTTGTAAAAGGATTTATTCATAAAGCCACAGCAGCAAACCAATCCTTGTCCTGCGGGCCCTGCAATGTGTGTATAAAGTAAATTAGAATGAGGTCTGTATGTGAAGGTTATAAATGAACATAATACTGGTTAGGAATGGGGAGGCAGAGAAAGAGTTGGGGGGAGAGAGAAAAAGGCAGAGGAAGGTGGGGGGGAGAGCCCTTTCATAATTCACAGTTCCTGAAATAAAAATAAGGCTGGAGTCATGTTTTGGGTAGAAGGGAAAGTGCGTAGGAAGTGTATACTTGCCAATCTGCCAAAAAAAGTTGCTTTTTATTTTCTTAAGAAGGCAATTATGTATTTTTGTCATCCACTTCCTACTTTGAAGCAGTTGAACCTGCTTTGCTCAAACTTTCCAGAACAATTTGCCCTCAGGCTACTGCCAGAACTGCAACACTTACACCCCAAAGATGAAAGTGGGAGAGTGCCACAGGACTGGATCCACATATGCAGAGCAGAGGCACCTGCAAACTGGTCATGTCTGCGCCTCCATCTCATAGGGCTGGGAGACACCAGCTCCTCTCACCCCTCCAACTGTGTTTTGCAAAAGAAGGGGAATTTTGAAGCTTCAATTTGTCTTGGCTCGGGTCAGAAGCTCATCTACAGGCACACAACATGCTAAAATGTCAGTGTGGCTCCAGAGGAATATCTCCTGCTGCTTCTTCTCCTGGCAGCTCCTACCTTGGGAGATAAGGGACCAGAGCCAGGGACGGGGTTTAGATGGAGGACAAAGCCCAGCTGAACTTGGATCCAAGGACAGGGAAATTACATGGATTTCTCAAGGTCCAATGCTGAACTCATCATTTACAGAGGGAAAATAGAGGCTGCTCAATCCCTTTCAGCCCCATCTCAGTGCCTACTCCTCTCCACCCCAAGTCCCTGACCCTCTCCTGAGCTCCCTGCCTCTTTAGGAATCATTGCAGCACTTGGGTATACGCTGAGTGGCTTTGGTTTTGGTTAACTGTTTCACTTGCTGGATGGCACGGGGTTGAACTGCATGGGTTGTACCTGAGCTACATGGCAACTCGCAGCCCTGCTAGGATGGGCAGTGTCTCAACAAGATTTGCTTACTGTTGGACTCCATGCCTCCAACTCTGCTGCATCAGTGGCCTTCGCTCCTGCTTGAGATGTCTTCTATTTCAAAGAAGCCATCTGCTCTCTCACCTACAAGTGAGAAAGACATTTGAGACAGCAGGTTGCCTGGATTTAAGGGTGCTGTTTCACAGCTGGCCTTCAACAGAAAATGACGTGGGGTTTTGGTGATGTTAGTTAGCAGCTTGAGCAGCGGGTTGTTTTGACTCTGCAGAATTGCTATAGCCAATGCAAGAAAGATAAGGCTGCACACAAGAGGAAAGGTATCATTTCGGTCCTATACGGTATGAGTTGACCAGGTAACGGCACCCTAAGGCCCCCCAGTTACATATACATGTTACCATGCTGACAGCAATTCCTGCCACTGCTCCTTGCCCCACCCTGTCTGCAATATCAAATGCTGCCTATAAATTACTAATAACAAGGATATGTACCTTGGAAAACAAGCTAGTGCCTGTGGGTGGGATGGGATCAATTTTCTAACACAATGTAAACACCGCAGTAACTTTGATATTCATGATATTCATATCCACAAGGCAGCAGCTGGGCATTAAGGTCAATAGATAGTAGCATTACAAGTAGCACATTACAAAGACGCATGGGCTTGAAACCCCCGAATGCAGATAGGAGTGACCCAGATATGCCCATATGCATTCCTGCTTGGTGTGATAACTCTATCTTCCTCTTCCTTGTCCCACACATAGGCTTAACACCGTCTTGTACTTACAAATATGACAAATATGGCTGTGTCTGGGTTGGCGAGCAGAGAAGACATCCTGGACGCAGAAAGACAGCAGTGCCGCAGTGGATGGCACCTGTGAGCCACTTGGGTGCGTGTCCTGGGTGGGTGCGCTGGGTCAGGGCCAGGGAAGGTGCATAAGTGCTGGTGATGGATGACAATAGAGGAAAAAGCAAATGCGAGACAGTTCCCCAGTACTTCGCAGCTGCATCATGAGAGGATCCACCTGTTCCTCTGTGTATCTGAAAGACAAACTGGCAAAGACATACCTTGGTAATTAAGAACTGCACCAATTAGAGCTGTGCTACAAATTTGATGTGACTTGCAGAACACATACAATGCAAACCAGTCCTTTATTTCACAGTCCGTATTCTCTTTTTTTTTTCTATAAGACCTCTTTTTCTGGTGCACCTATTCTTAGAAAATGAAGGCTGCAGAAGGAGCAAAACTGATGAGAGGAAGGGTGTGACCATGAGTGTCATGATGAGGAAAAGGCAGTTGTGAATGAACTTAGCGTTTGCAGTAATTAAGTAACTGTCTAAATTCCTAAATCCTGATTTCAAAATCGTTTGGTTGACTTCATGCATCCAAGTCCCAGAGCTTTTAATTCAAATATAAAGCTTGATTGGCAAATTAATAAAAGGTTATGAATGAAATTAATGAAAGATTAAAGACCAACAGCTCATGCTGATATAAAAATTGCCCCTCTAAAATAGGTTATGCAATAATTAGAATAAGTTACCACTATGTTAATATTAAATTCTGATATAACATTTATTCATCGATTAGATTTACTGATTCACAATGAAGTTCTAAAACCTTATATACATTTGTTGAATCTTTGCAGGCACGGTTAATCATCTTTATTTTCCATTCCATAATTTTTAAAATTACTATAAAGCGAATTTTCATTAATAAATTGTATAGTTGAGCACTTGAGTTCGCAGTTTCGCTAAGTGAAATGAGATCTAAAGAGCTATTAGGACCATGGAATGGGTAATTGATTAACTAAAATGACTTGGTCAATGCGCTCTGAATCCTCTAACTAGCACATTGTTTCGACGTCAGCCTCCACATCTTATATCAGCTGGGAAAATTGATAAAAGAGACAATCTGAGAGAGTTTTCGTCTAGGTTTTGTTAACAAAGCCCTAAGCCAAGCAGCCTATAGAGTTTTGCATTTAGGCTTTGAGAATTTGTGTCTCCAGCATATAGTCACAGGTTCATAGCCTGTGTCAGGAAAAAAGAAGGAACTTAGTACCTGGTACGCTGGGGTTGTGGAGGGCTGCGGCAGGCAGTCTATTTGCAGAGATTTAGTGTGTCATTTTAATTGGGCCGGATGAGGTGTCAGCTGCGTATTCAGAGGGTATGGTAAAAATGCAGAGCAATCTGATGGAAAAGAAAGGCCTTGGTACTCCCGCTTCCTAAACGTGACCTGGGTAGTAGGATTTGTTGCCAAATTCAGGCTTGTTTCTGCTTTTCCTCACCTTAATGTAGATATTATTTCATCCAGCCAACTAAACTATAGATCAGCAATGTTTCTCAACTGAGAATATCCCAGCATTTTAAAATAAATTTTTTCTTTAGTAATTATGTTCAGCTTTATCATTACCTGTTGTCTGCTCTGCAGCACTTTTGTTAATACGCTGGAATTTTGTATGGACTGTGCAATTCATTGCAATGCCTCTCTCTCTGTCTTGTTTTTGGCAGATGATAACTAAATTCTTTTGTTTCTGATCACTTATTCTTGTTTTATAGTTCAATAAAAAATAAAAACATCCTAGTAAAATTGTGTAAATAGAGTGTGTGCAGCTGCATATACATTTTTGCTTGCTGAATGAATGCATGCACACATCCCTGCATCCTCAGCCCGCTCTGCGTTTCCTCCCAGTCTCACTGCTGCAAAGAGCCCTACTTCTGATGCAGCGGGGGAAGAAAACCATCAGCTACGTACTGGTCCTTGAACATCAGCTCCATCTTGGCTGACCCTGACTGCCTAAATCCACTTTGGCTGGCTGAGGTCTTCAAACGCCTGTCCACAAAAAACAACTTGTCCTGGTTGTGCATCTATTCTCAGCTCTTTGACACCCTATGTGCATGATGTGGGATACACGATGAGCAACATATCCTGGACCCATCCAGCCCCTGGGTCCTGCCCCTGGCATGCTATCCAGTTGCTTTCCAACTCCAAAGTCATGTTAAAACATCTGGTCCCAGTCTCAAGACACGGCCAAGCTCTAAACCCAAGAACATGGAGCACTCTCATGCTCTATTTTGGGGGGGGGACAGAAATTGGTGACGATGAAGACCTGAAAGCCCTCCCACCTGCTACATCTGCTCAAGCAAGCCCTGGCTCTGAGCTCTCCACCTCCTGCGTCAGGACCTGCCTGTTTACACTCACAGGGGAAGAGCAGAAACCTGTTGCATTAGATGGCACAATTGTCTCCCTGCAGCTTACTGCTGCAAATCACATTTCAGCAGATGATTTTCACCTTCCTTGTAACTAA
Source organism: Buteo buteo (assembly GCF_964188355.1). NCBI lineage: Eukaryota > Metazoa > Chordata > Aves > Accipitriformes > Accipitridae > Buteo > Buteo buteo. The sequence goes on along the minus strand of NC_134194.1, from coordinate 20,413,553 downwards.
TGAAAAACCCTTTAATTCAATGTGTTGACATTAAAGCTCAGGCTGCAGATCTCTTCACTGGAATACAAATAGAAATGGGACCCATGCTTTTCCAGGTAAAGACAGTTTGAAAGGACTGGTTCATTTTTTCTGTGGATTTATCCTGTATTGGTTTCCTTAATAATAAAATAGCAGAGGGTGCAATTTCTCTGACTAAAATCAGATGTCTCTATTTAGGTCAGATCTGTCCCAAACATTGTCTTGACAATACAGATGACTATAACCCAGCCTACCAAGATGCCAGAGGCTTGGCTGGCACAGTGCAGCTCTCCAAGACTTTGCCAGGACACCTACATGCCTTTCTGCTGAAACATGCTCCTTGGACAGGCACAGAGCAGTACATTTAATCCTGCTAACCATCTCCCTTTCCCTGCTCTTGCATACACCTTTCAGCTGCAAAAGACTCTGCCTACCAAGACCCCATCCGACTTTTATTTTCAGCATCTGATCTGCCAGTGGATCTTCTCTTGGAAGGATTTCTTTATCATCTGCTGGAGAGGGGAGGATGGGAGGAGGCCAGGCCACCTCTACCCGTGTGAAGAAGTGAATGATGACGTTACCCTGCACTCCTCAATCTCATGTGCACACCAGGGAAATGGGGGGAGTGCATGGTCCTGAAGAAGGTCCCACAGGCACTTCACTGCTTCTATGCTGAGGCAATAACCTGCAACATGGGACATGTTGGTGATGCCAAGGAAGCTGGTGGTGCCTGGGCAGCCTTCTCCTGTTTCTCCACTCCTCCAAGCACCACACGTGAAGTGGAAGGGAATACAGTGGTCTTTTCTCCACCTCCAAGCAGACTACATAATGTCACCTGCCCCCCTTCACTCTATCCCTGCTCCGTAGCCTATGCACTAACTCATCTCCCACCCATTCCCCATCTACCCACTCCCACTGACTGTAGTCTGAATCTGAAGTTCCCAGATTTAAACTGCACACCAGTCCCTCTCTAGAAGATCTCAGTTTATCCTATGCTCATCCAGCCTCAGGTTCCCACAGACTCTGAGCATCTCTTCTGCTTTCTCCCAAGGTGCTGCCACCAGCCCCGAGATGAAGACCTGCATGTACGCGGTCAGCGCATGCGAAGAAGCTTTGTTGCTCTCCTGAGGTCTCACTCCAGAGGTGCCTCCCAGAGAAGTCTCCTGGAGATTCTTCTGGTCCAGCTATGCATGAAGGCTGCAGCGATGCTGAAGTTGGAAGGTAGTCACTCAGACGCAAACAGGAGATCCATCACGGAGTTCTGTGGCATGCACATGTACAGTGGGGCAATGTGTTCATATTTTGCTATCTGAGTGCAGATATTAAATGCAGATTTGTCTGAATCCTCTTGTCTCCAGGTGAGGCACATGTTTATCTGGCAAGTGCTTGACTGCTTCCTCCTTACCTTATGTGAAAAACTCTCACAATCACAGAGGAGCGAAGAAACTTGCACTTTTGGAAAGGTGCTTGGGAGCAGTTGATGTGAATCACTGCCGAGCATAAAGACATTTAAAATGGCTCTAGGTACCTGCTAGATTAGTAAGATGAATCACAGTCATCGTGACCTCTACATGTGTCTGGCAAGTCGTTCTCTTGTTACCTAGTGAACAATCTGTTTTTCATGAACCCAAAATAACAATGTTTAGGAATACTTTTTTTTTTCCTTCTCAAGCTCTGTGTGAGTCACTAGCATTGAAGCAAAAGAAGGAGGAATCCTCTATATAGACATGCACATGGCTCAGGAACAGGGACTTCTGAGTGGGAAACAGTCCAGACTCTGGGTCAAGACCAGTGTCCCAGTGACATCCCCTCCTTTACTGGGGTGACCGACTTGGCACAAGGTAAGTGTTGTGAACCTGGAGTCCCTGCTGCCAGCCCTGCGTTGTGTGCACCTCTTCATCCCCAGATTATCTCCTGTGCTTCCTCCTGTCATCTCATTTGCCTCCCTAAGAAGTGTCTGGCTTGGATCCCATGGTAAACTCGCTGGCTGCTGCCAGCCCTCTGCCAAAGCTTTCCTCTTAAATCTGAAACAAGAGCAGGTTGTAGGCTTGACATTTTTCAGCAACTAAGCCAAAGTATATGGGAAACGATATTTTTACCTTTTTCTCTGTGCCCTTTTCTTTCCTCATGTCTATTTGCTTCTGTGTTCATTTGCCTCACCACAAAAAAAAAAAAAAAAAATCAAAATCAAGTGTCACCAATTCAATAATTGCCCTTTCAATATGCACCTGTCCAAAATGGCTTGGAGCAACAGGGCTGCAGGGTCAAAGACTTGCCCTTAGAGACTCTTTAAACTAAAAGGAGCAAGTTGCAGTGATATTTTTCATGTTGAAAGCTGTGTTTTTCTCCCTTCTTTTCCTAGGCATTTCATAGGCATTTACTGACAGTTCAGATCTTCCACGGATGTTTGTTTGCAGTGGATGTATGCCAGCTGTAACTTAGATACAGTTAAATATTTCATGTAAAACCAGGATTGCTTCCCTTCTGTGACCACCCCACAACAGCCAGGGGCAGGGTGACTTACAGATGAGATTCAACTCTCCAACTGCCGGTGCGAGCGCCGGCAGGAGCCCCTTGGGCAGCACAGAGGCAGGAGCTCACATTTCTGGGAAGACTTACATCTTTTTTTTTTTTTTTTTTTTTTTTTACTTTTTCACTGCAAGAACCAAAAATAATCTGAAGCAACCGCAAAGCTGAATTTCTCTGTTTAAAGAAGCATTTGATAGCAGCAGATGTACAAGAAAAGAGGGAGCAGCACTGAAATGGGACAAACAGAGCAAAGCAACTGCGTGAGGTCCAGAACTACACTTGTGTATCTGCATCTAAAGGGATGGCTGGGTCTTTGGTGGTGCTTTGACCTCCAGCCACTCTCCCTGAAGGGTCCAGCCCAGCAACCCAGAGCCCAGACAAGATGCTCAGGGACCCCAACCCCTGCCCAGTCCCATCCTGGGCTATGCACCACCCTGCGCAGCAGCAGAGTTCCGTGGTGAAACTCAAAAGCCTGACCAGATCCCTTGTGCATCCTCACTTTCCCCTGTGAAGTGGAGCTGGCTTATCACCCCGAGACCTTCTTTACCCACCCCAATGAGGGAGGGGGCCAGATTCTGACCTGCCACCGTTCCCTGCCCCGGGGCTGGGCTGTGCCTCTGCTACCTGTGAGAGGACAGAGGGTCTTTTCATCAGGACACCTCTGGCAAGCACAGTGCAGGTTTGCCAGAGACATGGCACCAAAGGAGCCTGGCGGCATTGCCTGTCAGGTACCCCGTGCACACCGGGCCAGGGGAGCCCTGTGCCGGCAGAGCTCACGCCATGATGGGCAGCCGTGGAGAGGACCAGAAATGCTCCTTATTAATACAGAAATTTATGCTGCCTATAAAATACATTCGCAGTGACATATTTAGTAACCCAATTAATACTCCGCGACAGACATTTTAGTGTAACTAATTCTAGTCTGTATGCTCCCTTTATAGTGATATAAATGGCTTTATGTTGTGCTATTGATCTCTGGCCACAGGATTTTGCAGCACACCCCTCCAGCCATCCCAGCTACCCCAGGAAGGTCCACAGGCTTCGAATCCCCCTGCAAGTCACTTGCCCCTGGGGTGCATGGTGGGGAAAGTGGAGCCCCAGTAAAAAAGAGCAGCATCCCACCCTGTGGGAGGGTGGGGGCTGTGGGTTTGGCAGCTGGAATGGGATGGGATGCTCCAGCCGCATGTCCCCTCCTCTGAAGAGCCAGCTCCAGCCGACAGGTCTCCAGCCCCTCATCCGGTGCCATGCAATGATGGGGACATCATTTTGCCTAGAAATTATCACCCAGGCAGAGTCTTCCACATGTCTGCAGTGATGGGGGCCATGGCGCTCACTTCCAGCTCCATGGCAGGGTTGCCACGGAAACCGATACTGTTGATTTTTTCTGATCTCCAAACCCAGCCTGTGGCATCAGTGCTCTCATCCACAGTGCCCGGGGGGAGATTTCCCCTGACAGCAGCCGATGGGGGGGCAGTTACTCCCCCTGCTCACCCTACAGCCTCGCATCTGCCCACAGCAGAGCTCACCCTAGCCCTGAGTGTGAACACAGCCACGCTGCTCTCAAGTGCTTGCAGCTTTCCAAGGCTTCCCAGCAATCCACGCAGGATACCTTGGCACATCACACCTCCACTCCTCGCCCTCAAAAACACCACCTTGGCAAACATCACCTCCAGCAGCCCACAAAGCAATGCCCTCACCCAGCTTCATGTCCTCCATGCAACATCAGGTGCTTGGGCAGGAAGGTCAGCAGAGGAGACCGAATGCCCATGAGGACCTTTCTGGAAGAGGTGCTGGTTGCAGGGTGTGGAGGCAGGAGAAGAGACAGCAGAGCTCACTGGAGGGATGGCAAGAGAAGGGCAAGCGTCATGTGCTGGCATTTTGTGGAAGGAGGGGAGGGTGGATGTGGTGCTGGCTCTGGGCTGGGAGGTGTCAGCAGCAGGCGCTGGGGACAGCGGTGTGTGGGAAGGGGACATGCACTGCAGCGAGGTGACTTTAGGCAGAGCAGTTACTCTCTGCCTCCCTGCTTTCCTACATCCAAAGGCTGCATTTTCATTATTCATCCCCCTTCAGGGGAACTATCTCATAATAATAAAAATGTCAGAAGGAATACACAAATACATACATACACTAAATGAGGAGTTGCCACAATGCACAGAGAGATGTGGTGATTTATGGGCCCCTGGACTGCCACCCTGGTTCCCCCCATGGTGTGTGGCAGTGGTCCCCTGCCCCAGACATGGGAGGTTGTGAGCAGGGAGGTCAGGGGAGATGCCCCTGGCAGCCCTCAGCCTTGAGGCAGGCTCTTGGGAAACTGGTACCTGGCTGCCACGGCTCCCTGCATCTATTATCTGAAGCTCCTGCTTAACTGCAGGCTCTGCTGCACCCCAATACCTTTGGTGTCCCTTTCTCCATCACTCTTTGTTCCTGGCCCACGCCTGGGTTGAGTACCCCAAACTGCCCAGGCTGCAGCAAAGCTCTGCTCTGCAAACCCAGTGGTGATTCATGGAAGTGTCCCTATCAGCGACAGCAGCTCAGGGTGAGCACAGCTTTGGGACTGCCAAAGCTTCCTTCAGCATTGGCCCACCAGGAGCCCTCTTGCTCTGCATGAGCATGTGTCCCAAGTCACCACGTCCTCACATGGAGAAGCACAGAAGCTATAGGCCAGTGCTTGCTCCCTCTCCTTAGCTTTGCTCCCAGCTGCAAGGGATTGGGTTTTCCCATTTTGCAAGGCTTGGCATGCAGCTGTGACTGAAAAAAGCTGGTTGACAGTCAGTCCTACAAGCTGGATGCAGGCAGACAGGTTGGAAACCAAGAAGGGCTATGCACACCGGCCACGCCACCTTGCAGAAGAAAATCATGCCCACCACTCCCAGGGACTGTGGGATGAAGAAGGCACCAAGCACACACATGCATATGCATCTGTGTTGGGGCTGCTGAGCACTTGCTGCCCTCTCTCAGTCCGCTGCTTGGGGGCCTGGCAAGTAACACAGCAGCACTGAGGACCACGCAATTAGAAATGCAGCTGGGACTCGTCCCTTGCCCAGGCATCACTGTGTGTATCTGCATGGATGCATGGGGTGCCTGGTCATACACGAAGCCCACGTGGGTGTGCCTCTTCTGTGTACGCCGGTGTGTGCGGGCACACGCAGGTTACGCTGTATGTACATGTTGGTGTTGTCACAGGGCCAGGCACACATGTGAGTGCAGGTGCATGAGCCAAGGCAGGGACATGGCAGCTCCTCAGAGGGATTTGCTGAGGATCACCCCGTTGCAGGCTGTCTCTTTCCTTGTGAATAATAATCTCTTCACCCAGAGCTGGGCACATGTAGAGTTAATGCTGAGTGCACATGTTTATGATAAAACAGTTGATTTATCAGAACTGTCACCCACTAATCGCTGGGGGAATTGGAGCACTCGCACTTCCCAAAGAGCTGCAGCGCTAATGCCATGCTCCTAATGCAGATTTGCAATGCAGCACCATGCCAAGAAAACCCTGGGATGTACAGGGGCAGGCATGAATTGCAGAGAAACAGCACACACCTGCACATCTGGCCAGCTGCAGCAGCCCACTCACCCCAGGGAAGGCAGCTGTTCCCATGGGGAAGGGAAGAGAAAAGCAAGGAAGTCTCACAAGCAGAGGTCATGGGTTTCCTAAGACAAGGCAGTAGCTATTGCAAAGTTGTTTGGGATAAGGATCTTGAGAGCTCAAATGCTGGGTTTCCAAGTGGCTTTGGCTGCAAATCTGGTCCTCCCCATCAGGCAGAGATCACCCTTTCTCTGCTCCAATAGAGATGGAGACACCTGGGCACTTGGGAAGACATCACAGGGTCCTTCATCCCAAGGCGGCACTGGCTACACTCCCTGTACGAAGCAGCACGCTCCCTCCAACGTGGCTGGCACCTCTGTGCAGACTGAACCAAGGAGGGATGTCACCACCCCTGGATCCAGCTCTTCCTGGTCTGCAGTGGCTGCAGGAGGTCTCCTCACTCCTTGTGCCATGGGGCACCTTGCTGGATTCAGCCCCACCAACACTCCCCTGTTCAGCCCTGGGCTGAGTCGTGGAGTGAGGGTCCCTTGTTCAGAGCAAGACCTATATAAACAAAGGTATGCATGTTCTTGCAGTCTCTCACGTCCTGGTGGGACTCACCACGACCACAAAGGACCCACCACCCACTGTGCAGCGGGGTGCAGCTGCTCATTCAATGAACTTCCATACCCAGCAGCCCTGGGGAAGAAGGAAACCTTATGTGGCATTTATGATGGGATTTAGCCTTCCTACAATGCTGTGGGCAGACGGAGATCCCGTGGGTATCGCAGAACAGCATCTGTTTTCACCTACAAGCCATCAGCTCCAGTTACCAGCAGATACTTGCAAAAATCAGCTTTTGCCAGTGTAGGAGTGGAGGGAAGCTGCTAGACCTCTACCTAATGCAGATTGCTTGTACTTGAGTGCATATTATGTCAAAATCTGAGGGAAAAAGTCTTTGCCAAGCAAACCCTCAAGTACATCTGAGGTCCTTCCTGCTAAATCAATATTGGCAATGCCTGCTGCTCTCCACCTGGGATGGCAAGAGAAAAAATCAGCAGAGGGTCCCATTTTCCTCTAATATTGCTTTGGATGTCATCTGTTTCTCAAAACAAATATTTCATAATTTGAGGTTTCTGGGAGATCTTCAGTTATATCATGACCAAAACTGCCAGAAAGGGCATTTGTTATGTCGTTTGCCAGGCTAACATTTATTTCTTGAGTAATATTTCACTGTATTTTCAGGCCCTTCAAAAGTGTAAGGCTTGGTTTTATCACTGTCTTCAACTTGAGTTTCAAATGTCCCTTTGCTGGAGAGTGCTCTTGTACCAGATTGACCATGCATCTAGCTGATGCCTACTTTCCAGGCAAAACATATGGGTTGACACTTTCTGCTGAGGAAGTGCAGTTCCTTAGGCTGAGCAGTTTTTGCCAGACTTGGGCAGCTCATTTCAGTAGATGCCATGAAGAAGTTTCTTGGCAGCTGCATCAGCCTCCCAGCTCAGTATTTGTGTAGAGACCTGGCCAAAGAATAACTCTTGATCAAGTATGTTTTCTTACACAGCTGCTAGTGCAATTCTGCTCGTTCTGTTGGTGTTGTCACACTGCTTTTTGGGGTGAGCAAATGCCCACTGATCTGCTCAGTCTGCAGGTAGCAAAGTGTGTAGCTTTATGCAAGAAGCAGTGCTTGTGTGGAGACTTCAAACCACACCTTCAGGTGCCACTGGAAGGACTCCAGGCAAAAGTCTGTTCCCAGCTGATTTATTTTCTCCTGGCATGTCTCTACTTTCAGCAATGTAAACAGCACAAAGACCTCTGAAAATGGCAGAGAGGATATAATCTGGAATTTGATGGACTCTTTACAATTATTCAGTCTTTGAGTGACAGTGCAGAGCCACATGGTCATGGGAATATGCTTTGTGAGATCTTGTCTAGACTACAAGGGGATTAATGGCAGGGGGAGATTTTCTTTGTCTTAGTGATTTTTGGACAACTTCAGTCAATTGCAGTAAGCCTGGATAATTGCTCTGTGTGGCTCTTCCCCAGATCCTATTAACAGCAGTAATTTTAGCAATTTCTATAAACAAACAAGGTGAAGATGACCGGTTCTGCTTCTTCTGATGCAGCCACTGGAGCATCAGCAGGTGTTCGGGGACATCGTGTCTGCAGGCGGGAGGTGGGCTGCATTTGCAGTGGGTGTGCATCAATACCCTCCCTGCATGCTGACGGTGGCTGCTTCTCCCTCCTGACCAATGCGGACACTGCAGAAAATTCTTTGCAGCAAACTCATGCCCACTAAAATCCACATGTATCTTTGCTGCTAGCGACTACAGGGCTTGTAATAAACTGTCTTCCCGACGTGGCTTTTTGTCCTGGTTTTTTGTTCAAAGCTTCCTGCTCACAGGCTTTTAGGTACAGAAAAGCAAGTATAAATGATTAACAGAAGTTTTAATAAATCCTGATGGGGTCTTTTAGACTGATAGATCACCAGAGGTTGTTTATTACTATGTCTTGTAACTCATATAACATGCTTTATTACTGTGCTTACAGTTATGTATAAAATGTCTACAATACACTTCACCATAGACTAAATCTTCAGGGACTCACTAGGACATGAAACCAAAAGCTTCACCCTTAATTTTTAGTCTTCAATCTTCTGTCTATCTGCATGTCTGTTGGTCTCAGCATTGACCCTCGGTGTGCCTCGGTGCTGCTGCTCCACACAGCCCTGTAGGCAATGCTGTGCCCTTGCTGTGGGACTGCCATCACTCCCTTTTTTCAGTGGTGCAAGCGGAGCATCAGAAAGTGGAGCCCCACACCCACTGAGCAGGAAAGTGGCTTTTTTTTACAGCGGACACCCTGGTCCATGTTGGCTGTGCTGTGGTCAGACCCCTGCTACATCCAGCCCAAGGCAGGGAGCACCCTCCTGGGGATGCTGGGTCAGCTCTGGGTGCTGAGCATCCTGCTAGATTTTAGAGTGAGGTGAGAGGTAGCTTTTCCTTTTTAGTGTGACTAATGTCAGCATTTGGCAAAAATAGCAGCAGCGCCATTCTGGCTCCCCAGCCCGACGTCTGGAAGCTGCTACACACATTGCGCTCAGACCGTATCTTGCAGAGAAAGGGAATTGTACGGCGGGACTAAGACATGAATTTAACTTCTATTTTTTATGCTGTGGCTCCAGCAAGAGACTGCAGCTAAAAAGCGACCAAGGCAATTAATTACCAATGTCTGTCGCCTGGTGCAGAACCAGAACGAGAGAGAAAACAAGGCAGAGAGCACTGCATTCCCCACAGATAGGAAAAAATGGACTGGTGTATACTTCTGCTGACACGCTTCGGCATCAGAGAGTCTTTGTTCACATGGGCTTAAGAGACAGCTAGGCTTGGCTAGACAATAAAAGGGAAAAGGAAGGAAGACTTATAAAGGCTCTACAGGCTGCTCGGCTCCCAGGCTCCCCAGGGTACCGATACTGATGCTTCCCAGGGACTGGGGGCTCCAGTGCTGCGAGCATCCATGCAATGCTGGTGCTCTGCAATGCCACTCATCCCAGGTCACAGCAATCACACTCCTCACTGAACAAGGATTGGGTGATTGCAATCTCCAGGTGGTGCTGCTGGCTGGAGGGATTTGGAGGAAAGACCATCAAAACCTGGAAAACATGGAGCCAGAGCCTCCAGGTATGACAGAGAATATGTTTTTTCATTTTGCAAATTTGTTTCATAAACTTTGCAGGCTGCTCCGTTAAAGCACTCAGCAAGCCTGCAATAGTCTGTATAAATTTTGCATATTTTTCTGACTATAAATGTGGTTTCTGGTGAGCTGGCAATATAAGCCATCCATTTCCTTCAGGAGTAGTGCACACCTCTCATGGGCAGGCTGGCTTACTTCCAGGGTGGCTATGAACTTAGCAGGAGCTACAACAGGCAACGTGTTTAAGAAAAAAAAAAAACAGCAGAGAAGTAAAAATAGTTTAAAACTCCCTGAATCATGTTTGTCTTACTGCAGTAAAGAAAGCACCTTTGAGTGACTGAAACCAAAGTCCCAGACACCTCCTTCGAAGGCAGCTTGTCCACACGATGAGTTGAACCAGAGTTTTTCCCCTTCCCAAGCTAGTGCCTGGATTGCTGCTGGGCTGGCCTGATCCTCACAGGGCAAGGGAGGAAAGAAAGGAGAAAGAAAGATTAAAGTGTGTAATGCAGCCCATACTGACTATGAGACATCTGACAGCTGTTTCTCGATTCCTCAGCGGTTTCCCGGCCATCCACCCTCGCCAGGGTGGTGTGAGCCTGCGAACCCAGCTGCTCACAGCATTCGCTGATGACACGTCGAAGGACATATTTTCCCCAAGTTTATTCACTGCGTCAACTTCGGAATGGAAAGTCTTGTCAAATTTTTAAATAATAGCAATTTTGTATGCATTTGACTATTTCTGCCCTGTATGAGCCAATATAAACTCCATCTCATTTATCAATTAGCATTTATAAAATCCTTATCACCATGGAATCAAAACACTGTAAATGGATTAAAAAATAAGCAGGCTGCCTGGGGGAGTCAGTAACTTCATCTACTCCAAATTTTGTGAAACAATGTGATCTCATCGGGGTGACAGGGACGTGCACAATTTTTAGATACTTGACAAAATTTGAGAAAGGAGTCATTGAAAATAATTAGAGTAATTATTCCAGAATAAAGCAGCTCTTTATTCTGGACCTAAATGTTCATGTGGGGAGCTATTCTGGAAGACTTCATTCTCCAGTAGCTCTGCTTACTAGCTTACACTAAATAACTTTAACAGCCTCACCTACATATCAGTTCACCATTGTGGAGCCATTCATATCAATGCAAAGTACCTGTAAAGCAATGCCAGCGCAGGATGCTGATGTTTCCAGCCACTTTGAAGTGGGGTAACTGATTGCAGCAAAATGAAGGTAATGGTCCTGCTGTCATCAGTTGGAGCAGGAGATGTCCCCAGGTGCTTACTAACTTTGCGTTAAGGCAAGCCATTTGCTCCAAAGCTGACCAACCGTGAGCTTCATTGCCACTTCAACAGTGGGAAGCAGAAATGGGCATCAGGAAGCCTTGCTGCCAGGATTAGCAAATGAAACTGGTAAGGTCTGTCTTAACCCCAAGGTGGGAGTACACCAAGACCGTTTTAGGGTTGCAGCTCAAGGAGCAAAGTTTGGAAACCAGGATGCTGTTTTCCCATCTTGTCCCCTAGGGAGCTCCTGGCTTGTCCCACTTCAGCAGGAAAAGTGGGACTCACACACCGTGGTGGCATGGGACCATAGCTCCTTGGCAAGGGGTGCACAGGCAGCAAGCAGTCACAGGGCTCCTGGAGCTGAGGAAGATGTCATGGGCTTAGCAAAAAGCAGCCGTCCTCGCTAATGGAAGAGTGTACTTTTGGGAGCAGTCCAGGTGCTAATCACCTGCAGCATCTGGGCTGTGGCCACCAGTATTATCAGGCATTAGATTAATGATCTAGCAGTCAAAGTAATGCATGGACAGGATTGTGCTGGATGCTTGTCCCCTCCTTCATGCAAAAGTAGTAATTCTGATTTTTTTTTTTTATTGCTCAGGGTCAAGCAGAGAACAAGAATTTTACGGCTGAACTCTGCCCTGGACAAGTGACCCTCCACAATGGGACACTCCTTTTCTGTGCTAACGAAGTGCCACACAATGTCACCTCAAACTGTCAAGAGAAGAAAAAGCATAATGAGAATATATACAGGACATATTATTATTCTAGGGCTGTGTTAAAAATAAGAATATTCATGAGAAATCATTTGTTTATCCAAGTAGCCTTGAGCATTCATCAGTGAAGGAACGGACTCGTAGTAGCCATGAGTCAATATTTGCCCAATATTAGCAGAGTGGAAGCAGTCATTTTGGGCATCAAAATAGTCATCATGCTTTGATTTCAGAGAAATCTGCATGGTTCCCTGCTGTGGTGTAAAAAACCCCAACTTTTGTAAATATTGAATGTCACGTCAAGGACAGAGGGCCCAGGAGCTAAGAGGCTATTCTCATTGTGTTTACACACTGAGCATTTTCATGCTAAATTGGCTTTGGGATGCAGGTGCCAGATGAAAATCACCATGGCCATGTGATGCTAATTGCTTACTCAGAGTAGAAACACACTGCTGGTTTAAATTTGCTTTAAAGATGTGGATGGGTTAACTGCATGCTGGGCCAAGCACTGTGTCCACACCAGAGTGCTCTTTAATCTCCCAGGTATCTCATAAACTTCTCCCCTAGCCTGTTCTTGGCCGCTGGGTACACCATGCCTGATGTCTCCGTCCTCCGCTAGATCAGAGGCTGGGCACCCTGTGCTTGGGCTTTCCCCTCGGATGCTCGCAGGGTGTCAGGTTTTTTCCTCTTTGCAGTGGGCTTGCATCAGATCTCTGAGCGTGATGACTTTGTCTTGGATGTTCACCCTGGGATTAACATTTTCTGCCTTGCATCACGCCATCACCAGACCCCATCTTTCACCATCCGAAGCAGCAGCAAGGTGCCGGCAGCAGAGCCAGGCTTTCTCAGAGCAGTTTTTCTTGCCTGAAAAGCATCAGCAGCTATGAGCAAATCCGCACAGCTGAGGAGATGGGCACACATCACCACCGAGAGAGCTATTTTGCAGTGGCAGAGTGGCAGGGGCAGGGAGAGGAGCACAGCAGTGATGAGCAGGTCTTAGGCAAACAGCTGTAAAGGGGTTGTACCACAGCTGCTGTGCATCAAAGCCAGGTGGCAAGAGCACAGAAGGGCACCGGGAAATAGCTGAGTGCTGCAAAATCCAGTACTCCTGTCAGGAAGCCTCTCCAGCTGCCAGCATTGCTGCCTCTGCCCCCACATCCACACCGCATCCCCCCTGCACACACTGCCCCTTCTTCCAGGCTCCTGGTCCACCTCAGTCAGGCTGCTGACCATCCCCCTGCATCCCATACTCCCTCCATCCTCAGCTGATGGGATCACCGGGATCCCAGGACCTTGCACAGCAGCACAGGTCCTCACCCAGCTGCGCCCCCCCTTCTCCTGCAGCCTCAGGCTTGCAGTTCACATTTTCTGGTTCTGCACTTCATGCCCAAGCAGGACTTTGCTTTCGGGAAACTTTTGCATTAGAAAGCATCACCAGAGAAGGGGCTTCAGGTCAACCTTCTGAGGAGGAAATGCACAGAATACCTTTATTGTGTCTCCCTCTTAAAGCACAATGAGAATTTGTATCCAGGTGAAGGATGAAGCAAAAGAGTGCTAGAGCTTCCCTAATACTTTCTTTCTTTTTTTTTTTTTTTTGGTGAGTGTATGATCTTTGCTTAAACCTCAGGTCACTCAGCTCTTCTTTGAGGTACCTTACAATCCTTCCGCTTCTCCTGCCCACAGAGAGGAGACGATAAGGCAAAAAAACAGGGTGCTGCTGCAAAACACCTCCACCCACAGTGGGAAGCAGCCCTCTCCACTCCCCCTGCCATGTGACAGTAATACTTGGGTGCACAGCATTGCACCCAAGGGTGCTCGCTGGGTGCAAATGCTTTCAGGAGCCAAAGCAGTTAGTCAGGGTTGTCTGGTGGGGTGCACAGATGGAGTCATGGGCTGCATCGAGCCATGCTGCCATAACACCAGCCAGCACTGAAGGCAGAGACATGAAGACACAGCATGGAGCACATGCTGAGTGAGTCACATCTAGTTAGGGAAGGGCAGGGGATGGGATGCACACCCCTGCTCCCTGCTGAAGAGGGTCTGCACACAGAGCCTCTGATACGTGCTGGGCATCAAGGAAGCAATTTTGAAGCAAATCATCATAATTTACTAATTAGCACAAATGGGCTGCTGTGCCAGGCTGCAAAGCAGCAAAGAAAGGGGTTGCCCGAGTCCAAAACCTGGCACAGCTACTGCCTGGTGCTCAGCTGGGCACCTGCTGCACAATGCAAAAAGGCCACAGGAGCACATCCTTCCCTTTAGCCCAGACAAAAAGCAGCAGATCCACACATTTGTGAAATTTTACCACAATAACTGGCCCAAGAGACAGCATCACTGCAGCGATGGCACAGCCATCTGTATCTGGCAACAAATGCTGGGAAAAGAAAAAACCCCAGCGACGTACTGCTGCTTTCTGCACTTCCACTGTGACCCTATAACCACAGCTTATGTTGACACAAATCCTTTGCAAAAGGTGACCCAGCAATAGCCACCCAGCTGAGGCAGCTCTGTGCAGCAAAGCATAGCTCTGGCAGATTGATGGAGAAACTATTAGAGGCACAAAGACCTGCTCAGTCACACTGAGAGCTATAGGTAATGTTTTTTCCTCCCCTTTCACATTCCTGATGGTTTTCATGCTGTTTCTGAGCTCTCGCTATGGAGTCCATGTTCCAGCCAGCTCTCATTTTCTCCCTCTCTGTCCTGTCATTGGAAAGCAAGAGCTGTCAGCTGAGGTATGTATGTGGCTGGTGTATGGAAAGAGCCTCCCTGATTTAGGCTGGGCATGCTGGTTCTTGCTTTCCAGGCTGGCTGCGCGCCACATATCCCAGCACCGTAAGCTAGCCTCTCTTTCCTCAGCAGTCTTCTCTCTCTCAGACTGGGCTGGAGGCTTCAATTCTCTCTTATCTGCCACAATTATCCTGGCAGACCTGATTCATCTCCACTGCCTGCAGTTCTGGTTCCTCAGGGAGCAGCATCAGGCATACCCAGTGACAAAGAGCTTTCTTAAGGCAAAGTATGATTTTGAACAAAAAATAGAGTAGCACTTAGAAAAAAAATTATTAGAAAACCAGCCACCTTCTACCCCCCAAAACCTAAACGACACCATTCTGCACATATGCTGCTCTCCTTCCTAAGCCACTGCTGGAGCTAGTGTTTCTGAAGCTCCGTGTCTATGTAGAGAGGGTCCCTCCAGCAGCAAACGTGGGCCCTGATGGGCGCAGGACCATGGGAAGGACTTGGCTCTGCAAGCAGGGGAGATGCACCCAGCACCAATAAACATCGTCACCACCCCCAGGAGAAACACCGAGAGGGTGGCACAAGCTGATATCGAAATGAAAGGCTGCATCTTGAAGTATGAATCCACAAACTCGTCTCCCTCCTGACAGTGCCTCCTTGGCAATGACCAGGGGCAATCACATGCATCCAGCATCAGCAGGTTTGGAGGCTGACTCCAAACATTTTGTACCCTGATGAAAAGCAAGACCTTCTTCTGATGAGTCAATCAGGCTGCTACTTTGCTATACATGGAGAGAAGTGTGCGTGAATCCACCAGGCTCTTCCTCGGCAGCAAGCCTGAGGGCCAAATGCACTCTGAAGTCAACGGAAACTGCATTTACTTTGCAAACCCTAGATTGGGCCCTGGGGCTTACACCATTTAATGCTCGAGAAACTATCCTTTGCAGGGTCAGTAGTTTCCTTGCTAGAGTTTCACTCTGTGGTTCCTCTGAGTCTGTGCTACCTCCTGCTTCTCCACCCCAGATTTAGTATTAGAGAAGCTCTCTGGACCCAGCTGAAAGACAATAATTGAATAATATGCAACATTACACTCTTAGGTTTCATTCATTTTCACACTTATAGGATCTGTAAAATCTAAAATGAGGTATCATCTTCAAACTGTCATCCTGCCCAGCAACAACAAATTTAAACAAAAAGGTAAAATATTTCAAATCAAAACCTGTGAATTACCTCAAACAATCTTATTCAGAATTTCATTCACATTTCAGGGTACAGCTCCCACAGTAAATTAATAAGACATCAGCTTGCAATATTTTCAGTAGGTTGATATGGCAGCATTTTCCTTTTCAATTAGGAAGAACAGTGCAATTAAATTCCTCAGCCTAGGCTGGAAAGGAAACTCTTAATTTCCTCGGGGTGAAGATCTTACCAGTACTCATGAGCATTCACATCTTTGGGATCTGCTGCCAGGTTAGCCCTTAAGCAAACTGGTTGCCAGTGGAAGCTGCTGGCACCAGGGGAAGGATTTATTAATCTATTCTCCGAATAATCCCCTCTGCCCCAGAAGGGAATCAGACCTGTCTCAGCAACGTTATTCTTCCTTTCCCAGCTTGCCAAGTTTCCTCGTTACAGGTCTGGTCCAAGCCTGAGGAAGGTGGAAGTACCAGATTCCTCCAAAAGTTTGAATGAGCATGCGTCCTCTGGGACCAGGTCAATTTTGGCATCCAAGTATCACAGGCCAACCAGTGGTACAGTGCCTTCAAGGGCAAAAATCAAGGTTAAGAAAATGTTGAGGGGGTTTTTTTTTCTTTTAAAAATTGTTTTCCTCAACCCTTGCCTGAGGACCTATCCCGAACCCCACTTTGGTTCTCATGTTCTTCTCCCACCCTGCAGCACATGCAACTGAATCCCAGCTCTGCACCTGATCTGGATTTGGAGAGCAGCAGGGATATTGGCTGGCCTGTCCCCATTTTCTCCCCAGTTATTTAGAGTATATGAAGTCCCCATGGCAAGCACACTGTTAGAAACCTATTATGGGATAGTAGGAGCATGGGGAGGAATCAGACACAGGTTTCTAAAGCAGGACAGCCATGGGTATAAAATGAATTGCAGGTCAGAGCTGCTTTCCCAAGCAAGGGGAGCAGCAGTGGGGAGCACGGCAAGGGAAGCAGACAACTGGCTACAGCCAGAGCTGCAGATAAGAAAGCTTTCCAATTAAATTATTGTTTTTCTCTAAAATGTCATAGTCTGTCTTTACTTGTAGTGCAACTGCATCTTGTAGAACACTTTCAAGCTGGACCCTTTGAACTTTGCTAATCTCAAGAAGCATTTGCTCAAGAGAACTCAGACTTCTCAAGTCTTAGCTCAGCCAGTTTTGTAATGGTGTCATGGTTTATGCCCAGCCAGCAGCTAGGCACCCTGCAGCCGCTTGCTCACTCCCCCCACACCCAGTGGTATGGGGAGAAGAATCAGAAAAAAAGTAAAACCTGTGGGTTGAGATAAGAACAATTTAATAACTAAACTAAAATGTAATACTAACAATAATAATAAAATATAATAATAATAATAGTAATGAAAAGGAATATAATAAAATAATCTTTAAAAGGAAGAAAAACAACTGATGCACAATGCAGTTGCTCATCACCTGCTGACCGATGCCCAAGCAGCAATCTGCCCCTCCTGGCCAACTCCCCCCAGTTTATATACTGAGCATGATGTTCTATGGTATGGAATATTCCTTTGGCTAGTTCAGGTCAGCTGTCCTGGCTGTGCTCCCTCCCAGCTTCTTGTACACCTGCTTGCTGGCAGAGCACGGGAAACCGAAAAATCCTTAGCTTGGGATAAATGCTCCTTAGCGACAACTAAAACAGTGTGTTATCAATATTATTCTCACACTAAATCCAAAAAACACTGTACCTGCTACTAAGAAGAAATTTAACTCTATCCCAGCCAGAACCAGGACAAATAGTTTCGGCCATAAGCAGTGTAAAGAGAAGCTTATGGAACTTGCCAGTCATGGAGAAAAATCACAGTTATCAAAAAATCCCTTCTTTACTTCAAGAAATTTAGTGCCTGACAGTTGGAGTTCACATCTTTAATGTGAAATAAAGCAAAGCTTTAGATTTAAGAGGCTGGGCTAAGCTAGTCTCAAGGCTTATGTGATGAAAGTTGGCAGAGGAGAAGCTGCATGTGCAAGTCCTGGCCTTGCAAAAATGTGCTGGGAGAGCAAGAAAAAAAACAAACCATGAAATTTCGTATAATGTAGCAACCAGGGAATTCCTTATTGAAAACAAAACAAGCACAAAATTCCAACCTCTACGTAGCTGCGGGCTCTGAGGCCTATGGCTCCTACCACCGCATTCATATTTGCTTGACCAGGGACGTCACTCAGTCCCCGGTGTTGCAGGGGAGCCCGGCATCACAGAGCAGGGGAGGCTCAGCCAGGGCATCCAGCAAAATGTCCAGCCCTGCAGAGGAGCTGGCAGGTTGGGTGCCAAGGGAAGGCAGAGCAGACATCTGCCCCACAGCAGCATGAGGAGAGCATAGTGCCAGGGGTCTACAGCATCAGTTATTCTAAGTATAGGTGATTCAGGAGCTGGGGGACAAATTTCACCCAAATCAAGGCAAGCCACAGCAAGTGGCACTTGAAAAGACAGTGGGGAAAAAGCTGGGAGGTGTGGAAGAGTGAGATGAAGTCACAGGACCTCATCATCACCTAGAGGACAGGACAGAAGGTGACAATAGTTATGTAGAAAAGGCAAGTATTTAGACTAAGCCTTCCTCTTTGAACAGGATGCAGAAAAGACAGAGCTTCTGCACAAACACTGTAAGTCTAAGAAATAAGACATAATAACCAGAAATATCAAGGGGAAGGCAATGCATGTAGGGAGTTGAACTTTCCACCTACCAACAGTCTGTGGGCTGACCATCACCGCTGAGAAACATTACTGTTTTGGGGTTGTGATAGCAAGCTCTTCGAAAATACCAGTTCAGCGCACAGTCAAGAAAAGACCCAAACAATTGAAATGCTAGGAAGTACCAGGTGAGGAACTGAGAAGAACACACAGTCCCCTACAAACAAGGGACAACTGCCCAACCAGGCTGTCGCCCTAGGAAAGAGGGAAAGGGGACCGGAGCGAGCAGGGAGGAGGGATCAGCCACACATCTCATACCTGGAGACATTTCACATGACTTTAGTTCTGCAGCATTCAGTGCGCCCTTCTGTCCCATGCCAGGCACGTGTCTGCTGGGGGAAGCACAACACATACAGCATCTCAACAGACATGGTACAGTTTGGCATTAGAAGAGGCAACCAGCTGACACGCTGGGTTTCCCATTTCAGGGCTGCTTTGAGACAGAGATGATTCAGCCAGACCTCAGCTGAGACTTTGGCTCATTTACTGCAATTACCTAAACAGGAGTGCTTGGACTCAGAGGTGAAGCTGGCAGAATTAACACCTGGGCTTATTTCAGACTAGAGAATAACATAAGGTGTAAGCACACAAGACGATGGTCTTGAACTTGCCAATCTCAGAATGTTCTAAAAAAATATAAAATACATTTTCACATGACCAGAGCTTCTGGATTTGAGTTGCTGGATCCTTGCACAGCAGTTTTGGGTCTGTTAAACTGGCTGAATAGCATCTCAGGCACTGGGACAGGGAGAGCTACCAGGTCAAAATGGACCATGGAAAAACATGACTCTGCTCCTCCCATTTGAGCTATGCTAACTAGCAGGCAGACAGCAATGACCTCACTCTGTTTTCCACATTCATCCACAAAGATACACAAGCAAATATATTAGGAAGCCAAAAGTGTGCCATTTTATGGTCAAATTTGATTCAATCAGGCAAACTGACAAATTAAAACTAGTTGTTGGGCAAAATATATGTCAGCTGTAATTTCTGCCTCAGATGGTGAGCATCGGGAAGAAAAATCTGGTTTGTAAATGGCCTCTCCAAGCAGCATTGGTCCAGATGCAGTTTCCATTTTCCTGTGCCTAAATAATGCTCTGGCGTGCTTTACAGAAGCGGCTCAGCAGTGCAGCTAAAGCTTTCTCAAAACATCAAAGAAACAGAACAGTAAAACCCATCAAAATTTTACTAATCAAAACTACATGTAATTGTCAAGCAAAGGCAGATAACAGAACTCAGGCAATCTCTGTGAACCCACAGCTTCACTCAGACTTAGCAATTAAGCATCAGCTGCTGCTGCCAGAGTAGCTGCGAAACTGTGGGGTAAAAGTCACAGCTCGCCAGCACCAATTAGCTGCTAATGAACATCAGCAGTCCCCCTGGTGAAGGGAGCTTGAGACAAAACTAAGACCAAAATACCACCCACACTTTATGCCACCATAAACTGGCACCCCCACTGCAGGTGGATGTTCCTGCTGCATCCATGTGGCCAGGGAGTGACCAGGGCAAGGGAGCCCATTGGATTAAACCCAGCTGGAGAAGAAAAGGCTGGGTTTGAAGTGTTGCTTTTCCCAGGTCAGTCAGCTGCACAAGGGGGGCAGCCAGCCCATAATAATTTAAGCAGTATTGCCATTACATGTGAAATCACAGCCTTAAAGGAAGTGTAGTCAATTTAAACCCGTTCCTGAAGGGGAATAATTAAACATTCCAAAGATGTGGGAGAATTTTAAGCAGTCAGCAAGGATTTAAGACAACATATCATTCCTATCCAGAATAAAAAAAAAGGTAAAATGTAGGCAGGCAAAGCAGACTGTTCATTGCTGACTGAAGGGAGCTACATCAAGAGAAGCTACAGTCAATCAAAATGGGCTCACCTCTCCAGAATGAAAAGAGATTGAAGTTTTGAAGAAAAGCCTGTGGTTACATGGTCGAGCTCAACAATAGTGGCATATAACCTGAAAGATGATGAAAAAGTCTCAGGAACAGGAAAGTCTAAGCATAACTCCATAGAAACAGGTGGAATGACCCTTAGGAAAGGACAGGGTTAGAAAGCCAAAAGGCTTGTAAGGGAATTGCTGCACAGGTGATGCAGGTGTCTGGTGACAGGTCTTGTAGACACAGGAAAACCTGAGACCTATGTAGGAGCATCTCTTGGAAGAACAGTCTGCAGATGCAGCAAGAAGCACTCTGCAGAAAAACTGCTAACAGGGAAGCAGTGGAAGTTTTCTAAGTCTAACAAAACACTTGAGGCAACTGGTTTCAGCAGACTACAAAACAAACTTCAGATCCATCCTGGGTTCCCAGATGTGAAAAGCCATGAGGATGCAAAGCACCGAATATCTTCACTTATAAGTTTATCAGGATCATGTGGAAAAGAACTCTGAGTGCATAGTGGAGGCACTATTACCATTTGCCAGGCATCTCTGAAGTACCCCATCCTCCAATATTTTCATTAGCCACTTCCAGAGAACTAATAAGCTTGACCTTATCATTAACCTGAGGAAAGCTCGCATATGTGGAGCAGAGGCATGTTTGCAGGGAGAGGCAATGAGCCAGCAGTCCCTAGTGAAAATGAGAGTAAAATAGTCAGCACCTTTCCATGTTTCAAATGATACCTGGATGCAATATGGATTATAGAAAGGTGCCTCTGTGAGCATTATTCAGTGGTGATAGTTCAGTCTTATCCTTGTGAAGGATAGATCCAAGACTCCAAAGACATCTAAAAACTAATCTTAGCACAAGGCACTGTAACCACTGTGATGTTAAAGAAGAAATCACAGAAAACAAGAAAATCTGTACATTTATGAAATTAAAGCTCCGTGTAAGATTTTTTAAGGCAATTAATATGTTTTGGCATCTCAGTCACATCTGACACAGCAGATATTATGCTGGACTCTGGGAGAACTGAAATGGCTGCATGGGGTAACCAGAAAGGCAGCTCACCATGCACTGAGCATTATGCCCCAAACAGGTGTTGACCCAGATAGAAATGAGGAAACAGCTAGAAATATCAAAGGTTTTGTGCTTAGGGAACTTTTGCTCTTTCTGAATCTCTTAAAGTACTACAGAACTGTTAACATTGGTGAATAAGTGAGAATTCTCAGAAAAGGCATGAAGGAAAGAAGTTATGCCAATCTGCAGATCACTGCAAAAGATAGAAACAAAGATCTTGCAGGAGGATGGGAGGAAGGAACATGAACTCTTAAGAAAGTCAATGACTTTTCCTTCAAAGGGGTAAAAGCAATCTATTAGAAGATCACACACATAAAAATAAATAGACATTTCTTGTTGGTGGAGGATAAACATCTAGCAAAAGCAAAAGAAAATATCTCCAGGTATCACCCATTTCAGAATGCCTTTAGAAAGAACATGAAGATGAAATGGTAAAAAAAGAAGCATTTTTACAGGCAGTCTAAGGACACAGTCCAAGACCCATCAGCATTTACAGATTCTCCAAGAACTTTGAAGTTTTCTCTCATATTGCAACACCTTGACCTCACTGATCTCAAGCTCACATTCAAAGGTAGTCAAATCAAAGGCAATGACAACACTCAGTGAGACTGCAACATGGCTAGTAGCAGTTATTTGAATCACAGGGTTCAGTGATCAAGTATGCCCAAAGCTCAGTTCAGCTTAGCCCATGAAGCCACAAGGAATGGTCTTACTCAGGAGAGGGCTAAAGAAATCCCTTCACGCCTACCACACTTCCCAGTGCACAGCATGAATTTTTCATGTGAAGGGGAATAGATGCATGACTACACGGGGCCCTTCATCCGCTAAGAATTGCATCCAAGCCCTGCTCCTACTTTGATGCTTCCCTAACAGAAGCTTCATTCATTTGCAGCAGTCCACGCATTGCAAACAGCTTGGCAAGGTCACCATTTGACAATGTAATAAACCCAGCATTAGGGCTCCTAATACCAGCTGAAAAACACTGCAGCTTTATGATACAGACAACTGCTCTGACATGAACTCACTCTACCAGTCCAAATTCATTCAAGAGGTTTTGATGGCTTGACAAAAAAATACTGACAGATTACAGGCTGGTCAGGTCTCCTCTGACTGTGGCACTCCATGCTGGACACAGATGCCATAAAGCCAGCATAAAATCCTGAAGCTGTTATAAGGGCTGTGGTATGTCTGCTGGCTCCATCACCTGACCCAGCTGAAATTTGCACACTGAGGTGTTCCAGCAATGCAGAGATTTGGTCTGACTGATTGCAGAAGATGGTCAGACACTATTGAAAACAGTTGCTTTAAGCTCAATGCTAACACAAGGCATAACCTCTGGACAAGACTGGCATGCCTGGTGAACATGTTGCAGCACATGAGTACTATAGGGCTCTCTAATGCCTTTGGGGAATGTCCCTTCCCTTACAAAGGCAATATCTGGCAGTCTAGAGTGCCTTAATTCTGCAAGCACTGGGGCTCAAAAATTCTAAGTATTGTTGGCAGCATCCATCGTTGCTATTACCATGGACTCCGGTCCAATTTTTGTTACTGTCTCCCACTCCAGTGCAATCCAAATTCTTGTGGAAGGGGGTTAATTTCTTAATTTAAGAATCATTAGTGAGAGAAATTGCACTGCACAGCTGTCTCAGGTCTTTACTAAAGTGTCTCTACCAGCTGAGGATCTGTGATTCAAGTTGACCAGCTTTGTTCTCATATGTTTGACACCAATAGCAATAGTCATTTTGGGTCAATTAAATGTTTTCTTCTTTGTTTATCACCATAAGTGTTTATAATATATCTGGCAGCATTAGTCCATCTGAATAGGAGGACACAGCAACCATAATGTATGTGAACTTGCAAATCACAAACAAGTGGATAAATACCAAGAGGCCTCACTTTCCCATCTGCGTTCTTCATCTCCCCAGTTATTTGCTCACCCATCTAAGGGCCTCGCAGCAGCATTAGGCGCAAGGTTTGTCTTCATATAATGATTTCAAATACAGTTTTTAATTGCTTCTTTGTGCCCCTGAGAAGTCAGCTCTGTCAGCACAAAATTATTAGGTGTGATTACACAGCAAAAGAAAATACTGTTGCTGCATGTGCTAGCGTGCCCATCCTCACTCCACCAAACCAGCATAGGCAATAGGAGCAGCAAAGATGCAGGAGCGTTGACTTCAGTTTCTGCTAGAAAGCAGCACTCTAAGTGCAATTCCTCAGGAGCTTTTACTCTGCTTGTTAGCAGGAGCTAATACCCATGTTAATGCTATTGTTACTGTGCCCTAGAGCCAGCATGGTTACAGCAGCAGACACTGCAATCACTCCTTCATTTGGTTGTGTAGGCATGTCTGCTGTTTCAGTTAATAACCTCAGACTTGGCCTTAATTCAACAAAGCCAGGTTGATCAAGCTTTTGACGCTGTCTCCCTCAGCATTCTCATTTGGAAGCTGAGGAAGTACGGGCTGGATGAAAGGACTATTAGATGGCTTGAAAATTGGCTGGGTCGCTAGGCTTAAAGCATGGTAATCAATGGCTCAACATCTGGTTGGCAGCCAGTAATAAGCAGAGTGCTTCAGGGGTCAATACTGGGTCTGATATTGCTCAATAACTTCATCAGCTACCTGGGAGATGAGACAGAGCACACCCTCAGCAAATTTGTGGACAGTACTAAATTAGAGAGGATGATTGACACCTCAAACAGTAGAGTTCCAATCCAGAGGGACCTTGAGAAACTCGAGGATGGGGCCAACAGAAACTCCACAGAGTTCAAGAAGAAGTGCGTGCAAAATTATGCATGTGGGTCATCATCATGCCTGGCATTAGTCCAGGCTGGGAACTGACGGGCTGCCAGGGCCAACAAGCCTCCAGCACGCTCTCATCCTGAATAATGCAAACCTCATCCTGGGCTGCACTATGATGAACAAGGCCAGCAGACTGCAAGAAGTTACCATCCCCTCTGCTCAGTGCTGGGGAGGCCGCACCTCAGTGCCACTTCCAGTTTTGGGCCTCCAAGTTCAAGAGTGATGTGGGAAATGCAGAGATGAGCCAGCAGAGGCTATCGAGATGATTGCAGTCTCTTGGCTTATGGGCTATGAGGAAGGGCTGGGGGAGACAGGCCAGTCTAGTCTGGCCAAGACTAGGCTCAGGGGTGATCTAATTGTAGCCTTCACCTCCCTGAAGGACAGGCAGGAAGATGGAGACACTCTTCTCAGCGGTGTCAGATGATATTACAATGGCCACACATAACAGCGTTGGAGGCTCAGGCTGGACCTTAGACAAACCCAGTCCCCAGGAAGGTGGTGGTCTCCAGAGCAGGCTCCTCAGAGGGGCAGTGGGAACTCCCGCCAGAAGTTTCCAAGACTTGGCTGGCCAACACCATGACCTGATCCCAGCACGAGCAGTAGTCCTGCTACAAGCAGTCAGTTTGACCAGAGACTTTGAGACTCCTCCTCACAACTATTCAGTCAAAATTCTTTCCAAATAAGTAGCATATATTCAGAAATACTGAGAAGATAATTTTGATGATCCAATTCACTGTCTGTCGAACCTGAGTCCTACAAAACCCTACCTTATCACAAAAACTGCTGTTTGCAGGAGAGCGGTAGATGTTTTAGAAAGATGCATTAATCTCAAATTAGAGGCAAATAAGAGAGATACCACACTTCCCAAGCTAAGTTACTCCACTGATTTACTGTGCTAGAAACATGAATTCTACTTCTAGACTTTCGTTAGCTCCTCATCCAGCCACATCATTTCATTCTGTGAATAAAGTTTTCTTCCAGTATTAGCCTGGGGAGATAATCAGAACACCTATCAGCTTCCTAATCTCATTATAAAACTTTCTTCAAGTATCAACAATTTCTTGTGTCACAAATCATATGCCCATAGATACACCAGCTTTTACCACCTGTTCACTTTTTGAAGTAATGTAACTAAGGAAAAAAGACAACTTAGAACTCAGGGGAGATTAAATTCAAGTTATTGCTTAAAAAACCTTACTTTACTATTTCCCTGGACTTCCACAGAACCCAAGAATTTCTTGGCTGAAATACAATAACCCTTCTGAATGGTTATGACACTGGCTACATGGTCATCAGGCCCCCACCCTTTCCTCTTTTATGCCTTCAACTTCCCATCTCTGTGTCTTAGTTCTCACGGCTAAGAGCCCCCCGTTACACTGGGATCAGAAAAAAGTGGATTGTCTTCACCATATGGGCATCAAAAATAAAATGTAATTAGCAAAAAGGAATGACTTCAACACCCTCCTTGGGGAATTTCATGGCAAGAACAGAATAACCCACCCCATAGCTTTGCACAAGCTGAGCGGGTGTGCTGCTGCAGGTGCCCAAGGGATTGCCTATGCCAAGCCTGAATGCTTTCTGAAATCCCACCCTGCAGCCACTCTTTGCAGTGATGTTTTGACCTCTGGGAATAAATACTGCAAATTAGTGTTCTAACTTTGCATCTTTCTACAAATTAATTCTGTTGAGACAGTAGATGATATTCTAGTGATAACCCACCTCTCCCACTCCTTTTTCCACAATAAATTACTGACAGGATCTCCTGATGTGCTTTTAAATGAGAGAGATCAAATTATATGTTTGCAAGTAATCATTTAAAAATAATATCTTAGAGAAATCTACAGCATTGTTACAGAACAATGGGTTTAATTATTGAGAAATGAGCTATTTGCAAGCAATTTCACTCATTGCCTGTGCTGATCCTGGGCCTGGGAAATTTTGAAGGATAAGGATATTGGAAGAAGCTCTTTGAAGGTAATTTGAGTTCCTGCATGTGGAAAAGTGAACAGAAAAGGTTATTTCTTGAGAATGATGCACAATTACGAAATGCTGTCACCAAGGGTGAAAGCCTAGCCCCATTTACAGCCACCCAGACTGAAGGGCTGTGCTAATAATCTCAGCAGTACGGAGCTCAGTCTCCCAGTTTGAGAGCTAGGCTACATTATAGGGAAAATTCACAACCCTTTGTTGCACATGGGAGAAAATTTAAGCAGTATGTGCACATGAGCACAGGTCAGTCCAAGGTGCTGCTATGTTTTAAATGTTTATCCTTAGAAGAGGATCTAAGCAAGCCGTTTTTCTCCCTCATGCTCCAAAAATAGGGTGCAAATCATGCCACCTCCTGAGAAGGGCATTGCTGAAAGATAACAGAAGATTTCCACTGCAGCAGCTTATGCTTTGTACTGTTACTTCTGCTGTCCCTCTCCCATGTACTTTTATGCTTCATTTCATTCTTAAAGCTTAATCATATCTCCAAAATAAACTGCAGTCAGGCCTTTTCGCACCAGGAAACTCAGGTCTGTCCAAGTTCTTCCCTCCCTGCTCCTCCTGCAGTGTTTGGCATACAGCCTTTGTAAGTGCATGCTCCCAGCTTTGCATTAGAAATTTTCCAAATCAGGGTCCACTGTTTCCTGCTTTCAGAATTCCTCACCTGAAAGCCCTTGCAGTCTCCCTATCAAAAGCAATAACAAAGATGAAAGCACAATTTCCTATCTGTTGCCTCCTTTATTTTCTGCCTGGGGCCACATTCGCCTCTTGTATTAACTGCACCACATTCTGAATTCAACACACCAATGCTTGGGAGAGTCTCATCAGGCTCTGGGCTTGATGCAATGCACCTCATTTTGTCAGCTCTGAACTGCTCCAGATCTGCCTTTGGACCATCACCACCACAGCAGGATACTGGACCACATCAAACCCAGCTACAGCTTTGCTGCCTTTGCACAGTCTGCTTGACGCTGGCTTGGGATTCACTTGGCTGCATACAATGACTTTGGATTCTTGGCTCCTTCCTGCTCCGCCATACCCACAGATGATCCACCTCTGCCCACGCATTGTTGCGTGGGCACCCAAGGAAAGAGGGCACACATGTGAGGACCCTCTTGCTGCAGCGCACCATGGCTCAGCCCTCACAACGCACCTCAGGCATCATCTTATCTTTCAAAAGTACAGTCAGCTTTCTGATCATAATCCCCACCTAAGTGTCCTCTAGCTAGCCCTTCTGCCATAAATTGGGATAGTAATGTGCTGTAATCACATAATTCCTGTCAGTAAAAGTAAACAAGAATGGCTGAGTGATTTCCAAACAACACACTAATGGCCGAAGTAGAAAAAAAAATCTCCTGCTTCACTTCTCTTCAAATCTTTCCTGAACCAGTCTTTTGCTGTTTATATTTATTGTAGGTTTTTTCCTCATTTTTAGGTTTATTTACCCAGAGCTAATGAATAACACTGTGAACATATGCTATAAACCACCATTAAGATGAAATCTGGAGAAAAGAAAACTACTTTGGTGTGAGAGCTGACAGGATGTATAACTAGTAAATGCCCAGTACCGATATCTGAAGCCTTCTTAGGAGAAGTCTCTTGAGATTTCTTGGTCAAATAAAATGAGGCATTCTGTAGGAATTATCTCTTTTCAAAGTTATACTCATTTTTCTAACAGTCTGATGCAGATGCTGTTCAGGCAAAAGAGTCTACTATGGACTTTTTCCACATTTAGAAGTCTTTGTATCTCATTTTTACTGATTACCACAGCTGTTGAAAGCAGCAAGGTAAGCAGTACCAGAAGATGATACCTTGTATACCAATTTTAGTGTGGTTTTTGACCATCTTTCAATAAACTCTTGCAAGAAAACACACACACGTGAAAGACATATTTGGGAAAAATTTAGTATGATACCAACGCAAAACTTGCTGGAAACTTGGGTTTGCAGAGAAGCTGTGAATGACTCATTGTCAGAATGAAAGACATCAAGGAGGCTTTTCCAAAGCACATCTGTCTAACACTATTCAATTTTTCATTAGCGACCTGGATGCTGCCCTGTAGAGGATGCTTATTAAGCTGGCTGGTAAAAAGGCCAGGAGGAGCTGCATGCACATTGGAAGACAGGATTAGAGCCCAGAATTAATTCTGAAAAGGATTATTTTTTTTTATTATTAAAATGATACTATCCAATGGGATAAGTGAGAGATCCTCCAATATGCTTGCAGAGTATTAGGTTACACTAGCTCCTAAGCAAATGCTGAATAATGACAGTACAAGCAGGATCTGAAGTCCATTTCAGCAAACATCTGTTGACTTCCAGGAGACCTTGAGAACCTGGTGGCCATAAAGGAAAAATGACAGGCAAGAAACAGACAGGGAAAGCTAATCAGCTTGAGACAGTTCCTAAGTCTGCCAGCTCTTGAGACAGTCAGTGAAAATGTTCAAATCCAGGACCGGGCATTTGAAAGAATACAAAAGACCATTGACACACAGGGAGTCAGTATGCCAAGAAACAGCTGGAGCTGCAGAGCCATGCACATTAACTTTGGGTTCAAAGGTGAAGCTGCCATAAAACCTTGGAAAACACCATGAGGCAGCAGCCAAGCAACTGCAGCACACATCGCAGAGATAAGCACTAGGACATGAGGATGGAGTGCTTGCCCTGAGAAGTCAATCATCCTGGCAGGTACACAAGGAGGCACAGCTTCTAGAGGACATCCAAAGGCCTCTGGGGCAGAGATCAGTCTTGTGTACATGCAACATTTTGATAAGACTGAAGGGAATTTCCAGACAACTCCTTTGCCTCTCTTCAGAGGTGCAGCATGTTTAAGCACACAGAGGTCTTTCCTGATCAAACCAGAGGCATTTATTGGCTTTAGGTGGTGAGGTCTGAGTTGCTTTCAGAATGATTTTTAGAAAAAGTTATCCCCTACTTCTGCTGGTGGGGATAAGCAGTGAAATCTCTAAGGCTCTGAAAGGACAGGCCGCACTTGCATGTTGAATTCAGAATGTATTTTGGTATGATCTCAACTACTGATTACTTTCCTCAGTCTAATATTGCTGCTCATGATTCTGGAGTCACATCAGTCATGGAACAGCAAGCACCTTTAAACAGAACTATATCTTCTCTCATTTTAACTGAAGCACAGGAGCTGGAAGAGGGGAAATCCCAACAACCAGGATGCGATTCAGGTTTTCTTGGGATTCCAGATGAGAGTACAGAATGTTAAATGGGTTTGACAGCTACAGAGAAGCTAAATGGGGGAATATCTTTGAGTAACTGATAGTTTCCCTAGGTCTAAAGGAGATGCCAGACTAGTTCTTACTGCCAGCCCAAGACAATGGCCAGTCACTTGAGCAAGAGTACTTTTTGCCATGCTACTGGTGAAAGAGAAAAATAAAGCAACTCAATCCAGTGAAGCCATCTAGCAAACCCAAATCAACAGCATCCTCAAAGGTAATAAACAGCCCTGAGGTTTATCCTGTGTGAAGTCTAGTGGCTGACCTTCAGCAAGTCAGGTGCAGTATCACATAACAGACAGCTTTTCAGGAAGCTTCACCACAGCCCCTCCACTTGCTGACGCTGCTGAGGTAACGGGACTTGAGGTTTTCCCTTCCCAGGTCACTCTGTTCAACCACACAAGCTGTGTGTGTTTGTCTTTGTGAGCTTTCTCCTTCCTCCACACCCAGTAGATAATATCTGTGTTTCCAACCCACCTCCCACAGCCTGGGGTGCCTGCACTTGCCTGGCCTTGGTGACCCAGTGTTTTTAATCCTTCCCTGGACAGCTCAGCTGATCTTGCTTTTCAGAGATTTTTCTCAGGCTAGCCATGGCTTTGCTTATTGTAGCTAGAGTCAAGTCCGGTGGACAGACCAAGTGGCTATGAAACCTTCTGTGTTTACATAGATGCCAGATTTTTCAAACAGAAAATCCAATTCCAAACATCTCTGCAGTCTCATTTGCTTTATGTCCAGCTATGATGACTGTAATACCAGCTGTTTGTGTTTCAAACTTTATTTCTGCCAGCATTGTTTCCTTGTCTTTTTCCCTCAAGCAATACCATAAAAAGCTCTAGTTTCATTTTCTCCCTTTCATCCTTGCATTAGCTCTGTAAACAGACTCCTTGCTTCCTACTCGAGTAAACGCTTTGTCTAGAAACCTCAGCTGTCTGTGACCAGCATTTTGTTTTCTCTGGTCCTAGTTGCTGCTTTGTTTGTTCATTAATGACACTCTGCTCTTTGCTGTGATCCAACATCACTTTCTTCTTTGCTAGCAGGGTCCTAAACTTAATGACTGGGGAGTTTTCTCTGAAGGCTGAACAGCAGACTCATGTTCACAGGGTGAACAGCAGACTCATGAAAACTACACAGCTCAAGAGGTGCTTGTACCTGGAGAGGCATTCAGGAGTGCATAGCTGTGTGTTCAGGCAACACTGAGTGGTCAAATGATAAAACACTTTTTTACTCAGTGATGGCCAACTCGGTATTCTCTAAGAGCCACTGTCCCAGCTTGCACACCTTATACCACACCTCTTGGCTCTGATTAAAAAAACCTCTTGTGCTGGTCTTGTATGTTCAGTGGTTTTAGCCTCTTGGCATCTAGACTCAAGGGACACCATCAGGTTATGTTAGAGGCAAAGAGCATCTTGAAGAGTAAGAGGGTAGGAAGCACCCACAGCAGTTCACTCCAGTCTGCAGCTATTCAGTTTAGTTTTCAGGGACCCCAGTGCCCCCAAACCGCATTCAAACACCTCCCCTCCGATCGGTGAGCTCTGTGAACCTAGTCACCCCCTGCTCACATCCTTCACCTCTGAAAGTTGGTCTGATCTACCACAGGAAGCTCTCCATTAGGGAGATGTACTTGAGCCATCCCATGGAGACACACCAGCCTCCATCCCGAGTCCTCCTCCACGATCCCCCCGAGCCACCTCTGATTAATAGGCAGAAGGGTCCTTCCCCAGAAGGCCTTTGCTTTCCATATATAATCCTTCAACAGCAACTGATAGTCCCTCACTCCTATATTTTCTACTGCCTAGATCTAATTGTAGATAAACCTCACCTTGGAAGCTTCCCTTGCTTCAGAGGGGTAGCTGCCACCCTTCCCTGGGCTCAGTCCCAGAGCTGGGAGCATGGGCAGAGGACCATGCCACCACCAGTGCCAAGAGCAGCCAAGACACTGCACCATGCTCCATGACACCTTCCATTTCACCCATCACCAGACTGGTGAAGCAGTTTCCATTGCACATGTGGCCACCTCTCAGTTCTGGAATCAACTACATTAAAACATCCTAAAGTAATCGAAACCACTGTATCAACACCACTGTGTCTTCCCTGAAGCTACCAAGCAGAGAGAACCTCCACTTTTACCTGCAGACAAACACCACTGGTAAAGGGCATCAGATGTAGATGCTATCCTAGCAGATGTGATCTAGCTTTCAGGCTTTGAAAGCCAGTCAGATCTCACCTAGCCATGACCACTCTCAGCTAAATGGAGCCATGGATGCCACTCATCCCCCAGCTGACAAGCTGGTTTGCATAACACACTGCTGGTCTTTAGTGTGGAAAAAATTGCCTCTGCCAGCCCTCCCTGCTCTTGAGCCTCAAGACCTCTCTAGGGAGGACTTTATACTGTCTGATGGTAGAAGTCTCATTTTCATCAGCCTCATCACCAGCAAAATTCCCATTGCTATGCAAGCAACATCTTAAACCTCCTGCTGTCCTAAAAGGAAGATAAACATCTGCTAGGTCATTATCAAGGCTTGCAAGTGGTCCACCTGGAACAAGAACAGCTAGACTTTCCATGCCACTTTAAACACCTTTGGAGGCTGTTTTTAAAAGCTACAGCAGAGCCTAGTTATCATACCAGCCTCTGCTACAGGAAACCTCATTGCAATTCTTCTGTAAGAAGTTCCATCCCTCCAGGTCTTGCCTCACACTTCCTGGCACCTCAGAAAGGCTCTTCCACTCCCTGGAGAGCCCAGTTGTCACCCTCAATTAAGTCCGTGTTCTCTCACCCTCAGTGCAATTCCTCAGTAGTACCTTCAATGTGCTGGGTATCATTCACAGCTGCCTTTGCCTAAGCATGAGCTGTCCTATGCATAACTAGCATTTACATTGAAGTTTGACTACATGAGAAGCTATGTTAAACCCTTTATCACTTAGTAAATAAGTTGGTTTCACTATGTAATGTTGCTGCAGTCCTATTTCATCTTCCTGCCCCTGCACAAAGCCATCAAACTAATGGTTTACAACCAGCTAGTGGGAGATGCCCTGTTTATTGTCATGGCCCTTACACTTGGAAACACTTGGATGCCATGTGGGCTATGAGCAACTCATTAGCATGGTCTTAGTGGAGAAACTTTACTCTGGAAATTGCAACCCAGATTAATATTAGAGATCTAACAGCAGCACTTGAAATGCCCTTGGCATCCCATTTTGCAAAGCCAGGTTAGAGATCAGGCCTTTATGCTCCTAAGGTCTATACAATCTAACACAGCAGTGTCCTTCAAGTTCAAATAGATACAAGTTCATCCTTTTTGATACTTCTAGCAGCATTCCTATAAAAAGGTTTCACAGCCTCTAGAAAGGCCAAAAAGCCACCTCACCTATTAATTTGCCATGTACTCTATTCTCCAGACCAGCTTTCCACTGCAAACACTTCTGTACAGCACCATGCCTCCAGGCATCTCATCCCTTCTGCAAAGAACTGCACATGGTTTCCTACAGTGGCCTTATAGAGGGGAGCTCAGATCCCATCTCTCTATGTTATTATCCATCCCCAGCACTCCCTGCTCTATCTTACAACTGGTGGCCAAATGGCTACTCTAGGTTTGCCACATCTGTAAGTGTCTGCCCACAGGGTCCAAGGTCAGTAACACACTCTTGCAGGGGCTGAGCTCCTCCTCCTTGTACTGATCCCTGTCCACTCCAGGTCCAGTATGCACTGGCTTTACCAGTTATCACTGCCAGCCCCAAATCTCATGTCCTACCTTCCCACATCCCTCTAGCCCCGGCCCCCCCACCCAGTCCCTTGAAATATTCCTCACTTCCAAAACCACCCACCAATCTTTCAACAGTGGGTGTGCCTGTTTTGGTGGCTTTCCACTAGCAGTGCCACCCAAGTGTTGAAGTGAACCATCCAACTTACTATGTTCTCAAGGTTCCCTCCCTCTCTCTGCATCAACAGATTCTCCCTTTCCATCTCTTTACCTTGTTTTGCTGCAGCATCCTCCCAGTCCAGCAGGAAAAGTACCTATATCATCAGATAGCATCTTTCTGGGGCCCTACAAGCCCACCAGCTGTACTGCCTTCCTCCACAGCCTAAGCCCTTCAAGCTTCCATAATGATGGGACAAGCTCCCTTCATCTGGCATGCAGGTAACAAGAAACTCCAGGTTGTCTCCTACTCCTGCAAGCACTCTCCAAAGACTTTCAGCCTCATCTTTTTGCTCAGAGGTCCCTCTTCACCCCCATTCCTTCTTCCAGGCTACAAGCCTAAGAGCAGTCAGATGAAGAGACCCTGCTAACCCACTGCCACCTCCCACCCAAGGTTCACCCCCTGCTCCTGCCCTAGGCTTAGGGCAAGAGACCTACCCAGGCCAGCAATCACCTTGGAAGCACCCTAGACCATAACAACACACACCCTCCTAAAACACCAGAGCCCCATCATGCCATCAGCTTTTATAGAGCTCAAACAGCTGCTCATTAGTCAAGCCTGGGCATTATAAGCCTCCCCTCTCCACCCTCAGCTTTCTTCTCTCTTTCTGGTAGGCACCCATTATGGTTCTTAATGATAAGGTTGCTGTTACTTGTAGGTGGTTTCCTACACTGCCCCAAGCTCAGCAGGAGTGGGGAAGCAGCAGTGAAGCTCCCACCTAGCTTGCAAAACAAGTGGGAGTTGGTGGTTGTTCTCCTCTTCTCTGAATATGTGCTACTGGAATTTTAAACAGATTATGTAAGTGGCTCTCATTTAATCCATCTGAACTATCCTCTTTTAATCACATACGAGATCAAAGCAGCTGACTGTGAAATGAGTAGGGAGCAGCACAGGCTCTCCCCTGTGTGAGCTGGCCTGCAATGGGTGAGGAGGGGACAGGTTGTGGGAACGCATGCCAGGGCATGATGCTTTTTTCATTTTTTTTTTTTAAATACTCAGTAGCAATATGGGAAACACAAGTCCTACTGTCACTTTCTATGTATTTCTTGCAGCTCTTCCTTTGTGCGTCTGCATCCAGAGATACAGAAGGACATGCCTGTGCCATGGATGTGGGGGCATGATAGCTTGGCTAGGAAACTGCTCCTCAAAGAGAGAGCAGCTCTCTGTCTGAGATTTATATAGTTTACCTTTTTCATTTCTTCTCCTGAAGTCTGACATTTAAAAATGTGTAATTGTGTTTATCCCTGGCAAGCTGTGAATGGCTCCCCGGGCTGCCCGTGCCTCCTGCACTGCTGTATAAATTACACTGACAACCCCTTATTACAAAGGGAAAAATAAGTTAATGGAAAAGCAAAGCAGAAATAGATGCATAAAAATCCCAAAGTGCCCAAGTCAGCAGAATTGCCCCCACGTGACAGTCATTGCCAGTATTTAATTAAACAGAGATCGATTGTGTGGGTGAATGTGAGTTGGTGTATATGCACGTGCAGGGGAGGAATTGGTACATTTACACTGTATTTATTTTTTTGCTAGTAAAGAGTTATTGATATTACACTGAAGGCTACCCTGGCAGGGTGATGAGCAGTGTGGCTCAGGGAGGGAGGGGTACGCACAGCCTGCCTCGGGCAGGTTCCTCATCTCTCCGTTCACCTGAGGGAGCCTTTCCTGGGTGGCAGGGAGCAGAAATGCCTGGCTGCCCCTCGGGAAGAGAGCTTGGGTGCTGCAGAAATGCCAGGACCATCAAGGCTCTGTTTCCTCTGTGCAGGCAGGGCTCTGTGAACTGCAGTGCAGGCGAAGCTTGAAATCCGCCTGCCCCAAGGCGTGAGCAACAAATCTGCGTGGCAGTGCTGACAAATAGAAATCACATTGCCTCCTGGAGCAAGCCGTGATGCTTTTGGGAAATGGCACATTTCGATAGAGGTTCAGGGAGGTGCGTGAAGAGCCATGAGGGTCAGCCACTCTGAGTCACTCCCGTGGGATGGTGAACTGGATATTTGGAGAGAAACGTTGAGCAACACTAGCTGAGGTGTAGGACCTGCAGGCCAGGACTCCAGGAGCTTCAGAGAGCTCAGACGTCCTGAGGATGCTGTGAATAAATGGCAACTGCAGCAGCAAAGCTGCTCTGGGACCCCAGGGGTACGTGCAACCCACCACTGCTAACAGCCTCCGTGGTGTGTTTGAGCTGACCCAGGTGACAGAGGCAGCAGCCACAGAACAGGATCAGAGCTGGGAAGCTCTGAAGGGACCTTGAAACCCTGCAGGATGGCTGTGGGGGAAGAGGGTTGGAGGCAGGGGAAAGCTGTCTGGCTCTGCCTAAGCTTCCTAATTCAGATTATAAGGAAACGATGGGATCTCAAAAGCTGCTGGCTATGGGATTGGAAATTTCCTGTTACTCGTGGCTGATTTGCGTCTCTCCTGTAAGACCAGGGACCTCTGACAAGGCTCTGTGTCCCTGTGTTTCCCCGCTTACTCACACAAAACAATCTCTGGGATAAAATGCCAGCCACCAGTCAATAGCTGAGCAGGCTGCTGGTGGAAATCAGAAACGGATTTTGAAAAAGCGGTATGTTTCAAGCAAAATGGCCAGGCAGAGGTGGAAATGCTTGGTTGGAAATGCTCACCTCTGCCAACAGGAGCTGGAAATGTTTCCTCCTGGGACACTTGTCCAGGAACTGCCACCACTGAGTCCCCACCTCCCTCCTCTGACCCTGACAGTCCCCCCATCACTCACATGGGCAGTGGTCCTTGGCCTTTGGGGTTTGGCCAGAATGTTGTGTAAAGCATTAAGTGAAGATGTGCGGACTTTAGTGTGGGCTCCACAGCCAGATCGATTCAAATTCAACCATCTTGGGAGCAGAGCAAAGAAGTTAACAGCTGCTGGAAATTGCACATAGCTCCTTTCATTTCCACACATTTTTCTTGCCTAATTAGAGTGAGCCAAGTGGTCAGGTAAGAGCTGCAAGAAGCTGGGGAACGGGACACGAGCTCTCTGTGACTCATTCCTGGGAAGGAAGGGAGGGATTGCTTGCTCGCTGGGGTACCAGTTGCACCAGTCTGCTCTTACTGGGTCTAGAGTCAGAAGAAGAAACCCCTTATCACGTTGCACTCACACATGTCATTTGGACGACATGGAATAAAAAAAAAGTTCTGGTCTTTCTGCTCCCCAGCCCTTTCACTGGCCATCTGCTCTTGGTGTAGCACTGCTGCTCTGATTTTTCATACTTCCCCCTCTGCAGCAGCATCCAGGTTTGACTCCTGTAAATGTTAACCAAGAATTCAATGCAAAGGAAATAAAACCCCCAAACAAAACAAGAGGAATAATTTCTATTCTTGTTCAGTTTTAAGATCAGTCTCATGGCCCTGACATCTTCCAGATAATGACTGAAAATCCCTTCTCCCTGCAGTCTGGACACCAATCAATACTCCACAAGCAATTTCCAGTGCTCAGCTTGGCTTGTTAAAGACCTAACATTCCCTTTCCTTGAGAAGTGGGTGGCACAGTGAGTCACAAAAAGCTCAGCAGGATGCTGCTGCTACCTGATGCAATGATGAAGCCAGGCTCGAAATCAGAAATCATCCAGAAAAGTTATTTTTTCAGCCTAGGACAGAATCTCAGTGCTAGACTGGAGAGGCCTGAGGAGTCTTGCTGGGCAGCAGATCTCAGAGGTCCTGACTGTGCCACCCTTCCTGCTGGTCCAGCAGCAGGGACAGGATCACAAGTGATGGGACGCCCATCCTGATCTCCGGGGTTTTTGAAATGCGTTTGGGACACGTGTCCCTTGCAAGTGACCGCTCCTGCCCCTTTCAGCAGAGCAGTGCTGCACACAGCCATTTGCTCCATGCAGAGGCACATCGCGGATGTATGCACGACTTAGAAGGGCTGGGCTCCAGCAGCATCCGTCCATCAACCTGATAGCCCTGCATGAATCCTGGCCCCCTTCCTCGCCCCCGTGCTGCTGCGGCGGACGGAGAGCTGCAATAAGGCCCTTTGCAGGAGGAGGTACCAAGCTGCTGCAGGAGCCTAACTCTCCTATCAAGGATGGTGGGTTCATCAGCTGCTGTGGGGGTTTTTCCAGGACCCGGAGCCTGGCTCTGGCAGACAGTGTCGCAGCTAGGACATGGCTGAGGCGGGGAGCTTATAAAACACCTGTATTCCTGCCGTAATCAGGCTAACCTTCTCTACAGCCAAGAAGTCCCCAAGGGAGCTCCTCAGACTGACAAAATGCCTTTCTTTTAGAGTTGCTTTGCTTAATTACTCTGGGACATGTTTAAAAATACGATGTGCCATGAGCCTTTGAAGTTCAGAGAGACTTTAGCAGGTGCCATAATCCCCTTATTCTAATCCTGATGACCAAGATATGTTGGCTGCCCTTTCTCGTGGTCTAGTGGGACTCAGGCAGTTTAAAAGACAGAGTCTTTGTCTGCTTTCCTTGGATGAGACTTTCAGAATTGAGCTGGCCTGTCTTCACCTCTGGTGGACCAAACACCTTGCTAATATGTTTATGCACAGTGGTGGCTTATTTATATCTTCCTAAAAAACTTGGGAGAGCACCCATGAGGGCAGTGGTTGTGCACTTTGTTCTTCCAGCTGTGCTTGTATGAGGATGATTTTGCTGAAGGAGGAGAAAGGCTTGATCCATCCTTGCAAGTGGCCAGACCCACACAGCTGGGAGAGGGTTGGAGGCTGCAGACCGGAGCATGCAGAGGTGCGAGGACGGTCTTGCTCTGTAAGCGGTCAGGGAGAGCACTGCAAAAGCTGGGCGTTGCTGCCATCCTTCAGTCAGAGTGAGCAGGGAAAGAATTCATTTCTCTTATGCAACCAACAGGAGTTATTGCCCGAAGCATGGGCCGCGTGTAAGACTAATTAAGAGCTGAGCTATGTGCATGAAAAAGCTAAACGGATGTTGCTTTATTAGACAGGTCTATGGGCCTGCCTGTCTGAGGGTGGGGAGGCACAATAGAAATAAGCAGAAGCAATCATCAGAAAGCCAAGGGTGGCCAAAGCAACACTTTGCAACCTTATGTTCAGAGAAAGCAAAGACCAAGATTTTGGGCAGCATGTTGGCTGAGGCAAGAGGCTTGGGAAGTCTGGTGGCATCAGTATCTTCTGCTGCACCAGTACTCATCTCAAGGAAAGTGTCATTTACAGCAATGTTTTTGCATATAAAATGAATTCCGCCAGAAATACCTGGCTTTCTTGCACGTTCCCTCCATATTGGAAATAGCTGCCAAAAGTCAAGTCTGAATATTAGCTAACTACTTCAATCAAATTACATAACTACATGATGTTGAATAAGCTGAGAAATAAAGTCAATTGTAGAGTAACAAATGATGTATTTACTGCAATAGAGGTGCTTGAGCTTTCAAAGCTTACAAAATGTCTTCTCTTTTTTTCAAAATTAAATTTCCTTGAAATCAATGTATTCCCATGGAAATTCTTTATTACAACAAAATGCCATTTAAATGCCATTTTCTGGTGGAAATGCTCTGTTGGTATATTATTGACACGGTTCAATTACTGCACTCTCACTTGCAGTAGCAATGTGCCAGACAAACAGCACCCAGGGCACATTCCTCTCTTCCTCCAGACAGTCTTTTCTGTCCCATAGATTCAATGGCTGGACTCCAGGCCAGGCTGGGAGGATTCCTCTGGCGTGTCTTGACACATCCTGGGTGCAGAAGTCCCTCTCTGGGGAAGCTCTCCAGACTCCTGTACTCTCTTGGGTTCATCCAGGACCGTTCACATGATGAGGTCAGGTCCTCTCCCAGTACCGGCTCTGCTCACATTGGACTTCATGAGAGATACGAGGGCTCAACCCAGCCATTATCTGTGCTGAGCACTGCTTAAGGATAGGTACCCGGACCTGCTGAGTTTCTTATCCAGGCATGGGAGTCACTCATTTGACTCCCATCTCATGCTCCTCTGGCAATGGATTTGCATCTTCTGCCTTTGCATTTCAGCCGTGTGATTTCTCATGCTCTGGGGATCCCACATGCCCAGTAAGGTTGTCATCAGGCTGGTTTATACCCAGCCTGTCTGGTTTTGTCCCAAAATGCCCTGGACCTGTTGGAATCACAGCCCTTGCACATGCCAGGCTGCCTAATGCTCAGTAGCTTCAAGCTTAAGGCAGCTGCTCCTTGTATTCTTTAATCTAGTAAACCTGGATAAACATCATACCTTTGAAAGGGATCACACCAGCTCCCGCCCCATCAGGCACCCACCATTTGAAGCCATGCTGTAGCTGTGCAGGTGGAAAACATCTCCAGTCTGGTCTCTGTCTCCTTAGTATGTGAACTGTTGCATTCATGTCTAGGAAGAATAGGTGCAGTGGGTGCGAGCAGAAGCTGCCTGTTCCCCATCTCTAGGGTGTGCTCTGCAGAAATGAGGCAGCATCTTTCCTCTCATAGTTGGGAATTTCATTTCTCACCTCCATCTGACTGGTCCAGCTCAGACAGTGAAGAGCTTTGACCACCCCCCAGGACAATTTGAGTCTCAGCCCTGTCTGTCACTGTGGGGATCCTGCTGCCTGCTGAAAGTCCGGAGTGTCGGAGCTGGGTGATGGGACCAAGTGCATTCACCTGGAGATGGGACAGATGCACCCTCAAAAAATTTGCACATGATACAAAACTGAGAGGAGTGGTTGATACACTCGACGGGTGTGCTGCCCTTCAGAGGGACCTCCACATGCTGGATAAATGGGCTGATGGGAGCCTTGTGGAGTTCAGTAAATGTTCACAGTGGTGCCCAGGACAAGAGACAACAGGCACAAATTGAAATACAGGAAATTTTGTCTGAATGTAAGAAGACTTTTTTTTTACTATGAGAGTGGTTGAACACTTGGAGTTCACAGGTTGTGCCAAGAGGTTGTGATGTCTCCATCCTTGGAGATATTCAAAACTCACCTGGATGTGACCCTGGGAAACCTGCTCTGGGTGACCCTGTTTGTGCAGGGGTTGGACTAGATGATCTCCAGAGGTGCCTTCCAACCTCAGCTATTCTGGGATTTGGGGATTCTGGGCTTCTGAGAGCTCTGTGACAACCCCTTGGGCAAAGCATGTCCCCAGCAAGGTGTCATCTGGGCTGTCCTTGCCTGTGGCTGCCCTCCTGCCTCCCCAGGCCCCTTTAGGGACAAAAGCTTGTCCCAGCTACCCTTCACTTGAGCAAACACTACCAACCATCTCAGTACCTCATGTAACTGAATTGGAGGAAATTTGGAGCAAGAACATGGATCTGTTGCCCTGTATCAAATGGGGTAGAATGGGGCTGACCTTGCCCTCCCTGCTGAGACCAGGACCCCTGGGTGCAGCAGCGGGGGGGTGCTCAGGGCTGTCCCTTCCCCAGCTGTATTCCTCCTTGCTTTGCTGTGGAAGCATCCAGGGAAGTAGAATAACACAATCTTCTTCTTTCCACTCAGATCATTAAAGCAGAGCGCCCAGTTTCCTTCCCGAGTTAAGCTGATGTACAGTTTGGCAGCCTGGATAATCTCCTAAAATGCTCCTGAGAGGCTGCATGACCCATCCTATCCTTCCCCATCAGCGGGGCCTCCCCAGGAGTAGGGGCTGTGTTGTTTATCCCCTGCAGCATTTATTCTGGAAATGCAATGCATGTTCTCCTGCAAACCATCGCTGCTGCGGAGCCGCCCCAGCCCCTCAGGGTGTCACAGCCCTTCGCTTCGGCTGCCATTCCTCCCTCCTGCAGAAACCTGCCCAGCCTCCTCTCTGCAAACACACGCCGCAGCCACCGAGACCCGAATCCAGCCCTGCAGCCATCCCTTTGGAGCCAGGGCAGATGCAGAAAGGATTAACTTTACCCACTTCAATAATTTGCTTGAAATGGGCAAAACTTTTTTTAAATCTCTGTTTGCTATATTTCACCCTGATTTTCTGCTGCAGCATCTCTTTTTCTTGGCCATGGCTGGCGTTGGAGAGCAAGGGTCTCGAAGTTTGTTCTCAAAATAAACTGAGTAACCCATAGACCTATGGCAAATTAAAAAAAGCTATTTAGCTATGCAGATACACTTGGCTCCATTTTGTTTTCAGGTTTGTCAGTTCATTAATAACAGCCCACTGGTACAGAGAAATCTATCACACCAAGCAATCAGCAACACACAGCTAGGATCCTTGGGATGTTGGCAGTTTCGCTGAAAGGAAAAGGAAGCAAAAAAGGCACACTGGGCCACAGAAATGCAGCCTTCCAGTTACAGGCAGCCAACCAAGTCACAGCAAACACTTTATTCGATTCATTTAGCCCTTTCTCTTCCTATGAAATATTTGCAGTCTTCATTTTGATCCACATGTATTTGTTGATGAACCAGCTCTGTTAATCATTCTTGTCAAACTACTTCAGCCTATGTGTTCTTAGCCCACTGTTTGCTCTGTTGCCTCAAGAATTGGAAATTCAGCTTCACAGGCTGCAAGTGACTTACAGTTTCCTTTGTATATTCCTGTGCAGAAAAATGGTCTTGAATCATTACTTGAGGGACCAAAATGAAAAGGAGTCAAAGGAAAAGATTATAGCAGAAAGATTACAGTATGAAATGACTGATTTTTATTTAACACATTAACCAATATACTTTTTCAAATATAGGCTCAAGCCTACTTAAGGCAAAGTTCAAGTTAATATTGATATTTGAAGGAAGAAGCACTTTCATATTAATCACCTAACTATTAAATGTCTGTTATGAGACAGAGCTTATGGGCTACGTCTCCAGACACATTTTCAAATGGTTCAGGCTAACTTTGATCCTTCTTAATGACGGAGAGCAATTATATAATGGGTTCAGAAACGCTTTTAATGTGCAATGGCACGGGGCGGGGGGGGGGGGTTGCAGTGTTGTCAGATAATATCTCAATAACATTTCTGGGAAGCAAAAGTGACCATCCTTAGCTCACCCTGCATTTTTGCTTTGCAATCTCAGATTTGCAGCCTAATTTGCAGCAGGTCAGAGTCTGAACGTGAAATAGCCGAGTGACAACAGCGCAAGATGTTGTAGTGATGCAAAACCCTGTGGGCTTCTCCTTCAGCCAGGGATGCACAGAGTTGTCCATCACGAGTGAAGAAGGAGCCAGGGAGCATTATCCTCCACAGGGCAGCCACCAGGTGGTCCAGGCCCTCGGCTCACACATTGACATGGCAACCGCATCCGCCGGGGCAGCAGAGATGGTGAGAAAACCCAGCGCCAGGCTGGCAGCACGGAAAAGCTCAGCTCACGCCAAACCTGCTGCAGGCTGGGCATGCAGCGGGGCATGCCTCCATGGCCGGGGTGGGAAGGGCAACCCAGCAGAGTGGTTTTGGGTGGAGGAAGGCGGATTTCCTCGCAGAGGAGCCTGGGAGGGACCGTGCACTTGGGGGTAGCAGTGGCTGTCAGCACATGGAAGGGTCGTGGTTGGAGCCAGGGGTGAAGAGGAGCAGAACTGCCCATGGGGGAGCCTGGGTGTGTGCACATGTACATGTATGCACATGTACACGTGTGTGTATGTGTGCATGTGCACATGTGTGCATGTATTTGTGTGCGCATATGCATGTATTGTGTGTGTCCATATACATCTGTGTGGGTGCAGGTTTGCATATATAAATGCAGGGGCACAGCTGGGCATGAATCTCCATGTGTGCGCACTCCCACACTTCTGCATGCTCTGCAGGGTGCATGGCTGTACATTTACATAGGTCTGTTGGGAGGTCAGGGGGTGTTGCTGTCGTGCCTGTGCTCTGTCTAGCCAGAGGGTGCTCAAGCACATGTGTTTATGTTAAAAAAAGAAGTAATAGATATTCCTTTCATTGTCAGTGGGGAACGGCTGCCAATACTGCAAGCATAGCATAGGGCATCATCACAGAGGGACAGGCTCACTCTCAGCTTTTTAACACTGCATTATTTCTGCATTTTCTAGCTAAACACTGACCTGTGTCTGCGAGAGGGGTGTTGGTGCCAGAGCTTGCAGGGATACGAAGAAGCCTCATGCCTGCAGCCAGGGCATGAAAATGTCCATCTAGGTATGCAAGAGCCAGTGTGCTTTTGAGAAGCTGAAGCATATAGAGTAGAAGCATCCCTCACTCTGCCCTCCTCAGGGATAAGACTAGACCAAGCATCATGGGCCTGGGAGACACCTGCGGTCAAAGGTGTGCATCCTGCCTCTATCCCATCCCCATACTGGACAAACATGCTGGGACGTATCAGCTCTCCCTGTCCTTGGGTTTCCAAAGGGATGAAACCCAGTGGCAGGGGCTGGGGCAAAGCCGCAATGTGAGGGAACCAT
Organism: Buteo buteo; assembly: GCF_964188355.1. Taxonomy (NCBI): domain Eukaryota; kingdom Metazoa; phylum Chordata; class Aves; order Accipitriformes; family Accipitridae; genus Buteo; species Buteo buteo. The sequence continues at coordinate 20,369,996 of NC_134194.1, read as the reverse complement.
GGCTGCTGGGGGTACCCCAATGCATGTTCAATACCCACATAACCAAGGCAGCACCCTCCTTCTGCAAGCCCCTTTCTTTATCTGTGTCTCTTTGCCACCAGAGCTGCTCTGCGATGATCAGGTCCCCATCATACGAGGCATCCACCCAGGAGGGTCTGTACTGCATTTGGCTGCATGCGCAAGCTGCAGCTGCCCGGTCACATCCTGCACCCTTGTGCTCCTCAGCATAATTTTCAGCCCTGCAGGCAGGATCAGCATAAAGCCTCAGCATCACAAAGCAAGTAGGGATGGGTTAAAAGAGCATTTTACAGCATTCGGCCCTGCCTGTCCTCAAGGTGAATGCTGAATGAAGGGAGGTTGTGCAGTGAGTAGGTCAGGAACCCAGAAAATCACCTTCTGCTAGGTCAGAGAGCACCTAGCAGGTGAAGTATGGCTGCATGGGGTCCTTCTCGGCTGAGGGTGAGGCTGAAGTACAGTCGCTGGCTAAGGCATCATTAGAGCGGTTGTACATTCAAGCGGCATCCCCTTCCCCTGACAAGGTCTCTCATGTCCAGCACACAGGGTCATGGGAACCCTGTGACTATACACACAGGGGTGACAGTTGGGCAGATGCACGAGAAAGTGAAAAGCTTTGGAGGCAAAGCTGCTTGTAAGCAGGAAGATAGCAGAGCTTCCCGCAGCTGACTGCTGCACTTTATCCGTTTACAGCTAGCAGCAAGTGTAGCGGTGAACAGAGTAACATACAGCTTTCACCTGAAAAATGTTGTAGTACGCTTGCACGAATCATCTCTGAGGAAGAGGATAAGGGAGCTGGGGATGCGCCTCTGGTCCAGAGGCAGGCACTGGATGCTGGGATGCCCAGCAAAGAGATGTCCCACAGAGATGCACAAATTCTGCATTCACACATGTGCCTGTGTGTATTTCTGCCTTTACAACCACAGAGGTAAACCTTTCCAGTTAGGGAAACTCAGCTCGGTGAATCATGCATGTAGAGAAGGTCCCTGGTGCTGACCGGGGTTCACAAGAGGGGAAAGAGGAGTGGGACCTGGTGAGGGATGTGAAATAGGGTGCTGGAGGAGTCAGGAAGGATGCAGAGCAGACCAGTATGGGCAGCACAGCAGAGCAGAGAGATACAGCACAGTCTTAGCATTTCTAGGCAAACCCCGGAGATGTGCTGGAGCTGAAACCTCCCGCAGGTCCCTCAAGCTCCAGTTGGTCCCTAAAGGTACATCTGTACAGCAAGCAGTGTCTGGGAGTGAAACATCTATGGAAAAACCCAGGCACCTGGAAAAGCATCTCACCAGGATTGTTGTGACTTAGTGGGCACTCCCGTGCAGCACCATCTGTCTCGGTCTCCTCCCCGGCGAGAGCACAGGGACAGCCAGTCTCAGAGCAGCTCTCTGCGCCTGATTTGGGTCCAGCCTAGCTCATCTTTGGCAGTTATACCATAGAAATGACATAAAACAGGCTGGAAGTACCTTGGGAAGCCACACCATCTAATCTAGGCCCTACTCCTATCCCAGACCTCCAGGTCCACGTCTCCTGCTCGGCAAGAGAGGGAGAAGCTGGGCTCACAGCAGCTCTTGGTGAGATGCAATGTACAGTCAGAAGCCTGGAAAGCAGGGGAAAGTTTTGTAGCGCTGATCACATGAAGCCCTTCTGTGTCTGTTCTGTTGAGTCCTTCCAAATTTTTCCTCTTTGAAAACTGGAGTGTTCCATTCTGCTCAGTTTTGGTATCTTATTAGTCTCAGGTTTCCTTGCCTTGGCTGGGTGGCTCATTAGGGAGTGGATAATGAGCTTTCTCTGCCCACTGCTGATAGCGGTTGGTGCAAAATCTTTAGCAGATATATTGTTTTCCAAGTATTTCCTGAGGATTTGGTTTAAATTGGTGTTAACATAATGGAACAGGGGAGACGTTGAAAGAATTCAAATACAAATAAAGTCACTTTGTTAAGCAGGGTTTGCCACCATGGTGTCAGAGACATCCCACTGCCCACCAAGGGAGTTTTCTGAGATGCAAATGGTACATAGGTGGCCAGATCCTGCTGAGAAACACCACAACTTATGTGCATAATGGAAAACAGTCTCCTGTCCTAAAAATCCATTGGGTGCAGCTAGACCCGCTAAAGGTACACAAATTAAAATCACAGGAGCCCAAACTCTATCCACACTGAGGCACCTGAACGAGCAATCTGGTTTGCAGAAATTTTGAGCGAGCCAGGGGCTTCTAATGTTCCTGTGCTGCCTCTGCCCCTGCTCAAGGCACAAAAACTGCTCATTTCAGTTGGCCAAATTTGCAGAGTGAAGGGAAAATGATGGTTATTAGACATACTTTTTTTACCTGAAATGCAGCCTTTTATTTAGATAACAAAGGATTTTTTATATTATGGGCACTTTCAAGTGTAGCTGTTTGGATAGTGACATCAACAGCAGAATCCCAGCATGAAAAATGCAAAATATTTAAGTGAATATGAGGTCCTCCATGTATCGTGGGTGTGCACCTCAGAGTTCAATTAATTTAAAGCCAGCTCTAACCAATCTGGACCTGACTCAGCTATCCCTTCAGGACTGTGTGATAGCACAGCTGGGCTGCCTGGGTCAAGAGCTCCATGCTCAAATTCCATATGCAAGATAAATAGGTGTGTAGAAAAAATAAAATGTGGTGTTTGTCAAAGGTGTCCACTTGCTTCACCTGCTGTAATAGCAAACAGCACTTTTGCCAGGTGCAAATTTGCAAGCCCCAGTTTCTGTGATCTCATCTAAAAAACGGGGGCTTGGGAATGCATTTTAAGCAATTTTGTCTTACAGCTGCTGTTTTCATACCTGGTCGCTTCTCTTTTGGTAGGAAGGACACAGGAATGCAAAAGTAACAAACTCACCCGCTGCCTTTGGAAGAACAGGAAGATTAGCAGGCCTCTCGAATTTATAAAAACATTGCCCCCTCTGCAGCATTCAGAACAGGGCAAAATGAAGGAAAGCAACATCCATCCTGTGCAACGGCTAACCTGCACTCAGACAGGCACTGAAGACAGGCACGGGCATTTTTGCCAGCGGAGTTTCCACGCCAAGGGCTGCCCAGGCTGCAGTGTCCCATGCCCACATCCCAAATAACTGGTTGCAGTGTTTGCAGTCCTTCAAGCCCAGCATTACAGCGCAGGGAGCTCTCTCCACTTGCAAACCCAGATGCTCCCTACAGTGCCTGGCAAGTGGGTACGCAAATGTCATTAGCAGTCTGAAAGCATCGGGTGGACACGCCAACGGCAGACGTGGAAACTCCACAAGGCCACAAAACGGACAGAGGATGTCTGATGGTTTCCCAGCATGTGGTCACTCCTCCAGGCCCCCACTGCTCTGTCAGTGTGGGGCAAACATCAGCTTCTGGCACCAGCATCTGTCCACGAAGACCGAGATCGTGGAGCAGCAGTAACAGCCCTGCCTGCTGTAACATAAATACAGCTCACGCATGAGTCCTGGGGGTGTGTGGTTCAGGTAAGGGGAGCAAGGCAAAATTTTTGCAAGGGCCCGGACACAGAGGCATGCGGGAGTGCTGGCAGCCATTCATCTGAGCTTGTCAAACTGGCATGGATGCAGTCTGTGCAAGACACCAGTGAACTAGGGCCAGGCACGTGATGGCTACAGGCTTGACTCGGTTATACTAAATACAACAGACTTGCTGGTTAGTATGCTTTGCTGAAGGGATGTGAGGTGGAAACTGTGGAGGGTCTCTGATGGATATCACCGAGCTTTGGACCCAGACTCATCAAGTGGTCAATTTGCATCTTAGCCTGAACTTCTCATGTGACTTTTTAAGACAGGAGGAACTAAACCAGTGAGTAATCCTTATGCTGTCAGCCTCTGCCAAGCAGCCTCAGCAGTGCATGGGAACCAATATATGTTGCTAAAGAAAAGAAACTTCTTGGGTCCCACTGGTCCTCATGCTACTTGAAGATGTTCAAGTTTAACAATCTTAGTGGGTGCAATGTTATCAGTTGTATTAATCCATCTTTACAAGATGCTGCATCCTGAAGCAGCTTCCTAGCATTAATCCAGTCCCTTAGGAGGGCCTGGTGAGGGTTGTACATTAATGAAAAATTGCAGCAGACATTGCAGAGTGCAAGAAGTCCCTCAGCTGCAGGTATATCAGCCAGCCCAGCTGCTGACACCCTCACTCATGTCCTGGTCCAGGAGATGTGCTTCCTCCCGAGCTCGGGCAGCCAGGGATCAGCTCACCGGCTGCTGTATCGAAGCTGACAACTGTCACCTCCGATGTCCGGTGAGACAGTGCAGAGCCTTGAGCATGACACTGGCATTGGCTCCCAGCTTGGCCTTGGAGCTTACTCTGCCCATCCATCCCCACTGATGGAGCCAGCGCCTGCTCCTGTCATGACCTGAACCGGGACCAGACAGTGGGTAAAACCTCCCCCAACACAGGGTTTCTAAAGTCACGATTGATTGTTTCGGAGTGTGATTTGGTCTTCCAAAGAGGATACGGAGTAATGCTGTTTAGGTGCAATCCCGGGCGGGGGCATTCAAGCTTAGCTGAAATCTCCATTTGATGACCCAGGTGGGACAGAAGGAGGGAAACCCAATTCACCTGAGTGTCTGCTCTATAGCAAAATAAGCAGAGGTCCATGCTCATCTACAGAGATCACAGTCATCTGGGCTGTCCCCATAATCGAAGGTGAGGTTCAGAGGACTCCAGAGAGCGATTTTGCCAGGCTTGCCTTCAACACCTCCAGTGCGGCAGAGGGAAAGCGCTCTGGAAACATTTGTCTGTCTCCCTGGGTGGTTGTGGAATCCCACACAGCCACAGGGCTAATCGTGTATGGTGACAGGCAGGTCAAATGAACACCACCCACCGAGCCTTGAGCAACAGCTTTTCTGCAGCCAGAGGTACCAGCCTCAGGTGGGAGGATGCAAAGTACAACCAGGTGATGTTGGGCTCCTAAGCTCTGGATCCCCTTCCCCCATAGGTGGGATGCATCCATCCCACCAGAAGTTGGTAACACTTGGTAAAAACTTTTTGAGCGTTATTTTCCTCCTGTCTGAGCACGGACAGTGCAAAGTACAGCATCACATAAATGAAACCTGCACCTGCACAGTAGACATCTCTGTGGGGAAGCATCCTATGACCCGAAAAGGATTATAGACAGGTTATCGTCAGCAACACTGGGGATAGCCCAGCTCTGATCCTGCCAGGGATGGGGTAAAGGAACACCTGGGGATGTGTTGGATCCAGAAACCCTCAAGTGATGCTCTCCATCACCAGTGGCAGTGAGGTGTTGGTCCCCCAGGTAACACCACTGTCCTCATCTCTGAACAGGCACTTCATGTTCAGAGCTCATGATGTTGTCTTTAGGTAAAAGGCTTTGAGGAGCTGGAGGTGCCATTTTGTTCCCATGACCTGCAAGGCTGTGTGCTAGTGGCGAAGATGGGAATGGTACGGTCACAGGAGTGTGACCACAAAGGTTGTGCCTGCGGGGACCCTCCCGGGTGGCACTGATGGAGCAAAGCCTTCACTGTGCGAGCGATGCGCTGCCATCCCTCTGACTTGTGCCAGGAGTGCTCCGTGTCCCACATGAAAGGTGAGAGAGCATTTAAGCCACTTTTAAAGCTGTGTAAGACCTTAAACCCTGAGTGTCACATAAGGACTTAAATGCCTTAAGACTGTAGCATGTCATAAGGCAGAGTTAAAGCAACATAAGCCTCCTTTAGCTTCTGTGGTCCTTGAAGGGCAGTCTTACAACATCCCAAGGGCTCTTATTTTAAAGGTCCCACAAAACCAGGCTTTCAGAGAGTTGTCCCTTCTGCTAGGCTGCTCTGAAAGCTCCTGTTTGACTGCATCAGACTGTGTGCATGCAGGAGGTCTCTTCTTTCTTCACCAGGTTTGGACGTCTCATTAAGACAAAGGGCCAGGACTTCTGGAGCTTGTCAAACCAAGCTGTTTCTTCCCCTTCCCTTGCTTGTGGGTTTGAAGAAACAAGTCCTTCTGGTGCATCTGGTGTGTCTGGGAGAGGAAGAGAATGCTCCAAGATAAACCAAAAGCATTCTCCAATGGGCACAGACACAGTGGTCCAAGTGAAGAGCCAGGAACACGCATCTAAGCAGCAATGTACAAGGTCAGAAAGAAACGCCTGCAAGGCAGATGAGCGTGCCCTATGCAAACACACATACCCTGATCCATAGGGCTTATCACAGGCTATAAAGACACATTTTGTGGAAAACCCTGTTAAGATACTGGCTGCACATCACTGCTTTAAGCCCCTACAGCAACTTAAACTGGCTATAATGTTAAGCCTTTAGAGTATTTTAAACTGCTTAGATTGCTCAAAAGACCAGCTTAATCTTAAACTGCAGTGCAGCTGCTTAAACAGTTTAAGCTGATCTAAAAGCTCACAGGAACACAGAGTGCTTGAACTATGCTTAGCCCTGTTTGTTGACTGAAGCACGGTGCTGGCCCTGTCACACCCGATGTGACACTGGGGCTGACATACAAGCTGTTTTCCTAAATAGACCTCGCAGAGTCTGGGGGACTAAAAAGACCTTCTATTATCCCTTCCCGGCACCAGGCACAGCTCCAGGTGTGCTCATCCTTCCCCTTAGCACCACAGGCGGCACCGGCTCCCCGGGGAGAGGGAGGTCTCCAGGCACAGCATCCTCAGCTAGCGAGGGCACTGGTACTGCACAGCACGGTGGGAATTGTCACCTTTTCTTTTTTTGCCAGACACTGTTAGTCTTTGCAATGAGTTTTGCAGGGAACGGTACAGACTAGTTGGATTATTAATGGTGCTTTCTTGCACAGCCCAGCAGGAGTGAATGTTGATTATCATCTCTCTCTAAAATAAGTAATTGCTGGAATCTCCAGCTATGAGGACAGAGGACAATGCTCCAACCCTGAGCAGGATGAAGCCACATCTAAACCAACACCTTGTTCACCATTGAGTCAGCCCAGTCCTGTGAATCTCTCCCCCAACAGGGCCATTTTTCCCCATTCCAACAAAGCCCTGGGGTTTTTTTCATTAAGCTTCATTTTTCCAGTTTCTTTGTTTTTTCTCTTTTTTAACATCCATAAATGCAGCCAAGGACTTGTGCAATATGTGCATTGGCTTGGGAAAAAGGGGTAATTTTCTAACGTGCCTGAAGTCTGGCTGGAAAGCCTGCCCAGGTGTAAGAAAACAGGTAAATGTGGTGCCTGAAGTACAAATTATGTTAGGCTCCACAGAAGCATTGCCTAGTGGATGAACTCACTTGATAAGAGAAGTGCTGGTGATGATTTTGGTCTGCCACATGAAATTCTCAGTTTTCTTATCATCATGATATTCAGAAAAAATTAAACAAAGCATTACCTGCCCAGTTGTACCAAGCACCCATGGAAAACTGTGGAAACCTTGTGTTGTAATTTTTGCCCTCTGTAATACTTAACATTCTTATTCGTGTATGTGGATGTTGATATTAGAGACTGTACAAGTTGCAAAGGAATTTGCACCTTTTTCTCCACATGCAACTTTTACAACATGCAAGTGCACAGTTTTTAACCATTTTGACATATTTATCATTCAGGGAGTTTAAACTGAATGTGCCTGTTATATTGTTTTCCTAATGCATGTTATACTAAGACCCGTGCAGTCCTGTTCCTCCTGCTGGTGCTACCTACCTGGCCTGAATGGTCTTCTACTGCTTTTGTGGCATTATCTGTTTCCTAATAACTGGCTACAATATTCTCAGCAGTACCATGGTATGGTGCTTGAACATCATGTGTTGACACACAAACACATGGAGGGGTCATCACTACTAAGAATACTTCTCCAACACGGCAAAGGTTGTGAAATGCTGCAGGGCTCTGGGTATGCGTCCCAGCATCCATGTATTTACCTAGATCTTGCAATGGGCTGGAAGTCCAGGCCCGTCTCTGGTAACATCGGAAGATATTTCACAGACTCTTGTTGAGATATGAAAATCTAAAAATAGGACTCACGATCCATGGAGAAGCCTGAAGGTACTAGAGAAAAGGCCATGAGTGTCCCTGGTCCTGCTGACGAGCTCACCATGGATTAGATCTCAACACAGCATCCTCCTGCCCTCCTGGCAGAATTCCGTGCTCATGTCAAACACCTCTGTTTGCACAAAGGGAGGTCATGCCTTGTAGGAAATGCCTTCCCCCCCCTTGTTTTCCTGCCTGCCGAGACACCAGCTGCCAGACCCTGAGCTGAGCACCGAGCCCCAACACTCTGCACGGCTGGATCCTTCCCCTCCGTGTCCTCTGGGAGCTCTCCCTTGTGTGCTGGGAGCATATGGGACTCGTGAACTTTCTAGCTGGCTTTTTCGCTCAAAAATCATTATCATTTATTGATAGGATGCCTTTTGCAAGCCTCAGGGCGCTATTGCAGACTTTCAGGCTGTGCACATACGAATTCAGTTCACCCATCGCAGAGAAGCAGTTGCTGCATGCAGAGATGTTACAAAACCGTCTTGGCCAGGAAGCAAAAAGCGGTTTCTCAGTGTGTGTGTAGCAACTGCAGCAAAATTACTGGCTCACCGGCCCGAACAACATGTGCAGGAATGACACACATTCCCAGAGCTGGGAGCAAGGCTCTTTGGAAACACCCCAGGCTCATCTCTGCACAGGGTACACCATGCGGAGCATTATTTCAACAGTGTTATTCCAACATCATCAACCCCATCCCCAACTCCTGGCCACCCCTACCCCAGCCCACCCACACTTACCCTCTGCATTACCCCCAGGCCAGCCACCTCCCACGCTCCCCACACAACCTGAAGTGTCCCTAATGGACCATCTCCACCAGCTTTCTCAGTCTTCTTTGTACCCTCAACTACTGCCATAGGCAGAATGAGAGAAACTGATTTTATAATCCAAATTCCTCAGGTCTCTACCTCAAGAGAAGGACTATGAGCTGTGATGCATTTTGAGCAGGGTTTCTGGGCAGTTTGTGGCCCCAGTATTAAGGCAGTATGGTCTCCATGTTTGATGGTTGGAACAGAAATGCAACAGCCCTCCTCCTCAGCTTGCCTTGAGTTCTCCTAGGAGAAGATACTGCGGTAGTCAGTGATCAGAAATGGAGTGACTCAGAGAAATGCAACATTTCCAATAAATGGGCAATGAAACAAGCTTGAGGTCAAAGAGAAGCTGCCAATTCTATCTAATGGGTTGCTCCAAAGTGCAGATTCATCCTTGGGACTGAAGTTTTAAGGTCATTTCTGCCCATCGAAGGCTCCAGGGTGGAGGTGCCAAAGCTCTCGAGGCTTCTGAGGTGCCTGATGGAGGCATTTGGACAGGTTGCAATGCCATCCTCATGGCACTGAGGTGGGCCATGTGGAGATGGGGATGCCATCCCCAGGTCAGCATGTGGCGACAAGGACATGGATGTGACCTGCAGGTAAGTCAGTACCAAAGGCTGAGGAAAGATGTTCTCCTGAAGAACACCATCAAGCTGGCTTCATTTAACTGGTTTAGCCAGCACTTTAGGGAGAGTTTCCTTGAAGAGACAGGGACAGTAGCATGCTTATATTTATTGCAGCCAACACACACTTCTCTCACCCCTGAAAAACATGCGCCTACCCTGCCACCAGCACGTCCTCTCCCAGGGCCCCAGCTCCTGCGTTTGAGCAGCACGGAGACAATGTCCTCCCCTAACTGGGTTATAGGAGATTGGATTAGCAATTTGTGAGTTAGTAAAAGTCTAAGAATGGAAGATAAAACAAAGTGTGACAGGCTAAGCAGCCCTTGTCACCGGGGATTGATCACAGTGCTAATAGCCAGCGACAGCCGCACATTAATAACACAATAACCCAGCTTTGGATATTGGCACTATCACAACCCTTTAACCTGGTAATAACTCATTGGGAAAATGCTAACAGTGTCATAGCCAACATGTCTCTGCTGCTTACATCCCCCTCTACCTGCCAGCCCGGCGGAGGCAGCAGGACCACCGCAGGGTCATCAGCTCTGCCACGCGTGCGGGTGTCAGGTCCCACCAGCAGCCCCACGGGGCCCCGTGCCTGGTCAGGGACATGGCACCAAGGTGCCCTTTGGGGCTGTGGGCACAGTTGTGTGGGACGGGGAGAGGAGCTGGGCAGGCAGCGACAGGAGATGTGCAGGGATGAGCCCGTAGTGGTGACACACAGCAGGGGATGGGGAAGAGCTGGGCTGTTGGGCACTGGTGGAGTCAGGGGAGGTGGGACTGAGCTTGAGCTCAGAGCGGGCAGCAGGGGCATCCAAGAGGACTTGACAGCAAGTAATTGGGGTTTGTTTTTTTTTCCCCCAAATATTCTGGATTTTAGTGACACGAGCCATTCCCAATTTGCCTAGGAAGACTTCTGCTGCTACTTCTGGTTGTGGTGGGAGAAGAGACACTGGGGAAGTTACAAAAAAATCAGGGTTGTTTAGAAAATGGGAAATGAAATTAGAGATCAAGCTTTTTGAAAAATGTAGATCCAAATCAGGGGAAAAAAAAGATGTAAATCCTGTAAACAGACAGCATTGCTTTGTTTACAAAGGCCTTTCTGAACACTGCTTGGTGTCATGGAGCATGGAGAGGGAGGAGAGATGGAGAAATATCACTGCTGTTTCTCCACCCCCAAGCATCAGCAGCAAGAGGCATTTCCCTACGTCGGCTGGAGCCCAGACTCCGCTCTGGCACCCACCCAGGAGTTACATCTCTTGGCTGCACTGGTCAGAGTAATGCTGAGAACAACCGATTTAAGGGATTCAAAGGTCAGCAAATCCTATGTGCCAGCTGCAGGAGAGTACGGCTGTGGCACCAGTGAGACATCCGCAGAGGAGCCCTTCCCCTCCCAGCAGGGACCAGCTTATTGTCACTGCGTGTGCCTAAAGCCCAAGACCTCCCCAGGCCAGGTGGGGGATGCGTCTAGGGCTGGGTCTACCAACATCTCTCCAGTAGCAAGAGCCCCAGCACAGGTGGAGTTAGACGTGTGAAGTCCTGCTGCTGCCCCAATTCAGCCAGGTCAGCGATCCAGGATTGCTTATGGCCGATTACACCCATGGGCTGCATAGAGCATCCTCAATGTCATCCTTTCCAACAGAGTCAACTGTCCTCATTTTTGGCTCAGACAATCCTGGGAATGTCTGCATGTGCCAGTGCAGCCCAGACATGGAGGAGGAGATGCTGGTGAAGGAGTCGGGTCCTGTGCCATAGTGCAAGGACCTGTGTCCAACCTGTTTCCAGCGGGGGCTGCCTGTGCTCCCTGCAGCCCATCATACCTGCCAGCAGAAAGACAGACTAACCCACTCATTCTGTGTCAAGCAATGCACCTTAAGGGCAGAGAAAACCCCAGCTGTTATAAAATGCATTAGTTATCATCATGGCATGCTCTGCTCCACCTCCCCACCGATGGCTAAGGTTTCTGCTCAAACCCTCCTTTGGAGTTGTGACTACTTGTTGCCCAGAGCATCAAGTCCCTACCAGCCAGCAAGAGGGCCATGGGAGGCAAAGCAAAATCAGGGAGATTACCTAGAGATACAGCGGCATGGCTGTGCCCCAGGGGAGTGCAAACCCCTCCTAACCACGGCTTCCTTCAACAGGCCAGGAGAGAGAGACGACCTTCCTTCCTTCTCAATGGGCTCCTGCCCACATGGTGCCACCTCCCATCTCTTTGGGGCACGAAGGCAGACCTAAAAAAAAAAAAAAAAAAAGGTGGAAATACAATCTAGCTTTGAAGGATCCCCTGACTAATTAGTTTTGGAGTCCAGTCTGGCTGATCTCAGCCAGCCTTGCCTGCAATTACTCTGACAAGAAAGGACCCCTTTGAGACTTGCTGCCAAACAGGAGCATATCCCCACACTGCCCAGCTAAGGGAGCGAGGACCAGAGAAGGAGTCAAGAGAGAAGACATCCCGATGCTCCTGTGCTGTCTAGCTGCTTTTTTTCTCCAAAGATGCCTCAAAGAAGGGGTTTGCTGCAGTGTAGCTCTGATGCATGCAAGGGACATGCATCAACAGTGAAAAAGGGAGGGCTCAGCTTGTTTGGCTTAATTAGAATAATGAAGCTGTGAGCCTAATAGGAGGAGGTTGGGAGTGCTGAGGCTGTAATTGGCAGAGATTGGGAAGCGTGAGGCTGTCGGCTGGCAGCCATATGGAAGCAGCAAAGTGAGGGTAGTGAGTGACAGCCCGAACCTGTGGCGCTCTCATTAATTCCAACAGCAGAGCTGTGATTGATGTGTCAGCTCCCTGCTGCTCCTCGATTCGGGCGGCTGATTCCACCTCACTTCTGCCACTACTGCTGCAGCCCGGGCTGGGGAAGGGAAACACAGAGAGGGGAGGAGAGGAGGAAAGCGCAGAAAGGAGGGAAAGAGCAGGAGAGGAGAAACAGGAGAAAGGTTGCAGGGCGAGATGGGTGGGTGGATGGATGGATGTTATAACCTAGGCATTAGTAGCTGCAAAGCCTGGTCAGCCCCAAAGACAGGCTTCAATTCAGGCTTTCAATGCAGATTCAGGTTTTCAACCCAGGAGTCACAGTGTAGGAGTCAGAAGTGTTTCATAGCCCCCAGGACCTGTATGGCTCTGTTCCTGCTTGTGCTCTTGGAGGTTTTGCCAGGCTGCAGGCAAATTGTCAGGGCCAGGCTACCCCCCCTTGGCCCCTCTGCCTGCACCGCAGGATGAGCGGCTCCGTCCTCACGTGCTCGTCTGCCTGCTGAGAGGCAGCCCGCTCCCATCAGTGCCTGACACATGGACACCCCGTGGGCACGCAGCAGCAGCACGCCACAGTTCTGACTTTGCCAACATACCCAGTCCTAGGCCGAGACTGCAAAGCTGGTGTGTCTGAGGTGTGGGTATCTATAGACCCACAAAGAGTTTGCTGGGTAGAGTCCTAAATTTGAGGCAGGAGAGACTCCCACCATAATGAGGACAAGAGCAGCCCTTACAAAATGCACACTGAGAAGTGACATGCTGCTCAGACCCCCTTTCTTTTATTACCCTAAAGCTTCTGCCATGATCCTGGCAGAGTTACGGTATTGCCAGCTCTCAGTGTGTAACTAGCTAACCAGATTTAGCTGCTTAATCTTTCTGCAATGCTTCCACCTTCCCTTCAGCTCCAGTCATATCTGAACAGAGCCAGCCCATGTAGGATGAAAACTGGAGGCTTTGTACCAGCAGCAGCTCCCTCATGCCATTAAGATGTGGATAATGGGAAGTGTCTGTCTGTGCATCCCACGTGCCATGCTCCTTGAGACAGCGTGTCCGGCTGGGTGTGCAGGGAGGAGGGGAGAGCGTGCCTGTCCCTGTGGAGGGAGCAGGTCTGCTCAGGGAAAGATGTTTGCAGGATACAGCCTGTGGCAGGACACTGCAAGAGTGGGGAGCATGGCTGGAAAGAGTTTGGACCAGACCAGAGTTGCGTTTCTGGTCTATGAACACCAGGCACAGGGAAGGGACTGGCAGTGTTAGCTGGAGCAATAACCCATCTATGGTCAGGGGGTGGTTATAGGCAAATCCCATTTAATTTCTATTCTGTCTGGCCCAGTCATTTTGAATCTTTTCCATTGAAACAGCTAATTATTTTACTTCTCCAGGAGCCAGGTTTAGTAGTTTAAATGTCCTTTTACCTCTCTTTAGGGAAGGCAAAACGTCTGGGCAGATCCACCTCAGTGCTGTGACTAAATGGGTGTCTTGGCATGGCATCCAAGCAGTTTTCCCTCATGGAGCAAGTCATGGCTGTGGGAGGTTGTGGGACAGAAGGCCAGGAGAGTCCTGTCTGTGTCATCATGATCTGATGTTTCATCTAGCATTGCCTGCCTGCATGAATCAAGACTTCTCATCCCTCCCTCTAAGGGAAGCAGCTACCCATGAAGGGGAACGGGGGATAAACTGCCAAGATGATAACTCATTTGGGTAAGGCTATCAAGACTTATTTGTTTTGCCTTGTTGCCTTTGTGAAGGAGCATGCAAAATGAAGTATTAGTGTGTGGAGAACAAAACTTCAGCTTTACCCTCTCCATATGTTCCAGTAGTCCCAGCTTGGGGGAAGCTGAGGTGACACCCCCCTCCAGGGCTGGCTCCTATACACTGCAAAGCTAATGGGGAAAAATGAGTTGCCTTTTTCTCTGGGCAACTCCATTGAAAGCACACAGCCACTCCACTAATTTGAAGAAGCAAGAAAAGCAAGATGGAGAAGGAAAAATTGGTTTTGATTGCAGAGCTCCAGCCATGGAGTTCCTCTAGCAGAAAAAGAAGTAACAGCCAGGGTAGCCTGAAGCTTTGTATCCAGTACAGTCATTTTTTCTAGTAGGTATTCACTTGTACGATAAAGACCATTAGGTAAAGTATCTCAGAATAACTCTCCTTTGCAGGCTACATGGTGAGGAGGTGGTTTCTCAGCAACTGGTACCTCCTACACAGCGACTGTGACTGTTCCTGGAGTAGGACGAGGCTTTCGCTCATGATGATGCTGAGATGTGCTTCACGCAACTCCATTCTGGTCTGGGTGGCTTCCTCAATGTCTCTGTCATACCTGGACATGAACAAGTCCTAATGGCAAGCGTCATGACTGAACTGAAGGAAAGGTCTTCTGCCTCCTCCCTCTGCACAGAAAAGATGCCAGGCTGACCTTGCTTTTCTAATGCACTGTCTGTGCAGGAGCCACAAAACCATGGCAAGGTAATAAGCTTCTCTGTGAGTTTGGGTCAAGCAAGCTGTTCTGCAATGTTTGTTCTTCAATAAGTGGGTTTCCTATCAGCTAGCTACAGTTCACCTCCAAACTGGGGAGAACACACTTTCGCAAGCTGCTTTCACACCCGCTCTCACAACCATGCCTGTGCATTTGCTGTCAGGGACAGCACTGACCCCATTACTCTTGGACCCATCATCAGTGCAAAAGATGCGTAATGTCCAATCCTACCTTGGATGACTCCTGCAGGGGCTGGCATCTGAGCTGGACCATCAGCCCACAGCTGGCTCTGCTCTCACCTGCGAGGGGCCAGGCTGTCCTACAGCCTTTACACTTAACGCTGCTTGCTCCTGGATCATTTGGCCCAGAAAGCAGCACACAGGCTTGGCTGACACCAGTGCAGAGCCAGGCATACCTTCAGATCCCTGCTGGGAGCTCCAGGTCAGGGATGCAGGAGTCACTGAGGTCCTCAGACCAAGCGAAAGCATGGCATGCATGTCAGGTCTGAGCAGTTCCAGCAGAAAGCAGCACTGATTCTGGACAGGAGCTTTGCTTTGGAAGAGCAGTGAAGAAATTAATTAGAAGTATGTGCCAGCAGCCAAACACAGAAACTCTGTTAGATTCTCCCACACATTTCCCTTCCTATAGGTATTTCCAGGGGCTGAAATGCAGAATTAAGCTGGCCGAGAGTCTGTGATGCTGTTTCCAAGATTCTATCCCTACAGGTCTGCATACAGTCAACCTGTCTTCTAGCTACTGTAGCTGAGCAGATGAGATGAGTGCTGATGCTTAGGTCTCTGGAGCTTCACAGGTCCTGCATGGGTGGTAGACAACAGAAGGCAGCATTTGTTGAGTAGTCAAGAGAAGAGAAATAACTACATGATGGCCCATGATTTGTCCTCTGTGAACATCTCAGCGTTTCTAAACTCATGAGCAAGCAGCTGACTGATGTGGAGTGGGGATGTGCATGAAGAGATGGCTGGTTCGCGTTGGCCAAGGCGGAGCTGGCTCACCAGCTTCAGCAGCCCTTGCCTGGCTGGGATGCTCTGAGCTCCTTCTGTGGTCGGTCTGGGGCTGGAGAGGATATAAAGATTCATGGGCAGGGTCTATGAAGGCAAGGTCCATCATTCATTGTGGCCAACATAAGAATAATGAAACAGAAAACTATGAAGGTGGCCCCAGCATACCACATGCTGACTCTGTGACAAGCCCCACATGCCTGGTGATGTCTCCCACATGGCTGCAGGCTCGGCACGCACCAAGGGTGGCCAGATACTGTGGCCAAGCTAGGATCCCTCTGCTTCGTGCCACGGGTGTGCAGCTGGGAGGCAGCAGGTCCTCAAAACCATTGCTACAGCTGCTAAGTGCCAGCGCGAAGCCAAACCAGGGATCTGGCTGAGAGAGAGCTCTTAGTTCACCCTTTTCCACCAGTGCCTTGCAGTGAAACGGGGCAGAGAAGCAGCACCTGTACAGCTGCTGTGTCTCAGCTGGGAGCTGCAATATGCAACAAGCAAAATGGAGCAGCTTCCTAAACTGCTGCTCACTGGTAGGAGTCTACATTAATTCCTTGCTCCTGTCCCCATGCATCCATACAGGGGGAATGGAGGCTCAGGACCAACACGCTTCCCCTGGCAATCCATCACCCTCGCTCCTGCTCCAAAGCATCCTGTGCCACAGGAGCAGACAGTACAAACACTCTGCAGACACCTAAACGCAGGGAGCAATCAGAGAAAAAAGAACCTGGGACAATTCAACCTACACAGATTTTGGATACCAGGCATTGGAACACTTGTTAGCATTGCTGAAGCACCCAGGGATCCTATCCTGGCTCTGGCCCATGGTGCCAGACAGCTGCAGATCCACAGGAGCTATCACCCGGCTGTAACCTGGATTCATTAGGGGACATGGAGCACACACCAGGCTCACTGACCAGGGAATTGCCAGGCACCTCCAAAGGCTTTAGCTGACATCAAGGTTCTGCCATGGTTAGTTTCCCCATTTTAAGTTACAGACACAAAGGTAATGGCCTGATCTTCCCAGTCACTATTTCGCCTGGATGATTTTCAGCAGTATTTGTAAGAACCACCATGTGTCCCCTTGGCAGAGCTCCCTGGAAAAACTGCAGAGCAAATCCCTGCAGAAGCATCACGGCAGGTTGCGTGGCTGCATGTGCTGCCTGGTGAAGGGCACCAGGTACAAAGGAGTTCCTTATTCCTCTTGGTTGACCCTTCTTCCAGATATTAACTGTGTATCGTATTCTTCACAAGGACACCTTTCTCTGCCGAAATGCCTAGATGTTGCCAGCTGATCAAAGTGACCAGGAGAGAGGCTACATTTCTTTCCCTACCTGAACAGTACTGGCACGGTGGTATCATTTTCCATGTTGGCTCAACCGGCACTGCGCTATTGAACATTGCTTCCCTCTCTCCACCATTTATTCACAGTATGGTGTAGTTTTTTACTTCTTTGAGGGCTTCCACACCCAGATGTTCAGAGATACTGGTGCCATTGCTGTAGCATAGCTGAGACACGCTGCGCAAAGCTGTGAGGAGGGTCAGCCTGGTGTCCAGGGCTGGTCAGGGGGCTTAGATGAGAGCTGCCAGGGTGGGCTGTGACAAGAAATCTCCATCCTACTTTTAAACCCAAGCATGATTGTGGGCAAGCATTACCACCTCATTGGGCCTTTCCCAGCACTTCCTCCAGGCACAGCATCCCACAGTACTGTGATCATCTCTTCTGCAGGCAGAGACTTTAAAGCTTTCCTCTCCTCGGTCTGGGGTTTTATTAACCTCACCTCACTGTGCTGAACAACTTTCTGCTCCGTGCATCGCATTGCCTGCTCAGCTGGCCCTGTTTGGTGAATAGATGAACGCTGAGGTGAATCTGGGTATGGGGACACGTGCCTCTGCCAGGAGTTGCTGGCCAACCATGCTTGGGCTTAATGATTTTCATAATTCAGAATTGGAACTGTTTTGACTGCAAACAAGCCGTGTGATGTGTATCTGCTTCTTAATCACATCAGACTCCTCAGGTTTCCAGCGTGAATACTCATAAGTTCAAAATTCATGTCTGAAACACATGCTGCTGCATCTTTGTGTAGAAAACATTCCTGTTGGCAAGCTCTGCAGGAGTGCTTATAAAGAACAAATATCAAAGTGTGACAACCACGGCTGATTACAAATAGCAGAAACATTTGCAGAGCACTGCTTTGCAGAGCTGGCCCTGCACAAGAGGCTTCTCCGTCTGCTGTCGAAGTGGAGCCCAGGTGAGCCCCAGGGACCGTCCAACTCTCAGCATTGCTACCCATGAGCTAAAGAGTTGCTCTGACTCACCAAAGCCAGGAAAAACAACATAAAAGATGTAAGCAGGGTGGCAGAAATGGACGAGGGGGAAATACTTGTCAGAAAATGAATTCTGAAAGCAGAAGTAATATTAGCAGGAAAGCAGGAGAATTCGGTTCCTGCTGTAGCCTGCACAAAGGCAGAATGATGGACGTGCAGAAGTTATTCTTGTGCTGCCCTTTTAAACCTGGAATGAGGAACAGGTTAAGCAACTTTTTCATGTTAGTGCTGCAGAACACGCTGTCCCACTCCAGGACTGCAAATCCCACTTCAAAATACCAGAACCTGTTCCTACAACAAAACAAAACATCTTATTGTGATTTTTCTGGACCCGTTTGCATGCTAACTTTTAATATCTTTGCAAAGTATCTTGCCTTGGGTATTCTATTTGCATCCATGTCAGTATACCTGTGATGAACTTGGTCTTCCTTGCATCAGATTACGTGATGGTCCATGGGTTTTATGGGAATCATATGGCAATCCAGAGAATTTCTTCCTGGATGTCACCAATAAAGTGTAATCCAGTAATAGCACCACAGCCTGCTAGCAGTTAGTGTCCTCACATATTAAATAAATGTTCATGGACAATTTTCAGGGTACATATTGTACCATCTGTCATAGCAGCACTGGTAGGTTTTAATTATGGTTTATACTCTGTCTTCAAGCACCTGGATTCATTTTTTTCATACTGTCTATTATTCATGATGATATGCTAAACAGTGCCTTACTTCTGTTTTTTGCTATTCCTTTTCAACAGCTGGGCCAGCAATATAAAGGGGAAAGTGTCAAAGGTGTGCAATATGTGAGGACGTTTCTTGCTTAGGTGCTGCCCGATGTGGCTGTGTCCTGGTTTTGGCTGGGATAGAGTTAATTTTCTTTCTAGTAGCTGGTATAGTGTTATGGTTTGGATTCAGTATGAGAAGAATGTTGATAACACACAGATGTTTTCAGTTGCTGCTAAGTAGTGTTTATACCAAGTCAAGGATTTTTCAGCTTCTCAGGCCCAGCCAGCGAGAAGGCTGGAGGGGCACAAGGAGTTGGGAGGGGACACGGCCAGGGCAGCTGACCCAAACTGGCCAAAGGGATATTCCATACCATGTGGCATCATGTCCAGTATATAAACTGGGGGGAGCTGGCCTGGGGGGATCGCTGCTCAGGAACTAACTGGGCATCAGTCAGCAAGTGGTGGGCAATTGTATTGGGCATCACTTGTTTTGTATATTCCAATTCTTTTATTATCATTATTGTTGTTTTATTATTGTTATTATTATTATCATTATTGTTTTCTTCCTTTCTGTGCTATTAAACTGTCTTTATCTCAACCCACGAGTTCTACTTTTTTTTCCAGACTCACTCCCCCATCCCACTGGGTGGGGGGGGAAATGAGCGAGCGGCTGCGTGGTGCTCAGTTGCTGGTGGGGGTTAAACCATGACAGGCGGCCAATTCCATGACCATTCTCAGACTCATCTTTGGAATAATTTGCCTAGGGACTTACTTGGATAAATGATTTGCAGAGAGAAAATGGATTACAGCAGCTTCCCAAAGAGGAAGGAGATCCTGATGTCGAAGAAACTTAGTCCAGCTCTGGTAACCCTACATGCAGCTAGGCAGTCCCCGCTAGTAACAAAGCCACTTGCTTTCTGTCTCCCTACAACCTGGATATTTCAGACCAATTTGCTCTTGTCAACTCAGTCATGAGACAGCTAGTGGTGGAGGTTTGCAGCTCTGTTATTAAAGTTACTGCCTGTGGGTTGTGAGCATCGAGGGATGGTTCTGAAATAATTGCTAAGTTACAGTGAATAATGTCTTCAAGCCACACTAAAGCCATTGATGCAGCGAAGCTGTGCTCGGTGGAGTAGCTGTAATGCCACTACAGAAAGTACAGCAAGGGTATGGCACAGGTCAGAGAGGACCTGCTGTTTGCATGTTGGGGCCAGGTGGGATGGCATCGCCTTCCAGGGACTTTTCCCGCAACAAAGTGCAGCTCTGAATTTTAGTAGACCATGCCCACCACCCTCCACGGCTCACAGAACAAAGGTGTGGTCTCACAGTGTCCACAGGAAATTCAAATATATCTTTAGCATGGGATAAAATAGACAGCTAATTTGCCTGGTAAGAAAGTGTCCATGAAACAATAAGGGCATAGACCCAAAAGAGGTGGGGAAAACCCAGGCTGCCAGATATACTTGCATCCACGATATGGCACTTTCAATGAGTAATCACTTGCCAATACATATGGTGTTTTTGTAGATGTGAAATGTCATGGAACATAACGTACTGATATGTTTAAAAATAAATTCCTGGGATTGCTTAAAAAATAAATGACTGAAGTGAAGGGACTTATGGTGCATTTTGCTGTGGATTAATTTTGTCATTTGATTTGGTAAAGCTTGATTCAGGTGTCAAACTAAGTATTGACTTAATAAACTGGATTTTTTTCTTGTGCTCTCTGAAGAGTACTAGGGAACGAGGTCAGTCTCTTAATTAATTTATGCAAATTGCTGTTTTCTTCTACTCCGTTTAAATGTTAGTGATACCTGTCTTATCTCCTTATAGCTAATTGAACAGCAACAAATATGTAACCACAAGCAGGACTTTAAGAAAGTCACAAGTAACTACGATGAAACTCTTAAAATCAGCCCAGAACAGCTGCAAAGCGATCATAATAATTATATACGTGTGCACACACACACTTTCTTAAGCATTGATCAAAATGCAAGCCACCAAAGTCCCGAACCCATATTCAGTTGTTCAGCACCAGGAGGTGTTATCTAAAGGCACTGAGACAGTGGACGTCCGCAGCCTGGGCTCCCACGGCAGACCTTGCTCCGTGAATAGAGCAGAGATACCCAGAGGCTGTTTGCGGAAGCCTCGAGTGTCAGGCATGAGCTCCTGGCTGACTATCAACCTGACCCCATGCTTGGCAAATCCACCCCCCACATCCCCTTTCTCGCTTCCCCCTGTGTTTGTCTCACCTCTCCCTCCCACAACTGTATGATTCTCCCAAATCTAGAGCATGCCTTCCAAGTGCACGATCGCAGTGCGATTTCCCCGTCTGTATAGCTGTGCTATAAACTGAGAGATTAATACAGAACAAGGAGCTATAAGGTGCCAGCCAGCCTCTGGGAACAGCTGTTGAGAGTGGGGGGTAGAGAAGGGCAGGGTGCCATGGGGGTGGGCAGGATGGCACCGCTGGGTCCCCAGCCTGCACCTGACAGTGGTGCTGTGGTCACTGGAATAATAGTGCAAATAGTGCAAATTCCTGCCCCGCAGGGAGTGGGGTTAGGGAAATGGGATAGGACAAGACTACAGGTACCTACGAGTTCCAGTTATTGCAATAGGAATGATGTACCCCACAGCCTGTCTCACTTTCTGGTTATTCCTTCTCTCATCCCCTACCTATGGGTTATTTGTGGAAGAGGAAGTCTTCAAGGTTCCCAAAAAATTACACCTGTGTTCATTTTGCTATTAAAACACTCAAGGTAGCATTTGGGGTGGGTTTGGTTTTGTTTTTTTTAAAGTAATTTCACATACTTTTCATTAAGGCACAAGCAAGAAAACAAAGGTAGTATCAGAGAAAAAAATCCCAGGAAGGGAGTTCAGGCAATGTTAGTGCACCTCCATAAAGCAAATATTTTTGTCTGAATGCTGATTTTGGAGGCTTCCTAGTGATTTCATCACCCATAGACAACTTGGATCAGCTGCAAGCTGCATGGAGCTGGGTCCTTGCAGATGTCCTAGGAAAATCTGCCTGTCTTCCTGGTGGAATATACTACAGAACTGGTCAGCAAATGGTAAATGCTTATTTCCAGGAAATTTAGTGCATAATTTGTCACAATTTCCTTTGGATCTTTTGTTTCTTTTGTGAGGGAAAAAAAAAAAGTTACAGGTTTCATTTAAAAAAAAAATATTATTTGGGCACAAAATTGCAAGGTTCTGCAAGAAACCATGTACATATTTTAAAGCTGAGTTTTAGGCTGCTTGTTTGTTTTGTAGGTTTTTTGAAGAAAACCTGTTCTGTGAAAAACTACAAAGCTTACATCATTATTTCTAAGAGGTCTTCATGTTTTGTTCCATTCTTTTTTATTTTTTTAAGACAACTATTTGAAAATTTGGCCAAGGTGAAAAAAAAATTTTAAAAAAATCACAGAAGCCCTGTCTGGCATGAAAGTTACTTTTACTGGCAAAATCAAACCCAGATATGATGACAGCAATATACCCTTGGCTGTGCAGAAGGGAAGCAGCCTCAGCCCAGTGGGAGAGCTGAAGGTAGGGAACGGAGGCTGGCCCATTACCACTTCTATGGCACAGCAGGTTTCCTACGTCTCCATTGCTTTTTGATGAGCGGCGTAAATAGCAGAGCCACTTTTCCCTATGAAAATGTTCTGTGTTTTTGCAGGTTGCTCTCCTTCCTCCCCCAGCCTACCCCCTGGGTCTCTTCTTGAATCCGCCACATCCTTCCCCTGCTTCCATCCGAAGTTCAGCCCGGCTGTATTTCTCTCAAACCACCCTGCATGGAGCTGAAAGGGGGGGCTGCAGATGGGCTTGCCTGCCTGCCTCCTTCCACACCGCACCCACAGAACATAAATAAAAGTGTCCACTCAGCCACGGGTGCTCCGGGCTGCAGAGGGATGTGCACGCTGGTGGCGTGAGGATGAGGAGGAGTGGACGTGGACCACTGATGCAGCTTAGGAAAGGTGTCCTTACCACTGTTGGTTCCATTTAGGTGCTCACAGGCACCTAAATGTCGGTGTCCCTGCTGTGAGCTGGGGGTCTGGGCTCTCCTGACAGCCAGCAGTGGTCCAAGTGCTGCATGCAGGTGGTCTCACAAGTGAGTGGAGCTGTCGGAGGTGTCCTGGTCTCCAGATGCAGCTTCAGGAGGCATGGTCTCTTGTTTGTCTGCCTCCATGCAAACATCACAGGTGCCGAGGGCTTTCTTATCAGGCTCTAGACCCCTCCATTTCAGTAATGCCAGCCTGAAAAGTCAGGGGACAGCCCACCTGAAAGCATACTTGGGCTGGCCAGCCCTGCGGCTTGGCTCGGAGGCTGCCAGCACACCCAGACACCTACAGCTGGGCTGCACGATAAGGGTGGCTTAGACCTGAACAGCATCCCGGCCCCCGCTGCTGGCTGCCTGAGCACTTCTCATCTGCTCCAGAGCAAAGTCAAATGGTTTCGCTTAAAATAACTCCCAGTGCTGCCGCTGAGCCACTTGCGGATGCCTCTCCTCTGAGATGTGTGGAGGGGCTAAGCACATGCGGGTACCTCAAACACGGAGGCAAATTTGGTGTTCGAGCAAAGTGTGAGACTGTGGGAAGCGTCTGGACCCATCGAGGCTCCACTGTGACTGGCGGCGAATCGCTACGTGCCAGCCTGGCAGCCAGCTGCCACCGTCCTTATGGCTCTGCCTACATGCATCCCCTCTGCAATGATTTCTAAATGTGCAATATCAACATTGCAGTAGCACAGGATTTTTGCATGTAATTATCCTAAGGTTTATTTGAATAAAAAGATGGTGGGGGGGAGGAAGAGCCCATCTATATCTTGCAGATCATGCAAAGTCTAGCAGCTCTGCTAGCAGAGCTTGGAAATGCCGATAGACAGTTAAGAGCACAGACACACAGCCATATCTGTATTTGCTTTGAAGCGCGCTGCTAAAACATGTTGCCATTGAGATTCCTAAGCCCCACATTTTAAAATATTCATTGCCACAGCCCAGATTCTCTCCCGAGGAGCAAAAATCCAGGCAGAGACAAGAATCTATCTGGCATCCCCTTGTGGCTTTGCTTCTCCCTGCTGCAACAGCAGAACAAGTCATAAAACCAAAGGACACCCCAGATCTTCGTGGATCATAGCCAGACCTCATGGCAGAGAAGAGAGTGTCCTCCTGTAGTTCTCTCTCCAACATCTGTACCAAGGAGTTCCGGGATAAGGAATCAATAATGAAGAATCCATAATAAGGGATCCATAAGGAATATCCATACTCCTATTAAGAGCTGCAACAAGGAGCAATAGCCAGGCAGTGTGGGCAGACTCCTTTAGGGATACCCTCAGAGTCACCTGGGCACCCCTGGAGACATCCTAGCCAGATGTGCTGTGTCCAGTGGCAGGATGGATGCACAGGTACAACCCTCCAGCACGGACCATCAGACCTGCTCTTTCTGCCGTTGGGCGTCTTGCTCCGATCGCCTCTACTTTCCTTTGGGGATCTCATTTGCTGCCTCTGCTTGCTGCTGCTACCCAGAGATGTCATGAGTGGCTTTAAGTAAGAAAAATACACACACTCTCTCATGACCTACAACAGTACTAGTCAAGTTTTATTCTCCCTGAGATTTCCCTGAGGTCTTGGTCACAAAGACCACATTTTGGAAGGACTCAATGTGTTGAGCATGGCCCCAAGGCAACCACAGCTGCTTCGAAATGACCTTGTTTAGGGACAGAGGTCCTGTTTCAAAGACTCCAGGCACTTTGCTGTATGTAAAGGGACCAATTCAGCTGCAGCCCCATGAAAAGGCTGAGATTAGGAGGTGCCCCAGGGTTCAAACTTCATCTACAAATTGTAAAGTGCAGATGTTCTTCCCACACACAGTCCTCCCAGCAATCTGCAGACCAAACCATAATTTTTGTGGGTCAAATTTTGTTAAGGAAGGCCGGGTGCTTCTAAGATATTTAACATTTGTCTTTGGTTATTGTCCTGGTGATTTACATAATGGATTAGTACAGATTAGCCCAGTATTCAGAGAGTCACTGGGTTGCTTTGCATGCACCATAGGCAAAGGATTCAGGCTGTAAATGGGATGATCTAATAACAAGCATAATTGCTGTTTTATAGACTATAAGTACTGCCATGTCAGTAGCTCGTCTAACTCTACAGTGAGGCCATTGTACATAAATCCCCCACTCACCGAACAGCTCTTCAGAGGCTCCTCCGTGCAGCAGCTACAGTGAGTGTCCTCGCACTGACTTAGATGCACGGGGGAAGCTGAACACCTGTGTTATGAGCCACCAGCAGCGGATTAATTGGTCCAATCCTTTAAAGGCGATTGCTGGACTGAGTATCAGAAGATACAGGGCTCCCTCGGTGCAAACATTTCAGCGATGCAGGGGGTGGGGAAACTGAGGCAGGAGCATAGGAGGACCCTTTGGAAGCAGTGTGTGGGGAATAGGGTGGGTTTTCCTTATCATACCCCAATCCCACTGCTTTTCTCTCCAATTCACTGGGTTTAAATTCAGGGTTCAACAATTAATTTCTCTCAGGTGTTTTGCACCGCTCAGGAGCAAACCAACCCCATACTGTTAATTTTACAAAGCTTTTTAAAAAAGGAGAAGCTGGCAATTGCAACAGAACTTTTGAATCATTCATAATTTTGCACAGGGGCAACTTCGTAGGTGTCTTGTTTCCTCTATGTTTGTAATGTTTTAGGACTAAAAATAACAAGGAAATGCTGCTCAAAATGTAAGCAAGGAATTAGAGTTGCGAAGAAACTTGAGAGTAAAACTGTAGTGGAGGACATCAGAGCTTTCCCACAGCCACAACTACAAATGCAATTAATCCTGGGTTAAGCAGAATGAAAACATGCACCTGGAGAGATTTGCAGTGAATGCTCTGAAACAGCTTTAACTTTCCATCCAAGCAATATGCAGATAGTGATGAGAAATTTTTTTGAAAATTAGTTTGAGCTCATTTGTGACCACAAACACTGCAATGCTGTAATCCTAACCACATTGCCACCTAAGCACCTGTGTTGCATCCCTGTGTCTTAGCCTGTGTATTTCTCGGTAAAAAAGTGATGCTTTTGGGGCATCGGAGCTGCACTCCTGCTCCTGCGACATGCTTCCTACATGAGGCTGTCCCCATCACTTGGACCAAAATACTGATATGGTTTTAAAGAGCTACTGCAGTTCTTTGATCCTCTCCTGCAGATGGGCTTTGCTCTCCTTGCTGAAGCTGCCTGGGCTCATTCAGTGGTGACAGCTATGGAGCCGTGCGGCTGGGCTTGGGGATGGGACCCAAGGCTGCATGGGGAGCACAGCCGTTGCGTGGATGGAGGCACCAAAGCTTCAGAAAATCACAAGCAAGGCAGTTTGGAGAGCTGGAAGTGGGGAAGAACTTTGTGGTGGCATGGGAACAGGGCACAGGGCTGACAATCCTGCTCTAAGGATGCTTTCAAATATCTACAAGCAGGGTAGAGGGTGGTCAACAGCATTTTGGGGCCATGGACAGGGCATCTGCAGGGGAGCATCGGCATGTCCCTGTGAGACCCTGCTCAGGGTGCTGAGACAAGCTGAGGTGGTCTGCGGAGGGAAACCCATCACTGACCCAGTACCTACCACTGGTCCCCCTGTGCTCACCATCCCCTCTCACCAGGAAGGGGCACATGGCTTCAGGTCAGCTCCAGTCAGTCGCTCGCCTCAAAGTTCATTTTGCTGGTTGCTCTGTGCTGGGCTGAGCCACACAGATGTTCCTCCCTGCCCCACGCTGGTTTGGCTGGATCAAAAAGACCAACAGAGACATTGACCTAAAGTGAATGCCACCCTCCAGCCCCCTTGGTGCTGGGATAAGCTCAGCTTTCTTAACAACAGGTCACTGCCTATATTCTTCCCTGTGCTTCCCAAGTGTGTGGCTATGCCCATCTCCTCCGAGCCCTTCTCCATCATAGGGGTCTGCTTAAACTTGTTGCCTAATGATTTCCATGCTGAACTCTCCTCTGAGCCGTGGGGACAAGAAGAATTCACATCCTAGAAGTTTCAGCCTCTTATTTCAGAATTAATTTTGCAAGCTCCTCCTTGGACCGAGCTCTCTGTGGGCTCAGGCATAACAGGGCCAGTGAGAGGGGAAAGTCATGTTGCTGGTTAAATCTCCAAAGCAAAAATAATCCATTTTAATGAAGGTTCACAATCTGCAATGAATGTGAAACAATGTTGTCAGCTAAGCTGTTGCATTATTCACTTTTATTTGTACAAGGTCCTTCCATTAATATTTGACTACAAGAGAATGCAATTAAAAATTTTCTACTTGAATAAACCTCTCACCACTGTGTTAGTTAAAGGATAAAAACCTTTTACGTTGCTGTAGAAGAAAATTTAGCACACTGGCTCTGTGCACGTGGGTCACACACCAACTCTTTTGGCTTCCTGCACCCCATATTTTGTTCTCTACCCCCATTTCTTTGGGGAGCCTTTCCTTCATCCCTCACCCCATATTGGCTCCTCTGTACTTCCCTTTTCACCCTCCCCATCATTTTGAGTATCCCAAAGCAATCACTTCCCTCTGAGCAGAGCCAAAACAAGCAGGAACGCGGCAGGGGTTGTGCAGGCAGGTGGGAAGTACCCGCAGTCCGCAATTCCCAGTAATTTCACAAAAATAATGGTAAGACTGTCTCAGACTGAGACAGAGCCCCACTTTGCCACAAAGAAATGGGGCTTTGCTTTTGTGTGCATGGGTAATTGCGGGCAGGGAGAGATGATTTATTATTTAAATTTTTGCATGCATGGATGGGCACTGAATTAGTTGTACTCTCCCAAGGAGGGAGGAAAAAAACCTTCTAGGATCCTGGAAGACAGTTCAGAGAAGACATGAGGTCACCTCGCAGACAATTCACAAAAGGGAAGATGTTAGGAACAAGGGAAAGAAGGATGATATGCAAAGCATGGGGTTACATATACAAGCATTATGCACTATTTCCCTTTCCAGAGGATCCAAGAACAAAGGGCATTTGGTGAAAATAAAGAAACAGAGTTTAGGTAGGCACAGAAGTGAATGTGATTGGTTTGTAGAGCATGATACAACAAGGCACCGGTGAAGAAATAGGTCCGTGTGTGTACAGATTGGTTGCAGAGAAGAGGGCAAACCATGAGTTTTGAGAAGAGCTGAAGCAAAGTGCTGGCTCTTTTGAAAATACTTCCCTGAATCCCAGGCTAATTCAGGGATCTGTGATGTACAATAAGGACACGAACATTTTATCCTGTTCTAATTCATCTCCTGGAGTCTCTGACACTACTTGCCTGTGACTGCAGCTGTTGGGAGAAGCAGCTGATAGCAAAAGGAAATTCACCCACGGTTTAGGAGCTTGAAAGCCAGAACTGGATGGGATAAAAAGAGAAAGCATGTGTGCATATGTAGACGAGGAGCCTCTGGCTTTCAAAAAAATAAGGCCAGTAGAGGTTTGGAGCCAGCGCTTTTAGAGTTGAAATTTGGAGGCAAAGAAGGCCAACCCTGGAAGCAGGCAGATGGCAAGGTGCAGGTGACCAATGAGTTGGGTCAGATATAGAAGAGGCACTAGGACCAGGTGAATAACAGTATCTCAGTAAGTGGCTTCTAGGGGAAAAGGACCCCCCAGGAGAGTTTTCACCACCCCCGGGATCTCCAGATAAGCAGAGGAGCAAACAGCCGATTGTGGGGGACAGATGCTCTGGTTCAGCAGGTCCAGGTCCAGCATACTGTGCATCACTGTCATGGTTTAACCCCCACCAGCAACTGAGCACCACGCAGCCGCTCGCTCATTTCCCCCCCACCCAGTGGGATGGGGGAGTGAGTCTGGAAAAAAAAGTAGAACTCGTGGGTTGCGATAAAGACAGTTTAATAGCACAGAAAGGAAGAAAACAATAATGATAATAATAATAACAATAATAAAACAACAATAATGATAATAAAAGAATTGGAATATACAAAACAAGCGATGCCCAATACAATTGCCCACCACTTGCTGACTGATGCCCAGTTAGTTCCTGAGCAGCAATCCCCCCCAGGCCAGCTCCCCCCAGTTTATATACTGGGCATAACATCACATGGTACGGAATATCCCTTTGGCCAGTTTGGGTCAGCTGCCCTGGCTGTGTCCCCTCCCAACTCCTTGTGCCCCTCCAGCCTTCTCGCTGGCTGGGCATGAGAAACTGAAAAATCCTTGACTTGGTATAAACACGACTTAGCAACAACTGAAAACATCAGTGTGTTATCAACATTCTTCTCATACTAAATCCAAACCATAACACTATACCAGCTACTAGAAAGAAATTTAACTCTATCCCAGCCAAAACCAGGACAATCACCAGGACAATTTTTTTTAGAAGAAGATCTGCCAAAGCACACAGTAGACAGTCAGCTGTTCTCAGAGGTCGTATATAATCCCATCACACGCCAAAACCTTACTGGTCCCTGTGCAAAATTCGTACACTGATGGTTAAATACTACCCAGGAATGTGGCAACATTTGTAGATCTACATCTGCCTCCTTTCAGGACCAAACAGGCACCTTACCACTGTGCAACAAAATCCGTGCCATGGTGCAAGAAGCTACCAGCACTGTCCTCCTCAGCCTGTGATGAACATTTTCCCACTTCTGTGACAAACACAGCTCCACAGCTAGATCTCCTTCACTGAGCAACTGAGATCCATTGCTGAGGTTGGAGCAGCCCATGTACGTGGGTCTTGGGGTAGGGGGACTCAACAACCAACCAGTAGCAATTGCAATTGATAATTAGGGTCTATTCTGCATTTCCATCCTCTCCTGATCTCAGATGTGGGCTCTTTGCTGGCTGTTGGTGGGGAAGGTGGCAGTGATGGCCAGAGCTCATGGAGAAGCCACTGGCACCATCTGCGGGCTCTTCTGAGATGCTCCAGCTGCACGCCTGGAGATATCACATCCCGCAGCTGCTACTGCAAGTGGGGGAATTAGCTCATCTGATGCTAAGTAATCTGTCCATCGAATACTAAGCACCACCTAAAGCAGGTCCTCAGAGTCTTAGATTGCACAACCATATATAGAGGAATCTTTGGACCTTAAATGCTCTATGCTTCAACTCTTCACTGATAAAATGAGGATTAAGAAGCCCATTCATCTCAGAGAGTGTTGTGAAAAATCAGTCCATTAGTTTGCGTCCCATTAATGTTATCTAGGCCAAGGAGATGAATAATTCTGTCCCCAGAAGAAGATTTGTATAGCGAGCAGCATATAAGACAAGGGACCACACCAAACAATAAAGCTAAAGTGAGATATTGAGAAATGGTTCGTTAAGTGTATGCCATTCATCCTGGCACAGGGTCAGGCTGTGTCTTACGGAAGCAGTACGTGTTTATAAGTAGAGGCTGCGGTGTGGTGCACACACACAGGGGCTGTGTTAAAGCTTTGCAAAACACCCTAATTGAGATGTGTCCCACCTTGCTGGTGATCGATTTGCAACCTATGTATTGTTCTGTTTTTTTTAAATGCTGTGGTTTTCCGTGTAATAACTTCAAGAGCTCTTGTCAAGCGACAGCCATTCACCAGGGAGCACAGGAACAAGCTTGTGGGGACCAGGCATCCTCGCTGGAGATCGGCTGCTCCTGGAATAGCTGAGGCAGCGCAGAGACGTGGTGGGGGCGAGCGCAGCTACACACCAATCCCGCCAAAGCAATTTGTTTCCAGTGCTCAGAGATCTCACCGTTATTGCCCACCTTTGTCCTCTGAAGTGGGGCTAGTGTAACTCCTTCTTACCAAGGCTGCACGTGGAGGCCACTTCAGTGTTGGAGCTCACGAAGAATGCACGAGCTTGGAGCTGCTTCCCTCCTCAAACACACAAATCTCTGCTTGAGTAAGGGTGGATGCTGCCAGCTGACTGCAAGGCATTCTGCCTTTGACCCCCATGGACCCAAACATGTCCATCTCATGAACCCAGGCAGCTCATCGCTGCAGCCATCCTCTAGCCATTGTAAGCAGTTGAGCCTGGAGCCCTCTGCTCCATGAGGGCCTCAAAAAGGGGATCCTTTGAGCATCCAGGTCAGTGACAGGAGCATCTGCTGCACGGGCAGTGCTTGCTTTGCAACACAAATGCAGAGCAGGAAGGGGATTTGAAAGAGGACAAGTTCATTCAGTGAAGGGGACAGGTTTTCTGATGCTTCTCCTGGCTCCTGAGGGAGCTTGGTTGCTTTGCATGACTCCTTGAACGCTCCCATCCCTAAAACCAAACAGCAACAAAATCCATGGCTTCAAGACTTGGTTTTAGAGGTGAAATGCTTAGATTTCTTCTTCTCTGTCCTGCATTAGTCTGTAGTCAGGAAGGATTTTGGTTAAAATATCCCATTTTCTTTCCTTTCCCCCCTCAGGTCTGGAAAGGGCTGGGGTAAATGTAGGCTTCAACAGCTGGGCTTATATACTGAGCCACAGCCAGATTTCAAATCCTCTGCAGAGTATGTAAACTCTTTGGGCTTCCAGCTGTAGCTCCCAGAGCTGTTCTTCAATCAGAAGTAGTTGAAGTGCAGTCTCTGAGTGTCCAGGACATACAAGGCGACATGGAAAGACATCTCCACCCAAGCTGTTCAAGTAACATGCCCCGATATGCTCAGGGCTCCACAAATGAGGAACCAACACACCACCCACATTTGAATCTGTTAGTTTTAAATGTGCACCCATTGCTGTACCAATCAGCTTTTGCATTTGGCATGTTGTATACAATAAATGTAACATGAAATATCTGTTTCTGACAGTCTCTAAGGTATTCATGGGCAAGACTTCTGATGATATAAAGAAATGTTTTCCTTTCTTTCAAAATACCTCTACTAGTTACTAGCTTGCCCTTTTAGCAGAGACTGATGTGGAAAAATGTCAGTGTCAGAGAGGCAGACTGAAAAAATTAAAAGCAAATGGAAAAGGCAGTGGCTGAACAGGAGCTGGCAACTAATCTTATCTTCAGTGAGCCCCTCTTGTAACAGGTACAGAGCTGCCTGGGAAGGACTAAAGGTGCTAAAATATGATGTTTATTGAATGATCAAGGAGTACTGCACTGGCTGTTCAGGAAGATTTATTCTCCATCTGTGCTTGTTTTTATTCTACTGGCATGCCTAATAAATATCAACTCTTTCAAACAAAAGCATCTCCATTTGCAAACGTGTTAGCAAACCTTTGGCATTTCCCAATCATTTTGCCTCAAATCTCCCTGCCCGGAGGCCCACGTGTTTATCCCCAGGACTTGATGGGATTTCTCAGACTAGAGGTCCCTCGGGTTCACTACTCTGCTTGATGCCTGGAAAAAAAAAAATCAGAGATCTCTTTTTTTTTCAGCACATGCACTTCCAGATGCACACACAGGTAACTACCAATAATCCAAGGAATTTGAGAAAGCAATTACTAAGTGAAAGGTCCATACTACACAAGCACACCAAGGCTCAGAAATCTTTGCTGTGCAACTAGAGAAGAAAAAATAAATAAATAAAATTTTTTTAAAAAATCACCAAATCCCAGGGCCCTGTGAGGCAGTAAGTAAAGTTTGGCAACTTCCAAATGCATAACCCGTTGTTACAAGCTGTTCCATGTGGCTCCCCAGAGGGCTGGTCCATAAAGGATAACAACCTTTGCCTGCTGGGAGCTATTAGCTTAAATGGTAGCGGGCTGCTGCAGCATTTAAGCCTGATTATAATAGTGTCATTGGATTTGTATGTGTTGGGATCCATGCAGATGGATTTCACAAAAATTCTAAGAAATTACATCCAAGAAAGGGAGTTAAAGGGATGTCTCTATGCATGGCAAGCGCTGGCTGACTAAAATTGCAAATAGAGGATCACCAGGAAAAAAAAAAAGAAAACCCCAACTAAGTTAAATGAGGTTCAACATTGTGATGGGGAAGTTAGAAGCAGAAACGTTTTCCGGGCTCTGGAATCTGCTGGAACGGGCAGATATATTAATGATCAAAATAGCCCACATCTGTGTTCTTCATTTTTGTATTAAATTCATATTATTTTATTAAGACAGCCTATGGGTACCTGCACATACATTAGGTATGCAAGCACATTAAATCATTCGCTGTGTTACACATGGTGTTGCACGAAATTTGGCAGGTATCGTAACCCTCCATGCAGGTGTTATCTGTAGATTAGCACTCCTCTGTTCCCATCATTTCTAGGGATTCAGAGGAGAGACTTCAAGCCAGGAAATCTCATTAGATCAGATAGCAAAACCTGAATTTCTACATCCTGGAAACAAGCTGGTAATTTATACCTGGCTAAAGCACATGACCCAGAAAAGCATTGATCTTGTACAATTCATTTGTCTGTCTTTGACTTGCAGACATCAGGGCATTTGCAGGTTGCAGCCAACTGGCCTCTCAGTCTCCCCATTGAGAAGTTAAAGGACCACCCCCTTGCAGCATCTTCTGCTCAAGGTTTTGCTGTTTCTGGTTTTTTGGGGGGTTTCACACTGAACAATTTAGTGGATCTTTTTGGCAGTTTTCTACCCCGTGGAGCTGCCAGAGCATCCACACTGTTCCCCAGCTTGCTGGCGGGCCATCCTAGAGCCGCCGAGATGCAGCCAGTGAAGCTGGTCTTCCCCCAGCCGTCATGGACGTGGCAGGTGATGGTCACCTCAGCAAAGCCGAAAGTGCCCGGCGCGGTGCAGCTGGGAGGCAGTGAGCTTTCCAGCAGCTTCTTTGTTTACAGAGCCATTTATAAGCTTCTACTTAATTAAAATAATCACTAATAAGCCTGGCAGCTTAGCAGAAGCAGTACGCATTCTTCATGCAGGCGCAGAGGATCGCCTGCTCCCAGTGTCTAAAGCCATTGCCTTGGCTCAGTCGTGACTTACCAGGGATGTTGGAATGAAGGGAAGGACAAGCAAGAGACATGACTTTAGACTGCCTGAAACAACCTGAAGATAATGTTCATTTTCAGAGCCAAGCTTCAGCATCCCATCACGTGTCCATCCTTGCAAAGAGTCAGCCAAAGCAGGTACAGGGGGGCACAGTACCCACGACCCATGCCTGCACACAAGCAGGCATCCCTCTGATTTGACCCCCACTACCAGGGCAATAATCCTTGACTTTACAGCCTCAGCCAGGGTGACCTACGCAGCTTCAATAGGTTTAACCCTTCATTACCTCTCTGAACCTCCATCGCTTGGACAAAAGGTGCCTTATTGCCCAATAATCCTTTTTTAACATTTCACAAAATCTTTCCATCCTTCTTAAGGAGAACAAAAAAATGCACATTCCCTATTTAGAAACATTCTTGTGATGTTTATTGGAACGGGCTGAAAGAGCTGAGGTTTGAAAATTAGTATCTGGCAAGGAAACAGTGTCCTCAGGGGCCAGAGAACAAGCCGCACTGGGAGGAAAGTGATGGGACCAGCCTTTAAAGGCTGGAAAATTGCAAACCAAGTGTGCTCAGCAGTATTTTCCTTTATGCAGTTCTTTTATTCTTAAGATAAAAATTGCTCAGGACAAAAGCATCGGCCTGATACCTGGGACAGTCTGCTCCTCACTCTCCTTTTTCCTGTGAAAATATGTGCTTCTTTGAAGAGAAGAAATGTTCAGCAAGAAGCAAATGCCAACGTGACCATTTTTAATGCAAATTGTCCGAGATCTCTCCCTGCTCCTCTAATACTGCATAGGAAATCTGTGACAGTGCCTTGGTAGGGCTGTCAGTCTGTGCCGCCTCTGCACTGCCAGAAGAGGTACAGGGGCCCGTGGTGGTTTTACACGATGAGAAACTGCCTTGTTCATTTTCCAGCCTCTGATCCCACTTCAACGCAATAGCGAGGGCCTCTTCCACCCCTCTCTGGGTCTTGCCCTCCAGTCACTCAGAGGTTTTAATGAGCGGACAAAGCTGATGCTGGCGGTATCACTGCAAGGATGCTCCTGTGGGCAAGGGTGTCCACAGTGCCCTTTGCACGGGTAGGGGCAGGCGCAGAGGCACGTCCTGCACCACTAATCCCAGCCTCATGCAGCATGCACAGAGTTAAACTCCGCTCTGGTATTCCCGGGGGCTCATGCTTTAGCTGCCCCTCTGCTCCTGGCTCCAGGGGATGGCGTGGCCGTGACTTTCCCAGCACTTCTTCCCACACTCACCCTCCGTCGGGATTCGGCAGAGCCCCGACCGTTGCTCCATGGAGCATCGCACCGACCCGTGACCCTGCGTGCAGGGCCCAGGCTGCCGCTGCTCACCGCCCCCGCGGACGGACGGACAGACAGACGGGGAGGCAGCAGTTCCCACAGCCTGCGCCGGGGAGGAGGAGATGCAGACCCCCAGACGCAGAGCCCCTGGGAGCCACAAATCATGACAGCCCCCCACCACCGCTCTCCACTGGCCAGGGCACAGATGCGCGCCCCAGTTCTGGATGCTGTGCTAGCAGCCGTGCCCCTGAGCCAACCCTGCAGCTCTCTCGGGGTGTCTGCAGGATTAGATGCATGCAGAGCACGTGTGCTTTCCAACGAGAGCATCCACGTTCCTATTCAATATACCCCCTAGCACCCATTCTCCCCAAAACAACCCCATGCTGACCAAACTCTGCCTACCCACTTTATTGCCATCTCGACACCAGCGTGCACCAGTACTCGGCATCCACAGCATTGCATGCTGACGCACACAAATGTGCATGCGTATAGGGGGATCGGTGCCTCTGGCTGATTGCTCCTCTGACAAACAAATCACACCCTGATTAACATTCCTCTGTCCATAAACACACAACCTCAGTTGCAGTCCTGACCTGCGCATCACCCGTACTGCCATACACACCACAGTGCAGTCCATCCATACAGATGCTGGAGGAGCATGGGAGTTCATGCACCATCATTTGGGGGTGCAGACCAGTTTCTGCAAGCCCTTCTCCAGACTTGCACCCTCATGCTAACTGGGGGTGACTTCTCTGCCCCCGAAATGTCCGTCCTGACTACAGCTGCAGAAGGAATACTGGGTGTAATGGTTCAGCAAGTGATGATTCATAGTTTCCAAGGGCTTTAGTAGTATTAACTAATTCATACTCATTAATTAGCCCCATCTGGTCAGCATGTGACTGAGTGCTACAGTATGCATGCAGGAAAGGTCATTTCCACCAGGTGCCCATAGACCTTGTCTTTCCTGTGGAGACAACACTCCCAAAGCAGGAAATTGGTGGGGTGGAGAGAAAAGAGCCTATGAATAGTGTCCACTGGTCAACCCAACCAGCAGAGAGTCCTTCCTGTGAGATGAGGCGACTCTATTGCACACCAGGAACACCCAAGCCGATTTTCCCACCTCCCACCTGCACAAGAGGTGTAACAGAAGATGGGAGGAGAGCCCCAGCGACTGCTCCCAGTTCACCAGGATGCCCAAGCCGATGGGAAGGCAATGGAAACCTGCTGGAAGACCACAGCGGGCAGGGAGCTGCCAAGCTGTAATCCAACACACTTGGCTATTTAATGCTGCTTATTGCAGCCCTCAGTTCTTCCTCTCACTTCAAGACAAATGTGATCACTGCTCCGTATGCTTCACTAGCCTTCCCCAGCAACATTCAATTCACCACTGAGTTTTGCTGGGGGGCAGGATAAGATTGTGCAGATATAATAACTCTATTCATCACCGCCGAGCAGGGGTGGGCAAACAGCGCTTTGTAAATGACTCGGGAATTTTGGCAGCTCAGATCCCACCAATCTCCCTGACAGGCAATACCAGTGTGCCCTCAAGCCCCAGAGCAGTGCAGCCGGAGGAGCCAGACCCACTACTACCACGCTGGCATGGACCCTGCCACCCCATGGTGCACCAGCCTGGACGCGCATGGTTGCTGTGGAGGGGAAGGCTCTCACGCCCAGCCTCTCCCAGTGAAAACACTCAGAGCAATGGAAGCACTAAGTCTGGAGGTGCTGGTACCCCACCAATGGTACCCCAGCCATGAGTGATGGTCTGAGGTTGGCTGCTGTGGACAGTGGACCCATGGCTCCCAAGGGGATCTGTCTGCAGCCTCCCATAGACTTTGGGAGCTTTGCACTTGGGCCCCACCAGGTTCCTGTGCCCCCCTGTGGATGTGTTACCCATGAGAAACCTGAGTATCAAAGGCTTTTGGTGCTTTCCCAGACCACTGACACACACGTGCACACACAAACACACGTGAACACATACACAGACACACTAACACACCACATACATATGCACACACAGAGCCTGGGGCTGCTAGCCAAGGCATCCCCTCCTTTTCTATCCTACCTTAACGAAATAGCTTCCACTAGCCAAAATATAAAAGAAAATAGTAAGTATTTTTAAATAAAAGGTGCAGGCATGCATGGCAGCTCCAGCTGCATCCCACACTGCCTCCTTGTTGTCTCAACACCTGGGAAATGCAATCCTGCTGCTGACATGTGGCTTTGATTCAGAAGCTGCATTAGCCCTAATTCCCTGTACCAATATCCTCTGCTGATCCAGGATCTGTGGGCAAAGAAGCCTGAGCCAATACTGCTAATCTCCATAGCCATCCTACAACCTCTGTTGCACCCCACACTGCAAATTACTTTGCAAGCTGGAGCTGTTGGGAAGTGCTCCCCAAGCGCTGAGCTCACACGGTTTGCAGAGAAATCACTGCAGGCATATGACTTGGTGAACTCCTGGGTAAGATGGCTTTTAAACACCCATGGGCTGGGGAGTCCATTTTAAACTAAATCTTTGGACTACATCTCTTTCTAGGTTTTTTGTTTGGGGTTTTGGGGTTTTTTTCCAAATTTTTAATCACCAAATTTGTACAGAAGGAGCCCTTTGAAAACCACTAGTTTAGTGTGGCCTTGCTACTATCTAGGCTTTTCATTAGAAGTCTAGCATCTGTTAAAGAAAATCCAAGGGGCTGACTTTTTCTTTCTTGACATAAAACAGCCTTTCCAGAGCTTAATAGAAATTTGAGTAAGGCACTTGCTGCCAAGGATCAAAAAAAATTGATTTAGTGTGTTCAAGTTCATTCATTAGTTTTTGTAAAATATTTTCAAGGGTGAAATTTCCTGTATTTGTTTTCAGCAGAGTTTCCAGGAATGTGTTAAGATGCTGCTTAGTAGGACAGTGATTACCAATGTTCATCTTCAGGATTAAAAAAGACCAGGTTCTTATGACTATTTTCATTTCACAAACAATTAGAAAGCCATTGCCGCTTCCTACACAAATGCTGTGTTGTGAGTATTTCTGTACAAAATATGTAGCACACCTCATCTTGTTTAAAGCGAGAATAAATAAATAAATAAATAAATGACACTAAAAATTATCAAAATGCCTTTGAGCAGTATATATTCTGCCAGAGTAATGAAGTCAGGTACACATTGTACTCTGTCAAAGCAAACAACTCACTTTTAGTATTCCTCCAGTGCTTTCTTGCAAGTAAGCACTATATTTACTTCCTCTACTTTTCCTATTTCAAGGAAGTGGAGTTATGAGTACATTACATCAGGGGATGGAGAAGTATTATCCAGAACATGCAAGTCAACCCGTGATCGGATCTGCTCTGCAATGCCTGTTCCCATTATATCGGGAGCACATGATGAGGCTCTCCTGCCCAAGCATGGTCCTTTGGTCTGAGCGTCTCAGACATGCAGACAGACACAGCCATGCTAGGGACAGCCTCGGTGTTTGGGTCAGCTTCCCTTCCTTAACATAAAAAGATTCACAAAGTAGTGAGTAGAGAGGAGAGGTTTTCAGACACAGGAAGAGGAATTGGCATGTTCTTACAAATCACTGAAAAGTCAATTTATTGTTGTTGCTATTTTTCTTCCCTACACTGGAATGGGAGGGAATTACAAAGAGAGTAAAATAGGATGAGAGGTGCCGTGCTCTTTCTTAGTGAGACCTTCCGTGCCAGAAAGTGCTGAAAATCCTCACCTTTCTGCTTGGTGATGGGTTGGGGGTGCAAACAGCTTGGATGAAGATTCATGGAAGACGTCTCATGAGCTGGAGTTAGAGGGTGACCAGCATGGTAAAGATTGTGTGGGGACACAGTGCATACAGCTGTGGCTGGTCTGGCCTGGGCAGACTGGGAGGAATACCTTAACAGCAGTCAGGGCTGGAGCAGAGCTCTAGGAAATCCACACAGAAAATGGCAGTGACCGCAGGGCATGTGCAGAAACATCATGTAACAGTATGTCCATGAGTAATGAACAACTGGGAAAGCCACATAAAAATCCACATCCTGTGAGCACCCATGGAAACTAGCAATACACAGCGGGATAGAAGATTCAGGATACCAAAATTCAAGGACATTTGGCAGGGCAGCTTCATTTTTAAGAAAACTTTAAATTTTGATTGCTACATGGACTGTACTATGTGCATTTATTGTTTGAAATAGATGAACATTTCCCCAGGGCCTGTGGTCTCTCCTGAGCAGACCAACAGATATTGGGAATGTTATTCTCATCCCTGCACCTTTGAGTCCTGGAGCACCCTGCAAGCCGAGCCCAGACCAGCTAAGAAGTGAGCTGGGACCACAATGGGGACAAAAGTAAGGGCCTAAAGGTGGTGTGATACCCAGGACCAACCTGGGGTTGACTCCATTCAGTCTTTGCAATTATTTTTCCTCTCTTCTCTTCCAGATGCAGCTTCACGGGAGGTGTGGATGGCTCATGGACTATTGGGAAGGAGACAGAGCAGCCTGGAAAATCCTTGGATGTGGAGATCTGGGCCACCAATGGGGTCTTCTGAGCAGTAAGGAGGAAGACCAGGCTTCTAAAAACAAAAAAAATGAAAACAGCCATAAACTGGAAAAAAATCTTGTGTCTCTGATGGAAAAGATGTGAATCTCAGAGGCTGCAATGACGTTTTATGCTGATGTCCTAATGAAGCACAAGAAAAGACACATTTCTGACTATGGCTGTAAAAGACGCATTTGCATAATGTTTGTCTGCAGATTGGGGTGTTACGCTATGATAGCTTTGGAGGAAGGACAGGCTGTCCTCTTGAATGTGTCACTGAAAAATGTGCTTCCCTTGGAGACTAAGGGACAGCATTTGTATTCTTCGTTTGGTGGGAAATAAACAGCCCAGAGGCTGCTTGGTGAGACACTCACCAGGTCACCCTGTGCCTTGGGACAGCAGCAAGGGTGCAGAAGGGTGCCCACCACCTTCCCAAGCACGTCCCAGTCTGGAAAGAGCTGGGACCACTGGGCCAGTCAGGTCTCAGGAGAAGTGAGAGCAGTCAGGGGACACAGTGACAAGCACAGCTGAGAACAGGAGCCATCAGCCCCAGGAAGATAACAGTGGGGACAAATAGCCCCCATGCCTTGCATAATGAAATGTATATTTCTGAACGAGCCTGGGTGTAGGGCAGGGAAGTTATTTGTCAGCCAGATATTGGTAAGCAGGGAGGCAGGCATGAGCTGTCAGGAAAAGACTAGGCCAGCTGAAAAGGTTGCATGGGTCATCAAGGTGGATGACCATCCATATGGTGACATGTTGGTTTTGTGGGAAATGATCTTCTGATCAAATATTACTTAATAAAACTGAATAGAAGCAGCAGGCATTTATGTGCTTTATTGAGGAGTGTAACAGAAAGAGAGCTAATTACTTATTGCAACCTGAGGCTTAAAAAACAGCCAGAAAGTTGGTATTTGAAAAGCTGCTTTCACTGGCCTGGCTGCTCTGACAGAGCATGGAAAAAGCCATGACGATACCACTAAATCCATCCTTCCCTGTTGTTGGGCAAGGGGCCGTGTCCATCCCTGAGCCGTATGCAGGTCCCACTCTTACCTACTAAACTTGCAGGAGGGCTCATATTTTCAAAACTTGAGCTTCTGCATAGATTCTAGCAACAGAAATATAGGAGCTGATAGCGGACACCAAAATGGGCTTTTTTAAAAATTTTTAAAATATTTCTATACTTGGAAGTCTCTTGTTGGACCTCAAAGTGGACCTGTTACTCTCTGCTCTTTAGATGATTTATTAATTACAGGCCGAGTTACGGCAGAACTGCAGTTCCCTCGGTTCTGGTGATTTGTGTGAGACTGGAAAAAACTTCGCCCTTTGCAGAAATAAACCCCATGTGCATAGCCAAAAAAGGGAACATAGTCCTTAAAAGACTACACACACAGAGACACACACACGAACACACACAAATATCTATTCATATATATATAGCTTTTGGTGATGTGTCTCATGCTTCAGGACTGAATCTATTTTTATGCTTTCATAAATGACCATGGAAGAGCATTTCAAATGAATCTCAAAGAATAACATCCTTTTGTTCACAGGCACAGACACGCAGAATGGACTTGGCTGAAAAATAAAATAAGACTTTGAAAGAAGGAGAAAGAAGAAAGTTACCTGAATAACTACAGACTTAGAGCTTCTCATCCTGTTGTCACGGCATGAGGTATTTCTCTAGTTTGGAGAAAGAGCTCTGGATTCCCATCTTAGGAAGGATGCAAAGAAGAATATAAGATCTTCTTCAAATTCTGAATGAAAAGAGGCATTTGATACTGTTTTGGAAGTAGTTAAATGCTGTGAACGCTTATAGAGATGTGTTAATTATGGAGTACCAGCTTCTGGCTGCATGGATGCTCAGCCAGGGAAGGTATTTTAGTGCACTCAAGGAGACAGCGAGAGCAGACACACCAAAAACCAAAACAATAGGTGGACTCTTATGCTTTTTCTTAAACTTAAAGAGAGTGCCAGACCTGGAGGAAAAAGCTGA
Source organism: Buteo buteo (assembly GCF_964188355.1). Taxonomy (NCBI): domain Eukaryota; kingdom Metazoa; phylum Chordata; class Aves; order Accipitriformes; family Accipitridae; genus Buteo; species Buteo buteo. Next base: position 20,328,646 of record NC_134194.1, on the reverse strand, counting down.
TATTGTTTCTTACTGCTCAAATCAAACAGTAGGTCTCAGTTTTATTTCTCCAGGAGGAGAGCAGGCACATGGTGGTATGAACATAGCGGCAGGCATTGTGTTCAGGACAAATATTTAGGATGCTTATGGTGTGGCATGAACATGAAACAGGCTGATGGAAGCAAAAGGTCAGGTTAGAGAATTTTTTTCGTGGTTGTCTTGAATAATCAATCACCAGTGTGGTCTGTACCCCACTACACCTTGACTGCTACGTGTTGGGTGCAGGCTGAGTGCTGAGCTGTGCAGACTGCAGGTTGGGAAACGCTGGGGTTAATATGGCCTCAGGGTAGCTCTGCACATAGCTGTGCTCAGTACCTGCTGCTCCAGCTTCATCTGAAGAGACTCCAGATAATGCATCTTTATTTGTTTTGGAGGAGTTAAATTTAAATTCCCAAAGAAATTCAATGAAACTACATAATAGACAGCACAAAGCCCACGAGCCCAAGCTCTGTGCGCCTGCAGACCAGAACAAAATCCATCTTTTTAAAACTCAGGTATTGCAAACTGGGAGAAAGATTTTGTGAGAAAGATGCCTGGACTAGAGCCAGGTTTTGAAACAATGAGGAGGCAGCCTGACCTGTTGTTCCTAAATAAGAATTTAAAAAATACAGCTTCTAACCAAAAAAGCTGCAAGACCCAGAACATTCGTGTGTGAGATCCGAAGTTAGGATCTTAAATTCCTTTTCAAGAACATCAGCAGGAGGAGGACCAAATAAAAACTGTCACTGTTATTTTTCTTGTTGTCATTATATGGTTACAAGTGAAAGCAGAATGGGCCTTTGCATCAGAGGATATAATACAATCTGTAGGTGTTGCAGGAAGAAAGAGAAAAGAATAAGCAGAAGGGGAGGCAGGGAAGAAGAGTGGAAAGTTACATAAAACTGCAAAGTTAAAGCCATTTTGGGCAATACAGTTATTAGGAAACTGAAAAACCAAGAAGGCCGGAAAGGCTTGGCTTGGGCTGCTGTGCTTGGTGGCATCTGTGTGGTCTACTTGGTAATATGGAGAGAGCCTACCCGTGGAGCGGGCGTCCTCACAGAGCCTGGCCAGGCACTGTGAGAGGGTAGGGTTGAATTTCTGACTTCCAGAAGGGGAAGATGAAGAGAGTGGTAGCCCCTGTCAGGTGCCTTCAGCCTGTCCAAGCTCCGGGAGCTTCAGAGCAACTGGGTCTAACATATGGTTTCCAATGCAGCAAGAAAGCCAAGGGGAAGGGTGGGGGCTTCCTTCCTCCCAGGGGAAAATTTCTTGAACCCAGAGGTGCTAACGCCATCCACGCTGCCAGCCACAAGGTGGGACAAATCCTGCTGCCCCTGCAGTGCTCCTCAGCAGGGATGCCTGCTCTAGTGCCACTGGGCAAAGGGACAAGAATTATCAGAGCCCACACAGCAAAAGCTGCATCTTGTCTGACAGGCAGGACAAGGTCGTGGGTGCTCACCTATGCAGCCGGCATTCGGCATTAGGGCAGCAGCAGAGATAAAAGCCAGAGTAAAACCACAAAAGTGCAGAGCGTGGCTGAGCCGCGGGGCAGAAGGGAAAAGCACCACGCAAGAAATTGATTCCATTAAAAAGTAATCTCAAATTTAATAAAAGTTATGATTTGATTATAGCCGTAGAACCGGAGGGCAGGGAAGGGAGTACGGAGAGTGAGCTGGGGGGAGGCACCGGGGAGGGGGAGAGCAGTTCTCAGGTCCGGCCGAGCCTCCAGAACGGCTCACACAACCTGCCTGGGTGCACAGACTGCCTGGCTGCTGCCTGGCCTGTCCCCGAGCATCTCTGCTCCTGCCTCCATCCCCCTCCGACTGGCAGCACCACCCCCTGCGCTGAGCTCCTCCGTCCCCACTGTGGGACCCAGGCATGGGAGGGTGATGCAGCTGGGCAGGATGGAGAGCATCACGGGGGAGCTCATCCAAATGAAGTCAGCATTTACGAGATCAACGCCTCAATGTGCTTGGATGAATGCAGAGAAGCCTTTATGCCTCCCAGAAGATGCTTTTCCGAAGCCTGCTGGCACAGCTTCTCTGCGCAAACCCACCTGCTCCGCTCCAACCCAGCTTCTCCAGCAAGGCAGCAGCAGCCCCTACCTCCCCCTGCGGATGAGTCCTACCTTCCCTCTGTGTGTTGGCACTGCCACAGGGGCAGCAAGACTCAGCGTTGCGGGGCAGGACAGATAGCGCAGGGATCTGCCCGCACCAGGACCGGCAGATGCTGAGACGAACCAGGTGGCCGCTGGTAGAGCCCAAACGCCAGGGAGGAGCATTTGCCCTCGGCTGTGACACGCTGCAGCCTTTAAAAGCTGTTCTTGCCCCTCTGAACTGCTTGGTCTAGGAGCCTCCCTTTCCTCCAGCTCCAGTGGAGCAATAACCCCTGGTCAGAGTGTGTCCTCTCCTGCTGAGCTGAAGTTCTCCGTGGGGACATGGTTGGGAGGGATGTGTCAGGGTAACGCTAGCAAAAGGATGATGTGGGGTATGGGGGTAGGTGGGTACCAGCCTGATGTTGACTCAGGTCCCATATTGCCGTAGGACACGCAAGTGGTTCCCCTCATTTTTGCTGGAGGAGGAATGGGCATGGAGGGCAGAGGGGACCAGGGTGGGGAGATGCTGTATTGCTTTCTCATGACAACATTGGTGCTGAGAAAAACCAGTGGTGAAGGAAAACACAGAGGAACTTGCTTGTTCCCAGAGAGGTTTTTCTTGCATGTTCAATTAGATACCAAAGACCCATGATTCTGCTGTGCAAAATAAATAAATAAATGCAAAATATTTTGCATGTTAGAGTAATGCAAAAGCCTAACCCCTGTCCTGTCAAAAAGGAATAACAACTTGGTCTGTGAGTCAACATCGACACTGAAATCACTAGCTGCCCCCTCTCCACTTTCTCTGTTTATATTGATAAGGTTGGCAGCTGGATGGCTGCCAGTGTCTTGACAGTAAATGTATGTGAATGATATATATATACATACATAATATTGTTACATGTTATAGGTAAAGATGTTTCTTGAAGTGTAGGTGACAGGCAGTGGCTGTTAGTGCAGATATATATGCATGCACATATATAAAGAAGGGAAGAGAGAATAATTAATGTAACACCAGTTATCTGGGTTTTACCTTTTAAGCTGAGCTATTATATCATTTGGAAGTATGCGGTTAGGTAAGTAAAGAACAATAGAAGAAAATAAAAATGTGTTAGGACTAAAAGAAATCTGATATTAGGAATTAAAAGGAATCTAATGCTGGTATAGCCCACTACTAAGTGGGCATGATAAAATTGATGGTAGTGTTACTGAAAAGTCAAATAAGTTCCAAAAATATTTCTGCTTGGTAATTAAAAAAAAAACCAGGACAGCATATTGCAAGTTTACAGAGCTAATGAGATATTTTTCATTCTAAACGGTAACTATGGTGGTTATTAAATTGTATTATTGAGTCAAATGCATTTAAATTAGAGATGCTGTGCAATGGGCTTCCAAGTGTTTTGGAGAAACTCCTGGGGAACTTGTGGCTTAATAATATGTACTGTGGTAATGTGAAATACTGAGAAAACTTCAGAGGATGGGGAGAGGGAACACTGGGCCAAAACAAAGAACAGAACAAATTTGCTAAAGTTATTTTGCTGAACAGTGATCCTACATAAAATAGCAGGACAGCTGGTAAAAGATATAGCTAATAATTAATTGAGAATAAAACATTATTATAATACTATATTATGGCTACTCAGCAGGCTTTTCTGAGTGTTCCTGGTAAATGATTGTAAATCAGTAAGGATAACTATCATTGGAGTGATTTTCCTGGGTACCTCTCTCAATCGTGTGCAGTGTTGCGTAGCTGGTGAAACAGGAGGATGGAGGACTGCATGGGGCCACTGTGAGCTCAGGCAACTCCGAAATAGAAATTAAATCCAGGGGTTCAGAGGAACATCCTGGAGCTTCAAAAGCCACAGATAATCCTCCAACATACTTTAATGTACTTAACTCCAAGTCTAAAATACCAAATACTACAAAAAGCAATGTGTCAGAGGTAGAAAGCAGGAGAGACTGTGAATGTTGTCGGTCTCATGGGCTCCTGCAGCAACAGGGTATTTGCCCAATAAAAATGGCCAGGTGGCCTTTGATAGTGTAATGCCATCTTACAGAAGAAGATGAAAAATATAAAGGCATCCCTATGATCCCTGATTTAAGGAAAACCTCCTTCTTGATCCCAAACCTGGTGATTAAGTTAATCCTGGGCATGGGAGCAAGATGCATCTTCCTATGCCAAATCCACCTTTACCTGTGGGTGCTTGCTGATGCTACAGAAAAAAAAGCAAACCCAAACCCCAAGTTACACATCAAGTGGCAGAAATAGTAATTCTTCCTGATCCCCAAGACCACAGGATTATATATAGCCTAGGCGTGGCATACTAAATAAATCTCCTTGCATCCCCTGGTTGGATACACCAAGAAACGGTACACCCAGCCCCTCATATCACAAGTGGCAGTTTCTCACCATCTCCTATCGTGGAGGAGGAGGGCTGGCGTGGGATGTACAGAGTTGTCTGGGGTGAGGTGACATGGGTTTGGGTGCTGCCTGTTCTGCAGAAGTGCTGACCAGATGAGAGCAACCACTGGGGCAGCTCACGCTGGTGGGAGCTGGGCTGATGTCTGACAGCCCCAGCCTGCAGTCACAGCGTCCTTAGAGGAAGGCAGGATGACTCAGCTGGTGTCATGGTTGGTTTTAGGAAGAAACCAGAGAGAGGGACTTAGAAAAGCTTATTGCTGTGTTTTGGGAGAGGAGCAGCTGGTTGCTGCCTGTCCATCATCCCATTTTCTTTTCCTTCTTGATCTTCGCTGCAGCGCTGCTCTGCAAAGTGCTCTGACTCACCGCTTGTGAGTGGGAAAGTGAAGCTTGCTGTGAACTTGGGCAGTTTAATTTTCAGATTTTGATCAGGACTCGGTTTATCAGAAAGGCTAGAAGCCGAAGCTGGCCCATGGGTGCAAACTGGAGGTGGTAGCTGATGGGCATGTGCCATTCTCCCAAGTCCTCCGCACGCTGAGCCAGCTCTGCTGCAGGCTGCAAGAGTCATCAGGAATGCTGTTAAAGCAGCACAGCTCCTTTTAAAGTCGTGGGATTGTGGGGTTTTGGCATCATGTCAACTATTCCTGAGACAGCTCCCAATTATACTCCTTTTCTTTGTGGTTTATTTTTTTAAATTTGTTGTTTTTCTCAGATAGTTGGTGCACAAGTGTTCTCAGTTATGTGAAACGGATTCTCACAAGGCTTTTATGTAAATACTTGTCTGGATGGATTTGCACTTTATTCTTCTGCTTGTAGCTGAGTCATTGAAACTGTAAACTGTGGTCACAAAAAGTGTTTGCTTCTGATGGTGTTTTTATCTGTGAAGATGTCTGGTTTAGATTTGGACATGTCACTCTTTACGTTACGTGACAGCCCATAATAACTATGAATGCTGCCGTTACTTGAGCCCTGGCAGCATGAGAGTGCTCAGACGAACAGGACACGAACATGGCTGGTTCAGCAACTGAGTTCCATGTTCCTACTGGTCAAAATTAGGTTCGGTTATGTCTAAGCAAGACCCAAGATTATCCTCAGAAAATCAAAGGGCTTTTTCTAGAGAAGCAGGTCAGCTCCTGCAGGATAGCTCTGCCTTAATGTCTCCAGAGAGGTACAGGGATCTTTGTGGACCTTCTAATAGTTTATGTACAGGCTATTCAGATGTGAATTGGAGCAGTTGTCCCCCACAATACAAACTTTTCATCCAGTCTGAGTGCCTCACAGAAGCTTTTTGGACTGCTATTTCTTATCACACCTATTCTCCTTAGTCCTTTCAGGGAATAAGTATTATTGGTTGCTGTATTGGGACCTCTAAAGATAGGTGGAAGAGTTGAAATTTAGATGTGCGTAAGCTGCAAGTTGAAAATGCCTTTAGCAATTGACAAATAAATCCTGGCATGTCCCCCGATTGCAGACAGCAGAATGGGTTGCATGTCAGAAGGTGGTTGAGATGGCGCAGGACCAGGGTACTAGGACATCTGCTGCTGCTCTGCAGCAGACATCCCGTCTCTGGTTTCACCCCTGAGTGCTGCACCTGATGATCAGTAGTCCCACATTTTGCTAACACTCAGTCAGCTGAGGCTGCTGCCAGAGACACATGTGATTACTAGGGAGCATTTTCATGAATATTTTCCCAGCAGCCTTTGTGCAAAGATGAAGCTACCCTGATCCTCAGTGCAAGCAGTTTACTCCACTCATCCTTGCACCCCTGTGCTAATGCAATGTTTTGTCTGTGCAGTATAGCAGCTCTGAGCCTGGGAGATAGCTTTTTATTCAAAACCTGATCTGTCTTTGGGCTGTGCTGCAGGGCCCTTGTTGGGGGTGTTGAGTTTTTCTTCCTATTTTGCAGTACCTTTCGAGTCCTAGGGAAATGCGATGTTTTATCAGGCACTGATTTTGCTACTGAAGCAAAATCCTTGCTGTCACTCACTTATGTGTCATGCTGTCACAATGCTTCTTTGGACCTGGCTTTTTTTATTCATTATTGATCATGGGAAATTGTTTCTAGAAGTGGGATGTAATTTATTTATTACCAAGTCTTCCAGTGGAATGTGATTTGTGCTGAAGTCCTTTTCCCTGAATTGTGCTTTGGCAAACATGATAAGACTCTGGAAGTAGGACAGCTTTGATGCTGAAGAGTCACTCTTAACATCCCAAATATGCTGTTGTAAATGTGGCTGTACCCTCACTTCTGTGCTTCATTTCTGCTGGTGCCAGAGGTTCCCCATCTCTTCCTTTTAACATCTAAGCTGTCTCCCTCTGCCATTGGTGGCAATAGGTAGGGCCTGAAGCACATTAGACCCACTCATATTGTATCACATCATAGAAAGTATTTTTATGGAAGGAAGTGAGCAAATGAAATTATATATGTATATAGTAAAGGTTATTTGCAAGCCAATAAATAGATATTTTTAAGTACAGAGTCTGGTATGTTATTCTGTTTGTCAGACCTATCCCAAATTTCAGGTTTCAAAAGATTTGTGTACGTTAGTGTGTTTATATCTTCCCCATGAAGTGAGGCACAGTGGGTTGGGGGGAAAAATGGGATCTGAGTGCTCCCAGTTGACTAATACTCACTGAGATCCACTGCTCCGAGAGCATCCACAAGAGCCCATTCCAGCTGCAGACATATTACGAGCTCCAAAGATAATCTGTAGAAGGGGGAAAGCTCCTAAAACTGGTATTATAATCTGTTACACCAGAAAAGCTTTCTTACTCTAGCCTTGATCATATATTTTTTTACATAGGGGAATGCCATCTCTTTCATTTCCTCCCCTCTCCCTCTCTTATGATTTACTTTTTTTACCCATAAAAGTCTGAAATGTCCTCTTGCACTTCTGCTACTATTGTACCCAGGATTTTAGTGGGAACATTTGAAAAATAAATACTAGCCAAGGAGCACATTCATTTTTATTATAGCTATTCTCTCTGCATATGCAATGGTGAATTAACTCTATTTCTGCAAGTCTCTTGATTTTTATGTATCAGTGGAGAGAAGCTAAGGCCGTAAAGCTTGTTTGGTCCTGTAGACATTTGTGTTCTTAAATATGTAAAGATACCCCAGTGGAGCCTATACTGTTCCTCTATTTTTTGTGTAATTCTATTTTAGTGCATGCATTGCTAGTGATTTCCATTTTGTTTAATTCTCTTTAAAAGCTGAAAATCTCTCCAAATCTGTTTCTCTTCCTATTTCTGAGACTGCCTGTTATTGTTGCAGAATTATAGCATGACACTGCCTGAATATAGGCAATTTTCTACTCCAAACATGTTATCATTACTCCTTCAATACATTTATTGCTTCAGAACCTCTGGGGCAGTAGTTGCTTTGCTCCAGCGAGCACCAGAGATAGCAGACACTTGCTAGTCCTAAAGCTTTGAAGTAGATGCCCTGGTCCATATTATACTCTCTGGGGCATTTTGGCAAAACCTGTGTCTACTTAAGAAACATTTTCCCTTCCTTGGGCTTCTTGACCTGATCCTTATGTATCCCTGGGTTTATAGTGGTGGGATGCTTGTGGATGTACAGGCTTGAGCTCAGTGTCTTGTTTATTGAGTTACTTTTATGGTAGCTTATATCCTTCTGTCTTAATCTCATTTTATGTCTTTTTTTCCTCTCCCAGTCTTTATAATGGTAAGTGTCTCTGATATTTAAATGCTCACATACATGATCAGTAGATCTTAAGAGTAATATTTTTCTCTCATCCATTTAGTAAATGCTGGGTATGGCTTGCTTTACAAGTAAATCTGGATGATGGGATGCTCACATTGCACGTTTTTTTCTTCAGTGGTCACAATAGTAATAAATAGGTTTATTGCTATTGTCAGAGACATATGTTTTAAGGCCAGCAGGGCCATTATGATTATTTGGTTGGAGATTATGGATTGCTCGGAGCAGAATTCAAAGCACTGAGTCAAACTTAATAATGTGAAGGGGAGTATGCGTGATCTGAATACATCACTCGGGAAGATGCAGCCCTTATGTAGGTGTCACGTGAGTGTGGCATGCAAGCATGTGCTTGACTTTAGTTGTGGAAGCAGTTATCTCCCTTCCCAAAGTCCACAGTGCTTTCCGAACTCAGGTGTCCCAGATTGGAGGTGATGATCTTCCATGTGCTCAGTTTTCTACGCACCGTGAAAAAGTTGCACATTATTTACAGTTTGTATTCTTGCAGTAGCTAGACCTTGGAATGACAGTGTCTGTCAGCAAGCTGGCTAGTCTCTTAATAAGTATTACATGAATCACTGCATCCTTATGGTTCTGAAGACTTTATATTTTTCTGAAGGAACTGCTCTTCCTAGAGATGCTATCTCAAAATGACATGTCTCCCCCAGAAAAGTACATTCCTCAAGGGGTCTTTAGAGCCACTCTGCTGCACTTAGGCCCTGCTGAGTTGTGTGGCTGATTATGATGCTCTGCAAAGAGTTGTTTCACAACTATGATTTTCCAATTACTTAAATCACCTGGAACTGAGAACTAAACCAGAGTTCCCTGTTATTTCTTTTTTCTGTTTGTTTTGAGTGGAGCTTTTGGTCCTATTTTGCTTCGTCCGAAGAGCATTTGCCTAATGCCTGGTCTTGCTATCTGGATGGAGATGTGCAGTCCCACCCAATCCTCCATTGCAGGTGGGCTTCAATTTAAATTTAGGACATAACAGCAGGTATCTACATGAGAGCTAGGTGTCTGAACTGCTGTTAAAGTGACCACAGTAGGATTCACAGGGCACACAGACATATCAGGAAGCTAAATTTCAGTGCCTTAATCTCCAGCTCAAACACACCCTTCCTATATGAGCTGTATTTCTCCTGCTGAAACCAAGTGAGAGGGGTATTCTCAGCACTTGTCACATCAACTCTTTTGGGAGGTCACAGCCAGAGGCTTAGTAAAGTGACCCAACGGCACTGCTATACAGACAGCCACAGCAAACAGGAGCACCTCTGCCCGCTCCAGGCTGCCTGGCCACAGACCCTGAACTGCCCAGAGCTTTGAGGTGGATTTGCCCAGACCTCCACCTTATTGCTAGGGCCCAGAGAAGACCCAGCCTAAACACTGGACAGAAAATACACTGAAAGCAATTGAAAGTAAGCTGATCAGGCAGAAGAGAACATTTAAAAGGATTATTAACAACTCTTCCGCTGCTCAGGATGTCTTTGCAGGCAGATCCTTGCTTCCAGACTTGGTTTAGGCAAGTGATTCATTGATTTCAGGGTTGCAGCAAACCCCACGCAACCACTTCTCATCCCAGGATATCTTCCCTTTCCACTTTCTCCTAGGCCTGGCTCTTTTATCCTTGTCCCTCACTGCAGGCTCTCTGACACTGCTTGGGTTGCAGGTTCCCAGCTCCACCAGCCCAACCCTGATACCACCTATCCTGTCCTTTCCAGCACCTTCTGCCTGGAGCAGGCTCAGCAGTTATTTGCCCTCCTTCCATGGTATGCCACCTGATCCAAACTTCTTTCAGGAAGGGAAGACAGCTGTGAACGTGTCACCTTCACCCCAGATGCTTCATACAGGTCCTGGTGATAGCAGAGGGTAGATAGGTGAGTAAATTCCCATGACAGCTATAAATTGTCTTCAGCAGATAGGGGGAAAAGACTGGATAAGGATTTAATATAAAGCAGTTCAAATCTTTTTGAGAAAAGGAGCCTAATTATCTGAATTTCTTAATTACCAGCCCTTTTATAGTATACACTCATAAAAGGCAGCTGGAACTTGGAATTACCTATCCAGAGCAGTTCACCATATTGTTGCTTCTGTGAGAACAATATGTTATAAACCACGTACCAGTTAAGTTGTTTTAATTAACCAATTATCTATTCAAAGTTTCTTGTAGCTCTCTATCTCTGTTCTTTAGCTACAGTACAATATGGAAATGAGAGTAAATTAAAGCACTTTATTAGACAAAATAGAATTAACAAAGACAATAAGAAGTTACAGTGAACAAAACACAGGCCACCTGATCATGCTTGCAACATGTAAAATGATAACTTTAACTTTGGCTGTTAAAACAGATGAAGTATAATAAATTACACCAGTTAATCCAAGTCATCCTACAGTTGTATTACCAGAGTAAGCTGTATCTGCGATCTGCTGGTGGAGCAGATGACCTCTGGAAGAGTGCAGACTCCTCACCATCACCGTATGGGTTTAGTGTTGTCTACAGGAGACCGTCTGTGCCTGCATGCCCTGTCCTGCACCAGACTTGCACTGGAAGCGGGACCAGGACTGATGGGACTCTGGGCTGTGCAGGCAGCTTGTATCCCAGTGCCCTTAAAGCCATGGTTTCTCCCCAGTGGGACCTAATCTGCAAGTCTTGCAAAACACACATAAGAACACTCCATACAAGACCCAGCAGCTGCTGTGTGCTCTCAAACCACAGCTGGAGAATCCCCCCATCTCTTCCCTCCACACTTTCTGAAATAGCCCTGTTATCAGAGTGCTTATGTGGGGCATGGAGCAAATCCCATCCTTGCTTGAGGGCACAAACACATCCCCTACTTCCAGGCAGTTTGTTATTCCCTGGATGAGCTATTTAGCAGCAGGCTTGCAAACGCTGCTTAATAAAGCACCTAAAATCAGGGTGGGCAGACAGGACTGAAGATGGTTGCCTCTTTCCAAGACTTTCCTCCTGGCTCGGGGTCCCTGTGGGATAACATGTCAGGGGCCAGGACCTCTTGGCCACATCATGGTGGTTCAGTTTTTCACAGCGTGACTGCTGTGTCAAGACAGGCAGTGGCTTTCTGGGAAAGCAGGGGGATGCCACTGAGAAGAACTTGTGTGCTGAGCAGCCAACAACAATCAACAGATGAAACCAGGCAAACTGAGGATGTGATTGCTGCCAGGCTTCATGGTTGCAGGTTGTTCTTTGCATCGGTATTGCTCCCGCACAGCAGCAGCTCCTCTCCTTGTGAATCAAGGAGAGCATTTAAAAACTGAAGTCACTTGCAAGACTTTAACTAAGGTATGTGCTTTCAGAGAAGTATTTGGGCACAAAGATTCATCTTGTCACTTAGGTAAACAAGACGCAACTATCGGGCTCGGTTTGGGGCTTATCAATTGGAACCAGCATGAAAGTGAGTTCTCCAGCTCCGGTTTGCAGTTGCAATGACTGGTTTCTCAAGATAAACTAAGAGCGTATTCAAGTACTTTTCTCTCAAAGTGATATGAAAGTCACATTGTTGTTACTCCACATCTTACAAGCCAGTTCCCTAAATAGGATTTCAGAGAAAAAAGTTAATGGGATGCTCGTCTTGGGTGCGATTTGAGGCTTTACCAGATGGATTGATGGTTGCTACCCCTCGCTGCTACCCCCCCCCCCCCGCCCAGTTTTCATTGGGATGCTTTGTGCTCCAGGCAGAGGAGTGCTGAACAACATACATGTGCTTGATTCACTCTCTTACAGGCAATGCCTGTTGTTCCTTTTCTTGGCAAAGCTGGCACTTGCTAATCAGAAAGTGGTCAGATGGGTAAAAATTAGGAGATGTCCACCTGGAGCAAGTCTTGTCTTGGCCCTTCCCAGAAAGGGAACAAAGCATATTCTATATTTTGGCTGCTTGGTGTTTCTGGGAATATAAAAGGAGATGCATCCTACCAGTTTGGGTAAGACAGCTCCGGCCATCTCTGACCTCTAATTAATTGTACAGCTACAACTTATCCTGGGATGTCTGTTAATTGAGGCACTGACCAATAATGATTTGTGCAAGGTGCAGAGTCGATGACCTGCTAACTGGGAGGCCATCCCGAGCTGTCCTCAAACATCCTTCTCCAGCATGTTCAGACCTCAGTACTGGCCGGAGATCTCCATTTCAAAGCTGTAACAAGGTCCCCTGACAATATTCTCCCTGCTCGTGGGGATGTTGCTGATGGCCAGGAGCTGGGAGCTGTGTCTGCCCCATTGCCCCTTCACCCTGCCTTACCTGCCTGTTAGACCCAAATTGTCATTAGGGGTAAAATGGGAACACCTCTTCTGAGGAGCTAAGGATTTATTGTCAGCCTAATTAGTCTTAACAGTCTGATCAAAATATAACAAACAGTTATTATCCCAGTTACAATAATACTAACACTCTGAATTAATATGGAAAAACATCATTAATAATAGCTATAAAACCCCTGCTGGTATCTGTCTCAGGTTATGCTCACCCTTCTGCTGTTCCTAAGCCTGGTGGCACTGGTCCTCCTGGAGCAGAAAATGGGTCTAGGTGTCAAATGGGTCGATGGCATCTCAGGTCCTTCACCAGGACGAGCTCAGGGTGGCTGGAAGGGCCCCTTCCCCAGGGTGCTCCGTGTTACCTTTATGCCTCCTCTTAAAGCAGCCTGCTTTCTTGTCACTGATGAAGTTTGCAAATTGCACAAGAGCCCCCCAGGGTCAATTAATGTAAAGGGTTGTTTGTTATGCAGTTACCGCTCAGGTTTGCTGCATCCTCATGTAGCATTTGCAGAGCTGGGCTGAGACAAGTTAGGCAATAGCCACTGATCAATGGTGACCGCAGCCAAAATGAGCTAAAACCAGCTCATGGGCCAAGGGGAGCCCAGCGAGTCCCATCACCTTGCTCTTCAAGTGCAAAGCCAGCAGACATTCCTAGGCCCTGCATAGTGAAAATCATGTTGCAAAAGACTGCATTTCAGTAGGAACACTATTAGTGATAGTTAATGGGAAACTCAATGCAGTAAACAAGCCCTTTTACTGTTTCATGAATATCCAATGCTGCTTTGGATATTGTTCCTTATGTTAATAATATTATCATATTAATTTTAGTTCAGTTTAACATTATATTGCTTATATTTAATAGGTTATATATATTAGAGAAATTAATATAAACATTTTATCTTCCTGTGCTTTTATGAGTCATCAAATATTAGAGCCAGGTAGCTTTTAAAAGATTTTTTTTCTATCAAAATGCTGTTTTGTCAAAAATGAAGTTTTAAACTGGAGTAGGGCTCTTTAGATGCTATAAGGATTTAATCAAAGAAAGCCATGATGATGGCTTTTGGTTTCAAAATAACTTTTTTTACAATAACTTTTTATTTATGACAACTGTAACACAAAGGTTTTTAATACTGAAATTTTAATACTGAAATACTGAAATAAGATGATTTGTTGCAGATGGCTTAATCCAGTCCCTGCTCTACCTTTTAAATGTGATAGGTACTGAGATTTTAAATGTGTAAGGACACTATGGGAACTGGCTTTTGTCTGAAGTTCTTCTGCCTTTGGGCCTTGAGTTTCCAGCATTAGTAGATACTCCTTGGGGACCAAGCTCAATTGATACGAAATGATTGTGAAATCTGAAAGGGCTCCCTTATGTCTCTGCTCTTCCATTCCTGCTTTAAATGGCTACAAAAGAGTTTAGCTATGGCTATGCACTGCACAGAAATTTTCGTTGACTCCCTGATTTTAGAAAGGCCCATTAAATTACATAGTCTGATGTTCTTCAGACTAAGGGTTGCTATCTGCTTGGGATTACAAAAACTTTCAAAAAGCCTGAGAAGTGTTACAGAAAGCAGTGTTAGCAGCTATTTCAAAGCAGAGGGGTGAAAGCTTGTTTTAATAATATATTGCAAGTGTTCACACTACCCAGGCATCTGCTAACTGCCCTCAATTTTAGGTAAAAAAGAATGGACTTCTTCCAGGGAGAAGTGCATGTTTATAACTGCAGGCAATAATTAGAGGCTGGTGATTCAAGGTGCTGCAAAAGGAATAGGAAAAAAAACCAACAAAACAAAACAAAAAAGAAACCCAACAAAAAAACCCAAAACTGTAGGGGGAAAAAGAGCTGAAAACTGCTCAAGTACTTGTTCTAGGATAAATTTAACCTTGGTGAAATTTATCCAGGCTGAGTTTTTCCCACCTCTAGAGAGACACTGTAAGGGCTGTCTTAAACCAGTATCTGTTGTCCATGACTTACCTCACCCTGGTCCCACCACATGCTCCTGCAACTGGGAAGCACCTGCAGGATGAGCAAGCCTGTTGGGCAGCACCTCACCTTGTGATGACGTTGCCCTGGTCTCCTTGGCAGCTGAAGGAGGTGGGTGCACCCAGGGATCCCCACCCAACCCCTCTCTGCTCCATGCTTTAGAAAGAGCTGGGTCATGTCCTCAGCGCCTTTCACTTCATCTCCATCAAGTATAACAGGAGCACAGGTGACTCCTCTGATGGAGACCCCAACATCTTGTTGGGGGTCTCCATATTTTCTCACATGCAGCACTCAATCCCCAGGTAATAGATTGATACCGACTGCTTTCAGGCTGTTCCTATGTGCCAGACACTTTAATCCTTCCCTTGTGTACTACAAGAACATGTTCACAACTTTCATACAAACTTTTAATAGCTGATCCAAACAGGCTGGAAGCAAGGTTTCTGAACAAGCAGCAGGGCTTGACCAGCACTATTAAATAGTGATTTTATCCATGTTCACATGGGTCTTGGATGAGGGAATGGAGAGTACATAGCATTAAACAGATTTTTTTTTTTTTCTTTTTACAGCAGCTTTAGATTAAATAAGTTTGTGGTAGCTGGTAGGGTAAATTAGATAGGAGCTGCTGAGAGATAGCAGGGAGGATTAGTGGGCACTTGTAGCAATAATGTAGAGCAGGTCTGAGGTGAGAATTGTTGCCCAATAAATTAAGGGGACCAAGGTTCAAAGGGAGCAGAACTGATGCTACGTTGGGGAAGGATCAGTGTAAAGATGATCTCTTTTCTACATGAGCAGTGGTGGTCACCATCTGTTTTGCATATCACAACGTGATGGTAACCTCCATGGCTCCACTCCGCAACTGGAAATCCCCTTTTTCTTTACTTTTTTTCCAGGGAGGTGGAGCAATCGGGCAAACTCTTGGTAAATTTGTGAAGAAATCCAGGGGAGATCATTAATTCTGTATTTCTCTTCTTCATCAGATCGCTACCCTTTATGTATGCTCACAAACTCATTGTGCTCTTGCATTTCTTTGCAATATCTACAGAGAGGTACTTACGCAAAACTATTTTTTTCCTGTGCACTTCTCCACTGCACTGTTATCATTTGCACATTAAAAAAGCATTTGTCCCCCATATCTCTTTGTATTTCACCTTCACACTTTGAAGGAATTTCTTCAGTCCTCTCTTTGCTTAAGAATATTCTTGTTTGGGGAAGACGGTTTTCACTAATCCTGCAGATGTGCAGACCCTTTGCAGTACCTATCACTTTTCTTTTGCTGCCCTTCCTTGACCTGGCTAGTTAGACCAGATAAGTCACTCTAGGTTGTCTATTAACTACTCAAACTCATTTGGGGCTGATTAAATGTAACTATAAACAGCTGTCTCCCTGCTGCACAGTTTTTCTCAAGGAAAGTGTGCTGTTCCCAAACTGGTTTTGCTTTGACTGTAACATCTGTGACAACATAGAGCCATTTCCTAAGGAACATGAAGATGTGCTACAGACCCCCTGATGCCTCTAGGCTTGCTTGTGGACTAGTGCAAAGGGACCTACTTAACTGGTGATGTAGCTCTTTTTTTAAAGCACTAAAATACACCAGATCCAAAGTGTGCTTGTATGGACAGCTAATTTGCGCTTTATAGTGCCTAACAGTTGCTTACTGAGTGTTAGCAGGGTGATTCAGTGTGCTGAAGTTGGGTGATGATGACTAATCCAGAAAGCCTTTGTGTCTATCACAGGGCTGACCCTGCTCACCGTTTGGATCAGAAGTGCTGGGCACAAGGGTTAGACCATACCCTTTTATCTTGCCAAGAACCTATTCACTTTATGGCAGGTTGATTTCTTTTAGACTTAGTGTGTCCAAACAGCTCAGCACAGGCTCAGATGAATGCTGGAGCTGTAGAGGAGAGGGAGCCAGATCATGCTGGTAGTTGGGTAGGTGACACAAGGAACTGTGTCCATCAGTATAAATCAACTGAAGAGAAGGTGATAGTGGCATTGCTCCTCTACCTCTAGCAACCTTCACATAAAGCTGCCTTCCAATGGCAAACCTTGGTTGACCTGCCTCATCACCCAAAGGGATCTTCAGTCCATAATTCCCATAACTCATAATTCTGCAAGGACATGGCCTCATGTTTTTGGTTTGGGAGTCCTCTGCACAACACAGGCACAACCCAAGAATAAAAGTAGCGCTGTGGTTTTACCGGTGCCCATGACCTCTGTATTCACACTGGTGGGCCCTCTAACTCTCATTCCTCTGGTCTGCCTGGGACATGGTCACAGTGGTGACAGGACAACAAGGTCCCCCTGCCAGAATCTGAACACAGATACTCTGGGCTGGGTCAGTTTTCAGTGCAGTAGTTTAGCAGTTAACAGCTAGGAAACTTGATTTATCAAGAGTGTTGGGAAGGTGCAAGTTCATTTGGGCATCGAAGACCAATATGACCAAAGAGTGATGTGGCCCCTTGCCCTGATCCCCCTTTGCCTTCAGCAGAGGATCTGCCCTTTCTGAAGGGGGAATGAGAGGGCAGAAAGTCCAGGTGATAAATAGAGAGCAATGGGGTTTGTAGGTGAGGTCACAGCTCCATGGCCATGCCTTCATATCAAACCATTAGTTTTCCACCTCTCTTGGGGTATTTCTTCAGCTGGGGCTGCAGACCACCTCAAACCTTTCCATATCTGGGTATTAATGTGAGATTCCCAAAGCTCAAGCGAGTCTCATCTTCTGGGGCATGACGGGCATGACACCAGCCTCTTTCTTTCCATGGCACTTATCTCTGCAGGCTGCCCTGACGAGCTAGAAGACAGAAGCTATTTTGGGTGGTGAAAGGCTGGCTTGACACATTCCTGCAGAGAGCCTCCCCCAGCGCCCGTTGAACTCGGGCGAGCTGTCGGAGAGAAGCCCGCTAATTAGCAAAGATCCTCGTGCTGCAGCCGGGAGCGGAAAGGGTGTCTCTGTGCAGCTCT
This sequence comes from Buteo buteo, assembly GCF_964188355.1. Lineage (NCBI taxonomy): Eukaryota > Metazoa > Chordata > Aves > Accipitriformes > Accipitridae > Buteo > Buteo buteo. The sequence continues at coordinate 20,311,184 of NC_134194.1, read as the reverse complement.
GTACACAGCAATGACAGCTTCGGCTTTGCTATTCTGTCCTGGCTTGTTTTTATTGAAACTTTACGTAGATGTGGAAAATGCACAATTAGAGGCTGTTATGTGATTGATTTCTGGGCGCAGGGGCCTTTCCTCCTTGCCTGGAAGGTCTGGCAGGTATTATTTAAAGAGCTAATGAATGTTAATGGGCACATTATTTGCAAATCTTGAAGTGGAATATTAGATCAGGGCTCCTGTGTGTCATGGTAATCAGCTTTCCCTCGCTCGCTCTGGCTCGGGGGGGAAACACCCTGCAGTTGCTTTGTTGTACGCTTTTCAGATTAATATCCTTTTTCCAATCCAGCAGCTTTTCTCTGGGTGTTTTAGTCAAAGAAGCAGATGGCTCACACGCTGGTATTTGATGCCTGACCAAAGGGATTGTCCTGCTCAAAACCACCCCACCGGGGAGCACGACGCGAGTTTCCTGCTTTGTCTTCTCCTGAAGGGAAAAAAAAGAAGTACTTGGAAGGAGGCAGGGATGGGCTGGCTTGCCCACACCGCGGCAGCATGCCTGTGATGGAGGCCAAGGGCAGGGACGGGCAGGCAGCTTCTCTTCTGCTCAGTGCCTGCCACAGCCCACGCGAACCCTCCTCTGGATGGGGACTGGCTGCGGGAACCCCAAGCTCCAGCCATGGGAGCAGCTCTCGTGGTGAGCATCTTGTCGGGCTCCCTGCTGCTGCTCTAAGCTACCCTTCCTCCAGGGCTTCCCAAGTTTGTCTTGTGTCTGCCACCACCCCAGTGCTTCCTCCGCACTTCCATCCCTTACCCTCGGCGCCGTCCAGTATGCCCACATCCACCCAGAGCTGTCCGCAGGCCGGCATGGGGGCCACTCCAGACCTCCATCCGGGTCGGTGGCCCCCCAGCCCACATCCTCCTGGGTGGCGAGCTGCTGCTGAATGCTGCGGGTAAGGCTTGAGTCTTCCCCACTGTGCTTTCAACGAGAACACAAATAAAGGTTCGTCTTCCGACTTTCACGCAACTCCTAGAAATGTGGTGAACCTCTCAGCTGTGGCTTTGACTTCCCCATTAGCTCAAAATGCCTGGCAGATTGCTGAATAGCACACATGTTGTTTCCTTTAGGAAGCCAAACTAAAAGAAAGGAAGAAATCACAGGTGACTTTCCAAATGCTTTTGCTGGATGGAGGTTTTCCCTAAGCATTGGACAAAGAAACGAAGCTGCTGCACGGTGCCGAGTACAACTCTGCTGTGCATCAGGAGGTGCCCAGGGAAGGGTGTTGCTCTGTAGCGTCCAAAGTGAGGCACAAAAGCAGTGAGTTTTGAGACTGGACAACCTCTGGGTGACACGAAATTGTCATTTAGGTGTTATACTTGCTGAGTATGCTGCACATGTAGGGGACCCAAGTGAGAGGAGTAGTACTGGGGAGCTGTGCTGTGGGAGATTGTTGCTGCCCCAAGTGCAGTGCAAGTGAAAGATGGGGGAAGGCAGGCGGTATGCTGCCACGGTACATCAGCAGAGTAATGATGAAAGAAGATACATAACCTAGCTATATATTTCCTATATCCTTCTTGGTGAATCAGGAGGGTTTCCATCTAAGAAGGGGAAGAGTTTTCTGCTCTGTAGTATATTTGCTCTGTTGCCTCCACATTTCTCAGCATCTACCCACCCATTCTCCTCAGCTGATCGGTGCCAACCTACTTTGTGTTAACAGCAATTCAAATGTTAACAGCTGCTGTCCATGTTAATCAAAAAGAAGCTTAATACAAATATATAATTATTGTATGAGCATTGTATAAGTGATACTTGGTTATGTCTTAAGCTAAAATAACAATATGCACTTTTATCCAATCCTGATACGTTTATAAATATATTTAAATGGATATAAATATTTATAAATAGTTTCTGTAATCTTCTGTAATTAGGCTTTAAGCTCTGTGACAGACAGCATCTGTTTGAACTGCATGCGCTCTCGGCGTGTGTGTGTGTGTGTGTGTGTGTGTGTCAGGTTTCTCTAATAAAAGTGTCAGAGTTGGGCAGATGCCTCTGAAGGGAGCCAGCACACCTTGCTCCTTCCCTTGGAAGAAGGCAGCCCGGACCTGGACCAACCTCCTGGCTGTGGGAGGCGGCAGCGAGGAAAAGCCAAGCAGAGAGCTGGAACGCTGCAGCCCATGCCCAGAGGCTGGGGGGGGGAGCAGGGGGTGATGGAAGGACAAACAGCCCAGGGCCCAGCGGGGCTGATGCTGTGGCTACTGCAGCTCCTCAAGTTATTGTCAGCTGGAAGCGGGTCTGGGAGGAAGGACAAGCTGGCAAGGTGGTGGGTGGGGAAGCTGTTCATAAACCCTTTTCTATTTCTACTCATAACTCTATTTCTACTCTGTTTGACTTGGTCACCTTGAGCTAAGTCCATTTCAGAAGAAAAGAAAGTATCCTAACTTACAGCCAGACAAACTGACCCTTTTTGCTCTAAAGCCTTTTGGGGATGCTGTCTACACAGAGGAAATGGGGCAGATTTTTCTCAGGGCTATAGGCACCTGCTCATTCCTTGGGACCAACTGATGAGCACGGTGGCAGCAGGGCAGGACGATCCATGGCCACACAATGCCACCAGGGGCTCCCACAGGTACCTCCCCTCCACTCAAGTCCCAAAGTGTCTGCTGGGACAGAGCTGGATGCCTGCATGGACTGTTCTGTGCTCGTCTTTTACAGTTCGGGACAGGCTGACATTGCTCAGATGGCTCCTGGCTATTTGGGCAACACCATAGAGTCGCACAAAGCTGGCAAAGGAGGATGCTTAGACTATCCCACATAAGGAACACATAGGGGCTCTGGTAGGACAGAAAGCATCTGCTGCTTGGTGCCAAGGTGGCTTGATGGGTGTGTTCAGTGAGAGAAACAGAAATAGGCACTGCAAAAGTTTCACTGGGCTCAGACTTTTTTTGCTAGGGAACCCTCTTTAGGGATGACGACACAGGCCACGTTCTGGGGAGATGCTACTAAATGGTCCCATGGTCTGTGGGCCCAAGCGAGATGGGGAGGAGAGGGAGAGGCAGAGTTTGCCCGGTCCCATTCAGATGCATGTCCTGGAGGGTGCTCACGTGCAAGGTTTTGAACCCTGGAACTGGGAGGCTGTGCTGGAGAGATGTCCTCGGCTCCCATGGGTACCACTCTGCGTTCTCCCACTACACACATTGCTTCGGAGACTGTGGATGTGTCCCCTGCCCTTGGCCTGTTTGTCCAACCAGCCCAGCTGTGTAACTACTGCTGGTGCATGAGATGAGCATGTTTTGCCCATGGTCTGTGGGGGGGGGAAATTCTTTTGGGGGAGATGGAGGGACCTTTGCTGTCATTCAGGCTGAGGAAGAGGACATGGAGGAGGATGGGGAGTTTTGTACATGTGGGATGGAGACAAATGCTGGGAATGGGAGGAAAAGAGAAAGCGGGGCAGATCAGAACAAAGCCAGACTGAAGCAGGAGCCTGGGGCTGTGCAGGAGTGGGAGACCCATCCAGCAGAGCTGGACTGGCTGCGCCAAAACACTGGAGTGGGAGAAAAACCCTTAGGAATAGGGACTGACCAGACTCTGGCTCTCCATTTTCAGTCCTACTCTTGAGCAGGGGCACTATGATGCTCTGTAGTAGATGATTGTCTTTTCCCATTTACATGTTTAAAAATGCAGGAGAACAGACTGAAAAAAAAAAATAAAATTGCACACTGAAAAGTTGCAGGATGATCTTTGCTTTGCAGCTTTGACTTGGGCCCTGGCTGCGTATCTTTAATCTTTCAGAAGTCTTTAATCAGAAGAAAATCTGGCTTATCCCTAAAGCCCAGGGTCTGAGCCTGTGCAGTGCAAACAGAATCCTCTGGAGCCTCCAGGAGGAGATTGCACGGAGACAAGCAAACACGTGGCTGTAGCTGTACGAGACAAGCACGGCACTGCACAGCAACAACCAGGTACGCTGTCCAACGGGAGCCGCGTTTGGTGGCATTTAAGGCTCTGGATACAGAGGAAAAGAAGTGATGCTCAAGGCATGAACAGGGAAGAAATGAAACTGTGACAGCTGTGAATGAATAAGCAGGCTGTGTATTTTAAAAGGGAAAATTGGAATGCCTGCAAAATGTCCACACTCACCTGGAGGGAAACTTGCTGGTTCTTGCAAGCCTGGATTTATTTAGGGGTGATGTTGAAGATTTGCAGGGGTTTCATTTTTTTTAGAAATGGTGCACTGTGGCTTGCTACCAGTTTGCTAAGAGATCACAGAAAACATGAGAAACCAGCGGGGCCTGTGCAGCTGCTCTGCTCCCTCTGATGCTGGCTGCACCGCTCCCATGATATAAGCAAAGTCAACCCCGCCAGCGCTGCTTTTCAGTTTAAAGCTAAGTGTATCTACTTCAGACCTTGCTGGGACAAATTTTTTTGGCATGAACAAGGCTTTCCCCACCGTCTTAATGGAGAGCAGACTTGCTTTACAAATGTTTTCAGGCAGAGCTAGCCAGGGTAGATGGTGGATCCTGTCGGTTGGCCTCGGAGAAGTGCCTGCAGCTTCTGCTGCTGGGTTTCCCTTTCCTCCTCTCCCGCCCTTGTTGAATGTTCCTGGCAGTTTTTAGCTGTGATAAAAAGCTCAGAGGAAATGACAAGAGCTGGAAATAATCTTGCTTTCAGCCTAAAACACAGGAGAGGGAAAGGTACTTGGATTTTCACAACCTTCCCTCCTGTAGTCACACGCTCCTGGCTCCTCTACGGCAGGCGGGATGTGAGGGGCCATAGCAGCCTTTGCAGACAATATTTCTGGTCACTGAGTATGATGCCAAGTTGCAATCCAAAAAGAAACCTGAAAAACACTTATCTTTTACAAAGTTGCATTTTGTTTTGTTTTTTTTAATATTCCCTTAAAATGGCAGCCCTGGTTTAAATTTTGTGAACTGAGAAGTGGGGAGGAGGGGTCTGGTTTTTAATTTAGAAAATGTCAAAAACATGTTTGGACAATTTTAATTTACTTTTTCTACTCAGGCACAACCTGAGGCTTTTAATTGCTTTTTTAAATTGCCTCACTGTTCCGGAATAATACTTATTTCAACAAAAAATACAAAGTCAGTCTGGTGAGAGTGTCCAGCCTACAAACAGGCTCAGGCTCTTTAGCTGCCCAGTGCGATGCAGTGGGATGAGGCACTGGAGCCAGCATCCAGCAAAAGCTACAGGCTGGGATGCATTGCTCCTCCACAGTGCTCGGCCACAGCCTCAGCTCACCGGGGTGATGCGGGAGACCTGGGGAGACATGGTCAGGAGCTGTAGGAAAGGAACGGCACGCAGGTGCCTGTGCAAGTTTAGGTTGCCACAGAAGAGGTCCCAGCCCAAGACCCATGGCTGGAGAAGAGGAGAGACCCGGACCCACCACCAGGACAACTTCGCAGACATTCTAGAAAGGTAAGACCACCTCAGAGCATTTAGGTGGCCCATAGCTGCTGTTTCAGGAGAGGTTGGGGTAGTGTCTTGTCCTCCCCAACTCCCTCTGCTCCCTACTGCTGCTCTCTGTGTGATGGGATGGTGTCTACGGGAGGCAGCTCTGCAGGGTTCATCCATGGGAGCTGCTGTCTGGGTCCATGCCTGTGCACCTGGGCTCAGCATTTCCAACTGCTCAGCTCACCATCGGGACCTACCAGGATCAACGGGGCTGGCAGCAGCAGCCACATCTGCACCCTGTACCCCCTCCTGTTTCCCCACCTTCCCACCCTGGTTCCCTGCTCCTCCTTCCTGCGCTTCAAGAAAACACAGTCCGAAGGCAAAGGTGTACAGGGATCCATCGATTTCCATGCTGCCCTTTGCAGTGCTGCTCTCTGGAAAGCTGGTGTGTAATTGAACAAGAGGCTGGCACTTGTACTGATGGGAAGCTTCACTGCACTGTTAATATCAGCAGGGAGCTTGGAACCAGCCGGAGGTGGAGGGAAAAGCACCAGATGGCTTAACTAACTCCCTGCCACCTTCCCCCAGCTCCCATCCCGCTGCAGCTAGGGGAAGGAGTGATTCCTCTTGGAAATGCTGGCGGGAGGAGTTGGGAAAACAGGCAGGTCTGAACACACTTGGGGTTTTTTGCACACTGGAGCTGCCAGGAGCAAAGGGATCCGGGTGTGTCTGCCCCAAGAGCTCCCAGGCTACGCAAGGATCAGTAAGAAGGGACAGAGGTGGTGGTCAGGAGGACTTTCACACCAAGGTGACCAGCATGTGATGGGAGGAGGGATGGTGGGACGGGACCAGGGCAGCTGGGTACTCAGCTGTGGGGATGCAGAGATGGGAGAGCTTGGAAAGAAAGTGATGGGGCTGACTTAAGAAGCATGGGAGGTTGTCCCAATCTTGCCCAACTATATGCCTTGGGGAGAAAGCTGTCCAGGACGCAGCTGGGCACATGGCCTACCATTTCAGATCAGACAGAAAGGCCAGATAATCGAGCCATGGTCCGGGGCGTGCTGGGGGAGAGGTCTTCAACATGTGCCAACTGGGGGATTCCCCAGTTCTCAGGTTTGGGGCACATCTTCAGGAGTTGAAGTAAAACACCACAAATGTCAAAGTGGCCTTATTCCTTAGGAAGAGCTGTGAGGTTTTGGTGGGGGGGAGGGGGGGGAGGGGGTAGCAGCCCTCTTTTAAACTTTTAAATTAGTAATATAGGCTTTCCATTGTTAGAATGAAACATACTATTTTGTATTGTTTTTTCATATAGATTTATTTGGCATCACATATGAATCCAGGTAAAGCTGTAGGATCATGCACATGCCTGTCTCTAGGAACTACAGTTCCAACTAAAGTGGGCAACTCTCCCAGACCTTTATTTTGGGAAAAGAATATCCTGGATATCCCTTTCCAGCTAGGAAGGTCAGTGTGGGACACTATTGAGGTTTTATGCCAGCCCATGGGTTTTCTGTGAAAATCAGAGGGATAGGGTCACCTTCATGGTGGCCACAGGCCCTGAACCATGAGAGCATTGGCGTAACAGGCACATCAGAGCGGGACAGAAAGCATTTGCACCAGTGGGGCAAGTGGGGGAGCGGGCTGGATATTAATTAGTGCAGAAGAAGATAATGAGCAATAAATGTTAGAAAATAATAGACTCCCTGTGGGTTTAAATTCAACTTCAATGCAAAAGGTTGAGGCTACATCATCGCCCACCTGACCAGATGACTCTTAGCCATAATAGCCAGCAAGAAGATGGAGGAGCCAAGGGGGTGGAAACCAGCCCAATACTGGGGGATACTCCCACAGAGAAATGGACAGATGTCTGGAGACAACACAGAAGAGAACTCCTTCTCAGGACAGCTAGGAGACGCAACACTAGATTTAATCCTGAGCAGGCCACAGGGCTAATTTAAAATGTTATTGTTGAAGACTCCCTCTATAAAAGTGTCTGCAATGTACTTAAACTCAGTAACATTGTAGGAATTTAAAAATAAAACTGAAGAAGTTCACTGCGACTTCATTTCAAAAGGGCTATCCACATAAAAGTAGAGAGGCTTGTTAGAAAGAAATTAAAAGCAGCCACCAAAAGGGTAAAATTTTTCCAGGGGACATAGACATCATTTAAAGATCTTCTATTAGATGATGAGAGCAAATCTATACAATTATCAAAAGAGACTTTAAAAGGGCAAAAAATTAGCTGTTCTCATTAAAGAACTGACTAAAGGAGTCTGTCAGAGGTAAAAGAGTATCCTTCAAAAAGTAGAAGTCATGTTCAAATGAGGAAAATAAAGAGCGTGAGATGACAAATTAAGGGTAAAACTATGACAAAGGAGATGAACCTTTTTTTTTGATGAGCAGCTTTCTAAGGTGTAAAAATCTAACAAAAGACCCTTTTTCTCAAACCCCTCAGCAGCTGTGGAGCCCCCCGGGGCTCTTCCCACCATGGAGGACCCATCCCGAAATCAGCTGTCATTGCAAGAGGTTTGGGAGCAAACTGGGGAAATTAAGAGTATCAAAAGGAGCAGATGGCATTCACCCCAGAGCCCAAAGGTTGTCTCATATGAAACAGCTATTTAGCAGTGGTGCACAAGGGGCTGTTTAAAATAACCGTGGTACCAAAGGAGCTGAAGGTGGCAACTGCAATGATATTTAAAATGGCTGCACCGACAATCCAGAGGGTTGCCCAGCAGATCTCTGTGCTGGGCAAACAGTCAGAAAAATATAACAAAGATGTCAGTAGGCACAAGAATAAATATGAAATAATGCGGAAGAGTTGGTGCAGGTTTTGCAGAAGGAAGTCCTGCACCGCGAGCCCTTGGAGAGCTGGTGAGCTTGGAGAGCAGGAGGTACATTCAGCAAAAGCTTTGAAAAATTGTCTTCATCAGATGTTCTTGAAGAAATTAAACCACTGTAGTGTAAAAGAGAAAGCCCTCTTCTGTCTAATAACTGCAAAGCGTATGAAACATAAATTAGGAATAAATTAGCAGATTTTGCAGTGGAATAAAAGTGCCAAGAGAGGCAGCCAGGGACCTGTGGTGGAGTGTCGTCTCCAGATCAGGAGATGACTTGGAGAAGGAAAGGGAAACAGTTAGGGGGTGAAGTTGCTGGCAATCTTTCAATATTCAGAGTTGATGGTGAAAAGATATGGCAGGATCTCTCAATACTGAGCAACTGGACAGTAAAACAACAGTGAAATTCAGTAGCAAGATGTACAAAATCATGTGTACAGGCGAAACAGTCCATTTGTACTTGAACCAGTCATAAGCCTTAAATGAGCTGTTACTCAGGAAAGATAACTTCTTCCTCACATGCCCATGTTGCAGGTAGTGTTACAAAAACATCACCTCAGTGATCTGTGATAGCCTAAAAAGTAAATTGAGTGTGGAAATTTTTAGGGGGAAAGTGTTAAACAAAACAGAAGAGATCAATTTGTCATTGTGCAGATCAATAATTCACCTGCTACTTAAATACTGTTTGCAAATCTGTTACCTCTGGTGGAGTAAAAAAAAAAAAGACAGAAATAAACCTAGAAACTTGAAAAGGCACAGAGAGAGGTGGAAAAGATAAGGGCTGGGGAACGGTTCTCCGGGTGGAGAGATTACACAGACTGAGACTCTTTATCCTGGAAGAAGTGTGAGTGATGGGCTGTGTGGTGAGGAGCGGCACAGGAGAGATTATTCACAGTCCCCCACAGCACAAAAACTAGGGGTATCAAACTACGGATCAGGACATTTGAAACAAGCAGGAAGAAAAATGCTTTCTTCATATCCTGCGTAACTAAACTTCTTCCCCCTGGGGTGTTGTTGTCAGGTTTGCATGGGCTGCAGGATAACGGAACAACTTAAGGGAGAGCATCTGCTGGGAGATACAACAAGACAGTTTGGGCCCCATTGGCCTTACAACACCTCCCCAGGGGGATGGTTTCCTTTTCTTAAATTTATTTCTGATTTTTAAGCTTCACATAGGAATCCATCAGGAAACTCCTGAAATGGGTGACCTGGGCCAAGTTTTAATTTGAGGTCAGAGGAGGATGAGGGTGTCTCCATGAACATGTTTCTGTGTATCTAGTCCAGACTGGAAACTGAGAGTCTGCCTTTAATACAAGACATGGGATTTCAGGTTGAAACATAGGATCTTCCTTATTGTAGGGGACATCCAGCTGCTTTTGTAAGGGGATTCTCCACTGTGCATCATGCTCACCTTCCATTATTGTAAGGAGACAATCAAGATGATGGTTTAATTTCTTGAACAGCCTTTGAGGAGATGATTTTTAAAAATTCATCTCATGTTCCAGGAAAGCTCCAGTCCTACAAGCAGACGAGCATCAATGTAACTTCACCCACAGAGGAAGGCGGCATCTCTGGGATGAGGGCCACGCGACAGCTTCCCGTCTGATGCTTCATGGAGCTGTGCTCAGTGCCAGCCGAAGGCTGGCAGGTCATCAAACACAGGCAGGAAAAAGAAAACAACAGGGTACAGCTTCAAAACACATTTCTAAAATGAAGCAGAACTCAAAGCACTTTTCCACTGCAGCACTGGGAAAAAAAATAAAAAATATTTTGCTTACAGACTGCAGTTCTGCCATGTTCAGGTTTAAACCATCGGCCATGGAGCAGCGGTGCATAACAGCGGCAGTGTAATTTTTCATTCTACTGTCCTGAAAATAGTTAAACTATCGTTTGCTCAAGGTTAAAAACCCAAGAAAAGTTCCTCTTGTGCTGAGTAGAAATAGGCAGATTTTCTGCATGAAAAGTGAAATACATAAAGTTTTGAATACTTCACATTTGAATGGAAATTCTTGCATGGCCCAAGCCCCACTAATGATGTGCTTGTAATGGGGAATCAACGCCGGCAGGGCTGGGGAGCGTGCACCTGGTGCAGCGGCTGCCTGCCTGCGCCCAAATGAGAAAATAATTTATTTTCTCAATTGAAATGTATTTCATGAAAAGCCATTACTCTAAAATCAATGTAAACAAATCAAATGGCAGATGAGAGCAGCCCTCCAGCACGGGGAGCAGCCTCAGTGCATGCTGCAGCCGGTGATGGCAAAGACGGGCTGCTGGCATGGCAGAGCAGATACGGACTGTGGCAGCTGGGCTTACACAACACCAGGGCAAAGTTTCTGGTGTGTCCTTCTGGTCCGTGGGACATTAAGAAATGCACACTCTAATTTTGCCCCCCTGTTCTCCTCCATACCCCACAGCATTTCAGCCGTGGTCTGCTGCGTGGGATGCTCTGGGCAGGGAGATGTTCTGCATCCACCTCTGCAGGGTAACGTATATTCAGATTTATTAATTTATAACCACTGTAGATCATGAGCTAGGAAACTAAGGTGCTTTTTGGTGCTGAGATCAGGCCAGGGTGCACAGCAGCTCCTGCTGACAGGGTCTGCATCTGCAAGAGAGGCCCCGGGGATTAACCATTCCATTCAGATGCAGTAACTAGGCAGAAGTCCTCAGCAAAATCTGCTGGCCAATTCTCACACATGCAGCACTTTTTTACAGCTCTCTTCACTGATTCCTTAGAAAACAGAAATTTCTCAAATTCTCAGAGAAATAAATGCCTTTTCTTTCGGTTCCTTCTTGACAGGCGTATTTATGATGATCACAAAGAAAAGATCACAACAAATCCTGGCAAAAAAGAGGAAGCAAGAAGACCAAGCCAAGCTACAGATAGTAAGTAACAAATCAGGAAAAGGAGCAAGATAATGGTTGTGACTAAAAATCAGATGCTATGAAATAAAGAACAATGGATATGAGAAGTAAAAGTATCCATAAAAAAAAAATCCATATCCAAATGTGTTATGGACAACAAGAAAGCATTTTAAATTATCTGGAACAAAGGGAATTCTAGCAAAATTACGATGTTATAGATCCATTTTTTGATAGGTGCAGTAATGCTGTCAATAATAATGCAGACAATGCAGAAGAGCCCAAAAATCTGCTCTGTGAAATGATGAAGACAACATATTTCTGACATATTTTTTTCGGTCCCCATCATTTTCTATTCCAATGGCAACTGCGTAGCAGCTAGCAAATTGTTAACAGTTTAAAAAATGTTAAGCTGCAACTTTAATTAACTGAAATAATTATTAATTTTTAAAAGCTTTCAATTAATTTTTAAACTAGTTTTCATCTGCAGGATCGGCCAACTTGTTTCTAAATTTGTGGAGATAATCACTAAATATTTTACAAGAACGACAGAATAAAGCTGGTGTTGTGGTGGTATTGAGGAGAGAGTGAAAAATGGGGCTATGCCATATCATCAACCCACGTGACACCAGCTCAGGTGTGCCACTGTCCCCCTAAGGCTTCTCCCCTCCTGCCATACATCCCTACTCCCCTATATGCTTAGGCTGGGTCTATGCTATAAACTACCCTCCTCTGTTTTCCCCTCAGCATCAAACATTCAATATTTTTTTTATAAGCTGGGGAAAAAAATGTGTTTCTAAAAGCATCTTGTGAGCCTGGGGTTTGCCTTTGACACAGAAGTTTATTGGCCTTGTTATTCTGGAAAAGGTTTGAGACATTTTAATTTGTTGGATCACAGCAGGTAGAAGGTGATGTGGAAGGTTCAATTCATGATTTGTGAGATTAAGGATTATTTTGGATATTCAGGGGTTTGCTCTCAGCTAAATCACCACAACTCAAGCAGAATATCAGCAAAATAGTTGCAGGGTCGCTGTGACCCTAATTTTATTAGAAATCTTGAAGCAATACAAGTGAACTGATGTTTAACAAGGGAAATGTTGTATTCCACCTCTACTGTGAAACATGAGCAAACAAAAGCGAAAAATGGGTGATTTGGGTTCCAAAAGAACATCTTTAAGAAATAACTCCCTTGAGCTTGTCCTTCCTTCTAGCACACCACTCCTCTCTTTTGGCCAGGCTGGGGAGGCTTTGCTATAGAAAAGGGATGATAACTTGCTGGCAGAACTTCGCTTTGTTAGAACCGTTATTTGGGTGGGAAGGAGTGTTTTGCTGCTGCTGCTTTGTTTCTGCCTGAGCAAGCCCAGACCTTCCCGTGACAACTTCCAATGTGACTAGTTGGAGTCAAACTACCATAAAGTAGCACATGTTATTTAAGCTTTGTCCAATCTCAGCCTAACTGAGCAGTGAACTGGCCTGGAAGGCCCCCTGGGCTGCTACAGAAGGAATTAACACCCGCTGGGGTATGCTGGCATCCATACCCTGGAACCCGTGGCTTTCGGCATTGCCAGCTGTCCTGTATTTCAGCAGGGCTTTGCACAGCGGTGTCCTGGCTCGTAACACTGAGCAATGGTGGGAATAGCTGGAGGGACATCAAACATCGCCCAGGGCAAAGCCACCGCTGTGCGAGGGCATCACGGGGAGTTTTAAGCCAGGAGCACAGTGTGTTCCTTTCCAGCTGCCCACAGGAATTGCGTGAGATTCAGTATTTCAGGTTATACAGAGTCAGCAGGCTCTTGGCTACATCTGCACTGAGGTTATAGGTGAGCCCAAGCCCATGGCCAGCTGCAAGTTCATCCTGGGTGAGTGATGGAGAGATCGGAGCAGAGATGCAGGTGCTGGAGTCAAAGCTTCGGCACACGCTGCTGGGCTAGAAGACCTGCTCAAAGTGCAAATGGGATGGTAACATCCATGCATTGATCTCAAGTGGCCACCAGCACCGTTACCAGGTCCCCAGTGTGATAAGGGCACCTTTAAATCAAAGCAGAGGATGCTCCTCAAAGAAAAATGCATCAACAGAAGCATTAGCTGGAAAGTTTCTCTAGGTTTTAGCATCTTCCTTCTGGTCCCTCTTGCTTAATATTGAAGACGTTCACCATCTTTTGGCAATTCAGTGCTTTCCAAGGCAGTCCAGGCATGTGACATCATTCATTTTGATGCAGTACAAACATTAGAGACTTTTTTTTCTTTCTTTGCCATAATGGGCTTCATTTTTAGATAGAGTTTGCTAAGTTGAAATATCTTTCATAGCAGGCAAATGCATTTTCCTGCGCTGAAGCCAGGAGAGGATGTACTTTATCACCTGCACACCGGGTTGAAGCGCCAAACTCGAACTGCTGCTGTACTGTCTGCTCACCCCTGTGTGTAGGGCTGTCAAGTCCCCAGCGGCTGGAGGGGATGCATTAGTGACCAGGAACTGCTGCTGAAGCCTGGCTGGGGAGTCGTTGAGATGGGCGTTTGATAAGGAACTGCACAGCACTGATGGTCTTCATCTTGTTCATCTCATCCTCAAGGAGCGTATGGGCTGGGACAGGCGCTGATTAAGTTGATCTACCAGGATGATCTCCAGCATCTGTAAGAACCGTTGTTCATTTCTCCTTGTGACCTACGGTATGCACAAAGCTCTGAAGGCAGAGAGGTGCATTTAGTGGTGTAGAGGTGGTTCACGGACCTTTGTGGGAGACCCTGTTCCCCAGCCGGCTGTAGCACAGGGTGTCACATCCCAGCGCATTTCCAGCAGGCACAGGCAAGGCTGCATCCAGTGTCCCTCCAAGTATCGAGCATCCCGCTTCCCTGGCCCCAAAGTTGCCCCTGGAGGGAGATGTGCATGAAATCTTCCCCAAGCTAAAGCCCTATTTCAAACCCTACTCCACTGGTATTCGAAAATAGTGGACTGAATGGAGCTCTCATCTTCCCACTTCCTGAAGCCCAGGAAAACAGCTCAGAAAACATCAGCTTCTCAATTTCCAGCCTGGCCAAGCTTGTAGAGAAAGCCAGAAAACCATAAAAATAAGTTTTCTAGCCCCTGCAGCAATGGTTGTTATTCACCATCACCAGTGCATATCTCAGCCCGATCACACACCCCGGAGACAGGCAAGGCAATGCCACTCTGATCACACTCGATGCCTGCCTACGTGCATGGCACCATGCTAGCACACAGGGACAGCAGAGCCGACAGCATATTCACACCTTGCACAGCATCAACTCTGCCAGACCAGGGTCAGCCCTGTGATGTTGTGGTCATCCCAGGGACGATGCTTTTCCCTGGCACTGCTTGGGCAGGGTAGATACTCTCCAGCTGAGAAGGGTGAGCAGGGGGGCAAAGGTGCTTCTGGTTGTCAGAGCCCTTAAATTCCCACCAGCGGGGCAACACTTTAAAGTAAGTTGCAGAGGGTATGGAAGGACAGGCCCTCCCTTGGACATGCTGAAATATTTATACTGTACTCACAAGGACCTGGCCTGGCTTGTACACCTGTTTGCTTAACTGAGGACGGCTTGATAGCTGCAGCAGGGAGCTTGTTAATTGAATTCCAAAGGGACTAATTACGGCAGGAATAAGAGAGATCTCTGTCATCTCACAGGTTTTTCCACGCATCTGGATTTGCAAGGGCTGCAGGAGCTGGGACTTCTTTGCAAAAGGCAGCTGGAGGAACCATGCCCCAGCCCGTGGTGTTGCTGCCCTCCTGCTGGGCACAGAGAGGGGTGATGCCAGGCTTTGGGGAGATGCCATCAGCTATTTCCCTTCTTCGGGCTGGAACTGGAGAGGTTCTCAGCTCGCTGAGGGCAGCGGGGTGCTAAGGTAACTGGGAGGAGGTGGGTACAGCACATGCACTCCACGAGCTCTGGTGCATTTCAAGTCCTGCTATGTGTCTCCTGCGGTGCCGTTGGGTGGCTCCTGGCCAGCTCCTTTCAGCTCTTCAGCTAAAACCAGCACAGGAAAAGGAAGCAAGGACCTCTGTAGTCCCCCATGCCCAGGAAAAAGGGCATCTCTGAACAGGGGGGATTACAGGCTCCCTTTGCGACAGCACCCTTCGGCACGCCGGCTGCTCTATTGCTGACCAGCCACACCGGGGCAGGGCTTAAGGAGGCTTTCCCACTGCTCCCCTCCACGAACACAAAGGCCAGAGGCCTCAAGGTCCCAAGCATGAACAGGAGCAACAGAGAACCTCAGCTTGCCCTCTCACCCTTCCCTGTCCTCTGCCACCGCACCCTGCACCCCCCAGCTCCAGGCACCCACGCTCCTGCGCGCAGTCCCGTGGGGCAGCGGTTCTCCAGTCCCTTCGCAGTGGTATCCAGAGACGGGACAAGACAACGGGCACCAGCTGAAAGAAAAGAACCTCTCCCGAACAACTGCAATACAAAACTGCTTTATTTGAAGGGAGGTCGAGCTAGGGAACAGATTGCCCAGAGGGGTTCCGGAGGCTCCGTCCTTCGCGATCGTCAGAGCCTGACTGGATGCAGCCCCGGGCAGTCTGCTCTGGCTGACCCCGCTCCAGCAGCGGGCTTGGACTAGGTGATCTCCAGAGGTCGCTTCCCTCCTCCTCAAATCCATGATTTGTCATGAGAGGAGACGACAGGAGCAGTTCCTGCCTCAGCCGGAGCTGGGAGGCTGCCTTGATCCTGTTCGCTGCCACTGCCAGAGTCGGAGACGACCCAGGTTGCGACCGTCCCGCTGCCACCGTCCAGGTGCCCCTCAGCAGCCACACAACCACCACCTCGAGGGCCTCCTGTGTCCCTGGGCTCTTTGCGCTGCCCCCGCAGCTCTTGGTCGGGCTGCATGTGCTGCATTTCCCTTCTTGGTAGGATGTGCTACCAGGCCCCGCGCCTGGCACGGCTGCGGGTCCTGCGCCGGGATCGGCTCCTCCTTGAGCGCTCCCACCCAGCTTGGCCCCCGGTGCCGCGGGACCTGTGCGGGGATCGGCTCCTGGTGGCGCGCCGTTGCCTGGAGGAATCCCGGCCTGCCCGCGGGCGGCGCTGGCTCCTGCTTGAGGAGGGCAGGACGTCCTCTTCTGGCCTTGGAACTCGGCCATCATCCTGAGCAGCGTCCCGAGCCCTTCTCTGCTGCCACGTCCCGCTTCTCAACGAGTTGCAGGCCTGGGTGTGCTGAGCCCCTCTGTGGCCACCCAGGGGCTGCCTCGGGGCCCCGCTTTGGCCCCTCTCTGGGGCCCCGGTGTGGCCACCGCCACGGGTTCTGCTGGGAGAGCTGTGGTTCTGGCGGCCCTCTGGAGATCTCCTTTCCTCAGAGCGGCGTTGAGATCTCATTCTCATGACGCTGTGCACCTCATAGTTGTTACCTGCCAGCTTGCGGAAGACGTACTGAGGCGGCTGCCGGCAGAGTGGACACTCGGCTTTTATGCAGGCCCAGTTCTGTAGGTAAGGAAAACAGAAGCGGTGCTTGCACCAGATCATGGAGGCTTCGTTGCTGATGGTGTCCAGGCAGATTGGGCACTTGGAGTCCTCAGAGGCATCCAGCGGTGCGGCAGGGGAAGAGGTGCCCTGTTGTGCCGAGTCCTCCTCCAACCCCGTCTTGCGCTGCAAACGAAAGAGGGACAAAGCTCCTGAGCTGCCCTGGAGACGCAACCTGCAGGAAGCAGCAAAGATGCCAGGAGCCGCTTTCCCGCCTTCCCAATTCCTGCCTGCGCATGTCCGAGAGGTCAGTCACCATCCCGCCCTGAGAAGGGCAGAGGTTTGACCAGAAGTTTGAGAAACAAGAAAAAGTAGAGGAGCCTCTGGTGCGACAAAATTTGCTTTAACTTTTGGTCAGCCCTGAAGTGGTCGGTCAGCTGGACTAGATGATGGTTGTAGGTCCCGTCCAACTGATCTGATCTGATCTTTCTATTCTGTTCTGTTCTGTTCTGTTCTGGGACTGCCTGGTGGTTAAGAGACTTGAGGACAACTACCTGAAGTTCGGTGACTGTGTGTGACCGAGGCACGTAACCTCCCTTGATCATCAGCTCTCTCAGCCTTTCCTCGTAGGAGAGATGCTCCGGTCCCTTCAGCATCCTTGCGGCCCTGCCTTGCATGAATGACCCAGCCTGGCTCGCGTTTGTGTCACCAAACACACTTCTCTGCAGGGATGAGCACCGAAGAGATCCATCTCCAGAGGCTTCGTTCAGAAGCCCCGCGGAGACGCTGGCCCTTGTTAGAAATCGCTCAGTGACCTGGTCTCAGGGCAGATGGCTCAGACAGGTCCAATGAGTGAGACTCTGCAAAGAGTCCAAGGTCAGGATCTGCCTGGAGATTAAGAGACTTGAGGAAAACTACCTGGAGGTTGATGACTGCGTTTTGTGTTTTCCACAAAGCCCCACACCTTTGGCCCTAACCAGCAGGGCTACGGTGCACCGGTTATCCCCCGTCCCTTGCAAATACTGGGTTACTCACCGGATGTTGCACCCAAGGCTCCTTTTCTTTTTCATGATTCCAAACCCTCCGGTTATTTTTTTATTTCTGTGCTTTGGGCTTTCCCCAGAAAGAGCATGTCCTGCTCTCATCTCCTTTCCTGGCTTGAAGAAAGCGCTAACGCTGCAGTTTGAGTCTCTAAGGGCTCTGCCCCACGCAGAGCTCCGGGGAAGAAGGGCTTTGTGGAGGAGCCTCCCTCGTGCTCCCCTCCACGAACACAAAGGCCAGAGGCCTCAAGGTCCCAAGCATGAGTGAGACCCCCAGGCTGAGCATCACGGTGGCTGTCATCTGTGGGAGGGCAGGCTGTGATGGTCCAGCCATACACACAGGAGTTTTTTTCCTTCCCGTGACTCGCAGACTGGATGTGGACACAAGGAGCCCAAGGGTCCAAAAACCCGTCCCTCTGAATCACTCAGTGCGCAGGGTGCTGAGAGCGTTGCCCTTGGCTGTGAGCCCCTGCGCTGCTGCTTTCCCAGGCCCTGTCCTTGCATTGCATCCTGCAACCCACCCAGCCCTGCCACGGCATCAGCTGGGAGCGAAATGCCAGGGAGGCGACGAGAATTTCCTGGGTTTAAAAACACATATTTTTATATGTGCATACATACGAACACAATCTTTCCTCCTGCTTTCAGAAGTCAATGTTAACTCCAGCTGTGCTGGTGATGCAGTTCACAGCACAGACCTGCAGACACAGACGTGTGCTGCCAGAGAAGCAGTGAAGGGGGTGAAGGATTTCCCCAACCACCTTGGTGGCTGGGAAAAAACATGTGCTGTGCTGTTACACCCTAAACCAACTCCTGGCCCTGCCTATTTGGCATCTTTACTGTTTGACATACCATGCAGAAAAAGATTCTTGGTCATCAAATAGTTTTATTGCAGTCAGGGGGTCCAATCACAGTAGGGACATGCATTTTCACCTGGCACTGGCTATATGTTTTAGGGATATCGTGGCAGTTTGGGGATGCCTGGGGGCAGGTGCCCGGCATACCGCTGCCCAGTGCTTCTGCTGCTACAAAGGTGCAAAGGGATTTTTTTCCACAGGGCAAGGAGAAAACTGGTCCTCCCATATAGCTGGAATAAAATTTGGGGTACCCTATGCACAAAGGATGGGCTGTGCATTAATTTCACCTCCTTCCACCAAAGGCACTAATGGCATTGCTGGCCATCAGGGATGAGAAGGGCTGTGCTGAGCTGTGGTTTGCAGTGGTGGGAGCAGGACCCACATCTCTGGCAGCCTTGGCCATGACCCCAGACATGTCTGCCGGGGGCAGCATCACCATATGCTTCTCTCCTGGCAGAGCGTATGGCTCCCCATACGCTACTACTACAATGTCCAATCTCATATGGTGTCCCCATTCCTCTTAAGCAGCAGGTTACAAATGTCTAAATGCCTTCAAAACTGAGTTACTGAAAGGTTTGTAAGGGATACAGCAGCAGTGATTGTTGTAGACAGTTCCTCTGCCTTCAAATTTTTGGGAAAAGAAAAGTGCACAATACAGCCCAAACTGCCTCCAACGGTGCTTCCCGTTTGCGTGACCATGCTGGTTTTTGAAGTACCCAAATGAGGAAGATCTTGGGTTCTGGAACTGCAGCTTCTGCAGTGGCTCTGGATAAAGCTCAGGGCAAGACAAACCATCCCCAGAGGCTCAGATTTTGGCAGAAAGAGTCCAGCGTAACCTACAGCACCCCACAGATCATGGGTTTGGGGTGCAAGCATGTCCAGGGAGAAGCTACCTGTCTGTAATTGCTGGCAGCAGCCTGTTTTGTTCTGGGGTAGAGGCAGAAAGAGCTTTATAGACCCGTACCCAGGAGCTGCAGTTGGGTCTTCCACCTTGGTGATTCCAGGACACTCGAGGAGAATAATAGGGACATATCTTAGAAATGTAGGAAACACCTTGCTGGGAAAAAAGAAAGGCAAAGGGTGAATTTACTGTAGTCAAAGTTTAACAGCAAAGGGACCAAAGTTAGAGACAGCTATAGAGAAATAAAATAAATCCATTTTTTAATGGATTTGCCTGTGCTTCAGACTGGTTCCAAAATGCTTGGAGTGATCCAGGTAACAAGGTAGTAAGTTGCTGAGGTATTAATACTGCTTCTAGACAGGACTGTGGTCTGGGGTATTCATTTGATTGGGAGGGGGTGTGTAATGCAGATAAGCTTCCATTTCTTTCCTTGTGGTTATAATCAAACTCAGATTGTTTTGGTTTTTTTCCTCAAAGGGTTCCCATTATTTCTAACTCAGGGTTTGTTTCCTGGGAGTATCTGCCCCACTTCAAAGGAAAGAAAGGGGATTTTTCTGGGGGCCAGCAAGGCTGCACGGGTGTGTGGTTGCCCAGGGAGTGGCTGGGGGGTTGAAGGATTGAAAATAAACCTGAGAGAAAGGACCTTCCTGCCAGGGGAGAATATTTCTATTCTGTCTCATTCTGTATTTTCTGTAATTGAAGAGGTTCAGGTGCTCTAATAAAACCCAGCTCTCGGGTTTTGTGTTTTCCCTTGGGGAAAAGAAGCAAGCAGGCTCTCCTAGAGCCCACCTCAGGGACCTCGCAGGGGTTTGCTGGCTTGTTACCAATAATAGAAATGGTGGTAATGAAACATCTCCGGGAGCTTCACGTTTCGTTTCTCCTTCAGCCCTCATGTCTCAAAGGTAAACTATTACATTGCCAATATTGAGTGCAGGGTTGTTTGAAAGTATTAAGGCTCCAGTTCAGCAGAGGTCATGTTTTATTTGATTTTGGCCAATTGGCAGTTCCCTGTGTTTGCATCTGCTCCTGGAAGTAAATGTCATCTTGGTTTCGGTGCCAATGCCAGCAGCAGCCGAATGCTTCCCGAGTGCTTGGGTGTATGGGGGGGGAGTGATCTTTACCACCACTCTGTCCCAAGGCTTGCAAACAGAAAATCCTGAGCCCCCACCTCTGAGGTCTGACATCGAGCCTTTTCCAGTATCTCTGGCTTCCAGGCTGAAGAACCTGGATCCAAGCCTCAGATGGAGCAAAATTATTTGAACTGAGCAGGAAAAACCCATTTTGTGCGCAGACCTCTCATCTCGCAGCAGCAATCTGTCCTGCCGCTGCCTTCCATGGTACCTGGCTGATCTGTGCCCCTACAGTGGCCAAAGCTCCCAGGCACCTGGAGGAGGGATCGGGGTTAGGAGTTTTCAGCATTGGTGTGTGGATGCCTTCCAGCACCCACTATGGTCTTGCACATGCAAGGCATGTGTCTCCTGCCTCAGGAAATGCCAGACTTGTTCCAAAACAACTGTCCGTGGGCAGTAAGTCCAACTTGAGCATGCTGAACACAACAGTTTTTGGGTCCTGGCAGTGATTTCAGTTCTCTGAAAGACATGAAAACCCTACAAGACCTTCTTTCTGTGTCCTTAAGAGTGATAGCAGAGCTGAAATATATTGATCAGAAGCTAAGAACAGAAGCTTTTCTGCATCTTCATCTGAAGAGTTAGGTTTCCAAGCTTTGGTTTTCAGATTAAAAAAAAAAAAGTATCTGGGGGGAGGCAGTCATATTTCATAAACAGTTCAGTATTGTCCAAAACATGACAGCAAGCCTCTATTTAAGATTACGGACAGACCTCTCTGGAGCAGCCCTGCCATGCTCCCTTTTCACAGGACTGCCAATGTAACTGTGAACCCAAACACCTGGACTGGGAAACTGCCTCTCCATCTCCATTAAGGCTCCTTTCACAACACAGATTATTGTCAGATGCTCTTTGCATCTTTTGCTTTCTGACCGATGATTGTTGCTGTCAGCTTGCTCTTATCCCATTTATTATATAGGTTGTTTTATTTGTTTTTATTGCTTCTTTCACCTTTCATCTAATCAAGGTGCATTTTTTTTGTTGCTTTTTTAATCAGCGTGGCTTTTTTGAACACATTTAGGGCATCTTTTAAAATGGTCTTCAACAACTCAAAATTAATCACTCCAATTATTCTGGTAATTTTCCTCCCAGTTCATAAACATTTTCGATGGGGCCCTTCTTTGGCCCTGTGTGTACCTGTATCAGTGCCCAGCCATGGACTGTATTTGGGCAAGGCAACAAAAGTGGGGCATGGCAGATAACTGTTAATAAGGAGTTTTGTTTGGTGATCAGTTCACCCTAATCCATTAGAAAAAGGCTAAGACAGCAGTATTCTGAAGGTAATGAGTACTTTCAGTTGGAAAATAATCAGGGTATGTTTCTGAAGCTTTGAGGATGTGTGATTAGGAGCCACCCAAGACACCCCAGGAGCTGTGCCTGGAGCCATGACAGTGCCGGGGTGTGCTTATCTCCCTCTGGGTACAGTGAAACCAGAGTCAGTCAATCTCCATTGCTCCCTTTAGGGCACAGTATGCGGACAAGGAGGAAAATTCTTCTCCTTTTGAAGAGGTCGCTCAAAAATCCCCAGTCCCTAGGCGCAGGCTGAGGAGCAGCAAGTTACCATGCGTCGGGTGTTTTATGAGAGATGCTGGGGGCTGGCTCCTGCCTCCTGGCACTTTCTTAGAGAGAAAATAAATCTTGAATTACCTTGTTTTCATTTCCAATAAAACTGCATGTTGGCAGTTGCCTTGGAGCTAATAATCTGACACGGTGCTGTGCGTCTGTGAATGTTTGTAGCATGGGTGTGCTGCTTCTGTGTTTGAGACTGACAGTGCAGCACTATATTGTTGTTTTCCTACCACTATATTGTGTTTCCAGCACATCATAATAAAAAGAAACATGAAGGTAGGTGATTTATCATAATACAAAAATAAAAGGCATATTAATGTAAATTATGCACATCATTAACCCCAACTGTTGCTCTAAAATGGACACAAACTCTGTAATAAAATCATCTTCAGGTTAAGCCATGACAATTTTCTCTGAAGGGCTTCCCTAGAGGTGCTGGAAGACCCATGTATCCTCTTCTCTTGAGGTCTGGAGAGCTGGCTTGCAGTCCTCTTAATGCACTAACAGCAGTATATGGTGCCTGTTCCTCCTCAGGGGCTGCACTGCATTACCCAGGCAGTACCCCCAGGCACGCTCCTGCTCCACCAGCAAATCAAGAGCAGGTCAGGCAGCACACACAGGATTCATCGGGCTACGGTGGACGTGGACCTGTCACCATCCGCTCCTCCTCTGTTCAAGGCAGATGAAATCAATGGCACAACTCATCTCATCCTGCAGTAGATGTCAGATAAGGGTAGGTGAACTACACACCACCCCAAAGTGCTATGTGTCCCCTCTGGCTGTGTAGAAAGCCAAAAATAGCCAGCTCGGATGTCTGACTTTGATATCTAATGCTGCCAGAGGTGAATCCCGTGCCATGCTGCTGTGTTTTCAAGAAATGGGGAGGGGGGCTGGAAATTGATCTTGAATGCCTCCTCCTTTCCAATTTCTCCCCTTCCTTTCTGCTCACTCTTTACCCTCTTCAAAGAGAGACGAGTCAGTTTAAACTCTTTCATCAGATCACCCTCATCAAAGGCAAGGGGGCTGCAGCCTGAATGGCATTTCCCAGCCCTCTCCCATCACCCAGATTCCTAAAGCTGGTTTAAAGTGACTTAAAACCTTCCTCTGTAGAATTTTCCCTTGCAAAAATTAGACCTCATGAAAATAAATAATTCCCAGAGGAAATTTCAATTTGATTACAAATATTGACTTGCTTGGGGGAAGTTTTTTTTAAAGAAAAATCCATTTGGAATCAACATTTTCAAATTAAACATGTATGTTCGCTCTGTTATAGTACTTAACTTGGAAAAATACCAATTTTTTTTCCAGTGGTCGGGGATTTTAGGAGTTTCTTCCATCCATATTTTTCTGCAAGAGCTGAACAAAAGAGATGCCTTAAAATTGGGCAAAGCGGGGAAAAGATTTGTTTTAATTTTAAAGGATCAAAAAAATGTAATATGAAATGCTGTAAATCATTTTCATGCTTCTAAAAAACCCCATAAAAATGCATAAATATGGGTATTAAAGCTGTAGCCCCAGGAGATGCCTGAGCTGCAGAAGCACCAGGCAGAGCAGACGTGGTGGGTGCTGTACCTCTGGCATTGCTGGGACAGTCTCCATCACCCTACTGCTCCCATTTCCAGCAGGTCTGGAGTGATTTTGCACAGCTGTGGCAGCCAGGAGATATGGGAGATGCGCAGACTGGTGGGAAAAACTTGGTGGTCCACTAGCTTAGTGGTGGCATCAAGCTTTGCATGGGCTCCCCATCATTTCTGGTTGAACCCATGAGCATGGGGACTCTCAGCATCCAGTCTCCTAAAGGCATCCAGGCCAGTAGATGCTTGTATGGGTCACTGAATTCAGTTTAGGGCTTCACACCGCACCAGAGTTGTACTTCAGACACCCCTCTGGCCTTCTGGGGTTTGGCCCTGCTGGACAAAGCAAAACCCAACTGCTTAGGATGTGTATTTTTGGTTTTTTCCCCCCAGATTCTCTCTTTCTCTGCTGAGAGTGATCCTTGTGCTCTCAGAAACACTGAAGTTGAGCTGAAACACTTCAGAAACCTCATGCATTTCAGGACATGGGGTACTCAGGTGTGAATGTGTGATGCTTTTGCCACTTTATGGATTATAAAAAGGTAAGAAATCAACTTAGCTGCATCCAAGGTAGGAACTTTACCACAGGACAGGGGCAAATTGTTCTTCGTATGGGAAGATCCTGGAGAGCTCTATGTCCTGCTTGGTTTTGGAGGTGAAGGAGTGGGTAGGAGGAAGAAGGAGCTAGAGGAACAGCAGCCTTCTTCTGACGTAGACAAGGTTTCTTTGCGCTGACACTTGTCCTGCGAGAGGTACTGACGGGGGCCAGCCTTCAGTCGAACATGCCTCTGCCAAAATAAAACAAACCCATTTATGTTAAAACTAAAAAACGATCATCATAAGTGACCCTGCCCGGAGTTGAGGGCTCTCTTGAAGCCTGAATCAGGGGGCAGAGGGGTTAAGCTCTCCCCAGAGCGGGGACCACCCCAGGTCCCCAGCAGCACCAGCTGTTCAGGTCCCTGCTGAAGATGAGCAAGCTCTAGCAGAGATGCTGCTCGCTGGAGGCATCCAGGTATCAGCCAGAAATTACTCCAGACAGTGGAAATGCTTTTTAGGAGCACTTTATTAATAGACGCACATAACAAATCGCTGATAACAAATGCAAAGAGCCCTTGGACTAAAGGCCTGTTTGCCCAGGCAATATCCCCACTGAGCGCAGCAGCCATTAGTCACAGCAGGAGGCACAGGGAGCAGCTCTCTCTGGCAGGAGAGCCACGCTTTTACATCAAAGCAGGAAAATAAATGCCTGAACTGTTTACCATAGCAAAGGTGCAATTTCTGCACCTTCCCAGCCATACCCTAGCATGCACGTGGGCAGGCGCTGGGCTCCAGTAAGCGATGCTCGAGCCTGTCTTACACCACACGTGGCACAGCAAAGCCTGGAAACCCGGTTGCAGTCCCCTGTGCCTGGTGTTTGTCTGGGGTGAGCAGTGCAGGTGTCCAGCTCTTGCTCCATGATTCCTCAATACTTTTCTCAAATAGTTGTGATTCAAATACACTGTGCTGTGCAGACATGATTAAGGTGTTTAGGACAACGGATGCTGCCGATGAGTATAACCTCTCTTAAGGTTAATTAATCATTTGTAAACCAACCTTTTTATGTATGCATTATTCATCAGTACTCCTGAACTAAAGGGCCAGATAAATTTCAGCCAATGGGTTTTTTTTGTCAAAGTATTTAGTTATTCCAACTGAGGGCAATTGCTGAAGTACAGGGAGAGCAATGCCCCTGGGTGCCACCTCCACGCAGGAGGATCATGCTTGCCCGTCATTTAGACCACAGCCTGGGTTTAGGCTGGACCGCAGCCCAACTGCTGCTTTTCTTCCCTACCTGCATATTTCTTCCTTGAAGCCTGACTGACCTTAAACTATCTTGAAGACTCCTCTCCAGGAGCTTGACATTTAAAAGTGCAGTGACAGAAAATAACTTCTTCTAAAAATATGTGTAACTTATTTACCAGTGCAAGGAGAGGGAGAGAAGAATTCAAATGAAGGCATACATATACATCGCGCTGCTCGATTGTGACTTTTCGCTGATGCTGCCTGGTAGCACTGCTTGCTCCTCCAGCAAAGCTGCTCCTTGCGTTATGGTGGTATGTCCAAACCTGGGACTGGCTGAGCAGGAGCAGGTATAAGGAGAGAGGAGAGGGGATCCCCATGTCCCCTTGCGGGTTGCAGGGAGAGCACAGGGCAAGGCTCCAGTCTTGGGGGACCCAAGGAGCTGATTTAATATCTCACAGCCACCAGAAGTGGAATGCAGGAAAAGACAAGCCAGCATTTATTGAGAAAACACCCCATGGATCATTCTTTGTCATATTACATAAATGAAGAAGAAAAAAAAAAGAAAAAAAAAGAAATCAAAGACTAAACACTGCACAAATCGGTGAGCTCAGTACTCAGGAAAATGCTTATATCTCCATGGGGAAAAGCCTTCTGCACCCCATGTCCTCCCAAGCGAGAGCAGACCCTGCCCAAACAGGGTCTTCACCCCCTTCCCCATCCAAAACCACAGTGTAGCTGTGGGGGATTCTCCTGAACGTGAGGCATTCATGTATCTTTAATTATTGTTTCAGCCACATAAATCCATGCTGAATTAAAATTCATGATGGTTCTAGGGTACAAGTGCAAACAATTTGTTCGGTAAACTTTGCTCTAATTGGCATTCTGAAAATTTCCTGTTAATCAAGCCCCTTGGGCTTGGTTTACCAGTGTAGTTCTGCCTGCGAATGTCAGTGCTCGGAGGGTGCACGCATGTATGCCGATTTCAAGGGTCTTTATACGATATTAACTCATACACCTTGTCCTCACATTAATTTGCAAGTAATTTTTTAACAACCTTCTGTGGCCCTGTCTTTTATCTCGCTGCTTCATTACTCGAGGCAAGCAAGCAAGCGGAAGAGCATTTGTAAAACCCAAAACAAAATTGCACTCAGAAACGTCTAGGATCTGAGCGCAGAACGCCCCCAAGGGTGCCTGAAATTTCTCCTTGCAGAAGCCGCCTTTCCAGTGGCACTTGACTCCAAGTGGCCACAGGAGAAAGGAGAAGATACTCAGGCCAGCACGGTAAATGTCAGGCGTGCGAGCGGTGCCGCTGCTTGGAGGCTCCAGCCAAATGTGCCCAGAATCGGGGCTACAGAGGTGGGTAATGCTTTGGTCCTCCTGAGCCGAGGCCATGAACGTCACCTGAAGAGTCAAGGCATGAGCAGAGCTGCTTTTTCATCCCATCCCCGTGTGCATGGAGAACATCAGAAATGACTCCAGGAGATGCCAGGGTCTGGGGGGTTCCTGCCGCCGAGCCCCGCTCCCCACATACCATCCAACATGGACCAATTGGCCGATTCTGTATCTTTTTTCCCAAGCAACAACCTCTCCCCAGTGATGCCCAATCGGTCCCACCCGGGACGACTGCCGGAAGGATTTTAGGAGCTTTCAGTGATCCCTCCCTTCAGTTTTGCAGCCTTATCAGGCTAGTCCTTAACTTAACATCCCAAGAGATTTGGCAATAGGAGAAGCTATGTATAACCTGACTTTCTCTTCCCACCAGCATAGTAAGATGGAAGAACAGAAATAACAAAATAATGAGCATCTGACAGAGATCAGGGAAGCGGTGGAGAAGCTCTCTTGGATGGAAATACGCAGTAAGAAAACATATGAGAACTGGCAGTTCCCAGAAGAGACCAAAGATGGTGCACAACAGCAAACTGCTCCCCTGTGAAAGCAGATAAGAAGCATAATTAGATGGCATTACAGCGGCAGCAGGGTCTGGAAACTGGAAAGAAATCGTATGGAAAGTCGAAATGGGCACGTGCCTGGGGGGAGAATAGAGGAATAATACAGGTTCACAGCATGAAAGCGGCTAAGTCTGCATGCACAAGGTTTCAGAGGCAACCAGCAAGGGTCTGCAAATAAATTAGATGTAAAATGAGAACAGCAAGATGTGTAGGGATGTACGTGTCTGGGGAAGGAGAACGGACTGAGCGTTCAAAGCAGAAATTTGCCCCTTCTCCCTTGCTTCAGTCTTTATAAAAAGGTTAATTGTGAATGAAACTTAACGAAACAGGCTTTGAAGGGAACTGTGGAGAAGGCCAGCATAAGGAAAGAAGTTTAAAGCCATTTGGATATGTCAAATGTACTCAAAATGAGAGGATCCGATGAAATGCACCCAAGAACATTGAACCTTTGGTGGTTATCTTCAAAATTTATGAAGGCCTAGAGGTCCCTGGAGATGAGGGAAGCACCTCTCTTTAAAGAGGATATTTAAAAAAAAAAAGTTTAAAAAATTGAATAATCATCTTAATCTGAATTCCCTGAAAGAGGCTGGAAGAAAGTCTTAAATGAGCAACTTGTAAAATGATGAATAAAATCAAAGAACATGGGTTTGTCAAGAACCAGTCATGTCAACCCAGTTTAATTTCCTTCTTTGATAAGGCAACAGGCATACTTGACGATGGGGAAGCAGAAAACACGAGGGAGGCCTTTTGCATTTTCCCACTGGACAGCCTCAAACGAGCTGAGAAAACACCCTCTAAAAACAATCAGAGCTCAACTGGCAGAGTAACCGCTCCCGAAGAGGAGGGATCAAGGGAGAAGGAGGTTTCTCCAGCCTCCACTATGGCTCTAGAGGAGGGGCTGTCAACCTTCCTCTCCGTACAGCCGATGGGATGCCTTCCTCCAATTCGGCAGCCCACAGTTTTGCCCAAGGACAGCTCCTTGCCCAAGGACAATTGAGACTAAACCTTTGTTATGCTGATTTATAGCATCTCATGTTGGTTTATCCTTAATTTTCCCATGACATCAGCATCCCCATGCATGTTTAAGTAGAAACATTTTGATGCAGCATTATTCCATATTAATCTCAGATATTGGCATTGAGCCGAGAAGATGCTTTAGGTGGAGCTTCAGTCACTCCACCCAGTTTGGAAATGGTGCAAATCTGTACAAGCAGCTTGCAAAGCCTGCATGTGAGTGTGGAGGCTTTGCTGCTCCATTCCTGGCCCTCTGGATGGACAGATGGACTGATGGATGGTGACCCCTGCAAGCCTCAATCAAGGGACTTTGTGAGCTGTAAGAACGGCTGTTGGAGGAATGCAGGAACAGAAGCTTTTGATACAGTTTCAAATAATGTGTAATTATCAGGTAGCTGAAAATTAGCCCATCTGTGCCTCGGGAAAAGACAATGAGAAGTTATGTGTTACTAATGGCTGAAAAGCGCTGGCAACACAAAACAGGAAATTTTCAGTAAACTTTTTTCTTAAGGTAATGTAATTACACGCTGTAATCCCCAAATCTCCTGACTTTTTGGTGGGTTTTGATAAAGCTTATGAGGTCTTCATCCTCCTTTCTTTTTCCTCTCCTCATTGCAGCAGCACAGTCTTTGGCATTTCGAGCAGTGCCAGCCGTCTGGCTGGGCCACCTAAAGCAGCAGATGTGGGTAACATAAACTGCCTTTACAACAGAATAGCTAATGACATGTATCAGGTTTTTCTAAAGCAGATTGTAAATACCCACCGTGCCTTTGCCACAGCCTAGTTATCTGAATGCAAAGCACCCGAGCTTGTAATACTGTTTTGGATAAAATTTCTGTGCCGGTAGAGTTGGCCAGCCAGAGTCTGGGTCTCTGATCCAGGTCAATGCACACACAAGCATCAGCATGGTTCAGATTTAGGACCCCTTTTGTTTCCTCTGCTTTTGGTCCCCACTGATCCAGCATGCAAAAAAAAAAAAAAAAGGCATGCTTTCTTTAAGTGCCTTGAGGATCCAGTGATAAGGTCTTTGGGGGTTGGTGAAGCAAAACTGGAATAGCATAAAACTCATGCAAACAGTCCAGACAGGGTAAATAGCTCATGATTTTTTTATTCATACTTTTGTCTGTGGAATAACTGGGAGCAAATTGCTTTTTCCTTTCCTAGTCCAAATTATTCAGAGAATTTTTCTGCTGATTTTTGCTATTCTCTCTTTTGAGAGCGTTAGCTCTCGAAGATGGTCCGCTTAACTCTGAATGGAAAGCAAATGTTGCCTTCACCTTCAGTGAACTTTGAAGCAATTGATTTTTACCAGCATAAAAGAAGAGCTGAGAAGTGACAGCTCGTGGGCTTTGTGGAGGATGAATTTTGCCATTTCACGATTGTCCGTGCAGAAGGATGCAGGCATCCCAGAAGAAAGATGACAGATGCTCTTTCGACTCATCCCCATTCAGCCACCAGCCCTGTCCTCTTTCACACGTGGGGTCCCCAGACCGCCAGCTTCTCTGCAGCAACCGTGCAGACGCTTTAAGCAACCCGTAATAGGGAGG
This sequence comes from Buteo buteo, assembly GCF_964188355.1. NCBI lineage: Eukaryota > Metazoa > Chordata > Aves > Accipitriformes > Accipitridae > Buteo > Buteo buteo. The sequence continues at coordinate 20,281,339 of NC_134194.1, read as the reverse complement.
ACTCCAAGGAAAATTATTCTTGCTAGCTTTTGTCTGGTAATCTGAGGTCAAGAAAACAAACTGCTTCCTCTCCACTCTCTCCAGCACTGTGGCGAGAAATGCAGCCAAGCTCCGGCACCGAGAATAAAGGCAGAGTTGGCACAAACACAGGAGCTTCTTAAATGAGTTTGCCATTAGCCGGAAGGGCTGCAAATTGAAGCGAAGATAAGCCCCTTAGCATTTTCCTTCTTTAATCCAAGCCTCGTAAAAGCGGAGATGTGTTTCTATTCAGTGAGCTTTATACAGAGGCAGGTATTTCATTTACCCAAAAACCCCCTGGATCGGATAAATTATTAATGTTATTTATAATGGCAATTCTGCCATTCAGCAACTTCTTTTGGATCCCTACGCTTAATCTCGCTGCTTAGCATAAGATACACTCCAGTTAAAAGGCAAAATCACATTCCCTTACAAGGCCTGCAAAATAACAGAGTGCTGAGGTGCCTGAAAAAGGGTTGTAGTTTAAATTCCGCTATAAAGACTAATACATTTATCAGTGGCAAACATAAGCCCTGATTTCCACTTGCTTGTACCCTCCCTGCATGTTGGATGGGGCCTCACTCACACACATCAAGAGCCGTCAAAGCTACTCATCGAGACCGATGGAGATGCAAAATGCTAGTGCTTATACAGCCTCTGTAAGGCTGTTTTTGTTTGGTAGCTGCGTGGAGCCATACAGTGAGACAGAAAGTAACCCTGTCCTCTCCTATAATGTGTCCTATAATGTGTCCTGCTCTGGGACACCCACGGCCATGACTTCAGCTTCTGCAGGCTGAGCCCTACACCCACCCCATGGACCAGGGTGTTATCAAGGGCAGAGACACCAGAAGAAATTTCCAAGCATCTTATCAAGCAGAGGCATGGGGTTCCGCAGCTGGGTGATGGAGTCAGGATGCTCGGAGTCCCAAAACAGGTCCTCAGAGACCCTGGGAGAGCTGCCACCACGGCGGCATTGTGGATCTCGGCCCCAGCAAAACCAGCACAGCACGTAACCATGAGGAACAAGGGAATAAACATGAGAAGCTGGGAGTCCTGGAGCATGGCCAACATCGCCATTTCAGTTGCAACAGTGGAACACGATGGACCAGTTCCCACAGCAGCGTGCCAGCGCTGCCAGGTAAAGCAGCACCCCTCCTGTCAGCAGGGTGGCAGTGGGTATTTGGGGGTTAAATGCCCACAATGAGGAAGAGGAGAGCCAGCATCTCCCCAAAAAGATGTGCTCAAGCCTCTAGGAGGGGAACAATGGCTCCTTGCTCCCACATCGGGACTACACGTGGAATTAACTAAAATGTATCCCCCCTTGCGGCCCCATGTACATCCCGGTAGTTGTCACAGCACAGTTGCACGCAGCCATAAGCCGTCCTCCAAATTTGAGGGCAACGTACATGTTGCATGCCAGGGAATAGCAGTGCATGGGAATTGCCAGGAGGTTTGGAAAATTTCTCATGAAATGTTTTCTCCATGCAATACGTATGTTCCCCGAAATCCTTTTTTCAGCATTTTCATCTCCAAAGGCTGCACGACAAACTGCTTAACTGAGCAGCCAGCGCTGGCTGATGTTTTGTTTCAGCACAATTTGAACCAAGGCAAAGTATTTTTGTTTGCTAAACTCGTTCAACCTTTTCACAGTAGGGTTACGACAGCAACGTGTATTTTTCATAGACAGCATCGCCCCTAGGGAAGAAGAACTCGGGAGGTTCAGGATCCGTTTTTTCTCCTGGGCTGGGTGCCGGGGACAAGCGGCGGCTCGTGGGTGGCAGCATGGTTTGCCTTTGATCAGCCACGAGCAGGGAGGGCTCCTGCAGCTGCACTTGAAGCTGGAGATGTCTAAGCTACGGGCACCACAGAGAAGCGCGCTTTTATGTCAAAATGACTTATAATAAGATTTTAAGTTTGTTCAGGGAGCTGGAATGAAATATTTAAACACAGCATCATAGTAGCATTTTATTCTCATGAAAATGCTGAAATGCCATTTGCAAATCAGAAATGTTTTAAAATTTGCTTTGAAATAGCAGCGTCTTTATGCAACTGTTTTGTCTTTTTCTTTCCAGGAAGAAACAAATGGGGGGAAAAAAGCTGAGATATTGGCCATTTCCTCACAAATGAGACGTCTGCTTTTCAGTCTGTTCTGGTGAGTGTTTGGAGCCATCATTCCCATTTGGAGCAGGGAGAATCCGCCTTGAGAGCAGCCTACGTTGTTGCATCCAGCATTCAAATGACATTATCTTTGTTTCTTACTCTGATGATAAGACATTTAGGTTGGAGAACTCCACTGGGCATTACAGCTGCTCTGAAGGGTTTGCATGATTTGAAATAAATGTCATAAAAGAAATAGCAAGTTCTTGTATAAAAGCACAGCTGTCCTACTTTTTTTTTTATTGGGGCAGTTTTTACTTTCTTTAGGTACAGTTTATTCATTTGCAGTTCTTAATTTCCCTATGTATATATTATATATACAGCTTGCTTCAGTCCCTCCTCAAGACTTGGATAGTTTCTTCTCCAAATCCTTGCTGTTCCCAAGCAGTGCATGGCTCCAGGCAGGTAGCCCAGAGCCATCCAAGCTCTTTGGGGCTTGGGTCTGGGTGGCATTTGGGCCATGCTGAAATTCAGTCACTGTAAGTGACTGAATTTTGAGAAGTGAATTAAACTATTTTCAATGGGAAAAGCAGTTCTTTAGGCAGTTCTGGCCAAATTCGGCATTTGAGGTTCAAATCGCTATTACGAAGGGTTATCCTACAATAGTGACCAAAATATACTTGAATTCAGTATCTCAGCAGGGTCAAAAAGGGCCAAATCCCTTAAGATGATGTCTGACTTTAAAAAAAGACCTTCTGATTTGTATACAGCTTGTTCATACTTTTTTTAATACAAAATTCAAAGAACTGCAAGGATAAAATGTTGGCAAGCAGCATAAAAAAGTGCTTAAAAATAACATATGAAAGCATCAGAAGAAACCTATATCAATTATCCAAAACACTAAGGATCCAAAATAGCCAATATGGTCGAAAAGAGGAGTAGAGTAGGCATAAGAAAAATCCTTCCAAACTGAAGGCAGACCTAAATGGAGAGTGTAGATAGAAGCATGTTTTGGCCAGTTAAACGCACAATGATAATGTCAGGTTAGCACAAGATTTTAAGGCACAAAAGGCAGTAGCCAGCATGTGTAGGACAGACCTAGGAACTTCCTAGTCCCCAAGCTCTAGGGGAAGCTATGGTGGTCTTAGGGGTTTCTCTTCAGATCAAGCTGACTGTACAAAATCAACGTTGAGGAAGCCAGCAGATTTCCAGCCTGCAAACATTGCTCTTCTAAATCCTCCCAGAGCTTTGATCCAAATGAGCCATTGTAAAGTCTCTCACAAGTTGTAGATGCTCTGTGAAATAAGATAAAATCAGCCTCTTTTAGCAATGCAGTAATCAGGAGCTCACATTGTCTCCAGCTGATCCCAATTTCCCTGTTATTTCACCAGCTCGCTGATGTTTCAGGCCCTGCTTTCTTGCTGATGAAGCTTTCACAGCCATTTCCAAGCACCCAAGCCTGCACCAGCCTCTCTTGTTGCTTCTCCCAGAGCCCCCTATGCACATGTATCTCCCAGGCAAGTAAATCTGGCTGTGATTTCCTGTGCCCTAAAAGCAGATCCTGATTGATGATGTTCCCACCATACAGACGGAACTGCACTTAAAATGTAGCCATGCTTGGAAACCTACACATAACTGGTGGCATTTTAGCCGATGCTTTTGGCTGTGTGCCTTCCTCACTCACCTGCTTCTTGCTGCTACAAAGAGGGAGGCAAAATTCCTGCAATCATGGTGCAGGTGATTAGAGGAAATTGCATTGCTGAAGCACTTCGTGGCTGCAGCCGTGCTTCAGCTCTTGACTTGCCTGCTGGTAAGCTGCCAGAGAGAGGGAAGTGTAGGCATAAAATGAATAGCAGAAGAGATTGCAGGCAATTATGTTTCTTAAGCTGTTAACAGGATTGGCCATTTGATAAATGAGAGGATTTGGGAATGTTTTGTCACTGACAAGCCATTGTAAGATCTGAGTGGAAATGGGAGCGTTTCTCTTCCGTAGCGCGAACAAGAAGGAAATTCTCCCGGGATGCTTACGCACCATGAAATTCATCTGAAACCTGGATGCCAGCGCATGGAGGCAAAAGGACAGATATAGGACTCCTGCTGAAAAGAAAGAACCAGGTCTCTTACATATGCAATTAATTTGGTTTTGGTGCCCTTCCAGTGTCCCTAGAGGCTTCTGTTCTTTTGTGGTGTGTCCGTCCCGTCGCAGCCCCCATCTCTGCATATGGTTTTTGGTGCCACCAGGGCCCCTCAGATCCCTCCATCTGCTCCTCAGTGGTCTGGATGCCTCTGTTTCCCCTCTGGTACCCTCAACCTCTTTGGTTTGCTTTTGCAGTTCCCTAGCTAGCTGGAGAGGCGATAGGGAAACCAGCGCTGCTCTATTTGTCCTTCTGCTCCAATAGCGCCCCTCAGGGTGGTTTTGGGTACCCCTGGAGCCCCTCTGTTTCTTTTGCAGTGCCCTCAAGGGCCTTGGTGTGCCTTTCGGCATGCCCCAGAGCTTTCAGTCTGCTTTTTGGTGGCCCCTGCCCCTGGAAAACTGTGTGCTTTGGTGCCCTCAGGAGCCTTCCATGTGCTCTGTGAGCCCTCAGGACTATCAGTCCCATCACGCAGCAGTGAGGCAAGGGCAGGTCCCACGGTCTCACAGCCATCCACATGGGGATGGGATGCAGGGACGCATCTTTTTAAGCCATTTGCCAGTGAGTTGGTCTGAAGCAGAAGGAGAGAATGAGAGCTGGACCTGCTCTGGGGGAGGAGAACCAGGACTCACCCCAGGGACGGTGCATGAGGCTGCTCTGGTGTGAAGGGTTTTGCTCTGCAGCGAGGGAAGGTGGTGTTGGCAAAGTGAATCCCACAGTTTAAAGTCATGTTAAAAATTATCTCAGATATCAGCGCTGTGTGGCCAGTGGCTCCAAGCTTCTCCCGTGGAAGTGGCCCTCTCTGCCACAACCCCCTGGAGGCTACATCCTGCCTGGTCCAGCTTTCACTGCAGCGCCCAGCACTGGAGGTCAGAGAAAGTGGTAGGCAAAGAACAAATGAGACTCCCTTATGCTGCTTTCTGGGGCTGCTCCGGAGGATCGGAGCCCAAGGCAGCCCTTGTCTGTGTGCAAGAGCAAAGATGGAGGGGAAGGCTCTCCCAAATCTCCATTACAGCTTTTCACTTCTCTGCTTTACTGGGGTTTTAGCAGCCAAAGCCAGGTTATTTGTGTTGTTTTGGTTTCCCTACAGTTATTAGCAGGGAAGAGTGGCTGGGAGGAAGCTGGTGCCCCTCAAATGTCATTTTCCCAGCAAAGCCTGGGCAATGGGCAGAGGAGACACACTCCTGAGAGCATTCTGGAGCAAGGGCTGGGTGCCCAAGGAGGAGAGGCAGGACAGGGACAATGAAGCCGTTTTCTTTGTAGCACATCCTGCGCTGGGCAAGCAATAGCAGAAATTCATCCAGACAGCCTGGACATGCACACAGCTCCACCTCTTCCCCAGAGACAGGATAAGCGGCCCCCTCTACCAGTGCCCCTACCTGGGGAAGAAGCTTCTGTGGTCCCGCCTGGCTTGCATTCCCAGTAGGCACAAGCTGCCTGTCCCTGAGGAGGAAGGTAAAGCAGCAGCTGCCTCTTTGGGAGGTTTAGGTGGTAGGGGACACCAGTAAGTTCCTGCAGTTTTATATTTGAGCTCTTCTCAACAGCAAGTTGAGAAGTGAATTAAACAGTGGTGATTCAGCCTGAACAGAAAGAGACATCATTTGACCTCAGCTGCATTAGGTGGTAGCACTATCCCCGAGGGACACAGCCTTGGTGGGTTCTGCCCTTGTGCCCGCTCCCCAAGCAGGGCAATGTCCTGCCCATGAGTCATGCTGCAATTAGCCAGTTTCTGTACCAAGTGCAAACAACCCCCAAAATTGCACAGGGATTCCCTTTTGGGAGATAGGTTTGGTCTGTTCATACACTCTGCTCGAGCACCCAGGGCTCTTAAGAACAGCAATCGCTGCAGAGACTGGCTTGTGTGGAGGCAGAAACCCTTGAGCAGCAATTTTTATCCTCACACAACTCCTATGGGCTGCAGAGTGAGGTCTTGCAGCCACTGTCACCCCCTGCCTTGGCCGTTCTCATGGCCCTTGCCCCACTCTGGTAACTTCTCTGGTGGGGCCTGCCCCCATCCCACCTCTGCACTTGCGCCTCATCTCTTTATGCTGTAAAGGAAATCTTTTGAGAGATTTCTCTTAAAGGCTTCCTTATAAAGGAAGTCTTTTTTAGAGACTTCTCTCAAAGAGTGACAAGGTGAGAGCTAAGTGCAGAGGTGGGCAAGGCCTGACTGGAGCGGCTGATGCTGCCAGACTTTGCTCCCCAGCCTGTGAATAGTGTGGGCACAAAAAAGCCACTCGGGTTTTCTACCCTCACGCAGCTCAGTCTCTACAGTGATCACCGGTCAACTTCCAATTAAGTTGGGGTGCCCTTGTCTTTCCAGGTGCCCTGGTACCCTCCCCCTGAATAAACACTTTCTACCCTCCATTTAATGGCAATGTTTATGAAGCACGTTAGAACAAGGACCTTCAGCAGCTGGAGCTGTGTTTCCTGGGCCCTTGCTGAAACGGAGTGAAGAGCAAGCTGGGCTGAAGGGAGCATCTGTGAAGGCAGAGAAACAGCCTCTTCTGGCACTTACCCCTGCAAGGAAATAGGGGCTGCCACAGCAAGACAGCCATGGCTGTTGGCTGCCCCCTTTGAGCTCCACCAACACAACAACAAGCTCTTTCTGATGCAGGGGTGTTGTGGTTTTACCCCAGCCGGCAACTAAGCCCCACACAGCCGCTCGCTCACTCCCCCCTGGTGGGATGAGGGAGAGAATCAGAAGAGTAAAAGTGAGAAAACTCATGGGTTGAGATAAAAGACAGTTTAATAGGTAAAGCAAAAGCTGTGCATGCCAGCAAAGCAAAACAAGGAATTCATTCACCACTTCCCATGGGTAGGCAGGTGTTCACCCATCTCCAGGACAGCAGGGCTCCAGCACGTGTAACGGTTGCTTGGGAAGACAAACGCCGTAACTTCAAACATACCCCCTTCCTTCTTCTCCCCCCAGCTTTACATGCCGAGCATGACATGACACAGTCTTGAATATCCCTTGGGTCAGTCGGGGTCAGCTGTCCCGGCTGTGTCCCCTCCCAACTCCTTGTGCCCCCCCAGCCTCCTTGCTGGTGCGGTGGGGTGAGGAGCAGAAAAGGCCTTGACTCTGTGTAAGCACTGCTCAGCAGTAACGGAAACATCCCTGTGTTATCCACACTGCTTTCAGCACAAATCAAAACACAGCCCCCTACCAGCTACTATGAAGAAAATTAACTCTATCCCAGCCAAAACCAGCACAAGGAGCTGTGGGACAAGCTGAGAATGAGGAGCAGGGCAAGGTCTGCTCCACAGATCTGTTACCAGGCTTTAAGTAAACAATGCATTGAATAAACTGAAAGTCACCTTGACTCAGTTGTGGCTTGCTCCACTTTTTATTTCCAAGAGGAAAACTAACCCAGCGTGATGCCAGCACACTTGATTCCTGCTCAGCACTTCCCGTGGCACGGCTGCCCAGCCAGGGCTGCAGGGAACTGGCAAATACAGGCCCTTTCCTCCTGTGGCAGCTCCTTAAGGGGTAAATGAAGGCAAAATCCAGTTCCTGCTCCTTCAAACAGGGTCTCTGGAAAACAAGGTCACTTACTCTTTGCAGCATAAGCTGAAGTCTAAAATGGTGGCCCCAAGCTGCTGGTGGAGGGTGGGCAAGAGGTGAAATAGCAGTTACTCTTAGCAATGAGCACCTGGGAAAACAGTAAAATGGCAGGAACTCCAGATGTTTTTCCTCTACAAACAATAGGACTTAAACCCCTGTTTTCACACAGGCAGGGGCAGGCGTGCAGATGTGCACACTGGATTTTTGCCCCCTTGCTTCAGCAGCCCCCACCCAAGCCCAGGGCTTCACTTCTCCACACACAGCAGGAGCTAGAGCTTCAGCCACAACTGGGCAAGGCAAAATCTCTCCCAAAGCTCATCCAAAAGCACAGGGCAGCCACAGGAACACAACTGCCACTTTGAGTGGGTTATAGTTCAAGCACAGAGATGCTTGTTCTCGCCAGCACATTTAGGTAAGGAAGATGGTTTGCCAACCCGTGCCTGGGGTAGACAGATGAGAAAGACTTCCCAAAGGGTTGACCCACAGTGACAGCCTTTGCCATTTATAAAATACTTGCCAGCCATGGGAACTAGAATGATCAGAAAAAGCTTTTATCTACAACGAAGAGCATCTGACAAGGGTAGACTGAGCCAGCTGCTACCTTTAGTCGCAGCCAGCCCTATGAGACATGCGCACAGGCAACTCCAGTACCATGAAGACAATCCCAGTCCAGAAGCCAACTACCACCCGTTCCAAACAGCCTACACTCAGCAGCTGACCTCCTGGAGGGCAGCCCTCCTGCAGCCCTCGCACCCCTGCGAGGGAGGCACCAGGCCTTCTGGGTGTTCCTCTCAAACAGTGACTGGGAAACAAACTCTTCAGCTCAGATTTAACTGTGCTCCTGCTTGTTTGACCTATATCCATGAGCCTTTCCCATGGGGAAAGCATGGTCCAGCTCCTGCCTCTGCAGTGCAGCACTGTGCTTTCACTGCAAAGCCCTGAAAACAGCCCCCCACCAGCTCGGTCATGGGGGGCCTTGCAGAAGCACCTGGGATCACTGTGCCTCTGGCTAGCTGCAAGGATCACCTCCAGGTCCCCCTGCCTGGACCTTCTGGGCACAACCGACCCACCAGGAATGGGGTACACAGGCCCCCAAAGCCTCCTTGGGGTTTAGCTTTGGTCACTCACTACTTCAGGGCACTTATCCAACATCTCCTCCTGTGCCCACATCCTCCCTTGCTCTCCATATCGTCAAGGCTGTGCTCCTCGATGGGGACTACTGATGCTTCATTGCAGCAAAATGGCATCGTCTCTGCTAAAAGAAAAGCTCCTTGTGAGTAAATGAGGGTACAATCAGACTAATACAGGTCTCTCCAACACGCCAGGTCCCAGGTCAGTCTCCTGCCCTGCAAACGCCAATCTAACAAATGCTGTTTGGGAACTGTCTCGCTGCTGAGGAAGAGCCCAAAATCCCAGCAGCTTCCCAAAACACCCTGTCTGACAGGGAATAGCGTGCACCATGTCCCATCTGATGGCACAACTCTTGTGCCCTGCGCTGAGCTGCATGCCCACCACACACCCTGCCCCACAGATCCACAGGGGATATGATATGTGCAGGGACCCCAAATCATCCCCACACCAGGACAGGAACAGGCACGCACTTTATGTCTCCTCCTCCTCCAGAAGCCACTCTCGGGGGGATTTTCGTGCAGGGGCCAACAGCAGCAGCACATCTCAGCCCTCGCACAGGAATCCCCACCAGCTATCAGGACCCTCATGCCCACAGGCACCCCCCGTTCCAGCCACCCTCTGTGGGGTGTCCACACACCAGCACAGGGGACAGGCCCTGGGTGCTGCAGAGCTCAGCACCAGCAACCAGGAGCTCACCCACTCCAGTGCACTGCTGCCCACGGTGGCTCCATTCCCACCTCGGGAACCAGACCAACGGCCCTTTCTGGAGAAGAGGCTGACGCTCGTGGTGCAAGCGCTCCCGGTCTCACCCACCCTCCTCTCTGCCACATATGCCTGCAATCCAAGAATGCCCACAGACCCTAACAGAGGACCAAGTGATCACACACAAGGGAATGAAACCCCACACACACTCTGCACCAGCGTGGTTGAAGCGTGCTGTGGAGACCAGGCACCTCCACAGCACCTGGAGACAATCTCTGGAGAAAAAGGTGAGGGGGACAAAGAGCCTCAGCTAGGGAGACCGTGCCTCACACCACAGCACAGGATGCAAAAGCCCTTGCGGCTGCCCTCCATCCCTGCAGCCCCGAGGAAGAGCCTGTGCCAAGGCAGAGGGACATCTGCCCCTGGCAATAGAGAAGCTGCTCCAGCTCCAAGGGGAGATGCTTAAAATTACTGCAGTTTCTAGAGACAGAAAGAAAAGGACCAGCACGGCCAGCTGATGTTGTACCTGCTCCGGAAGGGCAGTGGGAACTCAGGGTAGGGCATCAACTGATGTGAGAAAAGGAGCCAGCCAGCAAGGCCTCAGAGGTGAGACGGTGTAACATTATTGGTTCATTTTTTACAGACGAGGAAAAGGCAATACAATAAAACTTGCTTCTAACAACATATAAAAAGAAATATAAGGACTTGAAAGGGTGCAGGACAGACTTACAGACATCTGTGCTATCCATTAGTCTGTGCTCTTTCCCTTCAGAAGATTGTTCCCAAAAAAGAAGGAAAAACACCCCTCACCTGTAGCTCTTCCACCAGCTCTTCCCCCAGCAGCCCTGGCAAAATCACAGCAACAAACTCAGCTTGAGGATGTGGCTGCTGCCTCCAGCCCTCGGCTGCTGTCCTTCGCCTCCCCTCAACCACAGCACGACTGGCTCCATCGTGCTGGATAAATCATGTGTTAACTTTCTACTTTTTTGGTAAAATGGATGTAGCACCAAAAAAAGGGCTGAAATTAAAAACCCCTCTTTCCCCCCCCCCCCCCATCAACCAACACCTCAGCCAATCTAGTTTGGTGCTGGCAACCTCCAGTCTCTTTTAATTACCCTTGTGGTTCTGTTTAAATATGTGAGTTCCCTTGCTTGGGAAGTGGTTAGTTCAAGATTTGTGGTGTGAGTGTCTTTCCTTTGAAAGACCTGTAAGTAACCATACTAATCTATTTATAATTTTTTTCTAAGCTGCTGTCCAGGTTAAGCTCCATGTAGCTATCAGAATGAGGCACTAAGATTAAAGGACTGTGTTTCTGAATGCTCACAAAGAGAACAGGGAGTAATTTAAAGTGTTTCTTAAATTTCAGGTGACTTCTGGTGCCCCCTGAAGCCTTCCGTGTGGCTTTGAGTACTAACCAGAGCCCTCTGTTTGGCTTTCAGTGCCCCCCCAGAGGCTTATGTGTGCATTATGGTTTTCAAAACTTTTGTGGAGGAATTTTTTTGAATGTTTATGCCCCACGGAAAATGTCGTATTCGTGCATGGGGAGGCTCTGTATGTACCTTGACCAATGTCTGGAGTGTTTCAGCTCCCCTGACCATATCACAACAGCATCACCGAAAGATGTTTATGGGCACAGCACAAATCAGCCTAGTCAAAACATACAGCTCTTCCCTTTGTGCTCCCTATTCTGGGCTTTGCATATTTTCACTCCTCCACCATAATGTGTGTCCATCTGCAAAAAGCATCTTAAGGCTCCATTGCTTGCTAACAACCACAACCCCTGTATGACAGATGAACCAGAAAGCAATAAGGAGGTTTTACATGCACAGAAAGAAGTAGCCTCAGCAAACAGTGCTGGAAGCAGTAGCAAAGCCTCCCCGCTGGAGGAAGGCTTGGCAAAGGCAGCATGCCTAGTACACCATCTCTCCTCCAACTACCAGCTCCACTCTTCAGCCAAGACTGGCAAGGACAGGATAGTCAATATCTTTGGTACCCCAGCACTTGACAGAATAACTGAGACTTTCCAGTTAATCTAGTGGAAAGAGTTTTCAAACAACTTGAAGGAAGCAACATGAATATGCAGCAAATATAGTTGGAACCTGCTGTCTATTGAAATGGCTCATTAATACTGCACAGACAAAGCAAATGACTGATGTTTACTGCAGAGTTACCAGTGAACATATCTGTGCTTGGATTATCGAAGCAGTGCAGAATATTTCACCCCATATGGTTTGCCTGAAGATGCTGTTTCAGATAATGGTTCTCACGTTGTTTCCATGGAATTTCAATATTCCCCAGAAGACGCTCGCTGGAGCACTCCAGAGCAACTTTGTGTCATTTGGTGCCGCGTGAACTAGCAGAATGCTGGGTACTTACAATTAAAAGTGGATTACAGAAAAATAATAATGAAGTTCAAATTTGAAAAAAGGAAGCATGAAGTGTTTCACTGGAATCAGGTTAGTAAACCTAACTTTCAACATAATTTTTTTAATGGAAAGTGTCACTCACAAAATAATTTTATGTACATGGATAAAATTCATCAAAATCACTGGAAGAAAAGTAGCACAAGATTAACTATCCACAAAATATGCCTAGGCACCAGAGATGTCTTGGCAGGAAGGATGGAAGGAAAGAACTGGGACTCATGATCCATCTGCTAATAATGAAAATGAAGAGATAGAGTGGCGCAAGTACAAGAGAAATGTTCACTAAGGAAAAACCCTTCAGATCGAAAGTGCTGTAACTGTAGTTATGAGAAAAGAAAGCTACTGGGCTTTAAGGTACAAAGAACACAAAAACCATCCTACTCTGACAAATCAAAGGACCATGGACTCTCTCTGCTCACATACTGTGACCTGTAGTGGGTGCTATGGAAAAACCTTACAGCATAGGATAAATATATATTCTTTCCCTGGATAATTTTCTGGATTGTCAGTTAATAGCCTGTGGTCATAGAAATTTACAGTCCAAAGCAAACACAAGTGAACAGAGGGAGAGGATACAGCACTACAGCAGGGGTTTGTTAGTCCATGTAGGAGTTGCTGCATGCATGTATTTCTACGCATGTATCTCTACATGCATGTATTCTGCATGTTTACCTGCCCATATACTCCATTGTGGTGGGTTGACCCTGGCTGGACACCAGGTGCCCACCAAAGCTATTCTATCACTCCCCCCTCCTCAGCTGGACAGGGGAGAGAAAAAAAATATAACAAAGGGCTCGTGGGTCAAGATAAGGACAGGATTGATCACTCACTAATTACCGTCATGGGCAAAACAGACTCAACTTGGGGAAAATTAACTCAATTTATTACCAATCAACCAGAGTAGGGTAATGAGAAATAAAACCAGATCTCAGAACACCTTCCCTCTATCCCTCCCTTATTCCCAAGCACAACTTCACTCCCGGATTCTCTACCAACCCCCCCACAACGGTGCAGGGGGATGGGGTTTACAGTCAGTTCATCACACGTTATTTCTGCTGCTTCATCCTCCTCAGGGGCAGGACTCCTGACACTCTTCCCCTGCTCCAGCGTGGGGTCCCTCCCACGGGAGACAGTCCTCCACAAACTTCTCCAACGTAGGTCCTTCCCAAGGGCTGCAGTTCTTCATGAACTGCTCCAGCAAGGGTCCCTTCCACGGGCTGCAGTCCTTCAGGAGCACACTGCTCCAGCGTGGGTCCCCCACGGGGTCACAAGTCCTGCCAGAAAACCTGCTCCAGCGTGGGCTTCCCACGGGGTCACAGCCTCCTTCAGGAACCCACCTACTCCAGTGTGGGGCCCTCCACGGGCTGCAGGTGGAGATCTGCTCCACCGTGGACCTCCCTGGGCTGCAGGGGGACAGTCTGCCTCACCGTGGTCTTCCCCACAGGCTGCAGGGGAATCTCTGCTCCGGCTCCTGGAGCATCTCCTCCTCCCCCTTCTTCACTGACCTTGGTGTCTGCAGGGTTGTTTCTCTTACATGTTCTCACTCCTCACTCCAGCTGCCATTTCTGTCTGTCCCAGCAACTTTTTTCCCTTCTTAAATGTTATCACAGAGGCATTACCACTATCGCTGACTGGCTCGGCCTTGGCCGGCGGCGGGTCCGTCTTAGAGCCGGCTGGTATTGGCTCTGTTGGACACAGGGGAAGCTTCCAACAGCTTCTCACAGAAGCCACCCCTGTAACCTGCCCCGCGCCCCCCCCCCGCCCCAAAACCTTGCCACACAAAGCCAATACATCCATCCAGGAACAGCATTGTGGTGTGAAGAGGCTGGAGTGAACAAGAGATAACAGCTTTGATAAAGGAATGAGGATCTCTGACATATGGTGATGAAGCACAAGGTACAGGAGAGTCTGGGGAGCATGAATAGCTTTTTAAAGAGAGGGCTGAATTGCCACCTGAACTTCAGTGATCATGCCATAATGTGTAAACCCTGTTTTACTGCTTGCCTTACCTCCAGCTCCACTGACGTTGTATCAAGATGCCTCTCCAGATGGAGGGAGCACAGGTAGCCCTGCCTGGACAGAGCTCCTACCCCGATACTGCTGCTGAAGAAGACAGCATTCTGGTATCCTCATCCCCTTCTGTGGCCTGGTATCTACAAAAAATGAGGTTACCGGTAACAGTATGGTATTGTCATCCTTTATAAAGACCTTAAGTAGACTGAGTCTGAATGCACATGCTGTGCTGGTGGTTTCACATATTTGCTGCCAGACCTGCAAAGGAGGCACTGCGTGGTGCTGGGCTCCATTCCACGTTCTTAACAGGCAACACGCTTGAATGATCTTTCCACCTCTGTCCTGTAGACTTTCCCTGGCCCTACCTGTGCCTGTCCAACTATTTTTGCTTCTCTTCCTACCTTCCATCTGCTTACCTTCTAAGTCCTCCTACCTGCCTTGCTTCTGAGGTCTGCCGCCACGTACCGGCTCCTCTGCTGTGTGCTGCAGGTAAAAATCTTGCTCAGGTCTGAAGCCAGGACTGGTGCTTGTTGTTGGACAAGGTCTCTGTGGAATACATAGCTGAACACTGGTGAGTCTCAGCTGAACATACATAGACTGACATAGTGAGAGACTCGGGACATGTCAGATTTCAAAGGAAAAGAAAAAATGCACGTCTTTCACTGGGGTTATTCCTTTCCTCAATTTCAAGCCTTTAATTCAAATATTAAGACTCTAGCTTGTCAGAAGTGGACAATATGGCATTGCTGTTGAGGTTTTTATTTTTATATATATATTCAATATTAAACATATATAACAAAGATATATGTATGTATTTAAAGCATTGGAAAAATGGTATCTTTTTCCTAATCCTTTTGCCATTTTACCTGACACTTTAAAAAATGTGAAAAATATCAGACTGAGTCAGACACTCAACACAAAATCTTAAAACAACTGACTCACGTAGTTAAAGTTTGGTAGTGATATCAGCAAAGAAAAACAAAGACAGAAATGTCAAACACTAGTACTGCATACAACTAGTTGTGAATCAATAGTCAGGAAAACTCCTGACCTACATGAACGGAAGCACGAAACAAAGAAACCTCAGAATAAAATCCATGGCTGACAGAGCTTAGCACAAGAAAGTTGTGTTTGCAAAAGAAATCCTAGCAACAGTACAGGGTCACTGCTCGGTGCAGACAGGAGAATTGTGAAGGATTATGCAGAAAATGCAGAAGTGTTCAGACTTTTATTCGGTATTTGGAAAGAAGGATGATTTGCTTTCATTGCTTGAAGATGATGAAATACTTTCCAGTCTATTAGTAACTGAGAGAGATGTTAGAATCTATCAGCAATGAACATTTTTAAATCAGCAGGCTCAGAAGCTCCAACATAGTTGGCAGAGAAGCTCTTGGGTCCACTAACATTGAATGTTAATAGCAGCAGATTTGTAAATGCCCAACATATAAAAATCTATTAAATGAGAAGGGAAGCAAAGGGAATCAATGAACCATCAGAGGAAAGAGCAACTCTGGGTCAAAGCAAAGGAGGGGTTTTTTCCATCCTATCTATTGTTAGGACGGTCAAGGGTAACATGGAGTCCAGTTCTCCTAACAAGCTGGAGCCACCATCTTTCCCAGGCTCATTTAACCTGATGGCTCTGAGGTACAGAGTTGTCACTCAGCAGTCACTCAGATCAAAGTTTTCTTCTTGGTAAGAAAACTTTGACTTCTGGGTTAGCTTGAAACCTTCTGCTGGCTTTAAGAGAGACAAATGAAAAAGGATAAAGAGATAGGGGCTCAAGCCCTGCTCCCTGTTATTGCCCATATGCAAGGTCAGATAGTTTTCTAACCAGGATGTAGTTTTTTGTGAAGCTTTTCCTTAGGTGTGTACTTCTCCCAGTGACTGTGCATGAGAAGTGGCGGGCTTGTGGCCATGAAATGTCCCAAATGGGCACACAGAAGCTCAGGGAGTAGCACTCAGGAGTGCAGCGCTGTGATGGGGCTCTCTGAGTCAGGAGCCCTACCTCTCCAAAACCACACAGGCATCCACGCTCTCGCTAGCTTCGAGTGCCGGCAAGAGACCTACTTTAAACAAGCTTGACTCCCTCTTCTTTGTAACAAGTTGCAGTTGGAAGTGAAGTGAATTAAATCAATGTATACTTTGCACCACTATGTAAACTAATTCAAACAACTGGATGGGGCTAGAAAGCATTATCAGGTACTAGAAGCCGTTACTGCTTCAGGATAGTACCAAAATACATTATACATGGCCAGCTGTGCACAGAACTTTGTCTTTGGAACTTACTGATGGTTTCAACCCCCCCAAAAGTGTTGCACTAAACAAGCTAGTGCATAGTGGAAGTTGTAATACACTCTGTTTGATCTCCCATTTAATGTAATGAGGCTTCACTGAAAAAAGAAGAGCAAAAAGAAGATTAATCAAAATCCTATGTGAATTTATTTATGGATCACAAAAAATGTTTCTAGAATATCCAAGACATGGTCGAGGGATAAAGTTAGATGAAGTTAGGATTTATCTCGATTACCTA
The DNA here is from genome assembly GCF_964188355.1 of Buteo buteo. NCBI lineage: Eukaryota > Metazoa > Chordata > Aves > Accipitriformes > Accipitridae > Buteo > Buteo buteo. The sequence continues at coordinate 20,264,725 of NC_134194.1, read as the reverse complement.
ACCTGGCATTAAAATCCTTTCCACTGATCAGCAAACAGAGGGATAAAAAGATTTCAGAGACATTATGTAGGTCTGGAATAATTCCCAGTACGAGTTCCTATAAGAAGAGGAATTGTGGGAGGAATACAAATATTAATCAGAAGAAAAGGTTCTAAATTGGGAAATTGCTCTGGCAATGAGACAAAAGTCTAAGTCATTAGTGTAACAACCTCTAATCCCTATCAGAGCAGCCAGTCTCATGACTGAGATGGACGTGAAATGGCTTTCTCCATAAATTTTTTGGTTTTGATTAATTTAACATCCTATGTCTGGACGTAACAAATATGTTGTGAAACATATCATGAAAAAACAGAGACATTTGGCTGAACAATTCAAAACCATGTAGAAAACTCATTTGCTGGGAAACAGAGAAACAAATTTTAAAGCTGTTTTCTTCTTAACTCAATGCAGAAAATTCCCCAGTGTCCAACTCTTTAAAATAACTTCTCCCAAAAAAAGCAGCCGATCTTATTAAGTCCAGAACCACGCTACCGTTTTGACCCTGATTTCCATTGGCAACTCCCTGACAGGCACCAGAATACCTTATTAAATTTTTCCAGGGATAGTAGTTCTGATTTATAAAAAATAAGTAAATATTTTCTAGGTCAGAAAAGGCAAGAAATGCTAGGAACAGTCCTGTGGTCACAGAATTCAAACGAACATCAGGCAGTAAGCTCAAAGTCCTGCTATGGTGACAAGTACTCATGTAAAGCAGATCATCCCTATCCAGAGACTGAAGAACATACATATGCATACCAAAGCTCTGAGATTACTCAGAGCACTCTCTTTTTTGTGTGTAATTACAAATCTTTTCCTTTCAGAGGCTGTGCCAGCATAAGAAGCTCCTGTGACAGCCCCATGGTTGTGACAGTACAACTAAGATGGGGCTACACACAAAAGTGGATCAAGGTGGATCCCAGGTAAGAATAGCCCTGTTTTGGGAAAAGTATTTTTTAGGCAGCCCCATTCTCCATCCCAGGCTCCTGGGCAGCCACATCATGATCAAAAGGGATTGGGGACAGAAAGGGATGCAAACTGCTGAAGTCTCATACTGGCACTGGAAGAAATGCACTTGTGATCATGGTCTTTGGTTGAGGTGCTTAATAAAGCAGGAATTTCATGTAGGAGTGGGAGGCTGCAGTGTTTTTCTACCAGGCTCAGGCCCTTGGTTGTTCTGGGAGAGGATGGTACTTCCTCAATCAGCAACAGCAGCTCCCACCAGAACTTGCACATTCTTACAGTAAGTTTCATTTTGAGCTAATGAATAGTTCTCAACTTTTTTTTTTAAAAAAAAAGATCGCCAAAGTACTAATGGATTTTACCATGCTGCAGCTCAGCATGCTTTACAATGAAAGATATAAAAGTTGCCATCAAATTTACCCTCATTTAAAGGTTTCCACTTCTATTTTTATTATGGGCTTCTTATGTAACACTGAAGTGTATTTTAAAGACAGTTGCATTAGATTCCAATTTTGCTTTTAAGTAGTGCTACTAATCTAATTAAATCATCATTCTCTGAGTTTGAACTCTGCTGATGAGCAATACTGCTTTCCAGAGTACTCCAAGTCCTTTCAAGGTCTGTGGAGCCACATTCATGGCTGCCTAAGCACACAGAAAGTACCTGCAACCATTTAAGAGTCAGGTGGAAACACCCTGGGAACAGCCAGCGGGGTAACTCAAAACAGAAACAAGTACTTTTCTAAAACACAAAATGAATGATGAAAATACATCCAAACAAAATGGAAAATGAAAGCAGGATTGAAAGAGGAAAGTTTGGAACCACTATACACAGCTTTATACTAAACTAAACTTATCTACAGTGGTAGCCACATTCATCATTCAATTCTGCCCCACGTTGGAGAGCTGGAGATATTCTCCAGCCTTACTCTCCACAGCCCTGCATATCTTGTTAGCTATTCCTCTGAGACAATCCATCCAAACTGACCATGTTTGGGTCATTATTGATTGCATTCAGGAACCCATCTGCAACTTCAGTAATGACTGAAATACCACTGATCAGTGAAACCCAGAGAGTTTGGACAGAGCGAGATAAGCTGGACTGAATGTGGCTGTTAGCAATCTAAGCCTTCAAAAACCACTAGAGCGTTGCTCTAGTAAAGACTAGATTTAGCAAGTGAATTCTAGTAGTTACATTTCAAAACCCCAGGCAGGAGTGTAAATGGCCACAAGCCCTGGGAACACTGTACTGCTAGCGGCTTCTAGGATTTTCTTCATTCCATCAACTCTGAGGTGCTGAAGATCATGAGCTATAAACACTGCTTCTTGTTTCCATGTTCTGGACATTACGTATGCTAACGGCTGTTGCTTTACAGCTATCATCAGTCTCTCTCATTTTCTAAAATTTCTGCACAGGATTTCTCTCTCTCCCTTTCCCTCTCCTTCCCCCAAAGTCTACATTAGAGTATACCACTCTTTCTACTCTTGAGATCCCAGCTGTGGTTGTCCCACTGACCACAAGAAGAGCTATTGGTGGGGTGCACACCAGTTTCTCATTCATGGTTTCTGTTCTGGCTTAGAAATTGCCTTTATTGTCCTCCTTAGCTGCCTCGGAGTCCTTCCCACGTACCTCTACCTGGCTTTTGACAGTTGAATGAGCCTTCTTAATTCTGTTTGGCAGGACACTGACTTCCCATCTGTCATGGTTTAACCCCAGCCGGCAACTAAGCCCCACACAGCCGCTCGCTCGCTCCCCCCTGGTGGGATGAGGGAGAGAATCAGAAGAGTAAAAGTGAGAAAACTCATGGGTTGAGATAAAAGACAGTTTAATAGGTAAAGCAAAAGCTGCACACACAAGCAAAGCAAAACAAGGAATTCATTCACTACTTCCCATTGGCAGCCATCTCCAGGACAGCAGGGCTCCAGCACGTGTAACGGTTGCTTGGGAAGACAAACGCCGTAACTCCAAACGTCCCCCCTTCATTCTTCCCCCGCTCCAGCTTTACACACTGAGCATGACGTCATATGGTCTGGAATATCCCTTGGGCCAGTGGGGTCAGCTGTCCCGGCTGTGTCCCCTCCCAACTCCTTGTGCCCCCCCAGCCTACTCCCTGGTGGGGTGGGGTGAGGAGCAGAAAAGGCCTTGACTCTGTGCAAGCACTGCTCAGCAGTAACAGAAACATCCCTGTGTTATCCACACTGCTTTCAGCACAAATCCAAAACATAGCCCCATAGCAGCTACTATGGAGAAAATTAACTCTACCCTAGCCAAAACCAGCACACCATCAGCCTTCCAGAAATTCTTCATTTATACTTTTGAACTACGCAACAGTATCTGGCATTAACTTCTACAATTGAATAATAAGTTTTATGAGAATGTATGACTTCTTGGTTTAGACTGATGCCTCATAATTTCACGGGGTATCCTTAACTTCTCCTACTGTTAAAAATAATAGCCATCCCCTCTTCATTGTTTCCTAGCTAGCTAGGAGATCTCAAGATCTCCGTCCCATGCCTGACTATTTTCTCTGTCCTGATATGAAAACCATTCTGTCCTCATCCATTTTTTGTGGGTGGAATTCAGATTAAAAAGCTTTGATTTACTGTTGGAGTTTATATATCTACCTCATAGATTGACACCTACAGGTAGAAATCTAAATTTAGGTGTCTAAATCTCTGAGCTAAATAACTCCTACCCATCCTTTTTAGTTCTATTCTATTCTTTATGAAGAAAGGAGGAAGAGAACTGCACATATTAATCTATACATGAGTTTGCCAAACATTTATACAGTGACATAATCATATAATCGTGTTTTTCTTTTCCCTTTTTCCTTTTCTAAAAATTTCTCTCATTCAGTTTGAATTTTTTTATTGCTGTGGTCACTGCATCAATGTTTCCATAGAGCTATCCTACAGCAACTCTATTTCTGAGTGATAACAATGTAATGTTCAATCCGTAATTGAATACGTACAATATATAATTGAATGTGTATATTCCTAGACAAACTACTTCACACTGATTAGCATTGACTTTCACATGCTGTTTCTGACACAGTCACTCACTGCCATGAGAACCATCTGCCTTGCTTCTCAAGGTCAGATTTTACTATCTCAGCTAATTCTGTGTCATCCACAAACCTTGTGGATATCACCTGCAATATTCACCCCCCTTTCCAAATCATTTATAAGGATATCAAAAAGCACAGGTTCTAAATCAAACAGTTGCATGACTAAGCTGTAGAGCTCCTTTCACTGGGAAAACTGATCTTTTCTCCCACTTTTTGTCCCATTTTGTCTCCATCTTATTTACTTACAAGAGGACATCTTATTATCTCAGCTTAACTACTTGAAGAGTCTTTGCAGAAAGACTTATTGACATTTGTTTGGAAGTCCATACACACTTTATCAACTAGATCAGCCTTACCTACAAGCTTGTTGACATCTTCAAAGAGTTCAAATAGATTTATGAGACATGGTCTCCTTCTGCAAGAACTGTAATGACTTTTTCCAAATAAATCACATTTATGAAATTGTCTACTGGTTCTCTTCTTTATTATTGTAGTTTTTACCCACTTATTCAGTTTAGAAGTGAGATTTACTGATCTGTGGTTTTCCACATTTGTCCTGGAGTCCTTTTTCTCAAGGCTGAAGACACATTTGCCACTTTCCATCCTTCTTGCAGTGTGGTCAACTTAAATGACACTTTTCATGCTACATTTAGCTTTCTCTTAATCTAGTGTTTGAGGTCTTTCAGAACTCTTGATTGAGTATCATCTTATCTTGGTGCTTTCTTACTGTTCATTTTATTGATTTGTTCCAAAATGTCCTCTGCTGAAACTTCATTTAGGGACAATTCCTCATACTCTCCACTGCTTCACCACTAATGCACCCCTTTCCAGCCTTCCTCTATAATTTGTTCCCTATTATTACAGTTTCCTACCCTTCTGCCAAGTTTCTGAGGCATTTATTATGTCAATAACTTCCTTTAAAATCAGACAATCTAGTTCACTTCTTTTAGGCTTCAGAGTTGCAGCATTTGTATAGATATATTTCTACATTTTGTATTGATCTAGTTGCCCATTTTTCATGGGGCCTGCTTAGCTGGGACTTTAATTGCTGAGACCATTCTTTGCTATTTCCTTCCTCAATGTTATTGATTTCAGTTCCTTCCATTTTTCTAAATTACAAGAATTTTCTTATTTCTCTTGAAGAGGAGTTGCGATCTTGAACCATGTGCTGTTGTTTATTTGGTGAGTTTCCACAACTGTCAACTATAAAAATACCTCATTGCTTTCGAATGTTAAAACCTAGTTTGCAATCTAGTTTCACATTGATTTATATAGCTTATCTCTCCTGTAAAAACTACCTCACCAACGACTAAGAATCTGCTTGTCTGGTACTGTGGCAATTTATAACACTGTGATTCCACTTTCAAAATTCCTTTCCTACTCATTCCTCTGTTGTCGGTACCCACATCATTCACACCACCAGATCCCTCTAGCACTAAGTGTGGACACAAAAGTCCAGCAAAGGCCTTAACAGCACTGCAGAAAATGAGACCTCCTCTCAAGTTTTAATACATCTCATCAACACCTCCCGGTATGAGACTTTCATGATTGCTCACTCATGCTTAAGTTTGTATTTTCTCTAATTCCCATATCTTTTCCTGGCATGCTTCAGGCAATTTTTTTATATTTTGGTATTCCTTTCCTCTTTCATAAATGTGGCACATGGCACTTGTTTCTTTTTATTTCATACTATTGATTTCTGGATCACTTTCTCCAGTTTCTCAAAATCATTAGAAGTCTGATCCTGACCTTCAAAGTGCATCTTGGTTTATCCACAAATTTTATGAGTGAGTTCTTTGTTAAATCTTATAGGTCATTAATTAAAAAACTGAATAGAACTGGGCCCAGGACAGACGCCAACAGGACTCTAGTCAAAATAACCTCCCAGTCTGACAGCGCACCATTGCCACCCAGATTACAGTAATATCACGTACCTTCTAAATGATGAACCTCAAGCTATGAACTGCACAGCACCTGCTAGGACAATGAATTTGGCTGTGGTCTCCCTCACCCCTTTCTGGAACCAGACTCGAGTCCACAGGGAGGAGGGCTGCCCGCTTGATGGACTATTTTGAGTATACTGCGGGCCATCTTTGCCAGGAGCCCACTTAGTGCCTCTGTTCATGGCAGTATGTGAATCTGTCTGCACACATGCAATAAATCTCATTGCCCCAGGAAGCACTGGCTTTTCTACGCTTGCACAATACAGTTATGCATTAGAGGAAGGGCTGCAACATATGGTCTCTCCCTTATACAGAAACAAGGTAAGTGTCTCACCCAGCCAGAAATACTGGGCACACTGATATAGACCATATTTCTTTAGTCTGCTTCTGATAGAATCAAGTGGAACAGTTTCAAAAGCTTTCCTAAAGCAAAATATGTCCCATCTGCTGCCTCCTCTTCATCTACTAGACATTATTTTCTCAAAGAAGGAAATTACAGTAAGATTGCATGATTTATTCTTGGTAAATCTATGTTTGTTTTTTTCCTTTTTATCTCTTTACTTGCTTTAAATTGATCACGTAATATTTTTTCAGACTTATTTCTGAGGAAAGTGGTCTCTAATTCCCTGATTTCTCTTTTTCAAAACAGTAAACTGTGTTTGCCTTTCTATAGTGCTCAGCGATCTTACCTGCCTTCCAAGAGCTTCCAGGGAAGTCACTAATGCTTCAGTAATTGCTTCAGCTACTGTCTTCATTGACCACATGGCTCTCAGCACATACCCAGAGCAGTTTGAGGCTAGAGTTTCTAATCTGGAGAAACAAAGACAGGAAAAATATAAGGCACAGAAACAGTGTAAAAGGACATAAGGGACTAAGCCAAGCTCAGACCTGCTTGCTCTCCTCTCACCTTCGAGGAGGCTCAGCCTCCTCTGACAATGGATAGTTTAGCATAGCATAGAATAGCATAGCATAGCACAGCCTAGTATTAACATAGCAGGAAGTTGCCTTCCAGCTGAGGAAAAGCAAGCTGACAACTCCAAGAAGGCTGCATCTGAAAATACATATTCTGTCGAGAACTTTGGTCTACCGTGCTGATGGGAATTTAAATACCAGGAGCATACCGGCAGCCGCACATATGATGACAGAAGTTTGCTGACTTATAGGCAGAATATGAAGCGGTCTTTTATGAGACACCTAGGTGGATGCTAGAAAGTGCTGGGTAGGAGCATGAGGTCCAACTGCATGTCACAAATTTTAAAGGGAAATGCAAGTGAAGGATCCTGAAGGCAAAGTCAGACTGCTGGCTAGAAGATTAGCCCCAGGGTACTGTTGACAGTTTCTCTGAAATCCTTCCAGTTATACACACAACTCCAATTAGGCAAAGGGGAAGAAGATGCTATCCGGAGGTGATGGTCTCCATCAAAAGTCAAAAGTGAAATCAGACTTTTCACAAGGAAAACATATATGATGTTGTTAATTAAGTGGGAGCTGGGGGAAATCTGTCATGAGCTAAGGCAAACAGATTGCTAAGGGTTGGTAAAACAAAAATACTCTGTGTATCTAGCCAGAGAAAAAGCTTAGTACAGGGATAGGAACAGTTCATAGGTGAAATTTTATTATATCAAAATGACATTGGACTAAAGCTAAACAAGTTGCCCCCCAAATTAAGAACTACAAATGCATGTCTATAAAAACTTTGTATTAAAAAAAAAAAAAGCTAGATGAAGTAAAACACAGGTAATAAAATCAGATCATGACACAGCAGAAAACAGTAAATCCCAGTGACAAAAACAATAGTACACCATAGTATGTTGCTGTAAACTACAGACAAGAGAGTATTAGTCAAAAAAGTGAAAGATCTTTTTTTATATCAAAGAAAATGTTTTAAGGAATCTAGTCAGACTAAAATTCTTACTGGAAAAGACTATAAACTGAAACTGGCAGTAAGAATGTAAATATATGAGTAGAGTTATCCCATCAGTCACCAGAGAAAGAAGACTGAGTGCTTAATGTTGAGAGGTGAAATACTAAACATGGGGACCTCTATTATGCATAAATAAATCAATATAATGAAAAAAGGTTAGGGAACCAATTTATAGAAACACAGTGTGACTGCTTTTCAGAACTATTAGATCCTGAACATCCAAGAAGAGAGCCTGCTCTCTACTTAATATTATGCAAGGTAGAAGAGGAGTAAGTTCAACAAAAGGCAGTCAGTGAACCAACAGAGAATATGGGCTGCTCTTAAAGAACAGAAAACTCTGTCTTGGAGTGCAATGGTTATGACTTAGGAGGTCTTAATGGGCAAGGAGCTCACCACAAACGCTCAAGGTAAAAGCGTGATAAAATGGGAGAAGTGATTAGAAATAAGGAATCCATTCAACCTGTGGGTACAGCATCATTGAAACCACTAGTATATCTAATTCTGATGTTCACATTTAAAGCTTTTGAAAGATTAGATTGGGGGCAGAAAAGAGCCATAAAAAGTATATGAGGAGAGAAGAACATGTAACTGGGAAACTTAAACAGCTCAATTGTGGGGCAATTCGATAAATGCTTTCACAAGGGGAAAATATCAACCAACACTTTTTAATCTAGCAGAGACAGAAGAAAGACTAAGGGCTGAAAAATGAAAGTGATTCAAACTAGAAATGAAACACACATTTTTTAACAGCAGTGATGATTAAATTTGGGAACAAACTACCACCTGAAGTGATGGATTTTGCAACTCTTGACATCTGGAACATAAGTTCCTGTGAAAAGTTCAAGTTTTGATAAATAAGAATATTTTTTTTCCTGAAAAACAATTTTGTCAGAAAATTCTTAGCCACTATTTGGGTTTCTTGTCTTCTTTAAAAGGATGTAAGATGAGCCGGAGAAACAGCTTTGTACATTGAAAGTTGGTCAAAATGATGATTAAAAGCAGAATAATGGAATTCCTAGATAAGGAGTATGATATGGTAGAAGCTAATTATCACAGTGTCTGTAATGAAAATTTTGCATCACTAATATTTCAGAATTATTTGAACATATCTTTATAATAATGATCAAAAGAGAACTGCTTGACATAATCTAATTGAACGTTCGAAAGCCTTCTGACAGTCTTTTTCAGGCAGGGCCTATTCCAGAAGAATCCTGCATGGCCCGATATTGTGGATGCTACAGAAAGCCAAAGCACAAACCAACATGCAAGACTACACTAGCAGCCAGAACACTGCCTAATATCACAAACAGGTAATTCAGCACAAGCTTTGGCTTTTATGTGGAGGTGCTAAGTGGCATTATTCCAAGTATAATTTTTGTAATTGCAATCAAGGCACCAAGAACTCTTGCATAAGTGCTTTTAATACACTACAGGAATGAAATATGACACATAAGGCACTGGGAACTTGTAGAGCATCATTAAACATACCACTATCATTAACAAATGTGCCAAGGAAGGCTAGTACATTTGTATGTAATTGAAGCGGAGGAGTTGGGCTCCACATTATTATTTTTTTTTGAGTAAAATACTTTAGAAGACTCCAGCTTATCCTGAGTCAATAGAATGTGAAGCATCACTGAAAAAAACATCCTCTTGGGATTTTTCATTGGACTGAGAATTGTGCCACTTCTCAGTAAATGTCAGGCTTATCAGTGTTGTGAGTAAGCATCAGTTAGCTCTCAAACAAGCTGACTCTGTTCATTTTTCTCAGAACTGTATGTAATATTCTCCTGGCAAGGAACAGCTCTTTTAGTAGACTGCAGCACAAATTTGTAAAAGAAGATTGCCTCAGCTCTGATCCAAAAACCAAAAGAGATCTAGAATAGATCAGATGGCTGTAGAAAGATCTGGGTTTTGACTACAAACCCTGGATCATTTGGAGTTAAATGGATACAAGAAATACAAATATCTCCTTTTCAGATCATAACAGATGCACTAATTGTAAGAAGTTCAACAAGGCCAAGTGCAAGGTCCTGCCCATGGGTTTGGGCAATCCCAAGCACAAATACAGGCTGGGCAGAGAACGGATTGAGAGCAGCCCTGAGAAGGACTTGGGGGTGTTGGTTGACAAGAAGCTCAATATCACCTGGCAATGTGCATTTGCAGCCCAGAAAGCCAACCATATCCCGGGCTGCATCAAAAGAAGCATAACCAGCAGGTTGAGGGAGGTGATTCTGTCCCACTACTCCACTCTCATGAGACCCCACCTGCAGTACTGCGTTCAGCTCTGTGGGCTCCAGCATAATAAGGACATGGACCTATTGGAGCAAGTCCAGAGGAGTGCCGCAAAGATGATCAGGGGGCTAGAGCACCTCTCCTACGAAGATAGGCTGAGGGAGTCAGGGTTGTTCAGCGTGGAGAAGAGAAGGCTCTGGGGAGACCTTATAGCAGCCTTCCGGTACCTAAAGGGGGCCTAGAGGAAAGCCAGAGAGGGACTTTTTACAAGGGCAGGTAGTGATAGGACAAGGGATAATGGCTTTAAACTGAAAGAGGGTAGATTTAGGTTAGATGTAAGGAAGAAGTTCTTTACTGTGAGGGTGGTGAGGCACTGGGACAGGTTGCCCGGAGATGCAATGGATGCCCCATCCCTGGCAGTGTTCAAGGCCAGGTTGGATGGGGCTTTGAGCAACCTGGTCTAGTGGAAGATGTCCCTGCCCATGGCAGGGGGGTTGGAACTAGATGATCTGTACTTGGCACTGGTGAGGCCACACCTCAAATACTGTGTTCAGTTTAGGGCCCCTCACTACAAGAAACACATTGAGGTGCTGCAGCATGTTCAAAGAAGGGCAACCAAGCTGGTGAAGGGTCTAGAGAACAAGTCTTATGAGGAGCGGCTGAGGGAACTGGGGTTGTTTAGCCTGGAGAATAGGAAGCTGAGGGGAGACCTTATCACTCTCTACAACTACCTGAAAGGAGTTTGTAGTGAGGTAGGTGTGTGTCTCTTCTCCCAAGCAACAAGCAATAGGACAAGAGGAAATGGCCTCAAGTCGCACCAGGAGAAATTTTAGATTGGATATTAGGAAAAATTTCTTTACCAAAAGAGTTGTCAAGCATTGGAACAGGCTGCCCAGGGAAGTGGTTGAGTCACCATCCCTCAAGGTTTTTAAAAGATGTGTAGATATGGCACTTAGGGACAAGGTTTAGTGGTGGACTTGGCAGGGCTAGGTTAACGGCTGGACTCTGATCTTAAAGGTCTTTTCCAACCTAAAGGATTCTATGGTCTTTAAGGTCCCTTCCAACACAAACCATTCTATGTTTCTATGAAAACTTTCTTAATACTTGTTTACCTACTTCAAATTACATCAGTAGCTTCAAGTACATTTTTGACCTGTGAGTGGTTAATGACATCAATATTTGCAATACATTTTCATCCCTTTATAAAGATCCTTTATTTATTTCCACCATGTAGCTTTTCTCTTTATATTGCTAGATGAGACCTAGCAGCATCATGGTGAGATCTTCATTAGCATTCAAATAAAAATTTATTGTTTGCTTATATAGTGGGGAGATGAGTTCAGCATTCACTGTTCAGTGTTCACCATTACCATCAGAAGTGTTTACGTTCATATCTATGTTTCAGTTTCTTTTGACAGAACATAACAAAGCACAAGAAAGGCTGCACTGGGTCAGATCAAAGGTTCCTCTACTGCAGCATCTGGTTTTCAATGCAGATGCCCAGGGAAGGAGTTTAAGAACATACCAGGCATGCAGCAGTGCTTTCTTGGAATATTATTCTGGTTTCCAACAATATGTGTCTTGGGACTTTTTGAGTCACAATCTTTGGGTTTACTATTTAACAGGTTACACTTTAAATTCTCTTCATTAACTTTTCCTGTTACCCCTGGAGCACAAGTAAACTTTGAGTATCCATAATATCCTATGGCAAGGGATTTTACAGCTCAATTACAAGTTTTGTAAAGAACCATCAACGAGATTAAACTTATTTCTAGTTGTTTCTTTGGAAGAGACACTAAAGGGACTTCTCAGTTCAGAGAGAAGGTGGCAAGGGGATACGAGTGAGACTTATAAAATCATGGTCACAGCAACTCTAGGTGGACAGTGCAGGCAGATGGACCACTGGTCTGATCCACTGGAGCATTTCTTATGTTGTTATGACTAGGTCATCCTAGTTGCATCTTCAGGAGCCTTTCAAGAGCTCTAACAAATGTGTGAAATGTGGTTTATCACTAGAAAAACTTTCCCTAATATGTTGGGTTTTATCCATTTAATCATTTTTATCTTATAATTTCTACTCACTTGCTCAGTACAGACTTCAGTGTGACGGTCTGCAATTCTTCACTCTTGGGGACCTTCTCAGGGATTGCTGTCACATTTACCATCTTCCATCCCTCCTGCAGGGAGACTGATTTAAGTGACGGGTTACACACTATAAGTAGCTCCATAATTGCATATTTGTTTTCCTCCAGAGCTCTTGAGTGGTTACCATATGGTCTTAGCAATTTCTGACTCTTCATCTTATCAATTAGTCCTAAAATGCATTTTATTGTCATTTAATTTGAGACAGTTCCTTACACTTGTCCCCATAAGTTTGGCTCTCGTGGGACAATAACCTCCCTCAACCATAGTGAGCACCAACACAAAGCTTCGGTTTACTTTTCAACAGCATTTTTTCTCTCTTACAGTAATCCTTTCAGAGACTGGTCATCTGTTGACCAAAACTCTGGAAAAGTACCCGATTCTGGCAATTTTGAAAGTATTTTACTAGCATTTTTATTATTCCTTTAGTGAGTTTGCACCTTAAAATTTTCCCTTGCCTGCCCTACAGATTTAGCTTTACAGTTAATGCTTTTTTTGATTTTTTCTTTTTTTTTTTTCAGTTTCTTTATTTGCTCAGAAATCCATGATTTTGAATACTCTCTTCCACTCTGCTGTTAGAATATTGCCTTTTTGGTCCCTTGTAGAACTATTTCACTTAGTGATATATTGCTTTGAGCTTCGGATAGGGTGTTTTTATCTAGTTTCTCATCCTCTGTATCCTTATAGGAGCTGCTTTTAATTTCCTTTTAAGAAGGTCCCATACTTTTGAAAAGGTCCCATTTTTAAGTTAGGTATTACTGTGTCGTGGTTTAACACCAGCCGGCAACTAAGCACCAAGCAGCCGCTTGCTCATACCTCCCCACCCAGTGGGATGGGGTAGAGAATCAGAAAAGAAGTAAAACTCGTGGGTTGACATAAAGACAGCTTAATAGGACAGAAAGGAAGAAAATAATAATAATGATGATAATAATAACAAGGATAAAATTACAATAATAATAATAATAATAAATTAATTAGAATATAAACAAGTGATGCACAATGCAATTGCTCATCACTCACCGACCGATGCCCAGTTAGTTCCCAAGCAGCGATCTGCCCCCCACCAGGCCAACTCCCCCCCAGTTTATATGCTGGACATGATGTCACATGGTATGGAATATTGCTTTGGCCAGTTTGGGTCAGCTGTCCTGGCTGTCCCCCCTCCCAACTTCTTGTGCCCCTCCAGCCTTCTTGCTGGCTGGGCATGAAAAGCTGAAAAATCCTTGACCTAGTATAAACACGACTTAGCAACAACTGAAAACATCAGTGTGTTATCAACATTCTTCTCATACTAAATCCAAAACATAACACTATACCAGCTACTAGGAAAAAAATTAACTCTATCCCAGCCAAAACCAGGACATATTGTGAGGTAGTTGTTGGGGAAAATTAAATACTCCTAAGATACACTGTCACAAATCCCTCCGAAAAAAAAGATCGGTATCCACCGAGGTGTTTTCAAAGGGAGGCTTTGGATGAAAGAGGACATATAACACCTCCAGCTGGAAGGGGAAGCATGGGGAGGACTCTACCACGGCACTGCAGGGAGCAGGGATCTGGATGCTGGTTGAGGTGGGCAGAGGAACCTCCAGCACCAAGCTTTCAAAAGGGCTTGTGAGAAGGCTGCATCAGGGACAGGTAAAAGAGAGGTAGGGAATGTGGAGAAGCAACTCCCAGAAGAGGATTCATGTTCAAAAGCAGGAATGCACCTGTGTCAGCAGAATGATGTGAACTCACTCATTCAAGAGAGGGGAGGTGGAAAGATCTTCTGTTATTACAGGTTCTCTACACTCACACAGGCAGTACATATGGAGCAGCGCTGTCAGATGTGGCCTTTTTTCAGCATGCTGGACCTCTCTTCTGCTAGGCGCACTCTGGGGAGGCCACAGGGAGCTTGGGGTGAAAGCCCATGTGCATTTCCCTACACCACGGCTCCCACCTCTGCTGCAGTGCTCAGCACCCTTGTGGCTTACAGGAATTAATGATTCATGGATGACGGAAAAGCTGTGTTGCTTTTCCGGGTGGCTGGCATCCAGCTCACCTGGAAGAAATGATCTCAAATGAAGAAAAGAGGGGACAGCTCCCATTGGGATGCAGCATGGGCCATGCACCTTTCTCTGCAAGGGCAAGCATGCAGGCAGGACAGCTCTGGTGCTATGTCACTGGCTGGTGTCATCCTACACTTGGATGGGACTGACAGTGGTTGGTCAGCCTCAGGGTACTTAGGATACTGGTCTGTCCAGGCAGCTTTTTGCTCACAGATGTAAGTGTCCCAGTACAGCAGCACCCTGTCTGTGGAGACAGGCTCCCTCCTCATGCAGACAAGGTTTACAAAATGCAATGTAAATGGAATATAAAGCAGGCAGCTGGCAGAATCCAGGCAGGCCTGCAGATCCACAACGACTCACAGAAACAAATCTACCAGATGTTTCAGCCTCACAAGGGAGCCAAACGCCTGTCCTACTGCAGGAATTGTGTTTTGCCTCCTGTTGTGTTGGCTTCCTGCAAGAACACTGGAAAATGGTGGTGGTTTGAGAGTTACTTCCCCTTCCTAAAATTGGTGCTACCATAGGTTTCTGTAGTTAGTGAATATCAACAAGAAATAAATCAGAGCTTGGAGAAACGCTGTTCTCCACTGTTCCTCCAGTGTGGCTTGTTTACACTGCTGCGCTGCAATCTGAAAAACGCCATCTATAATGAATACTAAATAGTGGGAGTTTTTTTCTCAGCAATGTGTTACTAAACCTGATTGCTGTGCAGTATAATATGCTGGGAGAGAGCGGGGGCTTGGCTGTGTTTCTCTGTTTCATGCAGTCATAGAAACTGTCAAGCTTAGGTGCCTCTGTGATCTCCAAGCAGCATGTCTCCCTACACCCCTTCCTAGCTACCCATTTATTTTTAAAATGTTCCATTGTTACTGTAGCTCAGTTCTTTCAGCCAATTTTAATGTCATTATTATTTCTGTCTCTTTAAAATTTATCTACTTATGCAATTTTAATTTTTTTTTTTCAAACCAATTCATAGTAATATGTTAACAGCTGCCTTGTAGTGGAAGTCACCTAGAGTTAACACTCAAAAGTCCTCACTATTAAGAAATGACTCACCTCTGTGATATAAAATCTGTACTGCATTGCCTTGCACCCCTGTCCTCAGTACATTCACAGGTGTCTCCACTTCATCACCAAGAACATTTCCGACCTTGCAGTTAGTACCTGCCTGTGGAGGGTACATGCAAAACCAAAGGGTACCAGAAAGCAAGAACATTTTCCTGCACACTAATGACTTCTAGAGTATTTCTACAGCTCCTTAAGCTTAAAGGACCAGGAAGTAGAAGAGTTCCTATACTGCAGAAGATGGTGAAAAAAGGGACGAAAGAAGAAAGAGTCGTAACAAGGCCCCTGCTCACACTTCAAAATTCCTGCAGCCAACATGGAATATATCTGCTTCTATTTTGGGAGTTTGATGACACTTTTGATTTCCCTCCTCTGCCAGCAGTTTCATCTTCCAAACAGTTCAAGGCATGACCATGATGATAATTCTACATAACAAAATGCACAGCGGAAACTGTACTGACCCAAAGGCTTGTTAACACACAGCGTAGGTAAAGAGTTTGTTGGGTGGTATTTTTTTGCCCTTTAGAATACTGTATTCAGGCAAAATCAAAGTTTCTGAAAAACAGCAAATTGTTCATACTAATGCAATGCATGTTCTTTCTTCCTTGACTTACATATTGGAGTGTTCATATAAATATACATACACTTCCTATACACACAGTATCAAACACTCCAGCAGAAGTGCTACAAGACAAAGTATAATACCGTGTTTTGGTGAGATCAAACTTAGAGTCACGTGGGCGCACTGAACAGGAGATACTAAAACTTATCACACACGTACTTCTTGTTGAGCTGTGCAAAGGTCATTCTGTTCTGTGAATAAGCCCATGTCAACAGTGAGCATATATTAGAGTTCAGAAAACACTTTACTGAGGAGATCCAGGCTTTCTGGGTTAAAAGGTTATGAAATTTAGTCTAATCTCTATTTCTATTTTCTTAGATGTTCACTACCAATCTATTATAGGCAAAGAAGTCAGTGCATCCCAAAATTAAGGTTTCCCAACTTTTTCTTTTACATGACCATGACCATGACCATATTTTTACAAGACTTGCTAGACTTGTGGTTCAAACTGTTCAGAATTCTCTCAAGCTAGCCTGAAATATCTTTTTTAAATTAAGCTGATTTGCATCATAATTTCTCAGACTGAAAGAAAATAATTTCTTTTTGTTAAAACATTCCTTCCACCACTCTCGAGAGCCTTTTGTGTCTCTGTGCTTTATCACAGGAATTTCACATTTGGCACAGGGTTTCTCCTGGTGAGAGGTTTGTATCTGTTGCCTTCACAACTGTCCACAAAGTTCTTACACCTTCAAACAACTGGAACAACTAGCAGTCATCTACAAGTCAAACAGAACAACTAAGATACCAATTTAACACCCAGGAAAAGAAAAACACTGGAATAATCTGAATGATTTCTAAGCACATAGAAACTAATAAGGACATGAGTGCTTGTCAACATGAATTCCTCATGAACAAAACAAGCTGACTCAATCTAATTTCACTCTCCGATGGATGAGACTTTGTGGATAAGGAAGAAACAGCCAATACCACATACCTCAATGTCACTGAGGCTCCTGACATTGTCCCACACGACATTCATGAGTGCAAGAATTCCCTGGCTGAAGTCATGACACAAATCAGGTTGGAATCTGCACTCTGAGAGTAGTTTCCAATGGTTCACTGTGAAACGTAAAGGACAAATTGAATGGTTACTCAGCTGTTCATAAGTTCCATTCAATATTTTATTGATAGCCTGGATGAGGGAATGGACTGTGTGTTTATTAAATCTGCCAAGATTAAATCTGCAAAGAGCGGCTACAAATACATGGGGGATAGCAGTATTAAAAACTTTTGACAACTTGGACAAGTTGTCTATAAATATAGGAGTCATCTCAATTGTAAAAAGTGTGGCATTTTAACTTAGGCAAGAGTAAAGTGCACAAATACAGGATAGACATCAGCTGGGCAGAAAGCACTCTGGAAAAAAAAAAGATCTGAAGGTTCTGATAGATCACAAGCTGAACAAGGGTTATTGTCCTGTGCAAAGAGAAGACACTACACAGATATATTAACAGAAGAATTACCTACAAGACATCTTGCAGGTCCTTTAGCTGTACTCAATAACACCTCAGTGCAGAGGCATATCCAGTCTCAAGTATTGCTCCTCAAGAAAGGTTGACAGGCTAAGCAGCAAGAATAACAATAATGGTTAGAGGTCTGGAAAACATGACCTGAATCAAGAGGCTGAGAACAGGAGGTGCTCAAAAGAGAGGCGGCCATGGAGACATGCAATAACAGTCGTGACAGAGTCAGGATCAGTCCAGTAACGGTCCTGTAGCAGACAAAAGTCTGCTACAAAATGGAAGAGAAACAACAGTTCTGCATATGCCAAGAACATCATAAGCAGACCTGATTCTGTCGTGGAAGAAGGAGCTGAACTAAGCGATCGGCTGAGATTTCTTCCAGCTTTGGTTTTCAATGATTCTGTGCTCACCGATGCTGATTAGAGTTTGTCTGTACTCAATTTGTCCTGATGTACCCCAGTGACTTCATACAGTAATTGCTCATGCACATTTACATCATTTCTGCATTAACATCATCATTAAGGTTACAGTGTTTTACATTCATCTTACCATCTTAAGACTATCTGTCTTACAAATACCTTATCAAAATGCTATTTGCCAAACCAGCTTGACTTGCAACTCATTAATCAAAAGACATTTTAATAATTAGTCCTCAAATAGTAATTCAATAAAATCTTCATATCTTGATTTTCCTTTCTAACCAGCGCAATGGGCAAAAGGGTTTGTAATCATTTGGCACCACTACTCTCAGACTCAAAGAATCTAAATTAGAGCTGCTGGTGACAGTCTCCCATTCCACTGCCACAATTTTAGAAACTACTACAATTTCAGAAAAAATTGTAAACATCTTGGGCCTCTCAGTTCCAGATTCTTATAGAAGACACCAGATCACTGCTGCTGCCATTAGCACCCAGTCCAATCCCTGGCACAAAAGCAGGACCAGCACCACCTATGTGCATTCTGACACTGGGAGAGATGCACTTAAAATCTTCCCCAGATCACCCATTTCAGTGATTACATATCCTATATTAACAATATATTCCTAATGTCTCTGTTAGTGCAGTTCAGCCTGTTATCTCCAGCCATCTCCCCAGTGGGCATGGAAAACAGTTTAAGATGCAGTGGCCAGGCAGGGTATCTGACTAATATGACTGCTTCTTAGTCACAATTACTTCTCAGGGTGCCAAAGGAAAGCAGTGCTGCCTTATCAAATAATTATAATCAATTACCAATATTGATCAGAACCAGCTATAGCTGAGCTTCCCACAGGATCCATTGAATTAAATGGTTGTGCTGTAGTATTGCTGGAAGGAAAACAAAGATCCTTGTGAAGTTGTGCAGGTTCTAAGATTTATGAAAATACAGCTCAATTTCACTGGCATACAATCAGTTAAATCAACATTATATAAAACCAGAAATAATACAAGCCACAGACCTTGTTAGCTCTGTATACCTTTACACTATTGTTAAATTGAGTTGATACACCAGAGAGTGGAAACCCAAAAGATTCCAGATTTATCATCTTGATTCTTTACATTTGTTCTCAAGAATTTACACTGCTGCCAGCTTCTCTTCCATGCCGATTACCTTCTTTGTAACATATTGGCTTTCTTACTTTTACTGAATAATTCCTGGTCTATTATATCTATAATTATACTAATAATTAAGCATGCCTTTTCATCAGCTAGCAGCTAATTACTTCTGTTCCTACCCAGCTTGCTCAGAAAACAGTCAATTCATCTGTATCCATATCACTCTCACTGTTGCTAAGCAGTCAATGCTAGTCAGCAGTTGCACTGTAACTGGCGTTGTTTGGTTCACCCTGGCTTTAAATGTATTTTGCAGTAGCTGAGTGGTGGTGCCTTTCAACCTCAGAGTAAACGTTTTTCACTGGTAAGCAAGCTTTAGTCACACGCTATGTGCAGCACCTGCTTGGCAAAGAGTGCTTATCCCCACCAGTTTCAGAGCAGCTTTGGAGCTGTTTGTAAGCAGCTACTACTTACTGCAAGGAGCAGTCTGTAATTGGAGAGACCCAGAAAGAATCAGCTACCAAACCAGGCTCTACCAACTGCAGTCTTAGTCCTTTTTTGGTCAGACCTTATCCAAGATTTTGTTACATGCAAACTGAAGTCATGAAGTAGTCTAAGCTCTCAATTCTCTAGCATTATCACAGTGAAGAACTACTTGCATTTACACACTGTCCTTCCAGACTTCTTGGTATACTGAATCATTCCTGTGTCCACTAATCTGAGAACTGGACATTGTCATCGTGACTCTGCTGTCTCACTCTGGTTCCCACCAGCACAGCATAGATGGGGTCTGCCCCAAACCACTCAAGCTAGTTAGTGTCAGACTTCAGTGATGTGGCGTCAAATCAGCCCAAATTTCCAAATTACCTGTCATTTTGTCCACTGTAGGTTGGAGAAGAAGCTGATGTTCCAGGGCCAGAATTCCCACCACCTCCGGCCCTGGCAAGCCACTTCCTTCCCTGTTTCTCAGTTAATGAAATCAGTGAAATCAACATTAGTGAAATGTTAATGGCTGATATTTCCAGGCTTCCTAGAGACTGGGCTACGCCAAAACCCTTAATCCTTTCACCTGATTCATGACTGCATACTCTGAAATGAAGAAATGTTGGCAAATGCAGTGGTTGTGCTTGATTCCAGAGGAAGGGAATTAAAAAATGAGGAAATTTGTTAAAAAAAAACGCTCAGAGTGGCAGCCAGAAAGGCAAAATGTTTTCAGATGGCAGGTAGACTATTTCAGGATTCTATATTGGAGGCTCAAAGCAAATGCATATAACCTGTCAAAAAAGACTTGAGAGAAAAACAAAAAGCTAGCATCATAAAACAGCAGGATCAGGGAGGCTGTTGGAAGTTAAAAGGTATCCTGCAAAAAGCTGAAGTTGTCTCTGAAAAAGGAAAACTAAAAAGAACATAAATTCTGGCAGACTAAATGTAAAAGCACAATAACATAGACTGAAGAAAGAGTTTAGAAGCAGTTTGCTAAAGAAATAATAAAAAAAATGTAATAAATCCTTCTTGAACACATCAAGAGCAAGAAGCTTGCAAGAGCCAGTGAGCTATACAGGTATGAAAGAAGCACTCAGAAAAGATAATGCCATTGCAAAAAATCTCAAACTCTTCTTTTAAAAATCTCTGTTCACCTGGAGAATCTCAGAGAAACTCTGAAACCAGTATCTTGTTTATAAGGCATTCAGAGAAGGCTTGTCTTAATTTAAGGTTGTTAAGAGTAGATAACAAACCACACAAAATTAATAACAACATATCACTGGGAACAGATGATATTCATACAAGGTTTTTATAGAATGTTAAATATGAATCATCTGAGTTAATGCCCTTAGTATGTAACCTTTTGCTGAAAATTGCTGCGATTATCAAAGGACCGGAAGGTAACTAATAAGAAATCAGTTTTTAAAAATAAATCCAGTGGCGATTCAACAAACCACAGATCACTAAGTCTAATGTCCATATTGGTCATATCGGCTAAAGCTCTGGTAAAGAACAGAATTAGTGAATACATGAATAAAAGTAACACATTAAGGAAAAGTAAACATGACTTTTGTAAAAGGAATCTGAGCCTCCTAAATCTGCTGGAATTCTTTGAAGGAATCAAAAGCATGTAAATAACAGAGAAATTTTCCCTGTATTTCCAACTCACCCCAAGCTTCCAGAAACCTCAGACACTGAAGGTCTCATCAAAGGCTTTTAAATAAACTGAACAGCCAGGGACTACAGGTAAGGACATCACAAAGTTAAACAATAGTTTCATATTGGAAAAAGAAGGCAAGACTAAAGGATGAGTTTTCACAGTGGAAGATGATCATCAGTGGAGTCCCATGGGGATTAAGGTCCATTGTGTACAATGTGTTCAGAAGTGATCTGGAAAGTAGGTGGAATAGTGAAGATTTCTGATAAAAACTAAATTAATTAGGATAGTATTTACTACAAAAACTTGAAGTTCTCATGACACTGAGCAGCAACATAATAAAGTGGAAGATAAATTTCAGCCCTGACAACTATAATCTGCCTATCCATGAAAAGCAATGCTAACTTTACAGAGTGATAGGCTCTGAACTAGTTTGCAAAATTTAGGAAATGCATCTTGATGTTATAATGGCTAGTTCTATGAATACATCACCTCATTGCTCAACAGCAATCAAAAAAAGAAAATCAAAGGTTCAGAGTTCTTAGGAGAGAAAAGTATGACTTCGCCACTGTATGAATTCATTGTGCAACTGCTTCTCGAAAACCAAGTGCAGTTCTGGTACCCTTGCCTTCAAAAAAAAAAAAAAAAAGAAAGAAAGAAACTGTAACAGGAAACAGGAAAGATACATGGCAGAATGACAAACATGGTAGGTACAAAACTGCTTCCATGTGAAAAACAAAGTTAGCATGCAGAAGTTAAATAGGAAGTGATCACTTGCCATTTGTATTTACCAATTGTACTGAGCAGGCCGGGTGCCAGAAAGGGGAGACAGACATCGTACAAGAGCTCTGTCGCGTGCCTTTTTGTTCAGCTGCTGAAGCCTTCATATTCTGTCAGACAAAAATTTCAAGGGATGTGTAAGATTTGCAACAGCTAGGTTTCATACGCAATCCCAGCATGTTTTTGGGAAAAAATATAAGGGGAAAAGGGAGGAACAAAAGACTGCTGTACTTGCAGTACTTTCTGTTTCCATTACTTGTAAATCATAATTCATTAGGGGTCTCCACTTCCTTTCCCATCTGCCCTCCCCAGGCTACAATTTCTGAATTAAAATAAATAAAAAAACACTTAGGCAGCATTTACTAACACCTGACTATGGCAATCCAGCCATGTTGCTTGCCAGCCTCTATAGTGATGTATTTTAACACAGCTCCTCTCACCTTTTTACATTTCTCTCATTTTTCAGACTCCTTTGAGCATTGTGGGTTCAGGTTGTTAACTCAGCTCCTTCAAGGACAGCACTACTTTTCATTCAGTTGTGCAGTGGCTAGTACCAATTGGTCCCACACCTGATAACAGCCTTAAACTACTGGCAAGCTATTAATAATATGCAAGCAATCATTTTAATTGCAACCGGGTGTCTAGAATTTAGGAGCTGTACGAAGAGTTCCTTCTAGCTAAAATATTATTGTCCCATTGTGCATTTTGGAGTTTAGCTCTCATTAAAAGTAATAGAGGGAAATAGTCTGTAGCAAACTGAATGTGTTTGTTTTCACAGTTCACCTCCTGCTCCTCTACACTAAAACACACTCTCACTCAGTGACAAGACCACAGCTGTTGCCATCTTTTACTTACCTGCTGAGTGCAATATTTAGCTTGAGGGACACTGAAGTTTTCTGTTTGTTAGTTATCAGGTCAATAACTCTCACCTTATCACTTCAGTTTCCATTCTGTTGATAAAACCTGTCAGCCTTCCTTGAGTGGTTCCTGGCCCTCAGAAGAAATCACACTAAATTGGCACAACCAAGTAAATCTGCAAGGGATGTGCTCCTGACTTACCAAAGGGAAGGGGGGAGGGCTTGAATTTCTCTCGCTCTTCCTCCTTGCATGGCTCCAATGTCCAAGTGCTTAGAGCTGTGTTGAAATCCTCCCTACAGATCCAGCAGTTCAAGTCAGCTCAGGTCTTTGAATATGGCCCAGAGGAGATGTCTGTGGAGCTGAAATTGATATGTTTAAGTGCAAGAGACAATAATCATTTCTTCAAGTATAAGCTAAAAATACCCAGAAGAAAGTGGAATTCATAATGGAGATTTTAAAGATCTGTGACATACCAGAGTCTGCACAAGGGTTTTAATGAGAGAGAAGCCAATTTAATTGGTCAGTGTGAGCAGATGCTTTGCTGGGTGAGTGGGCTATAACGTCTCACATTCCCATTTAATGCCAGGAGCATCACCGCTGTGCTTAACATGGCTGCGACAAGCCCATGTCAGAGAAGCGCATTGTCAGAATCGGGAAGAACCCTGATAATCAACATCTCTGCGTTGTCAGATCACAGAGCTGAGACAGAAGGAGAAAGCACTAAAAAGAGGAGGCAAAAGCTGACAAAGGAACATTTCTAAAGGTAATTGCATGACTGACCATCTCTGGTTGTCATTTGTTTCATTATTATGCTAGGCATGAAGCTAAAACAGCCCGTTAAGTTTTAAAGTCTGTTAACGCTGCGTTAACAGGGAGTTGCTGAGTACCAGGGTTAAAATCTGCAGGCCTACCCTGTGAAAACACTTCTGGAGTGTATGTCACCATTCATAGGAAACCCAGAAATAACTTCCGTGGACCATTCAATTATAAGCAATCACCACACAGCACTCCCTCTACTTGTGGCATGGCTCATCAATCAGGTTTTCTGTCACCATGTCTCTTCTCATAGCAGTCACCAGAAGGCTCTGAGCTCCCTCCGAATTCATGTGACATTTACTGTCAGGGGCTGTCAACACCAAGAGATTCTCCCAGGGCCTCAGAGTTCATCACAAAGCAACAAGATATATCCCCAGAACGCGCTCCCAGTTCCAGCTCTGGATTACAATGACTGACTGAGGGGCTTTGCAGCAGTCAGGGAAGACTGAAACGGCAGCGCGAGCTACAGCTTATGCCCAAACACCTTCCCTTTCTTATTTTCTTGTTAGAAAAATACAACCACATTAAGAGAGGTTTTAGGCCTATGATTAATTAAGACTTCCTGAAAAATGCCCCTTATAAACTTATTAAGAGAAAGATGAGACTGTTTACTTTGAAATTTAGCCTTCCCATCTTCAGCATTGATCCTGCATTCAATGTCTGGTTAACAATACAGTGACCTAGTGGAAAAAATTTATAAAACTTAATAAATTGCAGTTGGCAGTATTGACAGAGTGTGTATATGCACATTTGGTTTCATATGAACATATTACAAGAAATCTAATAAAGTAAAACAAACACATTTTCTTTGTCTGTGAGCTGTGAAACTAGATCATCTGTAATTACAATGTTTCGAGTATACTTGGTGAAAGTCCTATGGTGGGGTTTTTTTAGCAGTAAATTTCTGGCTTTAGAAAAAAAAAAAGTGTTGTGTATCAAAGCTTGCATGTTCCACTAAGTTACTTTGCTCAAGATGCAGAAAAAGAAAAACACAGATGAAAACCTAAGTTACCAAAAGACCAGTACGAGACAAGAGGGAACAGCTCCAGCACCCAGGGAATAAAGTTCCAGTGGCAAATATGTCTCAAAGAAATAGTCAAGAACTTAGAGATATGTTGATTTTGCCTGGACTTTAAGGAGGGACTGGCATTAACAAGCGTTTAAACCAGTGAATAAGAGAGTGCTTTCAATTACAAGGTTTTAAAAGACCTCAGAATGTGTATAATCTCCTAGAACTTCAATGTTTGTTTTTAACTTGCTTTCTACAACCAGTCTGGTTTCCTCTTCCCACCAAAATAAATCTATTTCTTAAGGAGCACAGTATTTATTTCCCTAAGAAGCAAAGTATTTATTTTCCTAAAATTATTGTGTGATAACAAAGTTTTCTCAGCCTCTTCTCTTACACTCTGTGTGCTAGCCCACTGATGACCATCATCTGAGCCCAACAATCCAGGCAATTTTCCACCCAACTTACAGTCTATTTATCCAATCCATACCTCACCAATTTGGTAAGATGATAATATGGGAGACCATGTCAAAGGCCTTGCTAAAGTCAAGATAAACAACACCCACTGCTCTCCCCTTGTTCTCTGAGCCAGTCTCATCACAGAAGGCAATCAGGTTGGTTAGGCATGATTGCCCTTGTCAAATCCATGCTGGCTGTTCCCAGACACCTTCTTGTCCTTCACATGCTTAAAACAAAGTTTCCAGGAGAAGGTGTGCCATCATCTCCCAGAGACACAGGCTAAACAGAGTGTTTTAGAGTTGCCCATTCCTTCTTCTTACCCTTCTTGAATGCGCATGATGTTTGCCCTTTTTCGGTTATCAGAATCCTCTCCTGATTACTGTGACCTTTCAAAGTGGCCCTGCAATGACATGAGCCACCTCCCTCAGCACTCCTGGGGTGCATGGACCACCACCAACGGTCAGAAATGCTGTAGCAAGACACTCTGCACCTGCAGCAATTCCTCATGGCTTATTGCCTCTTCCTTCTCAATGTCCTTTCTACTCTCTGACTGCAAGCTGCACGGACACAAACTAGCTGAGCTGGGAAGACACAAGAAGCAGCTCTCACACAGAATGCACTGTCCTCCCGCCTGCATAGCTGGAGTCATTTCTCGCCATGACATTTACTCCTTTAGCCACATTACTCCACAACAGCCTACATCTCTGATCTTTGCTATCTCAACTTCGTCTTGCTCTGGACAATCCCCTTCCTCATCTCTCAGAATCGCCCTCTCATCTCATCTTCATTCGGCTATTTTCCTTCTCCAGAGTAAAAGACGCAAACGCACAGCAACTGCACAACTGACATTGTTCAACTCCTGTGGCATCCTCACAATATGAATCAAAACAGATTAGCTCTGCTATTGACTTGCCAGTTGCAGGAAAG
This sequence comes from Buteo buteo, assembly GCF_964188355.1. NCBI lineage: Eukaryota > Metazoa > Chordata > Aves > Accipitriformes > Accipitridae > Buteo > Buteo buteo. The sequence goes on along the minus strand of NC_134194.1, from coordinate 20,238,704 downwards.
AGAGAGTATCACACACCGGATGACTTAGGACTTGAAAGGAAACTAGGACTAACAGCATTAAAAATACAGTGATTAGCCGAGAAGATCTTGGATGAACCAATACCAACAAATGCAGTTTGAGTTTTTGGAGCATTAATTACTGATATCAACTTGATAAGCGAGAAAATTAAGGCAAGATCATGGAGTGAAGATACTGATATTTCTATTTTGCATGTAATTTTCATCCCCAAACAAACTGTAGTAGCTTAGCAAATACCAGTCTACTAAGATGAGACAATTACAGACACATTTACTAAACCAGACAACTAAATGACTTTGTAATTAAGGTATTTAGCCAAATCTGGGGTAAAAAGGATAAAGGATTTGTGTCCCATAAGACACTACAAAAAAATAAAAGTTATGGAAAACCAAAAGAAATTCAGTAGTTTAAAGCAAGCATTTAGGCTGATGAAAGAGAGTGATTACGTATCTCCTGGAAAGCCATCCTTGGAGCTAACCTTGCAGCCAGCCAAGCATAAAACACGGATAATATTGAACAAGAACTACCAGTTCATAACAGGAATTACCAGCAAAGAGAACACCATATTCTGGAAAGAGAGACAAACTGCCAGAACAACCAAGAATTTCTGTGCCTGTGGAATGAAGAAATAAAAAAGAAAGTACGCTGCTCAGCTGAAACGAGCGCAGGGGCAGCAATATTCATACTTCTGGAGGAAACCACTAGGATAAGGAGAATATAAAGCATATCTTTTTCTCACACTGGCATGCCATGCTCTCGGTCGGGAACTCTGCCATCTCCTGTTGCAACACGGTTGAAACACACTGGCCAAGGAAGGCCTCTGCGAGCACGATCAATCACAAAATCAGGCTGACTGCAGACAAGAGGTGGATGCAGGTTCATACACAACCCAGACCAAAACCACATCTTAATGCATTTTTTACACATTTCCATTCACAAATGTTTTGCATTTATACCCATTTCCCAGATATAATTAATCACATCACTGGTTACAGAAAGATCAAGCGACTGAGTTTCTGTTCACGCCTGAAATTACTTTCTTGCTACAAGAAAAGTATTTTGCAGTATGCGATTTCTCCTTGTCTCATCTCAATTGCAGGGCGCCCAAATGTCCACCTGCACTGCTGTTGCAGGCCATTCTGGGTCTGGAAAAGGCACGGTTTCTCAGGCAATCTCAGGTTTGGGTATACTGCAGCACTCCCCGCTACTAATTTGGTCCCTACTTCCAAGTCCTCACACCCAGGGCGTTTCTCCGGGCTCAGGGACTTCACAGAAACCCCCGATCTGCAGCACAACCGGCTGCCCCCACCTACTTGAGCTTTCCAAGGGGGATTTATCACACACACACACACCCACCCCGAGCCACAGGCGATCCCCAGAACACCCAGACCTACAAGCGCACCCCCCCCGGCACCCACTGGGCCTACAAGGCACCCCGACCCACACGGGGACCCCCAGGGCCTAGGCGGGCCCCTCCAGGCGGCCCGGGCCTCCCTCAGCCCCGTCCCCCCCCGTCCCACAGCACGGCCCTTCCCGGGCCGCCCGCGCCGCTCCCGCTCTCGCTCTCCGCCGGGCGCCGCTCTAGCCCCTCTCTATGGTACGGCGGTGCAGTCTGTCCCTGCCCGGCGGGTGGGCTCGGGCCGCCTGAAACCCCCCTCCGCGGAGCTTGAGCCCGCGGGGGCTCCGCTCTCCCCGCAGTCCGGTGCGGGGGCCGCCGCCCCCCCTGCCCCGCGGGAGGCCCGGCGGGCCCAGCCGCTCCCCCTCAGGACCGCTCGGTCCTCTCTATGGTGCAGGCCGGGCGACGCGCCCTCTCTCGCTCCGTCGCCCGCCGGGCGGGATGTGGCGGCTGCTGCTGGGCCGCGGCCTGGGCCGCTGCTGGCCGCCCCCCGCCCGCCCCGCCTGCGCCGCCGAGCCGCCCGACGGCCGCGGCCCCAGCCCCGAGCGGTGAGTGCGGCCTGCCTGGCCCCGGGGCCCGCAGCGAGAGCGGGGCGGGGGGCGGGGGGGTCCCCCTGCCCTCAGGGCGCTGCTGGGGGCGGGGGGGGGGGGGGCTGAGGGCTGACTTCTGGCTTCACGGCGTTGGTGTTTTCTGGTTGCTTTCAGAGCGCCCGCTTGTCAGGATGGACGGCCCCGGGGTGGCCGGGAGAGAGGAGGAAGGCAACAGCCCCTGCCCGGCCTGGTGCCCCGTTACTCCGTGCTGGAGGCAGTCACCTGGGTGAGGAGCAGCCGGCAGGGCCGGGTGTCCCTGGCCGGGAGGGATGTCTGCAGGAGGCTTTGGGGGTGGGAAGGGGGATGGGAGCCCCCGGGGATGGGAGCCGTGGTGGGAGGGATCCTCGAAAGAGAGCTGCGGACGAGCTGCCGGATGGAAACGGGACAGAAGGAGGGAGCAGCGGGGCTGTTTTCCTTGACTTGTGTCTGCTTTTCTTCAGGGAGCGCTCGGTGCGCTGCTTCTGCAGGTGGTCAGACAGATCTCGTGGCTGAGATCGCTGCCGGACGCCAGGAGAGAGCACAGGTCTCTCTGGCTTTCTTCGTTGCCCTCTCAGCAGACAGGTTAGCAGCTCTGGCTTGTGAGAAAGGGCTGTGGGAGGGCCCGGCTGTCAGGCGGGATTGCTGCCTCGTGATATGTTAACTAAGACTGGAAGAGAGCTGTTGCAAGAAGCTGACAACCAGCTTTCAAGCTCTCTGGGGAGAGTGAGAGCTGGTATCTGTCAGGGGAATCTCGCTGTTTCTTAACCAGTTGATGCAATCCCACTTTGCATCCCACATGCCCTTACCTTTGTTTTCCCTTCTGCACCCTGCTCCATGAACTTTCCTCCTGCTTGGCTTTGTGGTCAGAGCAGAGAAGGGCACTAGGTAAATATACAGTCCAGTGTTGTCTCCTAAAGCAGACACTGCTTTTGTGCTCTATATTTCAGTGGTGACTGAAGCCTCAACCAGCTGCCCTGGTGTGCAGCTGGGGTCCCATTTCCTGCAGAAAGCAAGTCCGGAGGTGGTACCAGAGAATTCATCCTCAGGCATCCCCTCAGGGGAAGGAGAGAGCCAGCCCTGGACAGCAGTAGGTATGTGCAATGTGCTGTGGGGCAGGATACTTGTGGCAGAAAGACTTCTGAGTCTGAGTTTCCCCAAGGCAAAGCTAGGAGCCAAGAAGGGTATATCCATTTATTGACACTTGAGGACATAGGTTAGAGTGGAAAGACAAGAATTTCAGAGAGATGAATCAGGAGTCCAGAGACGGAGGGAAAAAATCTCCTGGAGGCAGGGAGGAGCCTGTGTTGTAACTGCAGGTGACATGGGCTTTACCAATACTGGTCTGCCTTAGCGACCTGATTACAGCATCCAGTTTCTGTTCTTTTATTGTGGACAGATGTTTGCAGCCAGAAGGATTCAGGATAATACTGCACCATTGATCTGGGAGACTTGTGTACATGGTGGGAAACTAAAGGAATTGTTTTCTTCCTGGAAGATGAGGATGTATTTCTGAGTGCTTATGCTGTGGCTAAGACAGTGGACGGAAGTATCAAAGACATTCTTATTAAAATGAGTTTTATAAAAATAGTAGAATATACTCCAAAAAAATTGAAGTCTTACCCAGGAAAGCATGTCCTACATATTAAGTTTAAATTCATGTCAAGGAAGATCAGATGAGGCCTACAACAGGGCTACTCACTAGATGTATAACCAGTAGTAACAGCTCCAGGAAAATTCTTAGAAGCAGGAAGCCGGCTGGAGCAAGTAAAAATGGGACATGTGATTGTGGTGTCAGAGAAACACGTAAAAAAGCCAGCCCACAGATGTTGGCTAGATAACGTAAGGTGTTGCAGAAAGGGTCAGAGGGGTTCCCCATTCTTTGCTTTCTTCCAGATTTTTGGAATTCTTCAGTGCTGATTTAAGCTACTGCCCATCACTGCTTATCATACCCATCTCCTGCCAGAGGTTACCATTCCCATCAGTTGGCAAATGGAGCATTTTGTTTCCATGTCTCCTAATTAGCTCCAGGAAAACAGCCAGGTTAATTTACCTAAACTGCCAATTAGACTGTTTAACCCATCTGCTTTTGCCTGGAGCATATTAAGAAGCACTCAGACACACTGCCTCACTGGCAGATTACTGGACATGGACCTCTGGGAGAAGTGGTAGGGAATAAGTGGAGACAGTGATGCCTTCAGTTGGCACAGCTGAACATTCAGGAGTGAACGTGTGCCTGTGTCTGACAAACAGGTTCCTACAGAGAGTCAATAGGAAGAGCTTTTAGGCAAACTGATAAATTCAGCTGTGACAAGTCACTAAGGCCACGTGCTCTTTGTTCGGATGTTCTGCAGAAGCTATGAAGTCACTGAGCCTCTAATGACGATATGTAATCCAGTGCTTAAATCTGTTGTATGACCAGAAGAATGAACATTGACAAAATGGACGTTGTCTTTTAGAAAGGGGGAGTTGTTTGAGCTGCAAAACTGCAAAAAAGGTAATTCTAAGTTGATAGAAACTGTGTTATAGAATAGAGATGTTAGATACCTGGATGAGTGTGCTACATCAAAGAATTAAAGGTCTTGAAAGGATTTAGGAAGCCATTTTTTGGGCCAACTTGCTCCATTGCAGAAACTTAAGAGAGCTGTAAATCTATTAAGAGTTCTTTGGAGAAGTCAACAGGCACATGGAACAAGATTATCCAGCTTTTAGCTTTCTGAAAATCTTTCAGCCAGGACCTAAACCAAAGCTATCTGGAGAAATAAAGCTGATGTGAGGGAAGATGGAGGGGCTACTCTTGGGCTAGTAACTCCTTGAAGTACAAGAAATAGTTTTCACAATGGAGAGCCATTACTGGTGGATTCCCTTAAGTCCTTTGTTGAAACCTGTTCTGTTCTGCACAGTCAGCAGTGATTTGGAAAAAAGAGGTGACGAGTGAGGTGACAGAAGAAGCAAATGATACAAAATAATTCACGACAGTCAAATCTAAAAGTCACAGCAAAAGATTGCACAAAAACTAAAACTAGGGTAATCCCAAGGTAGGTTAAATTGGTAGACATGGGGGAATGTAACTGTAAATACACATACAGAATGAGGAGTGTCAAATTAATAATTATATTGCAGAGGGAACACTTAAAGTCACCATGGGTATGTTTTTGATAAGGTTAAGTCAGTGCTCAGCAGCAGTGAGGCCAATTAAATGTTAATTATTGTAAAGGAAGGAACGGAGGATGAGAGAGTATCGTAATTTTGTGTAAGTCTATGATGCAGCCACATCTTGAACACTTAGGGAAAAGGCACTCTGTCTTAAAAACAATAACAAAAATGGCATAGAAAAGGATGACAAGGAGACAATTACATACAAATAGAGACTGATGCTTCAGCTTAAAAAAGAAGTGGCAGAGGGTGTGCTAGTGCTCTGTGAAACTAAAAGTGTTGAGGGAAGGTGAATAGGGGCAATATTTTTCATAATACACATATTAATAGGCAGCACAGAAATGGTCAGGTAGCAAGTTTGAAAAAAAGCAAAAGACACTACATGTTTGGCTAGTGCACAGGTAAATTGTGGAACTCATTGCTACAGGCCAGAAGTATAAATGGGTTCCAAGAAGTGATTAGGTAAAATTACACATTCAAATTAGACTTAATCAGTCCAGCCAAAACCTCCTGCTCAGAAGATCACGGAACAGCTGATTGCTGGAAAGTTCTCCCAGGAAAAGTGTGACTTCATAATCCCTGTTCCTTACCCTTTCTGCCCAAGCATCTACAACTGTCAGTTGTTAAGAGATAATGTATGTCAGAAATAATTTGATTTTGCTCAATACACAAGTCCTCAGGTTACATTCTCGCATTATGCTGTGCATCCATTTTGTGGGAATTTATTGAGAAAAGTCAGGGAGAAGAGATTCAGTAATTTTTACTGAAGAGTCTGAAAAAATGCCTAGTTTTGTAATGTGAGAAGTCCTGTGAATCTTTCCATGGAAAGTTTTAAAGTGAAGCTTGGTCATGCCTTGGTAATACCTTTCTCTCAGAGTATGTTTTGCTTTCTACAGGAAAAGCTGCCTCAGGTTTAGGATTTTTTTTTTTCTGGTGTGTAGCTACTGAAAGAGAATGAGGCTGGCTAAATCAGAATGCAGCAAGAAACTGGGGAGAGCAGAAGGAAGAGAAGGACAGACGCCTGGCAGATGATGCAGGGGAATCTGGTAGCAAAGTCTTGCCATTAGAGAACAGACCTCCAGAACTTGGAGTGGAGCAGAATGTACCTTCGCTTCTCCAGTTTGCTGTTGCCAGCAATGGCAAAGGACCTTCTAGAGAGAATTCCATGTCCTCACCCTTTCTTTCAGTGTTTCAGTTAATTTCCAGACTTGCTGGTCTACATGTACAATGACAATCTGCTATTGTTGTCAGCTACTTTGTTACCTCAAGTGGCAAAGATCTTTGTGATCGATCCAAACATCCCAGCTTTGCAGATGAGCCATTCCAGTTTTAACATAACACAATATGATGGAATCTATTACTTTTAGTGTGTTTAAAAAGAAAACGTTAGGAAATTAATTTAAAAGTTGCTTTAAATAACATTCTGGATATTACTATGAGCAAGTCCTTAGCTGCATGATCGCATCCTATTTTTTTCATGCAATTCATGCCTCACTCGAAGCTTTTTTGCCGAAAGTTAGAGGCACATGGTGAACGAGCGGGTGATTACAGCCAGTCTCAGTGTTATAGCAGCTGAATGCTGCCCTGGGGAGTTGTATTTTACCCCTGGCAGAACTGTAAAATTCGTTATTTCAATTCTGAGATTACAGACATTTCAAAAGTGTGTTTTCATTTCAAAGCACAATGAAACCAATTGGAAACACTAAAATTTTCCATGAGGCAGAAATCCTGGATTTTGTCCAGCTCTTGTTGTGAATTCATTCTTGTGAAGTGTTTGGATGTTTTGGGATGAGCAATCTAGACTGTCTATGAGAAGATTATTAATTCCTCATTTGGAGATTGCTTTGAGCAACGTTTGATTAGTACAGGATGAACAGTGGGGACACACCAAATAGTTATTAGCTGCTGAATATGTGAGCATTGGGCATCCAGTACCCTAAAAGCCTCAAGATTGCATGGAAAAAAGGATGCATAGTCAAGTTACATCACAGCACATGTTTGAAGAAGTAGAAATAAAGTGCACAGAAAATTCCACCTGTGGTATTCCCAGCTTTTTTTGTGTGCTTTGAACATACAACCTTAAGAATAATTTAACGTGGTTCTGTGTGTGCAATATAGCAATGAATTTGTTCAAAGCCTAGTTCCTGTGAAGTTCTGCTGAAGTTTGACCATTCTTTGGGAAATAAGAAACAAACAGTTGGGCTGAACTTGTGTTAAGTAATGTCAGGTTGAAGGTTAATCTAAGCTGGTTGTCTCATTCTGCTGAGTGGGATGGGATTCTTTGCTGCCGGGGGGTGCTTTTATTTCTCTGTTTACTGCTGAACCTAAGCGATATGTTTAGATTGTGTGTCTGGTATTGAGACAGCTGCTCTGAAACAGGCGAGTCGTAAAAAATCATGATCTCCATGGAGAGATTTGATTTGAGGCTTGCCTGGCCTCAAAGGTAAGTTCCAAGAGAATTCAGTAGTCTAGTTTTTCAGGAGATGGGACTGGGTGTCAGGATCAGTTCGTCCCTGTGTTCTCTTCCAAATGACTCCCCAGGAGTGGTGTGCTTCCCAGGAGTGGTAACTCTTATCTGCTGAGATTACTGCGATTTGTGTGAGGAGGGGTTTCCAGTGGTAGAGGGACATGAGACAGTTCTGCAGGCTGATAGAAATCAGAATTGGTTTCTTGTTATTTTTCATGGGGTAATGGTTGGTTTGTTGCTGTAAACAGCATGTTTTCTCAGTAAACGACAAATCTCTGATTTAGTAGTAGATGTCTATGTGAAATGTAAAGTTTCTTGAAAGCATGAATGTACTGATGTTTAAACAAGTAGTTGGGAGAATTTTTAATGCAGACAATGTTTTTCTTCATGGGATTTGCTGTTGTATGTATGACAAAAAAACAAATTACATCATGAGGGAGATACCTGAACGAGAGATAGAGTCTTACAGTGAGAAAGATCACATAATTTTATGCCTGATCTGAAAATAAATGTAAAACATAACTAATAAATTCACAGATTATATTCCTTTTGGTGGAATGATGAATAGAAATCATGTTTGCCATGGCGATCTTCCTTGTTGGGTGTGTGGGGCTTGTTCAGATAAAATACATTTTAATACAGCCAGAGGGGAATTGTTTATCTGGGAATAACGAGGCTGCAGCTGGAACATAGGCCACAGCTTCATGCGCATTGTAAGGCAGTACAGGCACTGTAAGAAGCAATCCTGCCTGTTGCACACTCATTTCTGCCGCTGCACCGGCACAAGCGCTTGTGTAGCCATACAGTGCCAGGAATCAAGGAGTCGGGCCCCTGAAAGGACTGGGTTTTTTTACTCTTACTAGCTTCCTGCTGTACAGCCACGCAGCTTGAGAGGGGGACAGGGAGATATGGGGAGGGCACAGCTGCTTCTTGTGTTAGCAGCACTGGCTTGAAGTGATCCAGGTTTCAGCACCTGGTGTTAGGTGCCTGGTGGGATCCAGCTGCTTATGGTGATTCAGGTTAAAAATAATTGGCCTCGGTCAGCCCTCGCCTGTTCGTCCTCTTTGCTGGAGGTCACTGTCCTCTTAGAGTAGCTGGCGTAAATGCCTGTGTAATCTCTTCCAGCACAATTCTGTCAGGAGCAAGGTGGCTTAGCTTTTGCTGTAGATATTTTCGTTAGATAATTCTGATTGAAACTGGTCGGGTAGTGGCTGAACACATGGTAGTGCTAGCATATCTAAGAGGGCAGTGATGAGCAAGTGGGGCATGTTGGGGTGATAACCTAAGCCTGCATCCGATGCAGCCAGAATAACATGTCTCATGATCCCCTTGCAGAAGCAGAACTGTACCCTGGACACAAATTACATGGAAAAGGAGCTAGGAGCTAGCAAGCACCTAGCACGAAATCTCAGTGTGATGCCCTGGGCAATGGGAATAGGAGCACAGTTCTGATACATGCAAACTAGGCGGTTACAAATTCAAATAAGGAGGCAATTTTACCCTTCCTGTGACACTGGTGAGAGGGTCTGCACTTCAATAACAATGTTGAAAATTCAGGAATAGTGGCAAAAAGTCATAAAGTTAATCAACTCGGGCAGAAAAGTACTTCAGCTGAAAGACATGAACGGCGCAGTCTGTTTAGAATCACAGACAAGAATCAAGAGGGGTTGATTAGTTGTATCAGGACTTTCAAAAGGAGAATGGGCTTTTTAGTAAAAAGAAAAAAGCCTAGAAGAGCCAGTGCCTGGGAGCAGAAACCAGTTGTATTTTAATTTAAAATGAAGCACAGAGGTTTAAAGCAGCAATTACAAGTTGCTGGAACAAACTCTCAGGAGAAGTGGGAGATACTCTACCTTCAAATCAAGACTGGCGACCTTTCTGGAGGAGGTGCGTTAGCCAGCTGCAGATTACAGGACTGTATTCATGTGGCACTTGGTTGCTTTTGATACAAAGGTTAGATTGGTCAGTGTTCCTTCTGTTCTTAATATCCCTGACTGGGTGGGTGATCGGTCCTCTAGGAAAGAGCTGTGGGGTGGAGAGGATGGGAAGAGGTGAAGATACAGCATTGCTTAACTCTGCTTTTTTTGTTCTTTTTTTTTTTTAATATAGGGGAGTTCCAGATCCCTGAGAGCTCCAACTTGGGGCCAGTTCTCCGCAGTGCAAAGGTACACTTTCATTTTTCACACCCTCCATATGTACCTGAGGTCCTTTCCCTTGCCTGAGCAATCCACTCACACACAAGACTGTTTTCTGCCCTGCGCAGCTGGAGGCCAGGAGAAAGAGAGATGTGGTATGTTGCCCTCTGCTTTAGCCAGAGCAAAGTTCAGGAACTACAAACTGGCATCCCTGTCCTTTAAGGTGTCTGTGGAACAGCGGTGCTAGCAGAGAAGCACAGAAAGAAAATGGGAAAAAAAAAACCCAAAACAAATGAAACAAAAAAAAAACCCCTATCCAATAGCACCAGTCTGTTCTTGTGTATTTGCATTTTGATGCAATCTTTCACTAGGTGATTACGTGCTGTTGCTATTTTGGTTTTTACCAGACAACCCATGACTGGAGAAGGTGGTGTCACTGCTCCTAAAGCTGCAAATCAGGACTGGGTCTTTTCTGTTATAGAGGAAGACACTGGGCTTGAAGAGGATGCATCAGCTTGAGAGTCACAAGGCTGTAAATTATATTACGGTTCTTGTGATTAAGCCTGCTACTTCCTTGCAATTCACAGTCTTAGGTGCAGACAATTCCCTATTTTAAAAATCAGTCAGCTGAGCAATTGCTCAAGGACACTGTGAACAGAGTGGAGGTAAATTCAGTATTTAACAGAGTGGGTTCCTTGCTTTGGCATGGCAGTGCCCTCTGCTCCCCCACCAGAAAGGCATTTGCTTGTTCTGCTGAGGGGTTGAGCGTCAAGCTCCCAGTCCTGGGAGGTGCCACTTCCGCAGGGCTGTAGGAAGAGCCTGTAGCTCCTTCGTAGGTCGTGGGGCAGGTCTCAGGAGAGGAGGGGAGTTGGTCCATGACTTGTCCTCTTGTGAGCAGCTCTGAGTGCTGGCTGAGCAGTAAAACTGTTGGGTGGCAAGGGGCATTTTTGCTGCGTGACTTCCCCGAGCGCGGAGGCATTGTGTGCAGTGTGCACTGCTGCCACTCGATGGCACTAAATTTGTACGCAAGCTGGGAAGCTAAAGCTGCAGGCCAGGCTCATCCTCCTACCACCTCCCAGAGCTGTCGTAAAGTAAAAAATACTGTTCATTACTGAGAAAGAAAAGACATTGTCTCTGCTGCACAGGATGTTATTAGGAGTGTGCAGCGTTCGGTAAGCTGTCAGTGTGGGCTCAGCTTGAATTGTGTAAAGCGTATACAAATATGTCAGTGCATGCTCGGCAGAGACTGTGCTGGTGACATATGTGGGAGGGTAAACGAGGGCTAACATTACTTTTGAAGGGGGGAGTTATGAGTGATATTCAGGTATTTGCTAAATTCTGAAAGGTCTGATGATGTCCGAGAGGCTACACCAAGCTCCCTGGCCAGGCAAGCAATGTCTTCCCTAACTAAATGGCTGTGTAGGATAGGGAGACTTTTTTGCGGACACATGACATCAGATTACATCACCCTCTTGATAACTATAGTACAGTATGACTGTTTCTCACTGCTCGGTTTTCAGGAAAGAATCTCCTGTAGGGTTTGCATGTTTTTGCGTCTTAATAGCTTTCTTCTTTAACTCTTCAGGGTGACCCAGCTCAGCAAGAGCATTTAGAGGAAGCTGCTTTCCAATTGCAGCAGATTTTCCGGATTGACATTTCCATCGCATTGAATATCCTCGGTAATGTGGACTTAGATTTGTTTTGTCCTTAAACCACACGTTTCTCTTTTTGGAGGACCTCCAAATTGTTGCAGGTCTTGTGTGAAGGCAGAGATGACATATACCCAAGCTGAAGCCTCCTTTCAGCAATTTCAACTGTGCTTTGAGAGATTTATTGCCCTTTGTCCCATCCTGCCACCTGATTTATATCAGCATATTTAAATCCAGGCTTGGTTGAAGCCTGCACTGTTGTCCTGACATCTATAGTTGGAAATTAAGCCATCTCTGTCTTTTTTGCAACAGAAACTGTCGTATCCTTGTATACTTTTTCATTGTCTGAGATCTCAGTCTTCCTGGCAAGCTGAAAAAGCAATTGCAGAATTGCAACTCTAAGAAGAGCTGAAGGAAGATGCAATGATCTAAGAAGAAAGTCCTTGCCCTATATACACCACTAGTTGCAGCACTAAAAAAGCGAGCCGCTTCTGTGCGAACCATACGTTGTGTTAGCCCATGATCCTTCTTTGCAATGAGACTAGAAAAATTCCTAAAATGCAGTGTTGCCATTTTTCCGATGGAAACTTTGGTCCTGTGGAGTGAGAGTTGGTGAGCCAGCTGAAAGTGGACTGGAGCACTTGGCATGGGCCAAAGAAGGCCCAGTAGCTGTGGGGGAGGTTGCTGCATTTGAGGCTGCATTCTGTCCCTTTTCTTTTCCCCTGTTTTTATGTTGTGTTCTTCTCAGGGATTGAAAGTATGAGAGCGGGCCATTACAGGATAGCCTATACCTGCTTCAAACTGGCAGCAGATCGAGGCTACAGCAAAGCCCAGTTCAATGTGGGTCTGTGTTACGAGCATGGCAGAGGCACGGAAAAAGACTTGGAAAAGGTATCCACAGCTTGTAGGGTTGTATATATGCAGCACAGACCAGGAGAGTGGTCTTTGTTGCGTGTACAGGCGCTTTTCTGCTTTTGCATGGGTGTGACAGTCTCTGAAGTCCCATTAGAAAATGCTGGAAATAATATAAACTGCAGATTTGCAGTGCTGGCTTCAGTGTCATAGATCCCTTCAGATGTGCTCCTGAAATCCTCTTTCTGATAGCTTCTGAGGTCTTCTCATAGGTACACAGGCTGTGTCACTAGCACCCAGGAGAGTACCAAGGAGAAACCTGTCGTGTTACTGTATTTAAAACACCACTGCACATCCCAGAGCTTCTTTACATCTTGAGCCGTCCAGTTTGGGTACCTTAATTACAGCCTGCCACCTAGTGCACACTGGCTGTAGTCAGCATCTTCTGTAGCTGGGAAGATTTGCAGAGGCGGCTTGTTTCTAGTAATTGTGCAGATCCCTGTTGGCACAGAGTAAGCTTTGGTATTGTTGGCCCAGTGCCACCCCCTTCAACACCGGGAGTTTTGACTAGAGAAGGCAGGGTGGTTAGAGGGTTCTTTTATAGTCGCAGTCCACTGTCTCACTTAAACAATCTCCTGTTCTTCAGCGAGGAGGTATGGGAGAGCTGCTGGGGTAAGCATGTGCGGCATATGATAGATCTAGACAGAGAGGTTAAGCTTGTTCTGGCCAGAGGGGAGTCATGTCGTGTTTGAGGGCATGCATTACCTGAATCACACAAGTGTGTTTCTCTTTTTCCAGGCAGCTTTTTATTACTACCACGCAGCCAGCAGCTGTCACCCCATGGCACAGTACCGCTACGCTAGATACCTCTTACACCATAGACCTGAAAATGAATGCGACAGGCATCAGAAGGCAGTGACTTTCCTGGAGCAAGCAGCAATGGCTGGGGTTACAGAGGTTAGTGTCTACAGCATGGGAATTCATAGGAGAGAGCCAGCAGAGAACCCTGTTTAACGGATTTGAACCACAAAACATCCCAGAAAGCAGCACCTTTGGGATGGAAGCAAAATTCTTCCTGCATATTTATACTCTTGATATTATATGGGAGACAGCCCTGCCTGAACATGGGAGGCAGCTAGGCACCCACTGTTCAGCAGTGTTGGTTGTCTGGTTTGCTGTTGGGCTTTTTACTGTGGCTCTTAGATTAGACACCTAGATTAGACCATTGGCTTAGGAAGACTGACCTACAGTTGAAATTGTAGCTCTGTGTTTCATCTCCTCTCAATTCCAAGAGTACAGGTGGCTTTGGTGGAGGAAGTTCCATGAGATGCTTGAAGTAAGAACAGATCCTCGTATTGTATCTGTGACTTTTCAAAATGATTCATCCACATGGATCTGTGTACCTTGCCCTCTTTCCCACTCTTTAGGAGATGCATTTAGGCATGTGCCATCTTGTGTTGCGAATGCCAGTCGCTCTGGCAGTGACTGTATCTCAGGGAGCATGCTGTTCCAGGAACTGCATCTGCTGTATCTTATGGACAGCTCACGAGTAGGAGCCGTTCTCTGGCTCTGACTTCCACAGTGCAGTTTGAAATGATATTCTGAGTCTTAAGGTGTTAGTATGGTGATGTTAACTGCACCTATAGTGGAGTTCTATAGATCAAATGTGATTTTTCATGTTTACCATGTCAGACTGATTTTTCCTAGGACAACCCCCACTTCTCTCAACAGGCACTGCAGCAAGCAGGGTACTTAGCACACTTGTCTTGCCGCAGTAACCCCAGCATTAGAGCAACGTGCAAAATCAGTAGAAGAACTGGAGTAATTAAGGAGGGAAATCCTGGCTGATTGGTATGGTGTGGTTTTGTTGCAGGCACAGGCTTATCTTGGAGTGTTCTACATGAGGGGGCTGCAACCTAAGGAAAAGAGAGGTCTGAAGTACCTGCTGCTGGCAGCAAAGAACGGCGTAAGTAAGCCCTTTGCAAGCTATGATGTTCTCAGTTTGGGATCATTGCAGGTTACAGGTGGCAGATTTCAGGGCTTCCTGGAAATGGGAGCGAGTGTCGGGACTTTACCGCACAGTCTGAAAGGACAGAGTGGAGCCTTGGTGCATCTTGGAGATGAATCGGGTCCTGGGGCACAGACCCTACAAAACATGAACGTAGAAACAGCCTTATTGGGTTAGAGTAGTTATTACAGCACCAGTGCTTATATTCATCTAGCATAATTTTACAGGTTTCCTGTTATGGAGCATCTATACCCTCTTCAGTCAAACTCTTTCACTACTGTATCATTTTGAGAGCTTTTTTGTGTCTATCTAGAATCTGTTCTTCAAAATTGGCCCATTATTTCTTGCCTTCTATAGAGAGGATGAAAAGACTACTGCTGTTTCTTTGCAGGGACCTTTAATGTACTTAAATACTTGAATCCCCATTCAGCCTTCCCCCATTGTTTGAGTTCATCCTCACACATCACGTTGTCCAGATCCCCAACAATTTTCTTGCTTACTGTTGAACTTTCTCCAAGTGACCCAGGCTTACTTTTTTTGAAGGGCAGTGCCACAATTTCGACACAGTAGTGCTCCTGAACCTTTACCAGCACTTAGAGAAGTAGAAGTATGTCATCCCATGTCTTGCAGCCAGGTTTCTGCATCCCACAGTTCTGTTATTTTACAGCACTCTGACATTGTTCCCTCATTTTCAGCTTGCACTGCATTGTAATAGCTAGTTTTTTCTGAAGAACTTGTTCATTTTAACTTCAGTTCCTGCAGCTTTTGTGTAATGGAAAATAATGAATAGCTATTCCCTCTTCTTCTGGCTAATATTTCTGATTCTGTCGCCCTTTAGTATGTCCTCTCTAAGTCATTTCTTTTGCAGGCTGCAGAGCGCTAGTTTGGTTTGTCTCTCCATGTAGTCAAGCTGTTCGATTTTGCTTGTCAGTCTTCTCTCTATTTTTCTAATTCTCCTTTGACCATTTTAAGATGCTCGGACTAAAACTGGACTCAAGATGGAGGTATGCCAGGGATCTGACATAATGAGGTCCTCTTCTTTGTTCTGTATTTCCTTCCAGTAATTCCTAATATTGTTTGCCCTTTTGCCTGCCACTGAGCAGTGACTTGGTGGTTTAGGGAACTATCACAGTGACTCACAAATTTATTTCTATAAGGACTACTTTGCATTTTTCAACACAAAGTTTCCTCTGTGATTGTTGCCCACTCTTAGTCCTGCAAGATCTTCTCTAATGTGTTCTTTACAGTAAATTTGATTGCTCTGAATGACACTACATCACTCGCAAACTTTACCACTTCAGTCTTCACCCACTTTTAAGAAAGCAGACGCTGTCAGATCACTGGTGAGACTAGACCTGACTAGCCCCAGCAGCTCAGACATCATGTTCATGATAGTTGATACAGTATTTCATTCCAAATCTGCTAAAGATCTCTCATAAGCTGTATCATCAACTCCTTTCTTCCAGCCTGATGTTGGATGCATATGCTGCACAATATAACAACAAATTATCTCATTAAATAGATGATTGTCATTTACTGAATGCCTAGTAAGCCCTTAAAAACAGAAAATCTAGCAGGTAACTACAGGTCCCGGGGTACCCCCTGGTAGATCAGTGTTTTGCATGTTTTGGTCACAACCATAACAGTTCTCAGAACCCAATCATCTTTCCCCATCTCTGCTTCCCAATGGATGCTGGCTGCCAACGTACCACAGTCTCATCTTTGGTGGCAGGCTTGTGCATAGGCTCCCTGGGATGTAAACCCATGCATTCTGCTGGGAGAAGGGCTCTTTTCCCGTTACCCTGGATTATGAATTTATGTTTAGCTGGTTGAAAGAATACTGGATACGGGTGAAGCAAGGATGGCACCATTTAGCTACAACTCCAAGAAAGGGAAAACGCGCAGAAAAAATCATGGGTTCAGTGTTTTCTCTCTCAGGTTGTTGCTCTGTGCTAGAGCCAAGGGGGGAACTCTGACAAGTGTTCTTCCAAATACAACGATGCTCCAGAGAACTGTGTTTTACTTTGGTTACCACTTTTTATCCTCCCTTATTTTATGCGTGCAACCATAGAATATAAAAAACATATTAAAGAGTGTTGTTGGAGAGCTGAGTCTGACCTTCAGATTTCAAAGTATATTGCAGTCACTTATGCCATGCTAATTTGGGGATCTCTCCTCCTTGTGGTCTTGTCTTTGCGGTGTTCGTCATATAAGAGATGGCTAGTGGAATAGTTCATACTTACTTAACCCTGTCTCTTGTCACATCTGAAGTGCCAATCCTTCAACATGTTTATCTCATCTCTAAAGAAGTTTATTGCTGTCATAAACTGAGACCTGCAACATTTTGCAAAGCACCCACTCATTGAGTTCTTCGCTTTCCTCTACCAGCTACATCCCAGACAGCAACACTTGCAATATGTTCTTCTCTCATGGCTTTATTAAAACTTGCGACTTACTTCCTTTTTTCTTTTTATTTCTTCTTTTTTTTTTTCTTCTTTTCTTTTTTTGCAAAGCCTTGTTTAGATCATGTTTCTGGCAGTCATACTCTTCAAGTTATGTTGCTGGCTTTTTTCCTGAAAAGGTCTGCATGACCACTAGCCCATGTGGTCTTTTCAATGTCTTCAGGACTGTTGTCTTGCTTTCTTGCTATCTGAGACACCCTTTTCCTTCTATTGGATCTCAAAGATAAAGTGCACAGCCAACATGCAAACAAGTCACGGGTTTGGATTTGGCTTCACTGACCCATCTGCAGTGACATCCTCTGCTTTCTAGTTCATTCTCAGCAGTTACGTATGTCTGAGTAGTTAGGTGTTTTTTCTCTAGCACTTATTTGCTTGACTTCTTTTCTGCTGCTTGAGATTTCTGCTGGAATATCATTAGGTGGGGCTGAACAAGATAGTGGTGTGCTGTTGTGTTGAAGGCCTGGTGGCTGCCAAGGGGAATCTTCCAACCCTTGGCAGCAAGTACCTCTGTGGCATTTGTTATGTTTTTAAAAGACTTCTGCATGAACTGTAGTAGGGCAGTCCACAGGGCGTGCTCAGAGTTTGGGTGTGATCAGGATATGGGTGCAGTCAAGGCTGCCCAAGTCCTCTTAGCTCTGACCCCTGAGACAATCGGGATGCTCTGCGGAGACAGCAGTTCCTTTGTTCCCGTGACGCAGACCTGGATGTTGAAGGGAAATCAGTGAATTTAATTGGAAAAGGATACAAAGAGGCAGAGTCAGAGATAGCTGGTAAGAAATTCTGCTTCACTGTGTGCTCAGAGAAGGGACTAAATTCCTGAAGATATGGTCTGAGGGACCCAAGATAGAGCAGTAAACTTTAAAGAAGGTGTTGAAGACTCTCTGTTCTCCTTTCATGTGCTGTCGTCACTTCTCCATCATGCGGGGCTGATTGCTGTGCTTCCTCCTGTGGCTAGGATGCCCAAAGCAGGTATCACGTGGGCGTTTGCTATGAGAAGGGCCTTGGAGTGCAGCAGAACCTGGCAGAAGCGATGAGACACTACCGACAGTCAGCTGCTGCGGGGAACAGGAACGCTCGGGAGAGACTGCGAGTGCTAGAAGAGGAGGTGGAAGGTACCATGGGCAGCGGGGGAATAGGATGTGTGGGACTGCATGGGGTAGTGACCCCATAAAAGCGGGGCTCATATTGCCAGAGGAAAGGTAGCACAGAGCCATGGCAAGAAGTTGTCCTTTTTACTAAAGGGAACACTTTTCTTTCTCAGTTCTTTCCTCTCCTTACCAGCTAGTTCCAGTCAAGCTGAAGTGGACAAGCCGTTCCTATAGTATGATGCATCATTAATATCTTTTGTTTTAATGTACTTTCAGATGTGCAAACAAGGCATCCGTTCTCTTCTGGAATAAGAGCCTCTTCCTCTAGCCCCTGTTTCTGGGCTATTGAGCATGTGCCTGCAGGCCTCCATGCCACCCAGGCAAGACAATCTGCCCTCACCCTGCCCCACTCTTGGAGCGCAGACGGACTCCACATGATGGTGCTTGGCAGTGCAGGATGGAGCCGTGCCCTTGGAAGCAGGGCAGCGACACTAGAACTGCAGTGCTTGGAGCCCCACCACTGCTGTTACTAGAGCAGTTGGTAAGTGAAACAAGCAGGCAGAAGGGAAGGCAGCCCTTCTTAGTCTGTGTGGAGCTGGAAGCAGGGTAGCAGTGAGTGGAAAGAGAAAGCTTTCTGTTACTGGAACAGGAGCCATTTTTAAATACTGAGGTTTTGAGAATAAACCTTGTCGTATCTCCTATGCCACCATGTCATCTGGCCCTCTACCTTCCAATACGAGGACCTTTCTTATGCTCCGACATTTCCGTATAGAGCTACGTACAGACTTCCACCATGCCACAGTGATAGGATTTGGGGCTAAAATTCCAGTAGCCCTGCACATCTTGCACATGGTCCCCCCGTGAATTTTACAAGCCACCGTATGGCGATGTTGGCAGCTAACTCTGTGATGGGCCTGTCCTGCACCCTCTGAGGCAATTTGATCTCACTTCAAGGCTAGCTGTTCCCACAGTGGTTCTACTACCAGCACAATCTGGGCTTGTCTCTACATTGCCATTGTGGCAGTTTAATCCACTTCAAACCTGTGCAAGCAAGAGAGTGAATTCTGATTAATAGGGCACAGGTTTTTGTGGGATATGGCTTATGGATCCACCTGAACTGATGAAAGTAACAGCTGTCCTGAGCCATCCTGCACCATTGCCAGTGTCCTTCGGTCCCCAGTGATTATTCCTTCAGCTCTGGCAGCGAGCTTCTCCCATGGGTGCACCCCCTTTGAGTCACGATGAGCAAGGTTTGCTTCAAAATGTATATTGTACACATCTGCTAAGCATGCCAGTTCATTTTCACTGGAGAGGATAAGGGACACTCCCAGTGGGCAGTAACCACTGTCAGGCAGACAGCGGCAAGCAGCTGGTATGATAATTTCTTCCACTGGGGCAGCTGAATCCGGAAAAAGATTTTTGTCCACACCAGTTTAAACTGGTTCAAGGGCATCTGTACAAACTGTCCAGCTTCCTGTAGCCACGGTGCTCTGGTGCTTTGTGTAGATCAGGCTCTGAAAAACAAAGGCAATGGCCCCATCCTGAACTTGCTGTGGTCTCCATTCAGCAAGGGAGGGGCACAGCCAGAGCTCAACACATCTGATTGATTGTTCTTCTAGTCTGGTCTCTCTTTCTGCTCAGACCAAACTTTCTTAGACCATTTCCTTTATCAAACAGGATACAATTAGCAGGAAATTCCTCGGGTGGATTTCCTATTCTGTAATAATCCACAGCATGCTTACGCATTGGTCAGGACAGGACGGGGATAAGGGTTGGAGGGGTTGAAAGCAGTTTGCAGAATCAGGAAATTGAACGAAGAGAGAGGCATTAGTCTCCTTTTTCATCTGCTTATTGTAATGTGTTTTTGTGTAAAGATTGTCCTTTGACAGGCACATCAAAGTAACTTTTCAGAGGAAGATGTGAGGTTGTGCCGTGTGTTTGTCCTCTGTGCGTGTTCCCAAGATGCAGAGGAATCCTGTAGGGCTGCATCTTCTCGCAGTCACAGATATGCCTCCCTCGTGGTTTGCACAGCTGCATCTCAGTTAGAATTTGGCTCATTGTCATTGTTTTGGTGCAAGAGCCTGTTTTGTTTGTGAAACAAAACAGCAAGATACTTCTATTAGCAGCGTGGCAGTATAAGCAGGCTGGGGCAAACCCATCAGTGTAGTTTATTGTCAGAGATGGGGTCATTTGTAAAGCACTTTGGAGACTCTAAATACAACAGTGGATATTTTGGATATTAAAAAAGTCTGCCTGGGGAAATCTTAACTCTGTTGCTTTTGTCGTTTGGTCCCAAGAGCAACAGAAAGGGATAGCTTTCTCATTTACTCTGCTTTAAATTATCTGTATGATTGTCTGCTGCTGTGGCTTGTGTGTGTACACGCTAAAAGCAGGGCACTGTCACCTCTACGTGCATGGAAAAGGAACACAGGTAGGACACTCTTGAGATGCTCCAGGATCATGCCTGCTGGGTCATGCTGTCTGTTCTTTTTCAACTTAACAGTAAAATGAAAGCCAAAAGTATCACCCAAAGACACCTGATGCAACAGCCCCGCCATGAGCAAATTAGCTTTGGAGAAACCTGTGTTGTAAACTATGGTATCTGTGGAGAAGTCAGTGCAGTATTTCTAGTGTAAAGGTGGTGAAGGAAAGCAAGCAGTGTGTATAAAGCACTGCTGGCCCTGCACTGTGACAGGGGGGAGGCTGGCAGTCTCTTCTCAGCCTCACTTTTGTAGTCATTCAGCAAGCAATAATGTTGTGCATTGCTAGCAGCAGAGATGATGGCTTACCCTCATTCCCATAGCTTGACTCTCTTCTCACCTGTACAGCCACTTGGCCGGCATGCCCTAAATTTGTTCTGGTGTTTTGTATCATAGTTGGAAGGCACAAACTATGGTACAGAAGAGACTCCTGTGTGTGCATGATCCAGAAGTGCTTACCTGCCATCCATGCACGGCTGCGTAAGCCTACAGCTGCCCTCCAGATGCTTATGCCACTGTTATCTTTCTATTCTCTGCAAGTGCAAATCCCCATGGTTAACAACACCTGTGTGATTCTTCCTTTGTTACTAATATCTGTATCTTGGTTTTCCTACACATGCTATTATGCTAAAACTGTCTTATAGCTCACATACATACAGATCAAAGTGAAAACCCATAATATGGTTGAAGCTGAATATTTCAAAACGGTATTTTAACGCTTCCCTTTTCCCAGGTTACCATTGGCAGACTCCAGCCATCTGTTGTCTGCTTCTAGGCAAGGACAACGCTCCAAAATACAACGGCCTTAAAAGAAAGCATGGAGAAAGAAATTGCAGGCACCTAGTGCAGCCATAGGAGAGATGCCAGTGTTGATTTTGGGGTGGTTTATAAAATGCCAAGTTCAGAGTGGTAGAACCACAAAAGCTGAAAGAATCAGTGGGAGACAACAGGCAGATCTCCCCTTTCTGAATTGCCATTTCAGGTTTTCTGCAGATACATTGCTATGTCAGCTGTACTGCACCTTGTTCCAGAGATGATAGTGTTAGAAAAAAACAATTTTATTTAAATAAGAACCGAGATCCTGGAGCCCAACTCTGCAGCACGTTGCAAAGTCCACGACTGCGGTATTTTGTCGTCCGTGGTGCACAGTCTATGATCACAGTGATGTAGCTGACTGTGTTGTGCTTGTGATTAATCTAACCACCCCCACCCCATCAATCGGCCTGCCCTGGGAGGAAGGGGCCCTCCTGCTGTTGTGTGACTTGAGTGTGATGGTAAGGTGAAAGATGAGGGTGGAAGAGGAGGAAAGCTAGGAAGGCAAGAACAGGCAGGTAGAAGGGAACTAAACAAGGTGAAATCAGTCGTGGAGAAATTTGATGGGGTTAGGCAAAGGAAGAAATATGCCCGTAGTGATCAGTCTAGACATGAATGATACAATAACCCTGTTAAAGCACACATGTGCCCCCCACATGCAGAAAGCAGCTCTGTCTGACTCTTATCTCCTTATCACAGTCGCCAAGCTGCCTACAGAACAGGAGCACCATCTTCCAGTCCAAGGCTCTTCCCACGTGCTGACAGCTGCCGCAGAAGCCCTGAACCTGTTTCATTGTGGACTTGGACTTTCTGGGACAAAATCATTTCAAAGAGGGTGCTCATTTCTGAAAGGAAAGTGCTGGCCAGTCTTGTCCCAGCGGCATTCGAGTCAGCCCCAGCACCTTTGCCGAAGGTCTCAAAGGTCCTTGGTTGCTCCTGCCTTGCAGCATCCTCATCCTGAGGTGAATGCAGAGAGTCAGGGGAGAAGACATTGTCCTTGTAACTACTAGTGAGCGGCAAGGAGAGCCGAGCCACCCACGCTGGGTCAGCAGCCGTCAGCCTCTTGAGGGCCAGCTCTGGAGGGAGTGAAAACAAGAACTGCTGGTGAGACATGGAGTAGAGGAGAGCACATGAGAGAAGAGGGAAAAGAAAGAAAAAAAAAAATACTGAGAAATCAGACTTCCTGAAATCAGCTGTGAGAGGACTGATTGTAAACAAGTCTAGAGATAAGCTACCAGCAGCATCATTCAAACTAGCAGCTTAAAAAAAAAAAAAAACAAATTAGAACTGGTTTAAAACTACTGGCTTTTTTTTTTTTTTTTAATATGATAACCATTAGGATCACTTTGCTTTCTCATTTGTTGCAGCCTCAAGTAGCACTTCACTAAATTGTTTACAAAGCCAAAGAAAAGTGAGGGCTTAGGACTGGCTGAAGGGGAGATGACAATGGAAAGCTTTCAAGGGGCAAGTATCAGACAGAAAGGTCTCTAGAGTACTTCCCTTAAGGGTCACTCTAGGGTGGGAATTTGCTGCTAAGCAGGCGTATTGAGACCGAAAAGAAATGGGTTATTGTGAAAACAATAATAACAGAAGTAGAATGAAATGCTGGATTATAAAATGCACAGCTGGATGGTTGACGGGTAGTAACAAAAAATTGAGCTATAAAGTAGTTGTTCATCAACTGGAAACAGATGAGGAGCAGTGGGAGCCTGGTGTGGGTGTTGGCTGCAGGCTCATTAGTGTTCCAGTAATGTGATTCTGCCCTAAAATGGGTAAATGAAATCATACAATGTGTTGGTCAAGGTATTCCCTGTTGGCATGAAGACATATCTGTGGTATTGTTACTAGGTCTGGCGAGACCTGATTAGGAGTGTTACATACAAATCTGATTATCCAGCTGTAGGAAAGAGGCTCTGAAGTGACAGAAGTGCAGAGAAAACTATTGAGATGAAAACAGGAGTGAGGCCAGGCTTACATGATGGAGACCTCAAGAGATAGGGGTTGCTTAGCCTAAGGAGGCAAATGCTCACCGGGGATCTGACTGCAACCTGTCATTATTTTGATGAGATAAGCACTGACAAAGGAAATCTTTATGCTTAAAATAGTGTTGGCAAAAGAAGAAGTGATTATTACTGTCCATGAATAAACATATACTGGAAATTAAAGGAAGGACCCCATCGCAGGGTGAGCCTAGAATAGCTTCCTCATCAGATGGCAGGAAACGGCGGTTCTTGTTTTTTAAGGTAGAGCTTTGCAGTTGGTAAACAAGACTCCGTGATGTGGTGCACAGACGCTGCCTTCCAGCCCCTCATTGCTTCATTTCCAGAGTGTAACCTAGAACCACTGGAGGTTCAAAGTGACCACCGGGTTTGTGAAACACTTTGAGTCAGGGAGCAGCAAAACAAATAACTGGTGTCTGGTAACAAAACACAACAGTCCCAATCAAAGGGCAAGAGCTGATGTCATTATAATAATTACGTGGCTCTGACTTACAAAGTGACCTCTGAAAGGAGGGTCCCCATTCTAATGCACTTATGCTGCTTCCAGAAGATAATCAATACCCTGCCACAGCCTGGGACACATGGCCCTCAGTCAGTGGCTAGTCAGTCACTCAGACAAGTCTCCTTCCTCAGCCAGCTATGTAATTAGTCCTTTTTCTCTGAAAAACAACTGTGTCCTGGGGTGGGATGGGGGTGAGGGCTGGGATTCAAACCTGGTAAGGAGTGAAGGGCAGATACATCACTTAGATTTTGTTTCAGCGGAAGCCTCAAAATTCTTGTGTGTTGCTTAACTTCAGGATTTCTTTCTGCAGTCTCAATATTTTCTTTCACTCGCAGTGACTGTTACTTAAGAGATCTCCCAAGCGTGCTGAAGTCCTGGGTTTTTGCTCTAAAGCATCCACAGTTCTCTCCTCCTCAGTCTGCAAGAAACCACTGCATTCCCTGAATATTTTGATGCTTCAGCGGTGGAGCACGGCACAACAGTAGTTTGCTCGCTACAGGGAGCGCCAAGACTCAGTGGGCTGATGGTCCTGTGACCATGAAACCTTATAATTAGGTATGTTTAATTCGACCGATAACTCTTTACTGCCTTATTTTAATGGTGTTTCGGGAGCAGGGGTTGTTTTTATAATCAATAAAGTTATATCTCTCATCTGCTGCTGCAAGCACTCCATTTTGCTGGTGGGGGATAGGTGTTAATAGACAGTGCTGAGTGCTGAGAGTTCAGCCCACAGCTCGGTGCTTACAGCATAAACAACCAGATAGCTGGCTGGGACAGATTACTCTTGTAGTTTCCCCCCCGCTGCGAATAGCACAAAGGCCCAGACAGCCTCAGCCAGCTGTTATGATACTCCTGAGCACAAGCAAGGCTTCCTTCCTCCCTCTCTCAGGATGCAAGTCCACTTCTCTGTGTTTGGGAGAGGAGGAAGGAGTCCAGCAGCTCTGTCGTCTGCGTTCTGTTGCCTTTTTGGGAAGCTCTGGGCTCATGGTTAAGGTTGTTTTTCACCACTGAAATAGGGCAGCCTCTTTTGTCATGTCCAGCACTACTGCTTGGGCAGGAAGCCACACTGGCATAGCCTCAGCATGCACTACTGGTGTTCACTGGGAAATTCCAGTAATTTGGCAAAAGGCATTTTTTTCTATCACATCCAAGAAGCGTGGGAGATGGCACTTGAGGGATATGCCTTGCCATAGCACAAATTTTCTAGGATGCTACCTGTCTGGGCAGACCTGAGCAGGTCCACCAGGCCCTTTACTGGGGTTGCTGCATGGCACTACAGCCACAGGATGGACCTGGGCAGCCTCTTTGCTCCCTGCTCTTGGCTGCAGAACCTTTACATCTGAGGAATCTTGTAGCTCTCGTTTCACTCAGCCTTTCCTTCGTTTGCTCCTTACTAGAATAAAAGGGCAGGAAGGCAAGTGGAGAGAAGCAGCATGGTTCTCCCTCTAAGTAAGAGCACAGAAAATGCCCAAATCTGGAATTAAAATGACCACAGCAGCAAACCTCAGTGAGTCCCTCTTGCTGTGGAAGAGTGCAGAGGCTCCACAATGAAATTTCTGCTACAGGACATGAGTCAGCCCAACTCTTTCAAATTGAAATGCCAGTAGAAGAGATTTTTAGAACAAATCAATAAAAGGAACATGTAGAAAATGTCAGGCCCAGATGGTATTCACCCCGGAGTGCTGGAGGAACTCAGATATGAAATTGCTTGGTTTATTAGCTGCTGTTCATTAACTACTGCTTCAAATGAATATGGTATCAGAAGAAGGGAAGGTAGAAATTGTGACATGAGTTTTTAAGCACATGAAGGTGAATCTAGTGCAGGCAGATTCATAGAAATCATTATATGCAAGACTCAGCAGATAGATGAGTACCTGCTTATTCAGACAAGAACCAATGTGCCATTTGCAAGGTGGGGAATTGCATTTTGCAAATTTGTTGGCATCTTTGGAAGAGGTGGATGAAGAGTCCTTGTTGACAGAGGACACCTGAGCTTGCAGAAGAGCACCAGCCAGGCTCAGAGGGGACTTGAGCTGTCCCTGAATTAACAGCCAGGTTCTGTTAGGGACTAATATGTGTTAAAAGTTGGGAAGTGAGGGTAGGAATAAATAATCTTCCCCACAAAGGGAGGTCATTAGTGGAGTCCCAGAGTAACCATTCAACATTGTGATAAATGACATGGAGAAGTGGATGGTGTTGGTATTGACTCCACTAAAACACCCAACAACACAAAAGCAGAGGGTTGCTGAAGGACCTAATAATATTGACTGCTGTGAGCAAAAAGGAACTGGTGGATTTCTGTGTCACCAACTGTTGGATAATTGTCATGGGGAACGACACATCATGTATGGATGACACTCCCACCATGCAGAGGAGGGATTTGGGAGTCACCATGAACAGTTTGGTAACAGAGCTCAGCATGGAGCTTGGGCAGGAATGAAGAACAAGCCAGAAGACCTCCTTATACCACCAGTATAGATGTATCCTTAACACTGCACACAATTCTGGTCACCACATCTCAATAAATATATGCTAAAATTAGTAACAGGTTGGTCGCAGGAGATGAGACTGGACTAGTTCAGCCTGGTAGGATATAGGACCCTTATGGGGCTCAAAGGGTATATAACATCTTGAGGGGCTTGGCAAGGACAGCTCTTCACCTTTCTGAATCTGCATGGACTAGGAGACCATGAAATGAAGGGGCTCAGGTCAGCATTAGAAGCAGCTCCCACGGTGTATAGGGCTTCACCCCTACGCAACAACAGAGGTCAACCTCATAAATCAGCTAAACAACAGCAGATACATCCATAGGAGGAAATATCTACCAAGTGTGATTAAACACATGAAAAAATCCAACATGGAGCTCAGCAAGTCCCTTTGCTGTAAACTGCCTGGTACCAAAAACAGGACGGTCCATACATGCTGTCCCAAGCATCTGCAACTGTCAGAGACACTCTAGGAGATGAGACGTCCCCTGGCTTGCTGCAGGCCAGCCAGTTTTCTCTTCTGAGTGGAGTTAGTGTGTTATTTGAGGAGATCCCACTGCTAGAGCCCCCCACCAGCCCCAGCATGCTCGCAATAGCAAGGCCACCTCACCTGCCTGCGGCTCCAGGAGGGTCTCCAGCTCCTCTCCCACCAGCTGCTGCACGGAGAGCTCAAACCCACTCTCCGAATCACGGTCCTCTGCCTCACTCTCGCCGTGCCCGCTGTCCTTCGTGCTCAGGCAGTCGGCATCCAGCCCCGCAGCCCTGCGAGGGGGCCAAAACACTCAAGTCACACTCCAACCCTCAGCACAACCCTGCCCCGCCAATTACTTTGAAGGTGGCTGTCTTTACCCCCCATAAAATGACCCAGAGGTGAGCTGTGGGCACCCTCTCAGTGCATCGTTCACAGTACCAAAGGCATAATCATTTCAGTCCCCACCAATTAATGAGTTTTGGGGTCATGGGGTTTTTTTAAAAGCAAACAAACAAAAACAAACACATGGACAAAAGCACTGGGATCAGGAGTGCCACAGACCCTCTGAAAACTGGGCCCTGGCTGGGTGCTGGGCTACATATGGGGCTGCTCCACATTTCTTGCCTGAGAGGGGTTTTATCCTTCTGCAGGGAGTTCCTGAGCAAACAGGGAGTTGGTGGCTCTTCCCTGTGTATTCAGAGGAGCTGCCCACCTGCAGGACCAGGTGAGGAGCATCACAGCCCAGCCCTGCCCCAGCAGCCCCAGAGCAGCTCTGTCTCCCTCTCCATCCTCAGCAAATCGAGGTGATGATGAGAAAGGTGGAGAAAGCTGTGTCTGCCCATGGCCTGGGCAGGTGGGGACAGGGGGGACATGCTGAGGCAGTGATGAAGCCCTGGCATCCTCAGGAGCACTCACTCAGAGATGTCAACAGCATAGCTTAATGGGAACACCATAAAATTAATCTCTGGGAACATCTGCAGTGCACAGCTGGGATATCTCAGTCCTTCCCATTCCTGCTAGCAGTGTCTCCCTCGCTAGCCTCCCGGCCTGGGGACAGATGCTCCGAACTCATGTCAACAGGCAACCGCATCTCTAAGAAAGGACCCAGAGCCATGAGAAAACTCATCCTTGTGCTGCCGCCTCCGAAGCTGGGACCCTCTGTGCTCATGAGCGCACCTTTCCACTGCAATTGAACACATCGCTGTTCCCCTGGCAAGGACGAGCAGATGGTTCGTGGCCATGGAGGAGCTCAGATGAATGTGGAAGGAGCTGCTAAAGGTGCCCCAGGAAGGAGGCAAAGAGCAGCCCCAGGAGGGCACTGGATACCAACGGGGAGCCAGGACCAGAGGAGCACAGCCATCTCCTGAAGGGAGGACCTACCTCCCCATCTCCGGTCAGCAAAACCAGGGATGAGGTTTTGCCTTGTGTGTCTGCTGCCCTGGTGACTCCTGGGGCCAGCGGGGCTGAAGCAGAAGCAGCAGAGATGCAGGGGAACGGGGTGTGAGGAAGGGGAGGGCTGAGAGCCAGCCTTACCTGCTGCCGTTCTTGGCCGTGTACTTGTTTCCCCTGTGGTTTGTTTTGGGCTGGAACTGGCCCTGGTGCAGCAGGGAGAGCAGCTGGGAGATTTGCTGTAAGGCAGGAAAAGCCTGTTGAGCCTCAGCGATCGCCGCTCAAGCTGCTTCCTGCCAGGACGTCCCCTCCGAACCATCCTCCCCGGCCTTTTTATAGCGTTTCCTCCTCCTGCAGATGGTTCAGCATCCCCACGCAGGGGGAAAAACAAGCAGCCGGGCAGCACACCTGGCCCCCGCGCCATCTCTGCCTGCCATTCCCTGCCCACATGCTCCTCTGGGGAAGCAAGCGCGGGGTTGTCCCCTTCTCCCTGTGACGGCCATCCTCCACCCCAGCTCCCAGGGTGTCCTGGTGGGTGTGGGGAGACCCTGCCCGTGGTGGGGTGGCCATTCAACCCACCCAGCCTCTACCGCTGGGGCACCTCTTGCCCAGAGCTGGGAGAAGAGACCAACCAAAGAGCATCAGAGGTTGCACGTTCCCACCACACCAGGGTATGCAAGACCTGGGCAAGGAAGGATTTGGGGGGGTCCACGCCTCCAGCAACGCGTGGGGCAGCTCCTACCTGCACTGGGGGTGACTCCATCGCAAACTCCCCGGTGGGGCTCTGCTCCGCCAGTGCCACCAGCGACAGCCTGACCAGGCTCCTGAGGATGTGCTGGTGGGGCTGGGGCTGCCCAGGTCCCCCAGCACACACAGGCTGGTTGGGTGGCAGCGGGGGCTCTCCCACAGGCCCCTGCGGTGGCTTCACCAAGCTCTTGCAGTGCGATGGTGCGTCCGAGGGGCTCGCAGCCTCTTTCGACGAATTTTTTGGTCTGTGGGGCTGGCAGGGCCGGCGCTGCAGGATGGGCAGGTTGAAGGTTCCCTGCTGCTCATCTGAGTCTTTTGGGGTCGACTGATTTCTCAGGGTCCTGTAGAGAGTGGGGGTGAGGTGGAGGGGAGCCTGTGGGGACCCCCCCAGCACAGGGGCGGCTGTGCCAGGCAGATCCTCCTGGAAGGGACGAAGGGCCTCAGCCTCCCGCGGCCGGCCCCGGAGCAGTGGGACAAGGTGGATGTCCGTCTTTTGGATCTGCCTGTGCGGCTTCTTGAGCTGCTGCTGCCTGCGGGCATCCTCTGCCTCCCTGCAGTTGTAGGCCATGCTGTCCTTCTTCTCCTTCTTACGCAAAGACAGGGTTAAAGCCAAAAAGAGAAGGCACCCACCCAGGAGAGCAGCCAGGCAGATAATGACCACCACTGACGGGCTCAGCCACCTGGGATCTTGGGCTGAGATTTTGGAGAATGCCCCGTGATGCCGGAAAACTAAGCGGACCCGGGCCAGGGTGTGCAGGGGGATGTCCCCCTCATCGCTCACCCGGACCACCAGCTCCCGCTCGCTGCCAGCGAGGCTGCTGGCATTGCTGGCGTTGAGGAAGACCTGCCCCAAGAAAGGGTCCAGGATGAAGAGCCCAGCATCGTCCCCACCCACCACATCATACCGGAGAGCCCCGTTGATGCCGGAGTCCACATCCCTGGCCGCGATGGTGAAGAGGAAGGGAGCGCTGGCACATGACACGAGTGTTGCGTTGGTCACTGCTGCAGTCCCTTGGGTGCTCCCGTTCCCAGGGGCCACCCAGAAGCACCCTGTCTCCGCATTGACCAGGACAGAGAGCGTGGCGGTACCTCCCACCAGTGCCGGCGTGGTGATGATGGGCGCGTTGTCGTTCCGGTCGAGCACAGCCAGCCTGACGGAAACGTTGGATGCCAGCTTGGGGTGACCACCGTCCTCCGCGGTCACCAGGAACTCCAGGCTCCTCACCTGCTCATAATCAAAAGCTTGGAGGGCAAAAACATCCCCAGTGGTGGGGTCAACTGAGACCAGACCCAAAGCAGAGGAATCCAGGATACTGTAAGTGATTTTCCCGTTGAAACCCAGGTCGGGGTCGGTGGCACGGAGGGCGAGCAAGAAGGCAGGTGCTTCGCTGTTCTCGGCAATAGCGACCTCATAGGTGGCCTTCTCGAAGGAGGGCGCATTGTCGTTGACGTCGCTGATGCAGATAGTGAGGTGCTTCAGCACGGCCAAGGAGAGCTCACCCTGGTCCTGCACCACCAACGTCAGGTTGTACTCGGCACGCAGCTCCCTGTCCAGCGTGGCGTTGGTCATCAGCACGTAGCTGTGGCTGTTGGTCCTCTTCAGCCTGAAGTGCTCGTACCCTTGAGTGAGGGAGCAATGCACTTGCCCGTTGCTTCCCGAATCGGGGTCACTGGCTGTCACCAGAGCCACAAAGCTGTCTTTGGGGAGGGCTTCAGAGAGCACGGGTGCCCGCGCAGCCCAGGTGACATGGACGTCGGGAGCGTTGTCGTTGACATCCAGGACTTTGACCAGGATCTTGCAGTGTGCTGGGATGGGGTTGGCACCCAGGTCCCGGGCTTGCACATCCAGCTCATAGGCGTGGGTTTCCTCATAGTCCAGTGGGTGCTTCAGGATGATGCTGCCCGTGCGGGCATCGATGCCAAAAGCGCTCAGCACCTCCGGGGACGCGTGCTTGCTCAGGCTGTACTCGATCTCCCCGTTGGGACCCTGGTCGGGGTCGGTAGCTGTGACCGTCACAAGGAGGGTCCCGGGCAGAGCATCCTCCCGAACCTCAACCGTCAAAGAGCTCTCTGAAAAGATGGGGCTGTTATCATTGGAGTCGAGGACAATGACTTTAATTAAAGCAGTACCTGATTTAGGGGGCTCCCCATGATCTGCAGCTGTCAGCACGAGGTCAAAGGAGGAGTGCAGCTCCCGGTCCACTTCTTTAACCACAACGAGCTCTGCGTGCCTCGTCCCATCGGAGCTAGAGACGACCTCCAGAGCAAAGTGCTCACTGGGGGAGAGACTGTAGGAGCAGTAGGCGTTGGGGCCGGCATCGGCATCCAAGGCTCGGTCCAGTGGGATCCGCGTCCGCAGGGATGCGCTCTCCGACATCTCCAGCTCCAGCTCGGGCGTGGGGAACCGTGGCGCATTGTCGTTGACGTCCAGCACTTGAACCTCCACATGAATCAGAGCCAGGTTTCGGGCAGCCAGCACTTCGAACGAGACCCAGCAGGGATCACTGTGCCGGCACAGCTGCTCCCTGTCCACCCGTCCGGCTGTGCTGAGCACCCCGTCCCCGCTCCCCACGTGCAGCAGGAACCTCCTGGGGGTCTCCATCAGCTGGAAGGTATCCGCTGTTTCACCGCTCTCGCCCCCCTCAAAGTGCTCGGCCAGCGTCCCTATCACTGTTCCCAGCGGCACTTCTTCAAACACCTGGTACCGCACCGTGAACGTGGCCACCTCCTGGGCATCGGTGGAGAGGAAGAGGTACCACCACAAGGCTGGGAGATGGAGAGCGGAACGGCTCAGCAGCAGCATGCTGCTGGCTATGCCCACCGCCCCGCTGCCCTGGCACGCCTGCCGCCGCATACCCAAACGGTCCTTACGGTGATCGCAAGTCCTCAGCATCCTCTCCCATCTCCAAGTCCCATAGGCACTGGCCACCAGTTGGAAAGGAGGAGAAATGGCGAGTAAGTCCAGCGGTTGTCCCCTGCATTGCCATCGCCAGGGGACAGCCGGGAGAGCCAGCTGCTCCCCGGGCTGAAACGCTCAGCCCGGAGCAGAGCTGCCGCCACCGCCGCAGCTTCGGCCGGGGAGCAGCGTCCGGCCGGCTGGGCCGGGAGGTGGACCAGCCGTGTTTCCTATGGAAACCCCACCTACAGGAAAAGGGAGGACCGGGCTGGTACAATGCTTGGGCAGGGTGGGGGCTCGTGGGGCAGCACGCTTCCCAGCTGGGAGAGGGGTGTGGAAGTGCCCTCGGTTCCCAACCTGCAGGGACCATCACCCCTGCTTGCTGTCACCTGCAAAACGCATTTTACAGAAGGCACGAATCCCGCAGACAGTCCCTAACCCGTCTGCAAAGCCTCACGCGTGCTTCAGGAAGATGTCTGCAATGACCAGCGATGATGGACTCCTTTGGGTTAATGCAAGAGCAGACTTGTTCCCTGTGCCGTTAGATTTCTGACTTTGATTTATTTTCATTTTGTCTAAATCCAGCACGTAATCCCTGCTCCTTGCTCTGCCTTTTGCTGTTGATTTTGATGGCAATGTGCCCACGTCACCTTTTCCAACATACAGCTTTTGATTATGTCACTGCTTCATTTTCATCTGGACACACCAAAATGAGCTAATGAGTCACTGGGAGAGTTGCCATGTCAAACACAGGCAGGTGGGCACAAGGGAAGAAAGGAGGCTCTGGCAGATGCGAGCTGTGTCCTGTCAGGCCTCTCCCCATACCCTACGTCCGTCTGTCCTGGCCAGCTCCCCCCATCTTGGCATATGCTCTATCCCCAGCTTGGCTCTGCTTTGATTTCCCCAGCATCACTCCTCACCCAGCGCTGACTTTGCACCACCAAACCCCTTTTTGCCTTATTTCAGTATCTTACCCAGAGCCCCCACCCTCGAGCAGCCCCCGCAATGCTGCACGCCCGTACCACCCGCTCACTGGCCAGCTGTGCACACGCATGTGCACGCAGAGGTACCACAGCCTAAAGCTGTTTCATATGTTCCTCCTAAGCAGGCAGGGGAGCAGGCAGCCAGCTGCCTGCAGAGCTCAGTTACCCCAAGCTGGGCTGTACTTTGGATCTCAAGGTCAGGGGAGCAGGACAGGGAAGACGTTTCCTTGGCCATTACAGAGAGCAGAGCATCCTTGTGGTGCGATTTGATTCCCACCAGCCCCATCATCTTTATCTTGGCCCTCACATCTATAAGGCAGCCTCAGCAGCTGCCATTGGTGTCCCACGCCTGCATTGCCTCTCTCCTCCTGCCTTTCCAGCCCCATACCTCCATCCTATTCCCATCCCTCCGTGCTCCCCTTACAGCTCTGATTTTCCCAGTTGAGGCTTCCCATGGCCTGCCTGCCCTCCCAGTTCCCAGCTCTCATTGCTTGTCTTCTATTATGGTAAATTTTAATGCCATAATGAACAGCAAAAGCAAACCACCACCAGTGCTGAGCAGCCGTTTCACGCCGGGGAGGTTAGTGCCACCACTCGGCACACCAGGAGGAAGGGCCGGTGCTTGGCCGTGGCAGGGGGTGGCAGAAGACCCGGTGCTATTCCTGGGCTTGGCCCCAGCTCCAAGTGACCTTTGCCAAGTCATTTCCCTGCTTTGTGCTCTCGCTTCCTCCTCAGCTGAGCAAAGCCAGCCCGTGGGCTCTCCAGGAGGGATGCTCTCCCACTCGCCGGCTGCCCGCGGAGCTGCGGATGGAGAAGCGGATGTCTCCCAGCCCGTGCTCCGCTTTTGAGTGAGGGGATTGGAAGGCTACTTCCTTCTGGGGGGAAGTCTCATCCTTCTATCTCACTTTTTTTATGCCTTTCCTTTTCAGGGATGGAGAGGAACAGAAGAACCACACTGAAATATCACCAAGGAAAGGAAATAAATGCCTGAGAACTGTGGAAGTTCCCCAAAGAGCCCTGTAAGACATACCCTTCTCCCTACTGCCTCCCAAGCCGTCTGCAGAACAAGCCAACCTCACCAAGTGCCCCATGTTTAACCCACCACCGATGCAACAGGAGGTTTATTCCCCCCGACACCAGCACCCACATGTGCTGGACCCCGCTTGGTGCGGCCCCTGCCCCACCAGCCAGAGGGAGGATGCCCCTTTAGGCTGCTGCAGCCCAAAACTGCTCCTTTTTCTCCCCAAAGGCAGGGAGGCAGATGGGATTTTGAGCACCAGTTTGCTCAGTCACCACAGGGAAAGGCTGATGTGACGGTCCTGAGCACTGTCCCCCGCACCACCCCCCAGCTGTGCTGTCCCCAGTCTGGCTGTACAAAAACCAGCACTGGTGACAGATCTGGACTGCCCAGGAGAAAAGGAGCCAGAGGAGCTAATGCATTAATTATTACAATACTTCAGGAATAAATCCCTACAGACTAGACCTGTGACCCCAAGCCATCAGGGCATTAGCGGTTTGCAGGGAAGATGGCTGCAGGACACTGCAAAAGCATTTGCTGAGCTGCAAACCACACCGGACACATCTTGGTGGAAGATGGACAAAGTAATGCTAACAAAGAAAAGGAAAATGGGGTTGAGCCGAGACTTTCCAGAAGCACAGACAGTAAAATAAGATCTGGTGCTAAAAACAAAACACGTCTCCTCCTGTTTCCTGTTCGCACACAGGCAGGTTTCCAACATGCAGGTGCTTCAAGACCTCAGTAGACAATGTGTCTATGAACATAAAATTTCCCCCCTAGGAGGTTGGCTGCACCTAAAACATTTCATTTAAAGCTCAGAAAGAGCATCAGTTATATCCAATTATTGCAGTAGTATTCTTCAGCTTCTGCATGATGCTGTTAGTGCCCAAAGCAGATGTAAATGCTATTTACTGGTGTGAATATCTGGCTCCTCTGAAGCTCAGTTGTTCTCCAGGCTCCAGAGCAAGACGTGGACACAGGGGACACCCCAACCTCCCAGGAGTGCAGAGTTGTACTTGAGGCACCACACACTCGCCATCCATCACATGGCAGAGAGCAGCCCAACCACGTTATTTTGAGCTCCACTGCACAGCTGGTGGTCTTCAGGTTTTTTTGTCATTTGGGGTTGGCTTGGTGTTAACTGGGAACCACAAGCTGTGCTGCACATCACCAGCAGGCTGCATAGGGCAACAAAAAAATGAGAAGGGAAGGGAAATTTTTTTCAGATCTAATAATGAAAAATTACATCAAAAGGAGAAGAGTTCAAAATGAGCATGACTAAAGATGTACCAAGATTTGGCCTCATTAGGGTGCTCAGGGCTTACCATATCCTGTGGACCATTCAGAGAAGCAGGACTCGGTCTCATCTCTGTTCCACAGCTGCTCCATGGGGTGAAAAAAGGTATCTGAGGGTCAGGACACAGAGGCCATAGACAACAGGACGCACCCTGAGGTGGGACGCTCTCTTCCAGGCTCGGCTCTGTATCTCAGAGCACCATCCTCAGCAGGAGGATGGCTGCAAATCTAAATGGAGCAAGTAAAAGCATGGCTGCTTCTCACCAGCTGGTACCCTTACACCAGGGATCATGGTTTATTTTTCCTCAACTGTCCCAGTTTTCAGCCCTTCAAAGACAGGCTCTGCTTCTCTAGAAGCGTCACTCCCTTTTCAGCAGAAAAAAAAGTCATCTTAATCCATCTCTGTGCACCTCTGCACCCAGATGGGTGCAGATGCACAAGGTGGCCCAGGACCTGCCCCATCCTCAGCTGCCTGCAGGGACTGGGGAGGCTCCTGGGGGACCTTTCTCAGGAGGAAGGAAAAGATTCACCCTCTCACACCAAGACAGCAAGTACACAAACCTGCAAGAGACGGATGGGCTTTCTCTCGGGAGGCCCTGGCTCTCCTCGTGCTCATCTTCTCCGCAAAATCAGAAGGTGACGCTGGCCGAAAGTGACCTCCACGTACCACCTGGACCAGCCTCCCACCCCAGTCAGGTCCCTTTTGGGGCTGGCTCGCTCAGGACTTCCCCCTTCATCCCAGTGCAGACTTCTCCGTATCACCTCGCAACCTCCTCCAGCAACGCCTTCCTTGCGCTGGGGAGCCTAAGACCAGGCACATCCCTCCCAACACAGGCTAACCCCAGCTACGCTCTCACGGATGCTGGAGAGAAGCAGGAGAAATGCCCCCACACACACACCCCCCCCCCCAGTTCGCCGCCCGCCCAGCGTGCAGTGGGCCGCCTCCACCGCCAGAGCCCACTGCTGCTCCGCGCTGGGCTCTGCCACCGGCCCCCGGCCCCCCCCGGCCGATGGGCAGCGAGGGGCAGAGGGGCAGAGGGGCACCCAGCTCCCAGCGAGCAACCGACCTCTAACGAGAGGGTCTCTGACCGCCCCCACCCCACGGCAGAGGTCCCGGGGGGGGGCTCAGCTGGCTGCCGGCCTCGCAGGGAGGCACCGGCTGATGCCGCAGCTCCTCTCCATCCTCTGCTGATGCTCTGGATGCCTTCTCTCAATTTTGCACAATTTTAGGCAATCCTGTAGCAGCAGGAGCAGAGCCTCCTGCAACCCTAGCTGTAAAAAAAAAAACCTGCTAAATGCTCCTGGGAGCTGTGTACCGGTGCAGGGGTTATATAGGTGCTCGCCCATGCAGCAGGTGGACACCCTAATTAGGAGGGAAATAAAAGGAGGTGCAGGCAATCCCTAATCAGGTCAGAGTCAGTGGGTGGTACAGCAGTAGCAGCAGCTTTTAAAAGCTTTCTAAGGCAGCAATCTGGCTTCGAGAAAAGCAACTAACTGCAAAGTCTCTGCCAGATCCTGCTTGCTGTGCTCCAGGAGCTCCCCTGTGTAGAGGGTATGATAATGAGGGTTATTGTTGCTCTGCATTCATAAAAAGATTATTGTTAAGGAGGGGAAGAAAGTTATAAGAGAAATAAATTGGAACAAGCTCAGTGTTTGAATAGAGAGTAATAATGTTATGATAATTTGCGTGTACAGCCTCTGCCACTTGAGAACCCTAATGTATTTTATAAAGTCTTGCACTACAAAGAGCAATCCTATAAGTGGATAGCAGTAGAGCTGGCCAAATATAAAAGAGGAGAATCTGTAAAAATGACATTTTATTGTGTAGAAGAAAGCAATGAGAAGCAGAGTTGAGATATAATGCTTGGTGTCCTTCTGGAGGAGAAAGCTGGCAAAAGCTTGTCGCTTGCTTATATGATCCAGTTTGCTATTAGGAGTTTTAGTCTTTTTTTTTCCTGTATTTCAAAAGGCTATATCTAAATATTTGTTTGCAAATGAAATACACAGAAAAAATCCTGATTGCCAGAACTTCAATACTAGATCTTTCCAGAAAAGGTCACATAGAAGAAGGGGCTGCTGACAGCTCCTGGACCTGGCTGGAGGGATCAGAGCACAGGACAAATACAGGGGAAACTGGAGCCCCATCAGCACCACCGTTCACTGCCAGTTTTATTTGCTTTTAGTTTGACAACCTGAAATACCTGAACAATGGCAAAGCATTTTGCAACGGTGGGGTTTCCCCAGCTGCTCCGCTGTATAAATGATAGATCTAGGCCACAGCACGCTGTAACATAAATCAGACCTTTACAAGTCCCCAGCGGCTGCAAATCAATGAGTTATAGTAATAATTACCCATTTTATCTTTCTCTTTATTAATATTTAGACGTTTTTAATCTTTTCTTTGCAAACACGATGTTTCCCTGCTGCGGTTGTCCTTCAGTGGGAGCTGCAGTGAAAGCTCCTGTTTCTTCGATTAAAGACTTTGTCTTGAACCAAGCTGCTCCCTGATCTGAAACGACACAACCACGAAAGCCGGGTGACGACTCTGCCGATTCACCCTGGACGGGTGACGCCGTCTTGGCGCATAGCCGATGTCCCCGAGACACGGTGTAGCCGGTCTGGGTACCACAATGCGGATCTTGTGATGGTTGTAAGGGGTGTTCTTAAGCTCTTAGACTGAGCCTTCACCCTTGGCACGGCAATGACCTGGCTTATCACAACCTATGGCCGTCATTTAAAGAGATGTCCCTGGGGGGTGGTTAACTCTTCAGGTGGTGCTGCTAATTAGGGACGTATAAATTAAAAAATAAGCCCTGTGTCAACATGCAAAGGGTGGTAGGTCTCTCAGTGATTTTCAATTGAAATGACAGACCTTATCTCCTCTAACACAGGTCAGGAAAGCTGATAATGCACTATCACCTCTGGAAACAAAAGGGAAAAAATCAAAACAGAAAACAACCCCCCCTCAAAAGTAATATAAATTATGTTTATTGTAAAGACAAAAATTTTCCAGCATGTCCAACCACTACTTAGCTTTAAAGTAAGTGAGAAAAGAAGCTGGAAATAAGTGAGAGGAAGGATGCTGGAGCATCTGCCATGCCAGAAGTAACTCCAGCACCCAGAGGAACAGGTAAAAGACCCCATTTCTTGTCCAACAGTGCACAGAGGGACCTGTGCTGGGGATGCAGCTTAGGATGGACATGGATCTGGCTTTTTTGTTCTGGATGGGGAGAGGAGAGGCAGGAACCATATTTTGAATCCAAAGACTATTCAGCAGAATAAATCCTTGAGGGTGATCCCAGAGGCTGCACTCCTCCCCCAGGGATTGTCCTCTAAGCCCATGCACTTAAGACAGGCTTTGATGTCCACCTTCCACCAAGTGAGGAGAAGCATTTGCCACCAATTTCTTCTCCAAAGAGATGCCCAGCACTCTAGCAGCAGCAGGACTCCCAGGGTGGAGGGGGTCACCATGGTCTGCTATCACCAGGAGCTTTACAGGGCTCAGGATGATGTTTCACCCCTCCGTCTGCTCCCTCTGTGTCACCTCAACGAGCTTCTGCCCAGGGTGACCGAGCCACATCAACATCCATCCCAACAGGGCTGGCTATGCTGACACCACCACCGTTCCCTCCTCAGCTGGGACGTGCCCTGCTGCTTCCAATGCTGAAATCACCCAAGTCCCCAGGTAGAGCTTCCCTTGGCACAGGGACAGCAGACAGTGATGGGGACAATGAAGATGCCCACAATGAAGATGACCTCAGGTCTCCCCATCCCTGCCATTGTGCGCGGAGATGCTGCAGACTCTGCCCAGAGATGCATGCCTTTCTCCACCAGTGCCAACACTTGGAGATGTTCAGCCAACTGCAATGGGTGGCTGATGTGCCGTTATCCGTTGTCACCTCTCCTGCCTCTGCCGTGTCACCTCTCTTCTCCCACCCACCTCCACTGGGTGACCAGACACGTTGTCCTCTGCTGCTGGCTCCACCACTCAAGCACCAACAGGGGTTCGGGTGCTGCCTCCTTTCCTCTGGCTGTTTGCCACAACGGGCTGACCCCACTGCCGGGGCTGGCAGAGGGAGGACGGTGTTTCAGCCCTCCGATGGAGGGAAAGGGGCTGTGGCATGGAGGAAAAGAGGGGCTGGAGGCTTTCTGTGCCATATGAGTGGCACAGTGAGGACACCGTGGATGTGGAAACACCTTTAATCTGGAAAGCGATCCCAGATGATGTAAATTCCAGCTCCTGCCAAGGGGCCAAGCATATGCCCAGAGCTCCTCAGCTGGGGCAAGGACCAAGACGGCTCTCCTGGGCACTCCCAGACAGTGTGGGACAGAAAAAACCAGAAGAGATGCTAACGCTGTCCTACATAGGCTTACCCAGTCCCAGAGTCTGGGCTGGGGACCCAGCTCTTGCCTGGGGACAGTAGTGTCCCTGGGCTGGACTTTTGGGGCCTGATGATGGGTCACTGCAGTGACCCAACCTTCTGTCTGAGCCTACCTGGGGAGAGACACCATCCCAGGGAGCTAAAACCTCCACACGCTGGAACCGGTGAGTCTTGGGCTAAGCTAACATCCCGGTCACTATTTTTCCAGCGGGACATGGTCCCTTGAGTCCTGCCCAGGTGGCCCACAGCCTTGTCACAGGTACGTGATCTCGATGACGTTGGGCTCGGCGCTCCCGCAGGGAAGGTGATGTTTGCAGGAGCACTGGCAGCTCATGCCGGCTGCGTCCGTGCCACCCGGCTCCTGCTGCCAGGGCTGGGCAGGCAGCTTCTTCTGGGAGCCCAGCTTCTTCCAGTCCGTGAGGTACACTCCATTGTCCAGGTCCTGCGGCATGGGCTCATGGTAAAGGGTGATCTGGACGGTGCGGAGGTGAGGGCCGTAGTGCACCACAATGATGATGAAGACGGCCAAGAGGACGAAGATGACGACGATCACGGAGATCATGGGCAGGGCATCGGCTTTCTTTGTCACGCTCCTGACAACGGAGGTAGGAGTGAAGGCAGCTGCGTCCTGGGGCTCGGGCTGTCTCAGCTGGCTGCCGGGCACGGAGGTGTTCATGGCTGAGCAGGCTGAGCTGGGACAGAGAGACACAGGGTGGAAGGGGGTGACCACCGAGCAGAGGCCGTCCAACGTCCTTATCATCTCCTGCCCTCGGGTCGGCAGCTCCTGCCTGCACTTGCAGCTGCCGGGAATGGGACCGTCCCGTACGTGCTCCCTCCCCTGGGCTCGTGGGACAGGATAAATTTTGGTGGTTACAGCTGGGGTTGTGGGGATGGTGCCCTGGACACGTTCAGGCAGGGAGGCAATGCCCTGCATCCCCTTGTCCTGGACACCTCTGGTGGGGAGGGGGGGCCTTCCCTCCCTGCTGCACCTCGCGCCCCAGCTGCGGCCAGTGCTGGGAACGGGGAGCCCCAGGAGGGGACCCCTCCACCCTCCCCTCTTCATCCCCAGCCCCGCAGCGTTAATCCAAAACCAAACCCCACGGGGACCTCCCTGGGAGACCCAACCCCACCAGAACACGCCAAGGGGCACCCCTCGCGACAGCCGCCAAACCCCACGGGACCCAGCACGGGTGGGAGCAGGGGGCAAGCGGGGGGAAGAGGAGGGAGGGAGAGCCCTCCCCAGCCCCGCGGGGGTACCTCGGCGTCCCTGCTGCGTGGGAATCATCGTCTCCAGCGGCGAGGCTGGGAA
This sequence comes from Buteo buteo, assembly GCF_964188355.1. Classification (NCBI taxonomy): domain Eukaryota; kingdom Metazoa; phylum Chordata; class Aves; order Accipitriformes; family Accipitridae; genus Buteo; species Buteo buteo. The sequence goes on along the minus strand of NC_134194.1, from coordinate 20,198,133 downwards.
GCCGAAGGCAGGACCAGCAGAAAAACCTCCGGGATGGTTCTCGGGTGTAGGTGCAGCCAGACTTACCTCAGCAGCTGCCACGTCACGATCGGCCCCACACCCCCCCGGGGTTCCCCTGCGCAGAGGAGGAAGCGCCTGCTCATCCCGCAAGCAGCAGAGGTGCTCCCTCACCTAACCCGGTGCCACATCAGCGCCGCCGTCCCCTCCCTCGCTGCCACACACCCTCACTGGGAAAAAAAACCCTCCTCTTGCCCGTTGCAAGACAAGCGCCCTTTTGTTCGGGGAGAAAGCACCTACCGCCCCTTCGGCTGCACGCACGCAACCCCCGGCCGCCTAACTGCAGGAAACCTCCCTCCTTCCACCAGCCTTGCGTTAAAATTTCATGCGGTTCAGGAATCGGTGTGAAAAAAATCACCCTTCTGCACGTGAGCTCTTTGCACAGCCCGGCAAAGCGTATCCACGCAATGCTCCAGGCTGGAAGGACCCTCGCCCTGAGCCATGATGCAGCCCCAGGGTTGATTTTTTTCTGCCGGGGGTCCCACTGCTGCAGGAGGACCATCCGTCAGCACTGCTACAACCGGCAGCGGTGTGAGTCCACGGGGAACTCCAGACCCTGGGGCACACTCAGGGTCACAGGCAGGAGCCAGCGCCAGGTCGGTGCTCGCACGTCTCTCCCCTGGCACGCTGACCACACCAGCAAGGCTGCAGGGATGCCCTCGAGTCTGGCAGCGTTTACCCTCGCACGCAGACGGGTACCATACCCCTGGTCTGGGGATGCCGTGCAGTCAGACCCTCTGCCACCCGGGGGGACCCCGCGCACATCTCAGAGCAGAAAAGATGGATCCTCCAGAGCTTTATGTCTGCAAAGTCATTAGGAAACACGTCTCCCCATCTTCCCATCCCAAAACAACACTGCCCTTACCTGAAAGCTCTCAGCAGACAAGCCGGGCTGAATATGTGGGTTCTGTTTTTCCTGCACATGGGAAGGTTGGGATGGGAAATGTCTCTTCCCCCATCCAGCTGAGCGGCCGCAGATTTGGCTGCACATTAGAGCTTCTGGGAATTTGCACTCATTTCAGGATTCAGTAAAACCTTAATCTACAGCATAATCTCTGAGCACCACATCTGTGCAAAAGAGAGAAAAATGATGGGGGAGGCTGCTAACAGAGGGTTTGTAAAAGCAAAGGCTGCTGTGGGATGCTGGCTGCTTTTGGCCTGATGGTCTGCTGTAGGTGTTTGAAAAGACCCACTGAAACACAAGGAGCTGCACAGAGCATGGGAGATCTCTCCCTCCGTTCCTGCCATCGTCTTCTGGCCATGGAAAGCAAGGACGTTGCCAGCAGCAGAAGACACCGCCTTGATGTGCTCCATGCAGTGAAGCAGCAGCTCTGTTGCCCTCGGCTGAGGCTCTGCAGCTTTCCAGGGGGGCTGAGGGAAGGGGCTGGACCAGCACCTCGAGCCAGAGGACACAATCCTGTGGATTTGCATCCTGAACACCGACACGGACCCTCCAAGATGGGCAGACACAGGAGCCTTTCCCACATGGGGACAGTAAGACCCTTCTTCTCCCCCCAAACACCCGTTCACATCCAATACAGGGCAACTTGTTACCTCTGAAATTCAAACTATGCCAGGATGGGACAGACAGACAGCACGTGCATAAACAAGTGCATCACAAGGCTGGGGCCAAGAAACCAAATGCCCCAAATCCCTTGGGCTGGATGGGGGGCAGAACCAGCCCGATTTCCCAGTTCCTCCCCTTGTCAAGGAACTGGGGTTAGGGTAAGTCAAAGCCTGCCGTGTGCTGTGTCCTGTGGGGAAGGATGCTGCTGCTACCTGAAAAACAGCGTCCCAAAGCCAGCATCCCAAAACCAGCACATCCTGGTGCCCAGACTTGCTGGAGCTGCACAGGGAGGTACGGGTCATGGGCAGCACCAGCTGCTGAGTTACCCTGGCCCCACGAGGAGCAAATATTTCCAAATCCCTCCTGGGGATGTTAAGAAATCCCCTCTGAGGTGGGAGGGGAGGACGGGCTCCTCCAGCAGCAATTAGCCCAGGAAGGACCAACGCGGCCCACAGCCCTCACGGCTGATGCGGAGTGGATTGGACCTGGGGTGCACATCCTCACCACAAACAAAGCATCTCCCAAAAAAACCCAAGCACCATAAAGAAGCTACTGAGGCCCAAAGCCGGGCAGGCCCGCCGTGACGCCGCTCTCCCCCGCTATGAGAGCCGAATCCCCCAACAAACCGATGGCGAGGTTTCCTTTGCCATTGGTAAGCGATGTCTCACATCCTCTCTGACCATAATGGGCTAAAAAACACAGTTCCCCTGTGGATTCAGCCCGTTTCCTTCTATTCTTTAACAGGAAGCTCTGCGAGAGTCAGCCCAGGCAGGCAAATCGCTCCTGACCCTCTCGTCTCTCCCGGGATGGATAGAGCCCCAGCGAGGCTGCAGAGCCACAAGCCACCAAGAAGATGCTGGCTCCGTCCGTCCATCCGCTCCTCTGGCTGTTCGGCTGCGTGCTGTTCCGAGGTGAGATGCTCTGCTCGCGCCCCAGGGAGGGTGAAGCGGTGCTGGGCGGGGGGATTTGGGGAGCCCGGCTTCACTGGGGGGCACCAAAGGGAAGCAGCCAGACGTTCGTACGTGTAGTACCTGCCATCGGAAAGCTCAGCGTTTAAATTCAGGGGTGGCAGAAGTCAGGTTGCTGGGAAAAATGTGGCCATACCAGGTTTACAGGGTTTATTTGATGGCGCTAGAATAAAAGAACCTGTTTCCTGGTTAACAAGAGAAGTGTTTTTGCTGAGGTTTGTGATGCTGAGGTGTTTTGTAGTAAGTGACTTTTGTCAAGTAAGTGTAAAGGTAGAACATTTCAATGTACAGGACATTATTTTCCTCAAAGGTATTTTTTCCTTGCCTGATTTTAATTTTTCCTCTCGTCGATATAAATACAAAGACCATGTACAAGACTCATTCAGAACACGCCTCGTCCTTACTGTAATAATTCTGTTCTTTTGTGATAATTCTGCTTTAACTTCTCTTTCCCACATGAGTCGTGGTGTGGCATGAAGGAATTGGTTTCTTGCTCTGAAGGGTGACAGGTTGTTTCTTCCTGCATCATGAGACATCTCTTGTGTTGCTGACAGCTGTAGCAGCTATGAGCTGAAAAGCATTTGAAGGAATATAGACTGCACCATCCTCACTGCTTCTATTAGACAACCACCTAAAAATAATGTGTCTCCAATCCAAAGTTTTTATCATTAAATCATAGAAGCTGCCTATGGGTTACAGCTGCTGTGCTGGTAATAATGGGATTTTTAAAAGGCTGAGAGTATAGAAACGAATTCAGTTAGTAGCTGTGTAATTCTTAGTAGTAAGAGCACATGGATTGGAAAATTTCTCTCTTCATTAGAGGGCAATACTGCTGGCTTCAGCAAAGGGGTGAATTGTGCCTGGTATCAGACAAAGGGCTTTGAGGCCCTTCATGCCTGCCCAGAATGCTCTTTTTCTCTTAAAACTACTTGGTGTGGCTTGCACGGGACAGGAATGCCACAGAGGGTGTCAGGCACCTTCTCCGGCTCCGCTGCGTGATGCCAAGATCCAGCCCCTGCCTGGTGGGGGACGGCCGGCGGCGCTGCCCCGGAGATTCACCTCCCGGGTGGACCCAGCTGCTGCAGCATCACCTGGAAGGGATGCCCACCCTCCATCCTTCGGTCCTGAGCACATCCTCTCTGTCCTCTGCTGTCTGCTTAAAATCACGGGGCAGGGACCATGGTGTGCACTGGGTGTGCATCTCGCAGGTAGCGCCGGACCCCAGCAGGGCCGGTGCCTACAGGCAATGAGAACGGCATTGCTGATGCTCGCTGTGCATCAGCGGATGCTGCAGTTGCACCTCTCCGGCTTCAATCCAAATAACCGGCCTTCCCCACTGTCATGTATGCTGTCTCGCTTTTTTGCATCAATACGACAGTTCTGAAACAGCTTTAATTTTCTTTTTAATTTTATAGCAAAGCCGGTAAGGTGGTGTAGTACTTGGGGAAAAAGCTTTTGTGCAAAGCAAAGCAGCAGGCTTAGCAAAAGGGGCAGAGGTGGGGTCCGTGATGCCGCTTGTTCCCCAACACGCAGGCATCTGGAGAAGGGAATTAGAGGCTCTTGAACAAGATGGAAGAGCTCAGATGTCTCCCTGCACCTAAGGAGATGGAAGTAACCTTGCAGGAGACAGAATTTGCTTTGGCTGGAAACTAATACCTGCCTGTTTCCACACAGGCGCTTTTTTTCTTTTTTTTTTTTTTACTTTGTGCAAGTTCATTAATTTATTAATGAATTTATTATTTCTTAATTTAAACTTCTAAGCTCTCATGGTTATTTCTAAAGGGAGGTTCAAATACTGTTATTTTGCAATTGCTGAAGTGGGAGGGTTTGGAACATTTCCAACCTGTTTTTTCTCCCCCAGAAACACTTAACAGAAAATTTGTCCAAACAAACCTCTTCCTATGAACCGTTTCCATTACAATGGGCAGGCATTTTCCAGACAAAAGATTTCCACTGAAAAAATTCCTCCTCGAAACTGATGAGAGCCCAGCAGGATTTTCCCACTGTTGATTGCTCCATCCACTGCTCTCCTTTTCTGCGCCCCAGGCAGCAGACGGGTAATGCCACAAGAAGCATGGTAGATCAAAAACATATATGTATGTCAATATATATTTTCGATATAATAAAAAACATGGGGTGCATAGAGGACAGACATTCAGCTACCAGGACACCTTCCAGATACAGTACTTGCATTCTTAAACCAGGGCATCCAGTGCATCCTAAAGCTGATTCCTTGGCCAAAGGAAAGGCCAGTGCAACCGTGACCTAGTGAACAAGGAAGAGAAAGCAGGAGGTGGTTAGGAGAAATGTTTGTTCACAAAACAAACTGCTCCCTTCTAGTAACACGAAACCCTGCAGATGACTCTGCAAATCTGACCAAAGTGGCCCGAGACAGTTTCCAGGAATTATGTCCTATTTACAATAGGTGAGTCAACAACAGGTGTCCTCAGAGGGGAAGGTGCTGGTAACCCAACACCGGGAATGCTCCTGCTGGGAAAGCCACGACATGGGCTAAAGCCCAAGGCTGGAAAAGGGAGATGTGTGTCTTGCATGGCACCAGCAAAAGCCACCACTGCCAAGCCTTGGCTAGAAGGTCTCATTACTCCACTTCCCAGAGGAGCCCACTCAGCATGACCCAACCACCACAACAAGGAGGAACCTCCCATTTGGTCTTTTTTGTCGACTTACGGGCTGGGTGGGCTGTTTTTACCTTTCGGCTGAATCACCCCAGCACAGCAGAAAGGAGCAAAGTCCCCTCTAGTACCTCTGGCTGCAGTGGTGTTTGGAGATCTAAAAGTTTCAGGGAGACTTTGCTCCAATGTTGGTAGCTGGTGAAACTTGCTACTAACCCGATGAAATAACCAGGGATGCGGTTAAATGGCACTGCCTTACTAGCAATTGCATTTCACAGGTTAGGGAGAATCTTCTTATCCCTTGGTGGTGAGAAACCACTGGCTTGGCACCCAGTTCCTTGAGATCAAGGTTTTGCTGGTCTGGGGGACAGGGATGGGACAGGGACATTGTAGTACAGAAGCAAAGCTAGTGGCTTGGACTTGCCACCCTACATAAAGAAGAGGCAGAGAGAGCTCACGTGGAGCTGTTTGTGGCAGCAGTGTGGGTCCATGGAGGTGCAGAGCATGTCCGTCCAGAGCAAGCCAGGCAAACCCTTTTGGCACTGGGGACAGCCACCACTGGTTCTGGGCAAGAGAGGGGATGCAAGGTTGGTCACCCCTACCTTTCCCACCATCATCAGGCACAACTGCAGACTCTGCATGATCCCAAGGGCAGTACAGCCCTGGGCAAGCAGCTCCAGACATATGATTCAATAAGCTCCTCTCCTATGTTAGTTAGAAGTGTCTCTGGAGTTGCTAAAAATCTTGGAATCACACTGAAATTAGTGTGATTAGAAATGCGGGAGAAACTTATCATGGCTGATGATGCACCGGATGGAGACACAGGACCACTGGGCTTTGTGTCTGCCACTTATCACAGCTACGTAACACTCCCATGCCTTGTTTTCCCCAGATATGGAATAGGGATAATTAAATTACTTCTTCTATCAAGTGCTTTGAAACCTGGCAATAAAACTGAGGTGATATCACCAGGGTCAGTCACCTAAAATCTAGACTCAGATGAAGCTTGTCAGGCCAAGGTGCTTTACCTGCTCTTTAGCTGCCGCTTCTGCAAGACTCAGTACTTCAGGCAGCAGCTGCAGGATGCCTCCCCAGCACCGATGCGCTGAAATGACTGGATGCAGGCAGGGACGTCCTTCGGCCACTCCCCTGGGAATTCAAGCCAAGAGACTTAAGAAAAGAAAGTGGAAAGAACAGGAATTATGAGAAATCCCTTTGCCACCAGCCCCTTACACGCCTTGTCCCCTGGGTCACCAGGTGGGAGCTGAACCGATCCCAGCAGATCACGTTCCTGCATGGGGGTTCACGAACACCGCACGGCCTGGCTGCTACCAGCAACGCCCAAATAAACCTGGGGAATCTTGGAATTACTGGAAAGAATAACAAATTTGTGAATGAACTTGGAAGCAGTAGCAAAGAGCCTCCATGAACTTGTGGGAACCAAGACATGCCTGGTAGGCACCTACCACTGATCCACCACGTTGGCTCCGCTGCTGCAGGGGATGGTAACGCGCGCGCTGTCACAGGGCTCTGCGGACCCCCGTCCGGAGGTGTAGTGTACATGCAAATACAGCAGCTGATCTCCTACAGCAGCTGGAGCACACAACATTTGGAACAAAATCATATAAACTGATGAGGACCACCTGCGAGGTGGCCAGTACTTTGGCAGGACCTCGGCTAGTGGCCTCATCAAGGTGTGAAAGCAGCACTGCTGAACGAGCCTGCAACTCGTGATGCTTCCTCTGCACCTCAGTTTCCCCATCTACAGAAAACAAAGCAAAGCTAACACTACCCCTTTCCTCGGTAAAGTGCTCTGAGATCTGCTGATGAATAGTATTACTTTTAAAAAACTGTAGGAAGGCAAAAAGCACACGCTGAGCTCTGGCTCCCATCAAGCCTGGATAGGTGGTCCCCATCTTCCATTTGAACTGGGCATGGAGTGATTTCCTCCTCCAAAACCCCAGGACCAGCATCAAACCCTAGGAGCAGCGTAGCCAGGAGAAGGGCAGGACCCACATCACCAGCACCACAGAGACCAGGAGCAAAACCAGAGCTCCAAAACAAGCAGGTCGCAGAGGAAACTGGAAACAGTAAGCAGCTGGGAGGGTGATGGCACAGCAGCGTGATGGAGCAGGTGTTTACTCCCCAAACACCATGGAGCAGTGGTGGTACAGCCAGGAGCAAAGCCAAGCCGCTTTGCTCTTCTAGGACCAACTGCTTTTTGTGGAAAAAACAGACCTCAGCACACACAGTGATGTGGCAGAGCCCACTCCATGCATGCGGTTTCCCCACATTGTTTGTCTCCCAGCTTGTTTTCCACATTCAAGTGGTTTTTAATTGACTTCCCCTAAGATGTGTTTCCAGAACAGCTCACCAGAGAGGACCACAAAGCATGATGCTCAGAGAGGATGCCCAGGCCTGGGTGCAGCCCTTGAGGAGGGGCAGAGGAAGGCTAAGATTAATTTTAATTGCTGATGAGATCCGGGTTTAATTCCTGGCTCTCTAAACTTCCCATAACACTTTGGCCAAGTCATTACAATGCAGAACCACTTGGCAGTGAGCTGCCAAATGTCCCCATGTCATTTGGGAATTAGATGCTTAAATACCTCTGTGGCTCTGGGACGTGATTTAGGCTGTCAGTTATCCAGCCTGCATAACGACTCTTTTCCTCTCTCTCTACCACAATTTTCACCTTACCTGTTCTGCTGTGAGACACTCAAGGCAGAGGCACCTTTTTCAAGTGCTTAATAAAATAGGAGCTACACTTTTGCAAAGCTTTCTGCTTTCCAGGTTTCCTAATACAGGATTTTTTCCCATGTGAAAGTCCTAAGAATTGGGTGTTGTTGCTTTCTGCTGCTTCAGCAGCTGCTGCGTTTCACCCAGGAAACAGCTGCATTTGTGTTAAGCAGTCAGTATATTTTTGTCATGGGTCATTTGACAGAAATGCCAATATAGGAATTGAAAAGTCTAATTTTACATTGCTAGGTCTCTTTTCTGAAAGTATTTGTTTATGCAACCTGCAAGCAGAGGGTGATGCCGAGGTTGGTACAACAAGGCTGCACAATGCCAAGTGGGCTCTGCAGCTCCCTGACATGTAACACGCTACCTGGGGACAGGTAGGACATCACCACATCTCCCCCCAAAACTGCCAGGGAAGGAGAAGAGTCCAGCCAGTCCAGGGTTACATGTCATCGGGGATAGACAGTCCCTCTCCATTACCGGTTCTGATGGACAGGACCAGTCCCAGTCCCTGGGCCTTCATACTGGTGCCAGAGATCCTCCCCTGTGACTCCATCCCTCTACAAATACAGACCGGACAGCACGAGCCCTTCTGGAGCCTCATCTAAACCCTGCTGAAGTGTTTCCGACAACTGGCAGAGGTCTCTGCTACAGCAGCACTGCTATACAGAGGCTCTGATGGAAAGTTTGGGGTTTTTAAATGTCAGTGCCCCTCTTTGGTCAGCAGCTGGAGAAACCACTCTTTAAATTATTGCCAAAAATAATACCAAAGCAGAAATACCTAAAATTCACCTTTTTTTTTTGTTTTGCATTATTCTCTTTTTGTGCCAAGGAGTGAGCATGGTGAGTTGCTGGCTCTGGGAACATCTCAGCTGCCGTGAGAGAAGGCTCCATGGAAAGACCCCTCTGCTCTTAGTCTAACACTCACATCTACCCTCACAAAAGAACTACTGCAAAGAACAGAAATCCAAAATCCCCCTGCTCATCCTCTGGAAAAGTTAACCAAAAAGCAGCTAGCACTGAGTCAGAGCTGAAATGCACCTGCAGCTCCGACGTGCTCCTCTGCAGCCCGACAGCTCTGGTGGGTAATCAGGGGTTTTCCATTACAGCAAGAGCAGAAAGCCGTTATCTCCCATCATAAATCCCTCAGCGAGCTCCCCGTCTCCACCTAGAACTGCACAATCCGGCTATAAATCACTTGCACCCAAACATGCAACAAATATCTTGGCAGTGCTTATACTCAGTGGCGAGTCATTTGAATGGCTTTGATGTTTATTGCAATTACAGCTGCGCTGGCTGCATCCTGACCATTATTGTTAGCTGTTTATATAGCCAGGGCCCTTCATGGAGGGGAGCAGGGCCATGCTGGCAGTGGCACCAGGAGGAAACGGCGTCCAGCACCGTTCGCATGAGAGTCCCCTGGGGATGTCTGCGGGGAGCCGCGACGCGTGGCACTTTTTTGTTTGTACCCATCCTGCTGCCCAGCCCCACGACGTGACCTGGGTTTCTTCCTGCTTCGCACACGTCCGTCCCCCTCCGGTGTAATTCAGCTAGGATGCTAAGCACCTTCACCAAAAGAAAACACCTAATATAACAGGACTTTTGATTATTTGAGTTGGCCGGGAAGGCATAACAAGCAGCAGTGACCAGAAGTCAGAGCCAGACCTGCCCTGCTTTGAAAAAACATGCAGTTGTGTTTAGAGAAGCCATGGCCGTTTATTCCAAGTGCCAAAAGGGGATCTCCATCTTTTGGCCTTTTCACAGCAAGACCAGTCACTTCTCCGCAGCAAAGCTCACATGCAGCAGACCAGGGCGAGCATCTGCTTAGACAGGTGAACTCCAGGGACTGAGCACTGGGAAAAAACCTGCTTATTCATCTTATTTATAATAACCCCAGGGTTTAGTTTTGCAAATGGAGAACTCCTTATGAGCCAGTGCTCCGGTGTGACCTTCAGCGAAGGGCTGAGCTGGGGTGGAAGAAAACATGGAGTATGACCCTCTTCCTCTTGCCCTAGCGCTGGGGATACTGGAGCTAGCCCATGGGATGGTCCCAACGGGGATGGCAGTACAGGGCGATGGCATCTCCCTTGCTCTCAGCTTCCTCCTGTCCCTAGAGGCTCTGTTCAAGCTCTCAGATTTCTCCTCAGCTGCATCAAAACCACTGGAATAAACTGCCATCTCAGCACATCTACCCCCCTTTTCCTTTGACAAAGACTAAGTGTAGGCAACAGCTCTTTCTTCAGCAACTCTCGATGCTTTCATGTGCCATGTACACTAAAAAGCACCTGTGATAATTTCAAGAACATGTGTTACAAGCAGCTACTTCTCCCCACGGGAAAATAAGACAATGGCTTCTGCAAGGTGATTTTGGAAAAAGAGAAGCTGTTTGAGCTTGGCAGCTGCTAGAGGATATTGGCCCCCATGATGATCTCAGCACACTATTTTTTGTGCTGAATGTATAGAGTATCTTAAGGCATTTGCAAACCAACCTCCAGAAACTGTATTGTAAAGCTGTTTAAGCAGAGGAAGCCCAGACAAAGAGAAAACTTGGCAAACTCTTAGGATCAATGGAAACAGCCCGAGTCACCACACGTTCTCCATGGAGTCAGCTGGGCCCCCGGGGAGCGGGCAGTGCCCCACAGCATCCCAGGCAACAAGGGTGCAAAGGGGTGCACCCCCCTTCCTCAAAAGAAGCATCTCTACCTCTTTAAGAAGGGCAACCATGTGCCCAAAAGATCTTTTTTTCATTATATTAGTTGATTTAGTAAGTAATGTTACATCTGTCCATAATCCTGTCTATCTTACTAGACTGATGCTCATTTAACCCACTCTTCAAAGCCTGCAGACAAGGATATCCCATAATTCTCCTTACACAATCACTCCTAGCAACTCACTATCCTTATGTTAAGGCAGTTTCCTATTGCCCAGCCTCCCTTTTCCTTGCTGCAGTTAAAAGTCCTTGTTTTCTGGTCCTGTTCCCAATGGATTTAGAAAACCAATTAGTCCCTTCCTCTCTATGTAATTAAAGATCTGATCATGTCTACTCTTTCATGGACTAAACAAGACAGTTTTGACAGCCTGCTGCCCAGTAAGGTAGAAGAGGAAATCATGGAAAAGATCTGAAAAGTCAGATTTGATTTTCACAGCCAAATCCTATCTGGAAAGAGACCACGTTTTATTATGTATTCACCATGGTTAACACAGTTTTGGTTCCTGTTTGGCCAGGATCATTGTCATAAAGCCTCAGACAAAAAAACAATTATGACTCCAACGCAGTTACGTGAGAAAAATGAGATCAATCAGGAGCTCGTTACACCCAGACGGTCCCAAGGGGTGAGCTCTGAGCCAAGCCCTGATCACATACACTGGATGCTAAAGATCTCATTCCAGATACACACCGCTATCAGGGCATTCATCTGACCTCTTTCAGACACCTACAGCATAGGTGCCTACCACAAAGTTCATCACCTACATCACCTCTACAGCTCCTGGTAAGAAACGGGATGTTGCAGGCTGTGGCTCCTCTAGCCACAGCTAGAGCAAGGTAGAAATCTGAAATAGATAAGGTAGAGATCTGAAACAGGCCAGAGCAATAGGGTTTTAGAAGTGCCAGGTCCTCTCTTTGGTGAGAAAGAGAGCCTGGAGATGAGCTCTTTTGCAGGCTGGTTCACGAGAGATGTGAAGTGGCACATGAGATGAATCTTGCATACAGTGAGGACAGATTCTGGCTGTAAATGGGCACACAAGCACTGCTCTGCTCTGGCTGGTGCTGCGTTGCTGGACCTCCCCTCCTGCCACCCCACGAGGCACAGCATCCTGCAAAGGCACTGCACCTCACCACAGACCACTGCTGCAATGGAGCTACGCAGCATTACAAGGGGACAGCGAGCTGGAAGGATTCAACCTTTACTGTCCCTTTTTGTCCGAAACCTTTAGCCCTCGTGGGACTCCAGTGAGATGGATCACTAGTGGGATCAGATTCAGCTGGTTTCTGTAGCTGTAATGTAGTGTCTTTCATTAATCTTAACTACAGGCAGCACCAGGATTACCATCGATAACCATTTAAAGATACCAATTTGGATGTGCATTTCCAAAACAACAGACTCAAAGTCACCTTTTCAAAGTTAAACTAGCTGGGTTTGATTTGAGTGTTTAAAGGGCATTTACATTTTCAAGTTCTTGTCCCCAAATAAGGAAACTGGACATTTCTTTTTTCTGCTTTAAATGGCAGTTTAAATTGCCATCTCATCTAATCATAGGACTCCAGGAGCTGGGGCTTAAAGAAAAATACCAGGGATCCTGAGAGTAGGCAACATGGGGGATTGGTGCAGGGATGCTTTGTCATAAAACAAACAAAAAAAAAAACAAAACAGAAACACCTTTCAGTTGAGAAACTAGGGCCTCAGTGCAACACCTGCAATCCTGGGAGACCAAAGCCTTGCATGGACCTACAGGACTACCCACCGCTACCAGGGAAGGCAGTCCCGAGTCGGTCCCCAGGCTGCAGCCCCCTCGCTAAGTCCAGACTTACATGGCCACAAGGCTTCAGCCAGCTTCCCAGGATACAAATACACAGGATAGAAGGATCAGAGGTAGGAGACAGGAAGGAAAAACAGTCCCATCGGCTTCTGGAAGCCTTTACAAACCTTATCAAGTGTGCATCTTAACTCTTTAAAGAGCTCCAGAATACAGGGCAAATGGTCTTTCTCCACCAAGACTGAGCTGGAGGCAAAGAGCTCATGGGGAGGGAACGACCCCACTGGTTCGTATGGCCTTGCATATTCCCTGTCAGAGAGGAAGACGGCTCTGTGCAGGGTTCAGCTCCATCTCGAGAGGAGGGCATTTATCCTGGCTGAATAAACTCCAGTACTATTTTACTCAGAACCTGATAGTTTTGCACTTAGTGTTTGCTACTACTTCTTTGCTAATGCTTTTGGGGAAATCATGTATTTCAAAGTCATTCCTACAGAAGGTGAGGAAAACCCAAACCACAAAACCAGCAAGAACAGCAATGCATTAGTGACAGTCACAGATTAGCACCACTAATACTCTTATTCTTTCATTTCAGGTACTACAACCTCCACAGACTCTTCTGTCCCTGCTGTAACAGGTACCTCCTTGGTTGTGATCTGCTTTGTATGTCTATTTGGATGTGGATGCACATGCCCATGTGGGGATGCAAATGGGGAGCCCACAAATGGGAACCAGATTCAAAACTCACATCCGCTGAAGCACCTTCTCCCAGGACCCTGCGTTGCCCACCTCTGCCTGCCCCATCTATCACCATTCAGCCCCAGATCTCCAGAGGCCACTGTGCCCCAGAAGATGACCTTGCTTGGTTCCCTTTTTTGTCTGGAAGAGAGCAATGTGGTGTTCTGGGAAGCCTAGCGAAAGCAGAGGCATCCTGCCTCATCTTTGCTCCCCGTCTCCCCCAGCTGTTTCCTACCAGTTAACATGCTCTCCTCCATGGATCCTCAGAGCCAAGGTCCCTTTGCCCACAGGTCCCTATACCCACACCGGTGACAAACCCTCTCCTCAGCATCTCTTGCCCCCATCACCCTTTCAGCTCTCATTGGCTACAATGGCCCCTTTCTAGCCCATCCTTCAACCCTTCCAGTGGGGATGGCACCAACAAGGAGCACGTGTAGGAGACGTCACCTCCATGTCTCTCTGCTTGTGTTACAGGTCAATCCCAATCAACAACACACAGCCCTGACGTAAAGAACCATACCTCAGGTAATGCTCATCTGGAGACCTAAGAGTGCAGCTCAGGGACATCCTGGCTTGTAACTGGTCTGACTTCAGTCTAGCTGGGCCACCCAGTGATAAATTGGGCTATGTGGTGATAGGTTAGATGAGAACAGTGTTGGGAAGAAGAAAATTTTGTGGTGTAAGGGCTTCTGATCCACCCAGCTCACCCCAGAGGGATCAAGCCATGAAGGTGAGCAAGAGCAGGGAAAAATCACTAAATTGAATAGGGAGAAGCAGGGTCAGCAGGTCAAAACCCAGGGAAAACCCTGGGCTTTGCACAAAGGACACGACTGCCCAGAGCCCAGCAGCCAGCCTGGGCAGTGTCTGCTTTGCTGCATCCTCCTACCCAGCATCACCCGCTTTGCTTGGCAGCTCTTCCGTGCAAGGACCGTCGGGTGTGAGCAGTACGTGCAAGCACAGTGCCTCGCACACCAGGTCTGGCCTTGGCTCCTGGTGTTGTGACAGAAGAACAGCAATGAAATCGTTGTTGTAAGAGCTTCCCTGCATTACATTTGCTGTTCAATACTGCTCTCTTGACAAGCCTGACCGCATTTTTTTTTTTTAACTAAAAACTTCCAGCGCTTTGCACACCCTCAGTGCCTCCCATACAACAGGTCAACATGTTCCCCATTTCTCCAAGAGGAAAAGGGGAAGGACGAAGAGTCTTGTCCTAAACTGTACAATGTTTGTGTCGGCACAGGGACTGAACACTGCCTTAGCTCTAATTCAGTTATTCATGTTGGGGATTTTGCTTTGTTATCTACCTTCATGGAAACAGCAATCACTCATAAGGACAGAAGAATATTTAAAAGTAATATGAACTGCTGAGGAGCTCCCTTAATTTATTCTCCTTTTTCTGTTCTCCCCCTCTGCTGAAACCAGCTACAGGACACTACCACATGTACATGGTCATGCAGAAGCCCTCCTACTAATTGGGCATAGGGAGGTGTTAGCAGAAAGTTACATGTTTCAGTCTGAAAATACACAAAACCAAATACACAAGAAGAGACCTCTCCAACTCCAGATCCACATCTGTTAGTCCACTTGGATCTCTGGAGACAGATCTCTTCCTGCTATACTTGGGGGAGGGAAATCTTTCTAAGCGTAGCCACCCCTCCAAAGGGACCCCAAAAATATAAAGGAAAAACATCTCAAAAAGATCTCAGATTCTGCTTCCATGCCTTGCAGAAAAAAGAAACTTACTCCTAAATTTGAATATTTTGGTGAAGCATTTGGGCAAAAAGGGAAAAAAAACCCTGACCTTACCATTTTCACTCTTTTCTCATTTTTATTGGAAAGCCAACTGAAGTCTAGACAAGGAACTTGCCTGTAAATTCCAAGCTGGTGATCTACAATTCCTTGCAGAGGGCTTGTTGAAAGCTTTTTGCCCCACATCTTGCTCTGGATCATGTTCTTGCTATGCAGCTTTGCGTAGCAGGTTGAGGAAGATGACAGAGCCTCCAGACCACTGCAAGAACTGAATTATTTTGCTTAGAGACTCTCAGTGAAATAAAAGTCAGCATTTCAGATAATGAGCAAACACACATGTGGGTGCCAGGCAGCTCTAGGCAGTTGAAGTGTCCAGTGATAAAAATACCTTCATTTTCAAAGCAGGAAAAAAGTGGTGGCAAAAAGCAGACTTTCTCCATGTGTCTCCTGAGCTCTGCCAGCTCATCACCTCCGTACACTAAAAAAAGCAAAAGCTAATGCCAAAGCACAAGAGCTCCCTGACTCTGAGCAGGACGAAGGCTATTTCTTTGTCTACTCATGCCTATGCTTTCCCTAGCAGATTATCCATAAGTCCCAAGGAGTCTGAGGACTCTTTCCAATAGCCATGCTCTCCTCCAAGCTGTTTTTGAGCAGTGCATGGGGTGAGCAGAGCTCTTTGAAGTAACGCTATGCTTCCTCTACAGAGCCTTCAGTAAAATCAACACCAACAACCCACTTGAATCTCTCCTCTGTGGGTCAAACTACTACAGCCAAATCCTCTTCCATCACTACAACACCACTAGCATTGACTGTGCAAGGTAAGTATGGAAAACTCAAATTTTTGCTCAGGCAGGACCTGTTCATGCATCCCTCCTTATCCAAGCAAAACCGGGGGGCATCAGAAAGACTGGGCTAGTCCATGCCCTGCTACTTACTCAGCAGCAGCAACTTTTGAATCTCTTTGAGTCTTTGCTAAAAGAGCAGCTCATTCCAGCTCCCCAAAAGCACAGGGCTGGACACAACCATGACCTAGATGTGGCATCTGCACAGCAAGCCCATATCAGAAAAGCCAGTTCATGCTTTAGCAGGTAATGGTTTGTGGAGGAGCTACAGGCACCGCGGTCTCCCCAGCAGACCTCTCCCAAGCTCACCTCTCCTGTACACTCTCTAATTAACTGCACAGCTTGCTAGTTGGACATCTTGATGTTTGTTTGGAGGGGAAGTCTCATGCAAACAAAGTTTTTTACCCCATGGAAACCCCACAGCTCTCCATAGCACAGTTAGTAGCAGCATCAAGAGTTAATTCTCCTTTCCCTTGTTTTCTTTATCCAGATGAAAAGTCCAGTGGAAGCAGAAGCACAGCAGCTTCACCACCTCAAGGTACTTTGTCCTTTTATAGAGTAACAATGAGTTTAGATAATTTCATGGCAATTAGCTTACTTGGTTCACATGGTGCAGGTTATCTAACCACTGGTGTCCTGGTTTCAGCTGGGATAGAGTTAATTTTTTTTCTAGTAGCTGGTATAGTGTTATGGTTTGGATTCAGTATGAGAAGAATGTTGATAACACACTGATGTTTTCAGTTGTTGCTAAGTCGTGTTTATACCAAGTCAAGGATTTTTCAGCTTCTCATGCCCAGCCAGCAAGTAGGCTGGAGGGGCACAAGGAGTTGGGAGGGGACACAGCCAGGGCAGCTGACCCAAACTGGCCGAAGGGGTATTCCATACCATGTGACGTCATGCCCAGTATATACACTGGGGGGAGTTGGCCAGAGGGTGGGATTGCTGCTCGGGAACTAACTGGCCATCAGTGAGTGGTGAGCAATTGCATTGTGCATCACTTGGTTTGTATATTCCATTCTTTTATTATTATTATTATTGTCATTTTATTATTATCATCATCATTATTATTATTTTCTTCCTTTCTGTCCTATTAAACTGTTCTTATCTCAACTCATGAGTTTTACTTTTTTTTCTGATTCTCTCCCCCACCCCACTGGGTGGGAGAGAAGTCAGCGAGCAGCTGCATAGTGCTTAGCTGCTGGCTGGGGTTAAACCACAACAACTAGTCTTCATCTTGGGGTTGAGCTATCAGTAAGACCCAAAATCATGTCTGGTAACCTTACAAACAGTGATGAAACACAGGACCAAATGCACTTAACATCCTCTGCCTGGGATGAGCTTGAACAGTTGAAAGACTGATCTATGTTTAGGAAAAGGGAGCCCTTCTAACATCCTTTAAAAAAATTTTTTTTGGCTTTTGACAGTTTGCTTAGCTCAGCCTGCAAGCAAAAATTGGAGAATGCAGTAAGAGTTTTATCAGAATAAGGGCAGAATCCAAGAGAGCTGGAAGACTGAAATCTGAGAACTGAGCTGATTCCCCACTAAAGATTCAGCCTCAAAAATCTGTAATGGTCAAGACAGAAACTGCTCTGCTTCTCCAAGTACCTCTCAGATCTTCTCTAATGCAAGCAAGGTTAAAAACCTGTGCTCAGCTCTGCCTGCACAGATGTCCAGCCAGCATGCCTGTGCCCAGCTAAGCCAAGAGCCTTTTGCATCAGAGCAGATTGCTATTAATTATAACCCTGCTTTATATCTGAAAAGCTCCATACATCTTTGACTATAGAAATGTTGCTGATGCTTCCAAAAGGAAAGTCTCCTGTTGTGTGAGACCCAACATTTCCCAGGGATGGCGTATCCATGCCAGGCTCAGCAAACCACAGCTTCTGCCCACCGCCTGTGGCTAGAACAATTTCAGAATGAAACAAAGGGTTTGATGACTGGTGGAAAAAATTGCACAGCAGTAGTCCTGCTTCTCAGGTGTGGTTACCCATTTCTGAACCAGTTAGATTTGTTATTTCAGACTGTTTCCCCTTTTTCTTCTGACTTTTGGCAAAATTACATTCCAAAAGAGGGTTGTTTTCTGCAAGACAGAAACCCCAGTTTCAGCTGCATGCCCTGCGGTCCACTGCAGAGTGCCAGGAGCTGTTTCACACTTCTCCAGGCAGCACATACTTTTGGCCCACACTGCTATTGGGAAGGTGGGGATGGGAAGGGAGGAAAGAAGATCTTACTTGACCTACAGATGATCTTCTGAAGCTCTAAAGTATCGCTTTTAGTCTCCCAACAGGGCCTGTAGCTCTTCATTAAGGTCAATGCAGATAATCTGGACGTTCAACACACATCCAGGAGGCAGCAAAAGGTTTTTTTCTCTGTACAAGTGAAACCCACAGGCTAGCTTTAAATTCACTTGCACGGGCATTGGAAGTAGCTGTCACAAACCAAACAGCTTCATATAAGCCAGTTCATCCCACTGAGAACTGGAGTCCTTGCTCAAACAAACCTCTACGCTCCCACAGCTAGGCTACATATGGTATGCAAGTTAGCCCAACTCAAAGTAGCTTAATTACTTCTAGATAACCCAGGACAGCATACCCACTAATTCCAACTCCAAGGACAAGCCAAACAGTCAATTCACACCCATATTCTGCAGAATTTCTTCCCCTAAGCAGATTTTTTTTTTTTTTAAGTCTCAACATTTATGAGCAATAGCAAATCTATAACCTTCCCAGTTCACTCTTCTGGTATTCAACTGCTGTATCTGCCCAAAAAATGCATCTGGGACTGCAGAACCTGAACAGTTTATACAAGGGTATTTGAATTTTGGTTCCCCGAGTTTCTATTTGGACATGGAAAATAGTACAAAGTATGTTTGGTGGGAAGGTTTTAGCCCAAATAAGAATTCCATGTTTCCCCAGATATCACCAGTATTATTGTGAACCCATTCTCCTCTCCAGCATGCCCATTAATTCTTTTGGTTATTAGATGACACTAAAAGACAAAACTTACATTCTGTGTTTCTCTGTGCAGGTCAAGAACCCAAGAGAAGTGAGAATACCACAGCATCAGCAATTCAAGGTGCTTTCTCCTTTCTCACGCAGAGAGATGGTTATCGCAAGATGCTTTACAGCCCTTTTCACAGCCAACAGCAAGGCCATCATACTGCTGTCTTCAAGGCAGCATGGTGAATGGACAACAAGTACCTGAGAGATGCTAGCCATCCCATCTAGCCCTTGAAAAACCTGTAAAGCACTTCGGGGAAACTTGTTGAGCCTGGGTTGTGGTTGTGAGTCACAGCAGGAAAGGTGCCACTATGGCAAAAGCTTGTAAAATGGGGGAGAAAGGATAAGCCTCGCCCTCAAACACACTGCCAGATCAGTCCTTCACCTGCCATGCTCAGTTTTGTCACTAGGGCCCCAGCAGAAAACCCTACGGGTCTTCTCAGACTGTTGATAAAATGGGCCACGCCAAGGCAATCCGATTCCCACATAGGTCTTGGTCACTTTGCTGATAACATTGATGGAGGTGGCCAGGATCCAACGTTATTCTCTTCAATAAAGTGCAAGTGCGAGTTAGGTCCTCTAGCATTACTAGGAATCCTCTTCCCAACTTTGGAAGAAAGACTTTTACATAAAGCTACCTTCTTCCCCTCTTGTAGGCACCTCAAAGCCAGTCACCCCAACACCGAAGCCCTCTGACTACTTGCCTGTGCCCACTCCGACAGATGATAAATCACCACTGACGGTGGCAGCTTTTGGTAAGGTCTTGTGCAACCTGGGGAGAGGAAGGGGATCTGTTTCGCCAGGCCACACTGTTTTGGACACCCAGCTTCAAAGATGCTTCCCTGGAGATGGCTCCACAGTTTTCTTCTTCAGCATGCCTGATCCTGGAGTTTTCAGAGTGCAAGGAAAAACCCTTGAGAAAAAGACTCATCACCAGCAGGCAATAAAGCACCTAATAGATACTCCCAGCCATGCCCAGTATACAAGGGACAGACAATTTGAAAGTCCATCATGGCCACACCTGAGCTTGGGCTCTCACTCCCAGCACCAGTGTTTGCCCCAGCTCCATGTCAGGACAAGACCTCGGCACAAATGATCCCATGCTATGCCTTTGTTTCCCTGATAATGTCTAGAATAAGCTACCCGCCTGGAAGCTTAGACAATGTTTTTTCCCTGCAAACCTGTTAGGACTGCATTCCCACCCTGCCTTACTGCTCTCCCCTGTACACTTGCACCCTGACTGGCAGGAAGCAGCTGAGTCCTCCGCATCCTTCAGACTGTGGAAGGATGGAGCAAGAGATGCCATACCTTAACCTGGCAATAGATTTGAAAATAGGCACAGGGTAGATTTAGAGACCCTCTCTGCCTTGGGCTATACTGTCCCCCTCCTCCATGAGGACGAGCAAAAAAAAAACCAGTTTGCTCATTCTTATCACACTACAGGAAACAGTGTTATTTCAGAAGCATTTTTAAAAGTCAAGTGTTAATTTCATAAGTATCATTTGTTTACATCCTCCAAGGGAAGCCACAAGAAGCCCTGAAGCAATCTTAACAGGACAAGATTCCTGTGCAAAGAATAGTTTGATTTATTGGGGCCTGATGTCAGAATCAAATCTGCACTTGGCCACTGGTTTATGAGACAGATAACATTGTTCACACACTTTAGCTTGTCTCTCCCCATTACATTACACATTTATCTGACTTTATGCACTTTTAGGGTAAGATTTACCAACTGTAGTAAGGACATACTGACTTCAATCAATCCCCAGTGTAATCAGCTGACTTCTGCCCTCCTGGCACTGCCTTACCAATTAAGTATTCATCAGAAGCCCTTTAAGGCTAAAACACAACAGTATAAAGCCATTTGCTCTAGTGACTACTTACTTCTCTGCCTATCACGTGCCATGCTCATTTTAATGAAAATACAGATTTCCTAGCAAAGTTTTGATGACAAAGTCTCTCCACTACCCCAGAAGCCGAGGAAGACAGGGCACATTGTTATATCAATTGCAGACAGTTCTTTCCTCCATCCCCAGGTGTCATCAGCTTCATAGTTATCCTGATAGTGGTTGTGATCATTCTGGTCAGCGCGGTCAGCCTGAGATTCAAGTGTAACCACTCAAAGGACTCAGAAGGTATTTGCCTGGGGTGATCTGTCCTTCCCTAATCAAAAAGTCATCAGTTTCTACATGGATCTGGCAATTCCTAAAAGACACTTTTAAAAAGCTTAGACAGTGGGGAGGTTTTGAAGCCAAACTAGAACGCAGACTCAGCATTTAGGAATGTAGCATGACCACCTCTTTAGAGCCCCCATCTACACAGGGAAATAGTCTCAAGTTTGCTGCAGTTAAATGTGCAGATTTCCAAAGGTGGGCAGCTCTTCCAGAAGTCATGGAGTTTGACACTCCTTTTCCCCAAGAACCCCATTGCCCACTAAGCAGTGCCCACTAGAGGGCAAGGCTGCTCTACAGCAAGGCAGGTAACTGCCAAAAAACCAAAGGATGCTAGTGACTAAACAGGCAGCAAAGCATTCAGTCCTGCCTGTATGTCACATTAGTTGAAGAATTTTCTCTAATCAGCTCTCAAGTATTGCCCGTGGTGTCTCTAATCTCATTTGGATTGCATTTATAACCCTGTACAACGTATTTCTGAATATAGTTGACTTATTTTATTGCTTGGCTGTGATGTTTTCTCACCTGTACATCACCAACTGCCTTTCTCCCTCCAGACAAACAGAAACCAGGGACCTCCATGGTATCAGAGAGGTAAGGCTGCTCACACTATTCACATCCTATTGAAAATGCCAATTTTATTTCAGAACTAATTTTAGCAAGGAAAGGAGGCTGCTTTGGTTATTTCAGGTGGAAGTATTTCAAGATGTCTTTGAGACAGGCAAAAAAAAAAAAAAAGAGCACTGATAGAACCTCATCCTCTTCCTGATGGAGTCAAAGGTAGCAGTTCAATATTTAGGGGCCTCATTTCAAAGCTGCACTGATATCTGTGAAGACTCATCACCTTCCAAAAGCAGTTTGCTCGTCTGTCTTTGCCTATATCCAGACTTGAGGTCTAAACTTGGGCTTCTGAATCTCAGAGCAGCCTCAGTGAGATGAGATCAGGTCCCCAGAAATATCTTCCAAGAAACCTATTACCATTATCTAGCAAGAGCAGGATAAGGGGCACCCAATCCAGAGACCTTTGGAAGAGAAGTACCAAGTGGAGGATGGTCCATCTGAACCCCACAGTCCATCACTGCTACCCAAGAAGAGAGGCTGCATGTGGGAAAGCTGCAGGAAACAAGAGCTGGAAGGGAAGAAAACACGTTGCTCCTACTTTTTTTTATCTGATAGTTTCCTACTGAAGTAATAAACCCTGCTTTGGAAACAGGCAAGGTACACAGGGAGCAACGTCCCTAAGTATTTAGGTGTCAAATTTGCATCAGCATCAATGGTTCCCAAATACCGTTAATGAGCATGATCTAAGTGATCTGCAGGCACTGAGGCAGGACATATCAGTGCAGAGGACTGTGCCCCCTGAAGGCACCCTAATCCTCAAGGTCATCCAGTCTCCACTAGCACTAAATGCATATCCCAGCCCTCAGGGTAGGGAGAAAGGGGAATTCCACCTTCCTAACACTTGTAACTCTCACTCTTAAGAGAGACCCTGACAATACGTGAGCAGCAGCATCAGATGTAAAAATATCCAGGGCTCCCTTTGAATGACAAATTATCTTAAGGGCATAGGACAGAGGGACACGGTAATGTTTCCTTTTGTTCCAGTTCTGGTAATGGCTGCAGGGCTAGAAGGTAATTCCATCACTGAGAACCAGATCCAAACTGCTCCTTGATTCTGCCTACAAGTGGTGACACAGGTGACAATGGTGCTTTCTATCGTGCAAACCAGCACCGCATCCAAATTTGTCTGAACACACTGCGTGTTTCACCAGAGACCTCCGAACCTGTGTTCAGACAGGTGATGGGGAATTTAGCACTAAGGATGGGCCTGAATCAGGACAGCAGCTCAAAGGGCAGCACAAGTCAACCCTGGTCTTACGTACTAGCCAGCCTCAGCCTTGGCTGTTTGCCTCCAGTTGTGTAAAAAGAAACTTCCCTCTCCCATTTTCCAGAGTAGTTAATACTGCCTTCTCTTCTTGACAGCTGCTCAGCAGGCACAAGCCAGAAGGACAACAGCATCACTCTGATCTCCATGAAGAACATCAACATGAACAACAGCATGAGTTACCCGCTGTCAGAAAAGGTTTCCCTTTTAAGCCTTGCTTTTTAAAGAGTTAGCTGGGGATTATTTCTCTTGCTGGATAGGAGCATACCTTTGAGGTATTTCTTTGCTTTCTTATTCCTTCAGAAAGATAATAAAAACCAGCTGCCATCAAACTCCTAGAGGTCCAAACTGGTTCCAGTGAGCCTGGCAAAAAGTTTGGGTGCCTATCTCAGGTTTAACCAAGCTGCCTGAACTCAAGGTGTCAAGTATACCTCATGTATATATGTGCCATCACCCAGGGCCAGCCATCAAAGCTGGAGTGGTTTGTCATTAAATGAAGAGGTAAATAAGCTAGCCTTGAGAAATCAAGGTCTCGCCCTCTAGTCCAAGCTTACCCACTCCTGCTCCACAGGTGATGTTGAAGCACATTCGTCTCAGTGCTCTCAGATCCATTCAACATGAGTAATTCACATCATTTTCAGTCATTTTAAAGCTGGGACTGAGTTTGAGAGAACGCATTGCTTAACTCATTTTGCCAGCCCAAACAGGCTGCTGATGCACCACGTTTTGTTCCTTTTGCAGGTGCTATGAAGTCAAGGGCCCAGAACTTGAAGCTGACACATGACAACCAGCAGTGACTTTCTAGGTTCTTTTTTTTTTTTTTTCCTTTGGGGAAAGAGCAAGGGTGGACTTTATGTATAAATTATTATGTCCTTTCTGATCAATACATTTACAGTAGCATCCCACATAGCTTCACCACTTGGGGTCTAAGGGCTTTCTCCAGTTACAGCCTGCCATGCTCAATGGTTGATATCTAACTCTATTTTTTATATGCCTTCAAACATTCAGATTATTCCAGCAGCAAGAAGCACCAAGGCACCATCTACTTCGCTAATAAACTGCTGCCTTAGATTAATGGCCTTTATAGTCTGTTCCAGCCAGTCACAGGCTCATTAATCAGTATAGCCCCACACTGAGTCAAACCCGTGCATTACAAAAGCATGATCTGAAGCTGAAGGCCTAAGGGGACTTAAATGGCCAAGTGCTAGGTCAAGTCCCAGCATGACTGCTCCACACCCCTTACCCTTGGTTCCCTCATTGTCCCCACTGTGGTGGGGATGATCAGATCCACCTACCTCACAGGGCTGTTGTGAGGTTATGTTAATCACTGTCTGTAAAGCATTTGGAGAGCCATGAATTAAAGGTGCTGCTGAAATGCAAATTGCCATCTTAAATATTTTATTATTAATAATGGCACTTCAGGCAGGCAGATCGCTATCTTCCCACAGGTCCAACATGCTCAAAGACTCACCTAGAGTGTAAATAACAAGGTCTCTGCATAGACAGGGTTTTATCTGAATGTAAAAAGGACCGGCCACAAACAAAATGCTGAGCTACTTCAGCTCCTGAAGTTTGGTAGCCC
This sequence comes from Buteo buteo, assembly GCF_964188355.1. Classification (NCBI taxonomy): domain Eukaryota; kingdom Metazoa; phylum Chordata; class Aves; order Accipitriformes; family Accipitridae; genus Buteo; species Buteo buteo. Next base: position 20,173,730 of record NC_134194.1, on the reverse strand, counting down.
GAGTTTGCTGGGAGAACTTCCATCTTGTGCACTGCCACTTTCCCAGAGCTTTCTGATAGACCAGAAAAGCAGCATCCCCTTCCACAGAACAGTCAGAGCACCCACCTTACCGCAGCACCAAGAACCACCAGTGCACCCCCAAGTCACCACGATAACGAGAACAGTCCCCCGTTAGGCTCCACAGTGCAACAGCTCATATTTGGAGCCAGCTGGTTCACAACCCAAGCTGGCTCAGACCCAGCTGCCAGTCACTTACTGCCTACAGCAAAATACTCATCCGTGTATGCCAAGCGACCGAGGATGATAGAGATGTCAATACCCAGCCTCCACATGACTGTAAGAGAAATGATGCGCTGTTGGGCATTTCTGGAGGTCTCAGCTGCCTTACTCAGCAGCATAACATACTAAAGCACTAACTCTGCAACTACCTTTGCCTCTGCCCATCTTCACCGTGACTCCTGCTTGCAAGCTTCACCAGCTCCACAGTCAACGCAGATCTCCAGAGTACCTCATCTACCCGGCAGCAGTATGCCGAGATACTACCATCTCCTAACATGAGCATCAACATCCATCGAGCCTGAAGGTAAACTGTGACGTTAAGGAAAAAAAGATCTAGCTGAGCACTCAAAATATGTATTGCTGCACACATCCGCCTGCACAGTTCGATGAAACATAATAATTTAGCCTGATTTAACTTTACAGGATGGATAAGCGATGTTTACTGGAACATGCAGTGCTGGAGGTAGCTGTGCTTTGCAGCTGGCAACGAAGTGTTCAGCAAAATAAATGCAATGTTTTCACAACTCCTGCTAAGATCCAACACACTTTCTATCTTTAACCAGGTAGTTTAATAAGGTATTTTTTAATAAATAAAGCTTTTCTGGTAAAATTCCTGAATAGTAAAGTTACATCACTCTGCTCACCCAGCCTCCACCAGACTGGTGAGTTTGCGTAAGCACAAAATCCCAGATGATTCCCAGCTACAGGGATCCAGACAGCTCCAGATCCCAGAGACCTGCAACTTGCTGCACGAAGCCTCACAGGTATGTTTTTAGTCCCAGTAGGACAGTGCAAAGGCAGCTGGTAAGCACCTGTAATATCAAACACTTCAGTCACAGTCAAGCTTTAACTAATCTCCCCTCCACACCGACCTCTGAAAGACAGCCCCATGCTTAATTTTCCTTCCTTTGAGCTCCTTCTTCCCATAGGCTCTTGAAGATCTTGACAAATCACCAGAACCCGCTCCACTTTAAAACTGATCCACATCCAAAAGCAAAGTTCCAACTTCAACCTTGTTCAAAAGAAAGACTGAATAAAAAATAAACAGAAGCGATGTGACCCCCAGCTTCCAGTAGCTGCTGCTCATGTGAAAGGAGAGGTCTTCTCCAAGCTGCTGTGCTCCTGCAAAGCACACTGGTGGAAGATACTAACTCCCTCACGCCAGGACTCTACACCCACAGCTCATTAGCCCAGCTTTAATTGGCATGCGAGCTGAGGGGAAACAAGCAGCAGCATTAGCAATGCATGAATGCAGCTGTGTCATGGTTTAACCCCAGCCAGCAACTAAGCACCACGCAGCCGCTCACTCACTTCCCCCCCCACCCAGTGGGATGGGAGAGAAAATTGGGAAAAAAGGAAGCAAAACCCGCAGGTTGAGATAAGAATGGTTTAATAGAACAGAAAAGAAGAAACTAATAATGATAATGATAACACTAATAAAATGACAACAGCAATAATGAAAGGATTGGAATGTACAAACGATGCACAGTGCAATTGCTCACCATCCACCGACAGACACCCAGCTAGTCCCCGAGCGGCAATTCCCCCCCCACTTCCCAGTTCCTATACTAGATGGGACGTCCCATGGTATGGAATACCCTGTTGGCCAGTTTGGGTCAGCTGCCCTGGCTGTGTCCTGTGCCAACTTCTTGTGCCCCTCCAGCTTTCTCACTGGCTGGGCATGAGAAGCTGAAAAATCCTTGACATTAGTAGTAAACACTACTTAGCAACAACTGAAAACATCAGCGTGTTATCAACATTCTTCGCATACTGAACTCAAAACATAGCACTGTACCAGCTACTAGGAAGACAGATAACTCTATCCCAGCTGAAACCAGGACAAGGTGGAAGGAGTTGCAGGACAAGCCATTGAGGGGGTTCTAACCAAAGGTTGGTCAGAAGGTGTGGGGCAGGTGATTCTCCAGGCCCCTTCCAGTCTCAACACAACAATTCAAGACCATCTCCCATAGCTCTGCCAATGCAGCAGTACTGTTGTCCAAAGAGCAGATTTGTTTTCCCACATGCAATGAGCCAATAATCACACACTCGGGAAAGACATTATTCATTTCATATTTCCACAAAGATGGATGCTAGGTGGTTAATTCCACTAAGCTAGCACACCACACCAAAGAAGAACGACGTATTTATTCTGTTACATGATTAGTAAAAACCCATGTAAGTTTACGTTCATTGGTTAGTAGTCACCATCTCATCTACTATTGGCCAGTTACATTTAAATTAGCCTCGCTTGCTGTGTAGATTAGCATGCATGCTCCTTGCAGGTGGGGCGGGGGGCAAGTTCTTCCAGCCTGGAATTGAGTCGGAGGTCACCATCTCCCCCTGCCACCTTTACCTCTCCCCCAGTTCACACTTCTTTAGCAATCATCCGGCCTTCGGCACCTTCTGGAGCTGGATGCTTCCTTTTATCGGTCACATCCTACGTTTCTTAGGTCCGATTATCCTTGTTATCTCAAGAGCGTTTCTTTTCTCCCTGACGGACCTCGAGCATTCTTGCCAAGGTGGCAGCGCACACAAAGCACCCTCAAAACACCAAGGCCTAACCGTTCCAGGGTGTCCTCGCTCTACGAACGCCAACTGCGCGCCTCTCCGATTACAGCCTTACTCGTTAATTTGACAGATACAAACCCCATCTTGCACAAAACAGGCGGACCACTCTAAATCTCAGAGTTATTCCTCAGCGCTACCAGGAAGGACCCTTCCGCACCGACCTAGCCATGTCACCCCTGAAGCCGTCGTCCCGCTGACCTCACCCCGCTCCGGCCTGGGACGTGCCGTGACAGGGAGGCGAGCGGCTGAGGCTCGGCCCGCACCGGCCGCCCCCGCGGCTCCTGCCGCCCCCCCCGCCACCTGCTCCCCTCACGGCGCTGCCTATGACGTCACCGAGCCTCGCTACGACGCCACAGGCACCCCCCGCAGTCGCGCGACACCCCCCGCCCCTTTAAGCCCCGCCCCCGCGCGGTGCCCGCTGGGTATTGTAGTCCGCTCGCCGCCAGGGAGGGGCGGGGCGGGCTGCGGACTCCCGTACCCAGAGGCCCCCGCGCGGCCGCCGCCGCTTCCGCGCACAACATGGCGGCGCGGGCGGGCCGGGGCGGCGGGTTGTGAGGGGCGCGGAGGGCGGGCTGCCCCGGGGCCCGCCGCGGCCGCCATGACCTACACGGCGGAGCAGCTGGACGGCGTGCGGCGGTGAGCGCGGCGCGGGGGCTCCGCCGGACCGGGGGCTCCGCCGGACCGGGGCCGGGGCGCGGGGGAGAGGAGCTGCGGAGGGAGCAGCGGGGGCCGCGGCGGGGGGCGATGGGTCCGGCGGGGCGGGCTGCGGCGGTGTCTGGGGGGGACGGGCCGGTGAAGGTAACCTTGCGTGCCCTTCCAGGATAAAGCGGTGTCGGAACTACTACGAAATTCTGGGGGTGGAGAGGGACGCCACCGAGGAGGACCTGAAGAAAGCCTACCGCAAACTGGCCCTGAAATTTCACCCGGACAAGAACCGCGCTCCCGGAGCAACGGAAGCTTTTAAAGGTGAGGTGGGGGCTGGCCCGGTCTCGAAAGTGGTACGGCAAGATGAAAACGAGGACAGACTGCCTCAGACTTACAGTCCTGTGCCTTATATAAAGGCATCATACGGGCCCATGTAGCCTGTCGTTTTTATAGACAGATAGGTGCATCTCCACAAAATCCTGCAGCTGGTCAGCAAGGCTTGCCTTTTAATCTTCAGAATACAGATTTCCGTTAGAAGCAAAGTGAAACGTATCCCAAATCTCATTCCTAGATACTCCTAAAGGTTCGGAGCAATGCTAGGAAATAATACTGGCCACGCAGGGGAGCGTGGTGTTGTGTAATCAATAACTGCTCTGTGTTGTAAATAAATTTTTTTATATATATATATGTGCAAGCATATGAAATTTGATTCCACTCTTCTGTATCTGGACTTTTCAATACAATCTAAACAACGTTAGCCTCTAAACTCTTACATCTTTTGCCTTTTCTGAGTTGTGTTGCTGCTGTCTGCAACAGCACTGTAAGGCAGCATGAGGAAAGTGAGATACTCATTCGTAGTCTGTTAGAATAAGGAGTTTTTGAAGGGCTTTATTTTTTTGTGTTAGGGTTGTATTTCTCTATGAACTTGTTTACAGCTGTGTTCTGTCAAAGATCAAGGAAGAAGATGAACCAGACAAATACTTCTGGGTGGTTTGGCGTAAAGTGTGAAATAGATATGCTGTACAGCTTCACAAGCATCTCTGCCGACAGAAAAACTTGGAATATGGTTCTGCATTTTAATTAGTCTCTGCAGGTATTAACTTTGTATTAACTGTGTATGGTATATGGAGGTGCACTTCTATATCAGCGCTTAGTTTGATCTGATAAAATGTTACATTCTCACTCAATCTCTTGACTGAAGTAGACTCTCTCACCTCAGTTTTACAAATATTTTAACTCTCTCCATGTACTTTAACACTTTTATCTTTCTCCTGGTATCAGTGATAGCAGGAAATAGGTTCCATCACAGGTGATGCCAGTGTTGTGACACTTTTTTTACAAAGGCAGTTCTTTTAAAAGTAACTCAATCTTTGGTCAAGCACAAATTTTCTATGCCTGGTTGGGCTTTTTTGCTACTCTGCCTATAAAAGTCTGAGATCTGGAAATACTGCATGATATGCCTGTGTAACACTTCTTTTAATTCACTCTCCAGCAATAGGCAATGCTTTTGCAGTTCTGAGCAACCCTGAAAAACGATTACGATACGATGAACTTGGAAGTGACCAAGAGCATGTCAGCACTGGTCAGGCCAGGCATTATAATTACTACACAGAATTTGAAGCAGACATTACACCAGAAGAAATATTCAATGTGTTTTTTGGTGGGCACTTTCCTACAGGTCAGTATCTGTCTGCAGTGTTTTTGAAATGTGGTGAACTGATACTAGACCATAAAGGAAGTTCAGCTTCTCTTGATACTGCTCAGGGAGTTGATAATACATCTGAAAAGAGCAAAAACTTTTTTGGATTTGCTCTTTTCTCCTTTCCTAGCTTTTTATGCCTGGAAAAGCTCCCTTAATGCATGTTTTAGACTTCAGATTTTAGCAACTCCATTCCCCAAAAAATGTTGTCAAAGCCCAGCCTTGCTGTGCAGGAATGCTCCTAGAAAAGAGAGCTGCCAGTGGGGTAATGGCCGTTGCTGCCAGGGCAAGTTCCTAACCTCGCCTCTCTTGAAAATTTCTGACAGTACTAGGTAGGAGAAAGAACGTTTTAGTCCGGGAAGGGGTTAGGCTGTTTGATTATTGGGTAGGCAACATTTTAATGTCAGCTGTAGCTGAAGACCCTTCTTTTTGTTGTTGCTTTTATTCCCTCCATTGTCTGAAGCCATCAGTGGTATGGGAGGTAAAATAAGGTGTGAATGGATCAGAGGTATCTTTGCTGACGGTGTAGTACTTGAGACACCTTACTGCGTTCCAGTACAGCACGGCAGCAGCTGCTGGCATTGTGGTCTCAGTGCCCCTATAACAAGGAAAACATAGGAGTTCATTTGGCTTGCAGCAGCTTGCATACTGTAAAGAAATTGAAACCTCTTAGCTTAGAAAGTGATGCCTGCCAGGAAAGGCTCGTTGTTACTGGATATAGAGTATCCAGTAACAGAACAGTAGATCTGTACCTGTAGCAGTTCCATGCACATCTCAGTCCAACCTTGGCTTTTGTATTTGTAGTAAAAATAGAAAGATACTGCAAGGTCAGTGGAATACAGATTTGGATTAAAAGTAAATCTGAAAGGTTTAGTGAGCTAAAGGGTCTTCCTGGTAGTATCTAGCGAATTGCTTTAGCTCTTTTGTAAACTTTTTCACCTCCAAGGGGTGGTATAGAGCAACGTACATGCCAATTACTACACCCTAAAGCCACAGATACAGGTAATTACTTAAAAGCTCCCCATAACCTTAGTCTGTGTGGTAGCATCTTGCAGCTCAGGGGACTTAAAAATTTGATCAGTAGAGGTGCAAAGTGAGCCAAACTCAGTGTGGCATAATTCCACACTGAGTTGGCAAGTTTTCCATTTCTGACTTTGCAAGAAGTTGCACCTGTGTGTGCCTTTTGCCTCAGCCACCAGTGAAACATTGCCCTCGTGGAATGTGACTGCTTTCTAGCTGCGGGCAACAGGGATGCTTGGAGCTGAGGACAAGAAATTGAGGAGCTGTAGGAGGAATTTGAGTACTGGGCATGGCAAGTTTAACAGGTCAAGTGGCATGAAGAAGTAAATGGAAACTTCTATCAAAGTGGCAAAGAATAAGAAAATTAAAAGATAATTTCATAGTAATAGGTGTTGGTAGTAAATGATAGGTTCCTTACAAAAAAAAAAGTTTGGGTCTAAATTTATGTACATTTTCCTAACCTAAAAGTGAGTTTTAAATTATGGAAAATCGTCAGTTCAGTAGTTTTCCAAATAGGCAAAGTCCACACAGTTTCTACTTAGCAAGAGAGTTACTAGTAAGAGGGTGTGCAGATAGTTGATATAAAGAAAACATTTTTTAAACTGTTGTAGTGGGACTTGCATGCATGAGCTGAAGTTTGTTTTGTGACACCTTGCTGTCACCAGGCTTTCTGGAAATCTGAATAAGAAATGTTGGTGTTAGGATGAACTCATTGGTATAGCTTTTGTGGGGAGGTTTATGGCTTTGTTTATACCGTGCATTTTTCCTCTATGGATATTCAGTGAAAAAATCTTGAAAGTTAAAATGTTAAGTGTCGCAAGTCTAAAAGGAGACTGTCCACGTGGCATATTGTTGCAGTTACAATGGGTAGAGGCTACAAGTTGAACTTACTTCTCATAAAAAATAAATGCACATGGAAGGAAAGAAACTGCTGGCAGAAATTCTTTGAGAAACTTAGGATTTGGGAAAACTTTTTTCTAGGCACCCTGCAAAAGACATTCTTCTCTTCCTGCACTTGCTTCTGTTTTTTCACAGGTTGATTAAATATTGTCTGAGCAGTGTTGAATGATAGAAACAAACTTTCTTTTTCAAGAAAGAAACTTTTGTTCTTCAAGCCAGTCTCGTTTGGTGCTCTATTGGAGCTCTGACTGCAAATGTGCCTAGACCCTTGGAAAAATCTTTGAACAAGCAGTGAAACAGATGTTTTGACACAATAGCAAAGGTCACTTCTGCCCAGGTTTCTTGCAGAATTCTGTGGGAAATTCAGAGAAAGGGCAGTGTAAGAGTGTAAAATAATGTGACATCTTTCCCAGGGCTTAAAAATACATTTGCATTTCTGTTGTCATGATAAAGCCATAAATTTCAATTCTCTAATACAAAGGCATTCTGAATTTCAGAAGAGGAAAGTACAGCTATTATTAGATATGCATATGGTGATAAAATCAGAGCTGAAGCTTCAAATCGAAACAGCATATGCAATTCTTTCCTCATTTTAGAATTTTTAAAAATAAATCAACTACATTCAGTGTGCAAGAAAGGAAATCCTGATTTGTACTCTTTTTTTTTTTAACTCATTTTTTAAATCTCTTTCCTTATTATAAAATCATTAAGTGAAACTATTAATAGCTTGAAGGAAGAGGAAGTAGAAATGAGTGTAGAAGACCATATTCAGTAATTACGGGAAGCCATAATTCATGGCCTGAGTCTGGTGAAGCAAATCAATTTTCATGCTTAGAGCCTGGGGATGCAACACAAGGTATGGCCTTGCAAGTAAATGTGACAAAAACAATATTAAAATATGAGATACAACAATAAAAATTATAGCATGTTTCTGCAGGTTGATTTAAATTAAGATGGACTTGGGGCAAACTTTACAATTTCTCTGGTACACTTCTCAGAACGACAATATTATTTTGACTTTTAAATCTGAGGTGTGTTTGCGCTTTTTTATCTGAGGTCTCCCAACTGTAATTCAGGCCGTGTAGTATATGCTTGGATAATTAACTAGAAACTCTGAGAAATACAGCCGAGTATCAGCAACTGGATGAAAATTATGACTCTCTCTTGGTTTCTTGTAACAGGAAATATCCATATGTTCTCCAATGTAGCCAGAGATGCGCACTATTATCCACGGAGGCACCGAAATGAAAGAGCATGGACACAGGAGCAAGAGGAGGAAGAAAACAGGCCACAGGTAGCCAGGAGGAGGGATCTCTTGGGCTTAAATATTTCACCAGGGTGAGGGGTCCACTTACACTTCTGAAGCCAGGACAAACCTTCCCCTGCTTACATGCTCAGTGTTTATCCTCAAGAGTTGCAGCCAAAGTGGATGTTTTCAAAAGTAACTAGATTGTCTTTTATTAATCACTACTTTAAAAATACATTGTATTAACAGGATTACAGGCCCTGGAGTTTCTGTCACCTAGTGTTTTGCTGGTGCTTGCTTTTTGCAAGCTCAAATGGTTTGGTAAGCCAACAACAATTAGTCCAAATGTGGACTAATAATGCATACAGAAGTACTGGCTTATCCTCGTGTTATACTTAACCCTTCAGGAAATAAGCACGCAGCTTCTGCTCAGGTGCTGCACAGGCTTCTTCCACCCAGGGCAGGATGGGTCTGGGATACGTTTCTACCAACTGAAACCTCCAGATGAGACACAAGGTGTCATTTGTTGCTAGTGCACATATACGTGTGCCACCTGCCTTGGAAAAATCTTCCTCCATAGGCAGTCTGTTAACCTAACAAGGTTCTCCAAGGAAGATGAATTTTTCCCTGTAAGTCTTATAGTTGGGCTCTGAAAAAAAACGGATACAGCCTATAGACAGCTAAGCTAGGGCAAATGAATCCCCCCTGCTACTGCATCAGGTATTCTTGCTGCTATCCCAGAGCAGAGGGCAAAGTCTAAATAGCTGCATATTATATTTTGCTCCTCATAAGAAAAGGCGTTTTAGAAAGGCGGTTTAAAAATCAGATGAAGAGCAGAAGTAAAGATCTGTGTTTTCTCTATGACTATCAGAACTCTTTGGTCTTTTAATATTTTTTTCCCCACTCTTGTTCTAAATTCATTCAAACAAAAAAAACAAGCACTTGCATCCTGTCCCAAGTCACACTACATGTGGTCTCTTAACCCTTTACTTTTCAGCCATTTTATCCAGTGTTTGAACAGAGATTGAGATTTTTAGAATGCGTGTAGCAAACTTCAGAAGATGCATGGAAAGCCATAGGCACAAATAGGAATTGCAATGTGTTCCTTCGGTTTGGGTTGTCACCTGGTCACTGACAGGTGGGCATCCAATGCCTTGTGAAGGAAGCTGTAGATGAAAGAAATGTCATGAAAATATAATTGAAAGAAAATGGCTTTAAAGAGTTTTCTGACATTATTAATAAAGGTTATTTTGAAATTAAATGTAATTCCTCTCAAAATTTGAAGGTATTTCCTCTTTTTTTTTTTTCTTCTCAGTTTACATTTAATACATTGTTGATCTATGATAGATAGCCTGGTTTCTGTGAACAGATGCATCCTTTTCCATCTGTATCTTTTTTTGACTACTAATTATTGTTGTTCTTTTCAGAATTCATATTCTGCATTTATTCAGTTGATGCCAGTTTTCATAATAATAATAGTGTCAGTTATAACTCAGCTGATGGCCACAAACCCGCCCTACAGCCTATTCTACAAATCGTAAGTAATTTAAAACCATGTTTTTCTGGTCTTCGGTGTTTGCAATAAGGAGGGAGACGGAAGTTGGACTTGGTAGCAAAATGCATGTTAGTGTTCCATTCTGCTCTTTCTAGAAAGTGTTATCAATTTGTAAATAAGGAAATACCAACAGTCTCTATTGATGAGTTCTCCTAAGCATTATCGCTATGAAATTAACTATGGTGTGCTTTATTGTACTGTGTGCTGAACAAATAGAGGCCTTGAGCCAAAAAGCTTTCTCAACTGGTGTGAAATGTTTCTGCACAGTGATACAGTACCAGGAATGTGGGTGTAGCCCAGCTACAGTGCTGATCAGCCTCTGGTCTGCCCAGCCCCCAGGGATCTGTGGACCACCACTGAGGTTCCCAGGTAAAGCAATTAAAAAATGAAGCCTGCAGTTTGCAGTATAAATCCAAATCCTCTCTGGAGCCTGAGTTCCACTGGAAGAATTGTCAAGCTCCACAAATCATTAAAGCCTTGAAATGCCTTGGTTTAACATCTGTAAAGAAGCAGGACCCTGAGGTTGCAGAGGGCAAACTGAACTGGTCAGCTCTGGAAGCAGAAGGAACGCCACCAGACCTGCTGTAATCTGAGTTTGTGGGGCAGAGGAAAACCCACTGGCTCCTCTCAGCATCCAGTGTTGGGAGGAAGGAAGCTCTCTAGCGGGAAGAGCTCAGTTCAGTCACCTTCACTGGCTCTTACTGAGATAGGAGTGGGAGTCAGCAGGTTTTGGAGAACCTGCTGCACACAGCAGTAGCAGAGTGCTCCAAACACTCCCCTTGCTCGCTTCTAGGAGTAAAACTACTTAGGTTTAGGCCCATATCCTCTCCACTGTCGTAATAGCCCCAAACCCTTTATCGCTTTTTACCACAAGATGTCAGTGTGTAGCATAAGAACAGGAGGGTGGTTGGGTTTTGGGTAGTTGGGCGTTTTTTTCAGAGAGGGTTTTTGCTATCTGCCAGTCCCATGTGCAACTTCCCACACTGCCCCCAGAGCAGATAATATCTCCTGCTCTTCTTCACTACCTCCCCTTCTCCTGTTGATTTGAGATAGTCAGGTACACAGTCATGCTGTTTCTCTAAATCATATCCTTAAAAAAAAAAACTAACAGCCTAGAAACTGAAAGAAATTGTTTATATGAAGAAAGCATACACCTCAGACATAGTGACAGAGCAGGGGTAGTCCAGAAGGTAGAAGGGGCAAACTGGATTCCATTGAGTAGAGTGTAACCTTTGTGTTTTGGCTGTCTGCTTCTTTCTCTGGGCAGTGATTTGAAAAAAATGCCTGGGTATCTTTGCTAAATAAGGAAATTCAATATAAGAGTGTAGTTTAACCCAGTGGCTGTGTCAGAGTGGCTAATTCTACCTACAGGATATTCTTCAGGATATTCCCTGCCCCACTTCTCTTACTGATTGTTATAAAACCCTAAAAGAAAATGTAACTAGAATCTCCCCCGCTAATTTTTATTTCTACTAAAGGATCCAGAAATTGGGAAAATCTAGATCCAATTGCATTGTGCCCTAAGCAATACCAGGGCCATATGCCTTTCCTATAATCTCTACATTTGTTATCAATTCCCATGGATTTCTGGACCTAGCTTGCCAGAAATTACCAGCAAACAGAAGAAAGTATATGGAGCTTCTGTTCACAGATAAAACTTGCTCTTACATTTTGGAAGTCTCTTGACTGAGGTCTTGAGAACAAACACAGTATTCGGAAGGAACAGTGTCAGCTCAGAGTCAGTTCTTTGTAGATATCTCCAAATATTAGATATTTTCTGTGGTTTTTAGTGGGGGGGTGAATCCTGTTTGCCTGAGACTTGTAATTTCCTTATTGGATGGTTGAGGGAGCCATAGTCCTGCAGAAAGTAACTAAAGAAGTTGTAAATACTGTCCTCTGGAAATGCTAATATAGAGAAACATCTCTTGATTGCTTTATATTTGAACTGCTAAAAGATTCTGTTTTCTCCATGATGTTTTCACAGGTCCATAGGCCACGTTATTAGTAGAGAAACAGAGAACTTGCAGGTGCCTTACTATGTTGATAAAAACTTTGAAAGGAATTATCAAGGAGCAGACCTTAAAGAGCTAGAGAAAACCGTTGAAAAAGATTACATAGACTATATTCAGACCAGCTGTTGGAAGGAGAAACAGCAAAGTAAGTTATTTTTGTTACGTGTGCCTACAACCCATCAGAAGTTGTATGATGGCTGTGCTTCACAAAGTGCTGCCATTTTTAGCTTCATTTTCCAATGCTTATCTCAAACCTTGCACTGATATTTGTCACATCTGCTCTTAACACTGAATTTGCTCTTCTTGAAGGTCTGTCAAAATTCATTTTAGGTGATTCTAAGAGACAAGTGGAAAGTAGATTTCACCATTTGAGACATTTTTTCCACTCAGTTTTTATGCTTGAATAACTGTTAGTGATGATGTTTCAAACATGTAATGTGCCACATTTATCTAGCTCTGAGAGATTGTTAGGGCTAGAAAAGATCTTGAGACATCACCTATTCCAGGTTTCCTTTGCTGGAGCAGAATAATTTTTGCTTAGACTGGCTGCACGAGAAGATTATCTAACTTTTTCTTCAAAACTTCATCAGAAGGAGATCCCATAGCCTGTTCAGGTGCTTTTGGTAATATTGCAGTGGACTCTCTTACTGGTATCAGTTTTCAAAGAGCATGCTTCTTTGCGTGTTTTGTGCGCTTATTTGCATTTTCTATCTTTAGATGAGTTTGAGATCATGTTTTTCACCATAGTCAAGATTGTCTTTTAAAAACAAGAATTGAATGCAGAAAGGGAGAACACAAAAATGTGAGCATTCAAAATCATTATTCTCACATCAGTCCTAAGTCGATCAGTGGCACTTATAAAGGCATGTATTTTAACCCCATATCGTATTATCTGTTAATTACTACTAATCTAGTTCATTGAAAACAGAGCAAATCCCTGCTTCTTTTGGAACTGTACGAAATAACAGAAATCAAATTACAAGGACTAGCTGAAGTTAGGATGTTGTGACTGATTTTTTTTTTCAGCTAAAGAACTCATCACCTTCAAATGAGTAAACACAAACTACTGCTGTGCATAAAGGAAACTGGAAGAAGTTGTTTCTTTGTAAATGTTTAATAGTAGTAGGCAGGCTGCTTTCACACACCAGTAGGGCTTTCTAAATTGCTCCATGCAAAACAGTCCTCAGGACACTGCAAAAAATTTACTTTGCACTTGTTTACAGTTTCTTTACCAATTGCATCATTATGGAAGCACACACTTTGTCTAAACAAGACATGTTTAATCCTGTGCTAGAGGTAACAGTAGTGTTGCTGACTCCAGACTATTTACGGGTTTTTGATGGGAAGGGTTGTTTTGTTTACATCCAGAGACTGTTTTGTTTTATTTTACAAAAAAGTTACCAATCTTGCTTTTAAAGAGAAATATGCAGATGTGGGCTCTGAAGTTAGAAAAGAACCCATAATATAAGACCATAAAAATCTCAAACAATCCTTTAGTTTTTGGTGTGCTTGACTTGTGATCTCTGAGCATCTGTGGCTGGCTGTAGCAGCCTCTAGGTATAATGTGGCAGTTAACTGTAAATGTAGGCTTCATGCGTAGGCTTGCTATAGGGGAAGAATTTATTTTGTAGAGAAAAACCCTTGTAATTGACCTTGGGCAACTGAAAGTGACCATACTGCCTCTTTCACATAGACCTTGAGCTAAGGAATGCCATGCCCCAAAATGGGCAACAGGGTTTGCAAGTCTAAGAGAGTCTGGTAGAGAGGGGGAGATGATCTAGCATTGAATGCCAATTAATGCCTGCAAAACAATGCTTCTCCGGAGCTTTTTACACTTACAGACTTTATTAGTCACACATCTGCAAATATATTTACAATGTCCACAATTAGCAGTAGCCTGAGGAGACCACTGTAATTAAAAAAAAAAAAAAACCCCACAACATTTTCAGAATGATTACTATCTAGGCCAGCAAGCAGGTAATGAGCACAGCTGAGTCTGTGCTAACTTTAGTACAGCCAAGTTTGTAAAAATAAACTGTGAATACAAGATGGAGTGCTGGGGAAAAGTTCTCTGGAGATGTTGAGACAATTCTTAGCTGTTGCTTCATAACTTTTGTCCATTAATTCTTGTTTAAGTGTTTAACTTAATGTGGTCAACTTTTTTTTGTCCATTGAATGTCTATTAATAGTATGTTTGTTTTGTTTACTGAGGGTGCATTTCTCTTTAGCACCAGCGAAATGGACATAGATTAGTTAGGAACAGTTTGATTTTTAAAGTCCTTGATTTTATGACTTGAAATTGTTACCTGGTGTCCAGCTACCTTAAGGAAAACTTCAAAAGTAACTAATAGATCAATATCTTGTTCAGCCAGTCACTTGTATGCTGTGGGTTTTGGTCTTCTGAAATCTTTGATAGAATTAAGTGCAAAAAGCACATCCCAGGTTTTTACAGGAGATTGTTCAGCTGTGAAAGCACAATTGTAAAGTAAGACTGCAAAGAGCTCTGAGTTGTAGAAAATTACAAAAAGGCCACTGAAAACAGAGAGAATAAGGATATGTAGTTGGAATTTGGTATTTTAGGACTTCCGTAAAGAGAAAAAGTTCAAAGGAACAACTCTTATGTAAAAGATTAAAAAATACAAGAAACAGACGTGATGGAATGAATGCTGTCAAAAGTGCAAGTATTTGCAGTGAATAATTTTGCCCAGTTGGATAAGCGTAGAATTCCTTAGCTAATCAGCAAAAGAAACTTCTCTGAATTACTGGTGGGAAACAATTTAAACAATGGGATTATTTCAGTTTTATGTTGCTTTTGAGAAGAAGGGGAAGAAATATGCAAAGTGCATTTGAGATTGTATTGTTAATGAAAGGGCACAGGGGCCTTTCAGACAGGTCCCTCAGCTAGCTGTTCTCACCTTCCTGGAATCAATACCAAAAAAAAACCCCCCAAAAACAAGAGAGAGAATTTATAATGCCTTCTGGGCAAACCTCTTGCCAGACAAAGTTTGAATTCTGAGAAGTGCAACATCAAAAAAACAATTATCTATACCTTAAAGTATATATTTGGATGCGTGCTCTGGGCCCTTGCAGAATGGATCTGCCAAAAGAATTGCATTTTTCAGTTACGTGGGCAGGGGTGTATGTCTTGTAGTTCCTGCTCAGCACATGAGGCTGCAGACAGCTGATGCAGCCCCAAGGACGCAAGAGGAAAAGTAGTCATGAGGCTGTCTTTCCTTCTGGCTTGTCACATAAATACTGCTGATAGGTGTAGAGTAACCCCCCTCCACCGGTCTGTGCCTGCTGATGCATCAGTAAGGACCAATGCATGAGGAGATGAGATCTAATTTAAATGTAAGTAGTGGTATCACCTAAGACAGGTGCTGTGTTGCAGACCAAATGGCATCCTACTAGCCCCTTTTTATGCACAGTTAGTTTAACTTTCTATGTATATTTTAATGCAATTGCCTGTTCTTTAGATCATTAACAATTTTAAATCTTATGTGACTTCTAAGCCATGCTTTCATAGTTTGTGTTTTCTTTGTAGACAGTAATAATCAGTCTTATTTTTTTGTGTTGGTTATTGTCCTACTAGTGCACTGGTAGAGAGGGTTATTATAACTGTTTGAGTTTTCAAGCAATTATGAAAATACTGTTTTCTTAAGTCGCTAGCCTGGTTAAACCTGATAGCCACTCTTTAAAGAAAGTTGTTAACATGCCCAGTTTCACTGAAACAAGGTGAATTAGAAAAAAACATGCCACAAGGATAACAAAGCACTGAGTTATTTAAAGTAGGCTCGCGGCTTCATCCTAATATAAATTTTTTTCATCTTTCAGAGTCTGATTTGTCAAATTTGGCCAAGCTATACAGAGATGAGCGGTTAAAACAGAAAGCAGAATCACTGAAACTTGAGCACTGTGAGAAGCTCTCCAGTCTGATTGGAATGCACAAAGGGGGCTGACCAGGGCACACACGTTCTGTAGTTTTATTTATTGCTGGTTTAACTTATGTTTTTATTTTCCTTTGTATAAAAAGGGAAGGAGACTGTTGTAAAGAGTCTGAATATTGGAGTCCTTCTGCATATGGTGCAGAGATGGGCCAACACAAGCTGCAGAGCTAGTGTTTGCTATAATACATACTCTACACAATATTTGGTTCTAAGGACCAGTGGCGCTTTGTAAATTAATTCCCTGGGAAACGCTATTAGTTTGGAACCTGTCTTCATCGGTAGTTTGTCTGCCATCCAAACAGTATATAATTCCCAAGAGAGCAGACAAATGTCTTAGCTTTCTGTATTTTATATGGACCTGCAATTCACTCGATCATACGAAAAGCGTAGTTCTCAGTATTAAGTGCGCTAGCCTTCTTGTACTGATACCAAGCGGATGTCCTTGCTTCTACAGTGGTTTTGTAATGAGAACTTAGATGGAAGGCGGCATGTTTCCTGTTCGAGTGTAATATGCAATGCTTAATTCAGAAGAGTCAAGTACCTGTTTCAGGTGAGCACTTGAGCAGGCTCCCAGCTCTCCCTGCTGTCAAAGGGACGTAACCCTGTGCTTGTCTGACCGGAGGGGGCACGCTGAGATGCCAACAGCAACATCGAACAAGAAGATGGGAGTCTGTGAATTGCACCAGTTCTGATGTCTGCCAAACTGTAGAGAAAGGACAACTGTATTTATTTTCTCATATGTTTTCAGTGGCATATTTTTAAGCTGGCTGTCTAATTCTGATTTTTATCTGCAAACTCTTCTCCAGCTGTTACAGGGGTCCTGCTTTTTCTGGTACAGTTTTGATGTAGCATATTTTTACTCTTTTGAGCAGTTATGAATGTTTCACTGTAGAGATTAGTATTGCAAAGAAAAAGATCCATGTAGTAGTGTCCTGTTTTTTCTTGATCCTCCTTTACGAAACCAGGCATTTAAAGGCAGGTTTAGGATGGGTTATACTCGTCAGCAGCAGAGAACAGTGTTACTCCAGTTGAGCATCATTAATCTCCTGAGCCAGTTTCTCTGGTGGGGTGCCGTGGGTGCGTACCACACATGGAATGAACTATTCTTACGAAGGACATCTCTGAATGGTACAGGCACTGGAGGTGCAGGCTTCTGCCCTCCCTCCCTGACGTGGGGACTCAGCGTAGCCACAGCAGAGGCAGCACTCGCGCCTCTGACGTGGAAGTGCGTGTCTGTTAAAACTGAACAAGTCTCTGTTGTTGTCCCTGTTCCTAAAACTCGCTACGAGTAGCACAGGATGCCACAGATGGCCTTGGCTTAAACCTAGGAAACAAAAGTGCTCAAAAGTTCAAGAAATGCCAGAATTAAAGTCACCTCTAAAGCTTAGACTTCAAGTCTCCACATGCCTGGGCATTACAGTGCAGTCGTGTGCTAGTGCTCTGCCCGTGCGCCGAGGGTGTCCTGGTGGCGTGGTGCACAAGTTGGCTGGTACTGAGAGCAGGGAACTGGGACCAAAGGTACCAGAAAGTGTCCCCTTGGTGTCCCTGTCCCATCCGTTACAGTGGTGGGAGGTTGGGCAGCAAGCGAAGCTGGGAGCTGCAGGAAGAGAAGCTTTTCTGGTGGTCTGCACTGGAGGAGGGGTGTTTGTCTTGGGTTTTGAGACTTGGTGCTTCTGCAAATGAGATGTACACGCCCCATATATGATCAGGCCATTGTAACTACAGCAATATTGCTGCTATGAAATGGTGGTGTGTTAAAAAAAAAAGAAAAAGAACAACATAGTGACTCCTTAAAACAGCGTTTTCATATTAACATTTGTTCCCTGTTGGGAAACTTTGTAGGAGTGCTTGGGGAAGTTGAGCAGAGTTTGTCAGCCACTCGGGACAGGATGAGTGCCAGTGAAAAAGGCACTTAGAGGGGGTTGTTGTGAACCATCTTGAGTGCGAGAGTCTGCAAGGGCAAAAATGTTTGATTATTCTAGATTGGTAATGTGGCTGGCAGTGGGACAGGCAGCTTTAATTCTGGTATTTCCCAGGTTTGACCACATATATGAGTGCATACAAAAAGAAAAATTCTTTTAATGTTGCTTTTTATATATTAAATAGTTTGTAGAATATATTTGAAATCTATTAAAGTGGCTGGACTTTGTTCCAGGTTTGATATCTTCCCTGTCATTCCTGTTTGACTCCCATGGCTATAAGGAGATATAGGTGGGGAGACCAAACACAACAACTTTACTGGACCTGTGATGTCCTGTACGGAGCTTGAATTCATACGTAGTATTTTGCACTTAAAATGGATTGCACCTTTCATCCAAAGATCTCAGAGTGCTTTATGGAGGCGGGAGGTCTCCTGTGAGAAGCACAATGATTTTAAGTCTTCTCTGCAACTAGGAAAAGAGGCCAGGATGAAGCAGAAGGCCAGACTGGAAGGTAAAAATATTTCAAAAAGCAATAAGATGTTCTTTGTTTGTAATCAGAGTCAAGGGTGTTACGGATGACTATTTGCATGCCAGTGTTGTACGCTGTGAATAAGGGCATTTGGCTCCACAACGTCTTCAGTGACGAGCTCGAGAACTTCCTTTTGTAAAGCGCTGGCATCCTACTCAAAAGGCAAATCATTATCTCGTGCCCGTGGCTGTTGAAACGCATTGCTGTCATTAACCAAAGGTTACTTGCCATTGACTTCTGATAATTTCTTGGGTCTCTAAAGGGAGAAAAAGGTGTTCCCCGAGCAGGCCCGTTCCCTTGGAGCAGTGCAGTGGGATGCTCTCGTTTCTTGGGGAATACCTGAGACTTGCAAATGGGTTTATATATATATATATTGGGGTTTTTTTAACGAAAGACTTGACATTTCTGTGCCTGTCTGTACCGTGGTAAAAGCCTGACTTTGAAACAAGAGAGAATGGTGCTGTCTGGGAGTTTGTTCCACGCGAAATGGCGGCAGCGGCCGCGGGGATGGGCGAGGAACTGACCGCCGCCCCCGCGGCGACAGCCCGCCCCAGGCAGCGGCGAGCCCGGGAGGGCCGCGGGTATTCCCCGGGGCCTCGGTGGAGGCCGGGCCCTTTCCCGGCTTGCGGAGCCGCGGCCGCGGTTCGGCTCCGGGGCAGGGGACGCGACGGGCGCGCTCGCTGCGAGGCGGGAGGGGGGTGTCCCGGCCGCGGCCCCTTTAAGACGGGGGGGGTGGGGGGGGGGGAGGTGCGGGCGTTGCTAGGAGACGGAGAAGGCCCGGCGACGGCGGCCGCCATTTGCCGCGGCGGTGCGGGAGATGGCGGCGGGCGCTGAGGCCGTGGGCCGACCGCCAGCCGCGGCACCTCGCCGAGGCGCTGGCGGTCCCTGGCGGGATCGGGATCGGGATCGGGATCGGGATCGGGGGGGTGAGGGGAGCGGGGGGGGGGGGGGGCTATCCCCCCTCTCTGTGTGAGGAGGGGGTGCGCCTGACAGGGCCTGCTGCTCTGGGGGCGGGGCCTCGAGGTGGGAGGGGTCCGGCCAGCCACGCCTCCCTGGCTGTGCGGGGGGGAGGGAGGGGCCTGCGCAGGCCACGCCCCCGGGCGCAGCGGGGTCCGCCCGTGGCGCTGGCGGCCAGCCCGGGGGGGGTGGCCCTGGGAGCCCCCTGCGGGTCACGGCCCCAAAATAACGCCCGTGGGGCCGGCGGGATCCCTCCTGCTCCGCCCTGCGCCGAGCCCGGGCCCGCACTGTGGGAGCTGGCGCTCGAAACCGCCGTCTCGGCAGACGGGAGCTTCGAGGGCGCCTGCGGCGTGCAGCCCCGGGGCGCCTGCTCGGGCGTCATCCCCCACGCGTGGCCGTGAGACGCGGTCGGTGCCGCGGAGAGGAAGGCGGCGGCGTGGAGTCCTTGCACGGACTCGGAGGCCGGTCCGTTTGCAGGCTGGGGCCAGCCAAGCTGTTCGTATCTGCCCCCAGGCCTGTGCATCCCAGCCTCGGGTACTGAAGCGCTTGAGATTTGTCGGAGCTGCCGGCGTGGTTTGGATGCCCGGTTCCCTTCCAAACCCCAGAGGCAGCTTCGAAAGCCTCTGCCAAGCAGGGCCAGTGTTTCCTGCTCCTCTGGAGTTGCGAAAAGTAGCTCCGGCGTGGGAGAGGCGCGTCCTGCTTTTGGCAGCTACCAGCAGCCTTCGTCTTCCTCCTTGCTGCCTCTCGTTCAAGCTTGCCAGCGTTGAGAGGCGAGCACGCACAGAGCTGGCACAAAAAAACAAGTTAATAAGCAAATGCGATGGTGAGTCTACAGGCGGTATCATGCTGGCTTAAACATAAAAGTAGATTGGTGTTTAATTAGCAAGTCTGGTTCAGCCTGGGTCCGCCCGTTGTTCTGTAACATGCTTGTGCCTAACAGGCGGCTCCCACACACACCCCGAACTGCTCTGGGTGCTGGAAGATGAGTTTACAGCCTCTTAACCTAAAATGGTTGTATTTTGGTTGGTAGGAGAACCCCGGGGATCTCCACTACGCCCTCCTCTCTCTTTCTTGTTTAGAAATCACAAGCCGCACCGAGGCCGGGAGGGGGGGGATGAACCCAAGGACCAGGAGGAGGAGATGCTGGCGCTGGAGCAGGGCTCTTGCCCAGCAGGTTGCTGGCAGCCTCAGGCTGCAGCCGGGGCGGTGAGACAGGACTGCCCAGCCGGTTCCCTCTGTGCTTCAACAGCACACCCAGACAGGTTGTTCGTGGCAGCCTCGGGGTTGTTGGAAGAAACCAGCCAAGCCGGCAGTCCTTGCTGCAGCCTGGCCACGCTTTTTCCACAGAGCTGGCCCTATGGAGCAGGGAGTGTAAGGGGCCATCCCATCTCCCGCAGCACTGAGAGCAGGTGTCGGGGAAGAAGATGAACGGCTGGGTGTGCGGCGGTACTTTCCAGCCGCCCTCGCAGCCTCCGGTATTGCCATACTGCTTGTCACAGCTGTTGACGCTCTGACCGTTTCGGTTTTGGCAGGACCCGGGTGTCGGAGTGAAAGGTGCAGCAGCAGCAAGAACTGTGCCTAGTGCGAGTGCTGGAAAAGAGGGAGAGGAAAGCTTTAAAGCGGTTATACAAGTCGTTGCCCTAAACCTGCCTTGCACCCCCTGCCAGGACAGCAGGACCTGTAGGCAGTAGCGCAAAGACTTTTCCTTTCGTGCCCAGAGAGAGCTGCGGTGATCCTCCCCGAGCTGATTATTTTACCTTACCCAGAGCTTCACCAGCGCCCGCAGCCCATTGTTCCCCTTGTACCTTCTCTGACCTTCCTCCTCTCCCCCAGTAGTGGTACCCTGGATGCACCGAAGGCATCGGCAAGGCACCCCGGGGAGGCTCAGCCGACAACGGTGACCCCAGGCTGGACCAACCTCCCTTTCCCACCAACTACCAGCAGCCCCGGGACGCTGGGCACGACCCCTCGGTGGAGGAGGGGGAACGAAACACTGTCTCTCTGGGATCTGGACTGGCTGGGGACAGCTCAGTCCCGGGGGGAACTGCGTCCCCTCTCCCATTGTGGGTCTGTACGTCCCCCCCGGCACTGCAAATCCAGCAGCGGGCAGGGGCTGCGGGCAGGTGCCCGCGGTGCTCCCGGCTGGGCTGTGCTGGGGCTGGAGCCAGCAGTGACTCAGCAGGCGTCCGCCGGGCTGCCCTGCTGTGAGCCAGGCACGGGGGGGGCTCGGGGATGCTCCTGGCCAGCCCCAGGCTGAGAGCTGGACCCCCCCTCGCACGGGGACCATAGGGTGGTTGCAGAACCCAAGCAGCAGCCCAAGGTTTTGGGGTGCAGCGTGCCATCCAGGAGCTCCTCCCCTGGCAGCTGCATCCCACCGGCTCCCTGCAAAGCCAGGTTGTAGGGATTTGGGGATTTGAAATCCCCCCACACGCTGTCTTGCACAAAGCCACCGCGCTGGCTGGTGCCACCCACGGCAGGTCTCCTCCGCTCCCCGTGGGCACAAATGCGACCTGCAAGCACAGCCCTGCTCAGCAGCGAAGGGTTAAGTGCCAGACCAGCTATCAGGGAAGCTTTCCTCTCCCTTTCCTTGCCAAGGTTTAAATTTAGTCCCTGCATGAACCCAGACAACTTGGGCATCAGGTTGCTCCAGGGCTGGCACTGCCGGGGAGCACCTGCTGCCATTGCTTTGCTGCAAAAATCCCCCCCAAAAGCCGGGACTGAGCTCCGCTGGTGGTGGTTAGGGCCGGCAAGCTGCGGAGACCCTCGTGCCATGCCGAGCGCCCCGACCGCTTGCTTTGGGTCCCCGAAAAAAGGCAAATAGTAGCCATCCATCGTTTGGCTCTTGTGAGTCCTGGAGGTGATTTCAAGCCTTGTGTTTGCTCCTGACTGCTTGCGATTAGTTCTGGGGGAGCGGCTGCTTGGGGCAGGGTGGTTTTGGGGGAAGCCCCCAGGATGGGGACACGCCGTCTGTGCAGCGAGGTGGGCAGAGGCACCAGGAAAGGAGCCATTGCAGGGACGGAGCAGCAGCCTGGGGTCCGGCTGTGCCCTCCGCACGGGGGTGGGATGTCCCTAGAGGGGTCTGCAGGTTCCCCAGCTCCAGGGCAGCCCGGCCCGCTGCGCCAGGGCCCACGGCCCCGGTATCTCTGTAGGGCACAGGGATGCCCCGGCACCTCGCCGGCGGGTTTGGGGAGCAGTGTTGTCGGGCGAGGGGGCAGGGGACGGTGCCGGCAGCCCCCCGGCAGCCCCCCGAGGCCGGGGGCGGTGGTGGCATCCCTGCAACGTGCTTGGCATTGCCTCCCCTGGGCTGGCGCTCGCTGACGTCCATGTGATCGAGGGGCTGCTCCGTCCCGCCGCTGGGTCCAGCCGCCGCGACGGCGAGGCAGCCAGAAGGTCGAGCCAGCGTCCCCGGCAGAGCGTCCCCGGCACCGAGAAGGGTCCCCCGGCACCAGCTGGCAACCCTGAGGGTCATCCCCGCCGCGATGCCCCGCGGGAAGAGGGACCCCGTCCTGCTCTCCCACGCCGAGCTGCCCGGCGCCGACGGCGAGGGTCCCCGCAGCGGCGGCGAGGGCCGGCGGTCCACGTCGGAGGAGGAGGACCACCTCCCCTGCCTCCCCCGCGACGACCTCGCCAAGAGCATGTCCGGCTCTTCCGTCTCCTCTTACCACTCCGCCCTGTGCTCGGAGGGGCCGGAGACCTTCAAGGACTGCCTGGAGTTTCTGGACGAGGAGGGGACGCCCACCTGGGACACGGGGCGTCGGGGTGGCCGTGCCGAGGGGGCTGCCCCGGGGCGCTGGGCTCCGACGGGGGCCCCCGGCGTCCCCCCGCCGCCCGGCCCCCTCGCCCGCCCGCAGCGGGCTCAGCTGTCCCTCGCGGCTAAGAATAGCCCGGGGCAGGGGGGCAGGATGGGTCCCCTCGGCGGGGACCGGCAGCCCGTCGCTGCCACCGCCGCCGCCGGCGGGGAGCCGGCTCTGCCCCGGCAGCCCGGGGGGATGCTCGGCGGGGCACCCAGCGATTCGGACGAGGCGGACGGCGAGGTGCGGGCGCTGACGGCCAGAGCTTTCCGCAGCCTCTCGGGTCTCCCCGGCGCTCGCCTCGACATGTGCAGCTCCCACACCTCCTCCAGCCTTTCCAACTCGCTGTCGGAGGACGGCGGGCGGCCGCGGCGGTGGCCGGCGGCGGCTGGCGGCGAGCCCCGGGGCACGGCGGCAGCCGTCCACGGCGGGGTGGGCTGGCCCTTCCCCGCCGGCGTGGACGGGGAGCTGCTGGGCTTGCCGAGTAAGGAGCAGTTTGAGTGCGTGGACGTGGAGCTGGAGAGCGGCGAGGCCAGGAAGGGCCATTGCAAGAAGAGGACCGTCCCCAAGCGCCAGATCCTGCTGAAGAGGAAGGAGAGGAAGGAGACGGGTTTCGTCCCCCGGGGGGATGGCCCGGCCCCCCAACCCCTGTCCCCCGCCAGGAAGGAGCCCCTCAGCAAGGGCAGGGCCGTCGGAGAGGACTTCAGGCTCAACTACAAGCAGTTCGTGAAGACAGCCTCCCTGGATGCTGACGCCGGCAAGACCAGAGCAGCCTCTTGCCTGGTGAAAAACGTCCTCGCCAAGAAAATGCAGTACGAGCAGAGGATCAAGATGGAGCAGAAGGGGCTGCGGGGCAGCTCGACTTCCTCGGGGCCGTCCTCTGCTGGCACCGACCTGCCGGGGGACGGCTTGGAGGGCAAGTCCAGCTCGCTCTCCCGCTCGGACTGCAGCTTCTCGGCCGAGGAGCTGCGGGGCGGGGGGATGCCGCTGGCCGCAGTGGCCACGGTGGCCGTGGGGGATGCCACCGCCACCACCACCCATCCCGCCAAGGGGGTGGTGCTGAGCGAGGCAACGAGGGAGAGCGTCTGCAAGCTGAAGACGACCTTCAACGAACTCAACCAGCGGATGAAGTACCAGGAGGTCCTGGAGGGCCACCACCGGCTGCCCGGTGCCGCCGAGGAGCCAGCATCGGAGAGGACCAGCTACCGGCGAGCGCGCGCCTTGTTCGAAGCCCACCCCGGGGTGGGGAAGGCGCTGGACGTTGCCCCCAGATTTGAGAGAGCGCTGAAGCCTTGGCCCAGCTTGAAGCAGCGAGCCATCCACCCCAGCCACCCCCAAACCCTCCCCTTCAAGGCCGACAGCCGGGCGCTCCCCACCGCGCCGCCGTGCCGCCTCTTCACCTCCCGGGCGCAGGAGGTGAGGCTGGTGCCGCGGAGTCGGCAGGAGGAGAAGCCGCTGTCAGCGCCCCGCCGGCCGCCAAGCCCCGGCACCCCAGCCCGGGGGTCCACACCGGCCACCCCCCCCAAGCCAGAAGAGAAGGGGAAGGTGCGCATCCCGCAGCCCCGGGACGTGCGCAAGCTGGTGAAGAGCAGCTACAGCCTCTGCTTCGGGACCGCCGGCGCATCCCGTGGCACCGCAGCACCGGCGAGCGGCGGGGAGCCGCCACCGGCCACCCCGCTTGTCATCCACTGCACCTCGGTCTGCCGGCGGGAGCCAGCGACGGAGCCGGGGGACGAGGAGGCGCTGGCGGCTGCCGGCCAAGAGCCAGCCGCGGCGTGTGCCGAGGACCCCGCAAAGCTCCCCGGCGGCCGGCTACCCTCGCCCACCCGGGGCTCCCCCGTCCACATCACGAGGGTCCAGGCCACGCGGAGGGGGTCGGCTACCGCGGAGGGGCCGCCGGCATCCCCCCCGCGCCGGGAGCGGAGCGAGCTCAGGGTGCCGCCGCGGGCAGCGGTGGCTGAGGGGGTGCCGCACGTGGAGACCCACCTCCACGTCCTGGTGGGCCGGCGGTCCCCAGCGGCGGCCAGGGAGGGCTCCCCGTCTCAGAGCAGCGCGGTGCTGCGGACAGAGAAGACCATTCTCCTCCCACCACCGCCGCCAAGTCCCACGGAGGGAAAGGAGGGACGCGGCCGTGGCGGCACCGGAGAGCTCCACGCTGCCGAGGGGCCTGAGTCAACGGTGCAGCGGCACGGCGGCGGCGACGGCGGGGACCCCCAAGCCGGACCCCTGGCCGGCAGCAGCGCGTACCCACAGCCTGTGAAACCGGCAGCGGGAAGCGTGCCAGAGCCGCCCGCAAGCGAGCAGAGGCAGAAGCAGCCAGGCAGCCGGCCGGTGTCGGCAGGGAGCGGCGGTTCCGTTGGTGGCACCGGCCCTGCTGCCCCGTTTCGAGCCGGGGAGGGCGGCGAAGGTCCCTCTGGCCGGCTGCCGGAGAGGAGGGAGGCCTGGGAACATTTACCGAAGTGGCCGGCAGCCACCGAGCCATACATTCCTGCTGCCCCGGCAGAGAACTCCAACTACTTAGCAATTCCTGTGAAAGCCCCCAAATCCTCTCCGATGCCAAAGCTGCCCTCAGCCCCCAACCCGGCCGGCGCATCCTTTGGGACCCCTTCGGTCCCCAACCCAGCCAGTGTGTCCTTTGGGACCCCTTCGGTCCCCAACCCAGCCAGTGTGTCCTTTGGGACCCCTTCGGTCCCCAACCCAGCCAGCACATCCTTTGGGACCCCTTCGGTCCCCAACCCAGCCAGCACATCCTTTGGGACCCCTGCAGTCCCCAACCCAGCCAGCACATCCTTTGGGACCCCTGCAGTCCCCAACACAGCCACTGTGTCCTTTGGGACCCCTGCAGTCCCCAACCCGGCCAGCACATCCTTTGGGACCCCTGCAGTCCCCAATCTGGCCAGCACGTCCTTTGGGACCCCTGCAGTCCCCAACCCGGCCAGCACATCCTTTGGGACCCCTGCAGTCCCCAATCTGGCCAGCACATCCTTTGGGACCCCTGCAGCCCCCAAGCCAGCCAGCACATACTTTGGGACTCCCTTGGTCCCCAACCCAGCTAGCACAACCTTTGGGACCCCCACAGTCCCCAACATGACCAACTCATCCTTTGGCTTCCCATTAGCCTCCAGCCTGGCCAGCACATCATTTGGGACTCCCTTGGTCTCCAACCCCACCAAGTCTTTCGGGACCCCCTTGATCCCTTACACAGCCAGTGCATCCTTTGGGACCCCCTTGGTCCCCAACCTGTGCGGCACAGCCTTTGGGACCCCCTCAGTCCCCATTCCGTCCAGCGAACCCTTTGGGACCCCCTCAGTCCCTAATCTGGCCAACTCGTCACTCGGGATCCCCTTGGCCCCCAACCCAGCCAGCTCATCCTTTCAGTCCCCCTTGGTCACCAACCGAGTCCCCACTTCCATTGGGCACCCATCAGTCTCCAGCGTGGCCAGCTCATCCTTTGGATCCCCTTTGATCCCCAACCCAGCCAGCGCTCCACTGGGGACCGGTGCGTGTCCGTTGCCTGGTGGGGAAGCGCCCTGGAGCAAACCCGGCCCCGAGCCCACCCTGCCCCAGCCCCCCGAGGGCCCAGCCACTGCAGAGCATCCAGTGCCGCTGCCCCCAGCCCAGCCCCAGCCTCGCCTCGAGGATGCTCCCCATTTCCTAAGGAGGACCGACGGTGCCTCGCCGAGCAGCAAGAGCACGCCAAGCCCCACCAAGCCCTTCGCCCCCCACCTGCCTGTGCACCGGAGGATGCTTGTCGATCCTGACAGTGGGAAATGCTACTACATGGAGCCGCCGCGGCAGCCCCAGCTGAAAACACTCTATGACCCTGAGACCGGGCAGTACCTGGAGGTGCTCATCCCGCCGGTGGCATCGCACACCGGGCTCTACCAGGCTCCTTTCAACCCCTTGGTCATGGCCCCGGGGGTCTATGGCCCACCCTACCTGCCCTACGGTGGTTTCCCGGGGCTCCTGGCACCCTCCGCACCCTCTCCGGCACACCCTGACCTGCCAGCTGCCGAAAACCCCAGCTTCTCCGGGACCTTCAGCTCTGCTCCCAAGGGTGAGGGGCCGCCCACTGCTGGGGGTCCCGACTGTGGATACCTGGAGAGCCTGTACTACATCCCCACGGGGATGCACGCCAGCCCTGGCCCCAGCCCTGGCCAGGCCCCTGCCCGTGCCAGCCCTGCCGGGGCCGAGAAGGGACCGCTGCTCCAGATGTGACGGTCCTTGGCCGGGGACGGACCCACGTCCCTTCCCGAGCAGCTGGGCTGTAACCCCACAGTCGGCATCACCCCTGGTACGGGAGAGACCCCCGCTCGTGGCTGAGCCGGCGAAGCGCCGAGAGGTAACAGGCACCGGCTGGACCTCACCGGCTCCTCGTGGGAACGGGGAGAAAAAGGGTATTTTCCAATGCGAGCACCTGGCAGTCCCTGGGGGGGCCTGAAGTTATGGGCCCTGGCTGGCAAAAGGACCAGATGCACGGCCCCCGCTTTCCCCTGTACCGCGGGTCCCGTCCTGAGGGCAACCCGGGCTGGTCGGCGCAGGGGGACGATGGCCTGGCCACCGCCAGCCCCCCGCCTACAGCCACAGCTGCGGCACGGACTCCCTGAAATAGTAATAAAAATGCTGAGACAGCACTAAACCCTGCGTATTCACCCTGCGTTTGTGTAGTCTGTAAAGGGGTGGGGGGGTGAGGAGCTCCTGCAGCTCCTCGGGGGGAGCTGAGGGGCTGAGGCACTTGGACCCCACAGTCCGTCCGTCTGTCCTGGGGTGTCGACCAGATGCATCCCAGTCCCTGGGAGTAGGAGCGGGCTCCGCGGTCATCAGGGAGCCCTGAACCCCAGCCCTCGAACCCCAAACCCCAGCCCTGACCCCCGAACTCCCACCCCAGCCCCAGCCCAGGTAGGTCCACACCATCCCAGGGAGGATTTGAGCCAAGGAGGAGGGGTCGGGCGCTACGGGACTGAATATCACCGAAAACCTCCCGGGGAGGGGACACTCGGTCGGGGAACACCCCACGTGCACACATACACCCCCCCCCGCCCCGACACCCCGGGGATGGACGGGGCCGCGTCAGCCGGATGCAGGTGCGTCGGCTGCGCATCAGTGCCCGCTCGCCAGCCCCGGGGGGGGTTTATAGCCGCCCCGTGCCTCTGCCCCAGCACTTTCGGCGTCGTGGCAGGATGCGGCCGGCACTGGCGGCGTGGCTGGCCCTGAGCCTGCTGGTAGGAACGGGGGCCGAGGATATGTGCGGGGACCCCCCCGCCCCCCCAGCCCGCTCCATCTCTGCGCCCCGGCTCAGCCCCGAGGAGCGGCTCTCGCCTCACATGCCCGAATCCCTGCACTGCGACGCCTGCTACGCCATCGCCTTCCAGGTGGGGAGTGGGGAGACGGCACCCCGAAACCGGGGGTGAGAGCCCTCACAGGGATGCTCCAGCCTGGGGAGAGGCCGTCGGCTCCCCCCGGGGCACGCCGCTGATTGCTGCCCCCCGCTGGCACCCCAAAAAAGCCCTTTGGGGCCAGCGAGCCCCCTGGCAGCTACTCATGGCCTCACCCCCCACCCCGTACAAAAGTACTTCAGCTGCCGGGGCCGTGAGGAAGGGGTGTGTGGACCCCATCCCTGCTTGGGAGCAGGGTCATGGCGGGGCTGCTGCCCTCACTGGCCAGTTTCTGCCCTTTTTCACCCCAGATTGAGGAGCAGCTGCGCAGGGCGGAGGGGAAGGTGGGCAGGAAGGCGCTGAGCGAGTCTGACTACGTGGAGGTGCTGGAGAGGAGCTGCTCGCAGGGCTGGGAGAGGTGAGCGGGGTGTCCCCGGGGATGGGGGTGTCCCCGGGGATGGGGATATCCCTGGGGATGGGGGTGTCCCCGGGGATAGGGGTGTCCCCAGGGATGGGGGTGTCCCCAACCCCTCCCTCTCCCCACAGCTACGGGGTGCAGGAGCTGGATGGGGAGAAGCGGCTGGCGGGGCCGGGGCTGCCGAGACAGGAGCCCATGAGCGTGATGGTGACGGGGGGACCCTGGCCAGGCAGGTAAGTTGGCGATGGGGGGGGGTGCCGGGCACTGTCCCCCGGCCGCCCTGGCAGGGGGACGTGGCGTGACCCACAGCCGGCTCCTTGCAGGCTGTCCAAGATGTGCCTCAGCTACGTGGGCGAGCAGGGAGAAGCGCAGATCTACGGCGCGCACCGTCGGGGCCCGGCCGCCCTTCGGGAGCTGCTCTGCCACGGGGAGAAGGGGGCCTGCACCGGCAGCAAAGCCGGGGGGCCGGTCCCACCCAAGGCGCTGCAGAACGAGCTGTAGCCCTGGCGCAGTTAATGCTTAAT
Source organism: Buteo buteo (assembly GCF_964188355.1). Taxonomy (NCBI): domain Eukaryota; kingdom Metazoa; phylum Chordata; class Aves; order Accipitriformes; family Accipitridae; genus Buteo; species Buteo buteo. The sequence continues at coordinate 20,144,343 of NC_134194.1, read as the reverse complement.
GCCCCGGCGACCTTCGGAGCCGACTTCGTCCCCGGCGAGAGCCGAAAGCGCGCCGGGAGGTGGGCGCCTTCCCGGCGTCGCCCGTCGCCCATCGCCGGCGTCGTGACCGTCCCTCGACGCCCAGCCTGGCTGTGCTGGGAGGATGCTGGTGGCGGCCGGTGCCCCGTGCCGCCGGACCCCCCGCGAGCCGGGAATTACTCTGTAACCCACCGGCAATAATGTTTTACCGATGCGGTGTTGACGGCGGGAGTGCCCCGGCCCGGCCGGCGGTGCCAGCCCTAATTAAAGCAGTTAATAGCTGATCCGTCCCCACGGCAGCGCTCCCCGTTTCACAACCGACAGCCAATGGCCGCCTTCCAGCCCGCCACCCCGCGCCACGGCCCCGGGTGGTGACTAAAGTCCTTCCCACAGCCATAAAACGCCCCGCGCAGCGACATCGCCGCCGGGGCCGCGTCGCCGGAGGATGGGGACCCGCTCGGGAGACCTGGCTCAGCCCCAGGTGAACGCAGCCTCCGTCCCTGTCCCCATCCCCTCCTTGGCCGTATCCTGGGGCAGTGGGGAGGGAGGGGGCTGACTGGGGGTCCGGACCCCGACGATGGCCACCTCGGGGCTGTGGTGGCCAGCCGGTGCTGGCAAAGGATGGGGGTGAGCTTGGGGACTGCGGCGAAGCCCAGGACCAAGGGGACGTGCTGGGATGCTGCAGCTGGGACTGGCTGCGCCATCCTTCCCGGCAGCCGCGGGGTGCTCCGGGCACCCCAGGGCCAGTGGGGACTCCCCTCCACCCTCCCCTGGGGACAAACCATCATGTAGGGACCGGTGGGTTTTGGAGCCCAGACCCCTCTTGGGGGTCAGAGCGGGTGCCGGGTGCGGCTGACCAGCCACGCGTGCCAAGCTGTGGCCCTGGGGCAAAGCCCAGCCCCGTTCCCATGGGACAACGCTGACCTGGCTCCTGCCTTGCCCTCGCTGCCAGAATGGGAACTCGGTTCTCGCTCCTGCCGGTCCCCCGTGTCCCCCCGGGAAGGAGATGCCTGCGGCAGGCAGGGTGAGTACCGGGGCACCCCCCTGGGCAGCATAGCGCCCACCCCAAATCTTGCTGTAACGCACCATCAGATGGTGACCGGCCGGCCGGGACCCCTCCCCATCCCTGAGGGCACGGGGGGGGTCCCTTGGGGCAGTCTATGCCATCCATGGGGACGGTGCGGGGTGTCCCTGCCCCCCCGTCCCTGTCCCCAGCCCCAAAGGCGAGCCAGGGCTGAGCTGTGCCACCACACGCCAGGACCCCGGGGCGGGCGCCGTGCCCCCCCGGCCAGAGGTGGACATGCTCTACAGGATCGAGGATGTGCCCCCCTGGTACCTCTGCATCCTGCTCGGTTTCCAGGTACGGCCTGGAAGGGGGTAACCCCCATCAGCAAAGCCTCAGCCCCTGCTCCCCGTGGCGTGGGGTACCCCAGCCCTGCTGAGTGCCCCCTCCCTCGCCCCCCCCCAGCACTACCTGACCTGCTTCAGCGGCACCATCGCCGTCCCCTTCCTGCTGGCCGAGAGCCTGTGCGTGGGCAAGGACCAGCTCACCGTCAGCTACCTCATCGGCACCATCTTCACGTGCGTCGGTATCACCACCCTCATCCAGACCACCGTGGGCATCAGGTAGAGCCGCCGTCCTGGCGGGGACCCCCCCGCTGCCCATCCCCGGGCCGCGGGGCGCAGGCGTCCCCTCTCGTCCCATTTTCCACCCCCCCAGGCTGCCGCTCTTCCAGGCGAGCGCGCTGGCCTTCCTCGTCCCCGCCAAGTCCATCCTGGCCCTGGAGAAGTGGCGATGCCCGCCTGAAGGTGAGGGTGCAGGGGGTGCAAGGAGGGGGGGGGGTTGTCCAGCCGCTCCCCCCCCCCCGCACCCAGGGACCACCTCACCTCCCCTCCATCCCCAGAGCAGATCTACGGCAACTGGACTCTGCCGCTTAACACCTCGCACATCTGGCAGCCCCGCATGCGAGAGGTACACCCCACCACCACCCCTGGGGGACCCCAAAATCCCCGGCGGGCTACTGACCCCCCCCTCCCTCTCCTCCATGCCCTGCAGATCCAGGGGGCCATCGTGGTGTCCAGCCTGGTGGAGGTGGCCATCGGGCTGCTGGGGCTCCCCGGGGCGCTGCTCAGCTACATCGGGCCGCTGACCGTCACCCCCACCGTCTCCCTCATCGGGCTCTCCGTCTTCCAGGCGGCCGGCGAGCGGGCCGGCTCCCACTGGGGCATCGCCGCGCTGTACGGCACGGGGACGTGGGGGGGACAAGGGGGTAGGGGTGTCCGCCGTGGAGCCAGAAGGATGCCAGGGGCATGAAGGACCTCGTGTCTCTCTCCTCTCCTCCCCACCCCAGGACCATCTTCTTGATTGTCCTGTTTGCCCAGTACCTGCGGCACGTCAGCATCTGCCTGCCCGGCTACCGGCGGGGCAGCGGCTTCGTCCTGCTCCGCGTCCAGATCTTCAAGATGTTCCCGGTAGGGACCGTCCAGGAGCTGCCGGGTCCTGGGGCATCCCCAAAATCCCCCCTTTTTCCACACGTGGATTTGCAAGCAATGCCGAGTGTGTCCCCGGTCTCTGCCCCGCAGATCATCCTGGCCATCATGGTGGTGTGGTTGCTCTGCTACGTGCTGACGTGCACCGGCGTCTTCCCCAGCCAGCCCGAGGCGTACGGCTACAAGGCCAGGACGGACGCCCGGGGGGAGATCCTGTCCGTGGCACCCTGGTTTCGGGTCCCCTACCCCTGTGAGTGCCAGGCGACCCCACGGCACCCAGGTCCCGCCAATACCCCTTCGCCCTGGGGGAGGCGAGGACCTGGCACGGCATCGCCAGGGCTGGGAAGCGCCCGGGGGGGGGCCCCAAAGCGGCACGGGTGAGGGGCTGGGTGCCCCCACCCTGACACCCCGCTCTGCCCACCCCCCCGGCAGGCCAGTGGGGTCTGCCCACAGTGACCTCGGCGGCCGTGCTGGGCATGTTCAGCGCCACGCTGGCGGGCATCATCGAGTCCATCGGGGACTACTACTCCTGCGCCCGGCTGGCGGGAGCCCCCGCTCCCCCCGTGCACGCCATTAACAGGTAGAGCCAGCCGGCCCCACGCCGGTACCCTGCCCGCGCCGTGGCATCCCTGGGGACCGGGCAGGGATGCTGCGGGAGAGCGGTGGTGGAGACCAGCCCGTGCGCGTCGGTCCCCAGAGGCATTTTCACCGAAGGCATCTCCTGCATCATCGCGGGGCTGTTGGGAACCGGCAACGGCTCCACCTCCTCCAGCCCCAACATCGGCGTCTTGGGCATCACGAAGGTACCGGGGCCGGGCAGGGGTCCCGGCTCAGCCGGGGTGGGGGGGGGATGACAGGCGCCGTCACCCGCTGCTGGTCTTTTTGTGCAGGTGGGGAGCAGGAGGGTGATACAGTACGGGGCCGGGATCATGCTCGTGTTGGGGACCATCGGCAAGTTCACGGCGCTGTTCGCCTCTCTGCCCGACCCCATCCTCGGCGGGATGTTCTGCACCTTATTCGGTAACCTCGCCGCAGCCGCCTCTCAAACCCGGAGTGCTGTTATCGCCAGCCCTGGGCCATTTCCCCGGAGATTCGGGGGCTGGCGAGCTCATGGGATGCAGGACGGGCTTTGAGGTTTTGGGTTGAACCGCACCTGCATTTGAACGCCCCTCGCTGCCTTCGCGGGCAGCCCACCCCAACGCCCGGCTCCCACGGCAGCAGCAGCGTGGGCATCTCTGCCTGCCTGCAACGCAGCCGCCGTCTCTGCTGGCAGGCATGATCACGGCCGTCGGCCTCTCCAACCTGCAGTTCGTCGACATGAACTCCTCCCGCAATCTCTTCGTGCTGGGCTTCGCCATGTTTTTTGGGCTGACGCTGCCAAACTACCTGGATTCCCAACCCAAGGCCATTAACACAGGTACCCGCCCGCCATGAAAAGCCCCAATTTTGGATGTTTAGGGAGAGAGGAGGGCAGAGCTCACGGTCACTTGCCCACCCTGGCAAGCAGCTATTAATTGGGCAAATCCAGCTTCTCTCACACGCACCGGCTCGGTCCCCGTGCTCTCGCAGGTGTCCCCGAGCTGGACCAGATACTGACGGTGCTGCTAACGACAGAGATGTTCGTCGGGGGGACCATCGCCTTCATCCTGGACAACACCATCCCGGGTATTTAAAGCAGTCGGAGCCAGGGGGAGGAAGCGGGGGGGCGGCGTTGGAGGCAGATTCATTTTGGTTTAGAGCTGCAAGAGGGGACGGCAGGGTGAGGCGGGGGCTGATGCTGGGCATCCCCGCTGCGGGCGGGCAGGCACCGGGGGTCTCGGCTGACACGGTGCCGGCTGCCGCAGGGACGCAGGAGGAGCGAGGGCTGGTGCAGTGGAAGGCGGGCGCGCACTCGGACAGCACGGCGAGAGCCAGCTTGAGGAGCTACGACTTCCCCTTCGGGATGAGCGTGGTGAGGAGGAGCCGGTGGTTGAAGCGTGTGCCCATCTGCCCGGTGTTCACGGGGTTTAAGGCCCGGGCGCGGGGCAGCGACGCCGCGGCGGCCGCAGACGTGCAGGGTACGGCGGACGGGGTCTCTGTGTGCACGAAGGTCTGAGCGAGGGGAGGGATCGCAGCCCGGCGCCGGAGAAGCCGAGCTGAGCTCCCGTGGGTGCTGTCGGTGTTCGTTAGCACCCGCCAAGTCCAAAGCCAAGGCTTCTGGTGCTCGTCTTGAACACAGGGCTAGGGAAACTCCAAGTTGCCTTTCAGGGACATCCCGAGCTCCTGGGGTACAGGCCTGGGGACCACCACCTCCCGTGTCATTGCTTCACCTCAAGCTTTAGCTGGTTGAGACTCATTCAGCACTTGCTGAAGCTCGTTAGCCACCATCAGAGATGGCCGGAGCCACAAACTCCCACCTGGGGCCACAGATTTTCATGCTGCGCCCTCAGCTTCAGCAGGGCTACCCGGCAGCTGAAGCGGGCTCTGTGTGGGTACAGTATCCAGACCAGCGTTAGGATGCCCATTTTAAGATCATACATTAAAAATAATAAAATAAACAATGCAAGCCCACTTGCCCTACCAGTGTCTTTGCTGCGTCCTGCACCGTCCCCTCGTCCCTTCTGCGTTGAGAAGGCTTCAGCTGCTTTCCACGCTCCCTCCCGGGCTGCCCACCGCAGAGACTCGGCAGATTTTGTCCAGCTCTAGCAACTGTGTGTGCGGTGGGCTTCTGCCCGAACCCCGGTGCAGCGGGAGGGGTGGTTGAGCACGAGCCCTTAGCAAACCCGTCCTGCTCCGGGGAGCACCGGACAGACGGCTTTATCCCGGCCGCTCCAGCGAAGCGCTGCCTCGTGCAGCCGGTTGGTTTTCAGCAGCAGGCACAGAGGGCAGCCGACGGCCTCACTGCAATGGCTGACAGAGTCAAGCCCATTTCTGGGCTTGGGTTTAGCACTAAAATCGAAAAGCTGAAGCCAGCATTGCATGACCCTGTCACGGTCTGTCCACACTGGCGTGGTGGCACGGCCACGCACTTGCTCCCCAGCCTGAGCAAAAACAGCAGAAGTGAGAAAACCCATGGGTTGAGACAAGGACAGTTTAATAAGAGGGGAAAAAAATAACCACCAAAAAACCCTAAGTGATGCAAATGCAAATGCTCAGCCAGGCTCTGAGCAGCGGAAGAGCCTTCGCTCTTCTGCTGCTGTCCCAGTTTCGTTGCTGAACATGACGTTACATGGTGTGCAATACCCTTTTGGTCAGCTGTGTCCCCTCCCAGCTTCTTGCCCACCCTTGGCCTGCTTGCTGGGGCCAGAGCAAGAGCAAGAGCAAGCCCTCATGCTGCGCAAGTGCCATTCAGCAACAGCCAAAACACCAGGGTGCTATCAAATCTGTTTTAGTCACAAACCCCAAACACAGCAGCGCAGGAACAGCAGCTCCATCCTAGCAGAGACCATTGATCGGGAGGTTCACCTCTTCAGTAAACCTCCCGGTGTTGTAGTTGGCTGGGATACAGCAGGGAAATAAAAGCAAAGAAACCAAACCATAGTAGGGCTGGCTCTTTCACAGCAAGCTGGCTCCTAGCAGCAGCATTCAGTTGCCAATCACACCGAGCTAATCGCACCCGGGCTGAAACTCCGTGAGGAAGCTCACCGACAAGCAACTGCTGCCAGCCATGCAGGGGTTCGCTGGTGAAACTCCCACTCCAGCTAAAAATAAGCTGGGGCATAGTAGTATGTTATTTCCTGACCTTCTGTCTTTAGGTGCCCGAGTCTAAACTATCTCCAAGTTAGTGGAAACGCCAGAATAGTTTTGCTGCTTCTACGAAGGCCAGATCTCAGGTTAGGAAAGGGGAAGGTAACGCTTAGTAAGGAGCCCGGGATAATTACAATTAACATTTTGCAGAGCAACAGCAAAATGAGTTGGTCTGACTGAATTCCTCTAAGAGGGATTCTTCTATCTGGAGCAAGACTGATGCAGCGATGTGGTTATGCTGCAGGGTTACACCTGCGTAAAGGCTTCATCTCACTCTTCCCATCCTGCAGTACTGCATAATTTCTGAAGTGTTTCCATTTGGTTTAATTGGAGCTTAAAAAAAAAAAAAGATATTAACAGCGAAGCTGGGCAAAGTTATGAAGCAAGAGTGGATCAGACTGGTTTCTGAGGACTGCTGGAGGCTGTTGCTGCAGCCACACAACTCACCCACAGCCTCCTGCAGCTCTCAGGTTTACAGGAGTGAGAGCACCCCAGCTCCAACAGCCACCATGCCAAAGTGTCCGACAGCACGCTTTATATAGTGCCATCAGCTGTTAACTAGGACTGCCCGTGCTGCCAGCAGCAGCGGAGCTGAACTGGGATTAGCAGTGGTGAGAACGAAGGAAAATATGCCCAGGCAAGCGCATAAAGTGGGAGGAAAGAAATAAAAGAGCAGTCGGAGTCCAACCTCAGGGGGGTATTTTGGGCAACGTGTTACAAACAGCCTTACAGGCACCGTATCCATAATGTCATCCCTTTCCTCTGCATGCTGCCAAATGAGTTTCCATGTGAGATGCATATTCATGAGACAGCCACCACATCAGTTCTACTATTATTTATTTTTTTAAATATTTTTGAAAAAATATAATTTTTTTACAATATTTTCAACTTAAACACTATTCACACTGAACACGTATGGCAGCTTAACCTACCCGAATATGAAGTTTAAGAAGCCAAAACTGTTCTAGCTTTATTAAAAGAAAAAAAAAAAGTTGTTGTGCTGTAGACTATTGTGTAGTGATGATTAAACAAAGCAAGGGAAAAGCACCACTCAAATCACTAATGCTAGGGTTTTCTTGGTTAAATCCAGCTATAATAAAGTTGTATGCTAAAAGTTACATAGGCAGTGCTATGCACATATCTGGGTTCTTGGAAGAAATTGTGATGAAACTCACATCTCCTTTAACATAATCAGGAAGTGAAACATTTCTAACATGATAACATACTGCAAAGTACAGGGAATTTCTTCCTTCCAATCGCTTGGATGTTAGTTCGGTAGCTGAGATCTACGACTCTGTACAGGTCTGTAAAATTTCTGTTAAATCTCATGCTGCTTAAAAGGAGCATGAAGTTTTTTAAGGGGAAAAATTAACATTAGTAACAATACTGATATTTCAAAGGAAAGTTAGCTAATTTGCCTAACAATCAGATATCCTTGCTTTCATTTTTAAGTTAAGGCATTATCAGGTGCAAACTAGCACCAGTTAACACATCTTTAGTTAAAAACAGACCATCCATAGCAAATTCCAAGTCCTATTTAAAAAGACAGAGTCTGCAGAAGGTTTTATAAACGTGGTACTTTGTCTCAACTTGACTGGTGCTTCTTACCTCACTGCCTCCTTTGCAGAAAGCCAGGGCCCAATTATGTTTCCATTAAACTTTTGACAGATTTACTTAATAACAGTCTCAGCACTTTTATTGAGCATGCAAGACTAACAAAACTTTGGCAATGCATAAGTGTAACACAGTGACAAGAAGAGAGAGCTTTTACAATTAAATCTTCTAATACTGGCTTCACAGTGTGGAAATTGTGCTACATCCACCAAGAGAGGGCCCAGTCTACTCAAATATTTAAGTACTTCACCCCAGGAACAAACTCCTTTGCGTTTGGATTCAGATTACTCTTGACCTGAGGAAAGGAAAAACAGAAGTCTAGTTGAATCATTATTTTCATCTTCCATTTTCAAGCTGAATACAATTCTGGGCAGACAGCATTAAGAACAGTTTACGGACTTAGAGTAACAGTCAGGCATATAATCGGGTTTTTGCATATACCAAAAGTCTCTATAATTGCTAGAAAAGCCCACTCCTCTGTGCTAGTACCTGAATTACCCATCCTTCCTTAGCACCACCTGGACGTTTCAGTCAGATGAGGGCTCAGGGAATAAGAAACAAGAAAACCAGAGGCACGCATCAAATACAGCAACTTCGCTTAATGCTGAAATAGCTTTTTCTGAAGTTGAGCTGTTAAAACATGCCATGAGGCTTTTAGATCTTGCTTATTTAAGCAAGAGGAGACTTGTTGCAGGAACTTAAGCCGCTTCTGGGAATTTAACATATACAAGCGCTGTATTGATTTTTTACAATTTTATGTCTGTGACTACCCAGTCCTCTCACTTCGTAAGCTGCTGCTCTACAACGTCCTGCTTTGTCCACCTGCTATAGGTGGGCAGCCAACACCTTCAGAATGAGCTCTTTATCACAAAGAAATGGAGGATTAGGCTTTTGTGTTCTTAATTGAGTCTAAAATTGCTGCCTGCAGCTGCTTAAGCTTGGAAAAGTAGGGGTTTGCACCTGAATTTCACAGCCATTGTGTGACACAATGGTGTGGGTTTTGTACTCTGTATCAGTAACTTCGTAACTTGTTAGGGAAAATATGTACACACTGCCCTTTCCTTTTTAGTTAAGCTCCGAACAGAAGTCATAGAGCAAGAAACAGGGAAATAATCATAGTTTAGCTGCTTTCCTCTTCCTTAGGATTTCTACAAAGAGATCTGCTATCGTTCACATGATCCAAACCATACCTTAGAATATGGCTCGCACCTACCCAACATGTAAGTGTTGACAGATGCTGAATTAAACTTTTGCAGTCCTGTCACCAAATGGCACTTCACAGGGTCAGCATGCTTCGCTCACTGCCTTTCTTTCATAACATGGTATGCATACCCAAAGCCACTTGAATTTATATCATGGGTGAGGAAAGGCACCATGCGGTTACGAAGAAAACCACTGAATAGGTCACATCACTCAAGGAAACATCCCTTGCCCAACTGTCCCACATTTCCCCCTCCACCATAGCCACACATGGTTTAAGAGTCTCTGGCCTACACGTAAAGGATTTTCTCTAGCTATTATCAGCAACAAAAATCAGCCTTGGACAAAGAGTGATGTCAAGTTTTAGAAGTATGATGAGAAACTGAATTTACCACCAGATCCTCCAGTGATGAGCTGTCACTGATAACAAGGTCATTGAACTGGTCCTGGATTTGATCCATTGTTTGTGGGAGATCACGGGCTGGAATAAACCATTCGTGCTCCTCCTCTTCTTCCAGCATCTCCTGGAAACAGCGCTCAATAAATTCTTCTTCCCACAACTCCTCTTCGATCTATACAATGAGAAGAAACCGCTTCATCAGCAAACTTATTGAGAGCCTGTGTTTTCATTCCAAGGTTTGTGCACCTAGCTGACCTTCCTTCTAGCTATGTAACAGGACTTCTAGCAGAACACCATGCTTGTGCTGCAGGAAGGCAAGCAGCTTTGATTTTTTTAATGTAGAGAAGTGCTTGGAACTTGGGCTGCAGTTAAAAGGGAATGGGAGGAGAACACCCCAGCCCTAGCTGTTCTGTTTGCAGCTTGTTATGAGCTCAAGGAGAAGGAAAATGTTAGTTTCAGGTGAAAATTTCAGTTGTACCAACTAGTCTGGACTGAACTGACTTCAAGTGTGAGGAAGGGAACCAGGGACAACACATGCAGCCGGGCACACTCCCTCAGTAAGTGTCCTACAAGATTCTTGGGGAAAAAAATAACCACTGTCCATCACTTTGAATGAGGAACAAGCAGCACCTCCTTGGCTGTAGATTATGTGTTCGCCCAGTGCAGTTCTCCTAAGGAACTCCACATGATCTTAGCAGTTGCTAAAAATGCTGACCTGCTGTACTACACACAGGACCCATCAACTGATGCAGAACTGACACGCATTGCAAAGATTAAAGGAAAGTTTTGCTTGGTTGTTCAGTAAACAAGCTTTTGGAGGGAGTTCATCCTGACAAATTTTCCATGCCCTGCATTGCAGTACTTAAGAGTGGAAAGCAGGGAAACAGAAGCTGGTGTGAATGACTTGCCAGACATAACAGAGCAGAAAAATGATTCAGGACATGTTTAAAAGTTCACTCAATGGAAGCTCAAACAAGTTTTCCTATCTATCCTTCACTCTGAAATCAAACATGTACTCAATCCTAAAGTGCAAATTAGGTTACATACCACAAATACCAAATCAAGAAAGTTAATGCCAGAGTTCGGGATTCCGATAAAATCCAGGTCCCCTGTGCTTGGGGCAAACACACTCACCAGCTCACTTGGTGCTCAAGATGCACAGCTTTGGGGAACAGGGACTCATCACCATATGCTCTAAGCCTGTGTCCGGACAATTCAAACCCCACATGAAACACCGACTTGGTGATTTCCCCAGTAAAGCACTCCAGCAAGGACAGCGGTCTCCAATCAATCCTTCTTGTGAGGCACTGTCTCCATCCTGCGTGCAGGTAAAATGTAGCCATGGGCACACAGCCAAAAGCTAGTATTACAGCAGGGGTTGCCCAGCTCCAGGTTTTTTGTTACATGGTTGCACACCTACAAGTGCCTCCAATGGCAGCTCCAGAAGTACTAAATAACATTTAATTCCCCAAATGTCTTGAAATTAATATTGCCTCTTTGTATTTTCCAGCCCAAGTTTAACTTGTTCAGGTTCCCAGAGAGATGCGCCTACAGTGGCAGGCGACCAGGCTGCCACGTTGTGTTTGCCTGCCTGAATAAGACCATTCTCCCCTCGTGCTCCCACTTTTCCTCTTCTCTGAAAGTGGAGTCTGTACCTGAAAAATACTTTATTCACAGCAGAACTCTCAGCTGCTTCCCCAAGAACTACACATCCTGTATGCTAACTACAGTACAGCCCCCAGGAGGAAAAACCCACCAAACAGGAAACAACACTGAGACCATCCTAGCATATTGCACAAGAGAATTTAGATTTTGCGAGCAACCTGAATTTCAGATTACATTTGTGCCCTGCTGGCACCCTAAAGAGAGAGCAACAGATGTATCCTATTTCAGAAGCTCAGACTTCAGCACAGCCATACTGTGCTCGAGTGCAGAGAAAGCAGCTACCTGAGTACAAAGATCAAGTTTTGATTAAGAAAGGGGCGGTGGAAAGAGGTAGGCTGTTCCCAGCCTCCAAAGGAGAGAACTGCGTCCAGATGCAAGGTGAAATATGAAGTTAAGGCTTCCTTCCAACCGAATTGCGAAGGCCAGCTGTAAGACACTTACATATTAAGCAACAAAGAGGACTGTCACCCAACAGCTACATCCACCAACTCCCTTGGGAACAACAGCCCTGTTGACGAGGCAGGTATGCACCTGGACGTATCCAGTTCAGAACTACAACAGCGGGCATGTCTGCACATGTAAAACCTCCGCAACTCAGCAGCCTAGCAAGACCTGTCCCTTCCAAAGTGCCACATAAAGTCTGTCAACTATTTTTTTTTCTCCCTCCTGCAGAAGTAGGGAATCAATGGATACATTAGAACACGTTGCGCTTCCCGTATTTTCCATCGAGATTACAGAAAAGAAGTATTTATTGCCAGAGAAAATGTTCCCCAGGATTATTTTAGCAAGCCTATCTTAAAAACCCCTTTTCTAAAGGATTCCCAGGCTTGTACCCCAGTTGCTAAGCCACAGTGCCTCCCCCTTCAGCTAGAAAATGGTAAGGCACACCACAAGACATTTATCAAGGGAAATTACTTGCCTGCCTGTTAAATTCCTCTTCGTTCTCCATCCACATGTACTCCGCAAAGGGATTGTCATCTTCATGAGAATGACCATTTATAATCACATCTTCACTGATGATGCTTGGGCTAGTACTGCTGCGACTTGGATCTTTCATGGCTGCGTCTTTGTTTCGAAGTCTGCAATTAAGAAATGTGGTAATTAAAGATGTGCAGATTTGCTCATCACCCTGCTTCTGCATAAGCCCGGCCCAAGGGAAGGCTGCACCTGTATCTGAAGGTTCCAGGTAGCCTTACAGTGACTGTAGCAGAGGAGCTCTGCTAATTGCAGCAAGTAAAAAAGTATCAGAAACACCATTTCCATTGTATGCAGATTCGAGTGACAAATTAGTTTCCCAAATTAAACCTCACCAAATGCCAAGCACCACGACCAATAAAAAGTGACAGGAAAAAAAAACCAGAAAGCATGCGTACTTGCCAGTAGGAAAGTATTTAAGGCAACGTTCAAGAAACAAAAGGGAAAATTTGTTTTCCAAAATACTTTTAAAACTCCCACCCAAGTTTCAGCAAACTCCCCTGGAAATGAACTGCTCAGCATCCATACTGTTTCAGAGATTGTGGGCAACACTTCAGGGAAATTTCCAAGGATACCCACAGTAGGGGAAACTTTGGCCTGACTTTTAGCCTACCCAAATTCAGTTACAGGATGTTCCATGTGATCACATGAACCAACTTTCACAGCCATCTCACCGCTGGGAAACCTTGTAAGCGAGGCAGAAACCATTACGCACCAATTCCTCACAGAGCCAAGCTGGCACAACAGTTCTTACAGCTAATTCGTTAGCAAAAGCCCACTGATGAGGAAGCTTCAGGTAAAGAACACCATAAGGCACTGGAAGACAGCACATGCTTGCCTGTCGTCCCACTTCATTAATATGGATTGAGTCACGCCTGAAGAGCACTCAGCATTTCTGCGTGTCCACGATATGTGATATCACAACATGCTGAACTCAAGGAATGAAGGTACAGTTGGCAAACGTGTTTGTTCTACCTAACCACCGCCAAAAGCAGGACAAAAACCTACATTTGGTCTGAATCCTTGTCATAAGAACAGTATTGCAGCCTTTCCATCAGGCCTGTGTGAAGCTTGTAACTCTTGAGTTCAGAGACCCAAGTCTGCTCACAGCCTGGGTTCTTACTGGAAATCTTATTTGTGTTGCAAAGTAAATGAGACAATGCTGCTGATTTTCTTATACCATGCTTAAGTACAGGTATTAATACTGGAAAAGCTGAATATTTTTAGATACCAATACTGGCAGTGTTAAATAGTTTGATAACAGTATACAAAGCCTGTGAGGCAAGGAGCTCAAAAAAAAACCCAAAAAACCCAAACTTGAATGATTTTCCAGTGCTAAAAATTCACAATGAAACAATGCAGCAGTAAGTATTTTTATTTTATTCACAACTCGATGTTTTAGCTCATTGTCTGCAAACCAAAAAATGACTTATTTGGAGAAGAGGCTATCAAAATATAGCCTCCACTGGCATTAGAGTACGAGGGCTCATATTTCTCTTTGTATTTCAGATGGTCCTATTATCTGTGGAATTAATGCAAGTTTTGGTTCAAAATGTATTCTTGATAATACCAGGTCAAAAACCTGCCACATCCAAAAGATCAATTAAGAAAAGCACAAAGAAAAAGGAACTTGCCTGGTTTGCTTTATTCAAGGTTTTTAAATGAAAGGCAAACCCAAGTACGGAAGTCACTTTAGCTCCTTAGGAAGTACAACAGATGAGACAAGAACCCGGGTATTCTAGCAAGAGAAAACAGGTTCTTTTTCATGTTCTTTCAAAACAAACTTGCAAAGGATTACTGGCAGCATTTAACGTGAAACAGGAAAAGACATTGCATTTAACACCCCAACTCAAGCTTGAAATTGCTTCAAGTAACTTCAGCTGTTCACAAGCTAACAAACAGGATGGACTAAAAGAAATAAAAGACCTCAGAGTCTGAAAAGCCTAATTTCTTTCTTTCTTTTTTTTTTTTTTTTTTTTTTAATAGTGGCAAGTGTTTTCACCTTGGTTTTGTGGAGTGAATCTTGACATTAACATTTCACCAGGCTTTCTGCACACCAACAATTTACACTACAGGTGAATAACTGCAAGGTTACTGTAAGGTACTCAGGCCACATTCCAGGCAACTTCTGTACAAAGAAGACAGCACCTAGACAAGTCCATAAAGTTAAAAATAATAATTAAAACACACCTACTTGTTTCTGTAAAAGCTTGAAAGGTTAATTTGTCGAATCACGGGCAAGTTTTCCAATTTCTTAAGTTTCCCATAGAACACAAGCCATTTGCTTTAGGAGGGAGGGAAGAGAAGTGCAGTGTTTCACATTTGGACTGAAACAACTTTTTCCATTACTGCCCAAGGACGATGTGGATCATTATCTTCGAGAAAGATCCAAGGCTCAGCCTGAATATCTGAAGTTTATCTGATGAAGCCCCAAGTCCGCTCATGTTTTCCCACAGAAAACACATCAACTAACACCCTGCATGAACGGTTGGAAGCTCCAGGCCAGTCCCTTACTCGCAGCACTCCTTGTAATTTGATTTTCTGCAACTTGTACTAAAATACACTGTATAGGGAGCTTTCCATTTCAAGATACAAACCAATTGGCTTTCTGTGCTTATTTGCGAGGACAAGATTAGTCTCATTTCACTGGTATCAGATACAGGCTTTTTAGTCAAGAGCTACAGGCAATTCTGAGGAAGAGATACAAATGCCGCTTTAGTCTTGCAAAAAGTCACACTCTAAGAAGGCTGCTGCAGAAAAGAAGCCACAGTGACAGGCTACGCTACCATCGTGAATAAAAATAATACATTTTCCATCTGGGAGTAGGTGGAAAGCAGAGGATCTTGAAGCTCCTTACACTAGAACAGGAAATAGAACATTAGTAGTGCTAAGGAACAGAAAATACAGAGAATTCTGCCATAGTCCTATGATTAGCAATCCAGCCCCAAATTATTCCAGGATTTTGGTGGGGGGTGGGGGTGATGCAGGAAGAGCAGTGTAAGTGCATAAGGAAAGACAGAAAAAAAATAGGATTTTTATCTCAGGAATTATGTCAGAAATAAAAAACCTGTAACAGCAGGACTTTCAGTTGACTCAAAGTGTTTTCTGCATGATGTGTGGAACTCGTTACTGCAGAACATCATTAAGGTCCATTAATTTACCCGCTTCTCTGAATTTTGCTGCGTTTATAGCAATGAAGAACCCTAGACCGACCATCATTAAAATTCAAAGCTTTGCGATTGAAGATTTTGCATTTAAACCCCAATCACAAAAGAAGATTATCTACCGCCTACTTCAGAAGATAAGGTCAACGGGCCTAATTCCATATAGCAAACCCCAGGTCCTTACCATTGATTGAAAAAATCCAGACTAATAAATATAAGGTATTTGCCTCAAGCACTCAAAAGCAGCAGAGAACAGCGAGCAGCACATTAGGAGTTTAGTAGCAGCTGAAGTTTAAGCAAAGCTGTTTTAGCGCAGCAGGGAGTACTTTGAACTTCTGCAGAAGATGGTGTTATTTGTTTATTAACTAGCGATTACTCTTGTGAGTCAGGAGCGCTGGCCGAGTTCCTCGTTATCTAATTAGATTAGCAAGCGGCAGTTATCAAGCGATTATACTCCGTATAATAAATAGATTTCTCAATCGAATCCGTGAGGGATGCCAGCGCTGTCCGACACCAACACTTCAAAGCACCGCGCCAGAGCTGACCTGAAACCAGCCGACTGGCGCAGCGGGCCAGCACCGCGGCGTGAAGAACCAGCCGGCCGTCACGGAGCAGGGCCCTGGCAGAGAGGGGCAGCTCCGCGGGGCCGGGCAGGCACGGCTGCGGGGCGGCAGGGGGGTCGCTCCCCGAAACGCCTTTCTCGCTACCGTCGTTTTCGGTAGCGGCGACCGCCGAGGCCCGCGGAGCCGCCTGGCTTCAGCGGGAACCGGGCGAACCCGTAAAGCCTCAGCCGCTCTCCCCCGACACCACCTCGGTTACGGAGGCGAGGCGGGGCGGGCTCTACCCCTCCCGGCAGAGCGGCCGCGTACCCGCCGTGGCGAGAAACGCCCGGGGATCGCAGACAGCCCCCAGCTGCCGCCGCGGGTGGATCCAGCCCCGCCGCTCTGCGCCCGAGGAGCCGCCCGCTTTGTTCGCCCGCAAGGGCCCCCCCGCGGTGGGGGTGCCGTGCCGTTCCGTGCCGTTCTGTTCCGTTCCGTTCCCTCCCGGCAGGCCCCGCGCCGCCGGAGCGCACCCCCCCCCCCCCCCCCAGGACCCGGATGGAGCTGGAGACAATAAAGACGGCGCCACGGGGCGGCCCCACCGCGCAGGCCACGCCGCCGCGGGGGGCGGGGGGGAACGACGACGGGGACGACGACGACACGCACACGACACGCTGAGGGACGGACGGACGGACCGACCGACGGACCGACCGCCGCCTCAGGGGAGGGGGCGGCTCCCCCCGCGGCGGCGGCGGCGGCCCGGGGCTGCGCGCTCCCCCCCCTCACCTGCGCGCAGAGGGAAGGACCGCGGGTGCGCAGGCCGGCTCCCAGCTGCTCCGCCGCCGCCGCCTCGTCCCCCGCTCCGCTGCCGGCTCCGCTCCGCGCCCGCCGCCCCGCTCCCCTCCCAGCGCCGCAGCCCGCCGGACGTGAAATCACTTCCGCTACCTGCGTGACCTCACAGACGCCGCCCCCTTCTCCCCCGGAAGTAGCGGCGGACGGGCGCGGCCGGCCGGCCGGCAGCCCGGGCGGAGAGGCGGCGCGCTGCATGCCGGGACACGCAGTCCTTCCGCCCCCCGGGCCGTGCTGCGCGGCACGCCGGGAGTTGTAGTTCCGCCCGGCTGCCATTTCGCGCGGCGGCGCGGGGCAGGCCGGGAAGCGCAGTCCCGCCGGGGCAGGGCAAGCCGCCATCTTGTGGCGCCGAGTGGGATGGAGGCGCCGAGGGGCCAGTCGTGCTAATAGAGGTAGTCCCCGAACACCACCGCTCCCCCCACGGCCCGCTTCCAGGGGCACTAGTGCGCGGCCGCGGGCAGCGCGGGGAGGGACAAGGCCGTGGGGAGCGTTACCACACGAGAAACCTGGCCCTGCCGTGCCCCCAGGACGCCCGAAGCTTTTCCAGCCTCCCTCGGGGACCACCAGCCGACCTAGGGAAACCACTGAGCCCTGGGCTTCAAGGAGGAAAAAGAAATTTAATACTTTCTGAAAAACACGCCCGTTTACAAAACAAATGTTTCCGCACTAGACTCGTGCATTTTTAAGGCTTTATATTAGGCAACGCAAATGAATGCTCTTTTCTGGGACCTACGTTAAGTGCCTGGACTTCAACCCTATTTACAAAATGGGTCGAAAAAGCAATTTTTTGTTCTCCTTTGATTCTCCCCCCCCCCTTTTTCTTAAAAGTAAGGCGGAACTGACTCTCTCCTTCAGACAGCACCTGCTAAAACCAGTGTGCAGAGGTTTTAGCAACGATCAGAGCCATGCTGTGCTCTTCACTGCATTCACCCATCCTCTCAACTACTCTGACAGCTTTTCCAGTCCTCTCATCTTCACAATCTCCTAAAAACCAAAGGAACTAGACACTGACAAGAGTTAAAAGCCCCTCTGTCCCATCCAAGCCACAGATGAACACAGTCAGACTTGATCTGGAGTCAAAACACAGCGTCTCAAACCCACCTCCACTAACAGCCGCCTGGGTATGACAGACTTGTAAACTAACCACCACAAAAAGCAGGAAATCTGCCCCAACGGCAAGTTGGGAGACATATGGCAGAAAAATGTTTTTATGTGCAACTGCAAAGCCCAAAAGTGTGTGTTACTGAGGTCTAAGTTGCACAGAAATAAGTAACCTTGGATAACCCCAAAAGCCATTAGTGGTTGAAGAGTTACCATATGCAAACAGGTTTTTTCAGGCTCAAGAACAGTTAGTGAGCTAGCAACATACAGACCAACTTGCTCAGCGTAGCTCTTTGTATTACATCACCTGTTAGGCTGCAAAGTCTCCTGTGCTATCAAAACACTCGCGTAGGCTGCTTGTGAGCAGGAAAAGGGGCTATCTGAGGGTAACAATTTCATTAACATTTCTCTGCTCAGCCCCTTTACTGCCTTCCTCCTAAATTTTAGTAAGGGTTAGCCAACTCTACAGAAAGCCTTGGTTTTCTGATTTTCCAGGGACATATTCTCCCTTAAATCAACCTATTTAGACCAATTTTATCAGTCACCATTACTGACTCATTTCCAGGGCCTAAGTGCTTTCTCTAGGGCCTGTCATATGCTCGCTAAATGCTTACCTTCTAGCAAAGTACAACCTCAAAATACCTCTGTAAGGATCATCCTTTAAAAAAAAAAATAAAAATCAAAACTACCATGCTCTTATTGCTCTTATTTCCACCTCTTATTTTAGTAAATTCAGCACATGTGGTTTTCTTATCTATAATGGAGGCTTCTTTTCCTACTTACTTCCCCCCAGTGTTGGGCAAGCCTAGTTTGTTGCACCTCTGCTGAACTACCCACAGGCAAAGAGGCAACAGCCTCCAGGGTTACTCTTCTGAGATGAAATTTACGTATGAAAGCTGGCATCTAAATTGCAGAGCCTGTTTAATACTTCACTTGAGTCTCATGCTTTGTGTGATTTCCCCTCACCCTCTTACACTGCAGATACAGTTATTTCCAAAGAGTAAGCAGCCCATGGCAACGCCACATATCAATTGCCATCAAATTGTGTTCCTGGCATCTGTCCTCAAGATCAAGTTACTCTGATGCCTTCATCAGAAATTGTTGCAAGGCATGTATTCTCTCTCTGTCCTTTGCATGTAAACAGAAGATGTTTTGCAGAAGCAAATTAGGTTTGTCTTACTTTCCAGTGTATAGAAGCATCATGTTGCACATGTGCAGGTGCAAAGATTTACATACAGCTCACCAAGGTTTTGAAAGTACATGCATTAGACACCTAACATCTGCTGATACTAGAAACAAGAGTTGATGGGAGCAAGGGATTTTCTGACTCTGAAGCTGGACTATGCCACAATTACTTTATGCCTAGGAATTCTTTACATTTAGACACTAAAAGTGATGCAACATCCTCCCACAGTTTAATTCCCAGCAGTTACATAGGTTAGCATTTGCAACAGACCGAGCACACTAGCTGCAAGATCACTGAACTGCACAGCTATTTAAGATGCAGGTAATGGCTAAGGAAAGGCTACTTTAAAAATAAAACACATAGAGCTGTAATATTTCAATATATTAATCTTGACTGCTATGTTGTAAGGAAACTTAAAATGCTTGGGGGAGGTAGAGACCTTCAAAATAAATTCTTATCTACCATCTTTAGGGAGACAGGGGATGACTGCCAAACATCAAATGACTGCTTTGAAGTCAGGTCCTCCACTTGGCTGATGAACTCAGCAGCCTCTTGGAGACAGATGAATGACAAATGTCATCATAAGCAAGCAGGGGTCTAAGTACATCCTTGTGACTTAATCAAAATAGAACTGACTGCAGGGCTACTGCTGCTTGTGCTTTCTTTCAGGGGCCTAGGAAAGCTGTAGAGTAGTTTTAAGACTGTATCACTGCATTACACTTAATCGATTTCATGCAAACTCAAACAAAATTTTGCATAGTAATGAGTGCCATGGAGAAAGCAGTAACAGTGCAAGAATGAGTCGCTGCATGATAAAATTGTCATTTGGATAGGCTATTTAAATAAAATCTGTGCCTTTAGCTGCTTATTAGCGTTTCACCACTCTCTATACAGACAGTCCCCAGAGAAACTGCTACTATCACAGTAGGAGATATTTGAAGTTACACTTAATTCTTGCACAAAAGGGATCACACACCTCCCCTTTTTGTGAGGATGCAACAGCAGAAACTTACAACTGGAAAGACAAGGTATCAAGACTTTACGTCCACAAAACACACCATCTTGTGTCTGCTAGATGTATTTGCTTAAGTAAATTAAATTCATCAAGACTCAGCCTCCTACATTTGAAAACCCTTCTTAGCACTGAAGCCTCCCTGTTGGCCAAGAGGCTCAAGTTGAAAGAGCTGTCCCTAGTCATTTTTACCCACACAAAATGTGATGATGTGCCTTGAACTTCAGCCTTGATGAAAATACCATAAAACTCAAGAAATAAAACTGTCAGCAGAATATACCTACTAGTGTTTTAACAAGTGGTATTTTAATTTGTTTGGAAACGAAAGAGGTTTTAGGAAAGAGAAAGAAGTTATGCAGTAAGGTGCTAAATCACAGGTGTTAAAACATGCAAATTTTAAAAAGACAGCTAGAGTTTCAGTGTGGTATCATGAAAACAGGAGTAAAGAGTTCAGTAGACACATTGGTTAACATGCCAAACATCTATAACAAATTACTGTTGCCTAGCTTTGTTTATTGGTAAATCACTTTAGTAACCTGAATTCACAAATAAGCAGTAAATAACAAAAACTACAGATAAACACAGGTTACACATGCAAATTCCTGTTCACATATCACATGTGCAGGTACATTAAGAGCACAGTTCTAAAGATTCTTGACGAAACCAGATTTTAACAAAAACTGTTTTAAAATGCAGGTATGAAAAAAATACATGTGAAGAATATAAAGATACCTTTTTACATTTCAGGACTCAAACGCTGCTTTTGAATATACTAGAGATGTATGACAGCTACAAGATTCAAGTAAAAGCAGGAAGAGCTCAAGGAAATAATACTGGTCAGAGGAGAATGGGCATTTACTTTTCACTAAAAATACACGGAATAGCTGAATAGGAAAGTCTATCAAGAGCTTAGAAAAAAAAAATCACAAAGTTGTAAAGCTGACTAATCACTAGTTTTCCTATTTGCTATATAACAGCAATGACATTAAAAGAAACTGCAATTCAACATTTAAAAATGCAACTTACATTTAAAGCCTTCTCAAAAGTGAAATGCAATGACAGCCTTACACTCGAAATTAAATATCTGCTAGGCTCAGACTGAAATATGGAATGTTCTAGATAAAATAAAAATACAGTGTTACTTTTTATTTTTTATTGAGAATGGAATTGAAAGACAATTTCTGAACCTTAAAAGTAGTAAATTTCACTTCAGTGAAGTTTTCTTCCTGTAGATGAGCTTTCCACAAGGGTGCAGGATTTTTTCTTTAATAGCTTGAAGTGTCAAAACGAAAACTTGTTGCCATTCTCACATCAAGAACAAATTTTTGTCATTAACTTAACTGCATATGCTTTTTTGCTACAACATTTAACACATGAACAGACCTATAATGCCTACTGTATTTCACTAAAACAAAAAAAAGAATACAGTATTTCCATCTACTACTTGTACTGCTTTTAAAAAAGATTAACATTAAAAACAAAGCCACTGTTTTCCTTACATCCTTCCTTCCTTTTAAGCTTCTTTCTTTTGCCTGTGGTCTTCTGCCATTTTATCCAGAATTTTCTGTTGAAAGAAAGCAATCATATTTTGGATATATTTAAAGAGTTTCTCACAACATCAATAATAGAAACATAAATCTAATTTTCAAGTTGTAAAATCTGTGAATATTAACTGCAAAGGTCATAAATAACAAGACTGGCACTTCTCCATATACTGAAGTGGAGCTCTCCTGAAGCACCACATTATTATTATGTCACTGAACATACAGCTCACCACCAGTAAACACCAAATGGCAGCCTCTGCAAGCATTTACCTGGCCCTGCTCTTAATGCCTTCCTAACAGGCTGGCAAGCCAAGAGAATTACTTTCCATTTTGTCATGGACTTGTGACAGCGATCGTGCCACTTACCTGGTTGGAATTTGCCATCTATAAAACCAGGGATAAAACATCTCCCCTCCCTAGAGAAGGGTTATTTTTGAAATTTGAGGAATTTGTTACCACTTCCATGACATTTGGCAGCAATATCAATTCACCTATTTATTTATTCTTATTGCTCTCAAAGTGAATGAGACTCCCAGCTAGAGAAGTGCCTTGCCATTGTCAAACAGAAGCTGCATTCCCCCCTCTTCTTCCCCAATTGTAACATTGGTGTGGTTTTAGAAAGTCATTCAACAGCAGCTCGCTAGTCATCTGTGCCATGGAAAAAGCAAATCAAATCATGTTTCATTTAAGTAAGTGATAAAGTTAATAAACTGGGATTATTTCCCCCACTTCCCCTTTTACATCAGGTCTTTAAAGTCCCATAATCAGGTACCTCAATGAAGAAAAAAAAAAAAAGCTATGGGTGATGGATGAGGTGGGTTTTCTCGCTACAAGATTCTGCATGGTAATTAATTTTCTGATCTACTCCTCAATGATGTTGTTTGCTTTGTGACATTTATTTGTACCATCTGCCTTCCAGGGCCCTGTATTTGTTGAGGGTTCCCTATTATTGCAAGGGAGAAAGCAAACGTTTTGAGTCTGAGATGCCACCTTCTTTTCTATGGAAGCCCCAGGGTTTGTTTTCAGCTCAATAATCAACTGGTATGAAATAAATTTATGTGAACGCTACATTACTATTAGAATTTCGTTTAGGATTTCCCTTCCTCAGAGGTGACATTTAAAAGCAGCTCACGGTACACAAAGATACAGCAGCAGCATTATCATTCATGCCATGCAATCATGTGATACCTAATCCAATTAGAAATTGTAAAACATGCTCACAAAATCAGAAGTTGCAAATACGGATTTTTTTTTTTTTTTAATATATAAAAACTTCAGCTTAAGCTCTGTTGACTGGTTAAAAACACTCTCAAAGGGACAACTGGAAGGGATTTGAGTCATCTGTATTTACTCTGCACCACTACTAAGCCTGGCCTTTACTCCAATGTGAATGTCTTCTTTAATCCAAATTTACAAAAAAATGCCGAAGCCCATCTCTAAAATGTGTATCCTGAGTATTATTTTCACAAGATAAAGTTTTGGAGAGGTCTAGCTTCAGTTAAAAGATATAGAATAAGCCAATTTCCACTGCCTGAATGCTTTTTTTTTTCCCTCAGTCCAGTCTCATTCAGATCTATTCCCCAGGAAAGAATCACGCCATTTAAAATGAACAAGTTTTTGCCTTACCTTCAACTTTTGATAATGAGGAAGGCTGCTGCAATGGGTCTTTTTTGCAACATCTTCATTTGTGTAGAACAGGGAACACAATTTGCAATAAAACCCTGTTTTGGGTACCACATAATTCACACCTAGAGAAGTAAACACCACAAAATAAACTAAGAGATCTACTCTACATCATTTATTTTAATGTCATATGTCATTTCAGCTAAATCTTAAAACCATAATTCACTTTACATTAAAAGCTGCTTTATCTTTAAAAGTCCTTGGTTTAGTTTAGTCAAGCCGGGGCCTAGTAATAACTAAATATGTGCAGGCTTTTTTTTTTTTTTTTTTTTAATTTAAAAGCAACCTTTCAGATTAAGGGTCCATTTTATTGGTTCTTTCCAAAGAACTAACAACGTTTTGTCATCAGTTTCTGAGTATTTAGTATGAATCTGAACTATTAACCACTATTGTGCTTTGTGCTATTAATGGACTTTGTGTTGCTAAAATATACCTCTTCCAATTTAACTTCTGCCTAAGGAAAGTGTTATGGAGAACTGCATGAAAATAAGGGAAAAAAAAATACTAGGGTTAGGAGAGGAGTGAACAAGGGGAGGAGAGTGGGAAGCCCTAAAATGAAAGGCTCAGAGGCAATGCGTTGCCAGAAATAAAAGTCAAATGAAATGAGAAATGCTACTGCAATGCACAGAGACATATTTGAAAAGAAATGGAAACAGCCTTACCAACAGGAATGTTTGGCTGGTATGGCCCAATCCTAAATTCATCTGGAACAAGAGGTTTCTCTTGAACATTCTTTGTTTCCTGTTCATCCTGGGTGTCTGTATTTTCATGGGCATTTTTCTCAGTATCTTCTGCTGTTGTGGTATCAGAAGCTTCAACAGCTTCAGCCTTCGAACTATCTTCGGTTTTGGTTCCATTTTCTAATGTTTCATTTTCCTGCTCTGGCTCCTCAATCTTGTCTACCTTGATTTCTGCCAAACTATCGTCATTTTTGCCAGCAGATTTTACTGCCAAACCTGACTTGCGGAGTTTTTGATGATCCGAGTCTTCTTCATCACCAACCTCATCTAGAGTGACAAAGCCTTCCATGCTCCGCGGAAAGCCACCCACGTATCGCTGTTGAAAAAATGTTTTCCTCATGTCAGCTTATTCTTAAATGTTTCCCTCAAACTGTCTTAAGTTTCAGAAGAGAAATATCTTCTCCAAATTCCCTGGAAAAGTGCTTAAATTATTCCTTCAAGACCTACCTCACTCATTCAATATGTTACTCAAGCATGCAGAAGTGTAACAAGCCCTTTTTAAATGTACTCCACTGTCCCAGAATCAAGTGTTCAATTTCAGAATAATTTTTTTTTTTCATCATGAGGGTCCACTGTTTTATCATATGAACATGTCATCTTCAACTTGAGAATTTCAGTATCTTTCTACTATATTCTTACTTTGAAAGTCCTTCTAACATGAGTATTTTAAGTGGAAGTAATTTTGGAATGCACAAGTTTTGTTTCTATTCGAGACAGTCCCACAAGATCCTCAAATTCATGCCTGCATAAAAGGCAAAACCTTACCAGAATAATTCTGTGCCCACTAATAGTATGAATGTTCATTAAAAAAAATAATTAAGTGCTTTTTCAACCAGTGGAAAGCTTGGAGCTTCCACATTAAAAAAAACCCCAAACAACCAAACAAAAAACAACCAAAAAACCACCAAAACTGGAGTTTTCTTAAAATCCAGCTTCATTAAAAGACAGCAGATCTGTCTGAATTCTGATGTTTTTGAAACGTTCCTGCTGATAGGAGTACTACTGAAACAGCACCAGCTTTACAGCTGTGCTCTAAGAATGTAGGTCTTCAAGGAAGCAAGTCTGGGTTTTGAGGCAGTTTATCATAACAGATACACACATAATAAGAAATAATCACTGCCATTTGTATTGGCAGTATTAATCCCAACACCATGTAAGTAGCTTCCTGATGATAGAAGGATCCCCCAAAATTGAAAACCATGCACACTTCATTCATTAAGAATAAGGAACATGCCTTACTTTTTTGCAAAACAACATTCCAAGTCAATAAAGTTACTAAAACTTTGCATGCTACTCCACATAACCAAGTATAATTAAAAAGCAGCTGGTAGGACATAAAAACCCATGAGAGTATGGGGTCATCTGGTGAGAGAAAGGAAATTCACAGCAAGTAGTCTATGACTGAAGACACCTTGAAACCAATCCTCCCACCCCCCTCCCCCGCCCCCCAACTGGAAATAGGCCTTGGCTAACCACAAATGGACTCGCCTACCTTTCTGGCCAAGCATAAAGTGTAGATGTATGTACAATTTCGTCCAAGTCTAGATTAGCCTCAAGTCCCAAATAAAATTTTTTGAATGTCATTGTTCTGCTCTGTGCTCAAACTACAGCCAGTCTCACAAGAAACTGCTCAGGAGAAAACAGTTCCTGGCTGCTTAGTATTAGTCAAAAAAGGGTTGAAGAGAAAGGCAAGAAAAAACCCAGGAAGCGACATGGGTAGAAGCCCACAAGTTAACAGTTTCCGTCAAAACAGAAACAGCAATTTATAACAGATTCCGTTTGCAAGTTGCATCCAATGGCATCTTCTATTTTCTTCACAGGAGCTTTAACACCTGTTTCTCTTCAGACAGGTGTGCCATGCATGTGCTTTAAAGGCCCACAGAAAAAGATCTGAAATAGAGTGTACTGTGGTGTGCTATTTAAGTTACACAGGGTTTTCCACACCCAGGTACCTTGCTATATGATTACCTTTTTAAGCTTCTTCTTTGTTGCTGGATTGGCCACAACATTCCCCTCAGTTTTTATGGTCACATCATCAGCTGTGTCCTTTTTTTCTTCAGTAGTCACATCAGCTAAATTGGCAACATCTGCATCATCTCCTGCTGAGCTGCCACTTTCTAACAGTGCTGCTGCTTCCTCCTCATCCACTAGCAGCTCATCTTCAGATTCAAGGAGTAAACTAGGCTCATCTTGGTCTGCCTGTTCACTGCTTTTAGGGCCCGACGGCTCAGCAGCATCATCTTGTTTCTCCTCTTTCACTTTTTCTTCTACACTGCCACTTTCAGGTTTCTGAGTAGCATCTGTTTTAGACTTCTTATCACTTGGAGAATCTTTGCTGTCTGGAGAGTATGTTCTCTTTCTGTAAAGAGCAAAGAATACTTGCTTGTAAACCTGAAGAGAGCCCAGAAATGACTAAAAAAGGTAGGTTGTATTTTTCTAGACAAGCCTGAAAAAGATTGTGTTTTAGTCCAGAAAATGGAAGATTGAGGAACCTTGAAGGATACCATTCTTCAAATATGCAAAAGGCTGCTGCAAGGAGGAAGTGTCCTTACAAGACAGGACAAGTGTTCATGGGTTTAAATTGCAGGAAAGTAAGGCTAATTAAGGACTGGAAAAGATTTCCTGAGGAGCCTGAAGAGGCTGTGAAATCTCCATCATTAGAGGAAGAAGGTAGGTAGCATATTAGAAACAGTTAATCTTAGGGCACAGCAAACAACAATTTGATCTCAGAGCTTGCCTGACTTCTTTTGTCTAATTCTATACTCTGGATAAGGTATTTTCATATTTTTTTAAAAGAACATTATGCTTTAACAATAGGAGATTACCTAGTTTTATCCTTTTTCAGCAGTTCAACTCCTTTGTTTGGAATCTAAAATAAAATTTAAAAGAATTTTAAGTCACAGTAGAGTATCATTTATACAACTGTTGCAGCATTAATTCAGACCAGACAGCAGAATCTAGCCAAATGCTTCCAATTACGTAAATCCACAGGTACTTTTACCATGCCCACCCACCAAACAATTAATAAACTGCTATTAAGTTAGACAGGACATTACCAACCTAGAAATGCCATGTCTTTATTCACAGTAATTATCAGTTATTAAATACAAAGCAAATGGGATATCCTGCTCCAGAAAAATCATATACAATTCCCCTTTTGTTTATGAACTGATAGAGTG
Organism: Buteo buteo; assembly: GCF_964188355.1. Taxonomy (NCBI): domain Eukaryota; kingdom Metazoa; phylum Chordata; class Aves; order Accipitriformes; family Accipitridae; genus Buteo; species Buteo buteo. The sequence continues at coordinate 20,117,258 of NC_134194.1, read as the reverse complement.
TGGTGCAGGCAATGGCACAAATCAGTCTTAATCTATACCCTTCTCCCTATCATTAGTGGTGGGCTACACAGACTGCTTTAGCAGACTCACAATGCTTCACGTATTTATGAGTTACTGAACAGGGAATTCCACTTGTGTGGCAGTAACATGGAAAACTATTCAATGCATTGGTTAAGTATTTGAATTTGCCAGGAAGTGTTCATTTTTGGTGCATGATCATGTGCAATAGTAAGATTTCTTCATATTCCACAACAGAAAGCTTATGTTTTTATGAGACAGCTTGACAGTTCAGATTTCTCCTGCTTTTCTACCTAGTGTCCTAGTCTGATGGCCAAAGTCTTGTAATTGCAAGAGTAGCCTGGTGTTATGTCAAAAAAAACCCCCAAAGCTATCAGCCAACCCTGCAAATATGCAGTTACAAAGTAAGTTTTGACAAAGCTTATTCTTACAAATTAGATCGTAACACAGTCTAGCTATCTAGGTAGCTGGAGTTAAGTGTCCACAACAGGGATGAAAAAGCTTTCTGGTGCTAAAGAAAAAAGGTTTTGGACAGCATCCAACACAGGAAATACATTCTGTTGTAATACTTCATAGTTCAAAATGGAGTCCCTAACAAAATTTTGTCTTTTTTCTGTACACAAGAGTACATGTACAAGAAAATGGACAAACCAACCAGCAGCTCTGAAAAGCCAAGAAATAAGCATACAATGTATGAGTACAGAGTTCTGCCACTCAGTTTGATTTTACTCACCGATCATTTTTAGAGGAGCGCGAGAAAAAAAGAACCCACATTACAGTACGTTCTAAATGGAGACATTTTAATTAAAATCTACACCAATTACTCTAAAATCTGAATTCTAGTTGTTTGGGTTTTGTTTAATCTGAAAGGAAAATCCTATTACTTTGTTCTAGGCCTCATAACACCACACTCATGCTAAGTTACTGCACTTAAGTAGCCAGAAAATACTAAAGTGAATCCTTCCATTTTACATGTGGCACTGAATATTCAGTAAGTGATAACTGTCTTCTACTTCGCTTTACACCTTCAACTACAATTAAAAAACTAAACCCACTACTTACCCTTAACACCAGTTTCTTGTATTTTTCAGATAAATCCACTTTCACACATCTGCCTTGGAACCAAAGCGCTTTGTTGGCACAATGTTCAACCATAGCTAAAGCATCTTCCCTGGTCTCCATCTCAATGAAAGCCTGAAAAGATTAAAACACACATTAAAACCAACTATGAAATACACAACACTTTTGCAGGCAAAGCTATTTAACTTAAAATGCAGCGTTTCCAAATGCTGAAACAAAATTATGAGATTCAGCTATATTCAGCTATCTTCAAACTAGCCGTACATCTTGGAATTTACCAAAGTGCTCTATATATCCAAGCTATTCAATTCAGTAGTATCTGTCACATAGAAAGTTCTGAAATTAAACAACAGGCATTTAAATAACCTGCAAAAAAAGGTCACCATGAAGTAAAATATGATTCCAAATAAAAAGCATCTGGACAATGAAACACATTTATTTGGTGCTGAAGTATCTGGGAATTCCAGGGTAGCTAAGAAACTACCCCAGTATTTTATTTTTATTTTTCAAGAGAAGTCTGAAACAAAGGCAGCAACTGCTGGTCTATAAGCCCTGCTTTGTGACCTGTTCCTCCAAGAAACAAGCCTATGACACACAAGTTTGCTGAACAAGCTTTTAAAAACACATCTGGGCTAGACTATCATTGGCAGACAGAAGAAAGCTGTTTCTGCATCCAGCTTAGACAGCAAGGGATTTTATTTTCTAGTGAAATAAGGTCAGGGAGGACTTCCTAGGGGTCATACCATAGATTCAAGTAATTTTTCACACCACAAGTGTGGCATTACAGGATTCAGGCATTCATCTCTGAAAAAGTGCTGGAATTTCCTATCAAGGGAGCAACAAACTGGGACAGGAAAGTTGAAAAAAAATTTAGAACTAAATACTTTAAACCGCTGTGTATTTATAGGAACCACGTACATGCACATCTAAAGCCTTTTACTATACACATACAATGCACTATCTTCAAACTTTTTTTTTTAAGTTAGAGAGCCACAGCAGGACTGCTTTTGTTTAGTTTTAAAGAATAAAAAATAAAGGGTAAATGAAAGAAATGTGTAGTAGTGGAATACATTTGTTAATGTTTCATAGGTAGTATTTTTTCAGCCTTAAAAAAAGTTCCAAGACTCCTAGAAATCTGCATAACAAAAAATTAAGCCTCAATGCTAAATATATGTTCTTCACAGCTGAGGCCCATTCTTTCTTTTTTTTTAAAGCAGCTCACATTACAGTAACATTTTGCAGTATGCTAGATAGCAAAACACCACCTACATAGGCCTCTAATAACTTCCATATCTATGCTAGAACAGAAAGTCGACACATGCACCAATTAAAGACATGTCATTTCTTCACAATTAAAAAAACTTAGTTTCAAATTTTCACACATGTATGTTCCTATGGTCAGTTACCTGGCTTTTCATTCTCATGAGTATGTAGTTCTTAATTTTTCCATACGGTTCAGCCAGTTTGAGTACTGCGTTGTCAGAGTATCCCGAATGAGGTAAATTGCTGAGGTGAATCACACGACCAAGTTCTGGTTTTGGCGGCTCAGTTTTTTGGTCAGGTTTACCCTCGGGTTTCTACAATTAAGTGGGAATGACATTTTTTTAAAGTAGATACTACATAAAATATACATGGATGACTGTCCCTTGATTAAGTTGATACAGCTGAGAAGTACATGAACTAATAACTTAAATGCAATGGCCTCATAACACTGACTGCCCTAGATTAAAATCAGGCAGTGTTAAAAAAGCAGAAGTGTTTTACCTTTATTCTTTTGTATTTCTGTGACAAGTGGACTCTGACTGGTTTACCAAACACTAGCGCAGGTGTTGTTGAATAGTATTCTACTGCAGCTTGAGCATCTTCCGTGGTCGACATTTCGATAAATGCCTGAAGTCATATGAAAACAAATTAAGCACTACTCCTTCAAGAATTAGTATTTTTGTTCAAAATCTCAAGCTCCTCCTTGCTTTCCTGTAAAAACAGCTGCATCAAAAATGAAAACTGCCTTTTGGTTACAACATTAACTGACCTGCAGAACTTCACATGAATTTCACATACTTTATTTAGGTGCACAAACAGAACTATTTAGTTTGTTTACATTTCACCTAGATTTGGATTCAGAACATTCAATTGCTTCCTGCTTTTTCTCTTCTATGGTATCAGCTTTTCCGCACTCCAAAATACGACACACTGTATGATACAAACTAAGACCAAATAAGTTTTCAGAGAGTATTAGAACAAGAACAGAATTTGCAAGCATAGTGTATTTTTGAGAAAGCTGTGAACAACAAACAGGAAGGATTTTTTTTAGCAATATTTAAGTTAAAATGCAGTACTACAGCATTTCTGCAAAGAAACATAGCGGTCACTCTTCCTTTCACACATGACCTTGGTGACGTGCTATCTTGCTTGGTAGCTGAGTAAGTCCTTTATTAAGCTCAGACAGTAAGCATACTAAAGACACCAAACAGCACCCACAGCAGTACTAAAAGGCCTAATCTTACCTCATTGATTTTGTTTAGAATCAGGTGATTTGTAATTATTCCAAATGGTTCAACAAGCTGAAGCAACTGATATCTCAAGTTCTTTCCCCTCTGGAAATCCATGATGTGAACAACTCTGCTTGTTTCCTGTTGAAGACAAAGCATGTATAAACATGAAAAGAAAATGTGTATCAGCTGACCTAAACAGAAAGTCTGTCAAGGCTCAGCTCTACTTGCCTTTTTTTTTTTTTTTTTAAAATCTTCAAGCAGTAACCAAAGCAAAATGCATATAGAAAAGGCAAAGAACCTCCAGGGATTTCCACAGAGGAAGATGCCTGCCATGCCAAAGTTGCCTTTCTTGTATGATCATGTCCCACAGCTTCATCAGAAGAGAATGTTTAAATAGGGTCTGTACAGTTTTGGAACAAATATTTTGTAGAGTACTTGGCACAACAAAACCCCAATCATATTCCAAAGCTTCAGTATTTCCGCACAAATCCTAAAATCTCACTTTTAAAGACAATCCATTAATTAAAAAAAAATCTTATGAAAGCAAACAAAAAGTATAACATAAAATTGTGGGTTTTTTAAAAAAACAACAAATTTTTAATACTAACCACTCTGCCCTTTTGCATGTGTCTTGGTCCTTGCATATTTCCATTTCCAGCTCCTTTAAGAAATTAAAAGAATGAGCAAGCTTAGTTCAACCTGCAAGACTGGCATCGTATTAACACATCTCTTCACAAGTTCTTAAGAAACCAGAATGACATCAAGTTTCGAAAACTAATTATTTCATTACAGTCTGAAAAGGCTGTTAATTTGTTTATTTCAGAGCTCTTGTAACTTGAGGTCCTCCTTCCTGGTCATTCTGTTCAGTTTAACATTAGAGAAAGAGCTGCATTTACTGATGTGCAGAAATAGCAGAGAGTAAGTAAAACCCATTGAAAAAAATATCTCCTGTTGTAGAGTAAGATTTGCCATAGCAAAATGTCTCTGTACACAAAAGCTGTGAGATCTCCAAGAAAGATACACTTTTCACTACTGAGATTTTTAGGTGCAGAAAAAGACTCCTAGTTTTGGTTCTAAACCAGTACAACTTCTATCATAATGCCCATTTTACTAGGAAACACCTGAAAAAAGCCTTTTAGATAGTTAGGCTCAAAGTCAAGTTTGAGATGTTTTGAAAAATTAACAGTATTATTTTAATGAAATTAAGTATGAATGCCCCTATCATCTAAAAATTCCTTTAAAGTGTCTGAAATACTTGTACTCTGTCAGGATACATAGGTAAATGAATTAGTTTTGCTCTTTTAGTCACTTGAACTATTTAAAAGGTAGAAAGTAACAACTTCAGACAAGAACCTGATTCTTAGCCTGCCTTCCTATGAAGAGGCTTGCATCATCTATCTTCCCATTTCTCACTTGCTATTCAAATCTATTTGTCAAATTCATTTGAAATTAAGGGGGAAAAACACTTAGGACACTGAATTCTATCAAGTTTCACAAAAAAAACCCCACCAACATGTAGCTAATCAGAAGACAGATACAAAAAAATTCTAGACAGGAAAAAATAGAAGTCCAAAACGTGTGGATTAATCAAACACAGTTAAAAACCAGCCATAATAATGTGACTTGTAGTTAGCAGATGGTAGAAAGGTGAAAGTGTGGGATCCTGAGTACCAGTCTTTGGCTAGGGAGGGACTAAAATAATTCAGTTCCACTGCTTAGAAAAGTGAGTGTTTTGTTTTGTTGTTCTAAAACACTGGTAAATTAAAACAAGAATAGGGGGAGAAAAAAAAAACCAGGAACTTAAAACTTGTAAAAGTAGGTGCCTGTTGATGTTACCTCTTGGCCCAACAGGAGGTCCTCCAAGGTGAAATGGAGGTGGTGGTGGTCCCAGAATTCCTGGTGCAGGGTTTGTGGATTGCTGCAACATAAAGGGATCACCCCTAGAAAGAGGGGAAAACACACCTTAATTTCAAACCAAAAAACTGCAAAGCTTTCGTTCTCCATAAACCCCTAATTTCTGCAGAGCATCTAAGGAGAAGTCAACTTTAGCTATTTTTACTGCTGCTCTTCAGCTAGTAGAAAACAAAGGGAGGCATCCATTTGAAGAAAAGGAGGTGTTTTGTTTCACGTAAAATGTTAAGAATGTCCTCTGCTTCAAATAAAAACATGACAAATACTTCAAAAATTATTACTACTTACATTCCATGTCCCGAGTCACTGTCAGGATTCCATTCTGGATATCTTAAAAGAAACAACAAAAAAGAAAACAATAAGAAAAAATACAATCTCCTCTACCTATGTAATAATTTTCATACAAGCAGCTATACCTTTACATGTTAACACAGGTAAAACACACGGTAACACTGCCCACTACAGGACCATGACAAGAGTCATGAGCAGCATCTATTGACAGAATAGAAGTGCTATTCTTAATGAGAAACTTCCTACACTACATGTAACATGTCTGCCAATTTATAATACAAATTGCACAAAGTTCATTTTACAACGAGAATTTAGTAGTTGGTATAACTGTCTAGTAAAAAATTACAATAGATTGTCAACTGTTAAGATCCAACTCTTTAAAAACGTTACATATATATCATTAGGATTCAAAAGTTATGAACCAAGAACCCTTTTTTGTCCTGAAGATACTCTTTTAAGTTGTTTTTATTCCCTACAAGGCACAGCATGTTTTCTAAACCTGCTTTGTGCAAAGTAATTGACCATTATTTAGTTGTACATGCCCTCCTCATGCCACAAGAATGTTTACTGTACTTCAAATTCATACATTTCAAGCAGCAGCTGACAACGTCGGCTGTGAGTCGCTCCATTGATATGATGGTTCCACTCCTGCAGCAAAGTAAATAATTAAAAATTAACAGCCACGTATAGCAAGCCATTTTTAACAAATAATGTTGTATAGCGCAATATCTTCTCTTCTAAGCTGAAGTATCAGACACATAGATACCAAAATCTCTTTCTGTAGTGCTTTAAAGAAACACTGAAATTGGACCTACCTCTTAACTCCTAACCTGGGTGAAAAGGCGTCTGATGAAAAACGTCTTGCAATCTATGGGCCTGAACCTGCCTCAAAGGTGCAAAGCTTACCAGGGGATAACTGCTACAGCACACATGCATGTCATTGCTATTTCAACTTTTAGAACTGGATGCTGAGATATTTTTTTGTCATCAGTAATTTTAGAATTTCCTCCACTCTCTCTGCTTCATTCCTCAGACTTTTAAAGATTAATGTGAACTAAACACTCAAGTTTCTAGAACCATAAAGAAGCCAAGAAATAAGGAATTCAGAAAGGAAAGACTAAAGAAATGAAAGTGCATAGCTAGGACAAACTACAAGTATACAGGTGAAATATAAAAATAATGACCATTTGAGGGGAATAATCAAGAAAAAAGGAGATCTAAATCAAGATGGTACAAAGGAGGAATAATGGAATTAAATCAAATCAGCCAGGTGAAACTACTTCTGGTTCTGGCTTTAGCACTAGAAAGGAATGAGGGCTTTCTACTTTTTCTCTGCAGACTATTTTGATTACAAAGGGAGTTATTCAAGAGGTGAGAAGTCATGGGGACTTCTACTTTATGGAAGTACAGAGTGCCTGATCTCCATATGGTTACATTTTTAACAGCACTAGTTTGTACTATATTTACATTTTTAAAGTGACAAGAACTTCTGAAGTTTCACTGCTGCACAGCTGTGAGCCACAGTCTAATTTCCACTCTGCTGCTCTTTAGTAAGCAAAGGGATCAGCAGAGACACATGGGGCAAGTTAGCTTTATGTTCACAGAGAAATGAAGGGGAGAGTAATTACAGATTTTGGGGGGTGCAGTTTAACTGAAGGTTTTCTCTTATTGGCTACATTTTCAACTGTGACCAGGTATACTGCACTGGCTGTTTTATGTCTCTGCTTACATGCATATTTCTGCTCAGCACCCACAAATGATCTTTTCCTAATCCCTCATCTTTTCTGATTTTTAGTTTCTGCCACACTACAGTCACCCTTCTGGATAAAATGAGACACTCCTGAGGCTTACTGTAGTGTTTCCATATGCTAAATGCCTACCTTGCACCTTCCACAAACGAGAAAAACCTGGATGTAAAGTCTCCCATAAAGTACTGTTGTTAAGCTACACTACAATATTACTCCATGATACACAGAACATAACGTGGGGCAAGATGAAACCTTCATTCATTTTATCAAGATGTAAAATGAGAGCACCACTTTTTCTTGTTAACTGCACAAGATGTAGGCTCTGCAACTATAAATTAATAAATACGTTGGCAAATAGGATGAAAAAAACCACCAAAACCCCCAAGCAAACCTACCTATGAAACATTCAATACTTAAAGTTTCCTCAGTTTAAAACTTGTTAGCAAGTTTTAGTACTATACTAGAGAAAACAGTCCTTTAAACACTAAAAAAAACCCTAAATTTGGGTGCATAATCTGTAAAGCCTCAGTGGCCGATTCTGCTAGATATAACATGCTTTAAAGCTGTCTTAACATGTAATTTTAAAGTATTATAAACTGAAGTAGATGTTATCTGCAAAATAGAGCCAAAGTTTGGGAGATCTAATTCTCATTATATGTCAAAATTTTAAATTGCTTTTAAATTGGCAAAAAAGGGAGATCTGACATATAAATTAGGATCCACCCACCCCCCCAAAAGTTTTCAGAACAACAATGCCTCATCTACATTATTAACTCTTTATTAAATAAAATTCTTGATCTGGACTTCCCTTTACTCCCTGCCTCTACCCAGCTGAAGCATCACTCTTCTGAGATTTCAGGGCACTAAATATTTACAGACACTGATTAACATTAACACCCAAAGCTAAGCTAGAGAAAATATGAACTGAGTTTCTTAAAACTCAGATTACCTTTTGCCCCAATTGATGCAAGCAAGAGGACACACTGTTCTTCAGAAAATTAGGCCAAATTTAAGCACCTAATTTTAGATAGCCCTCTATTAGGGACACGGCCATGTTTTTCCTTTGAGATATATCACCATTTCAAGCGTTTAACCTCCAAATCCATCTGCTCATGTTGCATCAGCCTTTTTCTTTGGCAGGGAAAACAATCCCTCCACATCTAACACCTCATTCCTTGATAAAGGGATCAGGATTGACAAAATGCCTAAAAACCCTGGGGCACAATTTACTTCACAATTAGACAGAAAACAAACTGGGTCTTAAAATAAATACATGTCAATTTAAAGAAGCAATTAAGAATGTCGCTAAAAGAGAAAGACAGAGGACCAGCCTGCCAGCTTTAGTTACACTAAGGGTGTTTAACCCTTTGCTCAAGCTTAAAATACACATTGCTTCATCACACACTTTTAAAAAAATCTCATGGTATTTTTATTTGGAGGTGGGGGAAAATGATATTTTGATACTGCAGTAATAAGTTTACATTGTCCCAGCTAAGAAAAGCATTCCCTTTCTGCTTTCCATAAATTTTGGTTCAGATCAGATTACTTTAAAAGTTAAGTTCTACTTGATTCAATTTTGTGGGAGACACAAAATAAGAATTCTGTAACTGTTAGGTATGCAAAGCAGAGGAAAAAAGGAGAGAAAGAGAAAAATTCTTACAGTGACACGATTTCTGTAATTAGAAACAAAGCCCAAACTTGGGTCATAAGAAACAGATGATCCAATCTCAAATATTTTATGGTGTACTAGCAGTTTAAGTCAAAGCATATTCCTAAAAAACAAGACGGTTTTACATATTACAGAAGAAGTCAGCCACTTAAGTTATGCTGTCAAAAGAATTTGGTATTTCTCATACCTGGAAAGATACTTCATGTTGGATATCCTTTCAACAGATCTTCATACCAAAGCAAACTAAGAACCACGAGGCTTTAAAATGAAGTGCTAAAAAGAACCCTACTTACAGGATTACTGGTTGCCATCTTCAAGGGCCTCAGAAGTTTTTGTTTTCAATCTAACCAAATGAAGTCCTTTTACAGAACTGAGCATGGCATCTAAACTGTCAACACTTAAAACCTTTTATGAAAAGCAATGTCAAATATAGGAGACAAGAAACCCGGATTACTGTGATTATTTTATATAAAAAGTAATTAAAGCAACACAAGTTCATAAACTGTCAGATCAGCTGGAGTCATACAGTGTGTGCTCTAAAACTGGTCATTTCCTTGCAGGGACAGAATAATTCTCATGTTTCAAAAAGATTAGATGTACAGAAGCAGCACTTTTTGAGAGGTAACTGTAAAGAAATGGTTAGTAACAGCAATTCCACATTGTATCAATTTTACAGTAACAGCATGTATTGTATTTTCAATTGAAGGCCTTCAAGCTAATTAGCCACTAATTGTGATAAGAGGGGCACTGCATTAGCCAATTAGCCAATTAAATTGCCTAGTATACTGAAAATCAGCAAGATGAGTAAAATTGGAAAAGCTGAAAGGGAGAAGGCTCTGAAAATAACATCTGAATAAACAGGCCACTTTGAGTAACCTGCTACCTTTGCAGAGAGTTGAACTACTCATGAATAAACTAAGAGGGATGTCTCAGCATAACTGAATATACCCGAAGATCCACTCTACTGGTGAGCCAAGTAAAGAACACTACTAGGAACACAGAGCAGGATACTGCAACAGCAGACTGATTGCTTGGAGAGTCTACAGGGATAGATGCAACATGTGACAATAAAAAGTGAGTCTGAAGTGTCTAAGAAAGTTGTGAAAAAGGAGAAAAATGACGACAAATTTCAGCCATAGTATGAGATAGAGTGTTAAAGTGAAATTAAAAAGGCAAGAATGAGCTAATCTAAAACGTGGTTTTTACTTTTGCAAATAAGTTCCAGGGCTCTACATTAACTCTTTCCCTTTGGACAGGGAAAAAGCAGAACTGTGCAAGAATGCATCTTAACTACATATAAATCAGCAATCAAGACAGATGTGGAGGAGAGCTGAAACTAGCTTCCTGAATAGCACAGTAGATACACAGCAAAAAAACCCCAAACCAACAAAAAATAAAAAACCCACCCAAAAACTGCTTGAATGCCAGATGTTTGTGGTTAAGAGAATATGTAGATGTAAAATATAAATAAGATATCCCAGCAGATGATAGCTGTTTGACTTGAAGTTAAGCAATCTGGGCAAACAAAATACATTAATGTAAAGCCCTGGTTTACAATGTTTGTTAACAATTACCTTGTAAATAAACCAAGTGCCTTTTTCACTCTCAAACCAACTTTCAGATCATTTCAAAAGCAACAAGGCTATAGAAATAATTAAAGAAATAGGTAAAAACAGAACAGATACTACAACGTAAAGGAAAATAGAAGTATCTGGTGCATAACTCACCTTATTAGAATGAACTGGCATATCACATATAGAGCACAGATGGGGATAACCCTTCGGTAAGAATCCATGGAAGTCTTCAATATTGCTATTTGGAGGAGCACCTCTCTTTTTCTCAAAGAGAGATCTCTCGGGACCAGGACCACGACCCATTCTGTCATACTCACTGTCAAATTTATGATAGTTATGCGAAGTCTCACCATAAAAAGATTCATCCCTACACCTTTCTCCATCTCTTAATCTGTCATCTTCATAATCCATTCTGTCATAATAACCAGATTCTTGAGAACGACTTCCATGGTCATAGTCAACCACTGGGTTGAGACTAGGACCACGATCATCAAAGCTATCTCTTCTAAAATGCCTTTTTTCTTCCCAATCATCCCTAGGTACTCTGTATGGTGGTTCCCGTGTGGATGATCTGCCATCTCTACCATAACCTTCTTCAGCTCTCCTCCTTTTAAGTTGTAGAAGAATCTGAGGCAAGTTTTCAGGAGTAATCTTGTCCTCGGGATAGCGACTCAGTTCATCTAAGTCTCTAGCAGACAGACCAAAGCTGGCCAAAATGTTAGTGGCCTGGTCTGCATCTCCACGGTGCTGAGAAGACAAAGGGAGCGGACCTCTACTTCCAATGTTAAATATAGACTGCAAATTATGGGAAGAGGTACTACCAGAAGACAGTGCACTATGAGATCCTTGTTGGTTCAATGAAGAACTCATTCCAAGATTCATTAAGCTAGCAAGGCGTGCAGTACCCTGGTTCATCCTTCCAAGAGATGCTGGCATATTTAAAGACTGGGTAGCAGCAGCAAGAAGGCCTATTCCTGCAGAGAGGTCACGCCCATGACCTTGTGAATCCCTACTCAGAGATGACTGCTGGAATGACTTGGACATTGTAGAACTATAGCTTGTCTACTTTATGGATAAAAAAAAAATTTCTTTTTTTTTTTTTTAAAAGATGGCTGAAAAGAGAGCTCACACTAGAAAGCTAGGCAAACTTCACTTCAAAAATGGTAACGCCAAGAAAGAGGATCAATAATGACTGCAGATCTTCTTCAAGCTGAGAAACACCAGACAATTCTGTAGAAAAACAAGCAGTTTTAGTCACAAATCCCTTTAAACAGATGCAGTTTTAAACTTATGCATCATGTTGATCTAAAAAAACATTAAAGATCTCAATCTTACAAGGCTTTTATTACATAACTTAACAGATTCAAGAGGTACCCAGAACCTACATGTATTATTTCAGATAAAAATACAGTAGTGTTTCCTATACATACTACTCTTCTTCTACAAAAAGCTACTTTCATACCGAAGACAAGTGAATTTCAGAAGTTTGGGATGTCTGAAAGCATCTAAAGTTTACTAGCATATAAGCCTTGATCTCTGGTTAATGGTTTTGTTTATACCCTACGTTACTGTACTGCGTCTATGAGAAGACCACAAAAAAAACCTTTAAGCCCATAGAATCCAAGATGACTTGGGCATATAATACATATTTGAAAATGAAACCTATACCACCACAGAATAGGACGAAAGGAAGTTAAAAGTAACTGAAGTTTGGGCAAAAAGTTTCTGCGGTAAGATCTAGTAAATAAGACCAAACATAATATTCAATCTTTATGCAGTAAAATTCAAATTACTGATGTGAAGACAGATGTGAACAAGAAAAATAAGTTTTAAAATTTGCAGGAAGTAAACAAGACCTCTTGCTCAAATTGCAGTTATACTGATAACAGCCCTTAGGAAGCGATTCTTTATTCTATTATATTGCAGCTGTGACATCAGCCTGTACTCGCAGACCTCAAGCTAAACAAGGTCAGGCTTAGTACTGCGATGGGAGACCCAAGGAAAAACCTGCTCCTGCAGAAAGAGACACTAAATGAGTCAGGAGATGGCACTACGCCCCCAGCCAGGCCTGCAGAACAGCGGTGTCCATGTCTCTTACCAGCATACTGCTTCCTTGGTTCAGGCCCAACACTTTTGATACCATGACCACATGTGGTAGTTAAAGATCCTGAAACAATACTCATAAGAGAGAGAGGTCTGCCCCACGTCCCACTAAAATACTAACCTAGTATTAAATATTTGGTTCAGTTGCAGGTACTTGAAGTTTTAACTAAACAGTGTATCAATATCCACAGTATATTTTATGATGCAATGGATATATTTCATAAAGTGGGGGGGGTTGTTGGGTGGTTGGGGTTTTTTTTGTTGTTGTTGTTAAGTGCAGAGCAGAAATAAACTGTAATACTTCACCCCATAGTCTTTCAGCCTTAGGATAGATACACAAAATTTAAAGCAATTCAACACACATGAAAACATTCCACCAGGAATACACCATTCTTGGGTCCTCGATGTGGCAAAGCCCTTTCAAATCTCTGCAGAGCAGTTTTGCTTCTCCAGCACTGCCACTCAGATGCACATAAAACACATAATCACTTGAAAAAGAAACAGGCACAAGTTGCATAGCTCCAAATGAAATCAGCTTCTAAGAGAACAGGTACGTTTGGGGAGGAATGGAAAAGACAAAATGAAAGCAAGGATTTTTCCTTGAAGAGACCAGTTCTGCAGAAGGCAATTTCTCTTGTACTGGAAACAGAAGAGAAAAGGTCAAGGTTACGAGCATGTCTCTATCCCAGCTGCCTACTCAATCCAGGGCCCTGTTTCAACAGCCCATAAAGTTTTTTCTACTTTAAGCTGAAAAGCACTTGGGTTCTCTTTCTCAGTAGCAGCATGTTACAAAACTATGCATTTATGTAGAAAAATAATGGATTCTATGAGATACACATAAAGTACACAAAACCCACACAACTCCATCTTTGAAAAGTAACTGCTTTATACAGTTTGCTACATATTCCGTTATCAGTACATCTGAACTGGTATTTCAGCTATGCTTTTAAGATCCACCTACATTGGAGTCACTTAAAGTAAGCTTAACTGTGTAACATTTGGTTGAGAGTAAGAGATTGAGAAACACGGGGATGGAAATAAGTTTAAAAGTATCTGAGGCAGAAGACAGAAAAGCATTGCAGAAAGCTTCAGAGGAAAACAGCGAAACAAGAATACAGGGAGAGCAGACGAGGTAAATTCTAAGTGAGATATCCAGGACAAGCTGACCACACTAAGAAACACCTGAATAGAAAGCATTTAAGAACTGTATTGTAAAAACCAAGACTCTTTTAAGTTCAAACATGAGAGAAACACTAATTTTTACCTGGGTACCATGTTCTACCTTACACATATTCAGTAATCTTCAAAGTACTTTATGACAATTTTACAAGTTAATCCTTATTCCTTCCATTTTTACATATAAATTTCCTTCTAGTTCATTCACACACTTACAGAATGGTTTGAAACTGAACTTACTAGGTTCTTCATAAAATCAGGTATTCCAGAGGGCTATACAAACCTGACCCTGACAGTGATTCAGCAGACAACCATGTGGTCAGGAAAGGCACGGTGCATCCTGCTGTTAATGCAAGGACCTGCACGATACAAGTTTTCAGTAAATCAGGAAAGTTCTCTACTCTTCAAAAACGCCCTTTCTCTTTGAACAGATGCTCACTAATCCTCTTGTCACAATTTTCAATTGGCAGCTCGTTGTCCGCTGCTCTGGAGAGATTAGCAGAGAACAAAACCCAACAATTCCCAGCCTGGCACCGACCTGGGCTGCAGAGAACCTGATTACATGCCATGCTTTGACCCCACATACACACAGAGGTTTTACATAACCATACCATGCTGCTGCTGCTGCAAACACCCATAGAAGAAAGAAGCAAAGGGTAAAATACAAACAGGAAAGATGGAGGGGAAAAACGAGACAAAGAAACAATGAGGGACAATCTTACGAAAAAGCATGAAGTGGGACAGTAAGACAACTGTATGATGAAGACAGAATATAACATTGGCAGTTGGTCTGCTAGCCAGTACACTGCCCTACACCTAATCAGGTATTTCAGTGGAGTACTTAAAAAAACTAAGTTTTGAGTTACCCTCAAAAATCACTATTTATCACATCACTGTCATCTTGCAATTGCTGTTGCACTCTACTCCTAACCATCCCCATTCTTTAAGATCAGATGAAGACAACAACAAAACAAGGTGGGGGAAGAGCTCTAAAAATCATACCAAAGAATGTTTAACTGCCACATGGTCAGGTTTAATATGTGATTCTAAGACAGCATTTCTTGCACTGATCACTTCTGAAAGATTTCATGTAAGTATCTGATAGAGACAGGTTCCCACGGACCAATGCCAGCTTTGAAGCGAGTGTGCCATCAACTGAGTCACAGCAACAAGATGAGTATGACTGAACAAAGCTGTCTAAAGATCCAGACATGATTTAGCCGAGTTGAAAGTGTTATTCTAATTGTTCTTCATGTAATTTCAGCTATACTGGGAACAGACAGGCTTTCAGATACACATTTTTTTAAGATCTGTGGACAGAAATTTGGCCATATTACTATTTGAAAATATATAATATAAAGCAATCTTGAAATAAGTTGAAAGTCAAAATGTTACTAGATTTCCAGACAAATGCAGACAATGAAAAAAACATTTTATATCTACAAGTTGCAAAAGAGCTTGCTGTAAAGGCAGACAACAAAAAAAAAAAGAGAAATTTGAATCCTAAAGAATACACTGCTACCAAATAAAGGCCAAAATGAGGCTGATTTAAAAACACTATAGAAGGTTTTTCTTTTCATGTAAAACTCTTCAATAAAACTTACAGAACTCTTGCTCCACATAAATATTAATTTTGTTCCTGAAAACCATTTAATACAGTGAATTCTTGAGATACATTGATCATGGTGAACACCATAACCTTACAGAACACCAGTAGCCTGAAAATAATTCCCTAGCTCCCTATTCCTTCTACCACTCATTTTTTTTCTTTTTAACCTGTGCACACATATTATAGCTTTAATATTAATCTTGTTCTTAGAACTAATTTTTTACCCATTCCTCTTCCACTGTTTATAGAAAAGTCTCAAAAATGAAAAGTAACTGTTTTCACTTTCTAGTCAGTTTCACTTTCACTTAAAACCAAAATTACTCAAAACACATTGAATTTAATCAAATAAACTTAATTATGATAAAAACATGAAGAAACGTGCAAGCTGAAAAACACACCCTCAGTTTATAACACAAGACTTTTGAAGACTGTACACCCTTGGGAAAAAAGTCTCAAAGAAGTTTCACATCCACAATCCTTGCTCTTTCGATAAAAATCTACAGATTTTTCTTCTTCTCCCTTACATGTTACACTCAGTGCAGCAATCTATTCCGCTATGGAAGAATTCATATACTTCTTGACAAAACTATCTTCAACGCATCATGGCAAAAAAAGGTTATTGACGGAAGAGATCTGGAAGTCCAAGTGACAAATTGGACAGACAGCTCCCCATGTTGCTCTGAGAACTAATGGTAGTAAAAACAAGAACTTGCAAGGAAATTAGAAGCAGATGTTATCTAGCCACTGAATGACCGAGTGTAATGGATTTGGAATCTACGGGATTACTTTAACTTGGGACAATACAGAAAAGGCCACTGCCTTTCCAAAGGCACAGGAGGAATTGTCTAGCAGCCTTAGAGAAAATGCAGATTATCACCCATTTCAGGCACCAGTATTCAGAGTGGTTATTTAATATTGCTGTCTCACATGCAAGAAAACAACTCATCTTGTTCGACTGATCTTCAAAGGTCATGACCTCAAAAATTTAAGCAGCACCTGGCACACTGGATGCATGCGCTTTTTTTGTGCACAGATTAGACAATCTGCTTCAGGCGGAACAACTGGAAGAGTTTCATTTCTTAGGATTATGTTCAACTTCATCTCGGTGACTTGCTCGATCAGAGGAGCACATAATAATCTGGGATCTGAAGTTACTGTAACAGAGGATTGCTTCAGAACAGAGAAGTATTACATATGAAAAAGACTTAATTTATAAATGGGGAATTAAAATGACTAGTTTAGCAATTAAGAATCTTAAACGAACTTACACAATTTTCAACATTTGAATGTAGAAAAGAGCACTGCAAAAGACGCTGATTTCCTATTTCTGCTCATTATATAATTCAAAAAATTCAAGCATCCTTCCTTTTATAAGAAATGCATGGAAAAAAGTGCATTTTTTCCTTTACAGAAACAACAGAAGTGAAATAAAAGGTCTAAAGAACAGTACAGAAAGAGTAGAGGAGTCAAAAAAATGTGTATTTTTAGAAAGGGAAAATAGAAACAGCCAGGAACATACAGAGTAACTGCCATCACGTGTACTGACCGCTCCATCAACATATGATTACCTCTATGGCTTCCACGTACTCCTTCCTACTACTTGTAAGTCCACTCTTTGTCACTACCTTCAGAGCTCCAACTCTGCAATAAGATGGATACGCACAGGTTCTAGCACCTACGAAAAGCTCCATGAAGCCATTAAGACTCAGTTCTACAGAAGAAGTCTGCCAAAACCAGTCACTGCAGAATGCTGCAGGACCTTAGCTTGGAAACTCTGGTAATAATGACCCTATGTTCATGCACTCAGCAAAGCGAGGAGACAATCACTATTCATTTACATCAGTTTTGGAGATGAATAGCCTCACAGGCACCAAAACTTTGACAAAACCCACAGAACATACCATAATTATTTTTAAAAATTAAATAGGTCATACATAAAATTAGTCAAAGACAGTCCAAATCAGAGAGTTAATCACTGTAACAGAGAACCAATTTTACATTTAAAAAAAAAAAAACCAAAACAGAACACTTCTGTATTCTGATCTGGTAAGTGATTAAAAAGCCTTCTGACTAATCAGATAATGTAAGTCTGCCTCCAGGCATTTCCAGAGCTGGGATAAAATCACATTCTTTCCCAGCTGAAATCTTACATGAGGTTGTTGAGATGTATTCTGGCTGCAGAGAAGAAGAATCAAGGGACTGTTCGACTGTTTTAGTGCTCAAAATAAAATCTCTCTTATTTTAAGTTATAACTACACAATGTGGTACTTAAACACTTGCAGACTAAATTAGTTCAGAAATATTGCAAGGTATCTGCTTTTGTTTTCAAGACTTGTTGACTTAGAGCACTGAGGAAGAATGTAAGCAGCGGAGAGGCGACACAATAAATTAAGACTCATAAATTAAGAAATAAACTGAATGGAAATAATTTCTTTGCAGCTTTGCTTACAAGAGCTTCTCCCTCAGATTTGCCAAGCTACCCAGAACACTATAAAGCATTAGATTACAAAATATCTTCACCAAAACTCTCAGCAGAGATGTGTGCACATCACAGAGAAGGGCAGAAGACAGTATTTACTTGTTTATCTCCCACCAAGCTAATACGCATTTTTATTTAAGTGCAGTCCTGAATGAACCAGGTGGCAATCATATTTCAGTTGTATGGACCATAATACCATGGATCCTTTATTTAGTTTGGAGCCTCAGAGACTGACTCTTCATCCCTCCTCCTTAATTGGTTTTTAGTTCTTACTTTTAGCAACATGGATATTCACATTTTAAGGATGCATTTAGGAATTTCTCTTGGTTATTCTTCCCATCATTTAGTGCTGGGATGTACATAACACCTAGATATGTGCAAAACACTGGAAACTGAAGTTTTCAATACACAGGAACTTCAGATAGCTTCTCTAAAACAAACACACAAAAAAGGCTAGTGACATTGCAAGCCTCACCAAACTCATTAGGAAGTGATCAAAATTCTTGTTGTTCAGATTCATCTCGTTACCTAGTGCACAATGTAACATTACGGATATTAGGTTACCACTGAACAAACACGCGTACAAGGCTCAATTGCCAGTATCCTCACCCAAATTTAATTATTCCACGTAATTCAGTAATGAAACCTTTTGTGTGTTTTTGAATAAAATTCAGGACAGAAGTTCATCAATTTCACAGTAATACATTAAAAATGTTAATACATTTCACTACATTTTGAAAAAATAACACGATTTTAATATATTAAGATTTTCAATGTATTAACATGTTTCAAAATTCAGTAAGACCAAACCACTGGATCAACAGATTCTTTATAAAGAAGTATCAGAAAACTCTCCCTTCTCCTCTCTTCTGAGGCACAAAAACTACACAGACTGTTTTAAAAGACTTATGTTTTCAACAAGAGCTGCTCCCTATTTATCTTACTCTAGGAAGTCAGGACCACCTACTCCAGTGATAGGTCAAAAAGCCTGAAGAATTTAAGGCTGACTAAAAAGAATAAAGTCTATTCAATTGTTTAAAACAGTATCAGATACTTTTTTCCCAAAGGTATGCTTTGTGGAAAGGAAAAAAGGTGCACATTTAAAAGAGGGATTTTTCAGCTTTCTTTCTACAGCATGCTTCATTTATCAGAACAAAGCAGTTCTTCAGGTTCCCAGAAAGTTCTTTTTAACTTTTGCTTTTTTCCAGCATAGGTGAACTTTGTATCTCATTAGTTTGACTCTAGAAACAAAATACATACATAAAAAAAACACAGAATGTTATTAATCCATCAGAGGAGGGGGGAAAAAAAATCCCTGCAGCATGATTTGCAACCACAGCCTGAATTATATGAAAGTGAAACTGAGCAGAAAGACCAGTCAAACGGATGCTTCCACTATCAGTATTCTTAATGCTCAACTCATTAATTCTTAATACCAGATAAACATCAAACGGGCAGTTTTTGAGACTAACGGCCTTCAGAGAGTTTAAGAAGGCACGCACGTTACTGGCATGCGGTTAAGCTTCCGAAGGGGACGTTCTTGGGGACTGGGGAGGAAAGATGCCGACTCTGAGGCCTCAGCCGGAACCAGGAGCGCTAGCAGGGCGCTCCGGTAAAGTTTCAGTCAGGGGGCGAAGCGTGGTTCGAGCTGGGGTCACCCCCGAGAACACGTTTTACGTGCCGGAACACCGAGCAGCCGCCCCTCTCCCAGCCCTCAGCAAACGGCGCGGCGCAAGGCCGGGCAGGCCGCGCACCGCCGTCGGAGCCGGCCCTTCCCGGCGAGCGGCCGGAGGCGGCGCGGCGAGGGGAGCCGCGGGGCTTTGTTCGGGCCCGCCGTAGGCCGCGCGGCGCGGCGAGGCCAGGCCCGGCCCGGCCGCAGTACCGCCGGGCGGCGGGCGGGGGCGCCGGCGGCGGGCGGCCCGTGGGTCAGCCGGCGGGGCCGCGGCACCGGCCGGGGAGGGCCCGCCGCTCCCGCATGCGCACTGCTGCCGCCGCCGCCGCGCGCCAGCCCCGCTCCCCCACACGCCTTCCCTCCCCCCCCCCCGCCGCGGGGCCGTTCCTAACGGACGCTCCCCACAGCGCGGAGCGGCGGCCGCCGGCGCCGGTTCCTAACATGGCGGCGGGCCGGGGGCGGCCGCAGCGCCGCTCCTACCTGCGGGCCGGGGGCGGCGGGAAGGGAAGCGCGGCGGCGCCTCCCGTTCGCTGTGGTACCAGCGGCGGGGGAGGGGAGGGGAGGGAGGGACGGAGGGAGGGGAGGGGAAGGGAGGCGGCGGCTGCGCGAGCCCCGCGCACGTCTCGCCGCGCTCGCGAGAGCACGCCCGCCCGGCCGCCCGCTGCCCGCCCGCTCACGTGCCCGGCGGCAGCCGCCCCGCTCCGCTCCGCGCCGCGCCGTGCGGGCCGCCTCCCCGCAGCTCCGCTCCGCTCCGCTCGCTGGCGACGGCCGCCCGCCCCGCCCTCCGTGCGTGGATGTGGCCGCGGGGTGGGACGGGGAGGGGGGGGCGGGGGGAGGGAGGTGGGGAGAGGGAGGGCCCGCTGGCCCAGGTCTCGCGAGAGGTGGGAGCCGCTCACCCTGCTCTCGCGAGAGTCCCCCCGCGCAGCGCGGCGCCAGCCCGCCGCTCGCCCCCTGCTCATTGTCCGCGCGCTCCCGCGGGGGCGGATGGGAAAGTGCTCGGGGGCGGGGCTCGGCGTCGCCCGCCTGTCCCCGCCCCCCACCCACCCCCCGGCCGGGGCTGAGGGAAGCGGGAGGGCTGGCGTGGGGGACCGCGGGTTCGCGGCCGCCCTCCGCCAACCCTGCCCGCCACCGCAGGAGCGGCGCAGGGTGACAACCGGAGGGACAGTCCCGGGGTCTGTGGCCTCTGAACCCCAGGGTCCCCCCCGGCTAGCCCCGGCCGAGGGAAACCCTCCTTAAGACAGAGCCGGGGCTCCCCTCAGGGCCCGCGCCGGCCTCTCCCGCTTTCCGTGACTGGAAGGGGCGGAACGGGTAAGGCTAGCCAAGCGCTTCAGCATGTATTTTCCCGAAATAAGGATTCCTCGCTGCCACTTGGCTCTTCTAACCCCCAGAGCGTTGTTACCTTTGTAATAGGGCAGACACTCATAGTCCCTGCAGCTCCCTAGGCCGGGCTCCTGGCAGCCAGTGCGGCCATGCTCTGTCAGCTCAAGCCTAAAGACTGCTCTCCTCAGCAGAACGAAGATGTTACCATCTCTAAAATATTTAAGACAATGGGCTCTTGATGCCTATTAGGTTCATTAGAAGATTCTGGTAAAAGAAACCCTACAGCTTATGTGCAAGGCTTTCCTTTTCATCTAAGCCAATATTGCCATCTTGTGCTGGTAGGAGGAAAGTTCACTTTTCCTGTGCTTTCCTTAAATTACTTGATTTTATGACCAAAGTAGTACTCGTGCAATCGGGCAAATGCTATTTATGATTTGAAATTCTTTCACAGTCAATATCTTTCTTTCCAATTTAATTTTGTGGCTAAAGACCCAGTCTCTCCATCCTCTTGGAAGCTGCTGTGTTCCAGCAGCTTTACAAAGGTGAGGGTGCCTAGCTGAATGCAGTCTCCAGGGGAAAGAAAAAACCTGCCTTTTGAATTCATCACAGGTTGATTTTTCTTCTCTATGTGTGGCTGGAGAGCACAATGAAACAATAACACAGAAGGTATTTGAAAAAAACAGGGGATTGGTACAAAACGTGTTGAAATAATATGAAAGTGCTCAGAGAACAGCCACAAGAAATTCAGCTCTCTAACAAGCTCAGGATAAAAAACAATTAACTGCTCAAAAACAAACACATAAATTTAAGCTAACAATACTTCTGTGCTCCAGTACTGCAGAGCAGTAAAAGCAGAGCAAAGTGCCTTGATGAAATGTAAAGCAATCTAGCCACTTTTGCCCAGTAAAAGTCATATATAGATTGCAAAACGTATGGTGCTAATAAACAGAATCATAAATCATGTTAGCATTTCCCAAGTACAAAAGCAGGTCTTGCTCCATTTCCCTGGCTTTATTTCAAAGCCAGTATTTTGTTCCTTTTGGACCACATGGGTTGTCTCTCAATTTCCTTTGTTGTCCTTCGGTCAAGGCACCAAACTGGCAGCGAGGTGACTCATTTTGACCTTTATTGATTGCATTTGTGCTGCAGAAGGAGCCATACAGTGCTGACCATCACTACCCTACTAACACAGCTGCTGCGGTAAGACACACAGCTCCAGTTCCCTGTACTCCTGCTGATCACTGGAGAATGTTTATGACATTCCTATGTTTTTTCTTGTCCAGTATGTGCACAAAGCCTGGTGGATTTGGGGAAAAAGTGGTACCCTCCATCTGCCTGAGAGTGGTGGGGCCTCGGAAGAGCTTTCATGCTGCCTAAGGCAGAGCTCTGCAGCCATTCCCAAGCGCTCTGATGGGATAATCACCACTGCCGACAGACTTCCTCCATCCTTTTCTACTGCCTTTTTTGCTACAGCACAACCAGGCCTACAAGTCTTGGGTTCAGCCCTGAGACGAGTGTAGCAGAGCTTTATCGCAGCAACAGTTTTTCAAGGAAATAAGCCAGTCTGTGTATTTATTGTCCATATAGCACTTGCTTTCTGGGGCTGTGTCCTGGTTTTGGCTGGGATGGATAGAGTTAATTTTCTTTCTAGTAGCTGCTGTAGTGCTGTGTTTTGGGTTCAGTATGAGAAGAATGTTGATAACACACTGATGTTTTCAGTTGTTGCTAAGTAGTGTTTGTACCAAGTCAAGGATTTTTCAGCTTCTCAGGCCCAGCCAGCAAGAAGGATGGAGGGGCACAAGAAGTTGGGAGGGAACACAGCCAGGACAGCTGACCCAAACTGGCCGAAGGGATATTCCATACCATGCGACGTCATGCCTAGAATATAAACTGGGGGCAGTTGGCATGGGGAGGGGGTCACTGCTCGGGAACTAACTGGCCATCAGTCAGTGAGTGGTGAGCAATCACATTGTGCATCACTTATTTTGTATATTCCAATTCTTTTATTATTATTGTCACTTTGTTATTATCATCATTATTATTTTCTTCCTTTCTGTCCTATTAAACTGTTCTTATGTCAACTTTACTTCTTTTCCCCCGATTCTCTCTCCCACCTCACTGGTGGCAGGGATGTGAGCGAGCAGCAGCATGGTGCCTAGTTGCTGGCTGGGGTTAAACAAACAGGCTGACAGTAGAGTGTGTTCCTCATTTTTTGCCAATTTTAGAAATACCTGGTACAGCAGCAGAGACCCCTGACGGAATGAGCGTGTTTCTTGGCAGTCAGCAGGCAGAAACCCACGTCCACCCTGAGGGCAGCAGGCAGCCAGCCGTAGAGCACCCATTGCTCCCCTGCTGGGCAAGTACTGGGAGAGAGGAAGATTGCTGGGTACAACGTAAATCCATAGGAAACCTGGTTATTAGTTTTGCAGGTAGAACTTGTTCATATAGAACCAGTATAATTATACTCATGTACGTCGTAGACTTCAACTAAGAAAAAACTTTTTTCCAGTAGTGTTGAATACTTCGATAAATATTTCCATGTAGAGTATAAAAAACACATATTCAAAGATCAGCAATACTCAGATGGCAGAAGAGCTAACAGGTGAGTGAGCAGTGTCAGGGACATTTAAAACTTAGGAGAGCCCTGAAAAAATTCAGCACTGTAATTCATGCATGACAGAAGCACCTATTTGACATAACCATCAGTAACTTGGGAACTAACCTGATGTGCGCTAGTGTTTTATCAAAAGCCTCACCATTATAAACTCCAGCCACTATCAACATAAATACATTGATGCTGTTCACTCCTGCAGACAGCAAGGTGTACAACAGCAGTCTCATGTCCGAGTTTCCCAGTTTAATTTGTGTATAGATGGCATGGCAGCTGCAGTAGCACCTATGACAGGATAGTTGTGATGTGACTGAAGGCCCTTGAACCATTTTTAACACTGAAAAGATTAGTTTTAGCCTAAAAAACTCCTAAGTTTTGATTATTTCACAAATACAGTATCCTCCAGAAGTCTGCACTGAATCCAAATGGGTCAGGCATGTTGGTGAGAGCAATATAGTCCTTTGCTCTGACAACTACAGTGCCTTTTGCATTTAAACAGCATTTTTGTCTGAATCTGTGATGGTAGTCTTTCCCCTCCCACCAGTTTCAATGTGTTTTACATATTTGGCAGCCTTTTCCAAGTCGCCCATTTTTTGTGGGCTTCACCTCCCCCCAGGCCCAGGGAAGGGAGAGAACGAGAAGTTCAGGAACTGAAGCACAGGAGAGAGATCTTGTGAACTTGTACTAGCTGTGTATGCAGCAGAAATAGGAATCCCAGACCTTATTTCCTTTATCCTTCAGGGTGCCAGAGGAAAGGAAGCCGTGTTAAAAAATCTGTCCTTGCAGCACAGGCCATGGAGAAGAGTGTGTGTGCATGGCAGGAGGGCACCAGGTGTCCAGCATCCCATTCATTCCTGCCTCTCCAGAGTCTCCCACAAGCAAGAATTCAAGGTGACTTTCAAATCCTGCTGTACCCGACAGCCTTACGATATAATGAAAAAGCAGAATGACCAAGTTTAAATAAGTTTAATAAATAGAGGTCACAGAAAAAATATAATTTTAAACAAGCAGTGAGAGGGGATTAACAGCAAATTGTATACGTAATTCTTGTTATACATTGCCCCAACCACCTCTGATGTTTCAAGTTACTACACCCAGATCCTGAAAACAAGTACTTCTCCAGTAGTCCCATTTAAGTTGTGGACTCTACATTTCCATCTTCTCAATCTCTTTCAAATGAGCATCTTCAAAGCAGCGCCAACAGCTTATTTCTTTTCTTCTCAGAACCACTGCTGCTCCAGCAAGCCCCCACCTGCAGCAAAACATGCAAACCATTTGCCTGTAATTAAAAAACATACAAAGACAGTTAACAGAAGTAACTGTAAAGGCCCCAAATTCAACCCTTAACACTGACCAGTTAATTAGCCGACCTTCATTTTTATACAAAAGATGCAGTATTAAACAAAATGTCCACAACATTTTTTTTTTTAACTTTCTGACTGCACGTTGTCTGCATCCAGTCTAGGATTAACTCCACGGAGGAGGAGTTAGTCCACTCTTAAGCATGCAGAGCGCTGCCAAAACCTGGCACCATCTAGGGCCAGAACAGCACCTGTGGTGCCAGGAGCAACTTGGCAGCGCATTTCTCTCCCAGCATTGTAACACTATCGCAGGCACTGAGCAGCAATGGGTAGCTGACTACCAGCTGGATAAAACAGAACTTAAAATTGAGTTTTTAAAGGACAGAAGGAAGTAGAGGCCCAAAAGCACATCCCTCTGGCGATGCGGGCCTCGCTTCTAACACCTCCTCTCATCAGGGGTTCCTCCAGCAACTGGAAGCACTGTGTGCTTCACTAGATAAACCAGGTTATTATTTCCACCCCAGAGCAGCAGAGGCTGGCGCAACAGCCCATTCACAAGCCAGCAGAGGCCATTTAGTTTACTTAGTATGGCAGAACAAACAGTCATTTTGCACATCTCCCCACACTGGCTCGTGGAGAAACCTCACCCACGTAGCTCAAAAGGCTCCTGAGCTCTCCCTGTGCCTCATGTACATGTTACTCCTTTACATCTCCTCTCCGCAGGTCACACTACCGGAGCAGCAGTCTCCTCCAGAAGATACCTCACTTGGCTGCTTCCACCTCCTGTAAAACTCGGGGGTTTTCATAAACGAAGGCCACCGGTGAGGACCCTTTACCTGATGGCTGTATCTTCCAGACAGCTCTCTTGCCACCCGAGACCTCCGATTTACAGCCATCCCTTCACACACGCTTAAGCTGCATATCAGCTGGAAGCCCTAAAGAGAGCACAAGAGAAACATCACTTCAAATATTCGATTAATTAAATCTATATTAATAGAGCTTAACAGCTAGGATTTGGCTTGCGGAAGGGGGGGAAAAAAAATCAAACGGAATAATAGGCTGAGAAATTGCTTCTAAACGGCACAGCCTGAACAAATTACCCTCCAGTCCCAGGGCCTCGGAGGTTATCAGCCAGCGCCGGCCGCCGGGCACCACCGCCTTTCGGCCATTAATAACAATTTAATAAAAAAAAAAAAGGGGGGGGGGTAATATTTCAGGCGGCTTTTTCCGTTTCCAGAGCCCCGGGGAGGGGTGAGGCACCCCAGGCCTCCAGCCCCGGTGGCGGAAAGACCCACGGCGGGAAACCCGGCGCCTCCACCTCAGCTCACGGCGGCGGGGAGGCGGCCCGGAGCCCTCACCTCACCTCACGGCGGCAGGGACGGGGCAGGCGGCCCGGCACCCTCGCCTCGCCTCACGGCGGCCGTCCCGGCCCCGCGCCGCTGCGCTCCGTCATGGCTGCGGTCGCCGAGAGAGGCCGAGCCCCGCCGCGCCGCCGAGGTGGTTCCGCAGGCGCCGCCCCGCTCGCCCCGGCCGCTCCCCTCGGGGCGGGCCCGGCCAGGGGCGGCCCGGGGAGAGGTGGCGGGGCCGGTCAGCCTGTCCCGAGAGGGGCCGGGTGGCGATGAAGTTGGTAACCTCCTGAAAGGGGAGAAAAGGCGGAGAAAACGGCGTGGGCCTCCCTTCCTCTCCTTCGCTCGGGGTCAGAACAACTGCTGGTGTCGAGGATTAGCTCGTACCTCACCGTGCAGTGCCTGTAGGAACAAATACAGTGTGCTACCATCTCCAGTCCCCAGCTGTGACAGACAATTGAGGTTATAAAAGCGCTTTTCATCAGAGCCCAGCTAATGCCCCAAGGCTGCTTTGCACGTTACAGCCACGGTACCTGCGGCAGTAAACAGCCGAGGGAACCGGGACTGGCTGACGCAGCACGTTTGCAGAACTTTTCTTGCAGCGATTTACTGAATTTTCTTCCCCCTCCCACAGTCTTGTTTTTTCTTTTACTCCGGAGACTGTCCGTGCGGCACAGATGCTGCTAAGCCAAGGTCCGTTAGGTATGGAAGAATCACAGTACCGAGCCTGCAGCACTGGAGCTGGACAAGAGCAGGTGACCCCAGGCAGGGAGCAAGTCCCCGGGCACGGGCGGTTTCGGAGCTGAGGATAACACTGAAGCATCGCTCTTGCTGTTGCAGGAGCTCCAGACGTTGGTCTGTCCCATCCCAGGCTTGTAGCACGCGTGTTTTTGAAGCATTACAGCTCCATGCTACTGCAGGTCCCTCAGGTGGGTGTACTGTGCCAGCAGACAGTGGTTCATGTCCTGATTTAACCCATCCTGCTAATTTATGGGAGCAAAACCTCTCGGATGTGATCCCTCCTTTATTCTGTAACTGAGCATTGACGGGGTTAAACAGGCTTCTGGAGCCTGTTGAGTTGCTTTGAAGACAAACTGCAGGGCTCTGCCAGGATGCAGGGAGTTCAAGGGAGGCTGTGTCTAGACTAGAGGAGCTCTTCTGAGGGCTGGCTGTGCATTCGTTGTGTGGCAACTTGTATCTCTAATCTGGCTTGAAACAAAGTGTCTCGGTCCCTTCGGTCCCCAACACTGCACTTGCAAGAGAAAAGGAGGATGTATTTAGCTTCCACCAAGCTAAGGTGAACAACAGGCCAGCAGGGATCTTGGTATCAAAGAACAACGTGATGTTTGCTGACATCAGCTGTGGCCTAGGAGAGGAGGAAGACCAACACAGCTAAGCAGATGAAACCGCCATGAAACCAGCTCTCGGATAGTCAAGCCAGCGCTGTGGACACTTCTGGGGTATTGCTGCAGGCAACCGCTGTATTTGACCCATCCGGAGGCCTGGAAGCAGGCGGGAGGTCAGGCAGAAGGACCTGTTGCCCAGCCAGTTGCTGTTGCCAGTCACGGTGTGGTTATGCTCAGCTCTGCAGACCGGTGTCTGGCCAGGCTGCTGCAGCACAGACTCCAAGCATGACATTGCTGGGCTCAGCCTGTTTCAGAAGGCTTTTGTCATCCCCTCGGAGAGATGCAGCAGATCTAGAGAGCACGCTCACCAGGAAGCTGTGGCAAAAGAGGGCTTCATTTGATACCCACCCATGGCAGAGCCGTTGCGTTTCACCTGGTATGACACCTGTTACCCAAAGCTCACAAATAACATGCAAGCATTTTTTTGAGATAAACCAATGCTCCAAACCCAAATACTAGAGGAGAAGGCTGTGCGGGAATGCAGGAAAATCTATGCTGTGAAGTGAAAGGCTGGTCCTGGCATCGAGAGTTGCTGAGTTCTGGTATTTAGCATTCAGAAAGCTTTTGAAGTATCTCCCTGGTCCTGCTGAAAATGTCTTATTATAGGATGCAAGGCGTATTAATTTGGGCCCCATGCTGCGCTAATGAGTTATACAGCTTCCAAACTGGAGCTGTCGCTTAGACAGCCTGCTCCAGGTCTCGGTAGAGCTCATCATCCATCCCCGTCTGTGGGCATGTGCCCTCAGCCACAGGCAGTAAGACCTCCAGTAACAAAATCACGAAGTGCTCTCTGTGTTTGCTATTACCTATCCCACCAGCATAGCAGCTGTTCATCAGTGCTGGATCTTCTGCACTGGAGCATAGCCAGGAAACTCTTGTCCTTCACTAGGTTCATCACTAGCTGGGAAAGCACCTAACACTTTCCACCACTCAGCACCACCCTCTCTCCCTGCATGCAGCCATGGCTGTCCTGTGCAGAACAAGCCCAGTGCTTCCTGGGACGAGGCAGGACAGGCTGCGTCGGAGAGTAGCATCCCCCATCTCATGGCCTGCATGAGCATCCCCACATCCAGGAAGAATAGCTGCCCACCTTGGGCTGTGAAAAGACCAAGAAGCATTTGAAGAAGACAGAGGTGGAGTGGATGATTGCCTGAGGCAAGAGACAGCTCCAGCTGAGCATCGGTGGCATCCCCAAGCTCTGAGAGCCTAAGCTACAGGAGGAGCATAGGGGAGGGATCCCAGCCTTTCCCAAAAGGCCTTGAAATGTCTCAGTGGAGCATAAAGCCCCAGTGAAAATCTTCCTTTGAATGGATCCCAAGTGAGAGAGGTTATAGCTACACTGCTGTGCCTGGGCAGGAGCACCGAGCTGGTGTTAAGGCATCCAACAGAGGTTGGGAAAGGTGTAGATGTGTCTCTCTCCCAGCGAGGGACTTGGCAGGACTACAACTTTTCTTCTGCTTGTTTCAGGGCAGGGGTTTTTGCTGTTGGCAGCTCACAGCTGCTTCTGAGCTGACTCTTCCTACCTCATGTGTCTGAAGTGCAGTATCAGGGGTAAGAAGAAAGCCAGCTCACCTGCGCTCTGGTTCCCGTTAGCTGGCACTTGATTTCATTTTTTCCAGCTTCACAAATCCTGTGTTTCCTGTACTGGTTCTCCATACCCCTACATGCGCATCTCAGCATTGAGGTCAGTGTGGATGTTCACAGCAAAGTTGATCTTGCTGAACTCTTCATCTTCAGTCTGGGAAGAAAAGTACCTTTACTGCTTGGATATGGCCCTTGGAACCAGAGGTCCTTCCACAGCAGCTCATGACACAGGTGGCACTGTGTCCTTCCATGCTGAGAAGAAAAATTAGCCCTCAGCACCCAAGGAGAGACACAAGTCAGATTCTTCAACCTGAAAGAAACTGCTTTTGTAGCCAGATAAATGTTCTAGAAAGAGAAATATTAAGTGAATGAATCATTTTCACTCTCTCAAAGCAAGAATAGGGACTTTTCTATTTGAGACAAATGTTCTTTTAGCCCCTGGCTTGTTAAACTGAGGTGCTTCTGCGCTTTCTATCCATCTGAACGAGCGCCACGCATTTCATCCGACTCCGCAGAGGGGACCCTGCAATTTCCACTCCCAGCTGTCATCACAAGATGGCATTGCAGACTTAAAAGCTGAGCCGGCTCTGCTAATGCTTGGAGATCTTTTCCAGACCCGGGGGCGTCCAACCCCAGAGGAAGCTGTGGACTTAACCCTGCCTGCTGAGCTCCTCCACCAGGTCTCAGCCCCCGACGCTTGCTTTTAATCACGTCCCTTTAATGTCAAGGCTGTGCTTTAAGCACACGGCATGCAGAATGAAAAGCTGCAGCCGTTACTCCTGTAACCTGTGAGCCATCTAATTGCACTGATTTAAGCTAGTTATAGTTTTGACAGTTAATGGCATGCAGAGCACTTTAATCTTGACCTGCAACCCCTCCGGCTCTTCCAGGGCCTCCTCTGCCCCCGAGGAGACACTGCTAATCAGACCAAACAGTGAAGTAGTTTAAGACATGGCTAAAGGGAGCCAAGGGCAAATCATGAGCGAAATACACCCAACTCATTTTGCTGCAAAGCACTGTCAAATTTAGAACTGTCTTTTGTTTGCCCAAGAGTGATTTGGGAGAGCAATGATAAGTCTTTTAATAATTTACAGCTTTAAAACAATAACAAAAAGAGAAAAATCACTCTTCTTAGCTATGATTTAAAAAAATAAAGCTTATTTTGAGTTAGATGCACAAAGCCCTGCTGTGGTGCGCTATCCCCTCTGTGTCTCCCCTGCTACCTCTGCTCTCGTGGGGGTGCTGCCTGCCCACCCGTGGCATGACCCACAGCCAATGGCCACAGCTCCGCTTGGCCCCACTGGTGAGGAACCTCCAGCCCCACATGCTGCCCCATCACCTCTGGAGAGGGCATCAGCAATGGTGTTGGCTCATATGGGACTGTGCTCCCCTTCAGCCCTTGTTGCTGCCATCACAGCAGGCAATGCTTTGCCTAGATCAGACTACCATAGCTGTGCTTACTTGCTGGGTAGGTTCTGTTTGCCAAGGGTTATATGCAGCTTGGATCAGCCCCAAAGGGCCAACAGCCCTTAATGGCCCTGACCAGCCTCACCTGACACCACTATACCCATGGGACAGGAGCCCCATTTAAGCTCAGCCCTGGAGCTTTACTCCTTCTATGAGTGATGCTGCAGGAATTCCTGGCTCTAGCTCTGTCTCCGGCCCTGCTCCTAGATAGACCCTCAGACATATGTTGTAGCTATGTCTCTGGCTCTATTTTCTAGATGAACTTTGGACCCATGTTGTAGCTATGCTTCCAGCCTTGTCCTTGGCTCATCTCCTCTTGCTCCTGAGTGGGCTCTGGACCTGGCTCATCGCAAGCCGTACCTGGGACTGCCGGTGGACCCTGTAACCAGCACCTGGCTGAGCTCAGACCTAGTGGGACTCTGCCTGCTGGTGAGGATGATATCTCTGCTGGGGTTATCTTGGCTCTGCTTCCCCTAGGGAGCAGCTGGACCTTCCTGCTCCCTGCTAGGCCCATCATCTTGTTACAAGAGCATAAGTACAAAGCTTGTTAATCTCTACACTGACCCTGCTCCTCTGTGGATCTTCCTGGGTCCCAGTGGGAGGGAGCTGTCCTGCTATGGTATTCAGTAGCTGTATCAGGAGACAAAGACGCAGGGCTGGGTTAATGTGAGGCTTGCTGTGCTCCAGGCTTTATCCACCAGTTGCTCCCTGCAAGAAGCAGCCATGATCTAACTGCACCCTCTTCCCTGGCCAAGGGCCCTGCAGCCTCCCACCAGGGCTTAGTATTTTCTGTCTTGATAGATTGGTGGCTGTGCTGTCTCCTGGGGTGACAGCTCTCCCCGGCACAGCTGCCCTCGGGTGGCAGTGGGGTGAGATCTGTTGCTGAGCCCTCTCTGAGGCTGTAGCTGGATGCATCCCTCTGGGCAGCACAGGGAAATGCTGGTCAGGCTGTTCCCTTCACTGCGGAGCTAGAGAGCAATCTCCCTTGGCCCAGAGGAAAGAGCAATCAAAAAATGTTATGTAAACCAAAATCAGCCTGCTGGAGGGGTGGATGCACTGGCACCAAGTGCAGTGCCACTCTGCCTCTGGCTGGGCAAGAGCATGCCCTGCCTGCTGGGAGAGCCCTGCCTCCCCTCCCTGCCTGCAGCCCCTCTCCCAGCTACCCTCCCTCCAGGCCTGCATGGGTTTCATCTTGCTGCCAGAGCCTGAGTCTTTTTGTTGTTCAAAATGTACTTGGGCAGCACGAGGAGCCTGTGTGGTTCCCCTCTGTTCTCAGCTGAAACTGCTGCAGAGCAATTTCTATTTCCCTTTTGTCTCCAGCAGAGCCCTGGAGCTCTGCTGCCTTTCTCTTGCCTCCTTCCTGTGCTCCTGCTGAGCTCCTCCCTGGCTGAGTCTCCTTCCCTGGTGTCCCCTTCCCCTTCCAGCTTCTATTCAAAACCCTTTTTTTTTTTTTTTTTTTTTTTTTTTTTTTTTTTGCTTCTCTCCCTCCTTCAGTGCTCCCATCCAGAAGACAGACTGCAAACTCTCTGTTACTCGGTGCCGTTCATCTAACAGACCCTGAGCAACTTTCTCAGCATGATAAATGTGATCTCCTAATCCTATGGAGGGGAATCCTTGGGATGCAAGCCATGTCTGGGATCTCCCACAGATCCCACGGCATCATGCTGCAGGGTCTATCTTGGTTGCAAGCATACAAATGGTAAAGTGTCTCTGAGCACGGGCATCACAACTTGCTCTGCTCCTCCAGACCTTTTTCATCTTAGGAATTTACACATGCAGCAAGACTAACCAAAGCAGATTTTCCTCTTTCAGTGGTCCACCAGCTCCCTCTCCAGCAAGGAAGAAGCTCAGCGGGGCAAGCAGCTGGGTATGGGATTAAGTATGTGGAGGAGAGCTGGAGGTGGGCTTGCATGGCACCAACCTGAGCATGCAAGTGGGCTGTTCTTGATCTCTAATTACTCTAAATCGCACTATGATAATAAAACCCAGTTACTCTGCCATTTTGCTGGTGCTGGTTTAAATCTGTGAAGTCTTGTAAAGCCTGACTTGAGCCCCAGGGGATTTTAGCGAGTGCTGGCACCGGGAGCAGGGTGGTGTAAGCATGGCCCATGTATCCTGGGGTCGAGTGGTGGGTAGAGATGAGAGGACACGCCAAGAAAAGCACCAGCCCAGCATTTTAGAGTAGAGCTAAGTAGAAACAGCTTATTCCATTAAAAAAAAAAAAAGGAAAAAAATCAGTCTTAATTAGGACAGAAACCCCCAGATAGGCTTTTTCTTTAAAAAAGCCTAAAAATACCATTTTTGCTTTGATTTAAAAACTATTTTTGCTCTTCAGACTGTAAGATAAAACACATTTGAATTGATGATGCATTTCACAACAAAATATATTCCTTTTCATCTTGAAAATGCTGAAATGGGTTGTTTCAAAATTTTCAACATTTACCCCCCTTTTTTAAAAACTGAAATTTTTAATTTAGCTGAAATGTCTTTTTTTGAAAGGAAACTCTTGATTACATTTTTTTTTTCCCCCAACAGCTTTAATTAGAATTAACAATTACAGCTGATTCTTAGCTGAGTGATAAACAGCTGGACTGAATCCACTCTGCAGCCCTCCCTGCTCTGGGACTTCCAAACAAGCTCCAGCACTAGCAGGAGATTAGCCCTCCACAACATTTTAGCCTTGTCTAGTCACTGGAATTTATTTTTCTTTCTTTTCTCCCCACTCTTTCTCCTCTGAGGGTTAGTTTTTACTACTGCAGCATCTCTAACAGTCAGGGAACTTCACAGTGAGTTGAGATCGCATTGATTTCTCAAGGAAGAAGCTGCATACTAATTTTTCCTATTTTTCTCCCATGAGGAAAGCAGGTAACAGCTTCAGGAAGGCAGCTGGGTTTGTAGATATTATGTTCACCTGCCAGATGACAGGAAAGTCTGAGGTCTGGGGGACCATCATGGGAAAGGAGACCTTGGCTGGTCTGATGCAATGTCTGAAGGTGAAGCTAGTGTTGCTGGTAAAGCGAAGCATGTGGGATTAAAGCAGAAAGGGTTAAGCCTGAGAAAAGCATTAGGTGAGGATCAGGGGATGGATCAATCCATGGTCCAGCCAAGAAAAAGGCCAGGAAGGGCATCCTCCTTAAACCAGGCCCTCCATCAGGCAGAGGGGAACCCTTGCTTGTCATGCACAGGGTGATGCTTGCTGTAGGCAGCAGCTCAGGGCTCCCAGCGCAACGGATTGTTCTGGGCAGCTTTGAATCCATTGCTGGATCCACCCAAGCTGCTGTGTCTGCTGCCTCGATGCCTCCGCAGCAAAACCCACCCATTAGCTGGAGGGTTTCCGGGCTTGTGACCTCCCTGGAGGGCCCAGTGACCAGCAGAAAGGTGCTGTAGAGAATCCCAATGGCTTTTCAGGCTGGAGCCCAAGTCAAGCTTTCTCAGATGGTATCCTAAAAATGTCCAGGGCCTTTTACCCCATGGTGTGGGGCTGGGGGCTCAGCTGCTGTCCTGGCAGTGCTTCCCTCTGTGTCCAGGATGATTCTCACATACCCCAACTCTTTGGGGCAAGGGAAGGAATGCTGCAGCGGTGTGAACAGAGAAAGAAGGGCATGGAGGTGGAGGGGAAGGGAAGATATTACGCTGCTCTGAAAACCCCTAAAACCTCTGTTTCAGGCACCCAGGCAGGTTTGTCCAGCCTTTGCAGGCAACCTCCAGAAAGTCAACAGTCACTGGGGCATCCTCCTTGGACGAAACCAATATCCCCGGTGCCCATCGCAGCTCTCCTGCTGCCGGATCCAGTCCTCTTCATCGCTGCTCATCTCATCCCTGCGTTGGCTTGTTGCTGTTAAGGGCTGGTCTCTTCTCCCTGGAGACAAGGCCATGGCTTCAGCCTGTTCCACCTTGCTGCTCCTACTCCCCTGCCAAGCAGTTATTACCATCTTGGATGATCTTGAGATGGTATTGAGAGGGAGGTTTCTGTATAGAAGTCTCCCTGTGATTAATGGATTAAGATATTTTGTGAAAATTAAAGCCTTTCTTCATACTTCACACTTTTAGCTCTTCAGCTGTTGCTTTTTCCCTTTTACTTCTGTACAGAAATCCCCATGGGCTCTGCTTGCCCCATCTCTTTTGCCGATGTTTTCTCCCCATGGTGATGTGGAGATGTGGCCGGCAGTACCCACTTCTCTTTGCCACTCACTTTTCCCAAAAGCTTCACCCTGCTGAGCCCCTGGCAGACCCTGCTGCTCCCGGGCCAGTGGTTGCAGAGAGGAGGGTGCTGCAAGCACAGCTTATTTGTATATGAACCCAACCCAGGAGAGGGGCCGTAAATGCCTCCTTATTTCCATATTTATCATTTCAGTTCAGATGGATGAGGAATCTGATGGAAAGTTTAGGTGAAACAGAGGAAATGAAAAAGCATCGGTAAGTGGCAGCTCAGCCGAGACACTGGCAGCCTTGAGGGTTTCCAGCAGCAAAAAGGCTTTCAATTACCATGCTGCGCTGCTGCTCGATAACATCTTCATTTCCCCAGCTGTGCTGCTGGGATGGATGGGGCAGCAGGTCCCTGCTGTGGAGCACCCCATGCCTTGCCATCGTGTGACCCCAGCCGTTTTCCCAAAGACTGCAACCTGGTTGTTACAGCGATATGAACCCGAGACCCTAAAAAAAAAGCACATTTGGTCTTGTTGGTGTTTTACAGGTCTGTTTTCTTCCTGGATGCTGGCAGGTACCATGAGCAGCAGCAGAATGTGGGTGCTGAGGCACAATAAATATCTCCAGGTAACGAGCATCGCAGTCATCCGCGCCATGCTGGAAAGGAGCCACAAAGGCTTTGCTGGACAACTTCAGAGCACCCAGTGCTGGGCGTTGGTGATGGATGATGATTTAAAGCCCATTTTTGCAGGGAATAATGGGTCACAACAGTCTCCTCTCCTTTAAGTGTGCGACACCACTGAGATTTATGGTCTCCTTGTTTCCACCTTATGGGAAGTATTTTACTACTAATCATCCCTGTGCTTGCTCCTGAACCCGCATGTGCTGCGGTGTGGGGATGCTTCAAATGTGGTGAAGAGGAGGTGGCAGGGCAGGATGTGGCTCCCAGGGGAGGCAGTCGGAGCAGCAGGGATGGGTGCTTCCTGGGAGCTTTCCAAGGATCTGAAACCTTCAGCCCTGGGACAGACTGTCTGCCCACGGGCCAAGGGAGCCTGGCTCAGCCTGGGCTGCCCTGCCGGGGATAACCAGGACTGCATGTCTGTGCCTAGGGCCTGTGTGTTCCTGGGGAGGAGGTGGAGGATGGAGCTGCCCTGTTGCTGCCTGCACGGTCCCCCTCCGGCACCCCAGGCCAGTGAATTTATTCTTACCTAAATCCCTGCTTGGACACCTGGAAAGGCTCCTGCTCTGGTCACTAGAGGTGACTACTTCTAGAAAGTCCCTGCTGCCCTCACAGTCACAGCTGAGCTGGTGGCACTAAAAACTTGATGTTCCCTTCACACCAGTTATGTATCCGCCAGGTCCCTCTGCTCTTGCTACGGGCTTTATTCTCCTTTTTGCTTCTAAATCATTTGTGCATGGCTTCCTAGGAAAGTGGCTTTGAATTGATCACTGTTGCAGCCTTATCTAATTTAATCCAAACCTGATATCAAACGGAAGAGAGCAAGGGAAGCCCGGTGGGAAGCCTGTGTGCGGCAAACCGCTTGGATGTGATGAAAAGTGTCATTAATAACCTGTAATGAAATGCTGGAGTCATCTGGCATTGCCGGGCTCTTGAAATGAAGCAGAGCCTGCCCTCACTCCCCTGGCTGAAGCCGCCAGGCTCCTACGAGGGCCGAGCCATCCTGCGGATACATTCCAGAGGGAGAAGAGTTGTCACGGACTGACACCCGCCAGGATCCCAACCCCGAGCTGTGCCGCCGCCGTGCTGGCAGCAGCTCACCCAGAAACCCTCATGCTTTGCACCCTAGCCCCACTGGCAGAGTCTCCCCACAAGCAGGGATGGCTCATTGCATCCCATTTACTGCTCCAATGCCTCCAAGGAATTGATGGCAAAAGCCCTTGGATAAGTCTCTTTCTTTTTTTTTTTGATGGTGAATGAAATAGTATTTGGGCTGGTGGTGATGAGAAGCTGCAAGTGGGACCCATCTGATCCTTATGGCAATTCAGAGAGGCTGATGCTGACGTGGCAGAACTGGTCCTGTAAAAGCCCCTGTGTCCCAGCACACAAAATGGGTGAGAAAAAGCATTTTTTAAAAGCAGGTGGTGTAACCCTGCAGCTGCAATGCCACCTCGTCTCAAGCCCAGGGTTCACTTCTGTCCTCTCTGGATGCATATGCACTGCAAAAATCATCTGCTCTGAACTCAGGCTGGGTCTTGACTCACTTTTTGAGTTGTAAAGGTGTGTTTCTTCATCTCAGGGTGGAAAGTGGCTGCTGCCAGCTCTCTAGCAGTGGCGAGGCCGGCCGGGGCGGGCTGGGAGGTGGTGAAACATGGCAGCAGAGCTGCAGGTTGTTAAACAACTATACCCGCTGGAGACTGAATTTCATCTAATCTGTTGGAGCTACAGCATGATAGAAAAGGCTGAGGGGAAGGGAAGGCTGGAGGGGAAAAGTGTTTCTGATGACAGCCTTGGTAGGACTCTCTTCACAGTGACTGTCTGGCCACAAATCCATCTATTTTGGTGCAAGCATGGAGTGCAAAGCCTGGACCTGCCACCTGGAAACTCAACCTAATAAGTCT
The DNA here is from genome assembly GCF_964188355.1 of Buteo buteo. Lineage (NCBI taxonomy): Eukaryota > Metazoa > Chordata > Aves > Accipitriformes > Accipitridae > Buteo > Buteo buteo. The sequence goes on along the minus strand of NC_134194.1, from coordinate 20,079,672 downwards.
CCTGCAGCCTGTGGAGTTTGCTTATTACCTGGGAGAATGACACGTTTCATGCTACTGTCCTGGCGTCCTCCTGGGGGGAAAGGGCAATCAAACCCTCTTGGTGACAGCAGCTTGATGCAGAAGCCCTGTGAACGAGGCAGGGTGATGAATGAGAGCACCAGCATGGGGGGACCGAAAGGTCCCCAGTGCCTGTCAGCTGCCTGCAGCTGCATTAGAACAGCATCTCATGGCTTTCCTCTGGGTCTTCCCCCAACGAAAACTACTTGCAGGTACTTCAGGATGAAAAAAACACCAAAACCTAAGAGTTAACCAGTGAAGGACAGCGCTGTGTGGCTTCATAGCGATGGCACATTGTTATTGATTTTGCTTTTGGACTTAAATTGTATGTCTGATTATGAGTCTGGGGGTATTTGGCATGAGCCAGGTAATTCCATTTCTGACCAAATTCGGAATGCATTGCCACAGCTGAGCTGCTGGAGAAGCTGGACAGTCCCAAGGAGGGGAGGTGGCTCCAGCTGAGCATGTGGTGGTCCCGGGCACAAACTCACATGCCTTTTCCTGAAGAAAATCTGAATTTCTGATGGCCCAAAAGTTGCCCTGGGGCCCTTAGCACCATCTCTGCAGCGACTGCCCATCTTGCCTCCAGCTCCTGCCCAGGAAGCAGCAATCCTTGAAATCAAGTAATTAGGGCCAGTAGCAAAGGCAAGGAGAAATTTTATTGATTTTATCATGACAGTGAATCACACCGTGGTGTCAATCTATTGACCTGGACTTGTGCTGATCAAGGGCAAGTTTTGTATCATCCTGCCTAAGGGGGGACCAAGCTTTCCCTGCTGCTTCACTGCTGCTTAGGCATAGGACTGGCCCAACATTTCCGGACCATTAGCCTAGTTCACTGTTAAACTTGTGGAGCTGTTGACATCAGTGCTGTTTGGCAGGGAATAACCCATTTCTGCAGCCGCAGCTTTTCTGATTTCCTCTTTTGAACAGCCCGGCACTACTGATATGGGAAGAACAAGGCACCTGTGGCAGGTATTTGGGGATGCCAGTGGCTCTGGGCTTGCAGGCAGCCTGTGGGAGCTGGGCAGCAGTGCCTGGTGGTCTCTGCCTGGGAGAGGGGAGCGGGCAGGACCTGGCGCATGCCTGGGCAGGATGCTCTGCCCAGAGGGAGCAGCCCCGAATCCCACCCCGTGCTTAAAGCTGAGCTGCTTTGAGCAAAGGTTGCCTCTAAAAGAAGGTATTTAAACACAAGGAATCAATTGCATTAAGTGCAAATTCATCTGTTGATGCTGCTGTACGCGGGCAGAGCAGCCGTTTACTATGGTGTGTGATGCTGCGGGGATCAGCTGCTCTGCGCTCATTAATGCTCTGGGCCACTAACGATGCCCAGAAGTGGCTGCAAACAAAGACAACTGAAGTCTGATGGATTAATGCTGCCTCCCACCAATACAGCCCGCAATCCATCAATTACCTATCTGCTTAGTCCTTTTCTCCATCCTTTTACAATCTAAATAGCACATTTTATAGTCGCTGCTAAGTGATGTGATCAACATCAATTACCTACTAAAAGAGAATCAAGTCTTGATTTAAAATTAAGTGCTGCATTTTGCCATGTTCTTTATATGTAGCCAACAGAATAATTGCAGTGACATAAAAACTAATTACACAACTCCACAATTAGGCCTCCCTCCTAGTGCTGTGATTGTCTTTAAGTACATTGATGAAAAATTACTCCCAGCCCTAAATTACTCTCTCACACCCATCTTCTCCAATACCTTTGGAAAAAAACCTCCACCCCATCAGATCAAACAGAAGAATTCAAAATGCAGAAGATAATACATGCAGAGCGTGTTTTCTGATCTCTTTGATGTGTGAGCAGTTTCAGACGGCGGGATTAGGCTGGCATCGCCCGAGGATGCAGCGGTGCTCCTCTCTGTGACGATGGACCAAGCATCTCAGCAAGACTTCCCAAACTGCCTGGGGCTGTCACGGGGCCATGAGGCTGGCAGGCTGGCACCCTGCGGCATCGCCATTAGGCTGTGGCTGGGGAGAAACTCCCCTTCCCTGCACCCCAGCCGATGTTTGGCTCTTGGGCTGCAAGCAGAGGAGAGGCCAGCCCTGCCTGACTGCTGGCCTTGGGTTTTACTGCTGCTCCTGCTGTGCCTGAAAGAGGGGGCTCACCATGGCTTTGGAGAGATGGCTGATCATCCTGTTAGTGCTGTTCCACCTGGCAGAAACAAGGGGAAAAGCTGGATCCAGCTTGCCTGTCCCACTGGAGAGACCGTGGCAGGGTTTGGGCAGAGATGGATGGATGAGCCCAGTCCTGAGCTGGTGGCAATGCTGCTCCCAGAGCCCCAAAGGGAGAAGAAGGAAGAGGCTGGAGTACGGCGGTGCTTTCACACATCCAAAGGCCAAGAGTTGCATCTTGCCAGAAATCACGTAGCTGCCTGAAAAATCACAAACCCTAATAAAAATCATAAACCTCAATAAATCTTTTGAGCACTCTGATGGGCTCTGTGGGTTTTGATTCCAGATTCTGATTTTGAGGTGTTTACATCCAACCTGGAAAGACTGAAAACATTTCATTTACTGGGAATGAAAGCGGAGATTTGCTTACGATCAATCTCTGGCTGCCAGGATCTTTGTGGGTGCCGGTGGCAAAGCACGGCACATGTGTGAGCAGAGCTGTGGGGACACTGGCCCAGGGGACAAAGTGGGCATGCAGCTTCCTGCTGGTCCCCTTATACCGTGCCATTCTGTCGGTCGTCACTTGCTGTCGCTGAGCATCCTTTGCTGGATAATTAAGCATTGCAGGTTTAATTTTGGGGCTGGCAGGGTGTTTTTGGCTGCTGCCTGGTGCACGGTGGAGCCCATGGGCATCCTCGTGCACCAGCTGCTCCTCAGCCACAGCCCACCCCAGCCCTTGCCGAGCAGGAGGGTTGCGTAGCTCACGGCTGTGGCTTTTCCGTCATTTCTGAATGCCATCGCTCAGTCACCAGCCAGGAGAGGGGTGGGAAAAGCTTTGGCACCCAATTTTAATCAGCACGGTGCTGTGAGCAAACGAGGCAGAAGGGACGGACCCACGGGCCCATGCCTGCAGCAGCCTGGCAGTCCCCGTGTCTTCCAGTCTGACTTTCTCACCTCTCCTTCAGTGCGGTCCCGGGGACGTTAGGTGCCAAGGCTGTGAACTAACACCCTTGTATTTACCTGAAACTTCACTACCTCCCTCCGAAGGTGTGAAAAACGTAGAGGTGCTGAAGCAGCCAGCTGCAGGGAAGCTGTGATGTGTAAGGACAACAACATCTCGTGAACCTTGCACATACCACCCCCTCCTTCCTCACCGCCCACCTGGTGTGGGGGACAGGGGGAGCTCGGGATGCCCCAGGCACAGGCCGGCCAAGGCTGGAGCAGGCTGCCTGGCCACTGGGCAATGGCGGGCAATGGCGGGCAATGGCGGGCAATGGCGATCCTCGGGGCGCCAGGCGAGCCCGAGGGATGACGCACGATAAGCGAAGGTCCTGGTGGCTCGGAGTCCACAGGCAGACAGCTGCGGTGTTAAGGCCACCCCGAAAGAAAGCAGGGGTTACTGGGCAAAAGCCGTTTATTTTTACCCCTTTTTCCCTAAAACCGATACGGAAAGGCGACCGCCAGTCAGTCAGTCAGTCAGTCAGCCAGCCCCTCCCTCAGGGTGACGGGATTTCTTCAGGGCCTGGCACGGCCTCGCCGGGGCTGGTGTCCGCTGTCAGGAACAGGCCGTTTGCCCACGCCTAGGGCGTCTCTCCGGGGCGCGGTTCGCCCCGCTGCCGCTTCGCCCCGGCCGCCCCCGGGGCCGCCGGCCCCAGCCCGGGACACGGACCGGCCCCGCTCGCTGCGAAGGCGGCGGCCCCCGCCTCGCGGGGGGGGCGGGGCCACGGCGGGGGGGCGGGGCCGCCGCATCGGCCAGCGCGGATTGGGCGGGGGCGGGGGCCGAGCGGAGCGTGCGCAGTGCGGAGCGGTGAGTGGTGGCGGGCGGGGGGAGCGGTGGCTGAGGCGGGAGGGCGCCGGCCCGGCCCGGCCCGGCCCGGCACGGCACGGCACCCCCCCCGGCCCGGGCCGCTGCTGGGTGCCGGGGCACCGGGTCGTACACGGGCCCTGCGGGTCCTGCGCCGCCGCCGCCTTCCGCGCCGGAGCGTGTCCTGCCGGTGCCTTCGTTCGAGGGGAGCCGGCGGCGAGGCCTTGCCGGGGCGGGGGGTTGCCCGCCGCCCTGGTTTCCCGCCGAGGGACACCCCCCTCTCCCCCGTCCGCCGCCCAGGCTGTGAGGGCGCAGGGCCCGGAGAGCTGCCTCTGGGGTGCAGTAACGGCGTTTGTCCTGAACCCGGGGAGGTTCGGCCGGCCTTGGGCAGGGCTGGGGAGTGAGGGCAGCTGCCTGGGCTGTCGTGTTCTAGAAGTGACGGAAAATCAGGGCCCTGTGGCGGGCACCTGCCCGCAAAGTGCAGGGCAGGAGGCCTGGGCTGGAAGGATCCCTTACGCCGAAGGGCTTTAATTACAAATTCAGCGAAACGGGAGCAGTTTGGGCTCTGCTTTGAACACGAGGACTGGCTGGGTGACCTCAGGCCCCCTTTGCACCTGGGCAGTTGTGGAATAAAAGTGTCCTGGTACTGCCGGTGTAGCTTTGGGCCATTAAAATGGATTTTGCTTCAGGGTATGCACTCGGTAATACCAGGCCTGAATTTTAAAACTGTTTAATTATTTTGGTACAAGCTTGCATATGGCTCTTGCTGGAGAGCTAGTGAAATTACATGTTGCACAAAGCCAGGCAGTGAAAACTGAGCAAATGGGATTTTGTATATAAACACTATTTGGAATATTGCCTTAAAATGTTTAACTTAAGTGGTTGACTAACACTCGCATTAGAAGTAATCTTTGACAAATAATCAACACTACCCGCCTCTCAAGATGGCCTGGGTTTACACTAACAAGTTCTGTAGACGCAATTTCTTAGGGGCAAGTTATTTATTTTACAGTGTTTTGCTGATAGAACTAACCTAGTACAAATATGGCTTAGAGGCAGAAAGTATGACTTCACTGATACTGTTTAATTTGCTTGCCAAAGGAGTATAATCTGCACAGGCATTTCTGTTGGTAGAGCTGTCTGCGCGAGGAGGCTGCTCCAGCATACAGCTGTGGTAGGAAACCTTTTAAGTGCAGATAAGTCTCTATGGTGTTAGAAGCCAATGACACACCCTGTCATTTACCGAACACGCTACTGCAGTGTTTTTGCTCTGTGCGGTCCTTTTGAATTCATTTGCGCTCTGGGAGTAGAATTGTTAAGGGATGGACTACTTTTTTTTTTTTTTCTTTTCTCCTCTCTTTTCTTTCCCCCAACCCTGCCTGAAAATGACCAGCCTGGACCATGTTGGTATTTTTTAGCAGCCTCCAAGGCATTTCTATAGTGGAAGCATCTGCAATCTTGCCACAGAAACTTTAATGTAGAAGTGCAGCTAACAGAGGTGAGAGCAGTGTCTGCAAGTTCCCAGGGTCTGCCATCTGTGACCACGTATTTACTGAATTTGAAGGGATACAAATATGTTCCTTTTAAAGAAATAAGCTGGAAACTGGCAATTCCTAATGCGTTGTCAGAACAGCCCTTGAATCCACAATGCTGTGCCCTAAAGCAACACAAGACCAGTGCTGGTGCTACCACTGCCACTTTCTCCTTTTTTACAGTTGAGAATTTCTTTAGCCTGAGCAATAAAACACCTGAAAAACTCTCCAGCACTCTCAAACCATCTCTCTGTCTGGTCTTGGCAGGGAAATGGAAGACTACTTAAATACAGATGTGGTCAAGCTGGGCAGATGTGGTTGAAAGCATGTCAGCTATACCCTGAGAATTTGCAAGGCAGTGGATTATTTGGATAAATTTAGGTATAATAGTTAACCTTTCTATGTGCTAATCCTCTCTGCAACTGACTCTCTCTGTGGCTTTTATAACTCACCTCAGCTGTCTTACCACTCAGCTTTCCCCTCTGAGAAATAATGTTCAACTTGCACTCGTGAAGTAGGTGAATCAGCTTTAATGAAGATTTGTTGAGCCCTTTGTTGATAAGTTCCCTATAAAGCTAGTTACTATTTTTTATTAACACACAGATATTCTTAGCATCTGAAGTGAAAAATGACATAACACTGGGGATCTTCTGGGAAATAGCCCCGTGAAAGGAGACCGCGTGTGCTAACAAAGACTTTGTCAAATCACTTCTGGCTGCGGTTCATGAGGCAGCTTGCTTCTAAAGCTGTGAGTCAAAGAAAAAACCAAACCCCCAAATCCTCTTGAGTCACTGGGAAATCTTAAATGTTCCTGGAAGTTAAGCCCTGCTTTTGCATAAGATTTCTAGGTCTTGCCCCCTTGCCGTATTTCTTGCAGAGCCTGCAGTCGGGGTTTGGTGCAGCTGCGCGTGTATGGCATCAGCTGCGCAGGCACAGCTGCTGTCGCCTGATTTGAAGCACCTTGTTTCAGTGATTTCAATTGCTTTCAGCAATTACTGCCTCAAATTATTCTGTCTGGGGTAGGGAGGGCTTGCCTGCTCGGTTGGGTGGTGGCTACAGCCCATTGCACTGGTCAGTGGGGCTGTTTGGGGGTAAGAGGGGAGGAGGGAAGCCTTGCCCTTCCCCATGGGCAGCCCAGGTCAGCATCCCTCGCCCTGCGGCGTGTGGGAAGGCTGTCTTCACCACCAAAGTAGCGTGGTGGCAAATTGAGCTGAAGAGCTTCGTTTGTGAAAGGTAATGAAGACATGGATTGAAACGGTTACAGCTATGCTTCTTCTGCATTACTGTGTGGGTGCCCTTTCGGCAGGATGAGGAGCCCTATTGTATTTTGGGGAAGAGAAGACTGTTAGTTTAGCTGTAAGATATCACTGCTGTAGTGGTGTAGGACTGGCTAGGTGGAGGATGCTAAAATGAAATGCCGGGCTGGAAAAGCCTCCTTGTCAGTGCCCCTGTCCTGAGGCCAGGTGAGAGATACTTGGCTCCAGACTGGACAGTGGTGGATGTTAGTGCAGATCTGGATGGGGGCAAGTTCCCTCTGGGACTTGATGAAATCACAGTCTCGGAGGGCCTGATACCTCATCTCACTTGCCCTTGCAGCAAATTAGGCAGGCCACTTTGTCTCTTGCCTTCATAGAATGGGGACCACAATGGATGGTTGTCCTTGTAAACAGCTGTTAAATGCCAAGAACTGATAAGGACCCTGGATGGGAGCAGGGATGGAGAAACCCTTCAACAGCTGCTATGTGGCTGCGTTTTACACTGCTGACTGCTCTGCTTGTTGTCCAGACCCTCTGGTTTGTCTGCAACTTTCTTAGGTGCGATACCCAGCACTGAGCATGGCCTTCCAGCCCAAAATTAGGAATTTTATGCTCTTAAATCACAGAATGATGTTTAGCTTTGCAGCTGGCACTGTGGTGTCACAACACTGACACATGTCTTATCTTTAGTCCAGTCCCTGATTTTCCTCAGTGTTATCTCTGTCCAGAAGGATTTCCCCCGTGTTGTGTTGGTGCGCTTGATCTTTGTTTTTGCTGTTTCCAAGTACAGTTCTTTGCATTGTTTTCCTTGCTTTTCTTTTTATTGATTCCTGGGTGTTTTTGGAACTTTTCTTCAGTTTATCAATTCTGATCATGACCTCTGGAGTGCTTCAAGCTCTTAACTGCTGGGCATCCTTTCAGGTTTTATAAAAGTACTTTCTCTTCCATTGTTCAGGCCATTAATGAAAAAGATGAATAGAAGCAGACCTGGACTGAGCTCTGAGGGCCCATACGTGAGGTTTTCTCCCTCTGTGACAGGGAATTGTTGATGGCTACCCTCAAAGTGTGTGTGTGTGTGAGTTGCTTTGTTGTTTTTTTTTTTTCTTAGTTAGTAATGAGCACTGTGCCTCGTTAAGGTGAACTTGCTTAGTCCGAGTTCCCCTGGTTTGCCTGAAAGTGTTGGATTGATAGAGTGAAAAGCCTGCTTTAATGCTGTTGTGCTGATCAGAGGTGTGGTGGGCAGATCTCTGTAGAGGGGGACTTGTGCCCATTTCTGAAGACCTGGATAATTTTCAAGAGCTTTCATGAATCTCACTTAACTGGGGCTTCTCGCTGGTACTCGCTGGGATTGCTCAGAGGCAATCCTCTAGTCGCTCAGCCCTGCTTTTCACCGAGAGCTCCCCAGCTTTCTCTGCTTTGGTAGCAGAGGGGTATGCATGGGGGCAATTTGCATCCGTAGTGTCCTGCTCCCCTTTGTTTTTCTGTAGGCCTGTCCTCAGTGAGAGTTAGGCTTGTCTGTATGTGACTAAGGCAGTAAAAATACATTTTTCTCCTCAAGCAATTTGAAGTTTCTTGTATGATTGCTCTGCTCTGGAAAAAAAAAATGACGTGCTCTGGAAAATTTAATTACACTCATTTTTATCCCTGAATAGTGTGTTGCTGTGGGAGCGGTTGCAGGATACCTCGTTGACCAGGGTTCTGCCGGTCACCTTCTCAGTGCAAACTCAGCTTAATGAAGAGGAGTTACTTTAACTGAAATACATTTAACTGGAGAAAACATCACTGTCCAAAGAGAACCACCTCTAACCACCCTGAGTTCTGTAAGTACTGAGCTGCTGTGTTCAGCTCTTTTAATTTTAAGAGGTTGGTCCTTTTCTGAAGTGCACTTCCACCCACTATACCATCTTTCTTTGCATTGGTGTAACTGTGGGGTGAAATTTGGGCCCCACTGAATTCAAGGACAATACAGGGTTCCTCTGTGGTTTTCATCTCTTCTGCCTCTCAAGGCTGGTAACTTGAGGTACCTGGCCACAGCTGTTCGCTCAGGCTCTGCTTCAAGGACATCATCAACGGCATGGAGAAGCCGTGCCCTGTGTGTTCTCCTTTATTAGTCCACAGCTGATGATGGGTGCCCTGACCAAATTTCAGTTTCAGGGGAGAAAATCAGCCCCCCTAAAACATTCCTGTAGTTTCTGTTGGATTCTTCCTTACTTCTCTCCAGGGGACTGCATGCTGTAGTTAAATACTGGTAGAAATATTGTGTTCCACTCTGGATTATGGCTCAATCTCGGTGGTGGATAAATTGCATCCTAAGTCCAGTTTGCAAAGCCCTTTGGGCTTTGTGGGATGCAAGCAGCTGTATTTTATTCTACATGTGTGTTTGCTGATAATTCTATAAGATTTTCAGTGAGCAGGTTGTAAGAGTCCTGATTATACTTGTTCTCTGTGCAGTGAGACTCTTTGCCCAAATAATTCAAAAGCCTGCTGGAGAGAGAGGGAAGGGAAGGTGGAAGGATGATTTAGAAACCTCTGGGTTACTGAAATAGGTGGGAAGAAGATGCATATGTTGATCTGAAGGATATACCGAGCCAGGTATATGCCTTTAAGCATCTAAAGAAAAGTCAGTATTTTTTTCAATGGCTGCCTACTTTAAACCCAAATAGTTTCTTTAATGAGAGTTTTTAAAGGTTTAGCTGTTAATTTTAGAATTTTTATTTCAAGCATGCTTCCATAAAATTAACTTTTTCAACGCAGAACGCTTTAATGTCTTCCGTGTTGGTGCTCATTTGCAAGAAATCTATGCACAATTATTTCTTATGTACCAGTTAAGTCTATCAGCCAACAGATGTCAAGTGTAGCAAAAATGCTATAATAATATTATGGTCTAATAATAGTTATAATGATTCTAATTACCTGGCGCGGCTTTTGAGAGAGGCAGACTTAGAAATTAGTGCAAAGGAGATGTTTAACCTTGAACTGCAGAAGCAAGGCACTTTCAGAGGTGTCTGGCCTGTGCCCCCTCCTCCCTGTCGGACATCCCATTCCCTTTATTTCCTCCAGCAGACTGGGAGTAGCTGTCTGGTCTGTTTTAAATGTTCAAACCTCATTCTTGGTATGTTCAGAGGTGGAGAAGAGTGCTGGAAAGCTGTAGATGAGCATGTTTCTTGAAATACCTGTGAATGTGAAGCCCCCATCATTTTTATTCTCACGCTGCAGCCTAGCCACCCTGGTTTCGGCACACTCCTGCTGCCTCATGATTACAGCGTTCACAGATTGCTCTCACCTCAGGAAGGCTGCAGGAGGCTCAGCAATCTTCATCTTTTATGCAAGCCGGTTGTGCTGCTTTTAAGTGTCAGGGAGGCTTTGCCACAGCCTGGAAATCACAAAGCCAACCTGAATCTGCCTGAGTGCTGCCGGGCAGCGTTCACTCTGTCTGTTGATGGGAGAGCGGATGTGGGGGTGTATGGGCAAGCGGACACAAGTTGTTGATCCCGATGGAGGCTTTGGTGTGGGAGGGGAGGAGGGTATGTCAGCATATGGGAGCCAGCCACCTTGCTGGTGCACGAGTGCTGCACTTGCTTTGCTTTTGACAGTTTGGGACCCCCATGGCCTCGTCGGAGTCTCCTTCCCCAGTTCAGGAAGGATGCTCTGTGTGCCAGCTCTGTTACGTCACTCCCAATGCCCCTCTACCACCGTATTTTTCCTTTAGGAAGGCTCCTGGGCTACATTTTCTATATTCTGTCGGTTTTTGCCTAACCTTGCTATGTAGTGTGTTGGGGTCCCAGTGCTCATTGTTGTTGTAGGACTGATAAGGCGATGCATAATGGATCACCCCCCTGCCGCAGCTGTTCATTTTAATTTTGTGACGTGAAGTTGGTGAGGAGTCCCTGATTCACAGGGAAGGATCCTTTCTGCAGAGGAAGCCCTGCATAGGCTGGAAGTTGACAGCTTTTAATGATTATGTGCCAGGCTGAACGTTTTCCCTTTAAATAATAGATTCAGCATGCTGATGAGAACTCAGCAGGACCTACGGGAATTCGGCTGCCGCTTGCTGATCCCCGACATGGGCAGCAGCTGTGAATCTTAGTTACTGTCTTCCTGTAAAATGGATCCAGAGGTGCCCTTGCAAGGTTTTCTTCTTCATTTCCAGCCTGCTCATAGGCTGGCATGCTCTGCTTCTCACAAAAGCCCTGCCTGCCAGTGCTGCGTGCGCTCGGCGCACACAGCCCACCTTTCCCTGGGGCTCACAACGGTGAGAGCTCTGCCATCTTCAGCCTTTTCTTTGAGGAGGTTTGCCTTCTTGCCGGAGTCAGTACCTCCATTGGTGCATCACCATGGAGATGGGGCTGTAGAAGCTGCAGGGCACAGCCTTATCCAGGCTCATGTGAAGAAGGGTGCGGTAATGGACTACACTTGTTTAGGGAAAATGATTTCTCAGAGTACATAATTTGTCAAAGAATACTTGTTATCGCCTCAGATGCTATTAAGGAAGAGACAAATCTTGGATCTCTTCAAGCCCAAGCCCGAGCTGTAAGGTTCATGTAATACTCACTTGCTTTTTAATGTGCTGCTTTGCTTTGTTTAACATCAGGCATTGCTGCTATGACCAACGCTGACTCACTAACCTGCTTGTGCTTTTACTTAGCCTGAGAAACCAAAGCTCCCTTTATTTTTCTCCTCCCTGTAAATATTAGCAGTGTATTTCTCATCCTGTCGCAGAACCTTTCTGCATCCCTTTTTTCAGCCCATTGAGAGTCCAGATTTTCACTGCTCTGAGTCAGTTGCAAAGGTTCACTTCCCTATGACCTGTACGGCTCTGGCTGAGTTTCCAAAGGCCACAAAGGGTGTGTAGGTGCATTGAGCTCTCCTGCATGCAGAGGAGTGCAGGCACTTCTCTGGCTTGGCAGACCATGCCAGCACACCCCAGACCCTGAATGAGCTCATGCTGAAACCTCCTTGGGGGTTTAGGGACGCTGCCCTTTCTGCTTGCCTGGCACTGGCACACTCTTTCTTTGTCTAGTTTCCGGTAGACAGAGAACCGCCTCGACAAGGTCTAGAAGAGCCCTCTGGCATGTCTCTGCCTCACTGGCTCCATGTCTCATTTCAGACTTCATCTGTAAACATCTCTTTGCCCTTGCTAAACACTGTGTCTCTTAATTTCTCTCTGCAAGAGTATTATTTAATTTGTAAATGTTTTGGGACGTTATTTGAAAAATACGGTATGAAGCTATATTTCATTTACTGTAATGATCCACTAATGCGGGCATATTTCAAAGGCAAGCTATGCAGTACTGTGGGGTTTAATTAAATTTTGTTTTTCAAGTAAGCATCAACAGACAGACAATAACAAATGGTGGACAATATACATACAGAACAAAGTCACTCCATTTTCTTTTCCAAGATGGTGGAAGTGAAAATGTACAGCCCTTAAAATGTACTTGGCCTGTTCACAAGTGCTGCTTTAGTGCAGTTACTCACTTTAGGGGGACTTTTTTTCTTCTTACTCTGACTTAATTTTCTTGATCTCTTTGTGCCCACAAAATAAACTGTTACACTATGGAAAATTTCCAGCAGGAGCTTTGGGTGATCTAAGTTCTGCTGCAAGCTCTGGACTTAGTTTTGAATATTGCATTGTTGCTTAATGCATTATGGCTTGTAGAGATGGGTCCTCATCAGGGTTACAGAACCAAAGGGCTGGGTATGAGTTCTTTGTGGTTTAACCCCAGCCAGCAACTAGGTACCATGCAGCCATTCACTTGCTTCCCCCCGACCCAGTGGGATGGGGGAGAGAATCAGGAAAAAAAGTAAAATTCATGGGTTGGGATGAAGACAGTGTAATAGGACAGAAAGGAGGAAACTAATAATGATAATAATAATAACAAAATGACAATAATAGTAATAAAAGAATTGGAATATACAAAACAAGTGATGCACGATGCAATTGCTCACCACTTGCTGACCGATGCCCAGTTAGTTCCTGAGTGGTGATCCCCTCCCCAGGCCAACTGCCCCCAGTTTATATTCTAGGCATGACGTCGCATGGTATGGAATATCCCTTCGGCCAGTTTGGGTCAGCTGCCCTGGCTGTGTCCCCTCCCAGCTCCTTGTGCCCATCCAGCCTTCTTGCTGGCTGGGCATGGGAAGCTGAAAAATCCTTGACTTAGTATAAACACTACTTAGCAACAACTGAAAACATCAGTGTGTTATCAACATTCTTCTCATATGGAATCCAAAACAACGCTATACCAGCTACTAGAAAGAAAATTATCCCAGCGAAGCCAGGACAGAAGTGCTCATTCCTTTGGTGGGAAATGCCTGTCTCCAGTGACTGGGTGTGGTGCACACCAGCCCTGGCGCAGTGAGGTTGCCGGGAGGTAAAAATGATGTTGTTGCATCCGACATTGTTGTACCCAAATCGGGAATAAGCAAGTGGCTCTTGAGTGCATTTTGTTCCTTTTCTTCCAGCAAGTGTGGGGTAATCAAGTACAAAATGTATGCAGAGAAGCTTGGAAAGTCTGTTCAACGTCAGCGGGAGGCTGTTAGAAATCATAATGGCACTCACAAGCGTGGCACTTGTACAAGTTTTCTACTGGTAAAGAAATTCATTGGTGATGATGTAAATGGGCTCCTTTGTTTGGGTTTGTGTGGAGAATCGCTTGAGGAGCAGAATGAGATTGCTAGCTGGAGCATTGTTGAATTCTGGCTGTTTTCTGGTGACTAGCATGGGTTTTGTCCTCTCTTAGTGTTCGGGAAATTTTCCATTGTTTAGAAACATAAGCAGAATTTGCTGAGGAAATCAGTGCAGGTGCCCTGGACTCCTGCAGCACACTATAGCCCTTTCATTTCTCTCTGAAATCTGTCCAAGTCAGAGAGCTGAAAAAAAGGTAAATTCTTCAGAGGCGGACCCCCCATCCTCTGCTCAGAGATTTGAGTTCAAGCCGTGTCCTGGATTGATGCCTAAAGCTTTGCCTACTTAACCTGCCTGCAAATGGAACCTGGGCCAGGGCAGCGGGGTGGCTGCGGGCAAGGGCTGGCTATGCCTGGTGCTGGCTCTGCTCACTGCTGGCTGACCCGGGGTGGGTCACTGTCCAAAGAGCTGTTGGGTCGAAATTGGAGCATGTAAAGCCTGGGAGACGCTGTGGGAACCTGGTGCTTGACTGGCATCTCTGCAGCTGTTAAGTGCCTGAAAAGCATTGCTGTAAATGACAGACTTCTGTCTGCTAACCTCCTCCTTCATGAGATCTTGGTTTAACACTTTCTGTATTACAGTAACAGCCTATGTTTTCTCCTTGCTGGAAAGCAGTCCCACAAGTACTTTACAGCTCTCCTGGTGCATGTACCGGCTGATGGTGTTTTCTGTGCTGGATGAGATGCTTGTAGGAAACAACAATCCTGTCCAAGTAAGGCTGGCAAGACGATGTCCTGTGCTTGATGCCAGTCCCTATGGCTGGAGACGAGTCCTGTTACAGATAAACCAGTGTGTAAATATAACTTGTCATGAGGCATCAGATGCTCTTTAAATAAATTCTGGAAAAAAAACCATGCAGCTAGGTTTGCGCTGGTACTACCAATACCAAGGGGAATGCCCTGTGCCTGCCACCTTGTTCTTCCCTTGTTCCTTGCTTTAGGCTGCCAGTTTTTTCCTTTTCTCACTTCTTTTTGTTGATATGTAGTATCACTCGAGGCTCCATTGCTGGGGTTTGGGGCAGGCAGTTGCTTTTTGATGACTCAATGCAGCATCTCCTACTTCTCATGTCCTTCCTGTGGATCTCCTGCCTTTTTTCTGATCGCTCTCACATTGTGATAAGCTAACCTCCTCTGTGGGCTGGTCAAGCTTCCTATCCAAGGACCTCAGGCCTCTTGCACATAAACTTTTCTGAGGCCATTATTTATCTTCTATGGAAGGAAAGGTTTTCCTGGCCATGCTGGGGCTCAGGTGGCTGACCCCAGATGAAACATGCTGGCATCTGTAACATCTGGAGCAGGTGGCTGAGCCCTGCGCTGAGGGATTTGCCCTTTGTGCAGACCAGTACGTGCATAAGCTTCATCTTTGCAGGAGCAGGTGAGTGATTTTGGTTCCCCACAGTACTGGCTGGCACGATTAAATCTTGCAGATGTGCCCAGAACAGGTTTAGGGGCTCATTCTCCTGTCCAGCAGGATAACAGAGAGAGAATGATGTGCCCTGCAGCAGACCCAGTGCTGGGAGTCCAGAGCCTGTGCTTTAATGGTTCTTGCAGGACTGTGCTGCAAATGGGGGACCTGCAAGGGGCCTCGACACAACGTCTGGAATGACACAAGCCCAGGGCGTGGGAAGCTATGATACTGCTTAGGAGTGAACAAAAATAAAAGGCTCTAGGACTATTTAAAAGAAAAAAAAGTAATCTGTAATTCAGTTTTGGGGGAATTAACTTCTAGTGAGAGAGCGCGAGGCTGGCTGGGAGAGGACGAGCGCTTGCTCAGACGGATGGTAATCCATTGCAGCGCCTTACCACGCCAAGGCTCTTTGACAAACATTAGCCCTCTTAATGCCTCCCTAGGATGAGCGAGATGCTGTGCCGCTGGATGTGGAACGTCAAGTTTCTGGACTATGAGGAGCTTCATCCCAGTGTGATAATTTAAACACCGAATTCTTTTTAGTAATGGATATTGTTGATGGTTGCCTCGCATGGGAGTGCTGCACAGGAACAGATTGCGTTGTACTGATGTGTTTTAAAAATGAAAAGTGTGCTGGTCTTCGTAAGCACTTGGGTCTGACACTGGCCAGCTAGGTTTCTTGGATTTCTCCTTTGGAGTTTGGCAGCCGTCTGCTTCAGGGAGTACAGTGGTCTCATAAGAGTTTATTTGATCTGACACATGACAAATTGTTTCTGCTGGTGGGTACTTCAGGCACAGTCTGTTAGCTGGCAGCCGTAGCTTTGCGGGCACCGGGGAAGTTGGGGAAGGCAAGCCTGCCCTCCTCTTCCTCCTCTTAGAAAGTGTCAGTGGAGGGAACGTTGTTGTAGCCCACCTCCCATTCCAGCCTTCTTTTTGCCGGTTGTTAAATTGTGCTGTTTGCATAGATTATTAATGTTGCTTATGTGCTGGGTGTTCCTGCAGATGGTTGTTGTGTTTCTTGTTGCACCTTGGTGTGCGGGGCAGAAAAGAGCCTGTGTTTCTGGAACCAGACCCAGTTGCCATTAAAGATGCTTTGTTAAGTTGCTTTTTTTAGGGCACCCTTTTAACTATGTAATGAGGAGTGGAATATTACATTTCTCAGCAGAATAGAAAGTACATGTCCCCTGTGAGATACTGTAAATACATTTTATCTGTTCTATTACCTACAGTTTTGAGACTATGTCCCCTAAGCATTTTAATCTTGTTTTCCAGAGTTGTCTCAGGGTGAGGAATCACTCCTATTTGCAACTTTGGGAATAATTATGATGTTCATTAATTTCTTCTCTTTCCTGCTGTCCATCTATTATTGCTTCTGAGAAAAAACCCCTCTCTGTAAATCTCCACTGAAACAGGACTGACTCCATGATTAGAATGAGAGTTATGTGCACTAGAAATGTGTTTGTGAGAAAGCATCTCGTAGCTCTGCACATGGACAGACCCACTGGCGTGTGCTGGCTCCTCCAGTGCCATTCAAAAGCACTTAGCCTCATAGAGCCCGCCAGATGCCCGGGCTGGCTCAGTGCTGCTTACCCTACAGTTAAAGAAGAAAGCACTGCAGGCAGCACGGTTCTGGGCAGTCGTGGCACACCTGGAGCACTGCGATGAGGCAGGAGGCTGAAGGTCAGATATGCTCAACCACCCGAGCGGTGCTTTGCCTCCTGAAGCGCTTTGCCTGCAGTGCTGGGTTGCTGTTATGAAATAGAAATTAGACAGGACAATAAGCGAAGTGGTTCATCAGCTGCCGCTCTTTTGTCCAGCAACTAAAAGCCAGTTCAGAGAGTTTTTGTGGAAGCGCTGTTTGCTTTGGTCCTTTTTTGCTCTTTCTTTAAGTACAGACTGAAAGAGCTGGAGACTGGAGGCCACTGTAATTATTATTCCTTCATGACTAGCAGAATAAATGTGCCATTTAATGCATAAATGACAGGGTCCTTCCCTCAGAAAAAATATGTGGTCTGACCCTGATGCTGCAAACCCTTCTACATGTGAGTAACCGTCCCTGCCTGGTTCTGGGTGCACTGAGATTTCTCACTCCCTGGATCAGGGTCGGTGCCAAAACTTGTCTCGACGTGTGACGTCTGTGGTCACTGGAAGTCACTGTAGAGGCTGTCATTGAAACAGCCTTGATTCACATCACAGCTTTATTTAGATGGCAGCTGATGCAGAAGCTCTGCAGAATAGTTTGTCCATCATGTGATAAAATCTGCTTGCAGGAGGGAGCAGCTGAAGTCTCTGGTCTTCATGGGAGAAGCTCCCTCTGTACAAATGTGGCCTGGCAGTCCTGTGATGGATTTGCCATCTCCCCACCAGATGTGGCAAGATGAGGCTGTAGCACCACCAGCATGTAGAGGAAGCTGCTCGGGATGTTCTGCTGTCTCACAGCAGAGAGAAAGGTGCTGCAGATGCATTTTTCATCAGAGCTTAAAGAGTATGAGTGGCTAACAGCCTGCTGTTAGCTCTTACAGCAGACAGGGAGATTTTGAGAGTCTTCCTTGGCTTTGCAAGTACAGCAAAGGCCAAGAAACGGAGAGCGAAAATCACTGTATGCTTTGGCTGCTGCTTCCCACTGCCTGTGGGTATGTGGCAGAGGTGGCAGAGGCAGCAGATGCAGTGACAGCCAGGACTGCCAAAGAAAGGACCCTTTGTGGACTGGTGCTGCTCAGCTACTGAGATATGCCAGTCCACAAAATGGCTCTTTGTAGGGTATTCTCTAACAAAAAGATGTTCCTTTTAAGTGGCTGGGTCTCCTGCTGTTGGTCCAAGCTCCAGATGAGAAACAGTGGGTCTTGTCATTCTGGACTGGAAGGTGCTGAGGTTACAAACACAGTCATTGTCCCTTGGAAGGGAAAATCATGGAGGAAAACCAGTCCTGGTCGCATCTCTGTTCCCCTCCTTCCCCAGCCTAGGTTTTGGGCTGCTGGAGCCTGCCTTTCCTGTGGCTGAGGGGCAGTGGGATGGAGCTAAGGTACTGCTCCTGAGTGAACCCCGTGGCTCTGAAGAGCGATGAGCATGGTCATGGAGCTCAGGAGGGACCTGTGGACTAGGAGCAGTCCTACTGCTTGGAAGGTTTACTACTTCTTTGAGGCTATCCATGACCCTTCATTGTGCACGCTTTATGGCGCAGTTCAAATATCAGTAGTGAAGTGGTTGCTTAAGCCTTCCCTGCAGAGAGTAGCCCTGCGGACCTTGCAGCCCTCAAGCGTGGAGGCTGGTGCGACTCTGACGGCACATGCAGGGTCCTGTGGTGGCTAAGGCATTTGCAGAAATGCTTTTTCATAACATCTGCTGGGATTCGTGAGATGTAGAGGCAGGTTCCCTGATTTGTCACTATGTCATAAGGATTTAAGGTTGAAGAACTCTTTGAAGCACCAATACAGCCTGTTTTGCCATGACAAGGTGGAGATGAGCGCCAGTGTGACTTTTCTTCCCCAAGGAAAACGCTGTTTTGCACAGATCACAAGCCGTGGCTCTGCTGCTGTTTGAAGAGACCAGACGAATCGCAGTGACGGGCACTCTGTGCAACATCAAAGTCTGCCCCTCCGAAGCCGAGATGCTAAGGAACTCCAGCTCAGCATCCTTCATGTCTAGGCAGCAAAAGGAAAGAAGATCTCTGAACCGGGAGTCACTTGGGTGATCAAAGCTCTGCTTAGCAGAGGCTGATGAGGCAAAAGGCAGGATGACAGCAGGAAGGTCACAGCCCCTGTGGATGATCTGGGCCATCTAATAATGGCAGTCAGGCCTCCAGAGGGGTCTGTGAAACCTTCTCCTCTGCTGGAGGACTTGGGCCTGCATCCATGCCCGAGGAAGCAGACATGCAGCGTCCAGCACCTGTGCTTGGCCGGAGCAATTATGGGGTCCCTGAGGGATTGTTTAATTAAAGGGAGGCTGCACTGTCACATTTCAAACTGTTTTTTCCATATGTTGCTACAAGTAACATCTAAAATAGCTCTAAAAGGCAAAAAAACATTCCCCAAAGTAGATGTGGCAGATGTTGAAGAACAGGAGAGGGAAGGAATTATGTTCTCTTTCAGCTTCCCATGTCTCTGCATTTACTTCTGCAATTGCAGCCCTTGGAGCTCTTTGCTATTTTAAATTTCCTTAGGAAAAAAACTGCTGAACAAATGCTGCCTGCTGCTGGCTGGCTGTTCTGCTTTGGTTTCAGACTGGGGAGGCTCTTATGCTCGGGGAGCAAGACTCTCTTTTTAGTCTTGGTGGGAAATGCCCGGGTAGAAGAACGGAAATCATCATGAGAGTCGTTTCTAGATGATGGTACTAGTAGTCTCTCGGATGTCCCTTTGTGCTCGTTACTGTCCCAGGGCTTATTTAATTGCTTAAGACCACTGAGACCGCTTTAAAAGTACTAATGCAGTGAAAAGAATAAGCAAACTTGGATAATGCCTTTCATCCAAGCACGTGAAGATATCACTGCAGACATTAGTGGAAGGAGCCCTGCGATTGCGTTGGTTATAGCTGTGGCGTCTGTGTTAAGAGTGGAACAACTGAGCCCCAGCATGGGGAACGACTTGCCCATATTCATGCAGAGATTCAAGGCAAAGCCAGCAGTGATCCCAAGGGAACCTGCTTGGCCATAGGTTATATTCGTCCCCAGAGAGCTCCTTATTCCCCTTCAGGGGAGGGTTTAAAATTGGCTTGTTAGGGCTTTATTCTGGGTTTTGGTGCCAGTGGATGATCTGGCAGCTTCTGGGGGTGTTTGGCCCATGAGGCGGATCCCGGTGGCCCTCCACCTTTTCAACTGGGAACTTGCCATAAAACTGGAAGTGTGGGGGAGCCCAACTCGCTTGCAAGGGAGGTTCTGAGCTGGGCATCCAGCCAGGCGTCCCGTGCAATTAATCCCATGGGCTGCCACGCCACATTAATCCTGGCCACATAGCCAGAGCACACGACAGGCGAGCCACACGTTTGCTGCCTGCATGCTGTCCTGCTCCCTGCTGCGACCTGTACTCGTGGGTTGTCACGTCGAGTAGGAGCTGTCACTGCAACCCGGTGCACCGTAGAGGTGAGGAAATGCATTTTTCATAAACTTCACAGCTCACTGTTTCTGGCAGATTGATAGGGCTGCTGGAGAAGCCCTTTGCTTGCCTGCTGTCGGGGCACCTCTGCACCAGCTGCTCTGCAGGGCTGTGGCAGCGGGTGTCCTTAGCTCTGGAGAGATGGTGATCCCGACGGGAAACCTCTGGGCTGAGCTGGAGCTGGCAGCGAGGGTCTTGGCGGGGACAGGCTGAGATACAGACAGAGGGGATAGATGCTTGTACTGGGGCAGGCGGCATGGTGCGGGTACTGCTGTGAGAGTTGTGTGCCTGGTACATCAGCGTTGGATTTCTCTAATACTGAGCTTGAATTTTGCATGTTTTTTTTAACCTCTTAATTGAATCTCTTTATAGGGAAGCTGGCACCTGACAGGGGAAGGAGGTTGTTATTTGATGCAAGAGCCATGAGTGAACAGCAGGAACTTGGAAAATACAAAAAGCTGTTTCCAGAGAGGCTGGGAGTATGCCAATTAAATCTTGGGCTCTTTGTGGGCCCAACTGCAGTGGGACATCAGGGTGCCCGGTGACCTGGCTAGTGTGGTGTGTGCTTTCTTTCCTGTTAGATTCTCCAAGCTTGGGAAAGCAGAAGGGGTAAAAAAAATATACTGAACACTGGCAGACTCCCAGGTTAGTCCGAGGCAAGGCATCACCTTGCAAATAGGGGCTGATGGAAATGATAGATACATGTGGGGGGGGAAATATCACTCAATTGTATGTGCTGTACATGGGAAATTGCAGCAAGGAGCAGGAGAAAGGAATAGGAGCAGGGCAGGAGGAGACGCGTTTTCAGCTGGCATTTGGGATGATGGGGAGGCAATGAGGAAGGAGAAAGCTGTTTCACGTGGTTGAAGTCAGGCAGTGTGGCAGCTTTCAGAAAGATGTTTGTCCTGAAGGTCCCTGTGCATCTCTTATCTCCAGGCGAGTCCTAAACTGGTGCAAATCATCGCCCACGCTCTGGTACGGACTTTAACGTGCTTGCTAGCCCCAAAGCTCTGCAGAGTGAGGATGTTGCATGCGTGTGCAGGCTGTCGCAGAGCGCTGTGAGAGCAGCTGCCAGAAATTCAGATAGGTGCATTTTTTATAAATAATAAATGATAAATTTGGTCCTCTGACCTCTGAGGCATGCTCTGCTTTTGTACGCTCCATCCTGAGTGGAGCAGAAGATCCCCCCATGCTGGACCCAGGGCTCTCCGGCGTGGAGGGTCTGAGGACTGTTGGAGACACACTGGCTGCAGCGCCTGGGATCAGGGGTCTTGCTGAGCCACGGCAGAGTGGCCCCTTCTGCCATCACCGCTAATGAGTGGGTGGAGAGGATGACGGCAGCCTTGCTCAGACTTCAAACCACCAAAGTATAAAGCTGTGCTCTGGCCCTCTGGAGAGCAGTGTTTTCTGTGAACACTGGTTTCTGAAGGAATTAATTAAGTAAATTTAATTAATAGACTAAGTGATGCTTAATGTTAAACTGTGTGAGGTTGTATAAACAACACAGTTGGAGTTGCTGTGGTCGGGTAGAAGGAGTGATGCCAGGTTTGTCTGTAAATGACCTTCAACAACCCAATCCTCTGTCCCTGTGCGGAGCCGTGGCTGGTGCCAGTGAAGCCGCTGGGTGCTGAGAGCTGCCCTCACCGTGCCCAGGTGCTGCTGTGCTGTCTCCTGTCGCTGGAGACATCCGTGCTCTGCTCTCACTTGCATTGGCACCTGGCAGTGCTTGTAGGAAAGACCAGCGTTAGGTGGTATTGTAGCTGAGCTGCTGTTAGAGGGACTGGTGTTAGCTAAGCAGGTAGCCTGTAGGGGTTATTAATATTTATTTTTATTATTTGTTAGTGGAGGTTATAAAAGTTGCATCGTTGCACGGTAGATGCCAGGCTCTGTAAGCACACGTTTCTGCCATGGTTATCCTCCTCCCTCCCCATCCCTACCGTCCCATGTCAAAATTTCTTCCTGTGTGCTGGTCCCAATTCAGAGAGGTGCTTCTGCTGCAGGTCAGAGCAGGGCCTGTTGCTTGGGGGCAGGCTGTGCCTCACCAGCAGAGCTCCAGCCATGATTTATTCCTGTAAACCTAAAAGCGTGGCCTCCTGCTGCGTGGGTTCTCTGTAGGCAGCCAAATACGGGAAGGTGTTCCCACAACTTTTCCCTTGTGTAGGAGTGTTTTTAACACACCAGAGAAGAGTCCTGGTAGGAGTAAATGATGAGGAGCAAGCAAGAAGAATAAACGATTTTTAAGCAATTTCATAAGTGGGATCAATGAGACGGTCTGTATTGCAGCTGCGCCTTCTCTGCTGAAATCTTGGTAGGGTTGAGGGTGTTTGCAAACAAGTGGTGCTCGCTGTCCTGTCTTTCACCCATACACATAGGGCTTCATGCCCAGGTGGGACCCTCCGGCAGGGGTTGGGGGCTCTTGGTGCAGTGAGCTCCTGTGTGGAGCTGGGGATACTCGCTGGAGGCATGAGCCTGCTTTCCCAATGGCAGGACACCAGGAGGAGCAGAGCTGCTGAGAGCATCCTGAGCGCAGCAGAAGCAGATGCAACGTCACACCTCAAAGCTGTGCAGAGCCTGTGCCAGCTGAATGTGGTGGGTCCGTACCCAGAGAAGTCTGTTCCTGCCTGGTTTGTCCTGGGAGAATTGAGGACGAACAAATTGGGGCTCCATCAGGAACACTGCGTGGGTCCCTGAAGGAAGCTCCTTGTTATGTTTGGTTTTGCCATTCAGGGCTCTTCTCCTGCTTTGCATAAGGTGATAGATAGGTTAGTTGTTATTATTTTATTCTGTTTTTATTATTAATTTTTATTCAGATCCAGTTCTTTGATCAGTCAAGTGCATTCAGATCTCTTCCAGGATCTTTGTAGTTTTAACATTGGCTTTAATGAAGGGGAAAATTCACTTCTGCCTCCTTTTGGAAATGTTGCTGATCAGGACCTGTCCGTGGCAGGAGTGAGCTCAGACAGATGTATGGAGCAGGAGGTCTCCCAGGTGCCTGTCGAGCAGAGCCACTGCCAGCTGTGCCAGCTGTGCAGAGCCACAGCAGTTCACCTGGGCACTGCACCTAGGGCAAGTGCAATTAATTGCTGGGCCTTGTCTTGGGGAAGAAAAAGCATGAAAAGAAGATGAAGATGTCTTTTAAGGGGGAAAAGTGGTATCAGAGTCTCACAAGTCCTGCTCTTAGTGAAGGCAGTAGGGAATACTCACATTGTACAAGGTTTGGTAGCTCATTGTGGTTCTTGCAGCATCTTGCCCATCAGCTCACATCTTTCTGCTGGATCCTGCACATTAAAACGTGCTGCAGGTAACCATTTCCAGGTAAACCTGTTTGGAAGGACAGGACCTGTGTTCTCTCTTATGAGAGCCATTGGGTTTTTAATATGGGCAAGTTGTCTTCTTATGGTTCCCATTTCCAGGGGAAATCCAAGAAATCCTGTGCTTTGTGCCAGAAGCCGCAGTGCAATGTCCACATACTGTCAGGGCAGGGAGAGCTGACGCAAGTCTTCAGGATTGAGACCTGCTAAGCAGACACATGGTCATCTGGGCCTGTGTCCACCAAAACATGAGTATTTCCAGGCTGGCTTCTCTTAGCTTGGTTTGTACTTAACAGGAGCCTTTGCGTCCCTGTGCCTCTGGGAAGAAGAGAGGATAATTTTATTTGCAGTTTGGTCTTGCTCATCTGTTTGAAAGCAGAGGGTTGTGAAGACCCAACTGTAATGAAACTGGGAAGGGCAGAGTGTCCTGTGGCCTCCTAGTGATCCTCTGTTTGTCCACCAGCTGTTTCCTCTCTTACACACAGGCTGAATTTCAGATTAAAACCTCTTCTTTCTCCTGTTGGTGTAGCTGCACAGTCATGGGAGAAGGAGGGACTGCTGGCTATGGGACATTCCCAAGTTGTCTGACTGACACTGCTCTGCTCTTCAGTAGCAAGTCAGCAAAAACAGGTGCTCATTACAGACCTGGGGACCCTATTGCTCAGAGGAAGAAAATTTCAGGTCAGTCAGCTAAATTTCCTTCTCTTTCTCCATTGTATGGCACATCACTTAGCATGTCATGCCGGTCTCACCCATAGATGCCAGTGTCATTAAAATAACATTGTGTTTGAACAGGGATCTCGACACTGATTGCAGGATGTGTCCTGAGTACACCTCTTCAATCAGACATCCTAGTTTACACGTCTGTCTTTAAAATAGTTTCCTTAACTGTTATTGCCCATCAAACTTTGGCTTCAGCCTAAGAAGCTGTGAGTGCTTGGAGGTCTTCGTGCCACCAGTTCAGCTGAAGGATGCTTGGGCTGTGTTCCTTGATGTCTTTCCCTGTTTGATTGTTCTCCAGTGCTGACCTGTGCTCAGGGAGGGGAGGTCTGTGAATTATTTGTGCTCGTGTGCTGTTGATGCTTTTGTTACCACCAGCCATCTCAACAAAGGGTGGCTGGACAGATACCTGGCCTGAACTAATGAATTTGCAGACAATTTTGCAAGACTTATAATTCCCATACTTCTCCCTCGATCCCTAGATGAGAACAAGGATTAGCTTTTTGTTATTGCTTCCAGTTGGCTGTAAAAACAGAGCCTGGCAAGGGGGCCGGGGAGCTCTCTGGGATGTCCATGTGCTCTCCTCAAGCAGCAGATCAGAATTCAGATGAGGCTTCAGATGGATTTATTGGAGTGGCATAGTATACGCAGTGTGGGCTTTGAGTTAGGACATGAAAGAGTGGTGTGTTCCCAGCAGTGGAAGGCATTAATGAAATATGTTCCTCATACTGACTTGCTTTGAACTGTCACCTATGACTACAGCAAACTTATTCACGGGGCTGTGCAGCATTTATTGATGCGCAGCTAGTAAAATCAGTAAAAATGTCGCTGCTAATAGAGAGTGTAATGGCAATGCTATTGTTTCTGTGGCTACTGGTGCAAATAGGATTTCCTGGAGCTGCGGAGCAGAACCTCCCTGCACTGCAAAGCCCAGAACATTGCCTGCTCTTACAGGAGGACTGCCCCAGGAACAGAGGCTTCTTTGAGTGTGACCCTTTGCTCATTCCTTAGTACCTGATTTTCTTTGACATAAGAGGATTATTGGGAAAAAAACCAACACCCTGCTCCACACAAGGGGAGTTTGTGGTCCTCCTGTAGTGGTTCTGGTGCTGACTGGCTGCAGCTGTACATGGGTGCTGCTGGATCCAAAATAATGTTCCTAAATAAGAGCAAATGCTCCCCATACAGGTGGGGTCACAGCTACCACCCTTTCTGCTTTGTGAGCTGCAAGGGTCAGTTCTAAAAATGCATTGTATCCACATAACATTTGGTTTGGAAATCCTCTCATGCCCTCTGCGTGCGTCTGTCTTGTAACGAG
Source organism: Buteo buteo (assembly GCF_964188355.1). NCBI lineage: Eukaryota > Metazoa > Chordata > Aves > Accipitriformes > Accipitridae > Buteo > Buteo buteo. The sequence continues at coordinate 20,054,362 of NC_134194.1, read as the reverse complement.
ATGTCAGCCTGTGCAGACTTCTCTCCAGGAGCTTCAAACCCCCGTGTTTCACATGTTAGTTCCTCCTGCCTACCTGGGACCTAAGCAAACTGCTAATTGTTGTGCAGATGTCATCTTCCAGGCAGGCATGAGTTTGTAGGCTTTAAAGAGGCTGTACTGTCATTTGCTACCAGCCTTCTTGGTACACGTGAGCTCTATTTTTACGGGAGTGTGCATTTTCTTTCAGCCACTGCTTTGTTGAATTTCTTTTTCTTCTTTTCTCTTTTTATTTCAAGGCTTGCAGGTAGAGTTTTAGGGATACATCTATTTTTCATTATCCCAGTTTTGTCGCTTGTTTTATAACTAAAAAAAAACCAAACCAAAACCCAAAAAACTGTTTCCGATGTAAAAAGCAGCAGTTTATTCCAAGGTGAGTTGAGGGGAGGTCTGTATGTCTTGGTCAGTCTGAGATTGAGGTCCTGACTGTGGCACTGGCCAGAAGGGTACGCTGATCTTCTGGGAGCAGGTGGAGTTTGAGCCCATGAACTCTGCTCTGGGTTTTCCAGCTCAGGAACGTGGATGTTAGTTGTAGCCTGGTTGCACTTGGCAGTGACCCGAGAGAGATGGAAGCTTTGGTCACAGGCTGTCTTTGCCTGTCTTCTGAAAATGGAGATCTTTGCTTCTACTCTGTTTGTAGTTTAGTAAGGGCTTGTGGGTCCTTGAGGTGGTCCTTTGACCCTTTAGAAAAGAGGAGGACATCGAAGGAGGATATCAAGCATCAGGTCAGAAACACAAGGTGGTACTTTCATGCATGGTGTGAATTAAATGGTGGAACTCATTGCTGAGTTGCTGTGGGTGTCAGAAGTCCAGATCTGCTCCAAAAGCAATTAACGGGAAAAACAAAAATCCGGTTGATCTGGATTTGAGTTCAAAGATAGAGGCTGCTGTTCAGGAAGACCCTGGGTCAGGAGTTTCTGGAAGATGCAGAAGTGCATCAGATGTATTACTATTTGTGCTCCCTGCTCTGCTGCTTTTTCATAGATGTCCACCACTGACCAGCATGATGTGGTGTTTTACCTTTTCTTTTCTTTTTTTGGCTAAAACAAAAACCAAGCAGGAAGAGGAAGAAGTAATGTAATGGAGTGGGGAGACAAGATAGCAGTAAAGGAGGGGAAGGAGAGGACTCCACTCCCTCCATGTCCCCGAAATTTTTTGTGGGGAGAGGTCCTTTGGTGGCAGGAGTTGGTGGTGGGGTGCGCCTGTGAGCATATTTTCTGCTTCGTGGAATAGGAGATGGTTGCTTCAAGGAAGGAAGGAAGTCTGCATTTGATGTGCCATCCTGATGGACGACAGAGACAGAAAGATATTTAGGACTGCATGTATGGGAGAAAATTCTTTAAAACCTGGGTAGGAGTAGGAACAGACTTGATGGAGGGATGAGTAATGAAGGAGTGTTTGAACGGAACTAATCAGTCCCATCTTCTTTCAAAAGACCTCATTTAGTTTAATTTAGCAGCGTGTAAATTTAGAGCCAATCAAAGGAAATACTTCTCCAGCCTGTGTGCTGGCAGGCTGCTCTGTTCCCTACCCCAGTATGAGAAGTAGTAGTGAGCTGAACGCTGTAGGTGGATTTAAAGCCTCGTGTTGTGAGGCAGTGGGGCCACGCATGTGCGTGAGCATGGTTACGCATGTAGTGGTGAGGACATGAGCTCTGTACCAGGGTGACTGGCAGCCACAAGAGGAGGACCCTTCTTTTTCCCCCCCTCTCGAGTTCAATACGTGGTCTGTAGTCAGTCAGGGCAGCTGTATGCCATGGGACTGCTTCATGGTCCACTGCAAGCGTGGGCAGAGCCAGCTCCTGGGCTCACAGTTTGGGTGAGCTGGTACTTTGAGCAGCAGGGAAAGCCTTGTGCTGTAGGAACCACCAAGTACACCTTGTTGACCTCTGCAAAATGTTGTTTTCCTCAAGAAAAACCTACATATGGGTTTAGATAAACTCCTGATCCTTTGATGGCTGGTAGTTTTGTTTAATTTGAATTAATGCAGCTACTTCTGTGCTTAAAATGAGGCAAAGGCATAAAAAGCCTTTGCAGGATTGCACTGATTTTTATTTTTCCCTGTAGTTGTCATCCATGGCACTAACACAGTGATTTTAAACAAGACTTGCTGGTCTCTCTGTATTTTCCAGGAGAGATATAAGCCCCTGTGGGGTCAATATAAGCTACTTTTGTCATTCCTTGTCATAAACTCCATTAGCAGTAAAATCGGTACCTCTTGCTATTGGCTGCCCCTGATGAGACCCATGCACTAACACCTCAAGGTGTTCTGTTTCCTGTGGTGTCACACCCCTGAACCCGTGCTGCGTTGCAAAATGTCATGTAAAGAACGCTGAAACCTGTGAAAACGTGGACTAAAATATTGTTCATTTTGTTTTCCTTTGCATTTCAGGCTGATGGCAATGTCTCACTGGGCCAGTCTCCTCTCCACTGCTGCCAAAGTCAACCTGCTGGTCTTGGTGGTTTCTGTGGTGTTTTCCCAGTCAAGCCTAAGCAACAGAGCTCCTGTAAGTGTTGGCTGCTCCGGCTGAAAGCTTTGCTCGCAAAGGGCTGTCCAGCCACCGGAGTCTCTGGTGGGGCGACAGCCTTACCTGATTCCTCTGTAGGACCAAGTAGAATGTAGCAGCAGTTGGTGAATCACCTCTCCTTGACAGTGGGCCTTCAATAACAACATTTCAGAAGGGCTTCTTTCTTGAGACCGCTTGCCTCACCCCAGGAAATCCAGTATATGCTCAATCCAGAGGGTTTGCAACAGGCACAGTGCAATTTGGGCAGCTCTCTTGTTTGCCAGATGTCACTTTTTCTATTTGGAGTTGTCACACGTTCCCACTGTGGCAAGAGGCAAAGCTAATTATGTGGTCTAGTGGCAAGAAGATGTGAAGAGGTGGCCTCAGTTATGTTCCTAACTGTGCCTCTGTTGAGTCACTGCAAGTGAGTCAGGCTTGAAAGAGCACCCTCTCAGGTCCTTGCATGTGCATGGATTTTGGTACTTGCAGTGTTGTTCTGAAGCTGCAGTTGAGGTGAGTGGTCGCTGTCTGTCCCTTTGCACTGTACAGGTGTGCAAAACTCCCCTGGATTGGATTCTGCTGCTAAGCCCCAGGTGCTAGGCCCCCCTAAATTAGCAGATCTGGAAAGCTTCCTTGAGAAAGCTTGAGCGGTAAAGAGTGGTGGTTTTTTAGTTTAATTAGTGCTGTGGCTTAAAACAGGGGGTCCCCCAGCAAAACTGGAGTAGGGGATCACTGGATGCCACGTCCCTGGGCACTCGCTCCTGCCTTTGCATTGCAGCTTGCTGCTCTGTTGGTTGTGTGATGCAACTGTCTGGGGACTGTGCTATTACCCAGAGCAAATACAAGGGACAGGTGACAATATAAGCACTGTAGACCAGTGCCTTGGGCCCACCTGGAGTCATGTAACGGTGAAATAATTTGTCTTTATTTCAGGGAGGGAAGGGAAGAGGCTGGAGATAGAGCACAGTCATCCCAGCTGAAGAACAAGCACTGGGACAGCCACCCAGTGATACCTGCCTGAATTGGCAGGCAGCCTGACACCGAGGTTCAGACAGGATTAATGCAATGTGTGGTTAACTCTCCCGTCACCTTTTCCTGCACTCCCGCTACAACGCTCCATGGTGGCCATGTCCCTCCTTTATTGCAAACAGACTGCAGATTGTCTCAAAGCCTCCCTGCTGAGGCTTTTCAGCTTATTGCAGTTGATTTCAGACTGATAAAGCAAGGAGGCTTTTTGCCTTTAAGGAAATTTCCATTGTTCATTCTTTCTACTGTCTTAATTATGAAAACAAACTGAAAAGGTTTCTACCTAATTTCTGCATAAATGAAGAATTGCTTGTGTGTCGTTGCCCGTTTTTGCCAGAAATACTAATGAAAATGGGGTATTGCAAAGCAACTGTGGGCCAAGCAGTGGCATTAACATTTAAGTGAACCAAGTCACATCCTTTTACCCTTACTGAACATTTAGACGCTTCTCTTAAGCAGAGCCAGTAAACATCAGCTGTCTCCATTATGTGTTTCAACAGATACAACACTCAGAGGCCTGTTGGTAAATTTACAATAGCCTGTATCGTTAAGTCCCTCTTGGATAATAATATAGCAGCGTAAATAAGCTAAGTAATAACTGCTCTGACTCATTTATTTTAGTCCTGTTGAGTCTTGGCTCAGAAAATGTTAACATTGATTTTCATCTGCAGAACCTGGCTTTTTATGTTTATGATTGTTACTGGCCTTTAACCATTTGTCATAATTTTAACAATTTCAAGCCTCTGATGCACTACACGAAAGCAGGAGTTAAGCTCTGCTTTCCAGTGTATTTCCGAAATTTCAGTCCCTTTTGACAGATAAAATAAAAACATTCTATAGGTTTGTCAACTATCTTCATGTGTTGCCACTGTCATTGCTAATTGTACATGTTTTGCTCAGGCTGACATTTCTCTTGCTCAGAAAACACTCTCCTAGGCTGGGTAACGGATATTTATATGGAAAGCACCCAGATTCTGCCAGGAAATATGCATGCATTTTTTCCAAGAAGTGGAAGAAGTGAAGGCAGAACATGGCCTAAAATTTCCCGTTAACCTCTTAATTGACGACGACTTTTTCCCTATGAAAACATTCTAAGGATTAATATCAACACAATTCATGAAGTGAGCTGTAACTCTTATTCTAATTGCCAACAATGAGGAACAATCTTTCCCTATAGGTTGGTTATTTGAAATGATTCAGTGGTGGCGTTCTTGGCGATATCAGAAGCTGATAATACTCCCTGCAACAGAAACTGAGCTGTCTGGATGATTAGCCTGGACTAGCTTATCTGTTCCTGTGAAAACCAGAGTAGCAAAGACCTGCTTCCCGAGCAGTTAATAGCCGGGTGTAAGATAGTACGAGGTCGTTACTTACTATGCGCTCTCAATAATTTTATCTGTTGCAGTTTTACATGACTCCCACCAGCTCCCTAGGGAGACTTTCCACTGAACAGTGAGGTTTCCCTCACAGCAAGGGGTTTTTTTCCTGCTTTTCATCCTTGTTTTTTCCTTTGCGTAATGTCGTACCACTCGTGCTAGCTGATCTACCACACCTCTGCCATTCGCGTGCTGCACTTGCAACGTAGGTGGTGATTAAATTGCTGCCTCATTGTTTTAAAAGACTTGGAGGACACTGGGAACGAGTGGAGAAAAGGATGCTCGCTTTTTTATCGTGTGGGCAATTCGGTGTGTTTTCCCCGTGTCCTATTTTGGAAATAGCTGAACTATTTTAGCTGAAATCTTCTCCAAGCCTGAAATAAGTGCATTTAAGAAAAAAAAAAACCCCAACGCTTGAGGCGTTCCACTTGCGTGGAAAATTTCAGCTGAAAAAGTTAAAAGTTTGACATATTTTTAGAAAAGGGAAAACGGGGTCTTACAATGTTACACAACCCTAGTAATAGTCAGGGCTCCTGGTTCTGACTGTAATATAGGTGAGGCTCTGTGAAAGCTTGTTTTAAACCTGCAGCCTGCATTGGAATAGGAAATAAGCTGCATTGCTTTGTTCAGCACAAATGTCATGCTACTTATGCATGTTTAACCTTTAATATACTTTAAATCTAAATTTAACCATGTGGAAAGAATCTTGGATGTCAAAAAAAAAAATCTGCTGGCGAGGGAAAAAATTTTGTATTCTCAGCCGGCACTAAATTACTCAGATGCAATTGCTAATGAGCTGAATCTTTTCTATCCGAAAGGAGTTTGCCCTTACAAAAATAGAAGAGAGCGACATAAAAGATGACAGTGGGAAAGAGCCAATAACAGAAGATGATGCTGATCCTGAAGACCTGGAAGTGTTTTACCCCACACATCAGTGGCAAACCATCCGTCCAGGTAACGTGCTGATGACTAATTATAGCATCCCTCTGAAACCCCACCTGACAGCACTGACAGAAGCCTTGCAGAAACTCAAAATACCTGTTTGTTCCCATGACGATGTATTCTTTTGCTGGTGTTCAGACAAAGAGGTATGGACCCAATGACCCAATACAGGGACAAGAGACCATCACAGAACTGGCTGGCAATGGGAGCGGTTGCTGAAGTGTTCTCAGTTCACTGGAGCAGGTCGAGTGGGCTGCCATTCACGTTGTAGGTGGTGATGTGTCTCTCTCACTAGCTCAGAAGCCCTTTCTCTCTTTGTACGCTTGTCAAGGGACAGATTTTACAACGTTTGTTGGCATGTGGTATCCCAGGTCTGCTGTGCTCCAGTGTGGGCTGGTGAAATGCTGCTCAGTGGCAATCTGATTAAGAACCATCAATGTAACACTACACAGCTTTTTAACAATGGGTTTTCTGTTCCTTGAGTGTTTGAAATCCAGCTCTTATCCCTATCTATACATGCCACAAAAAAAAACTCTTCCCTTTTTTCGGGCTGGTATCTTTTATTAGACATGTATGGGACATGTATGGTGAGAAGACACCAACTGAGTAGGCTGGCTTCACTGCAAAAACCCATGTGCTGGGAATGGCTCTGGAGAGGATAAGCCCATTTAAACACACACACACAGATGCATGTGTGCACACTTACTTCAGCAATTAGGATGATCAGTAAGCCTGCCTCTGAGGTCTTGAACAAGGTATTTAATCCACTTGTGCTTTGGTGTCCTCATGTATATGCAGGTGTAATACCTTCCCACCTCAGAAGGGTGAACTAAGTAGTAATTAATTTTTATAAAGTGCTTTGAATTTAAAAGAGCTTTATCCTGTGCTCAGTTATCATTGAATGAATAAATATGGGATCCATTTGTCTTGAAATTTCTGCCAGATATAGCAGAACAACTGTTCCAAATGTAAATCTTTGTATAACATGAATGTCTAGCAAAAGCCCCAGTATATACTTGTATTCCATTTTGGTACCATTATGTATGGAAGGCGTGTGCTGTCCCTGTTCAGTATTCAGACTGGCACATCCCCACCACCCTTGTCGAAGCAGAATATGTATATGCTTGCAGTCACTATAAACGTCGTTGCCAGTTTTGTTCAGAAGCACCTTCTCTATTGCTCAGGTGTTTTGTTCTGCTTTATTTTTGTAGCAGTTCCAGGCTGGGCCTGTGCAGTGAAGGGCTTGTGGAAGTAGGGAGCTTGTTAGCATTTGCAGAGGAGAAGAATTTCAGTTACTCTTGTAAAAGGCTTAAGTGGTGGCCTGCCTCATTGTCTAGCCACTACGGATTCTCATTTCAGGTGTACGTGCAGATTTGGGTAGAGACATGTCAGAAAGAGGAGTCATCTTTGGTCTCCCCCTGTCAGCCTGGGTTTTTATCCCCTGTGGGTTTCTCTGTAGCGAAATCTTGTGTGTAGACTGTGACTCACACTTTTAGCATGTGTATTACCTGAAGCAAGGCTGGGGAACCTGCTACCACCACGAGCCCATTCCTGTGTCCTCTGAGCTCGAGGGTTTCCCCCTTGCTAGTACAGGTCTGTGCTGGGAAGGGAATTGACCCACAGGACAAGGGAAGCAGCCAGCATGGCTGCACGAGGGATGTGCCTTTCAGTCCCTTAGCAGAGGCACACACATTGGCAGCATGTCTAATCTGGTGGTTCTGCATCTTCCAATGTTCTCTGATGTGATTTCACTCGCTCGTAGCCAAGCAGAGTCCTGGCTGGTGTGTGCTCAGCACAGGCCAAAGTGAACCGCAGCACAGTGCTCAGAAGTTTACTTTCTGCTGCCTGCCTCTCCAGGATGCCCCCACGCTGTCTTCTGTTGTATTCCTGCAGCAAAGGGGCTAGTCTCTCCGGAGGAAGCAAATGTTTTGATTTAAAGTCTGGATCTTCAATTTTGAATAGTGGAAGGGAGCTCAGAGTTGCGTTTCTCCCCGTCGTGCTCCTGTTTCATCTTGTTCCTGTTCTGAGCTCAACACAGGATTTTTATGCTTCTGTCCAGTTCTGCAGTTGCTCATCTTTTATACATGTATTTCCAGTTTTGCTCTGCTGTTTTTCTATTCTCTGTTGCTAATTGCATCAAACCATGTTTCCGTCGAGACTGCAGCAGTGTCATCAACCTGTAACCTGTCAAATCCCTCCACCAAATTCAATTGTTATTGTATATGTAACACTGCTTTGTGCGGTTGTTCCCTCGCTGCCTACAATGTGAGCTGGATTTTGATCAAGTGCTTTCTTGCACTTTGAGCACGCTTCAAGCTGCTGGAGGTAGCTGGATGCAAACACAGAGAGACAGTTACCCTAAGAGCTCTGCCGCCTGTAATCTGGAAGCAAGGAGATCAGTTGTCTCTTCTGCCAGCTAGCTGGGAAGCTGATGGGCTGTGGAAAGGTTGGTGAAACTTCACAAAGTCCTTTAACACTTTGTTAGGCATTGCTTCTTTCTCACTTGGCACTAAATAATGCACCAAGCGCAGCTGGGTTAGACAGAAAGGACACGTGCGCCTTGGAAAGCCGTCCAGCACCTCTATTATTTTACTTCTTTTGGTATCGTCTGAGGAAATGGTGAAGACATCTCTGGGGCTTTTTGTTCTGTTCTTGGCTAGCATCCATAGGAACTTGCAGGCTGTGTGGGTTTTAATGAGTAGGATTGCAATGTCCTCAGAATGGATGTTCACACCCGTGGTCAGATCACTTATTGTGGTCAGGTAACTGTTCCACCACAGACACAGAATTTTTCTGAAGTTGTGCTTCCTCTGATGTCTTTTTCCTTTCTGAATGCACTTTTACCAGATGATAGTACTCTTGTGAGTTGGAAGATCTCAGAGAAACGTAGCAGAGGTGGTGACTTGCTTTTGTTGCTGCTCTGTCAAGTGCATGGAGGTGAGTCTGTCAGCACACAAAAACACCCTACCACTTTTCAAGGTGATCTCGCCGGATGGTTATGGCAACCAAAGGCTGATCCTTAGTCTTTGGGATGGCAGAGATGAATGGAAAGATTGAATGGTGCTGATGGTCTTCTCCACCAGTTTGACAGTTTTCTTGGGGGTTCTTTATATAAAAACATTTCTTCCATGTTTTCAGGTGACCTCAAATCTGCCACACAACATCCTAGAGCACATGAATGCTTCATTTCCTGGGAATTACCTACTTTTATAATTTGTTGTAACTTTTGTTACTATTTTGTTATTTTTCTCTGTTTTGTTTAGCATTCCTGATGATGATTGAAAGTTTGATTGCTCTGACCAGCTAGTCATATCACTGGCCAGCAGATTTTCCACCTGACATTAGGGTCAGAAGTAGCTCCTCTGGGAAGACATTGCTGTGAAGATTAAGAAAAAGGATATAAGAGGCAAGAGTTTAACTGGGAAAGAAAAAGGGTGTTAATTATCTCCTCAGCAGTGACCAGCGCTGCAGGGAGCCCATGCTGCTCTGCAGATGGGCTCTGTCCACCTCTGTGGCAGCAGCATTTACCTACTCCCTGATGTGGCAGAAACTTGCTGGCAGGTTTCTCAGCTGACAGTTTGAAGTTGGCAATTAATGTGTCCAGTTTCCAAATCCAGATGGACCAAGCGAGAACCTCATCTGCCCAAAATACCAAAATACTTACAGTCTACTCTGCATGCTTTCCACTTGAGAGGAGGCAACAGTGGGGCACAGAAAGGTTTCCTTTGGTCCAGAGCAGCTCCCTGCAGACTGGAGAAATGGAGCAAAATCTTGCATTGGCGATTGAAATGTTGCACCATTGGATCTCCTCTCAGGTTTGGATAGCATGTCTCAGTACCTAGTGAAGCAGAGCATGTGTTACAGGAGCTCGGCTGGCCTGTACCTTTAGCTGTGGTTAAACTTCTTGCTTGCAGAGCTCTGTGCTGATACCTGCAGTTACTCTATAGCATTTGTACTGTTCAGAGTAATTTTCCTAAGTGCCTAATTATATTGCAGTTAAAAAATAAGAAGACATGACTGCTGCTGTTGATCAAACTGCCAGAGCAAAGTTGATGTGAGCATGCTCTTGCTGCTTCTGCAAAGATGAAACCATCTTACATTCAGCGGGGAGCTGATGATACATTGCTTAGCATTTAAATATCCATGGCTGCAGCTTCCAAGGATCCTCAGGCTGCTTTCTCTGTCAGTAGCTGTCTTTGCTGTTCATACTTGTCTCAGGTCTTCCCCATCTCATTTACTGCACAAACAAGGTTTTACACATATGAAAACACGTGTTTTTTCTTCTCAAAGAAAGTGTTCACGCTGGGGAGGTAATTTCAGAAGCTGCTTTGAAGGACTTGCTGTGGTTTTGGAAAGAATAGGACTCAGAATGGGGAATAATTCAGTCCAGTTTCATTGCCAGTCTTTGTCTTTCAGGAGATTTCAGTGGCTGAGTGAGCCAGCACTGCGATAAGCTAAGAAGAGGTTTTTAAAGCGGGGAGGAGAAGGTAGTGGCAGGAGGGATCCCTTTGGCTAAAGAGTCCCATGCCAGGGCCTGTCCCACAGCCTGTGTGGGTGACGTGGTGACTGGCGAGGATTTTATTACACCTTGTTGGTGGGTATCTTGCTCCTGCTGTTCACTGGGATCTCCTGAGCTACACTGTCTCCTGCTAAATGTTTTGCTGAATTAATGAATCTGTCCGAACCATTGGCTTCTTGGTGACCTAGACCTAACTCAAACAGTTGTGTGCAGGTCTCTGAAATATTTATGTCAGCATGGTTGAGAGAGGGCTGTGAAATATGGCGTTAAACCACCAGGGTATGCTCGTTTTTGCAAAGCTTGACATGTGTAATCCAGGAAATAGGAGCCTCATAAGATCAGCACAGCTTTGCATGAAGAGGGAAGGCAAATGGGATTTAAAAACCTCATTTATACTAGATGAAATGCTTCTTTTCCAGGTCTTTTTATAAAATAACTTGTTACTGATGTGCAGAGGGGGAAAATCTCAACTGTGGAGTTGTTATAATTTTCTCTGGCCAGCAACAGGGAGAGCTGCAGGGTGATTACAGCAGGTAGGAAAGCCCAGGCAGTCTCAAGAGCAATTGCAAATGTTCAGTGCTTGGAGGTAGAGTTATGGCCAGTAGTAGCTCTTCCTCTGCTTGTTTTCCATCTGACCTCTTGCACACGAGGCTTTTGATATCTTAAATGTATCTTGTGCCTGTCCTTTTTATTACCACATGCCTTCATGCTCTCCTCTCTCAGCTTCCCCATCCTTGTGGGGTTTCCTTGACTTCTCACCTTCACATCACAGGATGCATCGTCTCCCTAACGCTGGCTTGTGCTTAATTCCTCCTTACACTGAAAGCCTTCTCTGGCAAAAGTGCCAGGGCTGAAGCTCCATGTGCCACTTCTGGCTCTGGTGTGGGGCACTGGAGGGCAGGCATGTCAAGTAAAGCAGAGTCTCTGTGCCTTAGTCCTCTCTGTGTAAGAGGGATAACAGTGTCCTTGCCTGTTGTTGGTAAGAGGGCAGGATTGGGACTGCTCAAGAGGTGCTCGGACAGCGTGCAGACAGGCGGCATCTCAAACAGCTATTTGAGTAGGGTGTGTTTGAAGGATGCCAACTCTTGGACATGGAGATATTGTCTGTACGAACATCTTTCCCTCTGGCTCAGCTGTGCAGATGAGGGCAGTGCAGTTACCTGTCTCCAGCCTTGCTCTGCATTATCCACTTGGATTTTCTTTACTGGCAGGTTCCCTGAGCTGGGGAGTTGGAGGGCACCCACCAGGGATGCACACCTGGTCCTTGTCAAGCCGTCTCTTCAATGTGCAGACAACGGCTTGCAGCGCTGCACAGTGAGCAGTCCGGCGTCCTGGCTGAGGCAGGTGTGGGCTGGCTGTCCCCAGCACGGTGAGCTGCCAGGAGCTGCTGCCAGCATCCTGATGAGATGCCGGTGTAGGTGATGCTGGGAGCGTTGTAGCCTCGGACCTGTGTAGTTGAAACACTCATGAAACAAATCATGAATGTTAGTGGGCTGGGTCCTTGGGCACAAAGCTGACTTTTTCCAGGAGAGGTCAGACCTGCAGAGCCTTTGTCGTTCACACTAAGAAATGGGAAACGGTAGCAAATAACAGAAATTTATAGGCCAGTAACTGAACATGCACATTAAAATAATAAAAAAAACCCCTCCCACTTTATAAAAAACACTCTGCACCTCTAATTTGAGTGTAGTAATGCGATTTTGATTATATATATTGTAGCATGTTGTATATGCAGTATATAGATATTTAAATTTTGATAATGTAAGACCTTAGAACTGTATAGCTCCTGGTACTAAATCATTCCTGGGAACTGGGCAGAAATGGACTGTTGCACGTCACTACACTCAACTTGCAGGTTTTTATTACGTGGAACTGCAGGGGTTGGTGGCTGTGCCCAGCCCCAGTGCAGCACTTCTCGGAGTAGCGGGATAGGTGGCAAGGTGCCACTCAGTGGGACATGTTCAGTGTGGCCGGGTACTGGTCTGACTCAGGGTTGTTCCCTGTGTTTTCTATCTGCTTCTTCGTGACCTGGGAGGTTTTGCAGCCATTGTTTTCCCAGCACATCCGTGAGGGTATTGGGTTCAGTATTTGTAAAATGAACTGGAAGCCAATTTTTTTTCCCCCCCCCAAATGCAGAGAAAACTTCTGTTGTCTTCTGTCATTTCAAGAACTGTCGGTATCCTGGCAGCACCAGTGTTCATGAGAAAAAACTCTAAATTTACGACCGGGATTGCTCAGGTTTAGGAGCAGAGTGGGGCTGAGATGGGTTTTCAGTTTGTCAGGGTGAATACTTTCCCTTACTGGCCATGGTGTTACTGGTTTCATTAAACAAGCTGGTTATAAAAGTCTTCTGCAGTGATGCACGTACTGACAAAAATTAATTACGCTTCTGAGCAGCTGAGATAAAAGCTTGCAGCTTCTTTAACACATAGACATGGGCTTGGATGTTGGGCATAACTGAAACAAGGGTGTAATGATGTATTTTCACGAGACAAACCGTGACTCCTGCTAGCTGCATGTATGACTCCATGCTCTGCAGTGTGTTACAGGTTAATTTAAAGTGGTTATAAACCAGGTGATGGAGGTGTTTGAGAGTCAAGTGGCTTTTTTCATGCAACAGGAGGAAGTTAGGCTGCATTTTTCAAAATATTTTTGAACTTAGCTTTAATGATGCTCTGACTGGTGTTACTATAATTGTAGCATTAGCGAAGGGAATAAGTATATCAGCTGTGTAGCAGTAGACATAAGCAGTGGGAATCATTTACATGGTTAAATTTACATTGTTTGGAGGGGAAAAAGTGCTTTGAAAGAAGAGAGACTGTTTCCCAGAGAAGACATCTCTTATTCCTCTCTTTTATCTTCTTTCTGCCAAGCCAGGGATGCTGTGAGCATGTGAGCTGCTGAGAGATGCTTAAATGTTTGCTGGGTGATGAGGAATATCTTGCTATGATTTTTATGTGCAAGCATGCTATATTTTCTGCAATAACTTTAATAACCTTCATGTGACTGTTTAGAAGGATGAACCTCATTAAAGAAGAGGTATTTAATAACAGGCCTATTTTTATCTCTGTCTTTATCTAACAGTCTGCACATTTATTTCAAGCTTGTAACAGTGCTTTGGAAGAAAAATGTTTTTCCTCCTGGAAGATGTTTTGGGAGAGGATCCAGCCTTGGTTATTTTGAATTTCCAATTTGAGTATCTTCCCTCCTCCTTCCAGAGCAAGCAAGCCATACCAGGACCTTGGCTCCAACATTTTCATTGGGTATTATGGGAAAGTGTTTTTCAGAAAGTGTAGCTTGGGTTCCAGAGCCATTTAAATGGTTCTGAAGGTTTGACCAAATATAATCAGAGCAACCCTTTCACACTTCAAATGCATGATCTTGTTTTGTGGGACAAGCATTCCAGGCATTGCAATGTGTGCTTGCTTAGCCACAGGTTGGATCTCGACCCCCACGAAACCCTGGAGGGTGCTCCTGTGGCCAGGAAAGCGTTGAATTCCCACCAAAGCACTATCACAGATGCCGGAGATCAGGTGAGCCATCCAGCTGCTGCTGCACACTGTGAGCTCTGAGCTGCAGGGTAAGGCTCCTTGTGCCAGCAGAGCTCAGCACCTCCTGATTACCCGAAGCTGTCCTTCTCTCTTCTTTGGTGACAGAGGCCTCCAAGAGCAATTATTTTCCTGGTTTGGAAATTATTTCCTGGCCTGTGGCATGGCAGCAGAGCAGCGCTGCTCCTGGAGCATGGGGCTGGGTTTGCTGTCGTACATATTTTGACCACACGCTCTTGGAGAGGTTGGCAGCTCTGGAGATCAGGCCTTCCTGCAGAGTTGATTTTTTTTTTTTCCCCCTAAATTTGCAATTTTATTATGCAATCTCATAAATTAATCCTTGACCTATTGATATAATGCAGACAGTGTGTTTTCAGATTGCTCTCCTGTGTTTTATCTCATTTGCTGGCTGAGGTTGGCCATGACGGAGGCAGGTGGTCTGCCCCATCACTGAAAAGATGCACCATCTTTCCAATTCCTTCCACACCCATCCCTTTAATGTCACTGGTTCTGCATCCAGGCTGCCTGCCTTGACTCAACGTTTCTTGGAGCAGAAGTGCCGTTTAGCCCACGCAGAACTATAGTACCATACAGCCTGTGGCCAGAATGACCATTTCTGAACCCTTTTCCCAAGACACATATGTGGCCATATGCTCTGGGAGCTTGTGTGTTTGGTCCCTGGTGTGTGTTTGATGGTTGTTACAAAAACACCTGGCTCTGGGAGCTAAACCCTCCTTTTCTTTGGTGTTCAGTGTAGATCATGTACATCACTAAAACACAGTTTCACAGCATTATCTTTTTCATAATTAGGAAGAAATTATTTTCCCCCATGGTCTTGCTCTGGCTGTTCCTTCCTTCAATCTCCCCCGTGGGCTAAGACCCTGCTTACTAAAATTTCTACAAAACTGATTCTAGGTGGGTGAGCACAAAGTCAGATTTTTTTTTTCAGTCAGTCAGCACACAGTCAAATGGCTCCTGCGAGGAATATTTCATCCTGGTCCTTCACAGTTCACGCCTGCAAATTAGTGCTCTTACTCAGATGGGGCTGCATGTGCTGCTTTTTTTTTTTTTTTTTTAAATTTTTCTATATGTTTATGTATAGGGTCACACTAGCAACAGATCTTCTTTTTCCACAAACGCTTTTCAGAGCCATGTGCTTTTCCTCCTCCATTCTCTCTTAAAAGCACCTTGCTCTTCTGAGGAAAACTCTGAATATCCATCATGCTGTCCTGATTTAGTGAGACATTTTCTCTGATCTGTGCCCTCTGTTCATTTTAGAATCTACAATGAATTTGGGAGGTAAATTAAAAAAGCTGCTTGATGTTTCTCGAGGTCTAGAAGCTTGTTTTGCATTTGTTCTTACTTGAATGCACACTGAAACAAATGTCTCTGCTTTACTGAAACAGCTTCCTTAGCATCTCAAGGAAGCTTCTGAGTTAAAAAATAAATATATCTCTGTTTTTCCAGCTCTGCTTTACCAGCATAAGCTTGGGAATGAAATGTAATCTCCTTGGGTCTGTCTTGATGTTTTGTAGAACTAATTCCCATTTATTGCAAGAACTCTTACAACACTATATTCAAGTTTAAATTTTTATTATGTGTTTACATTTTGGAAGGGGTAAGTGTGGTGGTGTTGGAAATTCTAATTAAGGATAACATTTCTGATTCAAAAGATCTTTCTTCAGTCCGGAGATTCTTTTTCCTCTTTCCTGATTTTCTGCCTGCTCCTTAAGACCGCAGGAAGTTTTGCTTGGGTCATTCACTTGCAACAGGATGTTATCTGAATACTGAATTAATGTATGCAGTCTGTCACTTGGTATTTCTTCTGTTCTTCTGCTGGAGATCTCCCAGGGTTGCAAAGACCTTGCAAGCGGCAATGGCAATAACAGGAATGTGCCTATGATCCTGCAAAGTAAAAGAAGAAACATTAAGCTGCATGTCTCTCCCATCACTGCAGGGTGTGAATAAATAGATCTAATCAACAATTTACATTTTAACCTCAGACCAGGTTTTATTTTTAGGATTTGTCGTTCAGCCCAAGCAAAACCTTTCTGTTTCTGTCTGGTGGTGTTTCTAAAAGCACCTTTAAGTTATCACCGAGACTGTGTATTTTAAGATGCATTTACATTTTGATATAATCTGCTGCTTTTCCTATTTGAAACAAAGCCCACCTGTTATTCATTAATTATACTGTCATTTAACCTGCTAACCAGGTTGCTACTAATTACAGTTATCTCACTGTTTTGCAGCTGATAATATGCAAAAATGGTTAGACCTCTCTGTATCTCGATCAGCTAGAGCTGTAACGAGGTAGCAAATTGTGAAGGCTTTTACAGGTATTGTGAAGGTATTTACAGACTATATGATATAAAGCTGGGAGGAGTGGCTACTGCACCTGTTGAGTGTGCTGCCCTTCAGAGCGGCCTCGACAGCAAAAACTGAAATAGAAGAAATTCTGTTTAAACATAGAAAAATCTGTTTTACTGTAGGGCGATTGAACACTGGAGCAGGTCAACTCCACCAGAGAGGTTGTGGAGTCTCCATCCTAGGAGACGTTCAAAACCCAAGTGGACACAGTCCTGGGCATCCTGTTTGAGGTGACCCTGCTTGAGCAGGGGTTGGATGGGATGATCTCCAGAGGTGTCTTGCAACCTCAACTGATCTGTGACTCTGTATGGCAGTGCCTTTTTAAAGACAGAAGATCTCTTGGTGAGGGAACTGCGAATCCTGGTGGTAATGCTGACTGTTCCCCCTTGCTAACATCAGCTGAAATCTGAACGGAGCAAACGTGTGAAGAGTTGCTGAAGAATTCTCTGGAGAGAGGCAGCAGAAAGTAATGTCTGAGACCAGCTGGAGCCAGGAGCCAGAAGCTGGAGTGAAGGCACCCCAGGGGCCAGAGCCTTTGCTGGAAGATAAGCCAGGGGGCTTTTCAGTTGACCCCTGTTTTAATCATCTTTCTACCCACTTTGATCTCTCCAGATGCTCTCAAAACCTTTGGATTACATCCTGAAGTGGAAAGGACATGTCCTGAAGGAGGAGCAGAGTGAGGCTGCAGACAGAGGAGAGCTTGTACCTCACCCTGCCGCCTGCGGGGAAAGCCCAGTCTGCTGGCAAACAGGAGAGGAGGAAGAGCCAAGGGTCTTCCAAATCAAGCTGTGTCAGTCAAAGGTGTTAAAGTGACCACTTTATGAGGAGGAAATGTATACGCTTTGCTTCATCCACTCCAACAAATGTCCTCAGGTTAGATCAAACCACCTACACTGACTATTTTTACTGTTTGCTCTCTGCTATACTTGATGAACCGATTTGTGCGTGGGTTTTTTTGTTGACTTTTTTTTTTTTCTGAAGAGGACTATAGATGGTTCACATGATTTCTTTTGTGTCCTCTGCAGTGCAGATGATGCAGACAGGGCTGGGGCGATAGCATCTTTATACTTGTCAGGTATCCATCCACAACCCAAGGCACTGCCGATGTACGGCCTGAGTGCAAAGGTGATCTTGCAGGCTTAGGAATACTATACAAAACAGGTAAAGCAAGACACTCGAAGATCACGCTGGAGAAAGACTATATCTGCTGTCTAAAAGCCAGATACAGGGTCACTGAAGTGCGTGTCACAGTGGTAGCGGAGCTGGGAACCCTGAACGGGGAGGTTTCCCGCAGTTCTGGCACGAGGAACGAGAGGACCTCCCAATGCCTTGCACAGGCCTTGCCGTGATGCCGGGCAGGAGCTTGCTGATGGGGCTGCTCTGCCGGCACAGCCTGTGGTGCAGCCCGGCAGCGTTCCTGGGGACTGCGCGGCAGGGATGCTTGGCCGCTCTCAGCATGCTTCTGCTGTGCATGAAGGTGTCTTCCTACAACGGCTGCTTCTTCTCTGCATCGATTCTGTTGGCGGAGCAGGGACAAAAATACCCTCCTGCTGCATCGCAGTGAGCCCTGTGGAACCAGCACACCTGAGAGACGAGGAGATGGTCTGTACTCTCCTGTGCATTGCCTGGGCAGTACTGGTTTAATCGTTTATCCTCACACCACCAAAGCTTTACATTGGGTGGAGATGCGTGTATTTGGTGTGGGTTAACCCCAATGGGTAGCTTGTCAGGTGTCAGGCAGGATTTGCAACTCTGGTAGCTGGGGAGAAAAACTGTTACTAAGTGTAACGCAGCACCTTGGATACAGAAAGCAGGGGGAGACAATAAATACAGACTTCCTTAATGTCATTTTATAGTGTCACTCTTCAGAATTTATTAAGACTTGGTTACAGTGATGCCTGCAGCTTCTTCTGGTTGAATCGGTAAATTCTGTTCATTATCTCCAGCACTTGTTTTGACCTACTGTGTTTTAGAAAAGAGGAAATATTGGAGGCATAGGGGCACCCCAATTACTTTCTTTGGCAGCTGGGATTTTTGGTGTAAATCCAGATTTTCTCAGGTTTGCTGCTGACACCCCAGTCAGTGCTTCTCTGGGTGGATGGACAGACCCAAAATGTGAAGCGTTGCTTGATGAGAGCACTGAGAAATGCAGGCACCGGTGACCTGCCTTGATCACCGCAGCCTCCTGCGGGCAGTGTGTGGCAATGGGAAGAGAAGAGCCGCAGCGAGGAGGGATGCGACTGTCATCTTGGAGCAAGTTTGCATGTCTCGTCATCCCACCCTGGTACCGCTCCAGCGTGTGGACAGTCTTGGACAGGCTGAGGATGGAGAAGAGTTCACTAGAGTTCACAAGAACTTCCTTCACTACAGAAAGGTGGTTGCTAAAGCCATGAGCTCAAAGAATAGTTCACTGTCACCTTGCTGCGGGTGTTGCTACTTGTTTGCTGTTGGGAGCTGGCTGCCTTGTTGGAGCTGAGAACAGCACTGGCTTTTTTCAAGAGTTCCTCAGTCGACAGATGAAATTATGCCTGTTTCTCCCATTTTTGTCAAGCACAAATCACAGCGGCAGCGTGTTTGTGTACCTTTACCCCTGTCCTCAGCATTTAGCTCTCCAGGATGGAAGAAAATGAGTTCAAGTCCAACCTTCTGATAATTTATTATGTTCTTTGCGCTTAAGGGCAAAATTTAAGTTGCCAAAAGCAGATGTTTGCTTGCTCCTTTTTTAGCTCTCAGAGTACTTTCTGCGCACTTGATTGATGGACGTCCCTGTTACATTAATAGTTGGGCTTTGCAGAAAGCTGTTATTACCAGGAGAATCTGGTGTGGGTTTCAGTTTTTCTTCTTGCATTGAAAATCCATTATTAATGTCTTTTTGAGGAAAAAAAGGCTTCAATTCAGGCATTTTGCTTTGCTTTCTCAGGTTCCTTTGCAACTGTCTTCTCTGAGGCTCTTTTAAAATCAATATTACAAGTGTTCTTTATATTTCACTGCGTGGTTGAAGGTTTCGAAGTCTTGCTATTGATTTCAAATTGTGTTGCAGGACGTTTGGGTGCACGCAGATTGCCATGTGATGGATTACTTTATATGTGTCTTCCCAATCATCACTGGGTTGGCTTTTTGCATGTTCCCTCTTGCAGGATGCTGCTGCTGAGCCTGGAAGATACCAGGAGAGCTTTGCTAGCTTGTAGCCCATGAGTGCAATCTTGAGACACTGAACTTGTGACCACTCATTTAATTTTGGTTTTGAATTTGGTTTTATATCGGTCACGGAGGTGTGCTTGTGAGGTCTCCTTTTTTGTGTTGTCTTCATGGAGTTGAAGCTGCCCAAACCAGGGCAGAACGTGTTCTGCATCATAGGAGAATGACAGGTTGTCCTGGTTTTATTTGGAGAGGTCATAATGCATCTTCAGCTCTTTGGGTCAGTGCTGGCACGAGCTCTGAAATTGCCCCTTGGATCAGCTCTGCTAGCAGATCTTGGCATTTCAGAGGTGCAAAGTCCAAGTCTCGAAATAATATGGAAACACAGACCACCTCTATAGCTGCTGTAAAGTTGGATTTGCAGATATAGGCTCTCAGAGCACATCAGCATTGGTGGAGCATGGGCACATCTGTTTGAGAGCTTGTTGGGACTAGAGGAGGGTGTGAGGGGTGACATGACTGTGGCCAGCACAGGTGCTCCAAAATGCATCCATTACTCCAGGCGAGCTGCAGTGGGGGAAAAGTGCATACTGAAGAGGACAGAGGACCATGCGTGTGTATGCACATGGCAAGTCCTAAAAGCACAAAAGAGAAAGAGCAGCCAAAGAAGTTTTCTGTGTAGGGAGGGTTTGCATGTGCCTCAAGCTCATGTGAAGCAGAGTGGTGAGCAGTCCCACTCCAGGGCTTTCCAGGCAGTTATGGACGTGTTTGTTGCTTGACCTGCCTGCGGGCAGGCTGCTTCCAAGCCCTCTGTGCATTGGCAGCACAAGCTCCGTGTCTACTGGCTGCTTTGGTTGCAACAATACGCAATATATAGGTGGTCTGGATATACAGTAAATTGCTGCCAGGTGGATTGGGGTGTTCGCTTGTCAGGCTTATCTTCAATAAAGTTCAACTCCTAGACACGTAAAACACGCTGCGCTTCATGGAGGCCAGTTTTAGCTTTTAAGGAATTGGTTGTTGTAGTTTATCCATCCGTGCTGGGGACCAGAGCAAAAAGATGGCAGAGGCGCTGGCACCATATCTCTGGAGGAGCAGCACAGAGTGCGGGGTGTTTTAAACACGCTCACAGAGGGGACAGGCAGCCTGAGATCTTCTTGGGTCCAGCGGTGCTGCCGTTTGCTGGAGCCGGCAGTCGGGAGGGGGTTGGCATGCATAACTATGGGCAGGCTTCGACCTTGCCGCTGGAACTTTAGTTAGTGATTCTGTTGATGTTCTGGAAACGAAAATATAATTCAGGCCACCTTCCTCCTCCAAGCTGACCCTGAAAATCTGGGAGGAGAACAACTACTGAATAATTAGGGGCCTTTTTTTTTTTCTTTTTGCTAGAGTTACTGCTCAGTGTTGAACTGTGCTGTAAAGTGTCATTAGTTTCCTTGAACTTATTGGTCCAAGTGTACTTTGCATTAATATAATTGCGTAAATTGCAGTCTCATTAATCACAGTGTGCTGCAGCGTATCACTGTCTTGCCTTATTTTGTGGATGGTTTGGCTGGTGGGAACCCCTGTAACCCTGGCCAAGGGGTGAAGGCTGTGGCTGTAGCACTCCCCCTGTGCTCGTTTTAGCTCACGCTTCATATTTGGATGCCTCTTACTTTGTAAGATCCAGGAGCATTTGCCAGTGCTGCCATGACTGTGGAGAGCAGCCACGCCGCTGCGGAGGAGGGCAGCTGGGACGCAGCCGGGGAAAGGTAGGTTTGTCGCGAGGGAATTTTGCTGTACCACATCCCTGCAGCTGCTGTTTTGTTTTGGGTCTGTAGAGGTCCTGACATGGCAGAGCCCATGCTCCTGGCTTTGCAGTAAATACCCAGAGTGTGAGCTCTTGTACAGGGGACCGCTGCAGGGCCGTTTGATGATGCTGTGGCTCTGTCTCCGTGGCAGAGCTCTCAGACTTCCTGGCAATGTAAATTCTCCTGGCTGCATGCTAAAACTACACTGAGTTATTGATTTATCTTTGAGAGGATTTCCTTCCCGAGGGACGTTTCTGGCCGTTGTAATGATTTAGTTCCTCTGCGAGTGCAGAATCCAGAGCAGAGCAGAGCCACCCTCCTGCCCTCAAGTCTGCAGCCCAGGGTCGTGCTCTTGCAGGCTTCCTCCACAAGCTGATTTCTATTCCAAAGCTGGGACAAGGTTATACTGCTGTTCCTTCTGAGTGAAAACTGCAAATAAAAGGGCATTTTCAACTTTTCACTGAGGAAGCTGCAAGTCTCGGACTAGCTAGCCTTTATGCCATGGCACCAGCATTGTTATCTTGGACTTGTTGCAAACGCAACTCTGAGGCTGGCACATGGGAACCATGAAGCTGTGCTGGCATTAATGCACTTGGGCTCCTGGGAATGTTTTAGTTCGTTAAAGCGGGGTATGATGGGAGCAGGATCGTGCAAACGTTTTTTTTCTAAAGATGCAGGGTACAGCCTCTCTTTTCTTTGCTTTCTGCTGACTTGCCTGTGGATCATCTCTAAAAATCAGGCCAGGCAAGTTCAATTTCAGTCCCCTGCTTGTAATCCTGAGGAGGCAAAGCCAATTCTCTACTTCTACCACCATTTTTCTCCCCTTAGCCCTGAAATCACAGTCCACTGGTTGTGGCTCAGCTGGTGGGCACCATCAGTGGGAGGACCTGACCCTTCAGAGTTGGGCCAAATGTTTTACCTACTATATGTGGAAGCAAAATGACAGGCTCTGTGTCCCTGGCTGCCCATCTCCAGCAATGGCCCGTCTAAAGCACCTCCGTGTGGGTTCCTGGATCTAACTCCATGGTAGGTTTGGATCTGATCTCATCTGCAGCATGCACACTGATAAAATGTGAGGCTGCTCACACACACAGCGTTATAAAACAGCATCCCCTGATTAGGCCCAGGGAGAATGTCAGTTTATTTTCCTGTGAACCAAGTGTGGCACAACTACTTTCTTTCCTAGTGATCTATCTGTGAGATAAAATAGGTCCTTAGTGTCTATCTTAAATACTGCAGTGTTGACAAGTTCTCTTGACAAAAATTAGGCTAATGTCCCTTACCAACTGCATTAGCTGTAGAAACAAGGCTTTAAACTGAAGCTTTGGAAAGCACTATACCAACACTCTCTCCAAGGCATCTTCTTATTCCAGTTTTTATTATTCAAATTTATTCTTGCTATAGCATGGCAGCATAGCTGGCAGACGGGTTTCTGCAATACATTCTGCTAGTCTCACAGCCAGGTGGTTTGGATCAGGCACCTTTCAGTGTTGACCAGGGGAAATGTTGTCCGGCTCTCTGCAGACCTGGGGTCTCTTGGCTCTGGAGGGATGCCCTAGGCTTGGGGAAATGTTGGTGCCGGGATGTTACTGCGGCCGCTGGTGTGAAAACATGAGATGAGCCAGCTGACATGCATTGAGTAGAGATGCGATTTGAGTCAATAAGCTGCATGCCTTGCCAGCAGTACAGTGTGTCCTGAAACGCTCCCAGTGATAGCTGGAGCTGGGAGCAGGCAGTTTGGGTTTCCTCTGGTTTACGTGTCTTATCTTTTCAGTTTCAGCCTTGATTGAGTTATAAACAGAGAAGCTGAGGACAGGAACAGGGATCACAGAGAGCTGGTCATGAAGACGTCTTCTTGGGCTTCCCAGCCTTCCCCTTGAAAATAGTTTCCTTTTTTGCCCCTTTTTTCCTCCTGTTGCACAATCTTAGGCTTCAGCTCCTCGTTTCCAATCATGGATTAACCATGGCCAGCTTAGACCTCTTGGTTCTCATACTGGTTTTGGTCCTGATGGTTTGTCCCTCCCTAGAGAGCAGTTGTGTCCTTTCCATGCCTCTGTGTTGCCAGGTTCTTTGGGGATGGTTTTCTCTGCCCTTATGTTCATCTGTGGTGGCCATCTCAACAGCCACTGGAGAGAGGAAGAGAGACTCTCTGCGAGTGACAGATGTGGAAGACAGCTGTGGTTGATGATGTTCTGGAGGTGCTAATCTCTGTCATAGTAAAGAAGCCGGTGGTGCCTGGCTCAAAAAAGTATTAGATGCCTAAAATTTGGCAGGACAAATATCATCCTTAGCTCCTTTTGTCAGGTTTTCAATTTTCCTCGTCATCCCCCTCGTCCTTCTCTGCCTACATTCTGCATTGATCTTCTCTGAACGTAGATAAGCCTTCAGCATCCCAGATGGGCTTTCTAGTATAACAAATACACCTGTGGGATGACAATTATTGAATAGGTTGCAAGTGACACTATGAAGTAGTACAGGCTTGGGGATAAATAACTTAGTGAGTTGGAGAGGGATTAAAACTGGCTTTTGTAAATAATGTTTCTCTTGGACATTGAGTTGGCGACATGGTGAGACGAAGGTCACTGCAGTGTCCGTGCAGCCCGGCATGCCATTTGATAGCTGAAATAATCAGAGTGTGGCTGGACGGCTTCAATCTCCGCTTTCTTCTGCTGTCCAGACCTTTGTGAGATTAAACTCTAAACTGCTACAGTTCACAGAATCGAGCCCAATATCAGAAGAGAAAAGAAATTAAGTGCTTTGTATTGAATCGCTAAGCACATGCATCATGCTGTAACGAAGGGTGTGTGGTAATGCATAAGAAATGACTGGCTCGAAGCTGGAGATAAGCATTTGCTTATGAAGTGAAAACATGCTTTTTTGCCAATTTTACAAAAGGGCAACCCTTCCTCTTCCTTCCGTGCTATTATTTTTTTCCTGGTATATTTTCTGCTGTTGCAGTGCAAATGAGAGAGAAGCCTTTGCAGAGAGGGAGGTGGAAGGGCAGAAGCACTTGTTGCGAGGAGCTGGAGCTCTTTGCTGTATGAAGCTTTTCTATATTGGCAGCAGCATAAGATGCATCAACAGATGCCACAGCAGCGACTCCCATCAGAGAGGCACCATATGTCCTCTCCCAAGCCTCCCCATCGCTCCTTCCATAAGAGTCTTCCTCCCCAGGCACCTGGCTAGCATCCGCCTTCGTTTCCATTGCTTACTATCTCAGAGCATCCCGGAAAGTGGCAGACAGCTCATGGGAGGTACATGCTCTGCCCTGCACGTGACAGCCAGCACTCTCATCCTCAGTGGTTACCTTGCCACGAGACAGTTGAGGTTTGATGGGTTTTTAGGCAGGCAGCTAGCTCGGCTCTGTGCATGCCCCTGCATGAGGCCGGGCTACATGCAGAATAATCTTTTTGGCTGCCGGCGATGGTAGGCGTGAGTTGAACGGACCTGCTCTGACAGCATCAACCAGGATCCCTCGCCTGTCACCGCCAGGTTCGCCTGCTTCTCCCTCCCCTTCCGCTCTCCCGCTGCCGGAGCCAGAGGCGAAGCCAAGTGCAGGCAGCGGGTGGATTTGGCAAGAGGCATTGGGAGCCAGAGCCCGGTGCTCACGGGGTACCGCCAGTTTGAATAACTGGGCTCGTGGCCCCTGGCACTTGCTGATCGATTGAGAGAACATAAATACCGGTGCTGTGGGAGAGCACTGGATTGGTTTAAATTGGCAGTTGTAAGTAGTTGTCCAGCCGAGTGTCCAAATCTAACTGATGCTTTTGCGTGTCTAACCAAGTATTACTTACTGGAAAGCCCCTTCCTTGCGATGCTTTGTTCTCCGCTAGCTGCGGATCAAATTGCAGAAGGAGGGATTTGATTCTAGCATCATTTTAAAAACGTTTTCATTATATCTGCTGAGGGAAACAAATTACAGAGAAGACCTCTCAGCACTAGGACAAAAGAGTGGCTCTAAAACCCTTTTCAGATAAACAAATGTTTGAGTTGTAGGCCTGATGGATGGTGCTTAAAGACATGATTATTACTGCAGCAAGCAAGCAGTTGACATTAAAAATCATAGGATGCAAGAAAGTAAGTTCTCCCAAGGTTACCGTGGGCATGTGTTTCCCTGTAATCCTGGTTGTGAGGAGCCCTTAGCACCCTGAGTCCACATGGTGATGTGGCATTAGCCGTGGGAAAACAGTAGCCCAGCAAGCACCAGTAAGTAGTTTCTCTCTTGCTAAATAAGAAACTGGAATGGGAACGGCCCTTTCTTTGCACCTTATTTGAGCAGGGTTCAAGTCCTGTGGAAAGTAGTGCTTGCTTCTGTGAGACACATAAGGACCCTGGGCAAGAGCAGAGACAGTGGCACGTTGTGTTGGGATGTATCAGTACAGTGAGTTTGGGTTTTTCCAGGGGTGGCTCTGCTGCCAGCAGCAGTGCTGGGCATTGAACTGGGAATGGATTCACCCTCAGTGAGCTTGAAAATGTTTCAGATGTCTAGGCTCTGCTGCAGTGTGGAGCAAAATCGGTATTGGAGAAGATGGTGTATTTAGACATTACCATTTTGACAGGTTGAATTGCAAGGTATTTGTTAGCGTAGCTTGGAGTACTATATAATTAAGATTAGATATTAGGAAAAAATTCTTTACTCTGAGGGTGGTGAGGCACTGGAACAGGTTGCCCAGAGGAGCTGTGGATGCCCCATCCCTGGAAGGGTTCAGGGCCAGGTTGGATGGGGCTTTGAGCAACCTGGTCTAGTGGAAGGTGTTCCTGCCTGTGGCGGGGGGTTGGAACTAGGTGATCTTTAAGATCCCTTGCAACCCAAACCATTCTATGATACTATGATAAAACATTTGTCAGATAAACTAACCAACTAAAGCGTCTTGCATGAAACACCCTTGACTTTGTTGAGGTTTTTTTAACTGTTCATTCAGTCTCTCAACAATTCATCACATTCAGGCATTTCTGGAAGACAGTGGTACAAGTTGCTGCTGAGAGCTAAATACCTGTGACTTGGGGATCAGGCTCTTCCTGCTTAGTATTTGTCTGCGTGCTCTGGGAGGCAGAAGAAGACAGCAGTTTGAGTTGTTTGCTTGTGCTGTAAGGACAAAACTCCTCTCTCGTGATTTCCTTCATAATCCCAGGAAGGGAAGGACATCTCCTTATCCTTGTCGGCCCTCTGTACAGCAGCAGAATCTTTGTCCATATCAAGGGGCAATGATAAGACAAAATAATGGTGATAAAACCAGCCTGACAGCAGCAGGACTTTTCATTTGCAGGCAGAAGCAGCGTGGCTGCCTTCAGCCTCGAGGCAGGCAACCCCTGGGAGAAGTGGCACAATGGGAATGGCCACGGTGGGTCACGGCCAGGGTTCATCCAGCATCCCATCCCCTACAGATGCTGCAAGCACATGCCTAAGGAGCAGTTCATAAGCATGGCAAATGTGGTGATTATAAAAGAGTTTTCTCAATAATTAATTACAGTAGGTAATTAGAGCCCCTGCTCTCACTGATGGTGCGGACCTGAGAAATCCAGAAGTGCTGGGCAGTGACCAGGACGATGCTGTGCTCAACAGGCAGCTGTGGTTTCCCAGCAGAAGTACAGAACTAATGGAAGCAAGAGATGCACATGAAGTGCCTTTGTAAAGCATTTCATCCAGCGTCATAGGAGTTTCTACTTGAAATGTGGATGCAGATATGTGAGCTTCCTCACTGTCTGCACTGCAGGCGAGGTACAGTGGGAAAGGCCAGGGGATGCTGGGGCGGCTTCTGGGGGGAGCTTCCAGGCCTGATGCTGTTAAACCTCTCTGCCGGCTATCTGGAAGAGGTGATATATAGCATATTAATGATCTTTTCCGGTGGCACTTAACTGGGAGGAGCAGTGAGTGCCAAAAACCAAACTAATACAAAAGGCTGTAGATGAGTGAAAAAGGGGCAGGAAGTAGCAAAATGAGATTCAGGCTCTGGGCTTCCTCTTCCCATCAGTAATCCATCTCTTCTTGACCTGTGTCTTCTACACATCTTCCCTTCCTTTTGTATGTAAAAATGTTCTGTTTTGAAATAACAGGCAATCCAAGGAGTGGTATGACTCACCCTTATAGGAAAAAAAAAAAAAGGCCAGGCTTTGCTGCTTTCTTGCTCGACAGCACTAACGGGAGAGTCCGGAGTCAGAGCACGCACCGAGCCCCGTCAGACTAGGGCTGGTTCCTCTGTTTCCTCTGAGCCCAGCATTCAGCGTGAGAAACAGGCAGCATCTTCATGCAGCCAGAGCACCGTGCTCATGTGAAATCCCATCCTCTCCCCAGGCAGAGCCCGTAGCAGGAGGAGGCAGCATGAGCAAGCAATGCCAGTGATACGGCAGAGGGGAGCTCTGCTGTTTCCTGGGATTTGTCTCCTTGTGTATTTTTTTTAATCATTACTTTATTAAAGGAGTAGGTATGGTGCCATCAGATAACTTTTTGTGGAGGTATGGTGCCATCAGATAACTTTTTGCGGATGCTCTGTCAATCTTGCACAGCTTTATTGTTTTTAATATCGCAGCACTGCTGGTTTGTTTTGCTGGGAACATTCACGTATTGATTCATGGATTCTTTTGTTGCCTGTGTTAGAAAGAAAGTCCCTTTCCCCTCACTCCCCTGCGCCGAGAGAAACAAAAAGAAAGGTAGATATTATCTGACGCTTGCTCAGATACCAAGGTGATTCTGAGAACTGCAGAGCTAGTTACTGACTCATAACTGTGGTTTGTTTTCACACTGTTAATAGATTTTTTTATATATTTTTTTTTTTCAATGGCAACCAAGGACACTCACTTGGGAAGAAACCAGGGGATCTGCCTTTGTGAGCTGGATCACCCTTTTTTCTGCTTGCGGAAGCCTTCCCAGGGGGACATTTCTCTGCTGCAGGGGACAAAGTGATGCCAGAAGGTGTTTCTGGAGGGGGAGAGTCTCATGTCCCTCCTGGGCTTCTCTTGCTGAGCAGGTCGATGGGTGGCAGCTCGTGGGCCCAAGGGGTATATAGGGGATGGGGATGCCCCTGCCAGGAGCGTAGTGAGTTATTGCATGATCTCGGTATGAGATTTGCATGTCTATGTATGATGTAAAACTTACCTTGTTATTTTTAATGCCTGCCTGTTTCTGTGTAGTGAGTTGGGGCTCAGCCCTGTCCCCATGCAGAAAAGCAAAACCACTTGTGACCAGCACTAAATGGAATAATGTGCTGGAAAGGAGCCGGGCAGGATGAGACCCTTCTCATTTAGTGAGGAAACACAGTTGATCATTTGCTTGGTCTAGAAAAAGAGAGATGGGGTTACTTGGGTATTACTACGTGATGCATATTCAGCACAGCAGCCCTCTGCTTTTAGTTATCCTGTATATAACGTGCCTGATTCTTGCCTTAGTTGTGAGCGTGGTGGAAGCGTGTTCTGTTTTCCATTTGTTTATTTATTTATCATCTTGTTTTCAACCTCTGCAAAGCTTGATATAGGTATAGAGCTTCAGAAACGTACACATAACAGAATAACAGATAACTGTGATTTGGTTACAAGGCAATAATTTAAGTCGACAGGTTTAGCTGATAACATAAAACACAAGAGAGAAATAGCATCAGTTTATAAATGTCAGCAGAACCCCTGCGAGTAAGTTGCTGCCTTGAAGCCGACTCCGGTGCTGTTACTCCGTCTAATATATTATAAGAAGAAATAAAAGTATGTCTGAAAAAATCTGGCTGACCAAGATTAAAGGAATAGGGCTATAAATTAAATTCTTCCTTGGCATCACTTTAAGCAACTTTCAGGACAGACAGAACATGTCCAAGTAAGATGAATGCTAATGCACTAGAAGGACCTCCAAAAGACCAGGTGTTTTTAGGCTGTGGATGCTCAGACCCATAGCAGCACCCAGACATCGGGATGGTTGGTCCGGAGAGCAGTGTAAGTCAAAGCAGTTGTGCTCCAGCTCGTGTGGGAGAGCAAAGCCTGTCCTGATGTCTCTGCAGCCGATAAAGGGATTAAATTGAGAACGGGAATAGCACCGTCCTAGCAGTGCATTGCCACAGGATCAGTGTCTCCTGCTTGGAAAATAAATGCTGTCACTTTGCTTTGACATTTATTCCCAATAAATACCTTGTCATTCGTGCAGTGGCAAGGGGTTTTTTTTATCCTCTGGAAGTATTTTAGCTGTTGGACGCTATCTTTTTGGCTGTGAGGCGAAGAGCTGAGTGATTGAGGGGCAGGCGGGTGGCACGTCCCCATCGGGGACACTGGGTGGTATGCCTAAACCCCGTGGCTTTCTCATAGATCCATCAACCCAAGTTGATGCAGTAACATATATTCAAATCAGTTTAGTTGTGGTTTAAAAAATTCCAAGTATGGGATATTTTTTAAGTAGTAAAGTATACAAACCAGTTGTGGGGGAAGGAGTTTGCCAGCTTCCTCCTCCAGCAGCTACAGCCTTTTCTGCAGGTTTGCGGAGGGGTTTTCGCAGCTATTTCTACTCACTGGGTAGTTGATTTGAAGGTGGGAAATCAATTAGAATAGAAACTCTTCTCTCTTTTTATAAGGAGTGAGAGAGTAGGACAGGATGATATCTAGCGGCTGTAGGATTTGGAGATCTCTGGAAAGTGGTACTATTCGGCTTCATTCAGTAACACATATATGCAATGCATACCTGTTTGGATAGACGTCTTTTATTTTTCTAAGGTGTCAAGGAGAAAAAAGGTCAGAAAATTGCTTAAATATAAACTTGTTTTTATATTTTTTAATTGAGTTCCATTTCCCAAATTCAACTTAATACAAACAATAAGTAAAAAATTAATTCCTCTAGGAAAAAACCTATTAAGAATATGATTCTGTATTAACAGCATGTGAAGCTGCATAATTGCTTACATATGTATTGCTCCGGTGCGTGCTTCCAGTTGTTGAATAGTATGAAATTATAGGAATCAAAGAGAATCAACTATTTTTAAGGGAAGTGTCTAGAAACTACATATTGAAACATCATTAAAATTCAGGATTTCCAGCTTGCTCATTTAAATCAGCAATTTTAATCACATTATTCAAGTCAACCCACCCTCAAACACGCTTTATGAATAATACTTCAAAATACCCCAAACTAAACAAGACTGAAGACCTCATCCTGTCTCAAACGTCTGGAATATTTTAAAGTGACTACACCAGTCTTTTTGCTGAAAACAGAGACATCTTTCTTAGTTTATTTAATAAAGCAGTATGTTTGTCCTGCTGTGGCATGAACCTGTGCTGCTGTGTACAGTGGCGAGAAGAAATCCCTGTAGCAACGAAAACTGCTTAAATACATCAAGGCTGAGATTTCTGCTCTGGGGTTTGGATGGTCTCAGTCAAATCTCGTTTAGGAAAGAATGAAGAAGTAGAAGCAGGAAAGGTTTGTGTCTTTTCTGATGGCAATCTCCTTAATTCAGTTGTGCTGGGTTTGTGAGCTCATGCACGCCGGGGTTCGTGTTTTATTTACTGCTTGCTGAAAATAGAAACTGGGAGGACCGGTCACACAGGAGTCACTCAGCCCTTCTGGAGGCTGGTCCATTGCTTTCCCTTTTGATGTTTCTTTTAAGCAAAGCCCATCAGCCTCATTCCTCTCCCCTGGCAACTGAGTGAACTGATGTGGCCAGATGCACGGGGATCACAACAGCCAGAATATACTGTACTCTTCTAATGGGGACATTTATTTCTGCCTGTGTCTGACAATTCAGGAGTTGCTTCAGCGAGTGCTGTGGTTGTAAACTGGGCTGTCCCAGCGCTTGTGACCCGGTGAGGAAAGCCGCTGGCTTTGGGAAGGGAAGGACCCGGCTCGCCCCTCGCTTTCTCCCCTAAGTGATGTTCGTGCCCATGGAGGAGGAAGACATCCTCATGTATCTGTATGTTCGGCACGCAGTGCCAGTGGGAAGATGCTTCTCTATCTAGACATATAGATTAAAGCTCCCACATATCACAAGTAAAGGAGCAGGAGGAGGTTTTTGTCCGTTGGTGGAAAGTGTGCCAAGTGTGGAGGAGGTACCTCTAGCCTGTCCTTGCATAGTTTAAGATGGGAAGATAATCGTGTTTATCCCCTTGCTTATCCAACCAATGCAACTTCCTATGGACAGGATATGGTAGAGAGAAAGAAGACCTATCAGAAATGCACCCTGTTCTAATAGAAAATCCTCCAAAATGGATTTTTGTTTTTTCTAAATGCATTTATACGTGCTGGATGGCTTTAGGCTTTGAAATGTTTTTGTCTGAATTGTGACAAACATCCCAGTCTTATGTAGGAAGTACCAGGTCCTTTGATCAGTGAAATGTCTCTTTGGTCTTGAACAGGGAGGGATCAATCCAGTTGTTCCCGAGACTAGAGGATTTTGTCTTTGAGAACACGTATTTATTGTACAAATTAATTATCCTTGTCTTCGCTTCCCTTTTGTAGGAGATGCTACCTGTCTCCTGCATGCTGTGTTATTTTATCCTAGGCATCTTCTTAGGTAAAAGGAAACAGATAAAGAGAGAGAGGAGCATGAGCAGCTGTGTGTCTGTTTGTCCATCTGTGTGCAGCTAAGACCTCTGTATTCATTCAGCTGTGACCCCGCTCTCCTAAGCAGACAGATTTCTTGCATTAAAAGAAGATGAAGCAACATCAAGAAGTACCCAAATATTGCCATCCCTCCATCCCAGTGTGATGGCTGGCTGTTGTGACGTGTTCGTGGTGAATCGTGACCAAGAAAAAACAGTCTGAATTTCTCCTCTTTTCTGCATTTAAAACCAAAGCTTAATGTATTCCTTGTGTTTTTGTTGGTGGATAGTAGTGATCATATATTCCTTTTAATACAATATTTCCAAACCAACACAGCCTCGCCTCGGTACACTTGATATTCAGCGTACCTGGCTGTACTCTGCGGTATGCTTTGATTTCACTTTGGCAGCTGTATTTTATACTCTACCCCAATCAGCAACCAATTCCCCTTTCTCCAAATAGTCTCCAAATCCGCTCCTGATGTAGAGTTTTAGTGCTCTCTTAAGAACTGGCCCAGGAGGGAGGAGGGAGCCGGTGGTCTGCTGGGCTCGGGGTCGCTCCTTCCCTGCGGCATGGAGCCAGCCCAGCTCCCTGGGGATGCGATCAGTGGGTCAGGGTGGCATCTGTGCGAGGTTGAGTGGGCACTTGGGTCAAAGGGGCATTGCTGGAGGGGAGAGTGGTTGGCGGTGGATAGCCCGCTCCTGTTCACTGTGCGGGGCCAGGCTCTCTTGGGTAGGAATGTGCGCCTTCAACTCGTCCTTCATGCGCAAAGGTGAAATAATGCACATGCCCTAAAATAATCTGACCTTTGCTTGTAGGTCAAGCTGTTCCTGCAGGGTCACACGTACGATTAAATCTGCAGACGGGAGACAGGGAAGCCAAGCTCCCAGATAGTGAAAATGGAAGGAGTGACACGAGAGAAGAGAGAAGAAGAAAAAGGTACAGTGATGCAAAGCATCAGGAGTGGGTGGGCTGCTGGTTTCATGTCTTTTATTAGGGCCCGGTTCCCTGATGGACTCAATTGCTGTCTCTTCCTGAGACTTAATTGCTGGTTTAAGAGTTCAGCAGTGCTGAGAACTAAGCCCCGTCCTTTGTGATCCCTTCGGGGTGGCAGTAGAAGTGCCCTGAGTGTATATTCAGAGACACCTTCATGGCTTCTCATGCCACGACGCTGAAACTAAATTTGCCATGTGGCTTCTTCGAATGACATTTATTCCTTTGAAATGTCTGCAGCAATTGGTCTGAAACTACTTTCTGAGCTTGAACCATCAGAGCAGTTGTGAGGGGCTTGCTTTGTGTTGACCTGAGCCAGATAACATTGTTTTCAGCTGGGTGCAGTCAGTAGGATTGCAGCATTCATTTACACATCAGTTACTACTGACATTCTCCTTAGATCACAGCCTTCCCTGCACCTACATTTTTTAATTTGTTTTAAAAGTTTCACTGGTGCTGACTTTCCCCTTGGCACCCTCCTAACAAAGACAGGTTTAGTTACTATGGGGAACTTTCTTTCCCAAAGTGCGTGGGATTTACCACTGCTTCCCTTGCTTCCCTAGTTACTCCTGTTCGGAGCATGGAGAAACTCTTTAGTTTCATGATGTTTCAAAGGCTGGCTTTCTTTTTTTCTGTGCAAGAGTGTTTAAGGCCCAGATAAGTTCCCTGAACCAATGAGATCAATGTAAAGAGCAACACAACATGGTTTTAAGCATTTCTGTGTAATTTCTGCTTGCCCTAACTGTGTGTGTGATGATCATCAGCACTTCAGCTGTAGATCTCCCTGTTAAAGCTTGCAAGTCCTTACCAATGATCTAGTGGCACAATGGTGCTTTTTTGTTTTTCCTCTGAAACATTTCCTGCTTTTCTGTATTGCTACGTGAAATTCAGAGGCATAAATTAAGCAGCTCTTTCTGTTGTGTTAGGATTTGAGATTTTGAGCTGGCATGCAGATTACAGAGCCTTTTTTGTCAGGGTAAAGTGTCTGCAAACCACATACAAAAGGTAGCACTCGGACTAATCTTTTCTTGAGTGTGGAGTTTTTCTATGTGTTTTAAATGAGATGCATGGAAATCCAGCACTCTTAACTCCTTTTCTCCTAACGTTATCCATTGCTAGTATATCACAATGAAAACATTACAGGTACAATTGTTCACTCATAAAATGTTTTGGTTTGTTTCCTCTGCAAGGCTCGGCAAGGTGGATGTTGTCTCAAATTCATTCACCGCCCAGGAGCTGAAAAAAGCCTTGGCTAAAATGAAGGAGAATGAAAAGGCAGAAAGAAAGGTAAGGGGAGTTCCTTGTTTCTAAAACAATGCACACTATACAGGTGCGAACACCCTGCATTGCATGTCTCAGAAATATGATCATTAAAGTAATTGCCTGGGAAAATATTGTGCAGACTAATCTTCTGGTGAATATGGACCTAAAATACCTTTGCTAGCCTGTTAGTAATATAGTTCCCTGGGAAACTCACCTCTTCTTGTACTGATCCTGGGTTTGCTGTAAAAATTGAGAACTCTTGTTCAGGTCCGTCTTATTCATTTCAAACTTAAAGGCCTTGTGTTGCAAGCTGCTTATAAGTACTTAAGTATATCTGCAGAGTTCAGGGTGTTTCTTGGTAATAATTATCCCGTGGGCTGTCAGGGGAGAGGGGCTGCAGCAGTGGAGCGGGCTGGGATCAGCAGTTTAATGACAGATCAGCCATCAAATGCTGCTGCTTTCTGATCTTTACTCAAGTGAGTGGGATCTCAACTAGTAAACCAGACACAATGTCCACATAACCATCCTCATGAGCCATTCAGACACCGAATTTCTTACTGCTATTCTTGGTGTACCAAAGCTAAAGTGAGGCTCTGGGATCTTTCCTGAACCCAAAGCAGGTATGATCAGTAAGGTCTCTGATGTGATGCTGCTCCCCTAAGTTTTCTGATACCAATGTGATTAGACCTGAAGTAATAATGCAAAAAAGTAACTACAAACTCTTGTGTGCACCCACAGGCTGATTTCCTTTCCATTGTTATTTTTATCCATTGTTTTGATTTATTTGTTCAACTGCTGCTTGGTTCACAAAAATGTCTCCAGACCCCCAAAATGGGCTGGATTGCAGCATGATGTTGTTTATAAAGGAAGTTATTTTGCTGCTCACTCTACTCCTAAGTGTAAGTACAAGAAGTGTTGTGTAGCCGAGGCATTTTTCTGGATTCAGTGATGGTGACAAGTCACTGGACATAACATCCCCTGCCACTGGCACAGCTGGATCCAGAAGTGATCTTGTGGTTTAAGTTTCCAATCTCATGCCTTGGGTAGTAAAAACCAAGTGGCTGTGGTGAAGCATAGGCTGAAATTTCCTTATATAAGCTGTAAGTTTCCCATTTAGTTATAAATAGTCCACAACCAAAGTAAAATTGAATATAACTGCCACTTTCAGCCCTCTCCAGGCTTGGAGCTGGTCCCCAGTCACTGGCATGACACTGGTGCGATGATATGTGACTCATCAGGTGGACCACAGCCTTTTTTTTCCTCTTCCACTCATCAGTATTTCCTTAGGCCCTAGCTCCTCCTGCTGCCTTGATGTTGTCTCAGTCAAAGGAAACTGAGGTAGGAGTCAAGTCTCTAAAGTCTTGGAGACGCATAAAGTCTTTTTTTTCCCCTATCTGGCACCAGGGCATTATTTCATTTTCTGTAAGATTATTTGTGTAACAGCCAGCATTACTGATAGCAGGACTTCTTGAAATGAGTGTCATTTAAATGCAAAAATTAGTGGCACTCTATTGTGTGAAAATAAACCATATTTTAAAAAACGCTGTTAGAATAGCTATTGTCCCAGCAACTGGGCTAAAACCAGCTACATCTAATGGACCTAAAGTACTCCATTTAAAATCACTGCTACAGGGAGCAAATTCATCCTCAAAGTAACTGTGTCAAAGTAAACTGAGTTACGCCAAGCGTGTTCCCATCTACGCTCTTGCAAAAGCAGTTCTGTGTGGTTGGGATGAGGATGGCGTTCTGCGTTACCGCATGGTATCTATAGTAATTAGGCAGTCATTAGCACCGGTTGTACGACTGCCGACTGCCGTTAGGTTGACAGTGCTTTCACTTCGATCGATCTTTTTTTTTTTCCTCCAACGGCTCGAGACCTCGGCTTCTGTTCACATGCAGGGGAGTGGGGCAGTGCTTGCTGCGGGGAGCATTGCACGTGTAAACCCTCTAGTTGGGGGTCACTCCTTTATAAAAATGTGTTTTGGTATTTGTGTTCATGACAGAATCCCTTTCAAAAGGGGCTTTCTTGCTTTCTCCTGCTTTTGGGGCAGCCCATTTTCAGCACAGCTGCTGTCCCCTGCAGCAGCAGGCTCTGTCCCTGCCTGTCCCAGCGCCACCAGTGCTGATGCTGGAGAATGTGTCCCTGCTGGCTCTGGGGTTTTCTCAGATCTCTGGCAGAACCTTTTCCTTCTCACCACATGCTTTTCTGCAGCTCTTGGTTCATTGCAGCCCTTGGGGTGCTGTTTGTATGGGGAAGACCGTCCATGCTGTGGGACGAGCTATCTCATGGCCAAGCCCCATGGCACAGCACTTCAGCTACCCCCATCTTATAGCTGGTCCTCCTGCTTTGCTTTCTGACAGCTTCTGGCCCCAACAGTGAGTGCATACATTTCCCCGAGAGATAAAGCCATCCTGAAACATGTTAAGTGATTGGGATGACGAAAGCATCTTCCTACATGTCCAAGGAGATCTCCTTGATGTCACTGGCCTGGAGTCACTGGGCAGTTCAGGCTGGACAGGACCTCAGGAGGTCTCCAGCCCCATCTCCAGCTCCAAGCAGGGTCAGCTGTGAGATTTGGGGAGGTTGCTCGGGACCTCTTGCAATCAGGCCTTGAGAACTTCCACTTGTAGGCAAACGGAGGACAGCAGTGCTACCTGCCTCTGGGCTTGATGGTGTTTTGGAAGGCACATAGGACGTAGAAATGGTGTACAAAGCCCTAGGTACAAGCTCAGCTCCTTGGGGAGTGCTTACTGGTACCCAAGGTGGGTATCTTACAGATAACGGGTTCCTGGGCTTCTCAGAAGGACCCTCCAATGCTGCCCCTGCATCTCTGATGCACAGTGGTAAATCCATTTGCATAGACAGCCAGGGTTCCCCTTGTAAATCTGGGGCTGGGGTTTCTTTCTATGTCGTTCTTGGCTCTCTTTATCACCTGCCTTTGTATCTGATTTCCTCCTTCTGCTTTCAAGGCCCACGAGGAAGAGGTGAGGAAGAAGTTTCGGCCCATAGAGCAGCTGAAGGAGGAGTTTGAAAAGCTGAACATGAAGATGGAAACAGACTATGAAATTATGGTTAAATTAATCAGCAAATTCAACAGCTCTGCCTCCACGCTGGATGAAAAAGTAGCGGCGCTTTATGATCTTGAATATTATGTTCACCAGGTAACAAAAATGCATTAGTAACTACCGTGTAAAATCCAGGGGATACGGTGTCATAAACGTGGTTTTATTTTTCTTATCGGTATCAGGTAATACAAATTGCTTAATTATCATAATCCTGGGACAATAACAGACAGCAGAGGGCTACTGCAGGCTTATTTTATATCCAAGTTTGAATAAATCATTGCTTGTGCCAGTAGCGAGCAGTTTCCTGGGGGTTAGCGTTGCCTGGTTTGTTGTCTGTTCTCAGGCTTTTTTTCTTGCCCTCTCTTTTTCTTCTTTTATATGCTTAATGTTACAAAAAGGGGTTTTATCTGCCATTTTTTGGTAAGTAGAGTGGTGGTTGCTAAGAAAATAATTATTTTCTCGTTCCTTCCATGGAAAGCCTCTGTGGTTGCAGGTAGGTGCCCTTACATCAATTTGCAGAGAATGTCTTTGTACTAGGGAAGACAACAGCCACCCAAAACCCTGTATTTTGTCTTGGTGTGAGTAAGAAATGGCATGTAGAGCCTCTCTCACAGCTGTGCTGGTGGTGACAATGACTGAAGGCTCAGGTGAATGGCAAGTTGCTGAGCATCAGCTGAGCCATGCTCATCAGCTCTGTGTGAGGTTGAATATATTTCCTGAAATCTCACTTCCTCAGGTTTACGCTCACGCTTTTTCCCCCCTCCCTCTGATCTCTCTTGCTCTGCTTTCAGCTTGCACATTTTTACCTCCTGTTGGTTGCAGGCTGCAGGGACGCTGCTCTCCTCCTTTGTGCTTAGTGCCTTCCCATGCTGCAGCTGCTTCGGTGGGTGTCTGGGCATCAAGGCTGTGTTCTGCCTCATGGGAAAGGACTGGGCTTCTCCCTCCCCAGTGACTGGGAGAGTCTGGAGTGGACTGGGAGAGTTTCCAGTGTCGCTCTCAGTGACTATCATTTCAGAGGGTGAATGGGACAACTCTTGGCAGATGCCAGTGCAAGACCTTTCACTGGAATGGCACTCAAAACCAAACATGGTATTTTGGAGGGAGGCAGCTGAAGGAATGTGCTGCTGAGAGAGGGAGTCCATGTACCATCTAATAGAAGTGTTATTTCCAGGGCTCTTTGTCTTGAATTTCCACACTAAATCTCTGCCATACGCATGCAGAGGCTTCCTTACTGTTTGTTCTCAATGCTTTTGTTTCACTGACGGCATTTGTCTGACTCAGAGAATAAGTGTGAACAATGGGTGCCCAAAGAGCTTCATATTTATACTCAGGGCTAATTCTGTCTGGTTACGGGTGCCAGAGTATCAGGCTAGCATGCTAAAAAGCAACCCCCAAACACCCTGGGATGCTTTGGATTCCAGCATAACGGTCTGCACTATTCCAGCATAAAATCCCACCTGCTTGCAGCATGGGATAGGGCAAACAATTTCAAAAAGGCAAGAGGAGCAGGGAAGCAATCCCCGCTCCCTGTGCGGGGACTGGAGCATCAAAGGGAACCACATCCAGCATCAAAGGGGTCAGAAAGAGGGAAATGGCAGGGAGGCTGGCAGGGAGCACAGAGGACTCCTTTGTGCATCGATCACAACGTTGCTCAGTGCCCGCGCTGTTGGGGCAGATGGCTGGGCAGCACCTTCTCATCAGGCAGGAAGCTGATAAGAAATATGACTTGTCTCTAAGCCAGCATGGCTTTTCCTCCTCTTTCTTCTTCCAGCCAGTTGAACGCGTCCAGAGCATTATCTCTGCTTGGTACTGACTTTAGCAGCACTGGCTTAATGTAATTACTGAATAGCAGCCAAATACGCTTGTGCCGCATAACCCTGGAAGGGCTGAACTTGTCAGGAGTCCTCCATGGCGAGCCACAGCCGTGCCACCGGAGGACAGGGATCCTTGCAGGTGTGGGTGGCCCAGGGCAGCATGCACCCACGTGTGGGACCAGTGACGGCTCTGCTACTCCCTCTTCCCCCAGACTCCATCTGAATGGTAACGTGCCATGGCTTTTGATAATCGTTCAGCTTCCAGGCGTCCTGCTGCTGCCTCCGGGGCACCAAATGCTCTGTTGAATGGAAAATGCCATGCCCTGTAGGGTTTGCAAGCAAAGGATGCTCTCCGCTCTGTGGTGTGGTCATGAGCATCCTGGAGCGCTGGGATGTGAAGCAGCACGTGCCTCCGAACTTGCTGCGAGGGAGCGGAAGGGAAGCCATGGCCGGTGCTGAGCCGGGGGAGAGATGGTCTCTCCTGCTCTTGAAGAGTCAGCCCAAGGGCTCTGTGTTTGCTCAGCTTTTTGTTGCCAGCTCTGGTTTGCTTCTCATCAGTCAGGATTCAACTTGGCATGTTTGGGAGACCATCTTGGAGAAAGAGCAGGAAGGTTTGGTTTGCTAGGTTATATGTAATGCATAGAAACCAAATGCAAATGTGAAGAGGCCAGAGCATAACTCATTTATAAACAGAATTCACGGTGCTTGCACAGCAGTGTGCGGAGCCAAGACCCGTTCTCATGCGTTGCAGGCTCTTTCTCTCAATTATTTACTCTCCTTATCTTTCTCTCTCCCCTCCTCTGACATGCTACACCATTTCTCACTGCTAATTTCCACTCCGTTGCGTACGGTTGACATGCTGCTTTTCCTTGCTCTCATTTTCTAACATTTTCGCTTCTCGCCTTCCCTCCCTGTTTTCTTTCTCCTTCGATTCAAAGCCGCTCCCTGAATAACTGCTGTCATATTTGCTCTTCTCCCATCCCTCTCCTCGCCCACCTTGCCTGTGTACTTTACTCAAGAGCTCTTTTGATCTTTGGCTTTCTTCTGTGCCGATTTCAGTGGACTGAAACAAGGCGCGAGCTGCTGCCTTGCAGCATCCTCCACTCCCCAGAGAGGTTAATACCTTCAAGTTGTTGAGTTTGGGGGTTTTGTTGGTTTTAAAACAGTGAGTGAGAGAAGGAGCTCTCACAACAGACTCCAGTTAAAAAAAAATAAATACTTGTTCAAAATAAGCTTTACAGCACAATCTGTATTCTGCAGTTGAGGTGTCTCGCTTAGTGCTGGCCTGAAGGACTCCAGTGCTGATGAGGTTACAACGACGGTTGGTTTTACCACGACTGACATTGGATGCAAACTCCTGCCTGTCTATGCATTCCCTCTTGAGCAGAAGTCAATGTCTAATTCCAGCGTTAAAACAGCCTCAGAGTTTTTACAGAGGCTGAGCAATAAAAGGACCCACTGGTAGCTGAAATTGGGTTGCTGCATAGATTTCTTTGTAGACAAAGATGGTCCTGCAGAAAAGTAAGAGGTCTGGCAGGTCCAGTTTATGGGGACAGTAAA
This sequence comes from Buteo buteo, assembly GCF_964188355.1. NCBI lineage: Eukaryota > Metazoa > Chordata > Aves > Accipitriformes > Accipitridae > Buteo > Buteo buteo. Next base: position 20,013,917 of record NC_134194.1, on the reverse strand, counting down.
GAGAATAGGATCTGACAGGATACAAAAGCTGCTGCAAATCCTGAATCAGCCCCAGCAGACCTGCAGAGATGGGCTTTCTGTCACCGGCTTTGCAGAGGGACAGCAAGCAGTGGGTATTGTCCCGCTGGGGAGAAGAGACAAGCTGTAGCTCCCCAGATCCTACTTTGGTAAAGACATACCCGTAGGACATAAAGCTAAGTAGCTTCTTCATTCTCCTGGGTACCTAAAATATCTGACTTATGGCCAATATCTGACTTATGGAGGTACACAGTTGAGATAAAAAAAACACTGAGCATGAAGTCACTGTCGACTAAAAGAGCATTCAGGCTGGAGCACGGTGCCTGAGCCTGACATACCCTGCATACCTTGCGGTGTTTGTCCTGTCCCACCCCGTTGGTGGGGTCTGCTTGCTAAAGCTGGGGAGGTCGGTTTGCCTGGCTGATAACTCGTTTTTATGTTCTATTTCCATCTGCCAACAGATACTGTTGTTTCCGTTTCAGGGAGGAGAAATGTTGAAATTCTAAAACTGAATTTTTTTGCACACACAGTTCTGAGCATTCATCAGATTCTCTTTTAAACTGCAAAAAAAAAATCCTTGAAAACCAAAATGCATTAATTTGACTTTGGACCGAATTTTGTACTTGAAGCACTTTGCACTGTTTCCCTAAATTTTGCTTGTGAGCCATTCAGAACCCTTTTCTAATCTCCTCTCCAAGAACAGATGCCCACTGTGATTTGTGCCTGGTTAGCCCCAAGTCTGGTTAAAGTCAAAGATGGATGAATCCCTACTAACGTTTAAACTTTTCCCTACTGGCAGTTAGTCCAATATTGTCCGCTTTAGAAAAATCATTGCTCAGGCTGCCCCAAGGGGAAGGTCCTGTCTGACCCTTCCAAGCAGGGACTGGCTTTTTTTTTTCATGTCTGCATGAAATTGTTGACGGTACTCATGAAGAATACCCAGACCTCCCCATGTGCCTCACTGCGAGTAGAGGTGATGCTGCCCATGTACCTGCTGCTGACAGGTTCTTAAACGTTCCTAACTCCTGGTGCTACAATTAGAGCATCAATTAATTAATTGCATTTGCAGAACATACAACTCCCTGGGTTTCCAGTAAAGGCCTGCTTAGGTGAGAGAGCAAAGAACTGGTTTTTTTGACATCATTGGATCTACTGAATTTTTAACATCACCTGAATTACTGAAATACGCGTGAAGAATAGTTTTGATAGTTAATCAAAGTATTTGAGTTTTCAGTGATGCCTTCTGCATGTAGTAATAGCCACCTGTCAGTAGACTGTGCTTCTGCAACCGGGACATCCACTGCTCGCAGGCAGTATTGTACAAAATTTGAGTCATAGTCATTCCCTCTTAATTTTTAATTGCTTTTAAAATTCAGTGCTGGTTAGACTGGGAGGGAGGAGATGCTGTGCTTTCTGAAGCAAGGTGTTCTTGAAGAGTTGAGTGGAATCTGGCTGGGGGTTTTGTACTGATGGGGACCTGCTTTCTCCCAGGTGGACAATGCTAAGGACTTCCTCTCCATGGGTGGACTCCAGCTTGTGATCGATGGGCTGAACAGCACTGAGGCTGCACTGAAGGAGCATGCTGCCTTCGTCCTGGGAGCTGCGCTGTCCAGGTGAGCTCTGTCCCACCTTGAGTGGGAGGGTGAAAACCTCGGGAGACGAGACAGGCTCCGTGCTTCTCTTCATCTCTCTTGATTTATTCCTAATAGCAGGAGCTGAAAGCTTCTCTTGTCCTGCAACACACCAAATTGCCTTCTCCGCTGCCTAGCCTTTTCCTTGCAACACCACCTACCCTGGTCTTCTCCTCAGTGCGTCCTCATCCTGCTTGTTAGGCTTAGCTAGAGCTAATTTGGTGTGGAAGCTCTGATTGTTTCTTGATTTCCCTGTGCTCCTTGTTTTTACAAAGTCCAAGGGGAATAATTCTGCCTCCCCTCCTCTCCCCTTGGCAGCCCTCTCGGGGGAGATCTCAAGGATGGTGCGGTTGAGAGCACCCCAGGGAGAACCTTTCTTCCTCCTTCTCCTTGCTCCCAGGCTGCTTTAGGATAATGAGATGCTGATTTCAGAAATACAAGTGTGGTCTTTGGAGGGGGTTTTTAGCCCCATGGGCATGTGCCTCTGACCCACAGGCATAATCAAAGGGCTGTCAATTAGACATGGGGTTAGGAATGGGGTCAGCAGACAGAATCAAGAAGAGACTGGTCTGAAGTATGTTTGTGATTCATTGGAAGGTGGCTGTTGCCCAAAGGAGCCCAGTTGGCCTCATGCTAGGGCATAGCATGTAATGCTACAGGTGGTACTGTGTGGGCTCAATGGGTTTTATCGGTGCCCTTTTTGGTTTATGGGTTTTGGGGCTTTAGGGTGTGTGTGTTGCATGTTCACGTGTGCAGAGACTTTAGAAATGCATTGGATGGACCCAAACTTCAAGGTCAGAAGTGCAGAGTAAAGACTGAAAGTCAGGACTGTTATATCTGCATATTTCTATGCCTAAAAATACAGTCATCTTCTCCACCATTATAAATTATTTATCACTTAGTCTAATATATTGTCTACAAATCTGCATTTCTTTTGCAATCTTGTATGCGATGCAGCTGGTCCTCAGTATGTGTGAAGTAATATGGCCTCGTGGACAGCAGCAGGTACCCAGATTTACACCAGGAAAGGATCCAGCTTATATTTTGAAACAGAGTTTGACTTATTGATCACAAGAAGATGTGCTCTTTCACATCAGAAACACAGACCCACTCCATATTCTAGTGTATCTTAATGTTTGAAGCAATATTGCAATTGTTTCCTCAGGTTCTTTAATAGCATGTAGACTCTTAATGATACGTTTCATAAAGAGAAAATCATGTAGAGGCTTTGGGAACATTTGCAGGTAACCTGCAAAATGACCAGGGCTATTAAATCGCTTCTTTCCCAATTTAGCTAATGTGACATGATCAAGACTCAAGAAATTAATTCTCATGAGTGTGTAGCAATGGCCACGAAACTAGTGGTTTTATATACTATTCCTCAATTAATTGCAAATGCCTTTCTTTGGACAGAAACAATCTCTTTTCTAATATGACAATATTAAAACACTGCTTTGGAAACTTTTAGACCTTTTTTTGTTTAAACAATGTTCTGACAGATGGTAATTTTGAGTGGTTTGGATGATGTATTGTCTGAGAGCTCAGTTCCAAAATGCGAGGAGTATTATGCCTGGATGTTGGGTTTGCTTTTTTTTTCCCTTGCTATGCTTAAGCTTTCTCAATAGACATCTACATGCCAACTCGTCTGCTTTGTGCTATCTGCTTAATTTGTTTGTTCGTACATTTTCTCAGCTTACTCCGTGCTCCATTTAAACTGCCGTGGGCATTTCAAGTACTTCACACTAAGCATTTTCTGATGTCTGTGTTTTTCTGAGGGGTTGTTTTTTATTTCCTTCACTCATGTTGTTCCTAGGGGCCTCAGTTAGGTGGTAGGACTTTCCAGTAAATGCCCAGAGGTGCCACAGCTCACTATGCTGTAGGGGCACAATCTGATGTGTACTTGTGTGCCTGGGGCTGGTATTGGATCGTACGCTGGATGCTGAGCTGTGCCTGGGCAAGAGGCGATGGTCCGCTGCTCACCAAATGGGTCTGTGGCCACCTCCCAGGTCTCTTCAGCCAGGTTGGCTTACGCCAGCGGTTTCAAGCCCCGCAAACCTTCCCAGAGGAAAATCGGGGCATGATCATAGCAGTTCCTTGGCCCAGCCCGGGAGGTCATTAACTCCTGGCACAGCTGAATCTGGAAAAGGGAGTTTGGTGTTGTCTGTAGGCAAGTTGTTTTATGCAGGAGAAAACCACTGGACACAGAGCAGTCTCAGACGTGCTTGGGTCACATCCAGAACTTTTTCAACTCTTAAAAATACCCAGGTCTCCTCCAGATTTTTGTTGTTCTTAACACCAATCAGGTAGTGAAGCAGGTAAGGGATGGAGCAACCAGCTGCATCACCCAGGTCTTGCCTGCACGCAGTCCAGCTGGGACCCATCTCAGAGGTCTGGCTGTGCTGAAATCTGGTTTGGGATAAAAGAGTTTTCAAGTGGATCTACATCTTGAGCCAATGGACCAGGTGGCTGGCCAAGACATTGGATCAGCAAAGGCAGTAGGAGGAGAAAGAGGAGGAGGAGAAGGCACAGCAGGGGCAGCTCAGGATTTCTCCCTTCTGGTACCGCTCCTGTTTATTTGCGTTAAACTGGACTTGAGAAGCAGCATTAGCACAGCAGAGTTTGGTCCTCAAGGCAAAGGGTCCCAGGGTGTAGCTGCTAGGGTGCTGCCTGCATGGATGCTGTCCTCCCGACATCCATCTGCCCCTATCTGTGAGCCTCTGCCATAGAAGAGAGTGACCTGATATGGAAGAAATCAAGATTTCAACTCTTGTTTCTCTTATATGCCCTTCATTTTAGGCATTTGGGTTTTAATCACTGAGTCTGTGACCAAATCAAACATCATTCCATCTGGTAGCGTTTTCTGAGCAGTGCCCTTATTGCAACTCTAAAACCTCATCACAGTCTTACTGTTTTTAAACCTTTAACAAAATGTTTTCTATTCAGCAGTTTGCAAAAGTAAACTTCATTTGAACAATTCTCAAGTGCTCTGATTGCAAATAAAAGTTAAATTCACTAACTAAAATAATTGCTAGGCATGTGGGATTGTACATTTAGGTATCCATAATTCACTAACAGTATATGCCAATACACAACATTATCTGGATTTTCAGTGATTGCATTAGCATAAAAGCATGTTAGGGTTTATCCAGTGGTACTAACATTTAAATATATATAAGTATGAAATATTAAGATACAGCATTTTGGAGGCAAGTAAAACTACTGTCTGTAAAATGTTCTTGCATATTTTTGAACGTACACTCTAGTATCTTCGGATGACAATCAGCATTCGCACCGTTGGGTCCAAACATTGCAAAAATGTCAATGTTTTATGCAAAGAGGAGCTATATTAAGCTAAAAAAGATTGCTGATGAGAGAAGTGTCTTCTGATGTCCTCTGAGCTATTTACAGGCAGCATCTTCCTTTGTTCGTAGCGCAGCCAGGCCTCTGTGCAATTTGTATCTAGATGTTTCACAAGACTGGAAACGTTAGCCAGAAAGGATTATGCTTGTGATTAAAACCTCAATTTTTAAAAACTTTACCTCCAGGAAACGTTTTTCCACACCAATAATTAGAACATTTTAATATTTTGTAATAAAAGGACTTTTGTAATCCGTTTAGAAGGGGAATAATAATTTATGTTGAATGTATTCTTGAAGCTTTATCCCAAATGCTCCCTGTATGCTTAGGGGTGAATTAGAGGTGAGGATGGAGAGAAACTAAGCCGTGGGACCTTCAGGACAAAGGGAAGCAGTTTGTATTTCATGGGGAGAGGGCAGAAAGCACAAAAGGTCAGATTTTGGCATGGCCAAATTGGGGAGCCAGGAGGAAAGTCGCTTGTGCAGCTGCATTGAGACATTTGTGGTGTTTTGGCCAGTCCTTTAAAAACCCATGTGCTGTTCAAACTGGGTAGCCGGGGACAGGATTTCAAACTGATGGTCCAAGCTTGCATTTGCCACGTGTCCTAGCAGAACACAGGGCAGTCCTCAGCACAGCCTCTTCCAACAAGCCCAGCACTACTGGGATCTCGCTGTTCCCTCTTTTGGCCCTGAGTGATAAAACAAATGTTACAGGTCTTGGTAAAGACTTGGGAGTAAACTCATCACAGGTAATAACTCAAGCATCATCTTGTAGCAGCACTCAAGAGTTTCCTAGAGATGGCTTGCACCAGGGTATTGCTTGTCTTAACCTCTTCCCATGAGATTAAACCCCTTAAACTATGACAGTGTGTATCATGAACATCCCAATCACCATTATTCATGTTACCCAGCTCTGAGGCTTGTTTAGAGCTTGCACCATTTTGGCAAAGCAGAGCGCCATAAAACATGTATCTGCTTTTCAAGATAAGCCTAAAAGAAAATCCCAGAGTGATGGGCTCCCTTGCCTCCCTGCACAGTGCTATGCTGGGGAGTCCAAATAGTGCTCAGCGTCATGATGTCTGGCTGTTTTCGGTTCTGCTTTCTCCTCTTCTCCTCAACGGGAGGAGGGATGGGGCAATGCTGTCTCCCCGTCCCTGCTCTATCCATCAGTATTTCAGTGGTGTCTGTTCTCCTAGGGTGCACGACTTCCATGTTTTGTCAGAGAAGCACCAGCTTCTTCAGGATGTCTTTGTCAAGAGGAAAATGCTTCCACCAGATTTAACGATTTTGAATTAAGTCCAGCTTTGCAATGAAACTGGTTGATGCTCACTGCTGTTAAATAACATTAAGGCCCAAGTAATAAACCCAGGAAAAGTAAAATTAAAGACCTTGCTTCAATGCTGTCTTGTAAGGACATAAGAATTTCGGGGCAGAGAAATAAATCTAGTTAGCTTAACAAGCACTGTCCCTACCCATTTATTTCAAATCCATCTTGATGTTCATCCCTTCCTCCTCCAGCTTCTCCTTTTACATCTTACAATCTTTGCCCATCTTTTCATCCATTTTCACCGTTTTTTTCAGTGGCCCTGTTTGCCAATGACGTGTGTTTTCCACCTCCCAGTTGCAGTAATTCCAGCTTGACTCCCTGCCCGCTTGTAATTTCTTGCTTTGTAGATTGTCTCTTCTATTTTTATTTGAACTCCTGACTTGTGTGGAGTTATCAGCCTCACTGCACTTAATTTCAAATTAATTTGATTGGGTCACCTCATTTTTTTTCTGTAACAATAATGAACTCAACCTATTTAGCCTTTCCCCATTATGAATAACCTTAACAAAAACTGCAGTGCGGTATAAAACTGTGTTTCATCGTTATGCTTAATTACACAGAAGAATAAATCCCTAAACATTTTTCAGCATCTGAAATCTAACAAGAAAGTGTAATGAACAATTAAATAGTAAACTGCCATTCCTGTGCTCTCAGGAAGTCAGGGAGAGCGGACCCCGCAAGAAAAGTCTAGAATCCAAGGTTTGCTTCTGTTTTTGTTTTCATAACTGCTTTGGTAATTCAGATGCTGGGGAGATTCTGGCATCTGGAAGCTGGCAGGGTGCTGCAGCTCAGGGTCGGGGGCTCATCCCGTGCCAGGTATGTTTTCCTTAGGTGCCTGCAACTGCTGGATAGTTGACAAGGTGGGATGGACGTCTTAGCCTCACCCTGTGGGACTGGTTTTAGGCTGAGGACGTTGTCACTTCTGTCAAATGTGGGAATTCTGGAGTGAGTTACCCCATCCAGGGAGTCTGGGTTGGGCTGGTGGTGCGAGAGAGGAGGACAAAGAGGTTAAGCAGTGCGGATGCAGATTGCTGAAATTGGAGTGTTTGGCCTCGCATCGTACTTCAGCAGCGAGCAAACCTGCACGGCTTCCCCCCAGCACCAGATACTGTTGCATTTTATCAGTTATCACAGGGCTCAGTCTTGCCGATGCAGGTGGTCTCTCCCTCGCGTGTCCTTCGCACAGAGATGAGCGCTCCCAGAGCTGTGCAGGGTCTCGCCGGTCCCCTGCTGCTCGCTGTTCTAAGACCTGCGTGAGGTGGCCTGCCCTGAAAACACAGCCCTGCAGAAGAGCTGGTGCTGCCAGGGGACGTGGCAGGGATCAGGAGCACTGGGAAGCCACTCCGGGGGGTGCTCAGCAGCACCCTCTCTTTAGCAGGGAGGTTGGTGACACAACCTGCAGCCAGGTCATGCATTACATAAAACATGTTGTTTCTGCCTCTTCTCATTTAGTAAATACTCTCCACTAAAGCATTTGAGGTTTTGTGGTGGTTTCCATTTAAAATATGCATTCGGACTGGTTATCTAATCACTTCCTGCAAAAAAACCCAGCCCAAACTTGCTGTTTCTCAGTGTAGACCTGGTTTTGTCACTGGACGCAATGTGTATTCTTCTGTTTCTTCAGCCACTATTTATTCATCATCCATGTTCTCTGTTTATCCTTTTTACTGTAGCCTGTGCACTCAGCTAATGGCTTCACAAGCTTCAAAGATTTGCCTGCCTAACCACCTACATTATTTTCCTGACCTGCTGTGACTTTCCCATGTTGCGTGTTCTTCGCATTCCCTCCAAGTAATAGGTGCAAAACGCTACACAAAGAAGAGGCATCTGCGTCTACTCTTTAATCACGGTGTACAGGAGGCTGTAGCAGCCTGTTGTTAATGTGTTTCAGAAGGGAGGTTGAAAAAGTGCATTGAATAGAACAAAGAAGTGAAGAATGGGAGGAAGACGAACAATGAGAGCAGGAAATGCAGGATCCAGCCTCAATTACGTACCTGCTCCCAGCAGGGTTTGGGGTGGACAGAGCTGACCCAGCGATTACGATTACAGGTATTGTCTGAGCTTGTATAGGAGGATACAGATCCCATCTCTTCCTTTGTAGGTCCTGCTGTGTGCGCCCTCCTACCCCTTTCCTGATTGCAGCTTTTGTTGTATTTAATTGCTGGCAGGCTGTACGCAGTGAGCATGCAAAGACAGATCCAGCCAGGTTTGCAGTCTGAATGGTAGTGGCAGAATCGGGCTTTTGGAGGAGTCTTGGGGGCTGCCCTTAGCTCTCGTGGGCTGTTTTCTGAATTTAGCCGTATTTACTTATCATCCCTCTGTTGCTCCACCTCTCTTCCCCTTGTGCTGAGGAGAGGCAGGCAGAGCTCCTGGGCCCAGAGCTTGCATAGGAGGCAAAATAACATGAGCCAGCACCCACAGGCTTTCATGGCATCTGAGACTGGCCTTTGCCTGTCCTGATTGGAGAGGGATCAAGTCCTAGCAAGGGACCTTGTTCCCATTCCCGATGCAGTGTTTTGCTAAGTTTTTTCTCATCTGTCTATTCATATGCTTTAAGGTTCATTGAAACAGTTGGATTATTCATCCACAAAGACAGTTCCTCAGGTCTTCCACCAGACTGCTGCCAGCCTCAGCCCCTTTAAGGCTCTCCAAGTGTTTGAACTGGGTAATGTTCTGCAGAGAGGGAAAACAACAGCTTACTGGAAATTAGCTCTTTCTGAAGAAACTCATCATCACTGTTGACTACATGCCCTTCCCTCAGGTGCTGACATTCTGTGTCTTCTTGTGAGCTGGATTTTGATCTCTTTATTTTAGATGATCCTATTTCTGCTTAAAAGGAGAGGTCCATCAGAGGCCCTCAGAGCTGCCTGGCATGTTTTGGAAAGGGATGACTCACTGGCTTGGCTGTTGGAGAAGCCGTGCAGACCTCTGAGCCCTGCTGGTCAGGGCAGCTGTCCGTGGCCACAAGACGTCTCCAGGGAGCTGGACCAGTGGGCAGCCCCCTCCCTGCGGGGCGGCTTGGAGTCATCACACAAGTTGGAGAAACACTATCGCAGCTACTTCCCACTGAGTCTTAGCCCCTTGACGCTACTGCATGAGCTCTGAATAGATTTGAAAACTAATTTACTGCTCAGAGCATCAAGAGATGCGTGTCACTTGTCCTTTCTGCTGCATTTAATGAGTTTCCAAGGTACTGTAGCCAGTTCCAGAAGGCAACCATCAAAGGATTGCGTCTTTGCTTCCATCAGAAGCGTCTAGCTGTCCCTCCAGCACACTTCAGTTCTCACAGATTCTCTCTGTTTTTGTCTCTTATGAATTTAACGTGCAGTTCATCGTATAATTTCTTGTAACCATCCTTTCCAGACTGTGTCTCCTTTTTTTTTTTTCTGAATGCCCTGAAAACGGGATGGAAAAGAATAAGGACTCTTCCCGCAGTCAGATGGTGTTAGCTGGAGCCCAAACGATATATGGGTCATGGTAAATGTCCTGTCATGCTTCTCTCCACATTCATGACTCTCAGTTATTCTCTCCTGTCACCCAGCCGTACCTGTTCCCTTCTGTTAATCATCCTGGAGCTGGCCTATGCTTTGAGCCTCCCTGCCTGCGTCAGTCCTGGCTGTCACCCAAGTGGGACCACATCTTTGCATGGGTGAGGAGTGAGTGAATGCGTTGGTGCTGCTGGACTGACAGCCGGGAGACGATGGGCACAGCTCTGTGGTGGCTCTTTCAAGGGACAGGGCATTAATCCTCAGGTCCATCTGCCGAGATCAATAATTAGGGCTGTTGCTTTGTGTAAACCACCAGATCAACACAGGAATTGCCTTATTAAAGTGGACGTGCAGGCCTGGCTGGTTGGAAAGCCCCTGTGGCTGGATTTTGCAGAGGTAGGAACAAAAAGCCCAGGGTGGTAACGGTATGGTAACATGCAAATGAGGTTTCCCTAAGCCTTAAGCAGCTAAAACCTGCCATACATGATGAACCACAAGGGTTCTTGGTTTTTTTATCTATTAGTGCAACGGAGAGGGTTGAAAGGGGGTTCTGGATCCTGGTCCGTGCCTGGTGCAGCAAGGTGTCTGCTGCCAGAACCCCTTTGGTTGGCAGCTGCACACATGAGCATTTCCGATCTCCCTCTGCATGTTCCTCACCTCCCTTTAGAGGCACACTGTGTTACATTTCCATACATACTCTGCCATAAAAGCCCATAAATATGATTTTAGTGTGTTTACATGTCTTGCAATGAGCAGGAATTCACCTGAGTTGTTTTCCAAATTAATACCCTGCTGCTTTTACTTAACAAGATCTTTTTCTAAGCTGAGAATGGTAACGACTGAAATTTTCTTTTTAAAAAAACGCATTTTCTTCTCAGGCACTTCATATTGAAATCTGTCTTAATTTCAGTTCAGCTAGTGTGTGAAAACACACGGTGAGGCATTATTAGTCCCTGAAGGAATAAAGACAGATGGAGCCCAAAATGGAATTGGCTGTATGATTAATTGAAACCTTCAAGAGTGGAATGGAGTCAGGACTTGGTCCTACACCGTCAGCATCTGGAGATCAATTCAGCTGGCGTGAACCTCCATGAGCGCAGGCTGAGGAGCTCAGCAGGAGAAATACAGGTGTCACTTGGTACAGTCAGCCCTGGGTTGTTCCTTTCCAGGTGGGACCTGTTGCTGGAGGAGGGCACGGGGAGGACCAGCTCATGGAGCAGTGAAAGGGATGTGCAGGTCAGGGTGACAGGGAGAGGATCGAAGGGTGTATCGGGGTCCTTGGCATGTGATGACGTGCTTTAGTAATGAGCTGCTATTTCTGGCCTCGAGCTTCCCGCAGCTGTGCATGATGGCTCTTGTGACTGCCACGATGGAAAGCAGAGCTGGGAGGAGGGGAATGTTTTGAGGCATGCTCCAAAAAACTTGGGAATGGGCATGTGGAGGTGTGGAAGTGGTGGGTGTGGGTAGTGAGTTCAGGCTCCTGTTCCACGTGTGACCTGAGCAATTTCCTTGGGGGCTGTGGTTTCACATCCTTGCCTGCGAGATGTGAGGGGCAGACCTGCTCCTCGAACAGGAGTAGTGGAGAAATACTAGGTGGTGTTATCTGCACTGGCTTTGGCATTGAGAGCAGCCCTGAGGAGAAGGACTTGGGGATGTTGGTTGATGAGAAGCTCAGCATGACCCAGCAATGTGCATTCACAGCCCAGAAAGCCAACTGTATCCCGGGCTGCATCAAAAGAAGTGTAACCAGCAGGTTGAGGGAGGTGATTCTGCCCCTCTACTCTGCTCTCGTGAGACCCCACCTGCAGTACTGTGTTCAGCTCTGGGGGCTCCAGCATGAGAAGGACATGGACCTGTTAGAGCAAGTCCAGAGGAGGGCTGCAAAGATGATCAGAGGGCTGGAGCACCTCTCCTATGAAGACAGGCTGAGAGTTGAGGTTGTTCAGCCTGGAGAAGAGAAGGCTCTGGGGAGACCTTATAGCAGCCTTCAGAACCTAAAGGGGGCCTACAAGAAAGCTGGGGAGGGACTTTGTACAAGGGCATGTAGTGATAGAATAGGGGGTAATGGCTTTAAACTGAAAGCAGGTAGATTTAGGTCAGATGTAAGAAAGTTGTTTACTGTGAGGGTGGTGAGGCACTGGAACATCTTGCCCAGAGAGGTTGTGGATGCCCCATCCCTGGAAGTGTTCAAGGCCAGGTTGGATGGGGCTTTGAGCAACCTGGTCTAGTGGAAGGTGTCCCTGCCCGTGGCAGGGGGCTTGGAACTAGATGATCTTTAAGGTCCCTTCCAACCCAAACCATTCTGTGATTCTGTGATTACTGGATGTTTCTGGAGTCTGTAGCCACAGACCTTTATGGCATTGCTAACATATGTGCTAGAAAGGAGAAAGAAAAGATGTTGCAGAAAGGACATCTTTCCATCATGCTTTGGGAGCAAGTCCTTCCCATGCAAACTGGTTTTACATCTCAGACCATGACCACGCTTGCATGGTCTGCAAGTTCTGAGCAGCTGTCGAGTTGGGGAGAAGCAACAAGTGAAGGCAAAGTTGCTTTGGAAAGGCAACTACAGGTCAGTTATGGAGTTATGTCAGCATGTGTGTTTGGAGAGGGTACAAAGGGTTAAGTGCAATGGTGGTATCCCCAGGAAATGGCCCAATTTCCCACCCCACCGGCTCAGTGCTCACAGCTGATCTTCCTTCTGTGCACGGGATTATGCTGATATGGGGCACGCTTGCCAAAGAGAGGATTGTGGATGCCTCCACCTTAGCTAGTTGAATGAGGCAGAGGGGTCTAAAATAATTTAAAGAAGGATTTAAAGAAAGTTGATGTTGCCTATGGACATCATGGTTTAAGGTATGCAAAGTGGCCCAGAGGCCCATGACTGTGAGTGTGCTTGGCAGGTCTGCACTCCCTGCACCCTTGCCATACCCTGAGAGCAGGGGTATGTTGAACCCATCTTCCTGGGGCAAAATGGATGAGGAGCAGCGTCCGCAGGTGCCCGTCAGCTGGGAAGAAGGTACAGAGGGACATATCTCCTAGGTCCAGCCAGGACAGTCTTTTCACAAGCACCAGCACCCCTTCCGGCAGTGCATTAGCAGCACTTCCGAGTTAAGAACGTGACTTGGATCTTGCTAATTGTCCTAATGAGTGAGAGGGCTGCTACAAATGGGCTGTTACTGCAGATCAATGGGGAGCTGAGCAAACACGTGAAGCATCGTGCCCAGCACCTCACAAAACATCTCTTGTTCACTTATTCTGACAAGCGTAATTTGATTTTTATTATTTCTGATACCCCCTAGCATGGCAGCAAATTTGCCAAGGTGTGTTTTGTAAAGGGAGGAAGGCTCCACAGTGCGAGCTCTTTCTGCAGGACCTGCCCAGGAAATCTTGGGAGAAATACTGTAAGGCTGCTGTGGATTTTCTTTTCTTTCCCTGGGGACTCTGGGGATTGCAGATCAGCAGATTGTGGATTAGCGGATCAGGAATTAGAAATGCATTTTTCATTCTTATGTTACACACTAATGAACTGACAAATTTAATTTCTTCAAATCCAGCTACTTCAGCTAGAATAAGTGAAGTCGTCTTCAGTCTCTTTTGGTAACTCGGGAAAGGCTGAATCGCGATCTCTCTGGGCATCACATCATCCAAATTCAGTTCTTTGTCTTCGGCATGTGGCTGTTAGGAAAGTAGAGTCAATTTACAAGAAAGAGCTCATCGCTCGTGGGTGGTCGCCCAGCAGTGCGGTGGCGTGCTCGTTGGAGCGCTGTGGAGGGCTGCAGCTCTCTGCCGGCCACGTATTGCCTTGCCAGTACGAGGAGGTGAACTCAGCCCTGGGGGAGCAGAGCTTGCACCAGGCTGGTGGCTCCAGTTTCGGTGCCTGAGTCTCCTGGTAGGGACTCAGGTGTCCCTACCAGTTGCTACTGGGCAAACACCCTTTTAAAACCTAGTGCTGCGGCTCTGCTGAGTGTCTCCATGGCACAGCATGGCACATTTGCTGGGGTCCAGGTGTGAGAGTTGCTTTGCTTACATCTAATACGTTTTTCTTGCCCTTGGGTTCATTCCTGTGAATGAAGCTGAGGTCTTCTTTCCTCTTTTGGATCCCTCTGTGGGGAAGGTTCTGGTGCCTTGGGCAGCCCCCTCTGCTGTGATGGGCTGGGATTTGGGAAGGACTGGTGCTGGTGGATGCACAGGCTGCAGCAGGCTCCACGTGCCTCTTCTTTAGCCGAACTGTTCTTCAGGTCCTGCGGTATGCGCCTCCCTACCCAAAACCTGTGCCAGGGATAACACAGAGCAGGAAAAGGCATTTATGTTGTTAAAAACCTAACGGACTGCGCTGTGGGACCCGATCTGCAGGGGGAAACCAGCTCCATCATTACCCAGTCATTCTTCAGAACTTTAAATGAGAGCTAAACAAAACGGCCTTGGCTTTCCAGAGCAGGCTTTATTCATTCGCTTTGTGATGCTCAAAGTGGGTCTGAAATGCGGCCGCCTCTCAACATGAACCGCTGGCAGCCCCAGCAGAGCTGTGGGCTGGAGCCTGCTGGGAGAGCCGCTCTCGCGGCTGGGGCAGGCACAGCCCCGTGCCTTGCAGGAGGAGAGCGCTGGGACATCAGTTACTCCCCTTGACTGGTGAACGGATTTTGGGCTGTGCCCATAACATCTTGATTAACAATTAACATGATGGAACTGGAAAATACGTCTCCTTTCTCCCCCTGAACCCGACAGGTAAGGATATATGTTTCCTGGTTGATTGCTGTGCCTTGTTATGGCCTATTTACGATTGATTGAAAAGCAGAGGCTTTGTATGAAGAGAGACCTTTAATCTCCTGGCAGAGCCAAGTGCGTTTCCCTTCAGGAAGCGTTCCTTCTCTTTTGCTTATCTCTAACTCCCACTTTAAACCTGAACCTGGCAGAGACCAGAAAGAAGGCAGGATCAAAGTAAAAATAATTGGGATCGCTGGCTTCTGTGGGCAGTCTGAACCCATTATTCCTACTTACTAACTAGTTATTCCTAAATAACTCTTGCAAGAGACAATTCAGCAGTTGCAGCATCATCTTGATGAAAAGCTCTCAAATGGAATAACCATGGCAACAGTTGCTGAGGGCCGGTGCAATGAGGGACGGAGATGTGCTCGCTAAAGGACAATGGGCCCGGCTTTACTAACAAATGGCACTGTAAAGCACCAGGGAGGTGATGTACGGTGAGCTCCGCATGCTGGCTGTTGTCCTGGTGGGGACCCAGGCATGTGTGCTGGGCTGGGGATGCAGGTTACCCCAGTGCACCCAGTAATGAGTCATGCTTCATTAACGGTGGGCATCTTCCTCTGTAGATGAAAGGGGAGCTCATAACCTGAAAGCCGAGGGGGAACCATGGGGGCACTTGATCAGGAGGGAAAGGCCAGGGTGGGAACCTCAGGGGGAGACACCACCTCTGATCCCAAAGTCACAGATTATTTCCCAGGGTTTGGCTGCTCTGGGAAAGACTGTGTCTTTCTGCCGTTGATCTTCACTCAGCCTGATTGGTGCCAGAGACAGGTATCGATAATAAGTACTTGACATGTCTAATTTCAGAGCTGCTTCTTTGTAAGCCATCTTTAAGACCGTGTTTGAAGCTCTATGGGAGAGGTGACAGAAGCTGCGTGGTGTTGCAGGTTGAGGAGTTGGTAAGAAATGGGGCATTTGACTTGAAGAGTTGGCCCTTGGTGCGTGGCAGGGGAGAGCGCAGGAACCAGCTGAGCCAGCAGCGCCTGGACTGAGCCTGGAGAGAGTTTGCTGCGAGGGTCCTTCATCCCTGGCTCGTGCTCTCCCCTTGCTCAGGGGTCTTCTGAGTGCTCACTGATAGGACAACCCTGGAAAGACCCCTCCAAATGCTCTGGTCTTAATCTTGGCTTGAGAGCACCTTAGGTTATGGGATCAAGGTCTCTCAAATAGCTTTGTGGGGATCATGTTATTTTTATTAGGCAATATTCTCTCTCTGTTGTCTTATTTAATTGGACGTTTTATAAGCCTGAAAAGTAAAAGAAGGAAACTCTTAAATGTTCACCAGAAGAAAAGTGGAGCCTGCTGAAAGGCAGCATTTTTACAGATTTCTGAGAAGAAGGCAGTAAATACTCCACCTCTGCTTAATAATAATAATAATAGGCAGGCTAAGTATCTCTAAAAATATAAAATAACGTGGGCCTATTTGGAATAGTCAACATCCTTATCAGCCTGCTGCCATCTCTGCAAACAAGTTTCACTAGAGATTCTGGGCATGATTTTCAATGGCTCAGAGCAGCTGTAGCTTCTTTGACTTCAGTGAAAAGTCTGAGTGCTTGGCACGGCAGCAAACCAAGCCTCTTCCTTTCTGCTTCAAATTGGGTCTTGATTCTAAGTGAGATGAATTTTCTCCTCCTGATAATTCTGTGCATCTGAAGTGATTACAGCTCCGCGTGAGTGCTCTTTTAGGAGATTTGAATGCAGCATTTTCTTCCGTCTTAAAAAGGTTCCTTCAAGCCTTATGATTCTGGAGAGGGGGAAAAAAATAAATCCTGGTGGAAACTGTCACATCTTCCTATGCAGATTAGAGATTAAAACTTTTATTTTTATAAAACACATACGGGGGCTAAATCGGAAAACTTCTGTTCAGGCGAGCAGGTTTTGGCTGGTGACAACGTGCTGCTGAATTCTTATCTGGCGATGGAGAGGCAGAGCCAGCGAGTGGTATTATTTGGAGTTCTTAGAGAGTGAGCTTTAATGTTTGCTTAACTCCACTAAAAATAGACGCCACCCTCTTTTCCTAATAGGCGGCATTTGTCACACTTGATTCATTTCCTCTCCCAAACTGAGTTCCTTCATGAATATTCATCTCTACTCCCCAGGAATCTGCCTGTCCTCAGAAGTTGTACTCACGGCGACCATGCCATAACAATGCAAGTCAACCTTTCAAAACTCACTGAATACCTGGCCCAATCCAGCAAAATGTTGTGATATCAACAGCTCTCATTGATTTCTGCTTTCTCTGCGAGCCATGATTGCTCGTTATCCCTCTCGATGAGACCCTTGACGAGTCTCCCGTTCCTGTTGTCATAGCAGCACCGCGTTGCCCGGTATAGCGAAGTCTCTGTCACTGTTAATTGTGAGATGGGAGGATCAGTTTGGCAGTTTTTCTAGTGGGGATTAGGCCAAAAGGTGCCTTCTGAACTGTGATGAATGCAGTTTCCTTCAGAAGATACTAAAACTTGGTAATTACAGAAAATTTCTGAAGGGGGAAGCTTTACATAGCAAAGAGAGGGAGAGCTGTCCTTACAGAGCTCTTCCCATTCATGCTCAGCCACCACTTAAAGCAGGAGAAAAACAACCAGAAATGCCAAAGGAGAATATAAAACAGTTGATTCGTGGCTAAGGAGGTCTGTCAGTACCTCAGACTTTCTAACCTTGGAGGTCCAAAGCATGTCAAAGGTCCCTGCTACTGTCATGCTCCAAGTTGCTGCTGGAATGAGAGAAATCTGCTGCTACCTGGTGAGTGTTGAGGAAGCAAAGGGCTGAGGTGATGCTGGAGGAACGTGACACCAGCAAAGCTGCTGGGCCATGGACCATGAAGCCCTTGGCCAATGGGTGTGGGAGGAGGTGTGCATGGAAGGGCATCTGTAGGATCTTGTGATAGGTAACTGTGTGTTTCACTCAGCAGGGACCAAGGAGAAGACTTGATGCATTGCTTTTCAGGGCACTGCTATGGGTGACATGCCAATTTGCTGTGTGAAGGGGTGCTGGTAGTCACCCACACCTGCATGGTGCCTTCCAGCACGTCAGGCTGCAGGTCTGCTCCCTGTCAGTCACTCCATTTTCACACTGTCTGCTCACTGTGTTAACACCTTTCAACCTTGCTAATTGTTAAAGCAATTCAAGGACTAAAATTGATAGTATCTCAGCAGGGTGTTGTCTACTGGGCTTGTGAGGACTACCCAGTGGGCAGACTTCTGTTGCCAGTGGAGTCTTCGCCATCAAGGAAGACCATGTTGATTTTCAGCAGTGTGCTAGAAGAGTTTTATAGGGCTTGCTCTGGTGTTGTGGGAGAAGTGTGTATAGCAGAAAGAATGATCTCATCACACCTTTCATCCTGCGAGTCCTAGAGCAGATGTGTTGTTGCCCTGTTGTGGTGAGATGTAGCCACGGTTGGTTGAAGAGGGCAAAGAGAAGCAGTGTGCTGTTTGCGGCTTGACCCAAAGGAGTGATTTATCAGCGAGGTTGCCATCGTTAACTGGTAGGACCTGTCCAAGACACCGGGTCAGCACCTCTGCTCTCGCACGGAATAGCACCGCATGGTTGTTTGCCCAGAAGTGGTAGGGCCAGCGGTTGTATGTCATCTCCAGGGATGACAGCTCATCTGCAGGCTCACTGCTGGCTCAGCACAGAGGCAGGGAATTGTAAACAATTTACTCTGTTTCCCACATGCCAAGGGATGGGGATCAGCTGTGCTTGTTCCCAGAGACCTACTCTCTGAATACGCAGAGCAGATTTGTCCTCCGTGCCTGTCACTGGGTTTATTCCAAAACTCTGAAACGTAGCCAAAATAATCCATGACCTGAACGTAGGCATGAGTAGCATTTTTATAGAATGAAAAAAGAAATCCTTACCCCCCTCACTCTCTCCCCCAAAATGAAAAACTCCACTGGCCAAGCCCTGCAAATGAGTTGTTGTTTTTTCATATGTGCAGTAAGGAGCCAGATTTCCAAAGGCTGGCTTTCAATTTTACAGGCGTTTATTATAGGCATGAATAATTGCTGGCACTGTGCTACCAATGCTGTTGTTTGCTCTTATGGTTAGGCCAATTACATATGTAAGCTCCTGATTTACAAGCAAAAGCAGAACTAAAGTAGCTTTGTGGCCTACATTTCAAGAACGAGTAATGTGTCCACAGTCAGCTGTAGGTCCCTGGGTTTGTGCTGTGAAACACAGAGGTCCATTGCCATGAATATGTGGACCCAGATTATCCAAGGCATTATGCGACACGTGCTGTCACGGCACAGCGTGAAGGACATAAACATGGATGAGCATTTGAGGACCGGGAACTTGCCCAGATTCATCCCATGGCAAGCACGCTAGAAGGTTCGTGCTGCATTTGGGGAATTTACAGAGAATGCACACAGAAGAGAGAGAATTTGAACTAAACATAATGGTTCTGAAAGATGGACTTAAAGCCTGTCCAAGTTCTATTTTCCAACACGATAATCAGTTTGTCTCCAACTCCTACTGTCCACTGAGCCCTCCTGGGGGAGAAGAATAGATGACATCCATTGCTGAATTTCACATTGATCAACTGAGATCAAACTGAGAATTTTTTCTTGCTTTTGCATGATAGGCAAAAGAAGAGTGGGAAGGAGGTAGGTCAGTGTGATGACTGATGTCTCCATGGTTTAATGATTTCCAGACAGCTGCTTGGACAGATCATGTCAGCCACAGTACCTGTTGACCTGGACTGTGCATTGCCCAACCTGGGGAACGTCTCACCTTGCTGTGCTGGTACCACTCAATGCCATCAGCTGTGGGGTGAGGTGAAGAGCCAACCCATACGGTGAGGGAGAATGAAGAGCTGTACTGATCCTCCTTGGACTGGTGGCAAGCTGGTGTCCTTGCTGCTGGGGGGAGCAGAAGGGGAAGGATGTGAGTAAGGACAGAAGAAGGCAGGATGTGTGTGGACGCTGAGTTCATCGTCACAAATCAGTAGTGGATATTGTCTGCGGGAGGTAATAGCAGCTCCGCTTGGGAAGGAGGCCAGTGTTTCACACTCTGGGGGATGGCCAAGGGAGGATGATGCGCTCGTGTCGTTAGTCATTAGCACAGAGCAGGCGGCTTCTCATCTCGTAGCGTTTGTGTTCTCAGCTGGAGGTCGTGGCAACCTCCTTTGCGTAAATGGCCCGAAGTCAGTCTGACTGCTGTGTGCTGAGCTGGTGGACGTTGGCAAGGAGACGCTCTACATGGGCTCAGCGCAGGGTGCTCCCACGTGGGTTCACAAGCATCTGTCCGGGCAGGAAGCATTGGTTTAGGACCATCGGTTTCTGAGGTGATGTCCTTAAGCATCTACAGCTTCCAAAGGCAGACACAGCACCCTGACACCCCCAGGGCAGACAGACTACCTGGTGGCATGCACTGTGCCCTCAGCAGACCCACTGGGCAGTGGCTTCTCTCTCTCCTCGGTACAAGGCAGATGGGAACGCACACCCAGATTTGTTTACTAGGCTACGATCGACTGGGGTTTTACAGCCCAGCAATTACTGGGAAGTCTTCTCTCCTCCTGCGCCTTCGCAGCACATGTGTGAACTTCTGGTTGTGTCACCTTCCCATCCTCTCTTAACAAAGTCTAGCAGTGGGAAGTGATCATCACAACTAACATTTGCGTAGCGTATGTCTTTCCACAGTTCCAGAGCGTTGAATAAATTGAACCCCACTTCCTCCTTCACCCTTCATATTCAAGCTGTTTCTGAATCCAGGCATCTCATCTTCCACAATCACTCTCAGCTCTCAGAGCTTTCTTCTGCCCTGGTGATTAAGCCCTTTATCTGCTGCCTCGCAGAAGCTACCTCTGATGCCTGTATCACTGCTCTCTATTACAGAGACAGTGTTCATCTCAAGATCTTTCTGGCTTTTCCTAACCATTTCATTGCCAGGCTAAGTCTGTCCATTGGCTCCCTCCTTCCTCCACAGTAGCAGATGAGGCCTTTTTCTCTTTGCCTTTAGGGTCATTAAAACTTAATTGGTACGTTGGCTTTCTTTGTCAAGGTATCTGTTCTCTCCATCCATCAATGATGTAGGACACGCTGCTGAAATTCCTTTCTTCTTGCATAATTATCTTATTCCACTGCATCTTTTATGCAAAATGTTCCCTTCTGAACATGCTTCCTCTCCTTGCTCCAGCCCTTTCTGAGCATCCAGTTTAGCTGTGGTACCTGCCACAGCTTTGTTTCCTATATATGCACATGAATTCATTGCGTTATTACCATATTTTATTAGCTAGCTTGGCCATTTTAACTCCTTGACAGCTTGATTTAGGCATTCATAGGTGTTTCCTTCACCCTTTCTCTGACGATGGGATTCACATCACCTAGTTGCAGTCTTCCTTCACGAGTGTCCACCTGAGCTAACTGTCCAGGCTTCATCTCCCACCAGCCAAGAGAGACAAAAAGACCTCCAAAGACACAAAGAGAGCCTCCAAAAGACAAATCATCCCATCATAAGACAGGAGTCATAGAGACAGCCCCGTCTCCAACAGGGCAAACCGTCGTTTCTGCTCACTGCTGGTGACTGTGAATTCCCCAGACACTTTGCAAAATAGATGCAGCCTGCTTCAGAGCGAATCTAAAGCCTTGGACTGTAGACTTGCCTTTCTGGATTAGCCTGGGCAAGTCCCGTGCAAATACAGAAACAGTGGTTGGGTCTCCAGGGATGTGCAGAGCACAGGTTGGAACACCTCACCAAGGGAGCCCAGGCAGCTCGTCTGAGCTAGATGTCTTAATTTTAGGTGTCTAATGTTAAGTGAGTTGAATCTGACACTTTAGAAAGGTTTGGGGAAATGTTTCCATCTTATTTTGTATTTAGAAAATATAAGGGTATATAGTGAATGTTTGAAAAAACAACAACAGTAATAACAGTAATTATAGGTGGGTGCGATTTTCCTTTATCTTTTAACTGAAGCTGCTAGAAAAATTGCTGCTGTGCTGATATTTGGCAAGGACACTGATGCGAGTACCCACTTGTTTCTGAAAAATGCTGTTGGATTTTTAATGACCATCAGCAGCACAACCTTGATTTTTAAATGTCATCCTAAATGTAGCAGTTCCAGCCTCCTCTGCCGTGGCATGTGGGTGTTTGAGTAGGGATGAATCAGAAAGCAGAAAGAATTGTTGGTGCTTTCTGTGACTCCCAAGTTTTCCTCGAGGGCTTCCCACCCAAGAACTGGCTTAAATTGTCTGTGGGTTGCATTGCAGCTTCGTAGTCCCTGGTCCTGTGGTGGCACTCCTGCTGTCACTCTCTCCTCTATTAATGCATGATTATGTTGCTTGATACAGAATGAGTTCATTAGATTTCTCCGGGAGCTCGTGTTCCACAGGTCATGCTTTCTGTTTATCAAAACCAGATAAATAAAAAAAGGTTTCCCAGCTTTTGCAGATGCAGCTTTTCCATTCTTTCTCTGGCTGGAACTGTTCCCCAGGCTTCACTTTTGGAGCTGAAGTCTGTGCTTGGCATTTGCAAGATGGTGATTTGCTTTTGTAAATGGAGCAAAGTCTCATTTTTGAATCATGACTCAGTGAAACAAATCTACTTTTCTAGTCTAAAATGATTCTAATAGCACTGTTAAACCTGGTGGGACTGGGAACAGCCAGAGTTTAAAACATGACATTGCAGTGGGTGTGATTTTTCCCTGTGATCCAGCATCTTCCCTTGCCTGTAGAGAAGTGAGGTAGATTGAGATGAGGCTCGTAAGTGGTGAGCGGATCAGTTGTTTAAGAGCAATACCTTCTGTTGTGGTGCCTGGGGGTGCTCCAGGGCATGTCCATAAGCTAAACGGGTAGGAGATGATAGAAAGATTTGCTTGATGTAATGCACTGCCTTCCTTGGTTGCAAGGAGGAACGCAGAGAGTTGCGAAACAGATGGCAGGGTTAAAATAGGAGAGAGCATCGCAGAGATGCTGCTGGAAGGGAGCGAAGTGAAGTGCCTGTTCTCACACTTCGCTTTGTGTCTCATGGAAGAGCTGGAGAGTGCCTGCGCTCCGCTGGCATTCCCAACAGGGACATGCCAGGCAAAGGCTTTCTTTTTTTTTTTTTTTTTTTTAATATATTATTAGCACTTGTCTTAAAGAAAAATCAGCTCAAATGAGCAAGCAAACAAATAAAGCGAATAACAATTGAAGGTCTTAGCCTCAGGCCACCTTTTAACGTCTCTCAAGATTATTAGTGGGATGCGTTAGATAGGCACTTGCTGCTGCTGGAGAATATAAGCCAAAGTGTTAGGAGCCTGGCAGTTAGCACTGAGGCTTTCTTCTTGTGGTGCTTTCAGACAGCTTTTTGCAGTGTTTTCATGTTACCTAAGGCATGTGAATAGGTTTTGCTGGAATATTTGAGTAATGTTGCATGCCTTGAGTTATGCTTAGTGCGATATGGTAGATCTTGCAGGGATGCTTCTGTGCAAAGCTGCCCCGCTGTGAGTTACTGTCACAGAAGGGTCTTGTTCAGGGGTCCCGCAGCAGCAGCAAAGAGCTAGGTAGGACCTTGGGTGCTCCTGTGTTTGCCACCATCCTGGGCCAGTTGAGTTTTGGAGCCAGCAGGCTGGAGACATGCAGAGAAAAAGCATGTGAAGAAGGGGAGGAGTGGGGAGGCAGGAGTCCAGCGCTCATGTTTGCACCCTGGTGCTACTGCCAACGCTCCTGGGAGTGCTTGTTTCCCATCTATAAATCAGGGGCTGCTTTGAAGTCTCTGTGATGAAAAACACTGGATGAGCTCAAGGACATGGTATTAATCCTACAATATTGTTCTTGTTCCTTGCTGTGTTGTGATTTTTGAAAAGAAATCTACACAGTTTTTGTGGGCTATGGCTAAAATGGCATGGAAATAAATGAGTTCTGCTTGCACTTGTAGAGAATCGCTCACTTTTTATTAATGCAGTCTTTGATGAAACAGACCCCATCCTTAGGCACCGATATGCGTTTGACCTATGGTAAAATAACAGGCTTTCAGAAATGCATAGAGAGTGTTTGTAAGCATGGCACATACAGCCTTAAGGTTGATTTATGCCTCAAAATAAAGCATTGGTTTGGGTGATTGAGCACCAGGGGAAGTTCCTGTGATGTCCTTCTCCATGCATGGTGGAGCACTTGCTTGTACCTACCTGGAAGGATCAGTCATTCAACACGTTGTGCTGGAAGAGAGCTCACTCAGTTCCCTTGATCATTGCAGATGGGGTATGAGTCACCCAGTCCAGCCCTTAAATCACAGCAGGTTGACAGACCCTCCAGAGTGGACTGCATGGGCCCATCCTTCACCATCAGGAGAACGGAGAAGAGGGGCTAGCCTTGACGGTGCCGTTTCATACTCTTTCCTCTGCTGGCTCCTCCGGCTCCATGCTGACAGGGTGATTGCAATAGCCCCGAGAATCCAAAAAACTTTGGTTTTTAATCACAAAATAGTTGGTGGGTCTTTGATTAAACTTGTGGAAGCTGAGCTGGCATCTGAGGCTCTTGAAAGCTGCACCCCTCCACTTGCCCTGGTGTCGGTGGGAGCTTCAGGTGCACAATCCCGTCCAAAGCAGACCAGCAAATAATTCGGCCATCAGCACTGATGTTCGCGAAGCTGGGGAGTATGTGCTGGCACCAAAATAAAGCTCAGAGCTGGCAAAGTTGAGGGTCAGGAGATGAGAGGGGGTCTGAGGGTGTCCTTGGGAGCCTCACACATGCTGGGGCAGTGGGATTCCTGCCTGGGCTCGCTTTGTTGCCGTGTGTGATCTCCAGCCTGTTTTCATGGTACCTTTTTTTCTATGGTTATAAATACAGCCTGTCGGTTTGTTGTTTGTGTGCGTTCAGCAGAACAATCTGGCGTGGTTGATATTGTTATGGCACCTAAGATTTTATTGTCCAGAGCTGGTGTTCACTCTTCTACTCTGCTCCGTGGAGAGGTGAGGAGTAGGAGGGGTTTTGCTGCAACTTGACTCGGTCCCTCTGTTCACATCACTCCTGTGCAGAGCAGTCGTGCTTTGGGTGACAACTCATTTCAGTTGACCCAAACGAGTACCCTGGCTGGGCCACCCCCTCCCCTGCAGCTGGGATGCTGGGTCCTGGCTGCGGGGGCTTTCTGCACCCCTGTGAGGTGTCTCGCTGCAGCAGATTCGCTATTCTGTATTTTTGTTTAATTACTTACTTTTACAGCTCTTCATATAAATTTAATTATC
Organism: Buteo buteo; assembly: GCF_964188355.1. NCBI lineage: Eukaryota > Metazoa > Chordata > Aves > Accipitriformes > Accipitridae > Buteo > Buteo buteo. The sequence goes on along the minus strand of NC_134194.1, from coordinate 19,989,180 downwards.
CATCTGTTATGCTACATTATGGCACTGCAGCTTGTCTGATTTTTCTCCTGTTCCAAAATATTAGCTTCCTTAGCCTCGTCCTCTCTGGGCTTCAGCGAGCCAGGTCCCCTCCCTGTGGAGCTCCCTGCGGAGCTCCCTGTGGCTCTCGACACTGGCCACACCGCATGAAGTAGCTCTGCTCTACGCTTCCAGCTCGAAATTGTTGTGTCTGCAGAGGGCCAGAAACTCACACTAGGTAATTCCCACGTACATCGTGTATCTGAGAGCAGAGCTTGCCCTGCTTAAACCCGATGTCACTGAGTCCCCAGGGAGTTCAGAGCTTCTCCATAATGGGACATTATAGCCCTCCTGCTTTGAGCAGGGTCGTTGCAGGGCTCATAAGAAGCTCAACTATCTCTTGCTGGTGTCTGGGACGCAGATAGAGGGTCAATAGCAAGCCAAGGTTCCCCCAGCTTTTCCCAGGCAGTCTTCCATGCTATTTCTGCATCTCTGGGGTGACTCATGCTCCCTCAGTTTAAGTATCATATTAGCCCATCAAAATCACAGAATCACGTACTCAGCTCGCACTTATTCTCTGCGGTTCTATTCCTCCTCTTAGTAACAAATACTCAATAACCTAATTGCTCATTAAAAACCATACTTGCATCTATGTAATCCGTTATGTCACGTTGAGACGTGTTGCTCTCACAGGGATGCTGCTGCTCCCCCACTAATGTGATGAGCGCCTGGCTTGGTAGAAAGTGAGAAGGCAGCATTGCATTGAAATGGAGATTTTCATCTTCTCGGGGGTTTTTTTTATGTCTCTCCTATATTCTGTGCTTTTGAACATCTAACATCTCTTTTATGCTTCACATCTTTCGTATGAAATTGTTGTATTGTGTTGCCTATTGAAACCTAGTTTTCCTTTTGTCAGGTTTTCCCCCCTCGCCCCCACTTTCTTCTTCGCTGTATTTTGATCGGCACAACTACTTAGGGCTCCATTTTTCTGAGTGGATTTTAATCTCCTTAAGTCAAAGCTCTGAAGGCCTTTGTCTCTGATAAACTCAGGTTTGAGCTGATGCTCAGAGAAGAGGCTTTCTAGGCCAGTTCTGCTGCATGTGGACCTCGGTGGGGGCTTTGGGGGTGTCTGTGCTTCCTCCCTCCTCCTTCTAACTCCGGATAGTCACAGGCAGGCTTGTTGGGGTTATTTTATTATTACCCTGTACATCTCGTATTGCGTGTGCAAACGTGCTTTTCAATAGGATGGGACTCTGCAATAATGGAAAGCCTCTGTGTTAAGTATGTATTTTTGTAAGGGATTCACCAATCCTGCACTTCAGCATCATTTGCTGGCATCCCACGGCAGAGCCAGGGTGGTTGTTTCAAAGGACGAGGGGGCCACAGAACTGTTCGCCTTGAGTTGTCCCGGGTATCCTCCTCTGAAGAACAAAGTTCAGAAGGAGGTGTAGCCACTTGGTGCGTAGCTGGGAATTCGTGGATTCAGAGCTGGCTGGGCTCGCTGCAGCTGCTCCGCAGTCATTTCCAGTGAGGATAGTTCATGCCATAGCCAGGGCTTTCAATGCAATAGGAAAGCATATTCTCCGCATGCGTCACTTCTCACTTGGACTATTTTAACACCTTTTTTTTTCCTTAAACCTGCAATCTAAAATTCATTTGTGCAAGTATCAATGAGCTGCTGATCATCCTGCCTCTTTTTTCTGCCCTTATTCAGACTCTCAGATTTACAGCTATAGTTCAGGCTGGAATTACTGAATTCCAGTCAAACATTTAAATGTTGACATCCTAATGATCAGTTTTATCTCTCTATCTATTATTTGTCAGGTAGTTTTAGCATGAATATACTTACAAGAGCTGTCAGAAATCCTCCAAATACAGAGGCCTCTGAAAAAGTCGTTGGCCTTTTCATGTGTGACCCTGCTTGTATTGCTTTTGGTTTCCAGGACTCACAAAAATGACCTTTTCCATTGCCTTTCAAATTCTTACCCAGGTGTGACGGTTTGAGAGGCACAAGAAGCCGGGCAAGGCTTGGAGCTGTAATGCCATCGTAGGCACATTTCAGTCCGAGCCACTTCACCCTCCTGTGAGCAGAGCGTTGGTGTACTCTCATTTTCTTTGTTAACAGATTTTGGACTGAAAAGTGGGGAGGGGGATGGAAGGAGGGGGCGGGCAAGGTAAGCCATGCTGCCTTGCTGCCTGTTTCTGATCCTCAGGTTACAGCACAAGCTAAATAGACTATACTAAATTTTTTAGGCTGTTTCACAGACTTACTGACTTTGATCCCTGGCTTTGATTTCCCACACGGCATCGCAGACTGCTGGTTCTGATGAGAGAAGAGACCCATTAAGTCCTGTCTAGCCCGGTGATTATCATGCCTTTTCACCATCACGTCAGGCTTTCATCAAAGCACGAGCTCTCCAGACTTACCTCCCTGTGCCCTGGGGAGGATGCTGGTGTAGCTCAGCAGCCGGTGACCACGAGAGCGGGTGTGCAGCTGCTGCTGCAGCAGGACATGCTCCAGCCAGGACAGGAGAAGTGCTGTGCTCAGCACCCTGCTCCTGCCGAGCAGGAGCATCCCCTCCATTGCACTCCCCAATTTGCACCTCTTTTTCGTCTTTCTCTACCTGGCTTCAGCAGGATGCTCAGAGTTAGGAGATGACCCTTTTTTTCCTAGGGTCTCCTGAGGTTTGTACAAGCAGCAGGCCAAGAAATAAATATTCTGTGTACGTCCTTGCTGGAGCATTAGAGACGAGGGCATTTGCCTGCCTGCCCTGCTCTGTGCTTCTGAGTCCCCAGGTCCCTCCGTACCGCTTGGCTTTCCTTTTTTTTTTTTTTTAATTTAAATCTAATTTTGCTGCCGTATTGCAAGTTCCCACCTAACTCAAGAGCCACTGTTGCCTCAGGGCTGTGTTGCTGCTTTTCAGTCTTCCCATGCCCCTCACGTGTGGCCTGGAAAAACTTTGAAAAGTCTCCTAAATTTGTGCACATGTACTTGGGGTCATTCTACAAGGAATAGGATAAGGGTATCTCTCGACAGATAGTACTCTTAAAAAATCCTTTCTTCAGCAAAACGGGAGCTGCCTCCATGTAATGAATTTGCCAGTGAAAATGGTAAAGGAGAAGCCTGTGCTGGATTTTTCAGGAACAACAGCTGTGTCCCCTGTGCCGGTGCTTCTCCTTAGCATGCCCAAAACAATGTCCAGGGAGAAATGGCAGCCGTCCCACGAGCAGGTCTCTAGCAGCCCAACAGCAAGGTGCGGGGGAATTGCAAGCTACAGCGTGCAGGGAGGCTGTTTTGGAGGGCTTTGATCCCAGCTTGTGAGACCACGTCTCTTCCAGGAAGCCTCCATCATGCTGGTGGGTCCTCTGGCTGGTCATCCTCATCCTAACGGGTCCTTCCTTTGCTTCCACAACGAGCTTTACTGTAAGAAAAAAGGAAGAAGGGTGCAAACATCCTGACCCAGCAGCTTGTGGAAGGTGCTGGGTGCCATCTCTGCCTTCACCACCCGCCCAAGGCAGGACCTGCCACTGGTCACTGGGGTGTTGCAGCAACTTCATTTCAATTTTACTCCGATAGCGCTGATCACAGCACATCAGCTCTTGTTTTTATTGCTTTTGCTCCCCTCTCTGTGAGCTGTTGAGGCTTGTGGTGTCCTGGCAAACAAGCCTTGACTGTAATAATTTCTGGCCTCTCGTGGGAGGTTGTAACTCCAATGCAGTGAAATATAAACTGGCAGAAAATGGAGTGTTTCCTTCTGCCGTTGCAAGCTGCAGCAGGCAGGCTCAAATGGAGATTTTCTGTTGGCTTTCCCTCCCCTGCTCTTGTTTTTTCCCCTCTCCGTTGAAGGGCATGGTCATCCTCTTCCAGCCACTGAGAGGCAAATGTGCTGGGCTGATGAAATGGCACATTAGATTTGTGCTTGGCAAAGTCACAACTCCAGGAGCTTCGTAAGGAGGTAGCAGTGGGAAACATAAATGTTGTTTGTCTTGTGGTCAAAATGGTGCGACTTAAGTGCTGCAGTCTGCTTGTGGCAGCCCCATCACTGCTGGGTGAGTCTGTCTGCAGAGGTCCCTGGGAGAGGTGGGGAGAAGCAAGGAGGTCTTCAGGCAGCTGGGACATCTTGAGTTGGATGGAGGACCAGCCTGTATTGGGATTTGAAAATACAGAGTAGGCTGTAGTCTACACCCTGGGAAAGAGAGTATTATCTCCAGGATCCATATAGATAGGATCTGGTGGCCCGTGCCCAGAGCTGCTCAGAGGTTCTCTCACAATCTGGGATGGATGGCCCACGTCTCAAGAACTTCAGGAACTTCTGCCGAGGAACAAAGCGCACCTTGCAAGGGACAGAGCTTTCTCAGGAGCTGCTCAGACACTGTGGCATGGGCACCTGTGGGCAGTAGAGATTCCTGCCGGTCTCCCCAAGCTCTTCACCCCTGCTCAAGGCATCTTGGGCAGCGTGAACACCGACAGCGTGCCCGTTAACCCTAGGCTGTCCTAGCGCCCAAGTGGTTTCTTGCATTGATCAATTATGATGAGCCTGTACCCAGCCTTGTTTTCCACTCTTCAGGAACAGAGTGAGGGAGAGATGGATGTGATGGATGTGGGCAACGTGGCTGGGAGGCACAAGGACCTCAGATGTGCAGTGAGGGCCACGTCTGGAGGGGATGTGGTATGACCCTGCAATTGGGGTGGGTCCTCCCAGGGCAAACTGGGGCTGTTTAGCACATGGGGGTCTCTCTTGGGAAGCTGCTTGAACCCCAGCACAACGCTTGTGTTGAGTCCCTGTAGCCTTGTGGCTGTTCCTCACCCAGGTTTGAGGCTGGTTTATCTAATCCGTTGAGCACACCCAAATCTCTGCCATCACTGTAGTTTCACACGATATCATTGTAGGCTGTATTGCACTCCTGTCCCAGCCTCAGAGTTTCATTTCGGTGAATTTCATTGCTGGTACCGCCATCCCCTTACACATTAGCAGATTAGCACAGGTTGAATTTCCCATGTGAGTGCTCCACAGTCTGTCTCATTGTATTTATTTTGTTCAGGCTGCTTTTCCCTGGGCTTGACAGTGTAATTTGTACAGATCTGTGCTGAGTTTTCCAAACCTTCAAATGAGCTTGTTTGTTAGCGTGAAGCCTGAACTATTGATAGTAGAGACATTAAACAACAGAAACATTGAGAAGTGAGCAACACGCCTACCATCCAGGAAGGCTTTCTAACCTCTAGAGGTGCTCCTTGGCAAAAGCTCCATGGTTCAGAGATTTTAATTAGATCTAATCCTCCAGGTGACCAACCAAGCATTAAAAGGCATACCAATTTTTCAGTTGCCTCCCTTGCTGTAGAGTTTTTATTATTTATTTTAGATAGATGTGACAAAGGAACTTGGATATCCCAAACTTAACGTTTTCCTTGAATGGCACTAAGAGGTTTCTGGCATAGGAGATTCTCCTTTCAGTGCAGTGAAGCACTCAGAAAAGTGCCTGCCTGCAAGCTTGCTCTGTACTTACTCTGGTCTCCCTTGCCCAGAGTGAGTTGCATGTGAAATTTGGTCAGGTTTTTGGATCAAAAGTTGTATTTTCTGAGTGTCAGAGTTGCCAGCTCCTCCTTGGGATCTGGAAATGCAGCTGGGGTTCCTCCCCCTCTCATTCACACCGGTCACGGAGCCCCGGCTCCGTTGAAAATGTGCCTGACAGCATGGCTGATGATATGCCAGGCAAAGCCAAACCTCTGCGCCGTGACTTCCCCTAGAAAAGCTCAAAGCAGAAACAAGCACAACCCAACCATACACAGACAAAGACAGAGACCAAAGCTGTCATCGCTGGAAAAACAAAGCTGGAAAAAACCCTCCTTTTCCCCCTCCTACCTGGTTTGCAGCAGAGCTTGTTACAGCAGGAGGGCTATGTCTGTGCATCTCCTGTAGCGGCTGGGTGGGTTTCGGAGATGCACAGCGCTGTCATCACGACCCCAGCGGCTCTGCTCGTGTTGCCTGGCCTCTGCAGGAGAAGGTTTCATGCTGTTGTGGTGAGCACGGCTGTGCTCAGCCATCCCAGCTCAAGCACCAGCTGTGCCCAGCTCACTGCCAAGGGCACCTTCAGCGACCTTGGGACATGTATTGCTTCTCACTGCTGTGTTTCCTTGCTGCCCTCTGGGTGTTGCGTCTCTGGACTCCCGAAGGAGTCTTATCACAAGCCCTGGATATGTCTGGCTTTTACATCCATCTGGACTGAAAGGAGGTGCAGGATTTGTGTACTTCTGTAGGGTAGATGTTCCTTATCTCTGGCTCTTTTGAGGCGAGGGTCACACTTAGCACCTTTCCGCCTGCTGGGGTATGTTAGACGGGTCTTCAGCCAACTCCCGAGTGCTCTGGGAGCTGTTTGTCCTCCATTCCACCGTTGTACTCTTCCCATCTTTGCCCTGGGAGAAGCTGTTGAGGCTGGATGGGGTGCTGCGATGCTGCGGGGCTGCAGCGCCGTCCCTGGGCTGTCCCTGTGCTGGAGGGGTCATGGCTGTCTGTGTGAGTGCAGGTATGGCTGGAGATGAGAGCAGTGGTTGTCATCTGGAGGAAAATCACTTTGGGTCCAGGGGTTGCCTGGGAGCAGCTGACCGTTTTGGGACTGATGCTGTTTGCCTGCATTGACTCCTGACTCTCCAAAATCAAAGCCCAGGCCAGGCCACCAGGGATGCCCTCGCTGCTCTGCAGGAAGAGGGGGTTGGCCAGGTGGGTCATTTCCCACCATATTGAGGGGGAAAATAACATCCTGTTGCTGCAGGAGGAGACTCTGCTGCATCTGTTGACATGGTGAGGATGGGGGATAAACACATCTTGGTACATGCATCAGGTCCCACCTGGACCCAGGCGCTACCAGAAGCTGGTTTGCTCCCAGGGATGCTGGGGCTACCGCAGTGCCAGCACGCGGGGGTCTTCGGGTGCACGTGTGGACCGTGCTGTGAAAATCTCTTCTGCAGGAGGATCCTGAAGCTCCTGGGTTTGTACTTTCTCCTTCCTGCCCTCTCTGGGCAGGTCACAGACGTCCCCCTCCTCAGCAGGGTGCCTGCCACAGCAAGCGGGTGACGAAGGAGAAATCAAAGGTGGCTTTCAAGAACCCCCGTTTTCCTGCCTTGACGTCAGCCTGGTAATTGCAGTCGGGAACCCGCACACCAGATCTGCCACCTCCGAGCTGTGGATGACTCCTAATGGTGCGAGAAGCAAAGCCTGGATGGAGCAGGGAGGGTTGGAGACATTGCCCGGCACCTTGGTTGACATAGATGAGCTTAGTGTTTTGCTGTATTTCTGGGAGCCATGAGTTTAATTCAAAGCTGCTCCCTGCCCACATCCATTTGTCTTCTGTTTTTGTTTTTTTTATGACCCTGTCTGCCTCTGTCTCTCTTATTTCTTGGATGATGCTTGGCACTGGCTGCTCCAGCAGCTTTCTGGTTGCAGTAAGAGCTGTGTGTTTTGCTGTGGCAGGGATGCGTGACCTTTGTCTGGCCTCAGTGCAACTTCTGCTTCAAAGTCGAGCAAAGGCTGAAGTGCTGGAGCTCTTTCTCGGAGCACGAGACCTGGGATCAGGGATGTAGACAGCCAGTACGTTATGCTCTGACTGTGAAGGCCCTGCCAAAGAAAGGGCCTAACATCTAACCTCTCCGCACCTTCAAAGATGTACTGGAAGTGGATTTGCAAAGCGTCTGCATGGCTGAGTTGCCCCTGCCCGGGCAGCCGGTACCCAGGGGCAGCACGGACAGCAGGCAAGGTTTGTCTTCATCTGCCTGCACCTGGGCCAGCTCTTCATATCCAGACCTGAAATTTTAGCCTGGTTCTTGCAGACAGAAGGATGCATTTAGCCATTTATATAGCCCTTGGAGAAAAGCACTTCAAGCAAGAGGTGTGTGGGTGGTGAGACGAGGCATAATTTGTGATTCAGAGGTGCTGGGAACAAGCAGGACCTTCCTCCAGGTGAGCTGGAGGGCTGGTCCTGAGGCACAGAAGCGTTTAAATAAATCAGCATGTTAACGGCAAGAGAGGAGTGGGAGAGAGGGGGAAAGTGAGAGCCGAAATAAAAGGCTGTTAAGGAATAAATGTGATGCAAAGCGAGAGGATTAATCGCTGCAAGGGAAACCCAGGGGAAGTCTCCTTGCCAGGGGAGGACATGGGCGTGTGATGGGGTGATATGGACAGCCCGGCGGGCCCTTCCCCATCCGTGCTGCCATTGCTTCAGGCTGCATCAGTCATGTGCTGTGTTTGAGATGGCCTGCATGGCTTTGCACCTTCTCCATAACTGCAAACTGTGGTCGGTGGCAGCTGGAGGGGTTTGCTCTGGGGTCGGGCTGGATTGACACTTGTTTGTGTCCACTGCGGGGTGCTGCCCCAGACAGGCCTGGAGTCTGTCCCACCCTGCCATGCCCCACGCTGTTGGTGACCTGCCCTTTGCTTTTTTCCCTGTAGCAACCCCAAAGTCCAGATAGAAGCAATCGAAGGGGGTGCACTGCAGAAGCTCCTGGTTATTCTGGCTACAGAACAACCCCTGGCTGTCAAGAAGAAGGTGAGCAAGTGGGGATGCACCTCTGGGTAAAGCTGCTTTTGTGCCGAACTCAATGCAAGTGCTCCTTGGGACATCACTGCCGTCGTGAGAGTGTGGGACCCCGCGCTGGTCCCCATGCTGGGTGGGCTTTGCTCCCCATGGGTGCAGGAGAGTGGCTGGCCCTGGGTGCCGGACCACCCCCAGCAGCCCCGGCTGGCCGGTGCGTGCTGGCCTCCCAGCACTGTTGGTCTCACCCCCGTTGCCAGCAGCAGCACGAACAGCAGCTCTGCCAGCCCCATGGGGGACAGGGCTCAGTGCTGCGGCTCCTCTGGGAGGAAAGGCGAGGGTCCCCGTGGCAGGCATAACCATCAGAGTCTAACAAACATGGGAGCTGACATTTGGAAGGAGCTAATTGCTGGAGCCAGCCCCGTGTCCTGCCTTTGGCGGTGGCTTTGGAGCAAGCCGAGCAGCGCCGAGAGCCCCCAGCCAAATGTGCAGTGCTGTCTGTCGGGGTGGGGGCTTCCTCACTGCCTCCCTCCCTCCCTCCTCGCTGTAATCCCTGGAGCATGAGATCTCATTACCCTTGCTTTAGCGTGTGATGCTCCCTCTGTTTACAGGCCATAAAATTATCTGGCTGCTCCTGAAAACCCAGCCCCATCGTTTAACACGGTGACCTCCTGTGAGAGGGGGTTCGGTGGGGCAAGGGAACCACCAGCTCCTTCATTCATCTTTAATGCACCTGCTGTTCTGCAAACAGTGGCGCGCTGCCGGTGTTTTAACAAGCTCCTACAAACACATTCTCCTTTAGTCCATGGTAAGGGTCCTCCCGCTAGCGAAAGGCACGGGAGAGTTTGGGGAACCCCTTTGCTTTTGGCCACACGTGTAAGGAGGACCCAGCCAGAGAAGTGCACCACAGGATGCTCCATGCTCAGAAACTCCTCGCTGGAGTGCCCATGACTCAAGCTGGAGCTTGTTTTGGGGTGGGGAGGGATGGCTGGGCATGCAGAGGCCCTGACCAGCATCATTTCAACCCCTGGGTGGTTGGGTGCAGGGCGATTCTTTCCAGTGAGCCTGAACGCGTGCCGGTGACAGCACCTGCAGAAGAGTGAAAGGGATGAGCTCAGTATCATCCACATTCACGTGTGACCTTACAAGAGTCTCTGAGGGTTGAACCCCCTTTTCCAGGAGGACAGAGGTTTTTAATTTGCAGTTCCTATGCTGTGTACGGTCTCCCGTCTCCAGGCCAGGATCCCAAGGACAGGTCGGTGCCCCAGCCCCTTCCCACACCAAGCAGCAGCCCACAGCTCCCGCTCCGGTGGGTTTTCTGCCCCAGCGCTCACTGCAGTGTGCAGCAGCGAGGCCAAAAGTGCATTTCTTCCCTCCCCTGTCCTTTGGCCTATGGTTAAAAAAGGAGACGGAAACATCCTCTAATTCACCAGTGGCAACTCGGAAGATGGAAAATAGAAACAAGTGGGACCGGGGAAGACATGGCTGTCAGCTCGGATCTGTCCGAGGAGAGCGGGGATGCACAGTCCACCTCGGTGTGCGGAGGAGCCGGCTCTAATCGCTGGCAGGCACCCAGATGAGCACCCCCATCCCCGCTCAGGCAGCAGCCCTGCCCGGGGCAGCGTCAGCCCGTCCCCTCTGCAAACCGCGGTTGTCAAAACCAGAGGAGTGTAAGATTCAGCCGGTTGGCCCCTAATTGCCTCCTCCGTGTTAACCCCATGCCACTCAAGGCAAGTGCAGGCGTGCTGGTGTCTCACTGTCGGTGCGTGATGCTGCACCGTGACAGCCCCTGTTTTGGGACTGTGTCCTCGGAAACATCATGATCTTGTCCTCCATCCATGTGGGTGTGAGGGAGAGGTGTCCAAATCATCTCGAGGGGATCGGGCTCTGCTGAGCGGTGCTGGACCCCCCTTCGCCCTGTCCTTAGCCCGTAGCTGGGCTCTGTGCCGAGGACCGATGGGGGCAGACTGTGAGGAGAAGCGAAGGCGTTGGGTCTGTTCAGGTGCTGGTCACAGGTCCCTCTGGGTTATCGTTCTAGCGAACGTGGTGACAGTCTGACTTGGAGTCTGGGTGGAAGTCACCCAAGTTCAGGCAGCCTCACAGCGGCGGGGAGGGTTGGGATCAGGAGAAAAGGGGGCTCTTGGAGATGCTCCTCAGCAAGGAGAGGTTTGAACGCGTCTGCCAGGGCGCTTTGCACAAATGGTTTGGACCGTGTTTCTCCCGTCCCCGTGGGATGCCATGAAGAGAGACCGCACCAAATGCAGCGACTGTGGCCACCGTGCTGACGGACCTCTCTCCCCACCAGGCTCTCTTCGCGCTGTCCTCCATGCTGAGACACTTCCCCTACGCCCAGCAGCAGTTCCTCAAGCTGGGCGGCCTCCAGGTCCTCAGGAGCCTCTTCAGGCAGAAAGGGATGGAGACCCTCCATGTCCGTGTGGTCACGCTCCTCTACGACCTCATCGTGGAGAAGGTGAGGAGCCAGGAGGGAGGGGATGGGACCCGGCCAGGCACTCCCCACCTTCACCCCCTCACCGAGCCAGAGGGGCTGTCGAGCATCCTCACGGGACGAGGGTGAGGAGGGGCTGATCCAGCATCTCTGTGCTGTTGGGATGAGTTCCCTCCAGCCCACGGGCCACTGCTGTGGGAGACGAGTGCCCGGGAGAGCCCAGAGTGCGCTTAAATCTTTATTTTTTCATTAAACCGCCATTGCCGTTTCCACCCGAGGGTGTTTAAATAACAAAATGGCAAGGACCTGACTAGGGAAAACAGGCACCGGACTGCAGTGAGCTTGGCTGCGGCATCCAGCCGCCGGCTGCCAGCCAAGTGCCCGGGGACCAGCCGCCGCTGCTGTGCCCCTGCCTGCTGGAGAGGCCCTCGCCTGCCTGCACGTCCCTCGCTGGAGCCAAGCCCGTAACGTTAAGTGTTTTATTTTCAAATACCTTGGATTACTGCTGTAAATGTCAGTTTAAAACCCGTCTTTCCTTGCCATTGCTCGTTGTTTAGTCTGTGCGTTTCTCTTACTCCAGAGAATGGAAATTAAATCCACTTTCACTCAGTTTATAGCCAATTTGCCCTGCAGATTATTACTGCTGTAATACTTGGGTTTCAGGCACCACAGAGCAATGTCTGTGTTTTAAAACAGTTGTTTTCCAGGAGACTTTGTAAAGGTGCAAATTATTTTAGCAGGTCTGAAATCTTATCAGGTGCTGGCTTTAACATGCAGCAGTCCTGTCTGTCTGCTCGCATGGAAAGGGAGCGTACGCGGGCATTTTACCTGAACTGTTCCTGTTCACTCCTGCTGCACGTTTTACGGCCGCCCCTCCAGCAGCCCCATCTGTTCCCAGCTCCGCTGCGGCTGGGGGCAGTCTGCAGGCTCGGCAAATTCTCGGGTTTATGTTAAAACAATGATTTTTTGCTGCCTTTCGGACTGGGAATGCCGTCTATCAATTCCAGCCGCTTCACAGAGGAGACGGGAGAGCCCTCGGTGCCTGGTGGGGAGGAGGGCTGTCTGAGTGGTGGTCGCAGATTTGGGTGGGCTGGGCGACAGTCAGATTGGTTTGAAAATCGTAACCTGCCATCGGTAGCTCTCTGCGCTGAAGCACAAATTGCCGGGGCTCTGAACGGCTTTTTCTGCTGCCTTCTTTCCTTTTCACCCCAAATCCTGCCTGACCAGCGGGGATTTAGCAGGCAGCCTTCTCAGGGGACTGGGAGTGGGGACATCTCCTAGGTGTTGTCCCTCCTTGTCCACGCTGTGTCCTGTAAATCAGTACAATCAAGCTCCCTGCAGCAGCCGCCCAGGGGACGACAGCAGTCTATTGCCAAGCTGATGAAGAGGTCAGAGAAAATGTTATGGGTGCCCTCGGGGACCCAAGTGGTCCCCGGGGACAGGATTTCTGCTCACCAGCCTCACAGAAGCCCTCACCTGCCTTCAGCAGAACTAATTAGTGAAGCACAGACAGAATAATTATCACAGGGGCCACCAACCAAGCTGGGAGGATCCACTGGGGGAGTGGAGCCTGTTTAGGGAATTTCACGCTATCGATAGCCACTCCACCACCCAAGCCCCAGAGGGTGTCAGGGTGGTGGTGGGAGGTTTTCCTTCCTCCTCCTGGCCCCGGCGCTGCTCGGGGCAGGTCTGTCGCTGGGAAGGGAGCCGGCAGCCCTGCCTGCCCCGGCCCCTGCAGGCACCATTCTGCTCTCGGCACCATCCCTGGAGAATTTCAGTATTTGGGGTTTTCTGGACCAGGCTGGGAGGGGAGGGTCTGGCTGTGGCTGAAGGAGACAGAGATCTCCATCTTTTTCGCAAGAGCAGCATGAAGCCAGGCAGTGGTTTGTTAGGCGCTGAAGGAGCCTGTCCAGCAGCCCAAAGCAGCAGACCCAGAGTCTTTACAGGTCTTCTGCTGAACGTCTTTCCCCTCGAGTCCCCTTTCAGGGCCATGTGGTACTGAAACCCCTGGTCACCGAGAGTTTTCCAGGATGGGCAACCAGCTTCATGCATGGGCAACAGGGAACCAGGACACAACCTCATCTTGGTTTTCTGTTGCAAGTCATTTTCCAAGGCAGGTGGTAGGGGGTGTGCGTCCTCCTCTCCCATGATGTGTCACCTCCTGGGAGCAGTTGCTTTCTGACAGGGATATTAATCTGTGTTCCACCACTTCCCACAGATGCTGCTTGAGGACTCGCAGCACGGAGATCAAATGGAAGAGAAAATCCAGCAGTACCGGCAAGTCAAGCTGGTCCCGGCGGTGGTGGAGCAGGACTGGTGCGTGGTCGTTTCCAACCTGCTGGCCATGCCGGAGCATGACACACGGGAGAAGGTCCTGAAGATGGTCAGCGTGCTGATGGCCTTCTGCAAGGAGCGCTACCGGGGGGACCAGGCCCTCAGCACCACCCTCGGCCTCCTGCGCAGCGAGTACGAGGAGCTGGCAGCAGAGGAGCAGAGGGAAGGTGACAAAGAGGGCTATTTCAAGGAACTCCTTGGCTCTGTAAATACCATCATTCAGGAATTAAGATGAAAATAGCTGTAGCTTCAGTTCAATTCCAGATAATTCAGGGCAACAGCATGAATTTTGATGGCACCAGTGTAAATGCACTTTTGAATAAACTGCTGGACTAAATGAGATCCCACCACTGGGCAAATGTGCCAACATCTTCGTTATTAAAACATACATGTTTGGGGGCATGGCTTTTTTTGCATGGGGTACTGCTGGAAAAATAGAGGTATATACTTTAGAGGGAATGAGGTAGACTCTCAGCTTACGTTGCCTCCAACCATGGTACGTTATGAGTGTTCTCAGTGTGTCTGCAGGCTTATTTGGGGTGGGCAGGACTGAGGGATGTGGGACTGTCCTTGTTAGGCAGTTCTGCTGCACAAAGGGAAGCGTTTGTTCCCACAGCTCTGATCTGCCTTTGTTCTTGCCTGGCGATGACCTGCGGTGTCTGTGATCTTTTATTTGCTTCTGTATGATGCATCTCAGCACTCAGACAGCACCGTTTGCCTTTGGATTATTTTGTTCTTGTATGGGAGGACGGAGCGTCATTTCCTTGAAACGTTGGTTGGAGGGGCTTTCTGGAGGTCTCTAATCCAGCCTTCGCTCAGAACAGGACTATCCCTCGGTCAAGTCAGTGTGGCTGTGACCAGCTTGAAGAAGCCCAGCTCCACCACCCCCTCTGCGTAGGTCACGTAGCTCCACCGTGGCAGCTCTCCTGCAGCCCCTCTCTGCTTGGAGGCCAGCCATGTCCCCCAGGGCTGGGTGTCAAAACATCTATCGAAGCCATGGAACAGCTCCTGCCATCATAGGGGTGAACCAGCTGGTGAAGCAAGGCACGCTTTGCCCTACAACAAACCATTGAGTTTTTCTGCTTGCGTTGTTCTTGTCTTGGGAGGTGGCTTCCAAGATGATCTCCAGGGAGTGAGGCTGGCCAGACAAGGAGTTTTTGTCCATGATGTACAGCACGTTCTCCTTGCTGGTCCCCTTCCCCCATGAACCTCCTCTGAGGTCCTCCTCATGCCGGATGGTCCGTCAGGGAAGATGTTCTGCCCTCTCCTTGTCGGGCTGATTCTCTCTCCCCACATTGTCCTTCCACAGGTGAGGAAGAAACCAAAGTCTTGCTCAAGGCTCTGGCTGCCCAGCCCCTGACCTGGAGATGACTGCCACCTCCTGCCATCAGCAAAGAAGATTATGAAAAATAACTTTATTCATTATTTTGCCTGTTTCATTAATTACCCCCTCCTTGTTCCAAACCCTTTTTGGGGAGGATTTGAGGGTTTTTTTAATAAAGAAATCAATTCTGTTTCCCACAAGTTCCCCTGTGAGAAACATGCCGAGTGGGACGCTGCAGTGAGCCCAACGAGCTCCACGGTGCTGCCCCGTGCCGGGGCTGTCCCCTCGGCCAGGACAGGCTCACCCGGGCCAGCGCTGGGGCTTTGGCATCGCGGAGAAGTGGGCATTAAAGGCTGGGTGGTGGCCACTGATTTGAGAGCAGAGGAGAGGAAGGAGAGGAAGAGAAGAGCTCCACCATGCTGTCCTCTCCTGGTGCCGTGGCAGGGGACGCACACAACCTTTTCACACCAGGCTTTTATCTTCTCTTGGCTGATGCAGCTGGGGTGACGGGTGCCCTGCATGGGGACTGTCCCCAGCGGGTGCTGTGGGTGCCTTTCCGCTGCGGGGGGGGGATGCTCTGGGTCCTCAGAGCAGCCAGCAGCAGAGGTCAACCCCACCAGGAGTTGGGGTCTGCAGAAACAGAGCAAGCAGCGTGGTGGTTTGGGGGGACGCGCTCGTCTCGTTCCCACCCTGCAGCTCGTGTTTTCCTACAGCGGGACGCCGGCACAGGGCTGAAATTCGGCGGCAGCCGGGTCCCGGCCACCAGCTTGGGCGGCTTCCAGCAGGTTCCCTGCCGACCCTTCTTCGAGGGCGGCTTTGGCAGGGGTGGCAGCGGCTTTTTCTCCACAGGCTTTGCCCAGCAGCGCGATGGGAGGCGAAGGCAGAGCGAGCGCCGGGCTGCAGAGCTTTCGGGCACAGAGCGATGCTGCGGCCGCCCCTGCACCGGCCGGCGTGGGCTGCCGGCGGAGCACGCTGAGCGTGCCCTGCTCCCGGCACGGCGAGGAGGTGATTAGTTATAATTCCTGTATTCACTTTCAGAATTGCTTTCTGGCAATAACAGGTATTTCAATCACCGCTACTCCTGCCGCTGGCTTAATGGGACCTGGGGGCTGCAGCACCAACGTTACCAACACAAGTGCAGAAAAATAAATTAAGAAAAAAAAACCAAACAAGCACCCCCCAGCTGGTCCCCACCATCCCCCCAGCCCCAAGCTGGGGCCAACGCAGCCTCACAGGGCTTTGCCACCGCCGGTGACGTGCCCACGCAGCAAACACCAGCAGGACTTTGCGAAAGGCTGCGTGATTTATGTGTCGTCCCCCCCGCTGCTAAAACTCAGACAGGCACCTCCCTGCAGCCAGCGCAGCCCTGCAGGCGATCGATCAGACTATTTCAAGGCTATTAGTCCTTCTTGATGCTAAAATATTTCTGGCTACTGTTTACAGCGTGTCAGTTGTCGCTGTTAAGTAGCGGGGCTAATTATAAATACCGATTTATTTTTTTTCTTGTCCTTCTCAGATTTCGATTCAGGCTGTTTTGCTGGGATTAAAAATGGTTTGGTTTTTGTTTTTTTTTTTTCCTCCTGTGAAATGCATTTCCCAGCCAGGCCTGCCAGGGCTTTGCTTTGTAGTTTAAAAAAAAATAATTTTATATATATATCTCTCTCTCTATAAATCTCTATATATCTCTGATTGCAATAGCCAGGGCAAGCTTGGGAAGGGGCTTTTCTGTGCAAAGCCTGCCCCACGCCCCCCATCCCAGGCGATGCCCTGGGGAGGCAGGTCTTCAGCTGGGGAGCAGAGCTGGCACACGGAGTACCAGAGCATGGATTTCTTCAGCCCTGCTTGCCCTTGTTGCTGTTTTGCAGCTCGATTTAATGAGGTAGGGAAGGTTTAACACCTATTTAAGGACTGAGCAGGGAGAAAAACCAGCTGGTCCAACCCTCCCTGTTCAATGCCGAAGCCAAAACCCCACTCCCTAATCCTGTAAGTCTTAAAACTGTGAAGTTCCGGAGCAGCAGCCCCTTTGGCGTGGGTGCTGGGACGCCCGGGTCGGTCGAAGGCGCCGGTGCCCTCGGCCGCAGCTCTGCGAGGGGCCGGGACCACCGTGGGCATCTCCGCCGGGTCGTTCCCACCCGCCGCGGGGGTCTCGCGACGAGGGCTGGCTCTGGGAGGGAAAAAAACCCAGCCTGCAATTGCTTCTGGTCTCTGCCCTTCCAATTCCCCCGCCGTGCGCGGGTGAGGTGCTGCTGCGCGGTCCCGGCCGCAGCGCTGGGCGCAGGGGTGGCACGCGTGGGTCTTGCTCTGCAGCAGCGGTTGCGGCTCAAGGGTCGTGACGCTCCTCACACTGGCAGACTAGTGCAGGTGAGGAAGCCCACAATACTAAAAGGAAGAAAGAAAGAAAGAAAAAAAAAAAAAAAATCCTGGCATTGCTTATCACAAACCCGTTGGAAACTCGCTGAAGGTCCTTGCGGCGCAAAGACTTTTTGAGGTCCTTGGACAACACGGCTGCGCCGTGACGTTCACATCCAGCGGCTGTGTCCAAACCCTGCGTCCTCCCTGCCCAAAGGGCTCTGTGCTGGGGGGGGGTATGGGGGCACAGGAGCCCCCCCCAACTGCCTGGGGCACCCCCACAACAGTGCTGGGGTTTGCTGGAGCTGCCCCCAGCCCCTGCAGAGCACGGCAGCCCCTTGACTCTGGGGCCAAGGCATTTTGGGGAGGCGGTCGCACTGGGGGGGACAGTGTCTCTGCCTGACACCCCCAAGAGCTGCCGTACCACAGCCAGCCCTGGCAGGACCTTTGCACTGGGGGGGTTGAGCTGCTAAAGGCCATCTCGGCTCTTGCCCAGAGCCGTTGCACCCCCATGGCCCTGGCTGCTTGTCGTATTAAGAGTCAGAGCCCCCCCGCCATGCCTCCTCCCAGCTGGGGGGGGGTCCCTGCGGCCGGGGGTGGGGGTGTCCCAGCTGTGCTGGGCTGCAGCAGCCCCTGCACTAACTGCTCCCAGTGCACCTCCCTTTTTGGTGGCTGAATACAACAAATGAACACAAATTACCTGGAAATACTGAGCACGGTGTGTGTTAAATAAAATGCAGACAATGACCCAGGCAGTTCAGCTCCGGCAGGCTGCCCCCCCCAGCCCTCTGCAGCAGCCTCCCTCTCAGGCCCGAACTGCTGCGCCAACCCCCCCTTTACCAGAGCAGCTCCCCTTTATCAATGTCAAGGCAGAGAAATCCCTCCCTCCCTCCAGCGCCTGGAGACCCCGGGGATGAGCACGATGCAGGCGGGAGCAGCAGAGCTGGGGGGGGACCGGCGCTGTGGGTGGCCCTGCTCCATGTTGGGGGGGTGGGTGACCATGGGGGTGCCCCCGGGCTGTAGCACCCAGGGCTGGGGCTGCTGTGGGTGTCGGGGACCTCCACGTCCAGGCTGTTGGTTCTGTCCCTGCAGGGAGCAATGGGACTGGTGCCGGGGCAGTGGCGGGGGGAGGCGGTGGTGGCAGCCACAGAGTCTCAGAGGGCACCGAGGGCTCTGCCGTAGGGCAGCCACGGCCACGGTTCAGCCTCGGGGGGCTGCAGCCCGAAACAGGGGCAGCCTGCCCTGCCCTGCGCATCCCCGCATCCTCGGAGGGTGACGGAGAAGCGCAGGCGAGCGCTGGGCTGATTTCCACGTCCATAAATGCCAGCCCAGGCTGGTGTCCCCGCTAATGACAGGCTTGTTCCCGAAATGGCGTTGCTGGTCTGCAGCCCAGCGTAATGACAGGGCTGCTGCCCGCCTCTCCCTCGGCGGCTGCGGGCAGGACAGGGCCCAGCTGCGCTGCCGGTGGCTCAGGGCGCGGGGCGTCGCGGTCACATCCCGCTGCGGTGACGCGCATCCCGCTGACCCAAATTCCCGCAGCACGGCACAGCACCTTCGCCCACCGCTACGCCCACCACAGCAGCTCCCCTGCACCACGGTCCCGGCCCGGAGCAAGCTGGGACTGGAGGGGTCCTGGGGCAGTCGGAGACCCCAGGTAGGGCTCACTGGACCATGCACGCTGGCAGGGGAGGAGGTGGGCTGGGCACTTTCGTCCTTGACTTTGGAGATAATGGGGTCCCTCTGCCCCGCTCCCTACACCCCCAAGGGGGGTAAGGCATTAAGCAGCAGTCTGTCCGGGTTGGCACCGCACACACGGCCAGGCCAGCAACAGCGTTATTTCCTCTTGCACCCACAAGAGCATCAGGAAGCCCCCCCAACCCCAAATCCTGGCATGTGGTGGGCAGAGAGGGGGCTCAGAGCAGAGACCAGTGGCTGTGCTTCCCTGTGCTGCTCCAGCCTCCAAAACCCACAGCACATGGAAGTCCTGAGCCTTCAGCACTAGAGCACCTGATGTGCCTTCGTGGATTTTTCCTTTTCCCACCCAGTTGTTGGGGGTTTTGAACCCACACGCCCCTCACCACCCACTCTGCTCTCACATGTAATTGCATATTTGAGGTTTGGCCACCTCGGCTTGTTTTGAAGTCTGTGCTTGCTGCTGCCCATCCTACTGTTAGAAAACGCAGCTTAGGGTGCTTTATTCCCTTCTCCGCACCCATCCCATCCTACCAGTGGGGCCGGTCTCCGAGCCAGGCAGCAGCAAAGCTGGTCTGAGTGAAGGGAGAGTGCTGAATGGAAAAGGCATTCGTTAAACGGCATTAAACCTCAGCGCAGAAACCTTCACACGCAATTAAAGCAACATAAATTCAACGTGGCTTGATTCACCGCTGAATTGAATTAAGAGCACTTGAAATTTGGAATAAGACTATCTCCTGGGGATTTAATGTGGTTTCACTAATACACTTCAAAGAAAATGCAGGTTCATCTTTCCTGAGCATCCTTGCGCAGCCAGGTCCCCACTCCCGGGGCAGGCAGGAGGGCTGCAGGGCTGGTGGGCTCAGTCCCGGCCTCACTGGGTGCTGCCATCCCACGGCAGTGCAAGGAAAACCCCAAATCCTTCCCGTTCAATAACTATTTCCATGTGTTTCAGGCAGTGACCGGGGAGCAGCCATGGCCCAGAGGTCCCACAGCCCTCCCCTGCCCAAAGCTGCTGTGGGTCCCCTCTGTCCCAAGCCCCCAGAGCCCCGTGAGTTCTTCTCCTGTTAATTGGAGAGGGACACTGAGCAGCAGGGGAAGGGTGGGAGAGGCTCCCCTCACCGCCCACCATCGGGGAACGCACGCTTTCCCACCTCGTACCCGCACAGCTTTTACAACCCGACACGGTCGCACTCACTCCCTTGCGGTAGAGGAGAGCGTTCCCCTCCAGCAGCCACAGCAGAGACCAACTGCACAAGCCCTTCCCCAGCGCTTAATTACATCAAGCGGTAATTACTGTAATTCTTTTCAATTGGCGCTCTAATAAAGTTACAGCTTCACTCGCATCCGGACCCCCCTCGCTGTGCAGCGCAGCACCGCTGCCCTGAAGTGTCACTGCCGGTTTCACACGGGAGGTTTTGATTAAGACTGAAATTATCTGACACATTGGGATCAGCGTATTTACATTTTTTAATTTTTTTTTTAAACTACTGAGCCACCCACTCGCAGGACCTCAGGTCCAGCGCTGAACAAGCCGGAGGCCCCGTTGCTGCTTCACTTGGGGCAACACAAGTAGGCGCCGGTGCTGCTTCTGTGCCGGCTCCTGCTGAGCTACCAGGAGTTTGGGGTCCACTCTGAAAGAACAAATTGCCACTTACTGGCCCTCCTCCAGGCCCACAAGACCAGCCTTCCCTCTACTCGTACAAACGTAAAAAGCACTGACCGCCCCTGCCGCGTCCTCCCTTGCAGCGGGCCGCCCCATCCGTTTAACCAAGCTCACCCGCCTGTCGATGGAGCCAGTTTGTGGAGGCGAGACAGAACTCACCCTGGGTTTGGAGCAGATCTTTGCTGGGCCAGTGTCCATAGCACCCGCCCGCAGACAGGGCTCGTCCTGGTGAGCAGCAGAAGCGCAAGTGTCGATAACCACGTACCAGCTATTTATGCTGCAGCACAGAAACTGAAAACTGGATTTAATATGACACTAAATCCTCCCTCTGCTTTGGGGAGACAGTTTTTCTTTCCCCCCAGCCACTTGTGGATGCATTCCTAACCAGAGCAATTAAGTTACAGCCATTAACGATTTACCTTGATGCACCTCTCCACAAACCCAAATGAAACTCTCAGAGGAGCAGCAATTCTTGGATAAAAAGGAGCTGGGGCTGTCGGCCTCCCAGCCCCCCTCGCTACCTCTCACAGCCAAGAGGCACCAGCTTCCCTCCCACCTCCTGCTTCCCAGTTGGGTTTTCACACCAGCCTTCATCAGGTGGAACCATATTTTAATTTGTTTGCCAACTTGATACTCAAAGTTTTTAGCATAAAATAAACTAAGATTTATTTAAAAGCTAAGTACATACAAAACTCCTCTGTACATCTTAATATATGGCTTGTTTTATAAAGCTCATTAATAGATTGCATTTTGGGGGGAATAGCATATGTATTTCGAAGAAAACCACCGAGCAGCCCAGGGAATGTAGCCTTTAAGACAACTATATTAATACCAGGAGAGAAAAAAAAAACCCCAACCATATTGTATAAAAGCAGTTCATAATTATATATAAAGCAAGATCTACAGCTTATCTATGACATTAACCCTTGAATGTCAGTGGAAGCAGCACATTAGCTTGCCCTTCAACAGATGCCTGATTAGATGTTAAAGGTGTATGAAAACAGGTAGATAATTCAGTTGTTTATTATCTGTACTCAAGAGGCTAAAATGCTTGAAAGCATAATAAATTTGGCAAAAATATCCCAAGAACTATTTAGCTTAATTCTGATCAGCATTTTGGTAAAATGACAGCAATAACCTTGATATAGTAAATTATAAGCTGATCAAGCTAAATAAAATTATAACATAACACTGCCAAGGCTCGGCTCTAAAATTTAGGTGCGGTTTAAAACATTTAACTACAGAACAGGCTGCTTTCCATTTTAATGAATGCTTTACAGAAACAGCAAACGCAACTTTGACCTGCGCAAGTGCTTCTTCTCGAATACTGGACTTTATTGGTAAGAGTAAAACACACTGAAATTCATAAAATTTAAATAAGACAGCAAAATTATACCTCGTAGCTATAGTTATCACAAATAATGTATAGTCTAAATTGCAGCCTGAGCAAACACTATTTGCTGGGTGCCTTTGGAAGCCCAAGGCAGGATGCAGAGCAATTATGAGAAATGAGTACAAAGCCGATTTGCATCTGAATGCCGGGGAGGGGGTGCAGGGGCGGCTGGGAGCCCACTCCATTCACAGCACCACAATACACCAGCTGGTAAAAGCAACTTTATTAGTGTCCCGCAGCAAAATACATTAGTAATTTGTAACCAGGCATTAAAATTCCCGTCCGGTGTCATACAGAAGTAATCAGCCGCCTCCATGATTGTACGTTTTACTGGATTTGCTCTGGGTGCTCCCCCAGCAGAGGCGCGGGTGAAACCCCCTCCGAAAAGGCTGGCGGCAAAGTAACCCACTGGCGCTCTGTACGCCGGGCACGCGTGGAAATGACCCGTCAGGCGAACAGCTCCAAGGCAGCCCAGGAAAAGCAGCATCACATAACCAACGCACCACCAAGCACATCTCCGAACATGACCCCCTCCCTCTGCGACCTCCAGGAAAACCCAACCCAGGCAAGGGTATATAGTTTTTCCAGGTATTTTCCAGTTGTGGTCGCACCTGTGGCAGTGCAGCTAGCGCCTGCTGTATCTTCATACTCCTTTGAGTGTACAGAGCTTGTTCCCTGTCTGCCCCAACAGCAGGAATATACTAACACATACAATACTTTAATTTTTTTTGAGTGAGAAGATCTAATTTTCCTCTCTTGATCACAATGAAAAACTGCAGTCTCCAAGTAGTATGATTCAACTATTAGTGTTAACCATTAGTGTTACTGTAAAATCCTCTTTGGTTATAGAATATTTTATTTGAAGCAAGATTATACAAAACAATTTTCTGCTAGAAATACACCCCTGAAATCTAAAAGCAATCTAAATTAACACACTTCCGCAGGCTGAAGCTATATTGATAGGACTTATAAATTTGAGTTTTTCCCCATGTAATCTAAACAAAGTTATCAAAATTATATTAAGTAAATACATTTTGAGGAATAGTAAACTTTTGAAAAATCCTTAGAATATTAAAAGTAGAGTTCTGGAAGTAGCAGTAGTGGGCTAGAGAAAAAAATAACCAAGACAGAGACCTCTCTTTAAATACTCTCCATCGCCTTGAATTCACTGAGAGCCTGCACTGGGTTAACGTGTTTCTTCTGGGACGCTCTCTTGATTTTAGTTTGGGTTTCATCTTGTTTCTCCCTCTTGACCAGGGGTTTCTTCTCCGGAGCCTTCATCTTCCAAGAGACGGCGGGAAGATTGAGCGAAGCCATGCCCTGGGACTTCTGGTACTTGGTCGATGCCACATAGGAAGCCTTCACAGTTTGCACCACCGCGTTCATCAGGTTCTTGGCTGCTTGGATGAGAGACATGGCACTGTCCACCTGCCAACAGTAACACACGTGTTACATGCCATCACAACCACACAAATACAGCATTCCAGAAAGCACGACAAAAGCACTCAAAACCTGATTTTTCTGGGTTTTCTTTTGAAATCTGAAGTTCCAAATTCGAGGTGGTATTTTTCTTTGGACACTAAGTGGTAAAAACCTGACTTGGGCTACCAAAAGTGAAAGTGCAACACTTGCCCATGATCCTTTTCCATATTAATGGCAAGTGAAAAGATTTGTACTCTGCTGTTTGCTTTTGTGACTGTATTTGGTTTGCGTGGCAAGGTTTTAGTAGTGGGGGGGCTACAGGGGTGGCTTCTGTGAGAAGCCACTAGAAGCTTCCCCTGTGTCCCACAGAGCCAATGCCAGCCGGCTCCGAGATGGACCTGCTGCTGGCCAAGGCTGAGCCCATCAGCAACACTGGTAGTGCCTCTGGGAGAACGTACTTAAGAAGGGAAAAAAAACTTGCTGAATTGCAGCAATGGGAGAATATGTGAGAGAAACAACCCTGCAGACCCCCAGGTCAGTGAAGAAGGAGGGGGAGGAGATGCTCCAGGTGCCAGAGTAGAGATTCCCCTGCAGCCCGTGATGAAGACTATGGTGAGGCAGGCTGTCCCCCTGCACCCCAGGGAGGTCCACGGTGGAGCAGATCTCCACCTGCAGTCCAGGGAGGACCCCACGCCAGAGCAGGGGGATGCCTGAAAGAGGCTGTGACCCCATGGGAAGCCTGCGCTGGAGCAGGCTCCTGGCAGGACCTGTGGATCTGTGGAGAGAGGAGCCCACGCTGGAGCAGGTTTTCTGGCAGGACTTGTGACCCCGTGGGGGACCCACGCTGGAGCAATCTGTGCCTGAAGGACTGCAGCCCATGGAAGGGACAGATGCTGAAGCAGTTCATGAAGAACTGCAGCCTGTGGGAAGGACCCATGTTGGAGAAGTTCATGGAGGACTGTCTCCCGTGGGAGGGACCCCACACTGGAGCAGGGAAAGAGTGTGAGGAGTCCTGCCCCTGAGGAGGAAGGAGCGGCAAAGACAACATCTGATGAACTGACCCCAACCCGCATTCCCTGTCCCCCTGTGCTGCTCTGGGAGAGGAGGTAGAGAAAATCGGGAGTAAAGTTGAGCCTGGGAAGAAGAGAGGGGTGGGGGGTAGGGGGGGGGAAGGTGTTTTAAGATTTGGTTTTATTTCTCATTATCCTACTCTGATTTGATTGGTAATAAATTAAATTAATTTTCCTGAGTTGAGTCTGTCTTGCCTGTGATGGTAATTGGTGAGTGATCTCTCCCTGTCCTTATCTCAACCCATGAACCTTTGATTATATTTTCTCTCCCCTGTCCAGCTAAGGAGAGGAGTTCTACAGTGGCTTTGGTGGGACCCTGGTGTCCAACTTCAGCTTTAGCACACAGCAAAGATGAAGAGCCAAAAATGGGGCAGTGTGGAAGAGAGAGAAGAGGACCACTGAGGTGACCTCAGCTGGGACCCCACTGCTCCAGGGTGCCAGTGCCCTGCTCTGCGTGGGACCTCTGGCTTGTGAATGCCAACCGGTCTGGGGCAGGGTTTTGGTCTCGGGCAGGGTTTCAGCACCTCTGCTCAGCTTACACAAGAGCTGAGCTGCCTCTACACACTTAAATTCCTGTGTTGTAGACATCTAAGGAAGGTCTGGGGGAAAAATGCGAAGCCATTTCTTGTCTAGCAGCAAACCAAGCTGAGCAGGAGGGTGGTTGCTTTTCTTATGGTGCTTATGGTACCTTCCTTTCCATCACACTGAGTTTTGAGTACCATAACGGCAGGTCGGATCTATGCCCTCCAGCAAACCAGTGTAATCTGCTTTCCTCACCCCAGTCATCATGCTGGAAAACACTTTCATTGCATTTGACTATTTCCATAAATCTTCACAGCAGGAAGAATAATATTAAATGCAGTGAAAGCAAGGAGGTACTTTTCTAAATGAATTGTCAGATTGCTTAGGGTGCAAGCTCTTACTGCCTTGGTTATAGCTCTGCTTTCACAAAACTTCTGTGGTATGTGGATGGTGCAGGATGTTAACACTGAGAAGAATTTTACTTTTACACAGGTGAAGTTCCTGGACTGGCAGAGGTCTTCATGTGACAGAAGTTTAACAATACTACTGGCAATATTTAGCCCCAGTGGACAGACTCCTGGAGAACAGATGAAACCAGGAGATTAGACTACAGATGCCAGCCTGTTCTCGTAACTAATTTATGGCAGAAGGGTATGTAAATTCTGAAGACACTGAATAACTGCAGTACTGGAGTACGTATTATTGCATAATGACACATCTACTTCTTTGACAGCATGATGCCTTCAGCCTTTCAGCTAATAGGACATCAGGCATGCAACAGAGACACACAGCAACACGTTTCATTATATCTCATCACTCGGCTCTGCTGTGCTGGAAATCCGAGCATGTGGGACTGGCAGCAGTGGGAGGTGCAGCAGAGAAGCCCATCTCCCCAGTGAAGGTGCTAAGCTTATGCAAGTGTGGTTCATTACCACCACTGCTTCTGCAGCAGGTTGCTGCAGACCTCCCTCAGCTACTGCTGTCCCAAAGCACTCATTCTACAATTCTAGTTTGTTTGCAGGGGAAAAGGATGTGCTATTAAGTTTAAGCACTTGAAATATCTAAATGGCAGAAGGTGGTAAGATTTTTTTTTCCATTTGCTTTTAAGGATTCCGATAGCAATATTGGACTATCAGCTATTTCTGTCCCTTCTTCAAAACTCTTACCTCAGTCATGACATAGATGTGCAAAAGCACCATCCAGGGCAAGGAAGAATATGCCAGAAGAAATTAAGAATTTAGCTCCACTTCCCTCCCCCCAGACATCCGTCATACAGATTCCTCTTAGAGGAAGCATTTCATGAACCACAGTGAAAAAATTATTTGCTAGGTAATGGCTAGAACAAGGAAGCAGACTGGCCTATGGCAGCTTTCAGCTGTCATAAAACAGAGCAGCCACTAAAAATCCCTGCACTCTTCAGGGCACAGCTATTTTGAAATATTAACATCCCTGGAGCATTGCAGGGCCCCAGCATGTTCCAAAGCTGTGCAGAGACATGGGGTAGGTTTAGCTATGCTGATTGAAGTGATTTAACCTCACTAAGAGTGAAGAGCAGTCTGGAAAAACAGTACATTACACAAAGGTAAAGTGAATCTGTCTACACTGTTGAGTAAGGAAAAGTGAAGTCTGTATTTTCCCCCGTTCAAACAGTAAGCATTTCCTCCAAGAACAACAAGGCAGTGCAGGCAGTATTATAAACTCTGCATACATTAAAACTTTGACCGAATGCTCCAAAATCTCTTGTCTATATTCTGTAATGTTTAGCATAAAAGCTTAGCTTGGAATAATTGTTATCCCTGGAAGAAAAACTGCACAAACCGGACATGTCATAGTTCATACATACCCCAGACACAACCAGCTCCCCTCCAAGGTTTTGAACTTCAGCCTTCACTTTGCTACAGATGTTCAGCTGATGGCAATACAGTGCGATGCGCTGCAGGTAAGCTAGGAGGTCCTGCTTGCATGCAGAATCAGGGCACTGGAAAAACAAAGGTGAAGTTTTACTTTGCAATCACAAAAACTGGAACAGAAATCATTTAGGGAGAAACCAGACAACTCTGTTCTGTAATAGTTAATGTGCGCCAGAGATCGTGCCCCTTTCTGTTGAGCTTTGGTTTTCAAAGACAGCTGAGCAATACATGAGCATCACTAAATACATATTAAAAACCAGAAGCAATAAACACAGGCTATCAGAACACAGGGGCAGCCGCTGGACAAAATCACCGGGGCTCCTTTCAGTTGCGCAGCTGTCCTTGAGCTCCCTGTGAGGAGGAGGAGGAGGAGGGCTACCTAACCCTTCCAGAGGAGACTTGTTAACTATAAAAGGTCCTCCCTGTACACTGTACAGGACACAGCAGCAACGATTTGACATCCAAGATCTCAAGCTGCAACTAGCAGATGTTACCAAATCCAGCCTCAATTCTCAATCTCGTGTATTTTAAGCTAGGAAATGATAAACCCAACAGTTACTCAATTATATCCAGCAAAGTAGATATTTTCCTGACTTCTGCTCCCATTTCTTAGCAGTGTGGAAACTAGATTCCTCACCAGGCATGAAATAAAATTTTTAAAGTGCTTGCTGAAGCACTCATCCGTAAGATAAAAGTAACTTTTTCAGCTTTGCAATTGAAAGACTACGTAGGTACCAGAGACTGCAGTGCAGTTCAGAAAGCTGTTTTCTCAGACAGAAACGAAGGGCCATCTCTTGCTTTACAGAGCCAAGCGGCAAGATGATTAATGAGCCAGTCTCACACTGGATTTCAAAACAAGAGGAGCCCTGCTGAGGGGCAGCCACAGTCCAAAACGGGATCTGCAAGCATAAGACAAAAAGGCTACGGGAAGCCTTTTACTACCCATGCCAGTCTTGCAGCATCTTCAAAAAGAGCAGCGAGCATGGTGCCCAGCATGGCTTCTTCAAAAAATAACAGGCCATCTCGGGTCTACTGGCATGCTCTGGCTGCATGAAGACTAGTGAATAAAGCAGCTGCCATGCATTGAACTCCACAAACCCTTTTCCCACCAAGCTCTCGTGCTGCTGATGAATAAACCTAAGGGCATATGTGCCACGCTCCTGCCCAGTGCATGCAGCACTAGCAGGGCACCTATGGCTGCCTGCACCCCAGCGTGGGGCACCAAACATCTCACGACTGGGTCAATATCCGTGGAGGCTCTGACCTCCAGACGTCGCCAGTGATGCTGCAAGCCGTGTCCAAGACGGCAGATTTTAAACCAGTCTGGATATATTCATAATGGCAGAAGCTATTGCAATAGGGATGCAGGAGATACTACGGTCCAACAGGTCGTGTTCTGGTGCCTGCAGGTGAGGACACCACAGTGGCAGCATGTACATTTCTGACCAAAGCAGCAAGTTTAGAGCTGGCTGTCACATGCACACACAGGACGCCTATAGCTTCAATGTCCACAGGTTTTACATTGCATTGTGTCAAACACACCATTGCTTAAACCCCGATCTGAACCCCAGAGCAAGTGTGACTAGTTGCACTGCACTGCAAGCTCCCATGCTATTTCCTCCTCTGAAACGGCTACTTTGCACATCATCTTCCCACCTTCCCACCAAGCATTCACAGGTCTCCTGGACAAAACCAGTATCAGATTCACAATGATTCTTAAGTTTTCTGCTCTAAGGCAGGCAACATTGTACCCAGCATTATTTCACCTCTAGCACTGTTCCAGCAGATCAGGAATTCAACTGGCATTAACCAGGGACAGGACTAAAGGCAGACCCTGCAGTGATCTCCATCCTTCTGAAGACAGCTGCACTCCATCCAGAAACTCCCAGTCCTGGTACACAATTCCCAGTCACTAAATGCAGGCTTTCTAGCATGCCATACACACGCGCACTCACATACGAAATCCAAATGCTTTTCCCTGGCCCCACAGCTTAGCTTGACAGCAAGCAGGGCATACCACCCTCCACTTCTCCCCTCCAGGCAGTGCGTTAGCTGCAGGTCTGCCCGACCAGCCGCTCATCCTGGAGAAGCCAGCCACCGGCTGTCTCCAGACAAGCACCAAAAACTCCATAGAAACCACGAGCGGCCACAGTGATTTACCAGTGTTAGACGTGACAAGGAGAGAAGAGTCTTGCCCTAAGCAGCATTCGCTTGTCTTCACCCAGCACCTGCTTGCTCTTCCCACTGACCAGACCCTGAGATTCAGAGGTCTGCAGTCTGCGAGAGCTCTTCTCGACACACCTCTGGCTCACAGCAAAATCCCATTTCATCTAGTACTCTGATCCTGTACACTGGACCATCAAATGAAAATTCATAATGGACATGGTATGATTGGAAGAATAATCTTAAATGTGGCACCAATTTACTACTTAATGCTTCAATCAAGCTCAGGTTTATTGCTTACGGCCACACAGCCTCTCCTCTCCTTTCAGAGCAAGGTAAAAATCCCCTCTTGGGTGTCAGCAGTAGGGTCTGAGCCCTAATTCTCACTGCAGACCTTCTCTCCTTAGCTACAAGATCAAAGTAGGAACCAAAGTTTCCCTGTATATAAAAGGCACAAAAGGAGACTGCATCAGAACAGATCATCATGTTGCACAAGCAGTGGTGTGCAAACAGGGGGTCACATTCACATAGAGCAGTTGCTTCCCACAACAGTAACTGATCTGCCATAACAGACATTCAACTCTGAAAGGAGGGTGAGTGTAGCTAATACATACATTTGTTTTTTCCAGGGCCAGAACAAGTGGGGTTTCTAAGCCAACGTGGCATTTCAGCACAGCAGAGATAAAAAAGCTGTACTCTATGTTGCTTATAGAGATGCCTCTGTATGGCAGGCTGCTGAGCTGTGATCTAAGGCAGCACACGCACATACACACAATGCACTATAACAGGATTTTTGGCAAGCTGGGACAAGCGTATCAGGCTGTGTGACACAGGTTATGGAGCTGGGATGGCTTTATGGATATCTGACCCGGTGTGACCATAAACTAACAGAAATCACCTTCTTAGTTCCAAGGAAAGTAACGACAGACCCAAAGTATCTACAAGTCTTACATAGGCATGTTGCTTCCATCAGTGAAGTGAAAACTGTGAATAATGAAGCAGCAAAGCATGCAGGTTAATTTTTTAAGCTAATCAATATTAGTCAGCAGTACAAGATGTTTTAGAGAAAGTCCACAAATAGCATTGGCCAAAGAGCTAATGAAAAGCTGAAATTACCATTTTGGAAAATGCTCTCCATCTCCCAAACAGCTCATCTAACAAAGCGAACGAGCAGCACAGCGGCAGATTGAATTGAATGTTGACAAATGCACAATACGGCACGTCAGAAGGACCGCTAAGCAATTCAAGGTGCTTTATGGGTTGTGAGTTTATGGAAACCATTTAAGGAAAGACACTCTCAAGGAAAGAGGCTGCCGCATGTTTACCAATGGCTGAAAGAGGCAGCAAAACATTAGTGGGGGAAGCAGTGGAATAGGAAATATTATTCGGTCGTATATATCAATATGACACGAGTTGGAAAACCACATCCTATACTGCGTGTGCTATTTCTACGAGCAGAACAGAGAATTCAGTTCAAAGACAGATGACATTTAAATAGAGATGTAACACAAGATAAAAACGAACATCAACAAAATGCACTGTGGATGCCTGTATGAGCCCTGTCCCTTCCTACACCGGAAAACTCAGATAACCAAAAAACCCAAAAGGCAACAATTTCAACACTGATTAAGAAAGATTACATTATTTTATTGACCTACAACAGGCACAGACACAAAAAAATCCCCATCTGCAGAACTAGCTTGGGAGGATTCCCACAACAGGGTCACAGCAGATAGCTACATTGTAGACAGAAACAAATGTGTGTTGGGGGACACCTCCACCTCCCCAAACCCCCCCAAATAAGATGCTGCCACAGACTCAGTGGTGGTTGTTGGCAAAACCTAAGCTGGCTGGTCCAAGTCAAATCCAGGAGCCATCCTGGACAGAGCAAACATGCATACACATTTGCTTCCTACCACCCCAGTTGCACCTGCAGAGAAGCAGAATCACCTTTTTCTCCCTTTTTGCAAAGAAAAGGGGCAGGGAAAGACAGAAGAGCTCTCCCATGGTGCGGGCTGATTAAAACAAGCACAAAACCCTCATCCCCATGCGTCTGGCAGGTGTAAGCAAGCAACCACAGAGACTTTTCTTCCTCCCGCTGTATCCCCAGTTTAGGGTATGAACACTGCTGTAATAATAATTCACAATAAAATGCCCCCGCCAGCCCTATGTAACAGCTGGGCTCGGCGCTGTTTGGTTAGAGAAGCTGAAAGCAGACACTTAGTGGAAGCAGTTACCACGGCAGGATGGGCACGTGGCAATGCGTGCCAGCAGCTGTCACCCAGGACAGCCATCAGCCTGTGCCTGGAGCACATCCCCGGACCAGCCTCCGCAGCGCACGGACCAGTCTCGACAGCAAGAGGCTGCTGGAGCGTTTTACTGGGAAGCAGGGCAATCCCTACACTTGCCCCCAGCTCCTTTCAATTTAATAATCAGATACTGATGTAACCTCAACTTCCCACCACTGTCAAAGAAAAAAAGCAACAGAATTTTTCTTTTACTTTTTAAGTATTTCAACACTGAAAAAAAATAATATGGAGAATCATTGTCTTGCTGCAAATCATTTTCATTTGTGTTGTACTCATAACTGCTTCATATTCCCCTGTTCAAAACAAGCAGACTGCTACTTTGAGTGAAAGATGGAACACCTTTGGGAAAATCTGCCAGCTGATGGCTAGACACTTTTCAACAGACACGAAATACCTTGGATAATAGCTTTTATGGTTTCAAAGGAAATGTGCTGTAAAACTGCCTGACAGCAGGAGTTAGGAGTTCCTGACACACTAACACGAGGGGTCATGATTCACCCGGTGTCACATGGCGAACAGGACATAAAAACCCATCCATTTGTTAAAAGCCCATATTAGGCATAGGAAGGCATTAGTGCTCTGCTGAAATGGTTGCATTGCACATCCTCTGTAACTGTCAGATAGTTCTACATTTACAAGTTTCTAAAGAGTATGTAAGCATATCTAATGAAATATGCAAGCTGAAAGTATTAGTAGAGTATGGAGTCAGGAAAAAAGCCATATTCTTGTCAAAATGACTAACTGTACAGACCTGCTCATATTTATCTTCAAACATGTGCTTAATCTTTTACATTTTTAAGGACCTTACTTCTACTAAAAGGAGCCATTTAGTTTTCTTCTGTATTTTGAAATGGCTTGGTGCAGAAAACCGTATACCAAGTTTGCATAAAACATGTGAAGAATAAAAAAAAAAAAGTATTGTAAACCTTCAGCCCAAGATCCCCCGAGATCTAACGCAAACTGCTCCCTGCTTCATTTACCTACAGCAGCAGTGCACGTGATCCTTCCAGAAATACCATTGTCAAAATGCTATAGCAAGGAGACCCATTTTAAAAAAAACTTTTCAACTTTATCTCTCCATTGAACATTTCTCACTGCATCATTAATAAATTAGGGTGAAGACAACATCCTCTGGATGCAACATTTAAAGAGAGATCTGCACTACAAAGATTTACTTCCAAAGTGACATGGTTTTATTTAAAACCTTGCATTATGAATTTGCATTCAGAGAAGGACTGAAAAGCAAGCGACGGCTGTACAAAATAAAGTTTAGTCCATGATCTCAGACCTAACCTACCTGCATTTCAGGGTCTCTCTTGAAGGCAGAATATTATTACTAATGCTGATGTTTGCCTGCAATTTGGGTGTGGACTGAGACCAAAGGCGCTTTTGCTTGGCCCAAACCAGTTTCTGAAGTGGCTCAGGACAGGCAGATGCATTGCATAAAAACCCTGAGCTGGCCATACTCGTTCAATCCTACAAGAATTCTTTTCAAATACTTTTGTACATATAGCACAACAACATCCACAACAGCCTGGGACAGCATAGCAAATACTCAGGTCATTACGTGCCTTGCTCAAAGTCTTCATCAACTCTGACTGGACAACAAAAAAAGATACTAGAGAGTTTTGATAATCTCACCATTCAGCCTATGGGGCATTTGAAAATTGTCAATATTAAAAAGCTGCCTCAAAAATAATATTAAAGGTTGTGCAATAGGCCACGTGCAATAATTAGTGTTGCCTACGCAGTCTCGTCATTGCTTTGGAAAGTATTGGGCATATTCTGAGCATGACAGAAGAAACACAAATTCAGTTTCAGTCCCGTTCAGTTACAGAAACTGGCCTAGATACTAGGTGACATGAAGCAATGTTGGCATATTGCTACCTTAAAATGGTAGGTGCCTGATTTAAGCCAAGGAGCTGTTAGTGTTACTGCTGGGCATATTTAGCTGCTTACACTGCTTAGGGTGGCAGGAGAGCAGCTAGAAAGAAAAGGCTAGAATTTTCTAGCAGCAGTCTGGAAAATCAGTTAACCCCCCCCCCCCCAAACCTCAAAACTAAACATATTTTCTTCTGTTCATCATGTCTGCAGTACTAAAAGATCTCCTATTCCTCAATTTGTGCTGGAGGCTTATGAAAATGAATTGTGACTTACATGGTCAGCAATAGTCCGTCCCAGCTTGTCCATCCTTGACCCAGCCTCTGCAATCTTCTTGGCTGCACTAATCACATCTGACGTATTTTTCAGTGGACCTTTACCTCTGCAAAACAGAACAGAGTCTACCTTCTAGCACCAGAAAACTGGAAGAGTGCACTACATATTGCTTTTCTTATTCTGTTCCAAACAGTACTGGAAGTGAATCCTCACCCAAACTGCATGAAAAAGGTTGCACAGAAATAGGTAGGTGTAACAATTACAGCACCTTCATTTTCAAGACAGTTTCCTCCTTCCAGCCCCTCCCCATATTTAGACTAAATCTAGGAATAAAACCATCTTAAATTTTACTGTTTTAAGCAACCTAATGATGATAACAGATAACATTTTAGAAGACAGACTTGCAGTTTTCATGGAATGCAACATCAAGTTTAAAAAAAGTGTTGTATAAAATCTGTTAAATGAATTTCAAAAGGCATCAAAACCCCTCTCTTTCTTTTGCAAACACTGTACTAGGAACTACTTCTGCAGCATAGCAATATCGAGAAGCCCATAGAATTTAATGTTGTAAAGAACTGAGCAAATATACATACATATATATGTATATATTTTTTATTCTTTTTTTTTTTGCTTGGGACAAGAATCACCCTTAAGAAAGACAGACAGGCAGGCAATAACTGCTGTATGTCTACAGATCAATTTAAACAGTTATTACCACCCAGTCACTGCATAGTAATGCATCTCCTGAGCTAATACACAGGCTTTAATAGGGTAACATTTAAAGGAAATCATAAGAAGTTACACTCTTCAGAGTACTTGCAAAATACTTCATTGAAAGATCAGCATCCCAGCCAGTTCTGAGAGAAGACGGTGTGTGCACAAATTAAAAAGACTCACCTGGTGAAGTCTGTCATTTCCATCATAATCATACACATTTGTTTTGCCAGAACAATTATATCGTTACCGCTGTCATCCCATTTTGATACTTCAGCATCCAATTTACTCTTTTCTTCCTGGAAGCTTGCGACTTGCTCAGCAATCTTAGCTTTTTGCTCTTGAGGGAGCTGAGCCATGATAGCCTGAAAGAGAGTTTTCTCACATTGCCTTATGCCGCTGCTTGTAGAAGGCTTTTTGGAACCTTTCGCTAATAACTAATTTAAGTCATGTAGATGGGGGATAAAACTTTAATAGCAATCCTCTACCTAGAGGCTTTACAGAACCATTTCCTTCCATTTTGAATCAAAGTTTATGCTCTTTCTTAAGAAAGAGTGCCCAGAAAGCCAAGTTGACACCTGAAACACGGGCGTTTGCATGATAAAACTGTTAAGACTCCAAACAAGTTTGCCAGGTATTACTATCCCTCAAAGAAAAACTGCATGAAGAGGGGGAACCTGCCTTTTCTATAAAATTTAAGAGTTTTGAAAGGAAGTTCCACTTGGGTATCTTTCAGTGTTGTAATGCACAGAAGAAATATTACGAGTCTCTTTCCTGCAAAAAGCTAGATGTAGTATTTTGAAACACACATACTGAGGAAAGAGTAAGTGAAAATAGAGTATGTGCTTACTCCTGAATAAAATCTATTAGACTAGGTTTACAGCCTGTATGAGACTCAATGCCCTTGCCTTCACATAAATACTAGGAGCATTCACGCCTCTAAGAGCAGGTGAAAAGGAGCCTTCAGTAAAAAAAAGCCTCTGGCAGCAGCTGTGCTAAAAGGTAAATTAGAAATGTCTGCATTTAAATAAAAAGGGGGAGACAGATAGAGGAATAGACAGTGCTTGTACAAGGAAGGAGAGCATAAAAAATACTCTCAGTTAGTATAATTCTGAAGCCAAGGTGGCAGAAGTTTGATAAATAAGGCCTAGCTACTTCTTGCCTGGTTTCAGGCTAGAAGAGCCTCAACAAAAAAAATCTTCCATGGCACTTTCCCAAGAGTGTAAATTGTTATCGATCCAGAAGGGGACATGTCAAATAAAAACAACAGGTAAGGCCTGGTTTTCCTTCAAAGTACTGATTTTAAGTTTTCACCTATTAATGATTATATATTGCCTATCAATGCTTTCATTTTTAACAGTCATAGGAAAGGCAGTTAGTTTAAATTATTTCATTTTTGAGCTCCTCTCAACATTGTCTTGATAAATGCTCAGTGGGCAAACACACACCAACACATGCATGAGAAAACGTTCTGTAAAAATTTCTTGCCCACAAACTTACTATTTGCCTGTTGAAGATAACATTAGTATGACAGAATCATTTGCCCCACATCTCCCTGCAGAAGCTCACCTAACTAGCTGGCAGTGCCTACAACATCTGCGATATCAAAGTAGTTCATCACTATTAAAAGGATTTTGATCTTTCAGAACATCCAATATAAAACAGAGATGTTTCTCACATCCATCAGACCAACACATGCTGCATCTCACTTAGCCTCCTTTTCAAAAGAAAACTGGAAATAAAGAATGCCAGTTTTCTGATCCAACACTTTCACCACCACCCCAAAAAATTTAACCTGGATTTTCAAAGCAAGTTATAACTGTTTCTTGCAGGCAGGTCACAGTTCTATAATGCTCAGATTTCTTCCTTACCCTCGCACTTTGTCCAGCAATGAGTTGATCATCTTCGGTTTGAATACTTGTTCTGCTTCGGACATCAAAATCCTCAGTCTCAAAGTCAGAATCATCCAACTCTTCAGGAGTCTGAGGAAAGAATAATTCAGTCAGTTAAACAACAGATTTCATGGCTCAAAATCAACAGGAATATTGTTTTTCAAGCAGAGAGAATGGAAATCAGTGAAGGTAAAAATTATTCAATGTTTCCAACAAAAAGGTAAATATAGGGACTGTATCCACCTTGTGAACACCTGTGATTATATATGCTTGGCTGCTCATGTTAAACACAATAGGGATCCCCAAAATTACATACCAGTAACTAAACATCTAAGATTTGTCAGGACACTAACACACTCAGGATTTGAAACACAGAAAAAAAGTTTTTGCAAAACGAACAGGATTTTTGCAAGTTGGTTAAATGTAAAGGCTTCACTTGAAATTCTGAAGCTAAAATTACACAGCTTTAAGGCCTGGTTCAAAACCACAGACATCATCTTTAGCACAATTATGAATCAAAGCATTGACTAAATTAACAACAGATAAAATACACCAAAATTTATTCTTATCCCCCGGGAAAAGCTGAAAATTTTTAGCTAGTAAGGGCCAGCTTTTATGCTGTAGGCTAAACACATCTGACCTAGTTCCTGCTTGCCTAGGATTTATTTTTGCTACTGCCAGTCTATAGCTGGCAAACTTTTTATAAAGCTTATCAATTTTAAACAGCATGTTTGTCAAAATACTACATCTTTGCCTAGAGTGGCACTTCATGACAACTTTGGAGAGCTGGATCAACAAAGAACTTCACCGATAAATGCAATAAATTGTGATTAAAAGGTAAGATGCAAATAAAGTCCCTGTTCTTCAGGTTTCTTCCCCATGATATGAATTTTACAAACTTGTTTTCCGATACAGACATCTTGTGATACAGTTAAAATAAAGATAGATACACAAAATAGCTGCCAAAAAGCAAAGGTGAGTCTGGTGACAATCAAGACCTAGGGTATTTCAGCCACCATCTCTTCTCCATGCCTTGAAGAACGGAGTATATCCATAAAATCAGTATAAGGACATATACTAAGTAGCTCAGTGTATAAATATTTAAAAAATTAAAGAAAAAAAATTAAAGAAAACAGTTCTGCTGCACCTTTAGAAACTGTTCATGATTCTCAAGCCCCCTTCTCTGCCCATCCATCCCAAGGCCCAAACAACCGGGGGGATACAAAGAGTAATTCTGTCTTTCAACCTGCTATCAAGGGCAAAAACTCCTCTGGGGGCAATGAGAGATTGCCTGGGGATCAGGGAGGAAAGAGCTTTACTTCAATACCCTACAGATATAGTAAGATTTTAGTTTTGAAAATACATTTCATGGACACAGAAATCAGGTGTTTCAGTGACACTTCCTTCTGGTTCCTGTAAAAACAAGTAGTGCCACCAAACGAAGTTTCAAGTGCGTAAGTGTGTTTGCCCCAGCCAAGCTTAGCAGCAACCCCCTGCGAGCGTGGTTACTCCTGTGGTCCAGTTTGAGACAAAGCCCTGGAGAAGTGGTGGCTTGCTATCTCCATTTGTGTGGCGCTCTTATGCTAAATACATTAAACACCTTACAGCCCTTTGGACAACAAATATAAACATTTTAACTTTTTTATAGGTCACTGATGTGTCACCAGTGAGCTGCCGTTAGCTACTGGCAGCTGCAATAAAGCCGTGGCACCCTGACATCAGAGATGCGGCACAAGGGGAAACGTCAGGATTCCTGGCATTGCCAGCTCAGCTAATTACTGACGACGTGGAATTGGCAGTCATGCCTTCATGTCCTGAATAACAAGGACTTTAGCAGGGGGTGAATCAAATTAGTTTGTCTGCATAGCAGGGGAGCATTGATATCTTCATCTAACATTGGTTGTCTGTAAATCCCAAACTTAAGTTTGAAAAAAATTATATGGTGAGCACATAGGTGGTTGTCAGCTTTTCTTCTGATTTTCCATCTGATTCTTTGTCTTAAGCAGCAAACATGGAAGATAATCTATTAGTAACCATTGCAAAGGTTACTATAATCACATATATTCTGGGGCTGTACGTCCTTAATTTACTTATCACCAAAATGTATCTGCCATGGTTACCGTTCTGAAAGATGAAGACAGTTTCTCCACAAAGCATTTATGTTTGAGTCAGAGGAGTACAAGGAAAAAAAAAAAAAAGGCATAAAACCCCTACATTTGTTTTTGCTGTGTCTGGCTCCTGCGCATTTTTACCATGCTAAGGTTCAAGAAATATGCCCATAGGTCAGCTTCAACCAGAACTTTCTTTTCTGCATCCCTTCAACCAACTGCAGGAGCCCTTCCTCGTCTTCCCTGCACATCTCCTACCAGTCTAATGCTGCCTGACCTATCAGAAATTAGGACTTCCACGTCACACTCACTGCACCTGAAACACGCAAGCACAGAAGAGACAAAGCCTCTATGAACTGGTCCTTGTTTACTGAGGCTAGCCAATTAATGAATTACATGCTCTAGGAACTACAGACTGAACTCATCTAAACCTGTTTTTGACTAACTAGCATTAATTCTCAAAATTTACTTAATAAAGAGCCATCAGGTTTTACTTCTAAGCTCTCAAACTGTCAAAAAGCATCCATAGTTATGAATCCACTTGCTACTGTTAAATTAAAGGTCACTGATTTTAGCACATTAACAAGCAAGGCATTAACATGATATTACAAAAGATGCGTGAAGGGTATTTAGCATCACAACTCTGGCTATCATTGCTGCTCAGATCTGTTTAATGAATTTGAATCAAAACGTACTTCTGAAGTACTCCACAGAGCAATTAGCCAGGTTTAAGACTCAGAAGGGTAATACAAGCTAAACGAAAACTTTACGCTGTCTGCTCTCAGCAGAACTGATGCCTGTCAGTTCAATAAAGGTGGGAGAAAGCAAGCGGAAAAGCAGAAACCTATTTAAGTAAGTTATGCTCACCCGAATCATCAGTACAGCTTTCCTGATATCTCGTATTCCATCGTACACCAGTCGCGAAGCATCGATAAATTCGTTTTCATCCATTGGCTGAGCAGGGTCTGAACTCAGTGCTTCCACAGCAGCTTCTACTTGCTCAGTAAACCGCGGCATAACTGAATTAAGAACATAAAAAAACAGTCAGTCCCCACCCCAATGCCACTTTCTGCTATGGACTCCTGTAAAAGATGCCTCGTTGTTAACTATCACAGGAAGCTGTGCAGAGGTTCCATTTAAATTCAAAACATTTGTTACAGAAGGACACCAATACTGTAGCTCAAATCTTAGTCCAATTTCTGTTTACTCTGCTGCTATTTGTTTTTTTTCCCCTTAGTGAAAAGTTTATCACACCCTTCTAGCAGACAAGGAGAAAACACCTTGGGAAGCAGTTAGAAACTATGGGATAAAATATTAAGCATTTGTTTAATGTTCCCTGCAGATGTGCATCATTTTTTTGGGGAAAAAAAAAAATATTACTACCATGAAGTTCAAGTTTAACAAGGCACTGGAAGAGGGCAGGTTGTACTGCTGTACTTCAGTGAGTCACTACACCCCAGGAAGAACATCACAGAACCATTTACAGCCTGTTCATTTCTTCAGTGTCACCCTTGAATCCTCATCAAAGTAATTAAAGCAAAACCAACAACTAACAGTTGGCACAACACTCATTGAAGCAACCAGAATTATTTCTTACCCTATATGGATGTTACCAGCTAGTTCACAGGAAACACCATGATTTATTGTTTAGGTGTGGGGGACTACAACATACAACGCTTCTTTAATACTTATAAAGATATTTTATAAAATTTACCCTAAATTATTACTCAAAATTTACTCTACTGGCCCAACGTGGCAGAAATCTTCTTCCTGGATCCTGTACACTTGCAGGGCCTGGTATGATACTGCAAGATGATCAGCATAACTTTCAAGCCCTGACTCACTGTTTGGGACTCATTCCCCGGCATTTTAGCTTTCTACAGCTCAGTCAATGACAGCAAGCACACTCAGGGAGACCTTGTGCACTGCTGAGTTTTAAGCCAGTCAACACAGTAAAATTACATTTCTCATTTTGTGACAGCTCTGCAAATAACTCCCACTAATTTTCATTATAGTATGTAAATAGAGTATTTAACAGATTTCACAGGTACATTAGTATCCAGTTGCCCATGCACTTGTAAGCAATATGAATTTAGGGCTCTTGGGAGTAACTGACTCTTACCTGTGTTGGACAGTAACTTCGTTGCTTCCAACACCTTCTCAGTGTAGACTCCAGGTTCGTAGTTATCCATTTCAGAAGTGACAACATGAATGACTCTAGCAGCACGTCCTCGAATTGCACCAGCTGTGCGGTCTAAACCATCAACATCTTTTTCTTGGAGAGCAATGACACATTTGTTTACATCTTCTAAAATATGATTCTCTGGTGGTAAAAGAAGAAGGATTTAGGTGGTAATATCTTCTTTTCTGTTGCAGTCATCAGCATTACAATTTCTCAGTTTGTGACCTGCTCTATAAAACCTCCAGCGTGATGCTGTAAAGCATTAATTTTTAAGCTTGCTACACAACCAGCAAACAGCTGCCCTTCCAAACTAGGTGTCAAAAAACCACATCAGTCCATCCACCTACTGGCATCCACACTTCTTGCCCCTGTTTGTACTCTATTTTACCAACAGAAAAGCTGAGTTTAGCTGAATTCTCCCCTAACGTGTTTCCTTCCATATTCCTACCCTGGACTGCCAAAGCCCTTATTCCAAATATTTGCAAACCACTCCCCCATCATTCCACGTGTGTGGGGCAATGAGGCACCTTCCCCAGCGCCACACCTAATCCACTCAATGCTGTAATAGACTAGGGAACTTGTTACATGTTTCTAGCTTCCTGCATAGTGTTTTCCTACAACCACACACATACCATCAGAGACTATTAAACTGTTAGTCCTCCATTCAAATTTAAGACACAACACATGCAGTGATTTATGCAGAAAGTGTTCCAGTGGCAGAGTACTCATTGCCTCTTAAGAAAAAAATAAAGCCAAGACCTCCGTTTGTAATTTACTTTTAGAATACACTGTCTTTTTTATACAGAGATACTTTCCCCCATTTATCAAGTCCAACAAGCCCAAAATGAGTAAAACCCCTAAGAGATTTCTGAAGATGCCTAACGAGGTTGGGATCCTTATTTCAGGAAACCTGCCCAAAAGGTCTTCCAAACTCTGTTAGACACCTCTTTAACATAGCAATACCAATGCTTTGATATTGCCATCCAACATCAGCATTTAGGCTGCTTGGTAAGAAACCAACTTGGAAACATTTCTGCTCTGTCACTTAAAATAGTTTCCAGCGTTACTTACCATTGACTTAATCATGCTACACCGCCAACCCGTGCCACTGAAGTGGCTTTTATTCCCTATGCAGGTAGTAAAAGAGCCATTTTGCAAGACTTTGTGGAAACGAGAAGCACATAGAGTTGACTGATAGAGAATTTGTATAAACTTGCTGAAAGGATTGCTGCTGGAAGTGTTACACTTAATTTACATAAAATTAACAGAGCCAGGTGCAATATTGCAAGACTTCTGTAAGCAACCTGGACAAAAAATACACTTGTGAAATACCTCTGAAGCAACACAGCCTGAACAAGTTCAGCTGAGGGCAGAATGTGGCCCTAAGA
Source organism: Buteo buteo (assembly GCF_964188355.1). Taxonomy (NCBI): domain Eukaryota; kingdom Metazoa; phylum Chordata; class Aves; order Accipitriformes; family Accipitridae; genus Buteo; species Buteo buteo. The sequence goes on along the minus strand of NC_134194.1, from coordinate 19,947,619 downwards.
GAGAGAAGCACAGGTTCATTAGTGATTTGACAAGTCACTGAGTAGGCAGCCAAGGTACAAGAGCTGCAGCAAGGAGCACACAGAGTTTCGGTATTTAAAGCAAGAGACAGACATCCCTGCAAGCTGCAACAGTAAAAAGAAAAAGCATTGGCGTCAGGCCAAAACACAGACTGTTTATTGCTTGAATTCCTTAACGAATAAATTAAGCCACAGACCATTTAAAAGCCTCTTTGGATTATACAAACTTTAATAAAAGGCATGGACAAAATGAAGATGAATATTTAAATGCCTGCTGATCATTTAATGTCTCTTGCAGATGCGAAGTGGCCAGAAAGACACTTCCAGGGAAAGATAACCCCTGCCACGGGGAAGTCTGCAAGGGGCCCCAGGGAAGTATGGGACTGCCAGGTGCTTCCACTCTGGTTATACTCTCCAGTTGGATGATAACAAATAAGATTTGACACTGTTCTCTGTGCATGTACATACACACAGTGCTACCTGTCCTACAGGCATATGGACCACAAGTGTCTGGCACAAAATGCCATCTGCTGAGGCCAGGGTGGCGGAGCCCCAGAAATGCTGATGCACAGGTTCACCACCACCACCTTCGGGGACGTGATAACGCCGTCCTGCATCAAAGCTCACAGCCTTCCTGTTGCTGAGCCGGAGAAAAATCTCACAGCAATAGAATAACATAGGCAATGGCAAAGGGATCTTGTCCTACCAAAATAACTATAGCGAAAAAATGGTGTGGTTTGGCAACAAAGACATTTTTCCAATAAAAATGATTTTTAGAGCAAACAAGGAAATACATAAAACTGTGAAAAGCTAACAGAATTAGAAGTCCCCCACGACTGTCAATCCTCAATCCACCCCCACCAAACACCTTCCATCTCCACCCACCTCCCCACTAAAGGGATTAAGAAATCCTTTTCCAAACACCCCAAGAAGCCTGCGAGGGAGTCTGGGGGCTACAGGAGATCAAAACCAAAAGAGCAACAGTCAGGATATAAAGCCACAGATGCATAAATATAACTCTGCTTCTCTACTGTGTCCCCTATGGAAGGTCTTAGAACAATTTCCATGCTGGACCTTCTCTTGACAAGGGACACTGGAGGAACCAGGTCAAGCAGCAGTGTCAATAGACATGGTTATGGAACAAATACTTGAAAGTTCATACACTTGTAAATGCAGTATTCATCTCATAATGAAGAAGGACAATCATCAGGCCCAGGCAACATTCATCTTCAGGCTCTTAAGATGAAATAGCTCCACTGCGATGGGCAGTCTCTCACTTAAAACTCTGTCAGCGGCAGAGGAACAGAAGGCAGCAAATGGAATGATTTTTTTAGAGGGTTTCAAAGGAGATCCAGGTAATTTCAGAACATTGAATTTGACAATTACATGGTGCTATCAGCAACTGCTCTAAAGAACAGAGATAGTGGGCACACAAACATTCCCAGAGTGCTTAGGGAAGACACTGACAAGAGGGATAAGAATTACAGAAGGTACAGAAGAGCTTTGAAATGAGGAATAATGAAACAGGCAAAGACTCTGCAGTCAAGAGATGACTGACTGAACATATGACAGAAGTCTGTACATTTACAAACAGCATGAAGAAAGCGAGTAGGGAAAAAACCCTTTTCACCATCTTCTACTACAACTAGGGGCATCAAATGAAGCAAATAGGTGACACTGCAAAAGTGAGGAGGTTCTTCACCCAGAGCACAGTTAAGCTGTGAATTTTGCACAGGATGATGGAGATGCCAGCGGTTTAAAATGGTCAAAAGAGCAACTAACACAAGCTTAAATGAGAAAAATCTGTCAAGGACTGTTCAGTAGATAGCACCTCTGATGCTAGAGCTCCCTGGGCTACAAATCACTCATGGTTGGGAGCATATAGGAAAGATCTTTAGGCTACAGGACTCCTCTGCTATTAATCTCCTGTGCCCTGACAATTTGCCACCGCCAGACCGTTGTCCTAACTCAACAGGGCCCTTCCAGTGCTATGCCCTTCATAAAATGTTGTAACCTGCAAGCTTATCTGCAACACTGTGCATGTAAGTATCCTCCTTCTACAATACTCTGCTATTATGTAAAACCAACACCTCTTTCATCAAGTGTTTAGTTGTGGATAATTGATACAATTATGTAGCATAAGGTGAACAATGAAGCATATACTTCATGATGTAGGAATGTGGTTTGGTTTTTTATATATATATATATATTTATACACACACACACACAAACACTCACAAGAATTCTTTTAAATTCTGCTTACTTCACAGTTAGTAACTGATACAAACATCCTAATAGCCCCAAATGGAGCCTGGTGTAAATCATACCCATCACGATTTTATCCAAAGAGATGTTTAGACTCTTAGCAGACACACTGGAGTTGTAGCATTTCTAAGGAAAACATTTATCAAAGTTCAAACAAATGACATTTAAACCAATATTTAGTGTTTTAAAATTTTTCTAACATCTCTTTGATAACGCAGCACATACATACAATTGCTGAATGCACTTGAGCATCTGAAGTAGTCTCAAACTACAGCATTTCCATGGCATCATTTTGGATGGCAAGCACGCGCTAGAGGTGAACTCTCTCCTGAGTCAGCCTGCCACTGCCCCAGAAAAGAAGCGTTCCCTGCTTATTGCCAAGCCCTTGAAACTCTTCAGAGCAACTCAGCAGTGGGCCAACACCATAACCTGTCCCCTCAAAAGCAGAGTACCCATCTCCTTGAATGACCTATACAAGGATGCAGACCACTCAGTTCCAGCGGCTTGACCCATTTTGAGCCACACCTGTAAGTGAAATACCGTAAGGCAGCTTAATAATACTGCATTTTCACAGACTAACAGCTTTTTCTCTTTGAAATGTTTTGTACACTTATGGGCAAACTGCAAGTGGAGCCATGAACTGCAGCACACAATTCTCTCTAAATATATTTCCCCAGAAATAGGCTCCTCACAGCTGTGCAATTTCAGCTACTGCTGCAACGATGAGCACACAGACAGATACAAAGAACTAGGACATTCAATTGCCTAGTAAGTTTATGCTAACTCACTGCAAAGAAAATTTTTATTCAGAACCCAGGGAACCACAATACAACATGTATGATAATACAGGTGACTCATCATAGAAACACTACTTGGGGTTTAGAGGGTTTTTTTTGTTGGTGGTGTTTTTTTCTTTTTTCCAATTTAAAAAAAAAAAAGAAGAAAGAAAGAAAGAGATGGTCTTTTAATTCAGGACCTTAATTTTTCATCTACATTTTCTAGTTATGTTCACCTGGTACTTCTGACTCCACACATTCTCCTGTGAAATCTCTCTTTACAACTGGAGTTTTTAGGTCATTTGAGATGACCAAGCCTGTTTGCACCAGGAAAATTAGACCCTCAGTTTTGTAGCAATAATCTGTGAATGCTATTGCAGACAAAATTCACATGGTTATATCACCATGTTCTCTGACTAGAGCAGAATTAGAGGATGTTAAAATAAAAATGCCCGCCCTTATTTCTAGGTCACTGCAGCTAATAGTGGGTCTTTATCAATGATGCTGTTAAAATGGACTATCTTGGCAAGCATTTTGCCAAATGGAATTATTAATCTATTATGATTTAATCTTTTTAAAAAACTTTACTAAAGCTGACATGGTTAAAAAATATTCACAGAACATTCTCTATATGAACAGTTGTATTTTAATTAACTTGTATGACCACCATTTGATGTTCATTTTTGTTTACATAAGAAGAGTCTAAGGTGAATTGAATGATCATCTTTTTTGTTAGTTCATAACTTGAACATAAACATATTCTATTTCCCCCAATGTTACCAGTGAGGTTTGTCTACAGTAGCTAGATGGTAATTCATTGGTAGTTCAGCTAGCAATTCAAAATCTTGAGACGTAAAGTGTCTTTCACTATGTTTAAGCTGATCTGTCTACTGACATGTAAATATATACATTCATGCATGCACACGCCTTAAGTGCAGTGACAGGTTTCTAGAGTACCTGCTGAACTAAACTATTGCTGTTTTCACACTATAAAAATACCTCTTCTCCTCATGCCAAGATCTCCTGCTCTATTTTCACACCTCACTCGGCAGAAGATGATGCTTGCCAGGTGAAGTGTACCAACACCATCCCTTCCAAAAACCCAAGAAGACTCCAGAGCATGTGTAGAAACCACTTGTTTCCACGAATAATCTCAGTTAAGAGAATGATTATTTCTGAAATCAAACCCCTGATTACCTGATACAGCCAGGAAGTCATCAATGGAAGTGATGTCATCAACAGCATCCGTCAGCACGCGGACTTGTTTCTCCCACTGCTCTTTGAAGAGATCCATGTTTTCTTGAGCCAGCTTGCTTTGGGGTTTAGCAGCCAGAGCCAGTGCAGCATTAATGACCTGTAAAATACCTCTGGATTTTTAAAACATACCCTTAATGAAACAATTAGTTTCCATATGTTTATCCAATGAGTTCAACAGTAAACAAAGCAAGTTTAATAAGTTTTCAGGAACTTGATGTTTAAACACAAAAGTGTTTTATTCTGTTGCTCTCACATCCAACTCATAGCTGCTTCCACATTTATTATGGTTAGTTATTACAAGCAAAAACACTTGGCAAGTATTCACAAGAGCTAGCTTCACCTTTCTTTAACAGCTCATGTTAAAAAGGTGTTGCTTTCTCAGTGCAGGTTGTGTTGTTAAGTATTTTAGACAGGATGACATTTAGTACACTGGAGGCTGCATTTCCTAAGCTACTTGCCAGAACCTGAGAAAAAAGGTCAAAAAAGGATTAATCTTACACAGTCTAAAATAGAAACAATATGCAAATACAAAATTAAAGATAAATTTTGTATTTATCTTCTTTTCCTTAAAGCTTTACTCTGTACTTTGCCAGTAATTGTTATAGTACCTTGAGACTTCTGTTACAGCTGTAGAAGAGGCAGATTAGCCAGGGAACAGGAGGAGAGAATACTATTTGATGCTCCTCCTGAACACCCCCCTACTAATTTTCTTCAAACCTTAAGACTAATTTACTTCAGATCCTTGTTTTTCTAAGCAGAAGAAATGCTACATGTACTGCTGGGTAACTAAGTTTATGCTGTGCCAACTAATCAGTCAGTTAAATGACCAAAAAAACTTCTTTGGGGGTGGGGGGGGGGGGGTGTGGGGGGGAAAGCAATCTCAAAAGCCTGCTCATGTTCTTGCTGCACTTTGCTCCAGCAGAATGACCTGGAAACATGCCAGGCATGAGAAACCATCTGCAGTCAGACCAACGAGACAACCCTAACTTTGTTTTCAAGCACCTGAGAGTTAGAGCTAATTAACTTACAAGTTCAATGTATAGTTTTTCTTCTCTACCTTAGGACCGTATTAATTTCACAAAGTTGCCGAACAAAACATGCAAGCACCATATGTTCCTGGTTTTCCAAAATCTACTTTCTCTATTTGCTTCATTTAAAAGCGTCAACAAGCATTTAAAAAAAAAATATATAAGTCACTGAACATGGAAATGATGGTGATGTCAAACATATCACAATGGCACTGAATGAATCAGGCAGGAGAAGGAGGCTGATTCACCCAAGAGATGCTAGAAGTTAGCAGTGACTAAGGAAAATCCACAGAAAATCTATACTGCTCTCCACGCTACCATCCTGCCTCTGGAGATGGAGGCTGCAAGTCTGGGTCACAAATCAAAATGAGTTCGATGGGTTTGATAACACAGAAAAATGCAAGAAACAATTTGGCCTGAGAGGCAATCTGTTGGAGACCTGTAGGGATGAAACATGCCTCTGAACTATGGCAATAATGAGAGTATCCCCATCCTTCACAAAGAACGTGGGGTCCTCTGCTGCTTCCCCTTCCTTAAACCAGCCACTGAAGTCACAACGTCCGTGTAGGCAGCTGCAGTAATCAGGATGTCTCTTCAGAGAGAGACCTGCTGCCAGCCATGGTCCACACTGCTCTACTACCCTCACTCACGGTGCCTGTTAAGATCATAGTTCTCAAGTCCTGAAAGCCACCCCAAAAGTCTTGCAACACCCAAAAAAGTCATGTTTAAAAATTTAAAATCAAACAGAAATAGAGGTTTTAGAAAAGGAAACCTGTCCTCTGCTCAAAAGCTCTGCTTCTGAAGTCTAGCCACGGCCATTTATTGCCCTAGTCTGATTAACGTAATGAATTATCCACCTATCAATCAAAATCTAGATACCCAAAGTTTTATGAAGATGAATCCAAATAACAAGTGTCCTGGAAACAAAAAGGGTGAACCAGACAACGCTCCAGAAATTTGTTCTCAGCTTTTATCCTGCTAGTAACTGTAACTACCAAGACACAGAAGATGGTGATACCAAGGGTCAGGCCATTTTCTCCTGCTCTCTTCTAGCTGCCTTGGCTAATATCAGATATGAAAAACACCCTTTAAGCACTGAGGCAGGTCAGCATTAACGTCGAAGGAACATATGGCCTGTGTACCTGTGTGATATATGTCTGGACAACAGCATCTGTCTGAACAATTAATCTTTGTCAACAGCACATGTCCAGCCCTAGATGCCCGCATTAAGCAACTCTTCACATGTGATGGAAGAGCTGTCACACAGGGCTCTGCAAGTGCTCAAGAAACTCAAAACGGGCATCATCACCAGATCCAAATGCAGGAGGCACAAGCTGCACCATCATCCTCCCAACAGGCAGCTTGTCCAACTGAAAAAAAGGAGATTTTTTAAATACATTACAACAGCAAAAACACATGGCCAAGGCAAACATGTTTTTAAAAAATGGCCAACCAAAACTAGCATGTAAGATCTCCCTTACAAGCAGATGTGTCTTTCATTTGGAAAGCAGCCAGTAGTGCTAGAGATGAGGACAACTTGGTGGGGAAATCAAAGGCTATCAAGTGTCACTGTGGAGCTAAAGACAAAACTACAACTTAGGAAACCCACACAGGTACGTGTGTGCATAGGAAGAAATTCAAGACAGCAGATACAGCTCAATAGTCCTTTTTTGTAGCACATACTCTATCTCCACGTGCAAAGTGGTCACAACATTCAGTTTTAGCATGGGTGATAAAACCCTTCAGTCTATGCACAGCTTAGCATTTATGTGGGGAAGTTATCCTGGACCCATCTCACACGTCTGCTTGAGGTAATGCTCCAGGGATTACTGACGAAACCCTGCAAATTATCTATTCAAGTAAATATGCTCTTACATAATGACTGGTATCCGGTACAGAGTGACTGATTTTTTTTTTCCCCAACAGATGCTTAGATAGACATGGGAAAAGGACAGGGATGCTGGATCTTAAATAGTCTGTGTATGTAGCAAGACTATGATTCCTTTATTATCTAAAAAAAGAACACTTGTGGGGGAGGGGGAAGGGACTGATTAAAGTACACTGTTGCTTCTCCAAAAAACATGAAGCATTGGGCAATTAATTTAAAATATGAGTAACTCTTACAGGAAAGAGATGTGTATATATATAGTTCAAAAAATAGGAAGAACATGTCCAGACTACCTGAAATGTAACTGCTTCCATGTAAAACATTTAGCAATTTCAAGGAAATATTCTGTATTTCAGAGCTTTTCAAAATGCTGCCAGAGCACTGTGATCACAATGACTCACTGAAGTCGTACAAAGAAAAGAATCAAACAGGGACATTTTGAGACTATCCAGAAGGAAATGAAGCATGGCAAGAAAACACACTATTTTTATCGGTGCTTTGTTTCATGTAGCAATTGCAATGTTCAAGTCAGACAGCCCAATGCTCGATAACATGGTTCCAGCAAGTTACTTGGAGTTGCTCTCCTCTACCTCGCAGCTTCCTGCAGCAGCAGCCAGGATTTGGCAATGAATGCTTCGAGATTGGGGAGGCTTAGGATTCAAAAGACTTGCAATTGATTTCTCAATCCATACCTCAAATCCTCTTCTCATGTCTTTCATGAGAAGAACCCGCTTCTTTTTTCCTTCCCCCCCACTCCCCCAACTGAAACTAAAGGTGTCAGACTGAATTTATATATTTATACCTTTGCAGGGCAGGATTCCCCAAGGCTCCCTGAAGAGCAACTTCTCCCTGGGTTACAAGACTGCGGCTGCTTTGCCCAGAAGCTCTTTTAAAAAGCACAGCTATTCCAGGACAGAAAACACCTTTACCTTAGATATACTTGTGTGTAAGCTAAAGCCATTGGGTCAGCCAGAATTAATTTTTTTTAGGCGTAATTTAGGATGGCTTCTAGCCTCATCTTTATAGCACCCAATCTGAAAGACTGATATAGAGGCTAGAGGAAAGCTTTTATACACAGTGGTGTTCCTACAAAGAACAGTTGGCTGGCACAGCCAAAGGAAGAAACATCACTTGGGGGAAGAAAACTATCACCTATTTATTTTGCATTGCAATCCCTATGTGTTGTATCCTAATATAGTCTCAGTGCACACAATTTCTGTAAGCCACATAACTCTCCATCTCAATGGCTATAAGCACTTTTTATTTTTTGCCTCAGTCTTTTTGATAGGGACTTTTTTCTCTTTACAGGAGACTGTTCTTTCTGCAGCTGGTTTAGCCTTGCCCTGCTTCCTGTAGTATTGGTTTTAGGGTGCTACCGTGACACAACAAGGAGTTTTTCAGTTTCAAAAGCTCTAAAGCAAACACCCAGTCCTCTCCCCTCTCCTCACTACACACCTTTTCTTTACAACCAAAACATCTGCAGTTCCTAAGTAACTCACTTGTTTTTTGTTTTTAAATAAAGATCTTGATTTACCAGCTTTCTTGTGGCATTTGAGTAATAAGTCAGACAGTAGCTCCATGGCCTCCAAATCCAGGATAGTTTGCATTTGTTTAAAAAAAAAAAAAAAAAGGGGGGGGGGGTGGCACTAATAAAACAAGCACATACCCATCAGCTATCACCTCAGGGGCAGAGGAAAAAGGGACACGCACAAACCAAGCCCCAGCTGGGATCTGAAAATCAGTTTTATTCTGGAGTATGTGAAGGGGAGCTCGTCAAGCACACTACAGGATTGAGTTTGCTTTGGGAAGAAGATCCAAGAACAAGCAAGGGCAGAAGCAGTGATCCCAGCTTTGCCTTTTGGAGCAACCTCAGCACAAGGCTGAATGTAGGAAGTCTCATATTCAACCTGACAAAACTGGTAATTGCACCACGCAGTGCTCCTCATTTGCTCTATTTTATTCATACCTCACAGAGTCCTCTGGTGATACTGAGGGCTAGTTGTAGGGTAGAAGCAAAAACATGATTCACGGATCACAGCCTTCCAAATGATCAACAAATGAATTCATGACTTTACCACCAAAGCTGCTACACTAGCTAAGCCCAGCCAGGACTCTCCCCTTGCCCAGGTGAATTTTAATGCTCATATTTTTCTGTATTAAAGAAAGCATAGCTTGCTTACTGGCAGTTTGTTAAGAAGCTGCTCATAATTTAATGTTACATATGCCAGATGCCAAAGTTACCTCCAGTGTTCACCCTACTCATGTCTCCTTCCCTGCTCCTGATTGCTTTCTGCTCTGAGTGGAAAAAAAAGTTCATAAGCAGGACATTTAAGTCACTTCCAGTAACCTCCAACCCCAGCTTTGCATCACATGTCTACGTGTGCTAGCTCTCCACATACTTCAATATGGCAAAAATCACTCTGCAAACTCTGATGAGCTGAAATGCCCGGAAGCAAAACATACAGGAGATTGTTTTGCACTTTCACTAGCTATAATGGCAGTGACCAGCAAGTGTACAGATGCTGATGCACCAAAAGAAGGAGGAAAGGTTTGCTTTGATTTCCAATACTTTGTTCCAATGTATAAAAGGTACTTTGAGCACATTCCTTTCCTGCAAGTTACACACAGAGTGACTGCAGGCATCTCTGCAGAGATATTTCTCTTGTTGTTACAGAGCTATAATGACCCACAGATACGCACTTTTACTGGAATAACATGACCTTTTCCAGTTTAGCATATACTACTGTCCAAGTATTTACTATGTGCATATTGTGTACAGATAATTATGCTATCAACTTCCCCATATATGGAAAAAGCATTTTCATTTGTAGCTGAGGACTGATATTACAGTACCAGTTAATGTAGAAGCTGCAAGAATTTTGGTGCTGTTTGTTTTGATGTCCATTTGTGTTGCTTCATTTTGCATTTCACTGACTTCAAGTGCTGAAGCTTTGAGGGTTTCAGGGACTCTATGTCTCTTCTGGACACTGTTCAGCTACTGCACTCCACAGATCATACTATGCCTGTGATGAAAACATACAGTCCTTACACACTAACATACCTCCTTCTACAGAACTGAATCCCTTTCTCCTATCTTTGCTTCTTTTTATGCATCAGTAACTGCTTGAGTTTCTAATACTGTTTCTTTGACGACCACTCCTATCCTGTGCTGGCTCTTCTTCACAGCAAGCCTGCATGATACAAAACTGCAACCCAAGTGTTAAGTTTTTAATGTAAGGATTTCTACTCAATGCCAATAAAATGCTTCAAGCACCTGTAATTAAACAGTCTGGAGATAGATCTGCTAGTTAGCACATTCAAAAAAATCTGACAGTCTTTCAAAGAGAAGAAAAAAAGAGGACAATTGTTCAATGTTAAGTCTTTACTGCAAGAAAAATGAAGTTATCTCCTTCTCCAACAGCCACCAGGGAACTGGCAGTAATTGGGGACTGAAGGAGGAGAGAAAGTCTGCCCATCACATTTGGGTTCGGCTGATTTGAGGGGGTGGATTGGAGGGGTTTTTTTGTTTCTCTAAGATGCTGCAACTTTTAAACAAAAGTTTTCATGCTATTTGGAACCTCTACATGGGATTCCTTATGATATGGTATTTTGTCTATGTCAGTAGGTGTGATCAGCATATGTAACCATCTGCCTCATCAGAAATCTATAAGCAGCAAATTGCTTTTCAAGCATTTCAAAATTGGAATGTAAGAATATGGAACAGCAATTATTAAAGCAAGATGTTAATATGAGAAGAGCCAATTTATTTTTATAAAAAATGTGATTTAATCTAAGAATTATCTGGAGTCTGTTAAATGGGCAACACTCACTTGACTGTGCAGGGGACGGTGAGCTTCGTCAAACATGCTGTCTGTGCTAAGGTAAGTATAGATAGAGGGAGCACAGAAAGGACAGGCAGAGCCACTGCCTAGCAGTGTTTCTAAGGAGGATGGGCAGCAGGAGAAAGGCAACCAGCACTGGCTCAGAGCAAGCCCTGCCCTACAGATGGGAGAACAGGTCCAGTATGTCCACACCAGGGAAGTGCAGGTCTACCCTGCTCTTGCAACCCACTTCCCAGAAGATGATCAGTCTGAAGGGCAATGGGCTCCAGCTTTTGCTGGCAGAAGCAAACACCAAACCTGATGGAAATTCTAATCCATAATTATTTTCTAACACTCTCAGCCTGACTGCAATTTGGTTAGAAATCTCTAGATGAACTTCACAGAGGCTTTAAAGAACAAGAAAGTCAACATATAACTGGTAACAGCTGCAAGTGACAGCAGACTGTCACATCAAAAGGCTGGAGCAACACTCTTTCCTTTCAAGAGCTGTACTGGGGCATTTTCACTGTTGCTTTCTGAACACCTACAGCTTGTATGATCAGAAACACTCCTATGGTTAAGCTCTCTTCTCAGACATCTTTAATGCAAAATGCTGTTACAAAACAGCTTTTGCAGGCTCCCAAAGCAAGTACTTCTTGGAAACGGAACTCAGAAGCCAGAGTTACGAGCAAGGATCCAGGTTTTTGAGTAGAGATAAACAAAATCTTTCGCTAATTTACCACTGGCAAGCTCTATGTTTAGCAAGAAGGCAAAGAAAACTTCCCCCAGCACTCTGCTAGGCAAATGGAGGAAAAGGCAACTATTCCAAGCATTTCACAGCAGTACTTTTCCATTTCCATTATGAAAGACATCTTAAATTTATTTTTTTTTTTTAAATAATGCTTAACAGTAATGATGGAGGACTTTTGTTCCTTCATCTTAACCCACCATAGACTGGCCTGTTTCTCCTACCACCTAGCAAGGCATGAAGCTGCAGGACTGCAGGTAGCTCCTGTGAGATGCTGGACAAAGTTGTCTCACTTTGATATACAGACTTTCAGCAACGCATGTCCTCAAAAAAAGAATTCAGGCAGGCTTGTAAGTCAAGGCTTCATGAAGAAAAACACCAGTGATCCCTAACGCTGCCTTATTTCTCCTCTGTAAACCCAGACTAACACAAGTCACCCAGTTGGCTACTACAGAGCATGCACAGCTCTTCCTAACGGTTCCTTCTGCACCATCAAACAGGAGCTCTAAATATCACATTAAATCTTCAACTTTGCATTAATTTCTGTCTTAATTGGCTGGGGACTCACAAACAGGAAGGATGATGTTACTCTTGAAGAAGAGCTGATTTCCAGTAATGTAGCCACACTAAACAAATTTAACTGCTGGCTTTTGTAGAGAATTTTCAGATGAAAAATTTTCCACATCTTTTTCCTCAAAGAATTAAATTTCAAACCTGAGAACATTTGAACTTGTAGGTGACACTGGCAATGACTGGATTCTTGTCTGCATCAACAAAACTTCCAAGATTTCCCTAACCAATTTGAAGTGTTGCATGTTCCTTTCTCCTGCTGCTGGCTCAAAAAGGCTAGTTATGGCAAGGGACCGAATAACTGCTCTATTTGAGATACAGCTTTTACAATTAACTCTACAGATTGATTTCTGCAGAAATCATTCTTTAACCAGGAGTTCCCTACTCCCAGAATGGCCTCTACTCAGCTAAGCTATTTAAGAGGTTACCTGGGACTCAAGTGCATTAAATTTCAGTTTCATCCTTTCAACAACAGTAATACCTTGAATTAAATTTCATCCATCGTATTTCCGTGTGATATTGACGTATTCACTTGAGTTTAAGAGAGTATTGTAATTACTGATTGACTTGACTCATTCCAAATCCAGCATCTTCCTGGAAAAATACCATCTAAGCAAAAACCAAAAATCCTAAAACCCCCCAAAACTACCACCAAAAAACCAAACAGATAGTGTTGGATTAAATCTGTATTTTATGCCTAATTCACAACTTGTTCAGCACAGTCACCTGAAAGGATTCAAGAAGCAGCTGCGAATCTTATCAGCAATAAACTTCAAAATAAACAGATAATTGTCTGAAAAAAGGAAACAAAATCCCACTATGCTGTTCTTTATATCTTCTTATATCTAGAAGCATTTAGAGATTATACAGGATAATCAAAGTTTGGGGACCATTCAGTAACTCAGTTGAGGAGGATGATAGTGTGCTGCACCGCGTAGACTGGCACAAGACAAACTTTTGTCTTGTTAGGAGAAAACACAGATGCCATTTGTAAAACAGTTTAGACAAGTGCCCCTAATTATCTCTCAGGATTCACAACATGTTTAAATACTCTTAGAGCATTAAAGAATCAACCAGAGAACATGTAATGTAATATAAAAGCACTCTCTCAAGTGCTATAAACATCTATAGTGTCATTTACTAATCTCTTGGCGACAACCCTGAAATTAAGGCAAGACTGTGCAGTGGTGCATCTAAACTGCAGGCTTGGAAGTTCAGATATGTGACCTTTGTGAAGTCAAAATCCATCAGTTATAGCCCTTGTCCATTTATAGATAATCAAAGCTTCCAATGTGTGTTAAATATATCATCCATAATCCCTGAAATCAAAGGTTAACAACTGTACTTCAGTAATGTGACTACAGTTTGGTGACTATTGACTATAGTTTGTTAATTATTTCATGTTGATATCGTGCTTATTTTATAAAGAAGTAGATTTATTTAAATAGGCAATTGTTGGAAAAGCAAAGATAGAAGAGTTTGAAATACATAAAATTTCAGCAATGGGGAGGGGAAAATACCCTCCCCAGACTTGGACAACTACCAGAAACATTTAGATTCAAAGAAAACCTAACTTAAGAAAGATTATTATTATTTTCAAAAGCATCAGCATTTGCTTGGAACAACATGCATTAGACACCCATATTCTTGGAGATAACAAAAAAAAAATTACGTCCAACCTAGCTGGTTACTTTAGGAAAGAGCAAGTCCTTATACCAGGTAAGATGTATTTTTAAAAGCTTTTTCTTCCACATGCTTTGTTCCTACTGTAAAAATTGACCTTTGGTTTTAACGAGCCATACACACCACTTGCCCTAGATGTCGGAGGCAAAGAACTGCACAGCCAGTGCAGCTGATGCACTGGCCTCAGGGTCTGATGCAGGAGTGGGAACCACAGAAGTTCACCCCAGGATGGCAGAAGGCCTCCTAGATAGTATTTAATATTTTATGCTCAGGTGCCTATCTTCACCTGTTTAATAGGACTGTCACTTAAAAATAATAGAAAAGGTAAAATAGTCCTGCTCTTCACACTGTCTTCACCTATTCCCTCAAAATTTCCCTCCTGCTGAAGTGGGTACAGGTGAACATATCTCTCCTTCTCAACTGGTTTTAGAAGGAACAATATATATGGGAAAACGTGAACAAATTCCAAATAATCCTGAGACAATACACGTTGTTTTCATAAAATGCCATTTGACCAATTTTTTTTGAGTACATATTTTCCATTAGCTCCTCATTACCAATAACAGCTTATTTTTATATTATAGATCTGAATTTCCTGTTGCTTTAAAAAATGTAAATTACGAGGATTGACAGCGCACTGTAGTCTTCAGGGGTTCATCCAAGTATCTAGTTGTTGACATTCAAAACATCAGGGCTGTCAAAACGGAAGAGGGTAGTCTAGTGCTTATATAAACTTAATTTCCTTGTTTCCATTAAAAAGTTATTAATTAAAAGGTAGTCTCAGCCAGGTTCAAACTCTTCACACACAGCCAGCTTCCTCTGATCCTGCTCTATCAAGAATATTTTTTTGGCATATTTATATTCTACTCAGAAAAAAAAATTATATACAATTCATCTTACAGCGTACACAGGAGCAGTGGTAGCGTTTTCACAAGACATCTTCCTGCAACATGAATGTGCACAGTAAACAACTGAAACTTCACCGGTTTACTGTCTTGCAGGTTACTAGAATACCCTGGCCAAATGAAATTTATTGTGTAAAAAAGACCCATCTGTATCATTAATTACTTTGTCACGTATTTTAAAGTTTCTAAGTCTTGATGCCTACACTGCATTTCATTCTCTACATATATTAAGGAAAAAGTCAAGTTCTGTAGCAAGTCCATAGACAGCCACTAAGAGGCCAGAACATGTACTAAGCAGGACCAGCTGCCCAACTTATTAGGGTATGTCTTACGTTCTTATGCTTTTCATTACCTGGGGACACAGGGCTTCAAGCTGGCTGGCTGACATGCGAACCAATTTCACACCTTCCTCGTTGTTCGAGATGGAACAGGCCAAGTTGGCAACCTGTGTCAGAGTTGGGAGAAAACAAAACACAACTGTTAGAACTAGGTTTTATTTCCCTCTGTAGGAAACTTTTTAGCTGCCCCCAACAGTGACCAGTAACCTGTCATGAAATACAAAGCATCCACATTCATTCAATTCTAACCAATTTTGAAACCACTAATGACATCTGTTCCTTCTCTAGTCATAAAATCATAACACAACAGATCATAAAACCATAGTCATAACAGGACAGACAAATCATTGTTACCACTGATTCAGTAAAGTTCTCTCCAGTAAAACATACGAAAGCATCATTGGCAGCACTTGAAGTTACAGTTAAAAAGCCCATTCCCACTTGAGTGAGACAGCAGCAACCACACAATTAAAAAAAACAATCAAGCTCCCATGCATCAGAGAATTAAGTATTCTGATGTCCGTAAGCATAAGGATGCTCTCTTCTTGAAACATTTCTATATCCTACTGCGTGTGAACCCAAAAGAACGTGGAGGCTCATCAAGCAATTCACGTATGCAAGCGGTGCAGTGGTGTTGCAAAATTCAAGCTGTTTTGCTGGTGTTGCACAGAGTGCACCTCTGTGACAGTGTCCTGGTTTCAGCCGGGATGGAGTTAACTGTCTTCCTAGTAGCTGGTACAGTGCTATGTTTTGAGTTCAGTATGTGAAGAATGTTGATAACACTGATGTTTTCAGTTGTTGCTCAGTAGTGTTTAGACTATAGTCAAGGATTTTCAGCTTCTCATGCCCAGCCAGGGCACCTGACCCAAACTGGCCAACGGTGTATTCCACACCATGTGACGTCCCATCTAGTTTAGGAACTGGGAAGGGGGGGGGGGGCAGTTTTTTTTGGCCGCTCGGGGACTGGCTGGGTGTCGGTCGGCGGGTGGTGAGCAATTGCCCTGTGCATCATTTGTACATTTCAATCCTTTTATTACTTACTGTTGTCATTTTATTAGTGTTATCATTATCATTATTAGTTTCTTCTTTTCTGTTCTATTAAACCGTTCTTATCTCAACCCAGGAGTTTTACTTCTTTTCCTGATTTTCTCCCCCATCCCACTGGATGGGGGGGAAGTGAGTGAGCGGCTGCATGGTGCTTAGTTGCTGGCTGGGGTTAAACCACGACAGTCCTTTTGGCGCCCAACGTGGGGCACGAAGGGTTGAGATAACGACAGACCTGACCAGAGCTCGTTAAAACAGATTTGTTCTAAGCATTCATTATGTTGATTTATGTATTAGAGTTGTTGCTCTGGTTTTTAAGGCTCTGTTATGTATCTCTTCGCTTGCTGTATGTAGTTCCTCTTCTACTGCTTATCATCCGTGGGAGGTGGATTAAGGTTTTCGCTTTGATGTATGGTATAACTCTGGTTTATGGTATGCTAAAGTCATCAGCTGTGGGATTAATCCGGTATTTGCACTTAGCATTGTCACCTTTATACTGTGGGAGCTGTTTGTGGGAAACTATTAATAACTATACCATTTACCTTTCCTCCATGGAAAACCAGTCTATGGGTGGGGTACCTTTCTTCCCCTCTCCTTTCTCCTTCAGTCCAGTTACAATGGTGTTTGAGAATTTTGAGAAATTTGAATACTCCTGGAGTGTTGGGACTAGCACGGTCCTAGCCCTACTGCTAGGAATTAGCATACTTCTGAATGTGGTTCAGCTCTCGTTTAAGGTTAAACAGCTATTTAAGAAGATCACCCAGAGGTGTGCCCCAAGGCTGGATAATTATGAGTGGCAGGGTGTGTGGGGTAGTATGGGCAGGTACCTAGAAAAGTGGGCACCTCCAATGTTTTGGAAATTCACCCCTGAACAAGTGCAGGATCCAGAAGAACTAGTAAAATATTTGGAAAAGGTATGCTGTCACCCCGGCAGCTCCAGAGAGATACAAATCACTGCAACGTGCTGGGGCCTGGCCCATGCCTATCGAGCCCTGTTCGACACCATTCAGTACCCTCAAGGGGAAGAGAAAGTCTCTAGACCTAACAACAAAATTATGAGCACCGCGGCCACTCAAACCTTGGCAACAGGCGCTGCGGCCCCTCCAGCCCCGACAAGGAGCATTGCAGGCACCCAGACCTTGGCGACAGGCACCGTGACCCCTCCAGCCCCGGCGATGAGAACTCGGGCTACCCAAACCTCAACAACAGGCACTGCAGCCCCTCCAGCCCCGGCAAGGAGCACAGCAGCTACCCAAACCTCGGCGACGGGCACTGCGGTCCCTCCAGCTCCAGCGACGAGCACTGCTGCTACCCAAACCTCGTCGACAGACACTGCGGTTATCCAAAACCTGGCTAGCGATACTGCAACTGAACCAGCGGACCAACCTGCACCAGTATCAGTTGCCCCCGTACAGAAAAAGAAATATACAAAAAAATCAGTTCGCTTAGCGAAGGGTGAAGAGGAACCAGGGTCATCACGGGAACCGGAGGAGGAGGCAGAACCAGAGGTAATAACCCGGTCCCTATCCTTGAGTGAGCTGCGGGATTTGCGAAAAGACTTTGGCCGCCGTATAGGTGAGCATATTATCACCTGGCTCCTCCGATGCTGGGACAATGGGGCTAATAGCTTGGAATTAGAAGGTAGGGAAGCCAAGCAACTGGGATCGCTTGCCAGGGAAGGTGGCATTGACAAGGCAATTGGAAGAGTGACACAAGCCATCAGCCTTTGGAGGCGACTCCTGTCAAGTGTGAAGGAAAGGTACCCCTTTAAGGAAGATGTTATATGTCAATCAAGCAAGTGGACCACCATGGAAAAAGGTATTCAATATCTGAGGGAATTAGCTGTGCTAGAGACGGTTCATCATGACCCGGACAACCCACAATTACCCAAAGATCCAGACGAAGTCCAATGCACACGACCCATGTGGCGGAAGTTTGTACGGAGCGCACCATCATCCTATGCCAACGCATTGGCAATAATGGCCTGGAAGGATGAAGAGGCACCGACGGTGGAGGAAGTGGCTCGCCAACTCCGTCAATACGAAGAAAATCTCTCCTCCTCCCTACAAGCTTGCATTGCGGCTGTGGAGAAGCTGTCTGAGGATTTCCAGCAATTCAAAGAGGATATGTCCTACTCCACACGTGTAAGGACCAATGTTTCAGCTATTAGGAGGGAGCGTTCCTCTGCCCAAGAGAGAGAATATAGAGGGTACACACCGCGAGGTGCCCTGTGGTTTTACCTATGTGATCAGGGAGAGGACATGAGGAAATGGGACGGAAAACCTACCTCGGTCCTAAATGCACGGGTACGTGAACTGCGAGGAAAAGCCACCACAAAAGGGGATTCTACCAGGAAAAATGCCGCTCCAGTTTCCAAACAGAGTAGAAGGGCTGATTTTATTTCCGATCCTCTTGAAGGGACTTCTGAGCCAATTTTACGAGAAGTGAATACTGAATACTCTGACCGGAATTAGAGGGGCCCTGCCTCCAGCCAGGTGGAGGAAAGGGATAACCGGGTCTATTGGACTGTGTGGATTCGATGGCCTGGCACGTCAGACCCACAGGAGTATAAGGCTCTAGTAGACACCGGCGCACAGTGCACTCTAATGCCATCAAGTTATAGAGGGACAGAATCCATTTGTATTTCTGGTGTGACAGGGGGATCCCAAGAGTTAACTGTATTGGAAGCTGAAGTAAGCCTAACTGGAAAGGAATGGCAGAAACACCCCATTGTGACTGGTCCAGAGGCTCCATGTATCCTTGGCATAGACTACCTCAGGAGGGGGTATTTTAAGGACCCGAAGGGGTATCGATGGGCTTTTGGTATAGCTGCCTTGGAGAC
This sequence comes from Buteo buteo, assembly GCF_964188355.1. Classification (NCBI taxonomy): domain Eukaryota; kingdom Metazoa; phylum Chordata; class Aves; order Accipitriformes; family Accipitridae; genus Buteo; species Buteo buteo. The sequence continues at coordinate 19,928,436 of NC_134194.1, read as the reverse complement.
GGAGGGCATTGAACAGCTGTCTACCCTGCCTGGTCTCTCTCAAGACCCTTCGATTGTGGGGTTGCTCGAGGTTGAAGAACAACAAGTGCCAATTGCTACTACGACGGTGCACCGGCGGCAATATCGCACCAACCGAGACTCTCTGATTCCCATCCACAAGTTGATTCGCCAACTGGAGAGCCAAGGAGTGATCAGCAAAACTCGCTCACCCTTTAATAGTCCCATATGGCCAGTGCGGAAGTCTAATGGGGAGTGGAGACTAACAGTCGACTATCGCGGCCTGAATGAAGTTACGCCACCGCTGAGTGCTGCCGTTCCAGATATGCTAGAACTTCAATACGAACTAGAGTCAAAGGCAGCCAAGTGGTATGCCACAATTGACATTGCTAATGCGTTTTTCTCAATCCCTCTGGCAGCAGAGTGTCGTCCACAATTTGCCTTTACTTGGAGGGGTGTCCAGTACACTTGGAATCGATTGCCCCAGGGGTGGAAACACAGCCCCACCATTTGCCATGGACTAATCCAGACTGCACTGGAAAAGGGTGAAGCTCCGGAACACCTGCAATACATTGATGACATCATCATATGGGGCAACACGGCAGAAGAAGTTTTTGAGAAAGGGAAGAAAATAATCCAAATCCTTCTGGAAGCCGGTTTTGCCATAAAAGAAAGTAAGGTCAAGGGACCTGCACAGGAGATCCAGTTTTTGGGAATAAAATGGCAAGATGGACGTCGTCAGATCCCAATGGATGTGATTAATAAAATAGCAGCTATGTCTCCCCCGACTAATAGAAAGGACACACAGGCCTTCCTAGGTGTCGTGGGGTTTTGGAGAATGCATATTCCAAATTACAGTTTGATTGTAAGCCCTCTCTATCAAGTGACCCGGAAGAAGAATGATTTTAAATGGGGCCCTGAACAACAACAAGCCTTTGAACAAATTAAACGGGAGATTGTTCATGCCGTAGCCCTTGGACCAGTCCGGACAGGACAAGATGTTAAAAATGTGCTCTATACTGCAGCTGGGGAGAATGGCCCTACCTGGAGCCTCTGGCAGAAAGCACCTGGGGAGACCCGAGGCCGACCCCTGGGGTTCTGGAGTCGAGGATATCGAGGATCCGAGGCTCGCTATACCCCAACTGAAAAAGAGATATTGGCAGCGTATGAAGGAGTTCGAGCGGCCTCAGAAGTGGTTGGTACTGAGACACAGCTCCTCTTAGCACCCCGACTGCCAGTGCTGGGCTGGATGTTCAAAGGGAGGGTCTCCTCTACACATCACGCGACTGACGCCACGTGGAGTAAGTGGATCGCATTGATCACACAACGGGCTCGCATAGGAAACCCCAGTCGCCCAGGAATTTTAGAAGTGATCACGGACTGGCCAGAAGGCAAAGATTTTGGAATGTCGCCAGAGGAGGAGGTGGCACGGGCTGAAGAGGCCCCGCTGTATAATAAACTGCCAGAAAATGAGAGGCAATATGCCCTGTTCACTGATGGGTCCTGTCGCATCGTGGGAAAGCATCGTAGGTGGAAGGCTGCTGTATGGAGTCCCACGCGACAAGTTGCAGAAACCGCTGAAGGAGAGGGTGAATCGAGTCAGTTTGCAGAGGTGAAAGCCATCCAGCTAGCATTAGATATTGCTGAAAGAGAAAAGTGGCCAGTGCTCTATCTCTATACTGACTCATGGATGGTGGCAAATGCCCTGTGGGGGTGGTTACAGCAATGGAAGCAGAGCAACTGGCAGCGCAGAGGTAAACCCATTTGGGCTGCGGCACTGTGGCAAGATATTGCGTCCCGGTTAGAGAATCTGGTTGTAAAAGTACGTCATGTAGATGCTCACGTACCCAAGGGTCGGGCCACTGAAGAACATCGGAACAACGAACAGGTGGATCAGGCTGCCAAGATTGAAGTGGCTCAGGTGGACCTGGACTGGCAACAGAAGGGTGAGCTATTTATGGCTCGGTGGGCCCATGATACTTCAGGCCATCAGGGAAGAGATGCAACATATAGATGGGCTCGAGACCGAGGGGTGGACCTGACCATGGACACTATCGCACAGGTTATCCATGAATGTGAAACATGTGCTGCAATTAAGCAAGCCAAGCGGTTAAAGCCCCTGTGGTATGGAGGGCGATGGCTGAAATATAAATTTGGGGAAGCCTGGCAGATTGACTATATCACACTCCCACAAACTCGCCAAGGCAAGCGCTATGTGCTGACAATGGTGGAAGCAACCACCGGATGGCTGGAAACATACTCTGTACCCCATGCCACTGCCCGGAACACTATCCTGGGCCTTGAGAAGCAGGTCTTGTGGCGACACGGCACCCCAGAAAGAATTGAGTCAGACAATGGGACTCATTTCCGAAACAACCTCATAAACACCTGGGCCAAAGAGCATGGCATTGAGTGGGTGTATCATATCCCCTATCATGCACCAGCCTCTGGGAAAATTGAGCGATACAATGGACTGTTAAAGACTACATTGAGAGCAATGGGGGGTGGAACCTTCAAACATTGGGATACACATTTAGCAAAAGCCACCTGGTTAGTCAACACCAGAGGATCTGCCAATCGGAGTGGCCCTGCCCAATCAGAATTTTTACATACTGTAGAAGGGGATAAAGTCCCTGTAGTGCACATGAAAAACATGTTAGGGAAAACAGTCTGGGTTACTCCTGCCTCAGGCAAAGGTAAACCCATTCGTGGGATTGCTTTTGCTCAAGGGCCTGGGTGCACTTGGTGGGTGATGCGAAAAGATGGGGAAGTCCGATGTGTGCCTCAAGGGGATTTGATTTTAGGTGAAAATAGCCAGAATTAAACTGTATGATATTAGTTGCTATATAACCCTGCTACTGTATGTTATCATTACTATAATTGTTATATGCTATATCCATAGTACTATAGTAAGAATCACTTGGATCAAGCAAGAAAGAACTGTGATAAAACTGAGCAAAGCGCCGTAGAGGTGGAACCAGAACTGACTCCAGCATACAACAATCCAACGGTGCACACCATCCTCCTGCTGCATCAAATGTCATCTGCTCCTCACACCGCACAGAAGCCCAATTCTGCTCTACCGACTGAGAGGACTTTGCACCATCCCTCCTGCCCAGACAGACTGGTATGACAGATGGAGCCCAGAGTCGGAAACTAAATGAACTCAAACATTTTATGAACGTAACCCATGAACTAAAGAACTGATATCTCTGTGTGTATATACTTTTATATATATATATATATAATTGTTCATATGTCTCAAAGGGATGGAAAGGTGGTGATGATTGATCAGAATGTAACTAAAGGTATGGGAACTGAGCATGACGTCAATGGTATAGAATAAGGGGTGGATACTGTCCTGGTTTCAGCCGGGATGGAGTTAACTGTCTTCCTAGTAGCTGGTACAGTGCTATGTTTTGAGTTCAGTATGTGAAGAATGTTGATAACACTGATGTTTTCAGTTGTTGCTCAGTAGTGTTTAGACTATAGTCAAGGATTTTCAGCTTCTCATGCCCAGCCAGGGCACCTGACCCAAACTGGCCAACGGTGTATTCCATACCATGTGACGTCCCATCTAGTTTAGGAACTGGGAAGGGGGGGGAGGCAGTTTTTTTTGGCCGCTTGGGGACTGGCTGGGTGTCGGTCGGTGGGTGGTGAGCAATTGCCCTGTGCATCATTTGTACATTTCAATCCTTTTATTACTTACTGTTGTCATTTTATTAGTGTTATCATTATCATTATTAGTTTCTTCTTTTCTGTTCTATTAAACCGTTCTTATCTCAACCCAGGAGTTTTACTTCTTTTCCTGATTTTCTCCCCCATCCCACTGGATGGGGGGGAAGTGAGTGAGCAGCTGCGTGGTGCTTAGTTGCTGGCTGGGGTTAAACCACGACAGACAGGATACAGGGATTTGAATGCATTGGCTTAAACTACTTGATGTACTACTTATCTAGTCAAAGACTGCAGCATCAGGCAGATGTTCCTCCAGCCCTCCATTTATGCTGCAATTCATTGAATAAAACCATTTGCTGGTACAGGTGATCTTGAAGATCCATCCACAATTCTCCAAAATTTGAATAGCATCTTGTGATACTAAAAACTTTACTCCAAAACCTTGACCTGCTGCACAGCAGCATCCATAACTAGGTCATCTTGAAACAGAGGATCTTTTGTAAACACCTGCCTTTTAAGAGCACACAGGAAGGGGACAGCACAGAATGTTTTGGTAATTGAAGATATTCCTCATATCGGAGCTACTCTCAGGGGAAGGAAGTCTGAAGTAAGTTACATTTCTTAGTTGACAGGTGAATGACAAGCATGTTATTCTGAGCCATTTGAACACAGAAAGCTGTAAAAATAGCATGAAGTGAACGGAGATGAACACCGAGTACTGTCCTTTCAGAGACAGAGCAACCTGCAAAACCCCCCAGTAAATGTGCTGTAAAAGCATTACCACAAACCAGCAGATGCTCAGTAACACCAGTGAACCAGATTTCTCCATATACTTTTCTCTATAAGCTGGGGAAATTGCATTCTCCCTTTAATTAAACTATCCTGTACATTCATATACAAGTCATTTTGAAGTAGTATCTGCAGCTATATCACATGCTTTTCCCCCTTCCCAAGCCATTCCCTTACGACAGATGTTCCCACACAGAATACATTACTGTCCCACAAACCGTCAACCACATGACAATATACTTGAATGCTGTTTTTCATTAAACCCATTATTAATTTTGGGACCAAAAAGCAACTTCCCATTGCAAAGTGCTCAGCCTTTTCCTCCCTCCAGTTCCAAATCAAGTTCCGAAGGATACAAAAAGGTGCACTGTCAAGAAGAGAGGTATGTTCCCACAAGTAAACAGATGAAACAGCATATATTTGGATTAAAACAAACTGAAGTTGAGAGAAAGACTGTGCAGCATCAACAAGACATAGAAAACTCTACCAACTTTCAGAAATACTAGTGTCCTACTCCTCAACTTTCTTTTGCACTAGTCTTTGTAGACAAGACCTACATATTATGAGGTAGAATTGCAGTAAGTCTTCAGTTCATTGCAAGGTCATGCAGCTTGCAACCCAGCTTAGCCAAGGCTCTTTTCTCCATCCTTTCTGTTACCACATTTGCTCCAGTCTCCAGCTTAGTTCCTCTCTGCATGGCACTACCACCAAACAGCTGTACTCTCTATAATGCCCTATCAGAAAGGGATTTTAGTTTGAACATAGGGGGTTTTTCCTGTAGATTTGCTATGTCTTAAATCCCTAGTTCACAGTGAGCTGTAGTATACTATGCTTTTGTTTAGAGGCTCAAAAAAAAATAATCAGAAGACAGTAAGATGCTATGATTTAAAAGTCAAATAAAGATTTTGCTGTTGTTTTAAGCACAGGTCATATTTTTGAGAAACACTAGTTTGCCAGTATTTTTTATGGTCCATATTTCCACATCGTTTCTGCCTCCACAGCAGCAGTTACAATCTCTAGGAGTGAGAAGAACACAAAGCTCTATTGAGTAGGGGCTGAATAAAAGCGACATTGAAGCACTACAAAATCAGCCTCTCCGATATCTGGAGATGTTGTGCTCTCTCTCAAGCCAAGTGTGATGAATCAAGCACAGAGAAACCCCGCTCTGTCTGAATACAGAGAGGCAAAGAAGTTTATAATTGAGTGTCCCCGCCATAGTATGATGAAATTTTGCTTTTTTGCACAGTCATTTTTGAACAGTCATTTTTCTTCTGAATACCTCACTGATGGCAATTCTTCTTTAGAAATTGCCCGACTGGGACTGCCAACCTTTATGAAAGAAGCATGTGTGCTTCCCTGACTGAGGGTCTTTGGCAGTTTAAGACAATCCAACTGTTGGCTGCCACATCCCATTCTACTGCTGCGTCTCCAAATCTCAACACTTCATTTCAGCATGCTCGTCCAAAAGCAAGCTATTCGCTTTGGCGAATTAGTTTCTCTGCCAGATTAGCACACAAACTTCCCAGCAAACTATTTGCTGAACATCAGAGCAAAGTGAGGATGTTGCAGCAGCAGAGGTGACTTCAGAGTGCTGCGGACGTGGCTGTAAATTCACAGCAATACAACATTTACTGCACCCATAGGAAGACTGTCAAACTATTGGAAAACACTCACAAACCTCATAAAATTTGAAATTTAAGATGACCTATGTTAACTAATTAATCAAGTTGTAAATGACATTACAATGAGGCATTCTAAATTATCATTCATTATCAGGTGCTCTATAGCATGAATTCTAAAACTGCATGTACCAGCTGAGGTGGATGGTTGTAGGATTAAGAAATTTAATTTCAAAACTACCTGAAAGAATCCATATCGATAATTCACGTGTGATATTTGACAAGTAACTTCAACTCCCTGTTTGTAGACAAGATAGGGTACTACTGGCCAGTTATTTGACAGGTACATATAATACATCAGATTTTACAACTGAGATGAAGATCAACTACAGCCAAATTTGTTTTAAAGCATGCAGAGCACTTAGAAATCATACATATCTAAAACTTCCAAATAAAATAAAAGCACGTCAAACAAACAAAAATTCCCCTTAAATCAAATGTAAATGAAGTAGTTGCTCCACGTCTCCAATAACGTAGCTGACTGACATAGTAAGTGGTCAGACTTGATTTAGAAAGAACACTTGTGCTTGAGAGCAAAATAGCAATTGAATTCCCACTGCATTTGTTCATTCTTACCATTCAATATCATCAAGCCTCTTTACATAAGCACTACTGGCACAGGCATCAAAGGAGACAAAATGATCGCAAATAATGTAATCAGCCATAATGAGCAATCTCTTGAAAAAAGTTAAAAATACATTGGGAATGAAGACAGGCTAGAGCAACTAGACTGACATAGTTCAGAGATACCTCTTGCAGCACTGATAGACCAATTTAAAAAGCATCTTTTTGCTGCAATATCAAGGCTCTCTTAGTTTATAGAGTATACAACCATGTCCCAAAGATGGCTTCATGTATCCCAAAAAGCAGGATGGACCCAAAGCAGCTGCTGATGTTTAGATGAATGAGCTTAAGTTTACCCCCAGTGACAAATGCACTGAGCATTATCAAGAAGTGCACTGACACAACCATTTCTACAAAACGACCTAACAAACTGGTGCCAAGTAAAACTCAAAGCTGGACGAACTCATCTGGGAAGTGGGTTTCATGCACTGGCCAGTTTTTGAAACTCAAATCGGATTGGTATTAACAACAACATCAGACTACTGCAAGATGACATGATGCCTTTGGAGGAGGCATTACTTAACTCGTTCCTTCTAAAAGCAGGTACCATCTCAGGGCAAAGGGTCTATCAGGAATAAGTTATTAGCAGGAAGGTGTAATTCCAATATAAAAAAAAATTTTTAAAAAAAATTGCACCATCTGTCACAGAGTGACTCCATCTCAAATTCTAGTTATTTTGATGCTTCAGAATTTACTAATTTTAAATCAGGAAAAACCTTGACATTTCTAAAGCAGTTTTTTCCTCCATTAGTGACAATTTGTCAGCCTATGTTTGTGTTGTCAGCTGTTGTAGACAACTGCCTTGTCTGACAATAGGCAGTTTTTACCTTTTTCACCTGAAATACATTTTTTATTTTTTTATTTTTTTTGAACTTCAAATTTGTTCAGATAATGACTAAGGAGCCATGTCTTCCAGCAATTCAAAGACTATAGCAGCCTCAACTACACAAGGTTGGGGTCTTTGCTAAGCTACTAAAATTACACTGTTGAAAATAATCGAGAAATACTGCTACAGCTTTGTACTTGTTAAACTTTCTCTTTGCACTGACATCCTAGCTTAGGTAGAGGGGTTACTTTACATGGAACTGTTTATTAAAGGATTGACAAATTGCTTTTTCAATAAGAGACAAAAAACGGAGGAGGAAAAAGGAACTATAATCTCCATCATTAAATCTTTTTCAAGGATTTCAAAGGCTGACACTGAAAGTTTGTATTAAAGTCTTTGCTTCATGTACCTGGATTGACTTCAGAAATGCAACAGCAAGTTTTTCCTCCTTGTTTACAGGTCATGTTTTAGGACAGCTTCTTCAGGAATTCAAGTACGCAAAGCCCTCCGAAACGGGTGCTGGATGCAATCATCCAGCAATGGTGTAATCCAAAGGAGGCTCTGTAATGTGTTTATTGTTGCATAATTTAAAATTGTCAGAGCTGCCTCTGCCACACAGCATTGTTATAAATAAGGATTATGTATCGCTATGCAGAAGACAAACATACACTGATTGAATTCTAAGAGTCTGACTACTCTCATTTGAAACTGCAGTTGTAAAAACAGCATTGCAGAAGTAAGAGAGTTTTCAGACTCTTACGATTGAAAAATGTAACTTTTCAGTTTAACATTAACCAGTATCCTCTCATAACAGATGCTCACGAACCCTTATGCAAAAATAACAACACCATACCCGTTTATACACAGATACTTTGGGAATTTCAGCAACATGGAAACAAAGCTTTTCAAAGGTGTTCCTGGCATTTTAATGGCTGATTAAATTTCAAAACTTCAGCTTCTTGCTCTATTTTTTACTTTTCATTTTACAGTTTCTCGGGGAATGCAAATTCCCACTTGTAAGCAGCTTAAAATCACCCATATTAAAAGTAAAAAAAAAAAAAAAAAAAAAAAAAAAAAAAGAGGCAGCCATTCAACATTTTCTTCTTGAGAACCTGCCAAAGAAAAGTGTATCTGATACTCTCACAAATTTCAAATACAGCACATCTAATTTCTTCCTCCCCCATATTAAGAAAACAGTCCAGATTCACTTCATGATGGTCAATGCCCATGAAATTAATTTATCTGTAGAAACAACTGTTCTGGCAAACCTAAGTGGCAACTGAGGACTCTCAGAAGAGATGTGTCAATTATGTAATTTCCATTCCTCTTAAAAAAAAAAGGCTTTTATTATTCAATAAGTCCATACATTTATTAATTCACTTCTACGCTACACTCAATATTCAAGACAAATGTGAACATTTTAACATCCAGTCCTAATAGGTACCGCATGAGGGAGAAGTCTGCATTATAGCTATAATCCTATGAACTCACTAGTTTTGCAGAGGCATAACTAATTATGAATTACGCAAAACAGTTCCACTTCTTTAATGCATGGAGGGATGGCAGGAGGACTTTGGTTCAAGCCCATAGGGACTCTGGAGCAAGTTACTGGGAGTCATGCTGTCAACTCCTCTGTGATTTTATATGACTTAAGTAGTTGCAAGTGGCTGCAGCTCCACAGAAGGTACGTTGCAAGAGCTTGTTGTGGGCAACAGAATCCCAATGTATTAACTTAAAATAGTAAAAGCCTTTAAATAAAACAAGCCGCACACAGAAAAACTCTAGACGTAAAGCACAGAGGGGAACGATGGACTAAAATTGAGATAACTGCTATTTCCAGAGCTCCGCAACCTCACACAGAAGATGACAGCAATTTTAATTTCAAGTCTGGTTATAAACACATGGAGGGGAAATTTCAGCTAGATGGAACAAAACTGGCAAGCAAAACGTTTGCAGTTTTGATTCCAAAGTTTTAGACAATAAGAAATTGGGGTTTTAGGATTTTTTATTTCAACAGGCTGGCAACTGGTTGGAAGAGGAAGGGGATCAGAGACAATATTCTGTGTACTTTCTGCTCCCTATAATATTGAGGCAATTGCTTAATATTTTCATGGGTAACCACTTTTGGGATCAAATCTCAAAACCTGCACCTTTCAAGTTGTATCTGTGTGTCTAAATCTAGTTAAGGAGTACAGCTTTGCATTTGGCTGTCAATCTAAACGAGCTGTCTCCCAACAACCTCTCCAGCTACCTGGTGCCATTTTAGGTATAGCTGTCCCATGAAAGCTCGGTAAAACAAACTCCTTCCATACCCAGAGGAAATATCTTTCTCCAACAGAATGCAACCCCACATGTTGTCAAGGTTTCATAAAGAAGTGAAATTTTTCACACAGTTGGGCAAACCCAGAGTTTCTGCATCACAACAAACTGAACTGGGCTCCATTTACTGAGCAGCAAGTGCAGAAGGGAGAGCCCTTCTCTCTCTTGCCAACAGGGAAGTTTTTCAATGAAAGAGAGGGAAGAAGTGTTTGAAGGGAACTAATACATCTAGAGCATAAAACATATCCACAGTAGTAAAGTGCTAGCAGTACAGGAATACCTTTATTTCCAGACTGGTAGATTATCCTTTCTATAGACCTGACAGAGAGCAGAGCTGGTAAAGGAATACCAGTGTGCTACGTGGGCACCGTGCCCCTCGTAGATGCAGCTGTAGCAGCAGATGTAACTATTGGCACAGGAACTATTCCTTCCTCAGACAAACAAGCTAAAGTGATAAAATGTTGTTATAAGCACAAAACACATTAGTTACACAAGTCGATCTGAGCTACCATGACAGAAATCACACCACTGGTATGTAATGTAGATCTGATCTTAAGTTAAAACTTTCAAAGCGAATCCTCATCTTAGATGCTTCTTAGCAACACAAATGTTTTTCTTTGAAATAAAAGTGTTTCTAGCAGTGATATTTGGACAGTACCTGAATAATTATCCTTATCCAAAAAAGCATCTGTGTTTATCAAAGCAGAAATCATAATTCTTTCCTAGCTCATTTTGCTTATCACTCAGAGCATGCTGCATTATCATCTTACTAAAGGCTTCCAACTTGGTGCTGTTTAAACCAGTTTTTGGTGATTCAGACAACTGTTCATGGCAAGCTTAATGGTAATTATAAACACATTATGCTCCTGAAGAAGGCAACAAAATAGTAAGAGGAATGAGCTCTACACAGGCAACTCCTTGATGACAATACATGACTAATATTCCAATATTGCTAATGACTAAGATGATGAAAATCCAGACCTGCATCGACACTTTTAGTTATATATCAAGAATTAAAACATTTATGCCACATCTATAAAAGCTGTACCCCAAAAGCTACTTAAAAATGCTGTTGGAATTAAGACTCAAATATCTGGAAAATAAAACAGGCCAGGACTCTATTGCTTTTTACCTTCTTCTGAAGGCATCATATCAACAGCCCCTGTACTCAACTGTGCTTATACTTCCTGACGTCTTTTACAGATTTCCCCTTCCCTGAAGTTTCCTAAGGAAAAGGGAACAGAGTAAACACAGGGCTGTTTCTAGAGGGGTAAAAGGACGTTAACATGGTCACCATCCCTGGAGGTATTCAAAAAGCGTGTAGACAAGGCACTTCAGAACATGGTTTAGTGGGAATGGTTGATGGTTGGACTTGATCTTGAAGGTCTTTTCCAACCTAAAGGATTCTATGATTCTATACTTTTCCAAACCCTAACCTCATTCACCTCCAACTTCTACACCCTTCACATCCCCTTTGGCGCAAGTGTTTAAAGACCAAACCCCACACTCTCAACACTCATCCAACATAATGACTGCCCCTATGGAAAAGGTATGGCAGAAATGCCTCTCCTCTATGTAGCAGCAGCTAACCGGGATGATTTTCAAATAAAAAAATGTTTCCAAACACCCCAATAGCTGTCCAGATATGTGAGGGTTCAAATTCATCTTCAATCACTTCATCTCTCCCATCAGTTTCACTGTCAGATTACTGACTACCTGGCTTCTCCCATGTGTATCTACAATGAAATCTGGATAGAAAGATTACCCTGAAATCTCTTATTCCTCTTCCAACGTGATTTTTAATCTCTACCAGCATTCTACAGACCCTTTCATGCATAATTTGGTGTAGCATTAGAAGATTGGCCTCAAAAAAACCCTTACAAGAACAAAAGTTATCCTGTTAAAAGGTCACTTGCCTTTACTTATGTATGATGTATTAAACTTGTATATCCAGTTTTGCTGGAAAATGGAAGAACTTTTTTTTTAGCTAAGGTTTTCCTACTTTACTGATTATGAATGTAAGGAAAGCATGTTCTATGAGTAGAATTTAATTTATTTATGAATTAGTTGACTAATAAAATGAACTTACAAGGAAAGTGCATCAGTTCTTGAAGGGTGTCAGACTTTAGAGGGCACATTAGAGTTATACTGGTCATTTACTAAAGACATCTGTTTCAAATTGCTGCCAAGGTTATCTATAGACAAATTACAGAAAACATGGTTGTTCTTTGGAAAAGACATTTTGCTCTCCATCTTAAAATAGGAAATTAGTCTCAAGTTGGACTAACTTTGCCTCTCTTCTCCAGACCATGGAGCAAGGACATTTCCCTTGTAATACACAATTACCTTAAAAATAAAAGCAAGTAAAAGACAAACTTGAGTTTGCAGACTTTTTCCCCCCCTGTAAATTAGCTTACTAAACAGGAAAAATAGGTGCTCAGATACCACAGTAATGACTGATAATGAGTCTAGCCTGGAAAATGCCGAGTTTTGAGAGATTAATATACCCAAAGTTCAGAAAAACGTTCCAAGTCAATATTTGATTTGGGTGTCAAGTGCTATGCTTGTCTGCATTTTTCACCCAAGATACATCGTCTCTATCTTTCAGTACTGATACACACCTTTGATGGCAAGCATGAAGAAGTAATATTTAAAGAATAAGCAAAGCCAGTCCACTCCCACCTCCAAAGATGCTCGTTTTATAAACTTCCTATAAACTTTGGAAATCGGGTGGCTAATAGACACAAAGGATAATCTTGTGACACCAGATTTATTTCTAGATCTGGTGGATACTCCCATTCTGTGCTTCATTTTTAATAAATATGTAAGATGCACAAACACTGAATGTATACCTTTATCACAAAGGTAACTAGCTATGTCCAGGTAAGTTATATCTCATGAACAGAGGATAGGCAAGCCTCAGTTTTTCAAAACCTTTGCTGTGTCTGAAGTCCAAAAGCTAGCTATTATTTTAAAACCAAGCTATGTTTTACCCACTTCAGATTTTTTAAAAGCCTTTCACATGTAAAAAATCTGCAGCTGTTAAGACTCTCTGAAGAATATATAGGCTGTAAGGATGGACAAATCAGGACAAATTGTAGTAAAAATGTTGCAAGTGTGCAAGGCTTTGGGCTTTTGGAAAGTGGTATTTTTAGACCAAGGTCTGAAGAATTACTCTAGGACATTGGGCTAAACAGTTAGGGCAACAGAAGGGGAAAATGTCAGCGCAAGAGGCTACAGATAGCTTATGGAGTTGCAAGTGCCCAAATGTGATTCTTTCCAAGCAAATAAATTTGCAGTCTGCATCTGTTCATGGGTTTTCACTGAAGATGAGAAAATCATCTCTCCATATGCAAGATACAACCCAGTGCATTAAAAAAAGGCACGGAGCAGTCTTTTCAGATAAATTAAGGCAACTGGAAAAAAATTGATGCTTATGAAACATCACTGAGAGCTTTTGCCTCCCTGGTCGTACCAAGTTTGTCTGAGAAAGAGACTTAAACATAAAATTTGAGAAAAACATTTGACACAGGGGTACTGGGTTCCAGAATAAGATAAGATTATTTGCTGTTTTTAAGGAATTGCAAACTCTCCTTTACCAAAATATCCTTCGGCAAGCAAACAGCTACCAGAAGATTTTAACCTGGACTCTGTCCTCATCTCCTTTTAACTATCTAATTTCTTAAGGTCTGAGAAACTTTTCCATTAAAACTACACAGTATACAACAGTGACAAACTAACAACCTCTTTTTTTTTTTTTTCCTAAAGCATTCAACAGCATAGCAAAAGTTTCTTAACATTTATAGCTTTTTCACTTTCAGAGAATAGCCAGAAGTGTCACTGCAGTGACTACAGGGAGCAGTAAAAAGGCAACTGGTGCACAAGCACACTTCAAAGACTGGGAGGAACAAAAAGTCAGCATGGTGCTAACTGACATCATTGAAAATGAGCACCAAGTTGCAGGACAGCCTAATTTCTTCTAGGGAGGAACATTAAATCTAAGGGTGCCAATGCCAAGCTGTCTTTCCTTAACAGCAAAGTTACAGGTTGGAGAGCCAAGGCTACTTTACCCAACACTGTAAAAACCACTGGAACGCAAGTACTTTACAATCTGTAAATTAGGAAAACTTTCATAGTTCACAAGTGAATTTAACTTTTTCTTACACTGGTTTGTGAAATGCTGTCTCTTCTGTTATTCTTGTGTGCTGCATTTAAACTGGCTTCTCAGTTCCTGAATTAAACTCCTTTAACAAAATTCAGGCAGAGTGCTAGCTAGTTAATGGACTGTTAGTAGAGAGCAATTTTGAAAGCTATCTTTGAAATGTATTATTCAACTGAGAAAAGTCTCATTTTACTATTTTACTGTTACTCAGTTTTCAAAACACAGGATAAGGGCACTAGTATTTTACTACACGAGAAACAAATTAGATGGAAGCCCTTTGGGACACAGCTTTGGTATGGTTTCTCTAGAAGATACAGACCCAGCAGGCAAATCAGATTTTTGTGGTTATTGCACCTTTTGGTCAAATTTGGCTGCCTGGACTTTAGGAACCACAAAGCAGACAGCACTCTGCTGCCAAAAAAGGAGTCTTTCAAAATCAAATTACCCAAAGCATGTGCTTGCATCTCTTTACAGCTACTTGGAAGGCCTGTAAACACCTCTGCACTGCAGGAGCAAGAACTCCCCATGCTAACCCAGAGCAGAACCAGCACTGCTACTCCTCCCATCTAGCCAACACGTGCAACAGTTTAGTATTAATAAATAAATAAATATCACAGTCCCCTCTAGTGGCTGGTTCACCAGGAGAGCAGCACTGACTCCTCCTGGTCACAGGACAAAGGGGTACTAAATCCAAGGTGTAAAACATCTCACTAATTCAGATGGGGATCTTCGGAGTTCCTAGTGCAGAGCAGGTGTCTTATGAGTGCTTCTTCCCATCGCTTAGCATTAAAGGAAAGGACACGTTCTCTTCTACATCTAAAACACAGCAGCCTGTCAATCACAGTGTGATACACAACACAGCTCCACTCTGCGCTGCAGCTGTTTTGTCACATTTGATGTCTTGAGTCACTCAGCAGCATTTCTGAGGGTAGTTACAATAAACTCCCCAGCACACTTATCTTCCACTGAAAACAGGTGGAAGCAATTGCTTCTCATCTCACCAAGTAGAACATCTTCTGTTCTGCTCTTACACGATCTTTTATTGTTTCTCTGGATACTTGTAGTTGAGTTTTCTGCCCAAGAGCAGAATCATATGGGAACTTGCAAACATCCTTCTCCATTCTGACAGAGACACACCGAGACATTGTAAGTGCAACCCACCCCAACCTGTCTTCCTTCACAGTAAATTTGATATCACATACGACTCCGCAGTGGCTCTCTATCCCCTTGAGACAAAGGCTCTGCAGGAGTATAATACCCTTCCGTTGAAGCTAAGCACATATATTAATCCATCTACATTCATGGAAGATGTTTATAAGCCACCTAGATCATGCTACTCATAGCTATAGTTACATTTTAGACAGCAAAAGCAATAAGCAAGCCTTCAAAAAGTTGTTGCAGCAGCATATCATTTTAGCAGAACCTTTTGATGCCAGTCAGAAATATTGTTTAATGCATACTTTCAGGGGAATAGTCTTTCTTGAAAGACAGACTGTTTGGCTGAATAGAGGTTCTGTAAAACTCATTTGCAGCTTGGCATTTTGCACACAAGGTAAGGTCTGTAAAAACTGCTCTTACATCCCAGTGAGGACAGCCCCCCATTGCTTTTCAGATGGCACACATATTCTGAAGGAGCAGAGAGTAAGGGCTCACCTAGCAAGAGCAGGAGGAAAGCTTGCAGACAGAGCAGCACAATTACACCTTTGTAATTATGCCAATGAACTCCATGTGTGGACACCACGCATCCACTGAAGAGGTGGCAGAATAGGTACTGCTATTGTTATGCCAGTCAACAACTTCTGTAAACAAGCCCTAAATGTAATTTTCTAGATAAATTAGGCTCGCAACACGAAGAAGGGAAGCTTTAGATAACACCCACTTCAAAGCGTTTCCACCACTGCACATGGAACAGCTGTAACCTGCTGCCGAGGCAGGGCACAGCAGCACTGTCTTCCACCTGCTGTTTTGTCGAACGTTAGTTACTTAAAATTTAGAATAAAATAACTTTGAAACTACATGAAGATGGCATCTACACTGAAATGCAGCAGGCCAAAGGTGAAGAACAGATACCTTTGAAGAATTCAAGATCTTAATTGCTTAGACAGCAACCCTGAAGAGCTGTACTGGCTTGGTGCACCCTAGACTATGGGGCAGTTGCTCACCACACTCGAGCCCCTAAGGCTTTAAAAAAAGTGAGAAAAATATATCGGGCAAGAGCCAGAAACTACTTTTACTGATGTTCAATAGTCTTATTCTTGCGTAATTTAAATCTGTCAAGTTGTGTGAAAGTATTCCTGATGAGCCTAGGAGGCACATGGACTCAATTATAAAACACAGTGATACTAAGAGAGCAAAAATACATTAACCAGTATCTGACTGTTCCCAGGTAGCTGCTGAGGTTAAGCACATGCGCCAGCTGATGCCTCAAAGCATACTGAAGTGTACTGGAGTAGTTTTTGAAGTTTATTCCTAGTGGTGTGTTTCTTCAACAATACCTATAGATGTTTGTTCCTTGCCATCTAGCATCAACAGGCACAAAACTCTCATGCAAAAACAATGGCAAGAGGACAAGGTTACCAATATGTATCCATGAATACAGGGTATGAACCTATGTTGCTCTTTGTAAATGTACTACCTGTTGGAAAACTGTTACCTGTATGAGTAGGCTAATGATCCTTAATGCATTTTAGTTAAGACAGGTTGGTCCCATTTAAGCTGATCTTCCCATAGATTAGCTTTAGTCTTCAGTAAAACCAGGTTGAGAACCTTTGGGTTTTTATTAGAAAAAGGTGACAGGGATCAGTTTTGTTGTTTTTGCAAGTTTTTTGTTTGTCTTTTGTTTGCTCTTTACACAGACACAAGCAGGTTTTCATTCTAAAAGTCTTCACATAAGAGGCCTGTTTATATTCAGTGGTATTTTACTGAAAAGAAAAAACCTCCAGGCTTCAAGCAACAGGTCCAATTGTACCACAGGACAGTCATGCCATAGTCTTCCTTACTCCACATCAGCATCTCCAATTAACAAATCAAGTAAAGGTAACAGCATGATATACTCACATTGTACAATATCTAAAACTACATGGGCGATGTAACAGTACCTGCTGCTTTTTGATAAGCTTACACTTCTATTTAAATATTAAATTAAATTTTATTTAAATTCATTAAATTTTAAAAAGCAAATCCATTAGAGAATTTGCTATTTGTTTCAACAGAATTGAAAAATGTGTTTTGCCTAGTCTTGTTTTAATTTAACTAGTGATAATTTAATTTTAATTTGTACCATCTTACCTCAATCAATTTGTTGGCATGTTCACGGAAAACCTGGGCATATTCTTTAACTTCTTTTTCGTTCCCATTCTTGGCAGCTTCAATCAATACTAAAAGCGGAACATTTGTTTCCAGAAAAGAGTCTGATACATGGTCCATAACAGCTTTGCGGAGCTAAAATAAAAATAAAAGAACGAGTTATTTTTCAGTAGTGTTCTACTGCTGTTTTCCTTTTACTGTATTAATACATAAAGCTTAAAGTACTTTTGTCATTGAACCTTCTTCCTTTGTGTGACCAAGGCTTTCCCTGCACTGCCTTGTCTATACGCTTTTTGCTTCAATTTAAATTAAATCTCCTTAAAAAACTGGATTAGTTATGTAAGTGCAAGTCACCAGTTTGGCCACAAATATTGATTTAGCAGCTCATATTGGTTTTGTCTGAGTAAATTTGCTGCTTTCCCTCAGCTGATTAAACAACATGCTGATTTAACTTTTTTATTTTTCTACTAGAATAAAAACATTTTTCAACAAACTTGATCCATATTCACATTTACTTGAAAAGGGGAATACATCGCTTTAAAAACCAAACGGACAAAAGATTGATGTTATACAAATACAGTCCTCAAAGAAAACAGGCTGAGATGAATACCATCAGAATTATAAAATATCCCCGATTATGTTCAAAATCCATAAAATGGGGGGGGGGGCCTTCTGGTTTTTGAGTTTTTTTTTGTTTGGGGTTGGTTTTTGTTTGTTTGTTTGTTTTTAAATGTCTTTTGCCACGAGGACGGGTCAAGAATTAAACATCTTTATTACACAGTTAACAGGGGATTACACTTCCACCCCATGCTTCCCTGTGAACCAGGCTCTGGAAGCTCCTAGCTCTTAATTCACCAAATACAAGCAGGCAAGCCCACTGCCCCTAGAAACAAATGAAGAGATAACATATTTCCATAGAGGGCAAACATGCAGAAATGCACTCATTTGCCTCAACAAGTACCAACTTCATATACTAATTACCTGTCTTCGCAAGTCTCTGGTCTTTTTGGTCATTTTATCAATCGCAGAGTTCAGTGCATCGCTTCTTTCTTTGCGTCCAGCCTGAAAAACAAGAGACAAAGAGGTAAACAGGTATTCAGGGTCTCCACATAAAACTAGTATTATTCATTTTGAGTACACTGTCAGCTTTTTTTTTTTTTTTTTTAAGCAATTATGCACACTAGAAGTAAAACCTCCACCTGCCTGATAAAGCACTCTCTTCCTGGCTGGTTTGGGCAATACAGTAACATCTGACACCTTAAGATTCTACCTTTAACACTCTTCAGCTTGCTTTCAGAAGAAAAAGATGGTTTCATAAATCTAGATGTCTTTTTGCTCTTTATCAGCCAGAGACCACATTTGACCTCTGAATTTTAGATTTCTCTTTTCTGCCAGCTCTGTCAACCACCCCACGGCTGGCACTGCATCGAGCCCAGAACGGCACAGCTTCAACCCTCAATCTTCTACAAGCCTCGGCTGTCACGATCACCCAAGGCCAGTGGATTGCACACAAACATCTCACATGCTGCCTTCAACCTACAGGTATGAGCACCATGCAAGCAGTCCACAGGGCTGCCTGTCCAATACAACAGTGCTCCCTTACACACCTTCGTACCCAACTATCACAGAAAACTGCTCTTGAGCAGTCAGTCAAAAGCCAAAAATCAATTATCTTAAAGGTAGAATCCTTACAAAACATTTGTCGGGGATGAAATCCAACATTTCAAGTAAGCATCCAGGCCCACCCACTGAGAGCTGGATTTTGCCAAGGTTCGATACAGCAAGTTTCGCATTAGCCCTGTTGTTAAAGAGGGCAAGGGGCCAAGAAGCAGTGGCAGCTTCTCTCTTTATAAGCAGACACTGGGTTGAAAATATCCCGATTTGTATCAAATTGGGAGTGTTAGATAAAACAATGGTGGTGGTCTGGTTTTGCTGGGAGTTTTTTCTGTATAATATAGCTTATATTAGAGCTTTGAAACATACTTTATGCAACCACAATCCAATTTCTGAAGTTCTAAGCCACGATCAATATAATTATCCTGTTGAGAAGAAAAACCATTTAGCAGCACTAAAGTAAGGATATGCCAGTTATCAATTCTCCAGGTGACAGGCTGGTTTGAAATACCTGGATGAGCAGCCTTGAATCTAAAACATGGAATTCACGCTACAGCAGAAATAAAAATTTAACAAAATGGGGGTGGGGGGGGTGGGGTGGGGTGGTGTTAGGATATTGTAAAGTCATTACAGTTTAATGAATTATTGAAGATTTGTCACCTCCCTGGTCAAGTAATTTGATTCTCATCACAAAAGGTAACTGAAAAGTGACTGAAATGAAAACCAGGAGCTCATTCTGACTACGCCACAGCCTTTGGCAGACCCAGCACTGTCCCGTTCTTCACCCCGCATTCAAAAATCAAAGCCAAAGTCTCTAAATAAAGTAGAGATTAATACTACTTATTTATTGAACAGTTTGCTGTTCCCATGCTTGGTGGATATGAAAACCAAAATGCAGTTAAGCTAGAAAGTCCCCATCCAGCTTGCATTGAACGTGAATGCTTTGTCCCAACCTGCAGCTCTGGGCACACTGGTGGCGGTGGGCACTGCCCACACCCCGAGGCAGGCAGCAAGCTCCTTGCAGCAGGCGATTCACCTGAAAACCTGAAACCTGCCAACTGGCAGCGCACAAACTAAAAGCCTGCTCTGAGACATAAACCTGCAATTGCAGCTGATTGCTCTTTCTGATGCTTTCACACCAGTTTACCTATTGCAATGTGACCATTTTACTGAACCCATGGTACCCCCCCATACACATGGGGGTTTTTTTCCAGGAATATCTTTGGATCCAAGTTATATACTCATCTATTATGTAGAAAGCCAAACATTCAGCTATTCTAAGAAGTGCCATTTTACTTCTCCCTGGGTGCCCCTACGTTACCATTTTAACACGAAGCAGGAGCATGCTTTTGAAGCGAGTCCACCCATCGCTTCCACTTTGCTGTCCCTGGCTTCACAGCCCAGAACAGCCTCAGTGCACGAGGACCAGATGCCTTTCGGATGAGAGAAAAACCAAGAGATGGCTTCTACTAATGGATATTCAGTTCATGAGATGAGACCACAGCCAGTCCTATGTAAAATGCCCTGAAAAGCACGCAAGGCATACATTAGAGCCTAAGCAGCACCAGTTTCATACTGTTCATCCATTCCTATTAAGCTACACCACGTACTAGCACGGAAAGAGCTATATAATCTAAACCCATTAGGTTTTAAGCAAGGTGGTTCCAATTTATTTCCACCTTGTTGGCATTCAGAAATTTTAGTACAGGAGCTCATCAAAAGTATTAACAGAATTTCCTTCTGAAGGCTGCAACATAAAATGCCCTGCTAATTTAGCTGCGGTAATTTAACAATTTAGTGCATATAGCTACTAACACGTCTCCTTTGTTAGGGCTGGTGCAGCAAGGCAGAAGAGGACAAACATGATGGATGTCCGCACCTCTGTGGCTACAGAGACCCTGTTGTCATTAACATCTTAAATCATCACAGCCCATTCTAACCAAGGTCCTGGCCCGGAGACAAGGATGTCAAGTTTTGCCCATCTGTAGTTTCTTGACCTTTTTTGCAAAAAATGAAACATAAAGCACTAACTGTGGGACCAATTATGCCCCGTTAGCTCCGAGTGGAGGCAGTCAGTGGGACAGTGGTCGCTGGAGCACATGAAGAGCCACAAAGCCTGCGGCTGCACAAACCCTCCAAGGCACACAAAAACACTGATGATCATCCTTGACCACAACAGTCACTTTGTCCAGGCTCCCACATGCCCCATGAATTTTACCCACTGGTTCCACTCTACAGCTTAACAAGTCCTGTTTGAGCTAGTCTCTCTGAATTAATAAATCATGTTTTAAAGGCTCCAAGTGACAGTTTACCACACCTGGGTAATTTATTCCAGTAACCAATTACCCTTACTATTAAAAAATTGGTCCTTGCTTCTAGTCTAAACTTTCACTGAGAAGCCAACTAATGATTTGGCAGCACAACACATCCCAGCTATCAGCTTCTCTTATCCACAGGATTAGGAGGACTCACAATAGCAAAGCCTGAATATTCAAATTACTAATAGGATTTTTAGATATTCAGCACAAAACTCTGCTGAGGGAATCACAAGCTCTGCAGTCAGTAAGCAGCTAATAGATTCAGTAGATTTAATAGGGTCATGTCAACCATGTCAGTCATTTTGCAGCACGATACCACAGCTCTGTCCAGTATCATGGATAATAAATTTAGCCATGCTGCAAATTTACTTTAAATTAAATCAGATCTTTATCAAAGAGGCTGGAATTGGTGTTAAAAATTGCTCATTTCTGCCCCCCCCCCATAATCTCTGCTCTTCCACCATCATTGCTACCCTGCTTGGAAAGCAATACAAGCAGTCACTGTCACATCCTTGCTGTTCCAGCTCACACAGCTATCCCCACTAAGGTTTGTTTTAATGGCTTAAAGCAAAGAAAGGGCATTTGTATACAGGGAGGCAAGTGGAATCACCATCTCTGTCACCAAGCATTCCCTTTGTAGGCCTGCCATCTGAATTAAAACAAACAAAAAAAAACCCTGAACCAAGTTTTTCCTACAGCTATTGATGTTAAAAATGTAACCCCAACTGATTTACAAAGGTACCAAGAGCACAGTGGTGGCAGTACATGAATGCTGTCTTAAAGCCACCAGAATCAGCAGTGCATGTATTACAATGAGTTAGTCACAAAGCCATGTTTTTACAGCTAAATATCAAAAACTTTCATTGTTAATCTCAATGGTTCATCATCAGTTTAGGTTAAGCTAAGGCTACAGAGCTATTGAGAGAAACAGTGCCTCCTGCCCGGCACCAGCCCTCACAGCACACACACCCCTGCAGAGCCCAGCATCCCTCCTCCCCCAATGAGCACCCAGATGCGAGCCAGATGTGCCACCACTGTGTGATTGAGAGTCACCACTGCCCTGCCTGCCACCCAGCATGCAATTACCTAAAAAAAGATGGTTCACAGAGAGGTTTCTGCTTCAGATAATCTGTGAATTGTCTTCTGAGCTGTTTGTACAACAGGCAGCGTCGTGGTTAACGATGGTGATTTAATAAGTGAAAAATGAGTGCTTGGCATACCTTCCTCTGGGCAGGCAGTGGCAGAGGCAGTCGTACGTCAGTGCGCCCCTGCTGAGCGGTGCTTCGTGGGGAGGCAGGAGATTTAGTGCTCAGATTCAGTTTGTCACATGCTTCATTTCTGCCTTGACACCTAGCCTAATTACATGTCTACAAAGAGGGGTATGGACAGTTATCCTATTACCATGATACAAGGGCTACAGGCAAATTCTAGATATAACAGTAGCTGATTCAAGACCAGGAAAGGTAAGCAACGAAGTACGACACACATGAATTTCAGTGGTGTTTTCGTATCTGAGGTCTGATGGTTGAGGAAGCAGGACTATACACTGGTTTGTTGCAGGAAGGAGTCTCCCATGGTGAGCCCATAGCTCACCAAAGCACTGGGGCTGCACAGTATCATCTAGGGTTCAGCAAGAACCTGAATCAGAATAAAGATGCCTGCATTCCCCCTCCTGCACAGCTTGCCATGCCATGCTGCTCCCACCCCGACACCCCTCCCCACTGCCAGGCTGCAGCCGTGGCAGCCCCATGCTCCCCTCAGCGCCCATGGAGAGGGGAAGGGCTGGCTCCTGCACGCATCTTGGTACAAAGAGGAATTAAAATGTGCAACCAGTGCCAGGGGCAGAGTGCTGCCAGAGACGGAGGTGACAGTCACCACGCTACACCACAGCACATGTGTGTCCTTTGCTCCCAGGAAGATGACACCTGGCCTATGGTACCCTGTTCCATCCCTTCCACCGCCCTTGCCCAAAAGACCTCTCTCTGCAGCTAGCCTGAAGGGCTGGACACATCTGTTGATGATGCATCACTTTGGACATGCGCTTTTCTCACATGTCCACTTCTCAGGGCTCACTGCTAACCCAGCTCCATGGCAGTGCACCCGAGTGACAGTAAGTGCACGGTAATTGTACAGCCACACATCTGTGCTCGTCTCCTTCACCTCGCAGCCTTACTGACACAGCACAAAGGCTCTCTTTCAGCAAAAAAGCAGCAAATACTCCTGTGATCCCTGACATGCTAGTGTCCAGCAAAAATTAACGCAATCATTTCTTCAGGCAGAAGGGTGAGCTGTCTGTTTGCATGGTGCCACACACGTGGCTGCAAATCCCAGCTGCCCCAGCCTCGCCTGCAACTCCAGGGCTTGCCATCCTCCAAGCCCACAGCACAAGAAAGTCACGCAGCCCACATCTACATCATGTAAAATTAGCTTATTTGTTGTTCTTAATACACTAGGAAGGCTTCCACAAGATGTCAGCCTAACTAAATGACAATGCTAGCCTCAGGGTGCAATTCTACTTTTCCAGCACATGCATTTAGCAGGGAAACCAGTTCTGCTGCTGCTGGAGGAGCAGGGTAAGGGAGAAGCCCCTGAAAGGGTTATTTGGTCCTAGCAAGCTTATTCCTGAGGTGGACACGCTTTTTTCCCCCTCTCCTGTTGCACATGATGATTCAGGCCATTACTTCAAAGTGCCCATTCTGGCAGAAGTCCCAAGATGGCACTCATAGGTGGTCTTCCTCAGCATGCAAGCGAGTTTTTAGTCTCAGGTGAAATGAAATTGTGTGAGTTTTGTGGGCAGCTGGGGTTTATTCCCAGCCTACTATACCTCAACACCCCAGGCAGCTCTCAAGGAACAATGTGAATATTATTGCAGAGTTCTAGACTTAAGAGAATCAGATGCATGCTTTTGGTAATATCTGTTATTTCACAAGCGCATAAAAAAAGTGCACATGTTTCGCTAAGAAAAGCGCCCATAAAGTTCGCGTTAACAGTTTCCCAAACAGGAAACTCGCTGGCAAGGTGCTAAATAGCCCTTGTTTGGTTATGGGCCAAAGAGTGGAAAGCTTTAGAAAGGAAGCAACTTACCGTGTTTGAACATTAACTCTTAACTCTGTGCCAAATTACACAATCTTGATGTGGGAGGAACCTACCAACAGATACTGATGCAAAATTGCAAAATGTTTCTAAAAGATACCTAATTTCAGTCTCCTGGTAATAGCAAAACCAGATAGCACAGGAGAGGAGTAATATTTGACCTTACAGCCATTGTAATTTTCTTAATTACACCCTTTGGAACACTGTTTTTAAATGTTATGTTATCATATTTAAATGTTATTAAAATTCAAATCAACACTTCAAATCAGGATTTTACACCAGATGAGCTGCTATGGGAAGCACAACCACAGGTACTTCAGTGCAGTAGTTCCATCAGACAGCTGGCAACTGACAGCTAAGGCTGGATTTCAGCTTCTGTACTTTTTGTACAGTGAACACTAAATGTGAAGAAACTCTTTAAATAGGTTTATGTAATTTCTTTGCATGTATTTCTTTCACTCTAGAACAAATGTGAAAATATTTACTATGGCTGAGCAATTTAAGAAATTTATCTAGCATTTCCTAATTTGCTTTATCATTAAAGATATGTACTTTCCTGATGGGTTGGAGGTGGGGTTTTGTTGTTGTTTTGCTTCGGTTTTGGGGTGGGTTTGAGGTTTTATTTTTGTTTGTTTATTTTTAAATAGTTCACGTTCTCCATCCCTTTACTTTCCACTTAACACTTGCCTTCAGCCTGCTCTGGACAGGCAGTCAGTATTACAATTATGCCACAGGACAGTGAAGGGAGAAGCAGGGAGAAAACAAGTCTTAGTTTAAACAAGTACCTCTAAGGAACCAGAGCTTAATAACAAAGGTAAATGTCCATTTTACTTAAAGTCTTCTTTTGACACAATTCATCACCTTCCTCCACCAGCATGGGAAGTTTGTTGTTCTCAGCTCATCCCATATCTTGAGGTTGTGATACCTCACCACTACAGAGTGAACGTTTTCATGTGCCTTCTACTACATTGTTGCTTTATCTCTCAAGGTGAAAATAAAAAAAGCTTATTCACGTTGCTTGGAGTGGGAAGCTAACACCCCCCTGCCTCATCCACATTGAGTGAAGGCCAGAGCAGCTGCTCCAAAGGCTTTCCTGCACATCCATGCAAAAATCCCCAGACCCTAAAAAAAAGTGTAAATCGTCTGTACATTTACCTGTTCATTTACCATTTAACCTCATAAATCAGCTGTCCCTGAGGAAAGTTTGCTCCAGATAAAAGGGCAATGAACTTTTAAAGCAGGCAGCCATGACAGCACATTTGCCTCTTCCACGCTGGGCATGCACGCTCCAGCCAAAGACCAGCTCGGCTGTAACAGCACAGACAGCTTTGCAGGGTCACCGTTTCTGCAAATGCAAATTTCTGCAACTCTAAAACACACAGGATAACTGTTACGGACCTACCCTGCAGTGAGATGCTAATAGAAGTAACGTCCCCCTTTTACAGGGGGGCATATAACACCAGAATGTAATTGGTGACCACAAGGAAGCCCTCAAACTGCTCTAAGCCCCGACAGTAAATGCCAACATCACAGTTTCCTCTCCTGCACTCCAGTCCCCAGGAAAAGGCAAGTACAAAAGCCACCGTTTGGGGGGTGGGAAAATAGATTTTTCTAGTTTCATGACTGCATGCTGTCAAGCTGGATTCCAATTAAATCTTTCCTGTGCCCTAACACAAGCTTTGCTTTTTCCAGAAATTTCTCATTGCTTGAACACTCACTCCTGTCCTTCGCTCCCAGACTGTGTGCTGTACTTTCTGACACACCACCTTTTTACCTAAATGACTGTTCTCTCCCTTTACCACTTTTGCAGGGACCACAGTCAAACACAGTTGTTATGCATAGCTTTAAGCTGCCAAATCCCTCTCACCTCTGTGAAAAGCTGGTGCTAACCAGCACTATTCAAACTGCGCATACTTTGCATCTAAAAGTTCCTTTTATGCAGCAATATTTAACAGAAAACCAGCAGCAGCTAGAACTAAGGCACTTCCAACCGCAGCTCTGCACCGCTTTTAATACCAGCTGAATACAGCCAGCACAGATGTAGGAGGAGGGAGCGGGGTGGTGCAAGTCTTTCCTATTCCTTCTACTGCGGGGACGAAGGACTCCTACCGTTGATTTTTTTTTTTCCCCTTCTATCAGTGGTCTTTAACACGATCACAGTATGCACCACAATGCTTTAAAACAGCAAAGCTTCTGGAAAACCCAAACAAAAGGAACGTCACCAGGTGACGTCAGCCTATATACAGCCCTGTGTGGTCGCAGCGCATAAGCAAATCCATTCTTGTACCGCTTCCCTGAAAAGCTTTTCAGTAAATGCACTCATGCTACTACAGGAGCTTCTCTCAGCAATAAGCCACCCATCTGCCATCAACAAGTTAGGACTAAGGGAAGCCACAGCTGCGGAAAGAGAAAACGTGAGCTTCAATTAAACAGCTGAGCAGCCACAGAGGACGAAAACTTGTATTAAGCATTGATTTAAAAATTGCAGACCTGTCAGAGAAGATCAAGCCAGTGATTTCAAAAGGAATATTCCAAGAGAGCATCGTGGATTCAATTTTGCACTAATATCAAAGGACACTAAACCCAGTAAATTATTCAAAGGCTATCTTACATTAGAGCCTTTTACAGACTCACCGCGTTGAGTCTAAAACTACGACTGAATGCAACCTCCAATGTACTCAAAAGAATGGGTAAGTTCCTGCATTTCTATATACCTTGTATAATGAATAACCAGCTATGCTTTAAAGGAGCAGTTAGATGCTAAAGCAAATTTTTCTGCACTGAACCTTATGAAAAAAATGTTTTCCGATTGTGACACTGTAGTCCTCCGTAATAGAGATAAAGACTCATCCTAAGTGTAATATCCAAGTATTCTGTTTTTTGTAGTAAGTTGTTTCTTGTATTTAGAATTAGCTTGTCGGAAATGCATGGCAATGTTATCTGCAGTGAAATCTTCCATCGTGATGTTCAAAGTGTACTGATAAGGCTATCCTATCTTGTTGTTTTCCTAAATTATATTCTGCAGGCTTACATTTCAAGTGGCCATTAGGGGCTCGTATGCTGGCAGCACTATATGCAATGAGTATGGTTTTAAAAATGCTGCCTGCCTTGGGCATGGCTTGTCCACCAAAATGTCGCTGTGAGAAGCTGCTCTTTTACTGTGACTCTCAGGGGTTTCACTCAGTGCCAAACACCACTGAAAAGGGCTCGCTAGGTTTGTCACTGAGGCACAATTATAT
Organism: Buteo buteo; assembly: GCF_964188355.1. NCBI lineage: Eukaryota > Metazoa > Chordata > Aves > Accipitriformes > Accipitridae > Buteo > Buteo buteo. The sequence goes on along the minus strand of NC_134194.1, from coordinate 19,900,795 downwards.
TTCTGAACTTGAAAGGGATCAATTTGCAAGCTTCAGTCAACTTACTTGGCTTCACTTAGATCATAATCAAATTGCAACAGTCAGAGAAGATTCTTTTCAAGGACTGTATAAACTTAAGGAATTAGTCTTAAGTTCCAACAAAATCTTTCATTTGCCAAACACAACTTTTAGCCAGCTGCTTAACCTGCAGAATTTGGACCTCTCTTTTAATCAGTTATCCTCTCTGCACCCCGAGCTCTTCTACGGCCTTCGCAAGCTACAGACCTTGCACTTGCGTTCCAACTCCCTGCGGACCATCCCGGTCCGCCTGTTCTGGGACTGTCGTAGCCTGGAGTTCCTGGATTTGAGCACAAACCGCTTGCGAAGTTTGGCTCGCAACGGATTTGCAGGATTAATCAAGCTGAGGGAGCTTCACCTAGAGCACAACCAGCTGACAAAGATTAATTTTGCTCACTTCCTCCGGCTGAGCAGCCTGCACACGCTCTTCTTGCAGTGGAACAAAATTAGCAACTTGACATGTGGGATGGAGTGGACTTGGGGCACCTTAGAAAAGCTTGATTTGACTGGAAACGAAATCAAAGCCATTGACCTAACCGTCTTTGAAACTATGCCTAACCTTAAAACCCTCCTAATGGATAACAACAAGCTCACCACTCTGGATTCCAAGATCCTAAGTTCGCTGACATCCCTCACCACCGTGGGCCTCTCCGGCAATCTGTGGGAATGCAGCCCAAAGATCTGCGCCTTGGCCACATGGTTGAGTGGCTTCCAAGGTCGGTGGGAGCACTCCATCCTCTGCCACAGCCCCGACCACACCCAGGGAGAGGATATTCTGGATGCAGTGTATGGTTTTCAGCTTTGCTGGAATTTATCAACTGTTGTTACGCCCGTGGCTACGACGTATGCAGCTCCGACTACTGAGTACACGAAAAGAATAAGCTCTTCTCATTTCCATATGGGCGACAAAGAGATTCCAACTACGGCAGGCATGGTCGTTACCACTGAAGAACATTTCCCCGAGCCAAACAATGCCATCTTCACTCAGAGGGTAATTACAGGAACAATGGCTTTATTGTTTTCTTTCTTTTTTATCATTTTTATAGTGTTCATCTCCAGGAAGTGCTGCCCTCCCACATTAAGAAGAATTAGGCAGTGCTCAATGATTCAAAACCACAGGCAGCTCCGATCCCAAACACGGCTGCATATGGCAAATATGTCAGACCAAGGACCATATAACGAATACGAACCCACCCACGAAGGACCCTTCATCATCATTAATGGCTACGGACAGTGCAAGTGTCAGCAGCTGCCGTATAAAGAATGTGAAGTATAATACCTACATGCCATCAAAAATTAAATCAGATAAGTAACCTATTTTAAAATTGTAGGGGACCTACATCAGATTCTAATTTTTACAAATGTTGACATAAAGCCTAATTTTCCAAGCTACTTAATGGAAACATTGTTTATGGAGTGGTGCAGTATTTTTAAGTTTTTTAAAAAATAAATCCATAATATTTTCAGTGTTAAAGAAGCAATGATTACATTAAAGTTGCACTCCTAATGTTTAAAAGTCTAAAAAGATGCTCACCTCAAACTATGTAAAATGTTTCATGTTATGTAATTATATGACTGTGTGTAAACATTTATACCCAAGTCTCCACATTCTACTTTTTCTAATGAAAACAGTCCGAGGGGATGGATACTGGATATCTGTACAGAGATCTGTGGGGGGACATACGCTCCGTTTGTTCCACTGCAGCTGTAGGATCCCAAACACTCCAGCTGGCTCCGTTCACTTTAAAGGCAGCCGTGGAGGAAGATTTTCCTCCTCTGATAATTTCACTCCAGTAAAAAAGGGGAAGGAAGGAAAAAAAAAAAAGCAACAAAGGTCCAGGTGGGGATTGAAGTGCATTGGGAACTGGTGAATTTATTTTTAAATACAGTTTTCCTATCTGCATATTCATAGTTTGGCTTGCTTAAATGGTCCTTGCTAAAGCTCACAACAGATACAGAATGGAGCAGTTCACACGGTCACAAATTAGCAGGACGGTCACAAATTAGCAGGATGACTCTCCAGGCGCTTACAAAGTAGGCAGTGCAGCTTATTTAGGAAGGCTCAGTACGACAGGATCAATTCTAAATATTAAGTGCATTCAATTCTTATCGGCTCTCTGGTTTGACTTGATGATGCTTTTCATGAATTCAGGCTAATTACTTACAACTATGAACAAACAGCATTTCAACACCTTTTCATGTGTAAATACCCTTAATGCAAGTTTTTCTTAATTAAAAGTAAATATCAACCGCGAGGTTAAGGAGAAGGGGGAAGGAAGAAGCCTCTCTTTGTCCCCCCGCTGCCCCCCCAGCTGAGGCTTCCTCTCGCCTGGAAGCTATTTTCATGCACTAACTCCACTGGTTTCTCTGGAGACAGAATTAGCCCCTGTAATATAAGCTCTCACTTGTCCTCCTCTTCCAAAATGCAAGGTAATTACCAGGTTGGGGTTTTTGTTTTGTTTTGTTTTTTAAAAAAAAGTACCTTCTGATAAGTATAAGTTAGGATAATATAATTAGTTTATAGAATAGCTCACTGAAAAATGTTTTGTTTCTTGATATGGGACAGAATCTAAACTAGTATGCCGTTGAAAAAATCTTGTATAAATATATATATACACACACGCACCTCATTCTTAAGGAGTAATTTGGTTTCTTTAGCCAGAAGTACCATATTGCTATTTATACTATACTATGAAATTATATGTAAATATTTGCAGATCTATGCAGCAGTGGTGGTACTCAGATGCCACAGGGGCGGGGGGGTGGGGGGGTCTGCAAAGAATTACATTATTTTTAAGTCAACTGCTCAAATATTGTAAACATTCTAACCAAAGCTAAAAGGACCAGAGGGATGGAAATTTTTTTTATATATATATATACATGTATGTATAACTGGAAAAAAAAAAAGTGTTGTGTCCAATGCTGCAGTGTTAAACAATTACCAGCATACACCGATGAAAAAAAGAAATTCCTCACAGTGCTGACATACCTTGAACAAATCAGTAATTACAGTATGCTAATTGTGTTGTACTAAACTATTCTGCAAACTTTTTAAACAGAAAAGTCACTGCATAAAAGTCTGTTTGCTATTTCACTCTGCTTTTATATATCTGTATTACCACTTAGTGAGGTATTTAGGGTGCAATTATACAACAGTTTGATGTTTTATTGTGAAATGAATTCGTCCAAGGCAATTATAGCAAGATAAGTGTGACTTCTGTTAAGATTTTACATAAAGATTTTTCAATTACTGGTTTTGAAGATATTAATTTGCATTATTTTACTTTTACATACAGTGCCCTTATTATAAAACAAATATTTTGTTTACTTCCTGTGACTCTGTACTTTAATGGAAGAGATTCAGTGAAGCCTAATGGTTTTCCATAGAGATACCTTTGAACCCTCGTAACTGTTTATACTGTGATGAGCTGATTTACACCTATTCTAGAAAATCAATTACTGCTTTTAACTGAATACAATAAATCCTGTGGGGCAGGTGGACAAAGAGCAAATATTCTGTATGATTAAATCTCACATGAGCCAGAAGGCCAGACCTAAGCTGATAAATACAAAAATGTATTGGCATCCAAGGGTATTTAGCTGCTTGTAGAAAGACTTGCTTCATTCCTTACCACGAATAAGCGCTCACAGCTCTTCCCTTACGTCCAGGCTTTTGCTCTGCTCTAGGGAAACGAGCATGCATCACTGCCTCAGCAGCAACCTGCCCCTGCCTGTGCACCTCCCTTACCTCGTGTTAACCAACACCATGGTCTGCACCAGGGGAAACTGGAAAGCAGACACTTTTGGGATGATTTTCATGTACAGCTGTAGGGTACCAGCAGAGACAAAGTTGTAACTGAACTCATTAATTATACTGGCAGCCAAATAATCTGTCTACACTATTATCAACCATCAGATGTCAATACTAAACTCTGATGTCCTCAGCTGCATTTGTAAGAAGGACTTCCACCTTTCTCCTCCATGCCCAGCAGAAACCCTTGCTGTAAGACAGTTCAGAAGGTTCCACATCAGTCTTCCACATGGTAACAAGACCTGGCCACTTGACTGAAGTGCTGAGGTTCCTCCCGAGGAGGTGCTTTCCCAACACCCTAGCTCTGCGCAGAAACCCACTCCAGCTTTATTGGCTTATAATTATGCCCAGGAAGAGTAAAGACAGATGTTCCAGCAATGCTGGATTTAATCCTCTTCTCCACCCCAGCCACTCATACCAATTTTCCAAGCATTAAAGCACTGTTCCAGTGTCTCTCAAAGCAAACACACCCAGGCACCCAACTTCTCTTCCCCACCAGCGTCCCCACAGTTTCCACGGGTCCTGCAGTGCTGCCTTGGCTTGCAGACAGCAAAGCAGGAGGCCAGCAGACACAGCCTAGCACAGCACTGTTCAATTTTACTTTGACTCTCTGTACTACACACTAATACGCAGCCAATCTCCCAAATGCCGTGGTTTATGTCTGCCATTTCCAAAACCATTTGTTGCCAGGTTCCAGGTGTAAGCAAAGCAATTCTGCAAACATTACATTTAGGGTAACAGGTATCATAAAACTCACAGAATGTCAAACACTAGCAGTGAAGTCAACTTGAATTCCCTTAGACGGACAGCAAATGGCAGGCAAAGCCATCACTCTACACAAGGTACACAAGGACACAACCAGGGGCTGTTAATTTGGGGTTTTGGTTTTCTTTTTGTGGGTTTTGTTTTTTTGGTTTGGTTTGTTTTTGTTTTTTTTTTTAAAGTTACTGTCTTCCATTCTCAATTGCTTGTAACTCTTTCAGGCAAGAAGGGTATTGTAATAATTGCATTACTCAGCAGTCTCTGATTTCGTTCATGGAACAAGACCCATGATGGTTTGGTTCAAATTAATTGTATTTCGGTATGAGTACTGGCTGATGACAAGAGGTTGTTAACTTGCTCTCCCCAAATATCTCTGTTGCACAGCCTCAGTTTCTACAGATACTAAATGGCATCATAGGTGCTTCACCACCTCTAGGCACAGCCTCATTCAAGTGTTCAGGGCCTTTTAGAAATCAAAATTTCTTCTACTGCTCCTGAGATCCTCATCCCATCCAAAGATCTCCTCCAGCCATCTTTTCCTCCTTCCTACCCTAGCATTAGTGAAATGCAAACCTAGCAGTACAAGTTCAATTTTTGAGTAATCGTACTGGAACAGGTCTGAATTAATGCTTTCAGTTCCCCTCTCATTAGTTGCTCTGCATTAGATCATTGTTTGAATGCACACAACTAAAAATTACTCGATAAAGAGTAAAATGGGCTAGCGTTTAGTGTCCAGCTGAAGTGTTCCCCTGCACAGAGCTCCCGTTTCCCATCACATGGAAACATAATTAATGTCACTGTATCAATGTTTGGTTTTGTTTTCTTTGCACCCAAGCAGAAATTATCTGATTTTTTTCAGTGATAAGCCTAGCCTGCATGCAAATCTAAGCATCTGAGCTTATGTCCCACTACCTCCCTTAAAAGACAGTGGCCTATTGTTAACATGTAAAATCAGAAATATCCAGTGGCTTTAAACCAGAAATCTGCACTACACACTTATTTTTTAATGTGTCTAAGTTAATTTCTGTACTACTTTAATGAAAATAAAGTTGATTTAATTTTGTGATCTGCGTAGCTATCAAAATCCATCTGTTCAGACCTATGAAATCTACCCAGAAGCTGAATTTCATCTTTCTTATGAAGTTTTCCATAAAAATTAAAAGTTCAGAGAGCACTACAGTATTTCTCCTCCCCCAAAAAAGGAACAAGCAAGAAAACAACAAAAATCAAAGGCAGTTGTGCCGCAGCCACTCCTCCCTCCCCATGCCCTTCTCCATTGCAAAAAGTCCCATACACTAAAAGTGTGCCAGGCTTTGCTTTTTAAGCCATCATGCTAGCAGGATGCTTAAAGATTATATCAGAGTCAGCTGGAAATTCAGCATTTCACATCTTGTATAAAAACCTTTTGAGAAGTATCTAGGGAAAGGTAACAGAAGCTTTGATGGATGTAATCAAGCCTCAGACAGGGCAAAACTTGCGCTAAGGGCAAAACACCATGCAGCTTGTGCACCTGTGGTGTTATCACTGAAAGCTACACCTGCTATCCTTCAACCACTCCTTTGTAAAAAACCAAACAAAACCCACCCCATTTTTCTTTTTACTAATGAAAACATTAGTAACTGAACTATTCTACCAGCTTAGCAACCAGAGATTTTTAAAGAGTCCTAGATGCATTGTGTTTAAATTATGTTTAAACGAGCCAACATCTGGTGGGAGGGGGTGTAAGTAATGGAGTAAAATGAAGTGCAGTGTACAGAAAAGTTTTGTTATTAAAATTGTGTATACTGTAAAACTGAATTTGCCTCTTTCTTCCTCCCTTTTCAAAGAGAGGTGTCAAAAGCTCACTCTTTCACAATGTGTAAAGACCAGTCTACATCCACTGTCCAAGGCAGATAAATCAGGTTTGGGCCAGTCCATTTGCCGTAATCATATCAAATACAGCACCTTCTGTTTTACTACGATAAATGAGCTGGTCTGCAAGGGTTCTTCCCAAACAAGACATCTCTTGACTAGCAGAAATTATTTATATAAGCAAGAGCAGAGAGTGAAAACCAAACCAAAGCTAAACTCTTAGCCCTTAAGACTGAAGCCCTGGGAGCACCTGCATCAGAAACAGCACAGGCAGCAGCACCCTCTCCAGCGTGCTGGCGTGAGCCCCAGCACGACCCGGCAGAGGTGCCTGCAGGGCTGCTGAGACCTGGCTGTTCCCCCAGGTCGCCTGATAGACCACCATGACCGCCTGTTGGTCATTGCGCCAGCCAAGAGCATGGCATTCCAACAGCACCACCTTGTCGAGAATTCAGCAAGAACAAACAATCTATATCATTTTGAGATGTCAAACTAGCAAGACACTGCTTCAGCTCTGAATTACAGCTATCTAGAAAGTGTCAGAAATACATTCCCTGTACAAGAAGTGTTCTTTATATGGGCTACCACAATGAATGTAACATTCAAAATCATGGTGCTTCAATAACATGAGAAAGATTTCTGATTTAGAGAAGCGACAAGTTCACGGACACAACCCGAAAGCCTTGGTACAACAGCTGAACAAAGGAACAAGTTTCAGGATGTTCCAAGATGATTACATGCACTGAACTGCCAACTAAAGTCATTTTAGTAACTAAGCCTTAGCTACATTTACTTTTTTGCAAAAGGTTTGGCTGGAACAAGTTCTCAAGGGTTTTAAATGTCAGTTGGCTAACTGCCTCTCAAATCCTTCTAATACTTCAAAGCAGCACATGATAAATCTATTTTCTTAAACTCTCAAAGAGACTAACTTTAAGATAAAAATGCATCTCATGCAAAACCAGTTGCTTTCACAAGCAAAGGTAGGATACATAAGAGAAAAAACAGTATTCTGAATATCCTATGCAAAACCTTTAAATCCAATTAGTAGCAAGGAAACATCAACATGACTAGCAACTTTTAAACATAGGGTGTGTTAAGACAACTGCAAAAAAACAGACTCAAGAACCTGACTGGAGAGGACTGCACAAATTAACTGAAAATTGTAGCACATCTGGGAAAGCGCCGACTCCTTCCTCTGGTGAGTGTACAGGCTAAGGTACAGAATTCAATACAAATGTTCATCCACCATAAAATCCTAATGTCAGTATTTACATTACACTTCCAACACACACACACACACACACGTGCGTGCGCAAAACTAAAGTGGTATTCTCTACTACCAGGACATATTGCGAAATAAATCTTCCTTTAAAAAAAAATATATATTTTTCAAATACTGTTCAAGTAACTTACCCCTGTTTTCTCCCAGCAGACTCTACTACTTTTATGTTGAATACTCAAGCAAACTAGACACAAAGTGCTGTTTTTCTTTTCCATCAATCCTTACCCCCTAAAGAGTGTGCAGTGCATCCACTGTTTGATATAGATGCATTGTGCTTTATACCAGTTTTAAAAAGCAGCCTTACTTCACGAAAAGTCTTGAAGTGGAAAAGGTTCATCCATCAAGATGGTTCTTAAATAATTAATGGATCATAATTCTTTACAGTCAAAAGCAATTAATTTTCTGTATTACAATCATGAGAATAAATCTGAAAAATCCATTCTAATGGCTCTGAATCTGAAGATAGCGTTGCAGCTGAATTTTTAATCTTAAAATACAGGAGCAATGAGGACTTCTGCTGTTTAAACATACAATCTTCTACCAAACAGAACAGCTTTACTGCATATTTAATAGGTAGAATGGTTTTTGCGAGACCGCATGAGATTAAAGACAGCACTAGATACAGGAAATGCATTTCAAGTAGAAAAGTCCTTCCAAGATACTTCTCAACTGTATAGCTACAAAAATTCTTGAAATATCCTTTATGAAGCATACAAAATACTGCAGAACAGCTTACTGCAAAAAGTAGTTTTACTTATATGTTGGCAAAGAGCTAAAAAAAACTGAGAAGAGTGTTAATGCAGAATCCAGCTCAATCCTACAACAAGATTAGGATGCTTTTGCTCTCTTCTCTTGAACTAACTCCTAAATTATCCATCATGTACCCAGAACCTCTGCCTCAAAAGCCATCTGCTGTTAGCAGGGACTATCAATTTCTGCCCTCAAATAGATTGCTCCAACCCTGATACCAGCTTAAGTTTTTAATCTTTTAGAGAAGAAAATAACCCTGTAAAATTAATAGAGCTCTTAGTAACACTAATAGTGACAATCTGTTAGAATTGAGAACATGGGAAAGGGGACAAGGACACAGACTACAAGTGAGTTTCCATCTCCAAACACACCACAAAACAGTTAACAAGAGGAAAACACATACACATTCCCCCGCACTGCAGGCACTTTCAGAAGCTTTAACAATCTCCACTTTGATTAAGTAAAATTTTAGCTGCCCAGGCCGACTCACTTGTCCCAGAAGGGAGTCACACAGTAAACATCCTCAGCACGCACCTATCAAAGGATGCAAGCCAGAACAAACTAGTAAGTTGGGAAAACCACACGGTGGGCCATTCTTCAAGCCTCCAGGTCTAACTGTATACCTCTCATTTAAAGAGCATGAGATATTAAAGCATCATCTATGTTGTCCTCAGGATAGGCAAACATGCTTCAGTGAAGATGTGGAACTACTTATTGATCGAGTCTAGCCCTGAAGCACGCCATCCCAGAAAGAACAGCAACATCTGTTGCAGCAAGGTCTACAGAGACTTAGGATTAACTCCATGCTTGAAATTCTGGTTGAATAATTCAGAGCTTAAGGAATTCCTCCTCAATCTTTTCAGATAGTCCTGAAGAGGGAAATAGCTATGTTGCTGCTTCCAGGTAGGACAGACACCTAGCTCAGCACCTGGGGGAGCAGCAGACCAGCGCAAGGCAGACCCAGAGCATAGGCAACCAAGTCTGGTAACTCCTAATGACAGCTGGAAGCTCTACAGGTATCAAGTGTATATTTTTAGGGTTCAGCCCTTCAGGAATTTAACAGCCACAGGGCAGGCAGGAAGAGAAAGCCATCTCTAGTTTGTATTTTTCTCTACAGATGACTGGCTTAGCTCTGGGACACCTATTAGCACCATGGCAGCTGTGGAACTCCGAAATAAGAGAGCTTTGACTACATGACATGCAATTAGCATCCAGTCCTAAGACACCAGAAACTTCAAAAAAAGGCTACGGTTAGACATTTGATTAGGCTGAACTACAGAAAAAAAATACAGTAAGCTTTGATACAGTAAGCTTTGGCAGGTACTACATCTCTAACATGACAACACGCTCCTGAGCAAAACAAAAATAACAGATACCTTCAACAAGTTACTATAGTCTATAGTGACAGTTAACTTCTAGGAGATGTCTGTACATCCTTTACTTAAACTAGAAACTAGCACGCTCAATGTCCCATGAGTAATAAGCTTTTGTGACATATTACTTTCTGCCTGTGAGTGGAGAGCAAGTCTCTAGACCAGCTAAAATATGTCAGTCCTTTGGATGACGGACATCTGCTGTCCATAGTTAAAATAACTAAACACCCACATAGTCCACTGCATAACATAATGTAACAATGAAATCAGGACTAAGGCATTTCAGATATTTACAGACCATCCATGCAATTTCAATATACCTTCAGTGCTGGGAACTGCTGAACAAGTTGCAATGCCTCTTCAGCTCCAAGCCTTGGATTTGTCAGTGATGTAGGTATCGTTGACAAATCTGAAACTTGGAGAAAACCACCACATTGTTCCAAATCTGAGAAGCTTTTATGGAATGAATTCAAAGCTCTTGCTCCCATGCTGCAGAGATGTACCCTTACCAGCAGGGACTAGGACAGCAAACACCACCAGACAAGCAGCGAGGTTCTTGTACAAAAAGCACTTGCACAATAGCAGTAACAATACACGGAGACCTGGAACGTGAACTAATGCAGCTCAAGACTGCTCCAGGACCTTCCTGTGACTAACAGCTGTCTGACAGCATGCCATAAAACACAGTGGACAAATGAAAGTACTGACAAAGCGGAGAACAACTCCGGTGCACCACACAGATAAATTTCAGGGATATTTCCCCTTCATATCTACAACTGTCTATGGACAACAATTAACTTGACAAAGCATGCCAATGAGAGTGTCCAGAGACACATGAAAAAATTTTATACTACATTCAAATGAGCTGATGCTACGAGACTGCAGACTGCTTTCTTCTTCTTAGTGGGCACTCAATCATTTGAATATACCACCGTAAAGCTGCATCATCAAAATAGGAACTTTCTGACATCTACTTTTACTATCCATTTATTCAAAAACAGTAATCTTCATCAGGCAAATTAGTAAGTGATCATCAGCTTTAAAAAAGTTTCAATTGTTTATGCAAACCTAACTACATTGCAGCACATTCTGTTCACTGCAACTCCTCTGACTTCAACCTGTGCCGTAACAATCAAGAATAAAATTTAGTCTGTACTCACTGACCATCAGACACCCGCTGGGAACCATGAAAATATAAAGGAAACCACTCCAAAAAGATGAGGTTATGTAAATAACAAAATAACCCAACCACCCCATTGCTCTAGAACATTAATTATGCACACATAGGCAATGAATAATAAAAATAATTTAATAGAGATGTGACACAGTAAATCCACCTGAAACAATATGAAATATATGCAACCAGTGATCCCGAGGTACTAACTGAAAGCAGTATTTAAAAATCAAAATTGAATCTCAGAAAAAACCTCACCCCACTAATGTGGAAGTTTACCTATGGAAGGCAGAAAAGCTTCTAAAAATTCAGTTTCAAGAAGGGTCTGGGCCTCTGCAGATGGGATTCTCTGCACAGAGACAGTACCAGACTTCTCTGTTATTACATTAACCAATTACTTAATGTTATCTTTATGTACATAAAAGTACATCAGCTCTGACTATATAATCTTACCTTAACCTATGTCTGTTCAAATACTGTATCAAAATTGTGTGCCTACTACTTTTTACCCATTACCAGCTGCAGGTCATCTGTCTTGCACTTCAGGTATTTCCTGGTGTCTAAACCTCCAGCTAGCCTAAGTATTGCTCACTTGCCACAAACGAATTTAAATGGGTAAATTATGCTAAAAATATTACTAACTTTTATCCTGTGTTGTTTTTTGTTAATAATTAGTATATACTATTTCCTGCATTTGCTTATGCAAGAGAAATATTTTAAACCATTGACAGGATTAGGACTAAATGACAAGTCCACATACTTGACACAGATTGCTCACAGACACGAAGTGGAAAATATGATAAAGAACATGAACAGGTTTCAGTGATCTGAGCCAGGGGGAAAAAACCCAAACACCCACCCCCCCCCCCCCCGAAAAACCAAACAACCCACACCCATTCTGAGTAGAAGAGAGGACCACTTTGTGATAATTAAAACAGCTTCTACCAAGGCTATTACACAGCCTGATTTCTATTTTGACAAGTGGTTTGATTATTTCTTTTTTCTTTTTTTTTTAATGTAATGGAGTTATAATCAGGAAAGTCCTATTTTACCAGTACGTTATCAAAAGCATTCCACTGCCTTTGGAACAGGTATTTCAAATTAGTAACATATATCCAGTCTCTTCATTAATATAAAAAACCCCCACCACCTCCAAAAGTCTTACTTCCTCATAGGAAAGCTATAATTTGCAACTTCACTCTTGCAGAGTCTGTTCCCTAACAAAAAAGGAAAATCAGGAGAACACACAAGTTAGTCTTCTTCCAAATTTCATAACATCTTTTAACTTTAATGGCAGCTGACCAAAATCTTCAGGACCGCTCCAGGCTAAAACCCATTCCTAATCCCTGTAACTTGCACCAGAATTCCCACTTGAGGGCAATGCTGGGAGCAGCAGAAAATGCTGGGTCTGGTTAGCAGGCACTGGGACTGGTTTGTAAGCACTTCACATCACAAGGACAATCGAATCTCGACCATACAAAGTGATAAATTTCATTCCCAGCCCATGCAAGAACCCAGTTACTAACTAACAAGTATATACACACTTCCACACACCCTCTGTGCTCCAGCTGCAGGGGTAACTAGCAATTTTATTCAAATATCTTCACAGGCAACAGTAACTGAGCAATTCCTCTTTTAAGCAATGGCGAAATCAAACCTTTAGAATTACTGTCTAGTGCTATCTATGTATTATTTCTTGAGGGGGAAAAGTGGTATTGCAACAGCACAAGGTAATTTTTTTTTTTACTATTATTTTCACCTGTGATGTGGGGGAGGAGGGGAAAAGATTAAGAGACATGTCTGTCTGGTCTGGAAAACAACAGATTCTCAAACATTTTACACTACTTTTGTACCACTACCAGGTAATGGAGCTACCAGTATTCTCTTAAGGCTTATCCGTATGTCTAAAGAAGTTAACAGCATAGGTTTTATGATGCAGAGCACACAGCTGCAACACACTTCCACCACTAAGGCAAAAATATCTATTCATACAGATAAGTAATGGTAGGAAAGTGCCAAGATGCCAAGAAAATCATCCTGCAACAACATGCATCTTTTCCTTAAGAGCTCAAAAGAAAACTGAAATTGGCAATAATACTAAAACTGAGTTTTCATTGAACTGAGTTCTCCTAGATTCCATTAAATCATGATGCCAGGGCAAAGTTAGGACTCTCTAAGCCAGACTTGGACCCAGCATTAACAAAGTAAATGTACCTGAAATCTTTTGCAAAAGGTGAGAGGTTTATGTTTCTTGTTACCTTGAACATGTTTTCTAGTTGAGCTCCAAGAGCCAGGTTGAAGGGCTCTAACTTGCACCTGGTTAAGTTTGCCAGGTCCCCACCCGCTCTTCGAGCAGCGGACTTTCTCCCCAGAGACCTCTGAGAGATGGCAGTTCATGCCTAGTCAACAGATGGGAGGCAGAAGAGCATCTAGGCTCCGTTTTACACAACTCCAGATGCAAAGAGGTTATTTTGCAGTGGGTCTGGCATCCTACTCCTTCAGGAGCTGGCAAGCTTGTATTCCTCTTCTCTTCCCTCCCCACCACAAGCAGGCAGGGTACGTGCTGGAGCTGGGGCTCAGGACTCCAGCAACGCAGATCCAGTGCTCCACTGTGGCTGGTTGCACCTCTGCAGCGCAAGGGCTGACCGGGCACATGTCTCCTCCTGGGTCATCCCGGACCACAGCCCGAAGCCCCAGCTCCCACCCAATCCAGCAGAGAGCAAAAGAAAACATCTAATGGAAAAGCAGCAAGTCAGCACCATGCTGCAACAAACGGCCTCTGCAGTCTTATGATGTGGGTCTACACAGACCCTAGAGATGTATCACAACTGCTGATAAAAGCTCCATTTTAAACCTACAGCATTTCTTCATGCAACACGCAGGTGAAAATGACACTGGATCACCCCTGATTGCTGTGCAACCAGGTGAGGCCTAATCCAGGCATCTCATGAATAAGAACTCAGGAGCTCAAAGAGGGCAGCACAATATTTTGTCAATACTTACAGCTGTTTCCTCACAAGCGATTTTGTTGAATGACGACTAGTTAAGCTTGGCTACAGGTCAATTCATCTCACTTTCAGTATAGCTGGGTAGATGGGGGTAGCTGGATGGATGGGGGAATGTCTCAGAATACCAAATCAGAGGGACAAAACGCTTCTGCAGGAGCCACAAGACAGCTGCTGGGGCTGCTGAGTAATCTGCTACTGCGGAGCTGCCTTCACAGGCTTGATTTTCATTTTGATGTTAATTAGTAACCTTATCTAAAGAATATCTCAAGTTTTTCCTTTGCAAATTACGTGAACTAATAGATATATCCAGAAATATGAAAAGCAGGCTGAAGTTTACACCCGTGGTAATTGTAAGAGCCTTGAAATATTTTCGTTTTTATCATATTTTACATACATGTGAAAGGCTTTAGAAATAGAACAACTAAAATTGGAACAACACAGACCCCTGCAAAACTCAAATTAAAAAGAGTGAGCCAAGACAGCACATGCCCTTTCCAAGAGGAAGAGAATGCATTATAAATCTGGGAATAAAGCCACCTAACTCCTGGCAAGACAGCTCGGAGAAACAGATAATAAAACAAACCTACCAATACAGTCACAAGACATTCAAAGCTAGAATTAATGTATTCTTTATTCTTTATTAGAAATATAAATAGCTTTAGTTTGTGACAGATTTTTAAGTTATTTCCTGTAGGAAGGGATTCAGCAGGCTTAACCTGCAATATCACAGCAAAAAAACCCCTCAGATATGAAGTTGCCTTTGACAGAAAGCAAAAGGCATTAAAAACTGGAAATAGCATCAAAAGCTGACCAACTGTCGAGGGACTAGCTACTGCACACCTCTAGCCTTACCAGCACCAAAAAGCAGGAGTATCTCCTCTCCCTCCCACGCGGGCATCTCAGCAACTTCACTTGCCTCCACAGAAGACAAAATTGCTTGAAACAAGAACGCCCTCGCTGACCACTAGGTTGACACCACTAGTTGCTGTTGAAGAAAGCCAGCAACCTTATTCACATCACCTCCATTTACCTAAAGCAAGTGATTCACAGAGGAACCCCGCACGATTAAAAAGGCACTAAAAACACGGCATGCATAACGTCATCCTTTACAGAGACACTATCAAGCCATTATTTACTAAGCTAATTAGCCAGCCACCCTTGCAGATAATGAGAATGCATTAAAGTATTTAAAATTCCAGCACAAGCCTGACACATACAAAGTGGCTGCCCTTCTTCAAAAGAAAACGAATGTCAAAGGAAATAAACCATTTAGGAACAGTCAGCACATCTGAGGTAGAGTGGGAAGGTAGCATCACCTATGGTAAGTGTCCAGAGAAAGGAAGCAAAGCAGAGCGCTCCAGGATGCAGAGGTATTTCACGGTTTTATTGTATCAGCCTCTACTTTTAAAAAAAATCATTAGATAGATGACTTAAATTACCATTAGATAGATGATAAAGCAGCAGCTATTCAAAACAAACAGAATTAATGTACAGAACTGTATAATCTGGCACAAAAAAACCCAGGGAAATTGAATGTACTTAAGCTGACAGTGATCTAAAAAACCCAGCTGGTTAAATTCAGTTTTACACCAAGAAATAAGCTTTAACTGAATATACACTTCACTGCAGTCTAGTACTGAAATAACCCTTCCCTTTGCATAGGCACTGCTCCAGAAGCGGGTAATACAACTAAAGTCATAGAGCAAGTTTACAAAATGCATGAAACAAGTTAATCCGTCTACTGGAAATAACACCAGGAATACTCCCAGAGGATAAGAGTTCCCTGTGTACTTGATATAGTCCTGCTCTTTCAAAAAGATTTCCTAAACTCCAGCTGAGAATACCCATATTATTTTTTTGGGGGGGCGGAACGGGGTGGGTGCAGAGGAGAAAATGTTTCCACAGCACTACAAAACCGATTGAGGATAAAAATTTAGAGGAAGTTTCAAGATTACAGCACCTGTCACCAAAAAGCCAGTTTTACATTCTCTGTGAATAAGTCTTCATGGTAGCGTATGGGGGAGTATCAGGACATGAAGATTTGCTGCTTAATTACTACCTTTTTCTCTACACACATATTCCTCATAAGATCTCCTCATTCATTTTAGTTGCAGTTCCCACGGTAGAGTCCCACAGCGTCTGCATATACAGGAACAGCCTTTCTGGGTGAGAAAAGCTGTGTATGACAACAGAAGTGGGAGATGAGCAGAAGACCACCGTACCCAGGCAAGCCTGGGCAGCAATCTTACCCACAGCTACAAGAAAGCCAAGCCTACTTCAAACCAGCTCTTGCAACACAACAACATAAACTTTTAAGTTTGTGAAGACCCTGCCTTCCTCAATTAAAAGATCCCGCAGGAAGAAACGCAACCATCTTGTAGGCCATTAGCTCCAAAGGGGTCAACTGGTCAGGTGCAAGACAGAAGGGCTTTCAGCTTTTTTCTTTTTTAAAGATTTCCGTTATTTCTGCATTAACTTCTCATTTTCTTGGCTTTTTTCAGTCCAGTCACTTCTAGAATTGGGATTCTTTGACTCCTGGACAGGTGCCCAAAAACTCATTCTGCCTCTGAGGAAATTCACAATTTGGCATTTAAGGGGAACAGTATCAAATTATATAGCTGCAGTCTTACTTTGTACTTGACATCAGAGCTCTCATGTCACCTTCTTCCCCTGAAATGACTCAATAAAGACAGTCCTCAAAGGAGAGGTTCAAAGGCATAGCAGAGAAGAGCAAGCAAGCCCCATGTTACATTTTTTTCCCTACACAGTCCAAGAAGCTGACTGGTGAGGTGGGGAAGATACACACATGAATCCTTTGAAAAAAGGGAAATGAAACTGAAGCCACAGACACAGAAGCCACCTGGGCAATATAACACAGCTAGCTGCTCAACCTCTACAAGTAGAATTAATTGCTGGGGTTTAGTTCAGATGTTTTGAATAAAATTAATGCATGCTTAAAAGTAATGTACAGTATTAGATTAAAAAACACGGGGACAGAATGCAAATGGAAGTATATGACTTGGGCCACCACTGACATTCATAGCTGTAATTCAACTGCTGGGAAGCTTGAAAAGGAGAAACATCCATCAAGACCTTCCAACACTAGATACAGGACAGACTGTGTGTGCCATAAACAAGTCCCAGGGTTATCTTCCTACTCAGGAAACAGGATTTTTTTTAAAAAACATCATATACCAATGTTGCTAATTAACATCTGGAATGAACCTGAAACATGTCAATACAAATGGTCACAAGTTGATACCAGGAAAGAAAAAAAATTTCAAAATATAGATAAGTCTCAAGCACATAATGAGGGGTATCTTAAAGACGACACAGGAAGGTAACTTCAGCATCTCCAGCGTTTAATATTTCTGTGTGTATTTATTTTAATTTTGAAAGAAATTATGCAACTACATTCATACATCAAGACAACATAAAAAAATTAACAGTACCAGAATTAGTTGAAGTCTTGAATAGTTTAAGAATAAATGCCCTTACTTCCCCAAACTGCCCCTATGTGCAGCCTCACACTACATGGACAAATCTCAATCTGTCAGAAAAAAAAAAAAACACACAAACAAACAACAAAAAAAACCCCAACAACCCAGAACAAAAAAACCCAAACCACAAAAAAACCCCACAACACACCACATAAAAACCCACAAAACTAAAAGGTGCCTGCCTCACTAGTAGGTGGGAACCCTAGTCTGAAATTCAATCAACTTAACACAAAGGCAATAAAAGGTAATTTATTTTTTTTTTAAGGAGTCCATCTTTTAAATATAAAACCAAAATATACTCCCTAAAATGCAGCAGATGAAAGGCAAGCTAGAAGGAAAATCTGAAGCAGGCAAGAAGCAGAGAGGACTAGGTGGCCAGAGAAACCCCCCCACCAAGGGCACGCACCTGCTGCCTGAACACCTTTGCCTAGCAGAGCTGGTAAATCACTCTGCAACCACCAAGACTAACTTGTTTACATCCACAAGAACTGTACCTCATCTCTCTCCAGTTATTTCACTGCACACTCCCACATCACCTGCGTTTCCTTTGCTCCACAGAAATACTTAGTTCTCAAGATACCATACCTACAAAGTGAAACAGTTTCTAAACCAAGAACCTTTTGTTTTCAAAGCTTCCCTCCCTCTGTCCCCCCCAAGAGCTACCAGGCTTCATTTTCCAAGTTCTTTCCGCAGGTTTCATAAAGTAACTGATAATGTCAATTCAAGTTATCATATTCAGTAAACCACAGATGACAGCACCTCAGGCATATAGAAGAGATTCTGAGCTGAGAAGCAGGTTTTTTTCTTCTGGCCACATATGGCAGCAGTAAAGCACCCAATGAATAGCAAAAACTTTTTTTCTTGACAGTCAGAGGTTAACATATATGCAGTACAAGTCAATAATCCACAAATGGCTGCACATCACACAACATTTGCGTTCAACCTGAAACATACAGACATTAAAGAAAAATACACTCAATTTATGAAAGACATAGTTATTGTGAAAACAAGCTCAGAACCATGTGACCTTGCCTTTTCACTGACTACTGCTAATTTTGCAAATGCCCTGGTTTTCCCCTTATGGCCTGATGCCCACAGAAAACTTTTTTTAATTGGTGCTGAGGAAAACGCATCTTTTAGCACACCTTTGCAAGGAAGTTCTTGGCCTGAAATCCTGTATGTTTGCTGCTGTTATTGTAAAGAAACCACTCTTTCAGAGTGCCAATTCAGCAAGAATAATTTTTGAGTATACAGTCTCCAAAGTCATGAAGTAAGTCTTTTCAAATAGCTTTCAGCAGAAGATTTTTTAATCTCGGTTTCTCCTCTGCCCATTTGCTTCTAACTCACTCCTGTCCCTCCTGCTGAAGAAACATGTCCCTGCGCAGACCAGAAGGAAGCCAAAATTTTCTCCTCTATTTCAACAGCTTTCCAAGATACAGCTTAACCCTCATCCTTTCCTCAGACATCAGAAGGATTAAGTCATTCTTCCACCTCTATTTACATTCAAGAGGGCTGCCACTGCTTGGATATGCCACAAACGTTAATTATTCTGTATTGATTCAGTTGACTTTCTGGGACAAAGTAGGTCTAAAGCTCCAGGACACATTACAAGCATTACAGAACATCAGCTTTCTTACACAGGATAAAACAGGTTAAGCACAGAGCACGGTCTAGGTATTAAACACCACATCTAGAACAGAAATTCTGGGTTCTCATCCAGATCTCTGCTGCTTGCATTGGGATCTATAGAAAAGGTGAAAAGGTATTGGAAAGCAAAAAAAAAAAAAGAGCACAACAGGTTTTGCGTATCACCAGAAAACTGGAGAGGATGTAAGTGGTACCAGACAATAACAGAGACACGTGCGTACACAGACAGCGACTGTCCTCATTCTCTCACTTCATTGTCTTCTGAATCCCATCTTGCAGAAAGATAGGAACTTAACGCAGAGTTTGTATTAGGTCAAGGCTGAAGAAAAAAGGGGAAGTCCAGGACTTGAGATGCAAGTATTTTGTTGTAATGCAAGAAGTGTAGTATTCCAACTTTGTAATAATTCCATCATCCCTTTCCTCCAACAAGAAAAATTCAAAGCCCAGTTGTGTGTGTAATACTTCTGCACACTGAGAGCATGATCCTGCTGGAGGCTAAAAGACTGTTTATCCACAGATCAGTAGTCAATTGTGCAAACTTATATGCTCTGTTCCATCTATACTCCTCGATTTTGGCTTTGAGAGAGTACTCAAGTATCACCAAATGAGCTTCATTAGGGGTGACTAAATATTTAATCTTATGTGGGCAGATGGAGTTAAAATATTTTCCTACAAAACGGTAGAATTCAAATGAATTAAGTCACAAACCACAGAATTTTAAAGCAGAATCCATGCATAGCATTATAACATGTTTATGTAAAATGGTTTACAGCTCAACAAAAGTAAAATGCTGCTAAATGCCAACCGCCATATCACAAACAAGCGTGCACACATTATTTCAGGTCTTCCTTCCACCAATCTTAAATGTTATTTGATCAACATTACAATAAGAAAGGTCTGGATTTATTATGTAATATTAGAAGATATTAGATATGTGTTAACATTGGAGATAGAGTTATATCTAACAAGAAAGGAAAAATAGATGTTTCATCAATACAAACCTTTAAAAAAACCTAAAGGGATGTGGAAGGAAAGGAGGGATTGGGTAAGATGGAAGCCTTCACTGTCATACAAGGTATCTACAGGACTCAATTGTCCAGTTTAGAGACAGCATTAGATTTTAATTCTGCTGCACGCTTGAGTGGAGCAAGCATCGTAAGTGAGGGCAGCAACCTTCCTTCTTTTACATATATTAAGAGTCTACAATCAAAATGCTGAAAAGCATGGAAAGACTGCAAGGTTGAGTACTGCTGTACAAGACAGTTAAGACTAAGTCCCAGCTACTGTTAAATCTATTCAATTTAAGAGTTGTTACAAGCAAATTTTGTGCCAAACAAGCAGCAAAGGCTGAAGGTAGGGGATGGAGAAGAGCAATGATTTAAGATTTAAATAGACTGTTAAGTTGGTGCTGGAACTAGACTTCAAGTGCAAATGTTGAGCTTTGTTGGGTTTCTTTAAGTAGGCATTAAGGCAGCCATATGCTTCCTTAAAGAAATGCATTCTCACTGTACAGCACAAACGCTGCCCTGGGCCTGAAAAAGTATTCAGGACTTTCAAGTTTTGCCACTAGCATAAATGAATTGGTAGCCTCAGCTGAGGCTGGCTGCACTGATGTTTACCACCAGCCATGATGAAACAACTGGAGCCCAGATGTGCTGCCCTTCCTCCCCTCTGAGGCCAAGCATGCTCATCGCAGCAGTTATTTGGGATCTCTAAACCAGCAATTCCACATGCACATCAGGATGAGCTCAGAGTAACTAGTGAAATGACAGGGAGCTCTGAAAAACTTTAAGAGCCAAAGCTCAGGAAGCTGATAAAGCTTTGCATGAGCTGGCTTCCATTTATTTCCATTGGCCCTTGTGTTATTACCAAAGAAAAAGAGTTCCCAGAATGTCTTCTGAAAACATATCCCATGCTAAGTCCCAAACCAGGATGATGTTGGGTAAGCAACCTGAAAGCTTCTTTCTGTGGCCCAAAATCAGGCTTCACTCCAAGTATGCTGAATTATTTACTCTATGTCACCCTGTAAGCATTAAACTCAAAAACTCTATCACTTCAGAAACCTTTTGTTTCTAAAAGCAGCATCTTTGTCAAACTGATAATGTCTATGGAAATTAGTGCCCAGCATAACAGCATAGCTCTCTTCACTGAACAGCAAGTCCATGACAGGAAAATCCATCCAGGCTTTCAAACCATGTCCATCACATCAGCATTCAAGCATCTTAAACTGACAGAAACAATATTAAAAAAGAAAGTGTAGATTATCTCAAGGCAGAATTTTTATCAGCATCTTTATCATAAATACGGATCAGTCTGCCATTTTAATTCACATCTACTTCCACAGAAATAGTTGCTTTCATTAAAAGGACTATGCAAGAGCCCTTTCAAATATATAGAAACTTGCTGTAAATAAGTTTTACAGTTATGGGAAAATTCAGATGCTTTCCTTTCCAAGCTTGGATCCTTGATGGTAATACAAAGCTGTGGATGAACATTATTAATAGGCAAATTCATAATGAAAACACATCTCACAAGTGTCAGGAGTAGAAATAGCCTTCGCTGGTAGTTCTGAAGATGAAATTATTTCTCTCAAAAGATACTAAGCAGATAAGGAAGGCACTTTCTTGCCTGTTCATTTACAAGCATTAGAGATGCTCAAAGAAGCTTAGGGAAGAAAAGCAAAATAGTGCAATTAAGATCGAAGAAACAGTACTTGTTTGAAGTAGTACATTTCCATAAGCACATTAAACACAGAAACAGGGTGCAAACCAAGCATTTAGCAAGTTATGAGACCACTGAGTCTAAAACCAGAAGCGTTGAGACCTACTTCAGATATACTGAGAGCTAAACCACACTGGCCAGCATGCAAGAATTCCTACTAGGCAGTGTAGCGCAGCAACCTGGGGTTCAACCACCTCACTTACCTTCAAGTTGTGCTGTACAACTGTAAATTACATTAAAATCTAACATTGAAAGAAATCAACCCTCGCAGCCCCAAACATACCCACCTATGGTACTCAACCACTTGAGGCCAAACAGAAGATGGAAACGGCGGGGGGGGGGGGGGGGGGGGGGAACGGACGACGACGACTGAATCAGCCGAAATAATTCGTGCCTGAAATGAAACAAGCCCCCAGTGGTTTTTCGCCATTTGCTGCCGAGCACCTCTAATGCAAGCCAGACAGTCAAGGACACAGTCCGAATGTTAATATGAAAGCATTAAAATTCCCATTGAAATAGGACATGTCAAGCTACTTTATGTAACATGATTTATAATTTCCAAATGTAGTAACAAGGGATTTTATTGTACAAGAGCATGTTGTACACAATGGGGCTCTGGATTCGCATTCCACACTAGCCAATCTAGAATTTCCAAAAGTTTACGCTAGTACATGTTCAAGTTACTGGTATGTGTATGAAAGGGTAGCTATATGCATTAGAAATTGATGGGGTACAGAACAGACTTAAAATGAGAGCTCTCTGCATACTAAACAGAACTGGACACCTCTGATCACTGCTGCTGAATGGCTCCAAAACAGTGCTTATGGACAGAAGCTGAACTGTCCCCATCCCACAGGGCACTTGCATCAGGCAATAAAAATGGACTTTCAAAAGCTTCAGAAGTTTTTATTTCCAGTCTTGCATGTCAATCGGGTAACTGATGTCTTCCGCAAGTTCAATGTAGACAAACCAAGAGCAGACTGGAAACTTGTGGTTAAGTTTCCAGCGAATGGCCTGTACTTTCTAAGCCACTAAACCCCAACTTCGAAACCCCAACCTCAAAAACCATGATCTCTTATGTTTACTATATTTAACACAGCAGATAATAATCAAGGCAAGCTGCCCAAGTTCTGTGCTAATAACACCCATGGAGAGTTACAGCACAGAGCCCATACTCTGTCATGACTTCAAGTTTGTGGATTTTTGTGCCTGTAGACACATTTTCTTACCTCTCCATTCTACATACCAACTTCTCAGAAATGCATAAGTATTTCAGCTCTATCAGCCCACTATTCTTTATTTATGCATTCACTTTAAGTAGTTTAGACAATGTAACCGCAATGAAAACTACATGTATAAATTTGAGGCAGAGTTGACTAGTACAGTACAGAAAGCAGAGACATTGACAAGAATTATACCTGCTCCCTACACAGGGAGAGGTATCAGACCAACTGCTAGTGTGGCAGTATCCCAGGAAACACTGGGATAAATTGAGAGTAGTATCAAAAAAATATTCTGCTTCATACTTTTATTTGGAGCAAACTATAACCAGTCAATGTCTACACACACAAGATGATGGAGTTAGACACAAAAGACTGTTTCTGTTGTATTCTGTTATATGGCTGCACTTAGGATCCTAGCTTTCTTACTACCTTCTTCATTGGTGTACTATTAATCTTGAACCTCATTCAAGCAGATGCTTTGTTCTGTCCTCTTCCCCTGCCTAAGTCTGGCATCCATGTCCAACTAAACTCAAATACGCTTTGAAATTTTTTCATTTAATTAGTAAAAATACACACCAAGAATGCCTGACTGCAACAGATCACACAAAGATCTGCATCTTGCCATCAATTAGATATATTACAAACTTAGCTGTGATTGATGTGGTCAATTTATTGCATTCCAGGCAATTGATCCCAGATCCAAGACCTTGGACTACTCTGCTTTTACAACACTAGTCAGAATCAATAATTCTTAGGCCTTGCCGTTCTTGCTCTGCCATTCAGCACTAGCAGTAAGAATTCAGCTTACTCCAAGTAATAAAAATCAAATGCATATAGACATTCGTGTTTGCTATTTCAATCCAGGAGCTATCTGCAATGCAAGTTTGAAAAGGAAAAATATATTCTGTTGGAATCATGAGAATTGAGCAAAAGCCAGAACGGAAACCAGCTCTCCCTAGGCAAAGTGGAAGATGGGGGGGGGGAGCTAAAGAATCAGATGCTACAATTAAGGGATGAACAGCTGGCATTTTAAGGAATGTGGCTTATAAACCAAGAGGCTGGGTAATAAAATGGCAGATGAAGTTCAGTGGACATAGGTAATAAGTGATGCACAAGGGAAAGACCATCTAACTTCACAATCACAGGAACAGACTTCTCCCACTATGACTCAGAAGCTAAATTTTGATGGTAGCAGTTTCATCAAGATACCATCTCAGTGTTCAGCAGCTATCAGAAAGCAAATCAAGTGTTAGGCATTATTAGTACAGGACTAAAGAACAAAACCAGAAGATACCACGACACTGCCTGAATCCTGAAAGGCAGATGCAGTTCTGGTCCCCAAATCGCAAAGGGAATCTGAACATCCAGACAAGGCACAGGAGGAGATCGCAGAATGTGTCTACACCAGTGTTTTGGCTCAGATCAGAAGTGCACTTCAGAAACTCATCTCCCGTTCACTGCCACTTCCCACACTGTGATTCTCCTCTCAGAGCCTTCTTGGCCCATGTGAGCTGGATTCTCTGAGTGAATCTAAAGAAGACGACAGCCACTATCACAGCAAATGCTAACTAGCACCCAGTCCACAGGATTAGGCTAAAATCATCTGATGAAATATTCTGTGAAATGCAGATAAGCCCAGGCATCAAGCCCTAATTCAGTCTACAAACCCCCTCTGAATCCACCATGCTTTTGATAATGAGGGCACAGCCAAAGCTGAGAGGAGGTGTTGAATATCTTGTTCATGGCAAACACCTAATAAAACTAGGACACTTCATTCTAGGGAAGATAAGACTCAAGTCTCCTACACAATATGGCTCTGAAACAACCTAAGTGGCATAGAACAGGATGAGCAAGGAGTAACTGCTCAGAGTCTTTTCCTAAATGTGATGGAGGAAACACCCAGCAGAACAGGCAGAAGGTCATCCTACTTCAAAACAAAAGGAGATGTTTCTTCACACAGCACCTGTTTAAGCAGGAGAAATCCTTGCTAATGAAGATTATGGATGCTGTAAGTTTATAAGGGTTCAGAAAGAAACTATACAGATTCATTGGGGAAAAGTCTATGAAGAGCCATTAAATGCAGTCAGCAACATTAGCTCTGGAAGTATCCAAGCTGCAGACACTAGCACTTGGGGAATACTTCAGGTAAGTAAAACTACACACCTCCCTTGTTACTGTCCTCTTTCTTGTAGGATCCACTACTGACCGCTGTCAAGACAGGATACTGGCCTTGATGTACAAAATTTAGTCCGATCAAGTTGGACTACTCTTGAAAATGGAAAGACAGGTGTGCTAGATGGAAAAAGGAAATAAAATGCAATTTTATCCAATTTTAACCAATTTAGGAAAAGGGTATAGAAACTTTGGTAACAAACTACCGAGCAAGCAAATCTCGCCCTTCTTTTAGGGGCATAATCCCAGGCTTCATCACCGTGCCAGCAGATGCAACAGGGGTCAAGAGATCCTGCAATTCCGTTTATTACTGAAAACAGTTATTCAGATGGAAACTTCTGCCACACATTGCAACACAGCCTGCAATGTTTGCAGACTTACAGACCCTTGGGGACAGGCTTAGAGAGACAGTTAAACTATGGGTCCAAAACACTAAACTTTGAGTTATAAACTATCTAGGAAACAGCCTATTTATTGCAAGAGATCTGAAAGAAAACCCAAAAGCTAGAGGAAGTCACTAAAACAGAAGTCATTTAAAACTAAAAGGGAATCTGCCTAGAGACATTCCTATGCTTCAAGCTTTCCAATATATTCCTCATCCAATCTTCTCTCTGAATTTTTACACTTGGCCAATAAATACCTTTTATTCCAGCACTCACATAGGATTTATGATGCACTGCAAGTGCTGTGCAATTAACAGACTTAATGCCTGATTCATTTCCTTCTTCAAAGGGAGACTGGAGAAAAGCACAACAGGAGATGGCTGGGTACTGTAGCTGTGGGTATATCATACATATACATGATATGACATTTCCTCTACCACTACTATAAGTCAGCACATCCCCACTCTTCCTGTAGATGTATCAAACCTTTTTCACTGTTTAGATTCCCAACTATTATTCATTCTTCAGCTTAATCATTGAGGGAGGGTTCTATCCTCAGTATGGATTTTTACACATCATCCCACATTTTCACCATAATTTATCAATTGCTTTTTCCACTCCATTTCACTGAATTCCTAATCTCATATCCCCAACTACGCTGTCTACAATCATAACATAGAAGTGACTTTAAAGAATTCAGTATGCTCCACTAATTTCACAATGTGTTAAAAGAGATAACAGAGAGAATACATTCTTTCCATCTCAGTGTGATTACTTTAACTTGCATATCAGAGACAACAGTACACAGCCAAGAAGGAGGCTAGGCATTTCTGCCAATGGAAGCCAAAGCTCTGCAGTCTTACACAGGTATTGACCAACTTTCAACGAGAGAAATGCAACCAACTCTTACATGCAAGACCAAGCATTTACCTCTTCCACATTTTTGATTAGCATTTTGTGGATGTTTTATTCTGAATCATGCATATAGGGCTTCATCCAATCCAGCAGCACATTTGTTTGAGGGATTATTACAGATGCATCATATACTAATAAAACACCCTGCTCCGAAAGGAATTTTAAATGGCACAACTTAGCGTCTTGCTTCCCAGCTGCAGTCTTAAGTTCTATATAATGTCAATGCTGAACGCAAGCTACTTTCACAAGCAATTAAGGCAGACTACATGAAGTACCTAGCTCAGCCCGCAGGCTATATAAGACTTGGCTTTCAGTTTTGTTCAATTACTTTGTCCTTGTCTTTCATAAACAGAAATCCTTGTTTTACTTTCTCTCTACCACACACTGCACCTGCTCTCCAAATTATACCACCCTAATCTGCACATGGCAGCCTTTGGACCAGTTTTACTCTACACTGAAGTAGTTTTTGCCAAAAGATTTGGAGGTAAGGTACATAACACAGTGATGTTCCTAAATAAATTCTACTGTCTAAAAAAAGTATCTCTGAACTAAGTTTCAACTCAAACACACTCAAAAGCATAAATAAGACTTTGCCTCATCCCATTAAGATTTCTTCAGACAATTTTACTTGCCACAGTGCTACAAGCCACATAAGTTTGCTTAAGTTGTTGCCATTCCTGCAACTTTATTTCTGAAATAAACTTTAACAGTATTGAAGTTTAAAGACTAGACATAGTCTAAATCTTATGATATCCTAACCTTATCTCCCAACACAGCAAGAGCTATTCAGATTAAAACCTACCGGGATAAGAACAAAGAGGCAACAGAGGGAAGGGAAGTCCAATATTGTATCATTATGCCCTCAAATGCAGAAGCTCATCCGCATGACATGACACTTACTCCAACCACAGAAACACTCTCAGGCTTCCAATACTGTGTGCACATTAGATGCCTAAGCACTGGCAAAACACTCCTTGGAGTCTAATATTTGTACCAAACTGTTCTCAGGATTTCTTACTAAATATTTAACTTCATACATCACCTCTACTCAAATTGAGCAGCAACAGTAATTAACTTGATTCTGAGAATCTATGCCTTTAGCTGAAAAGATGACACAGTTAAACATTCCAAGCTTTAACAGAAGTGAAGAAGTACTACTTTTTCCATAAGTCAAGTTACCTTATGTAAGCCAAGGCAGAAAAAGACTAGTTCTATTGAATTTCTCCACAAACCAATATTAACAGTCATAAAAACAGTGCCAAAGGGTTAATACTTTATGATGATAATAGTTGCTTGGAAGACTAGAGATCAATTTTAAGATAAGTATCATTGATGATTTAATTATGTTTTATCCTGCCTCCTGACAAACCTTTCAGGACTACTGGTTACTGTTCAAATTCTGTTCGGGAACAAAACAAGCCAACTTGAAGACACACAGCTTTGATTCCACATTTTAGATAATCACATGGAGTTAAAAACCACACAAACTAAACAAACAGAAGATACTCACATTCCCCATGTATTCTGAAAGTAGATCCTGCAAGGCCTGTCGCACTGCATTACACTCGGCAACTATACGTTCCCGTCGGTCATCACGTGTGCAGGATGAATCAGCCATCAGGGCTGCTCCACTAATGATGCTCTCCAGGCGCTCTTCCAAGGAAGGCCTAAAACGTTCTTCACTGAAGGTCGATGGATCCACAATAATTTGTTTCTAGTAAAATAAAGGTTTTTAGAAATTAGTAATCAGACCAAGCAGTAAGTTACTGTTAAGTCATCAACACAACCAACATCTACAGCAAACCCCTGATCAGGCATAAAAGGCAAACACCACACAATTTTGGCACCGAGGTTGATTTTCATGAGTAGTTTTGTAAAATTACTAAAAGGCTCCCCAGCAGATTACATTGCTAGTCATTTCTTGTGCTGCTTTGACAGCTAAACAAAACTTGGCCACAGGAAGCCTCATTACATGAATGGCAAAAATCAAACGTGCCAGCACAAATAAGGTTCAAAGTACAGAACTCGTCTTAACTACATGTCAATCCGGACATGCCTTCACTAGTTAACTTGTCAGATATAATTATCCCATGATGAACAAAAAAACAAGGAAAACAAACGTCCAAAATTAGCCCTATATATAGTGCTCTGTTGTCCTAGTTTATCCAGTCTTTCTTCTCTTCACCATTATGCAGGTAAATACAACAGTATTCTCAGAAGTTCTCAAAGTGAAACATCAACACAAATGTTTCAAACAGCACAGCAATCAATTTCTTCATGGCAGAAAACGATCACAGGTTTCTCTTGACAGAGTATTAGTAAGCACAGCTCATACTGAGAAACTTAAGGCTGAAACAGCAGTACTGATGTATCTGCTTTTCAAGGGGCCAATACCACCAAACATAGAAGTTCACCAAGAAGAAGCAGTGTAGTATTGTCCTGGTTTAACCCCGGCTGGCAACTAAGCCCCACACAGCCACTCGCTCACTCCCCCCTGGTGGGATGGGGGAGAGACTCAGAAGAATAAAAGCAAGAAAACTCATGGGCTGAGATAAAGACAGTTTAACAGGTAAAACAAAAGCCGCGCACACGAGTAAAGCTAAACAAGGAATTCATTCACCACTTCCCACGGGCAGGCAGGTGCTCAGCCATCTCCAGGAAAGTAGGGCTCCAGCACATGTAATGGTTACTTGGGGAGACAAATGCCATGACTCCGAACATCCCCCCCCCCTTTTTTTCTTCTCCCCCCAGCTTTACATGCTAAGCATGACGTCCTATGGTCTGGAATATCCCTTGGGTCAGTTGGGGTCAGCTGTCCCGGCTGTGTCCCCTCCCAACTTCTTGTGCCCCCCCCAGCCTCCTCACTGGTGCGGTGGGGTGAGGAGCAGAAAAGGCCTTGACTCTGTGTAAGCACTGCTCAGCAGTAACGGAAACATCCCTGTGTTATCCACACTGCTTTCAGCACAAATCAAAACACAGCCCCATACCAGCTACTATGAAGAAAATTAACTCTATCCCAGCCAAAACCAGTACAAGTATTCATCACCTTGTGAGTACTTTCAGGTGATTTATTTAAACAGGTTTGCAATTTATTAATGAAAAATTATTTGGCCATTTCAAGATTTGGTGGTTTGTTTAGGGTTTGGGTGGGTTTTCTTCCACTACAGGGGCAGGAGGGAAGGATGTTGCTAACTCTTTATAAAAAGAAGCCCCAACATTTTTTTAAAACGGGAGTTTTTGCAATCACTTTGTATGCCAGCTAACTTCAACAGCAACGTCACAACCACTACTTCTCCCGCCAGCCAGCACATTTCATCTCCCTATGGAGTAACCACACAACCTTTGCAGAGGATTAGAACATGGCACACGTTCTCCAACACGCTCCTCATTGTTCCTGAAACTGTTAGCCGTATGGATAATACAGTAGTATGCTACAACTCCAGAACTGCACCATCAAAACCAGACATAATGATTATCTTGTTATCTTCTGGTAGCCATTTAATATTTTTACCATCACAGTAAAAACACTGGAGTATCTGGGGGCATGTGCGCGCAAAGCCTCTATTGCAAGAGCACAATAATCCTCAAACATTAGCAGGAAATGAAGTGCAGGGATAACATCTGCCAAGAACCTGAACACATTTGTTTTGTCGGTCTCCTTTGGCAGGAATGAGATGACAAAGCTATTGCACACAACGCACATTGAAGCTGGCCTGCTGAACAAGCCCTGCTGCTATTAGAGAGCCTCACAAAGTAGAACTAAAAGCTCAAAAGCTCCATGTGAACGGCAACACTCAAAAAAAGTCTCCGGCCATATATTAGAAAGTTCATATAGTAAAATATGGCCACGTATCAAAAACTGCATTAAATGGTTTGAGCTAGATTAGCCAATCCATGAACCTGAACTGAATTGCCTCTTCAGTTCTACATACCCAAGTCAGTCCCTAACATCGTGTGCTGTTAGAGGACCTGCCTTCCCCTCCCACAGATACCTGCTCAAACCTGCAAACCCTTGGGTGCTAACCTGAGGCACACTCTTAAGACTTACATAGCTGAACATACAACTGATAGAATTTAAGAAAAGCAGAATTAAAACTGAAATCACAGTCAAAGATCAAGACAACCATGACATCCTCTTGTTACCCAAGAGATCACAAAGAAAGGCTTCACACCAGACACAGGGAAAACTCAAATAGTACTTTATCCTGGTAAAAGAAACATGGCAGAGAAAGTAACGTAGGGGAGGAACAAGAGTGGTAAGAGCAAAAAGGAGAAGGTGAGCAATATCTGGCAAAACCAAGAGTTAAACACCTTTGAGTGATGGCTTTGCAATATTAAATAAAGTTTTAGAGGTAAGTTAGTGCCAAGGTGTTTAAAATTCAGAGGCTGAATCAGTGGTAGACACAGAATACTGGCTTCAAAAAGAAAGTGTTCTCAGTAAAAATGCATGGCTATCCTCAGTAACTTACTGAATGCAAGACAAAGAATATGACAGATCAGTACAACACATCAGTATGAAATTACTTCATTCCCAACCAAAGATCATATTAAACTTCCCACTTCATGTTCCTCTCAATAGGTAGTTTGGGCAATTCCAAATACATTATTCACTTTTAATAAGTCATTTCTGTCACCTACAAGAATACATTACATATATATATTATGAAATAATCAATTTCAAATAAACCAAGGCCTTACATCTAATGTAGCAGTAGGCTAACTGCTATTTCAGAGCTAGTTTAACTTGACAGCCTTCAATCACCAAGAACCACATACATAACTTTCTATATTTCCATCAATTCTAGTTTGGAAAAAGACTTTTTAAAAAATAAAAGCTTACTTTATCTGGGACTTGCTCTGTTTCAGTAGAAAATGATCTTTCAGGCAATATAAATAAAAGCAAGCTGTTGCTAGTAAATGAGGTGAACAAATACAAGAGTTGGAGTTACTACTTCTTTTACACAAAGGGTTCGAAACTTACATCAAAGTTGTTCAGAGCATAAGCCAGCTCTCCACCTCCACCCTGCTGCTGGGCAGCATCATCTGATGCAGTTGCTTGAGCTGCGTTTGAGATGCCTGTGACCGCCTGCTGAAGCTGTTTGTAGATCAAGTCCCTGTTAGCTTTGTAAGCAGCTACATCAGGGTGCTGCAGACAGGCCTGGGACGCTGTATAAAGAATGGGAACGTTCTTCTGCAGAATTCCTCTGGCTGCTGCCATTTGATCGCGGTGACCCACATCTTTCAATTCCTATTAGGAAAATTAAAGGGGAGAAAAAAAAAAAAGCAGCATTTGAGAACATTCCCCACATTTAACATGCATACACCGTCTCCCTGCATCTTCAAAAGACAGACATGTTCTTTGCCTAGTATGCTCAAATCTAACTATCTTCTGATTGAGTATCCCTACTCGTAAGGGCTCAACTAATTTCAAAACACAACAGCTTCATGAAGACAAAAGAAACAAGTACTGTAGGGCAATTCACAACTCCACAATTCAAAATCTAAGGTTGGATTTTTGCTCCTCTCCACAGTAGAGGACCAATATTTTGAAAGCCAGTAACACTTATAAATCAGGAGGACACAGAAGTTGCAAGCACACATTTTTCTCCCCACTCCGTCCAGTTTGTGTTACATCTAAAAAAAAAAAGTCATAAAGAAAACTAAATCCTCAAAACAGAATACCTTACATTTTTAGATAACTTAAGAACCAAGCTAATTTTTAACTATGAAACAAACAAGAGGCTTCCCCTACAATCCTGTCTTGCACTTGCACATGAGAAGCAAGATCTTCTTTAATTTAAACTTCAAGACTCACAACCAGAATGTTTTCTTTAGTCAGACCTAGAAGATGGAGTTTACTCTCCTCGACTCAGGTACTTAATTTCAGAAGAACAACTATATCATCTCATTCAACTTCTTGTTCATCTCCAATGAGACGAGATTAATCCAATGACTGTAATTACCACTAATTTAAGATTAGCAAGCAAGTCCATATGTCTTTTCCCAAACACTCACTGCTGCAATTCTCTAAAGCACCATCACCTCCGTTTTGGAATAGAAGCACTACGATTAGGTAAAGCTTCTGAGTCCAGCACAAGCAGTAAGTTTATAAAAGGAAGAACAAACACAGTTATTAGATTATCATAATTTTAAAGTTACCTCTTAAATCTAACAAAGAGGTAATGAAAATGAAGAGGACTGCCTTACTGAGAAAAGGAAAAAAAAAACCTGACAGACTCTTCAAAATGAATGGGTAATATGTGACCTCTATAAGATACACACTAAGCAGGGAGGGCACTCCAAGCAGGCTTACAGATTCACAGATTTAGTACAACCACCTCCCATAGTGTGGAACAATCCATCACAAAGCAGTTTAAGAACATTTATTGCATTGCCATCACAACCCTACTCCCATTTACTGCAATCAGATTTTAGATACATAACCAACTGGCAATCCATTTTAGACTGTACCCAGTTTATTTTCAAAGATGAATCTGTGCAAAAAAACCAAGCAGGGTCAGAGGTGTATAAGCAATTTTGGTTTGTACGTATCAGCGGAACAAACAAAAAATGCTCTACAAGAATTATGCTATTTCTGATAAATGGGACTGCCCACATCTCTGCTTTCTTTTGAAAACTTACCTACACAAGAATGAGTCACAATAGTGCTATTGAACAAAACACATTTTACACACAATTTAAGGTTAAGCACAAGCTATCCAAACACAGAACATACACATAACAAACATGATTTTAAATCCCTTCTCAAATGGGCATTTCTGTGCAAGACTAACCAGCACTGCCACTCACTTTCTTGGAAAGAGTTGTAATTCTGTGCTCAGCCATGACTTTTCCTCCCTATTTAAATGGACATGTTCAGTTTGTCTGTGCAAACCACAAAGGCAGTGTGGTCTAGTGGTGAGTGCACCAGGCACCGACTCACATCTCAGTTCTCTTTCCTTATCCACACCTGCATTGCTTCAAAGTGGGAAGTGCAAGTCTTGGGAAGCAGCATTTAATTAAGGTACTAAAGCATTAACATAAACAAATGTTTACTACTAGAAGAAATTCTGTCAGAAGCAGTACACTACAGCTGAGCAGACTTTCTGCTTACCAGGCAAGCTCAAATTTCCTAAACATGGCAAAGTGCAACAGAAAGTACTCAGCAGTAAAGTTAAAAAAAAGTAACAAAAAAGTATTAGCAGCAATAGGTACTGTCCAAGAGCAGCAAGGCTGCCTTAGTTTCTTATTTTGAAGAAGAAAAAGAAGAAATAACATACAGAAGAAAGAGCTGCCATCACTATACCTGTTGTCTTTTGGCTGCCATTATGTTAAGTTTGTCCACTTCTGGTTTGAGGGCTTTGTATTGGATACCCAAATCCTGCTCCGTGCCAGCATTTCTTAGCTTCAAGATACCTTCTTCCACCTAAAAGAACGTATATGCACATATTTTTCCAAGTAATACAAGTCCACAGTTCAGGAAGTAATTCAGAATGTACTTCGTAGCAGACAGAGAAAGCAATCTTCATTTGCCCCCTTTTCTTTGTTGAAGAGACATACTTCAAAAGCTAATAGTACTCAAGGGTTAGCTACTACTTCATAGTCACCAGCTACCAGAGACAGCCAAGTACACGCATTTGAAAGAGTATGAAGGAGCCCAGGGCCTCGGCAGAGCTGCGGCAGTGGCCAAAGGGCACAAGGAGAGTCCTCAAAGCCTTGCCACAAAAAGCAGGCCCAGTATCAAATCTCATTTAATTTCAAATTCTGTACAAATCACCCACCCACCCTCTTGCTCACGGGAAGAAAAGGCTTCCTCAAATATGCCATATCAATTTTATTTAGTCTACCAAAGCTACTCATCCCTAGTAGCTACAAGGGAGTACTAGTTATAAGAAAGCCAAATTATTTCTTCAAGATGAAAAAAGCTAGTTATCACCTGCAGTTGCAGACCACAGTGCATTTTGTTTCAATACTAAAAGTTCAGAATAAAGTGCAACACAATGTCAAAAGCTACTGACAATGACTGTAAAAACAAGTGACAAACATCCATTACACATGTTTTGCTCAGAGGAAAAACACCAAAAACCTCCCTGCTCCAGAAGCGAGCCGCTGACAGCGCACACACCAGGGTCAGCACACATGCATGAAACAAAGCCACCTGACAGATCACGCCTAGCGTGCCAGGCACAGCAAAGTGAATCACAGCAAAGAACTACACTTACTACTTTAAGTTGAACAAGCAGCTTGTAGACATCTGCCATATCGGCCAAAATCAGCAGTCGAGTAACAGCAGAGAGGAGGGCACGCGCTGCTCGGACCATGTTCCCTCGTTTCACAGAGGAGCAAGGGTCATCTGCAAACTCCCCCGAAGCACTCTTCATCAAGTCACCTGCACAAGGGGACAAGACAGTCTGACTTTAACATCACACAGCATTTCTTAAGGGGCTATAAGGATTCCTGGGCAAGCCAATCTAAGTCTTGAAAACAAAATGCATTTGCTTGAACACAGCCAGCAATTAAGACTGTGTGTAGCTACCTCTAAGTGTGGTTACCACATGGTATCACAGTAAAGGGGCTTGTGCAGGGAGGAAGGGCTGGGAAATAACGCTTTGATCTTTATTTCTAATTGTACAGGTGTTCTAACAAGCCAGAATCCTCCGGAGAGGCAAATTCAGCCTGTCTTCACTATTACATGCAGGATTGCAGTTATTTCACAAACTACAATGCTTTCAAAGCTTAAGCAAAAGCTTTGATTTGTGTGTGTGTAGGAATTAAGCAGAAAGCAGCAGTAAGTACTGTAAACACACAAGGAAATGCCACAGCTCGTGGGACTGTAAACAACTCTGAGCGATGACCTGGCTGGATATGCCCTGGTTTGCATTCAAAGCAAGGCACCGCTTAGTAAAACGCTTCAACATTTCATAGCCTGTGGGTCTGCATCTGGTGCAGGAGGAAAGAATTTAGGTTTCAGATGGTAACAATGCAATTGGTTAACTATGAAAAGCAAAGGCCACTTTACACAGCTAGAGAAATTCCTCCAGAAGGCATTCAGAAAGCATAAAAGTAATGTCTACGGGTAGTCAGAGGAGTAAATTTTGGATTTCTCCCCCCACTTTCTGGGGCAGCATTTTTCTTCCAGTACCACAGTTCCTACATGGCAGCAAGTTTTGGAATCCAGATTATTATTCTTGGATCTCTTTGCATTTCAGAAACATTTGGTGAACAGCTAGGATTTAGTTTAGAAAACGCTAGGTACTCAAGGCCAAAGATTTGCAGGCAGCTAGAGATGACCAGAAAGCAGGCAAATAACTAAGTGTTGTGTCAGAGGCTTCCCAAACCTGCATGAAAAAGTGTCCGTATGGCCAAATACCAAAACAAAAATAGCACATCTCAGATAAGAAGAAAAGAACCTCAAATAGTGCTTCACAGGTGAAAGCTGACAGTGACTCCATTCAAGCCCACTACCAAATGGGGTGGCAATGCAGTGGCATCATCCTGCCAACGGCTTGCCTGCTCCCACAGCTAGGCACTCAGTGCAGCGTATCCCCAGTATGTGAAGTGCTTCAATTTTAACAACTTTTTTTTTTTTAGCTCCTATTTTAACTACTCAAAAATACCTACAACTGGAAAGCCTGGGATTAACATCCACATACTTACCATTAAGCAATTAATATCTTGCCCTGGAATAGTTTCTAGCACCCAAGCACTCTACACCTTCACAGCCAAATACAACACAAACACAGCTGCCAGCCTGTCCAAGCAACTACATCAAGACACTCAATTTTGTTCAAATGCTCCGTCCTATGTAACACCCTTCCATCATCTTAAATAATACAACGAAGAGTGGCATACAATGTTTTAAGATAAAAAATATGCTACTTCAGTACAGTGACATATGAAAAAAGCTTCTGTCCAAGTACAGACCAGCTATAAATATCAATCTAAAGCTATCCCTTACCCAACTTTTTGAGGAACACAACTCATTATTTTAACAAGTGTTAAAAGCCTCAGATTTCCAGATGGGTGAAAGACAATGCATCTCCAGTGCTGAAAAACTGCAACGAGCCATAAGATTATAAAATCCCTACATAGCTGACATAACCCTTTTTTTATTCCTTCTAGAAGATGCTAATAATAGTGAAATTAATGTCACCATCACATCTATTAATAATCTCAGGATTTAAAGATATATGCCAGAACCAAAATTCACTACAAATATTTCCTCCCTTATTTACCTATATGTAAAATTCCCACATTTCCAACTCCCAAAAGAAAGGAACATTGTTTTCATTTATTTCCTATTTAAAACAACTTAAGAGAGGTGCCACTTGCTTCATCTGAACCTCAGAAATTGCTAACCCAAAATTATCCTCTACCCATCTCTTAGATTGCAAACTTACAAGCCAGTCCTGAAATAAAATGCTATTCCTTTTTATTTTAACCAGAGACTTTAAAAGATTTAGTGAGTTTCAAACAGCTTGTCAGGGTGTCAAAAGACAACCAGCTTCCCAAAATTAAAGGAAAATTATATTTAAAATTGTTGCATACATATTTTTTTCTGCAAATTAAAGAAAGATGGCTTTCAGACTTTTCTTACAAAGAAAAGCAACATGGGGTAATTATTTTAGCTAGATTCAAAGGGTAAGAGGGAACTCTGCCCTGGCCTAAGTATGCAGTTACTGCATTATGTGTGCGCATTAGCAGTTCAAACTGGATCCAGCATAATCTTCTCATTTTCAAATTTGAACCAGAGGTAACACAGCAAGTTTGAAAGCAGGGTTTCAAGAGTTAAAAGAAATACACTGCAGAAGAGTCAGACTATGAGACTCAGATTATACAGCTGGTACAAATTCTTATATGAGTAATCTGTTTCTCCAATATAACCTTAGATTTTCACTAGATATTACAAGGGAAAGATAATAAAACAGAGTCAAGAAAAGAAGAGGCAACAGTAGCCATACTATGATCTTGTCAATAAAGCACTAAGAATTCAATTAAATCTAATGGAACAAAGCCCATTTCAGAAATAGTAAGATTTTAGTCCATCAAAAGAAAATTACCATTTTCTAGTCTCATTCCCACCATGCCCACAGGGTCTGACAGCACTTTCAGACAGCACTATTAATCCTCCTCAGCAGCACGGTACATGATGACCATGACAGAGAGGGCTTTCTTTATACGAACACTGACGGAACAGGAAAGTGGCAGAAAAGACAGGCAAGGCAAGGCAAGGAAGACCCAGGACACACACAGGCACTGATGCTTTTTTCCCAAGCTAGAAACTCATGCCCACACATTACCTCATACCCTTCAGCACCTTCCAGTTCAAAGCCCATCTCCAGGCTGCTTTGCCTGCAGTATTAGAAATACAAAGAGTGCCATCAGGCCATACCTCTACCTGCTTGTAACACCCTATCACAGTTTCCTAGAGGTTGCCTATTCCCCTCATGCTTGCCTATAAGGCAAGCATGAAATCAGAGTTTAAAGACTCTACTACTCTGCATGCTGAAGTCTTATCTTACCACTAATGCCACCTTCAATGTCCACCATGAGTGTCACAACAGACTGTCCTTGCTCTCCACTATAAAGGACAAGGCCCTGTATCTCCTTTTGCCATATCAACATGGAAGTTGACACTTATGGCAACAAATGCTTCAATTCCTTAATCTTGTCTTCAGTTAAATCCACATACTGCCTACATCACTCCTCCTACAGTTTGCCAAGAACTGTCACAGAGCTCCCTTAGGTTACGGCCTTTCAAACATCTCAAGTCCTTGGCTGGAGGATTACTTCTAATACAAGTGGTACACTCCTAAAACATTTTTATTGCAGGAAAACAACTGAGAACACTTTGCACACTTCCAAGAAATTAAGCTAACTGGTCACAACAGAATTTTAAAGTTGAGTTTTCCAGGAAGAATTCAATGTTTAACTTCAAGTTATTCCACAACTGGCCTCCTGTTCCTTGGAAATCCTTAAGCCATGTATTTTGTGTGAAGTACAGTTGAAAAACCATTTTACCCTTTCATAATCTGCCTCACTGTTCAGTTTTGGAGAAAGCTTTGTGCAGAAACACAGGGCAGAAAGACACCACACTGAATCAGTAGGTTCGCTGCCCTGCATTTGCAACCATGAAACACCATCAAAGTCCACAGGATTCACAAGACCATTCATCCATTCTCTAAGCCCTGTGCACAGGCTTAAGCTTTTTAATTTTAAGCTTTAATTTTTGGTCTTTTATGCAAAATTACCACAGGAAAAAACACAACAGCAAGAGCATAGCTAATACCCTGGCTCCTCGCACTAGCATACAGATATATAGAGGCAGTGAACTATGCTGATGCATACTCCAAGAAAACAGGAAGAGCCTGGGCAACCTGACCCAAAAGAAATTTCCTTCCTGAACCCACAGTTTGCATCTTGTCTCAGTGCCAAGTACCTGGGTAAGAAACTGGTTCAGTTCCAAAACACCTCCCAACAGCACCAGAAGAGCTGACCATTTCAACACACAATCTTCTATGCTTCAAAAGAAGGTAAAGCACCAAAGAGCCTAGAGTGGGCGGAGTAAGACTCGGCAAGACCAATATTGCCCCCTCTATTACCCAGCAAAATTCCAGTAGCTGAAATTAACGTAGCAAATGCTGTAAGAATGCTGAAATCCAAGACATTCACATGAGATATCTTCCCAGTCCTAAGTCTTTTCTATAACCACAGCAGGATCTATTCTGAAAAACACTTTGATTCTTTGTCTTCACTATTCTGTTCAAAATTTTATTTTAAGAAGTTTCAGTACTTTAAAGAAGTCAGAAGTCCAAAGCTTTAAAGGGCCAGGAATCTTACTCTAGGATATTTCATGAACTTGTTCAATATTTAAAGCAAGTTGTAATTTATTCTTCCATTGTAAAAATCAGGAAGACTTTGAAGATCCACTTATATTGATTTAGTATGTAGCCATACTATCATTCATTCTAAATAGCTCTTTTCACTTCTTTGTTTTTACCCCCAACAAATGGGACTTTATGAACAAGCGTGCTCACTAAAATCATGTACCCTCTCAATCTTCTTCTTGCTAGGCTAAAAAAAAAAAATTTTAATTTTCTCTGATGAGACAAGTTATCTATTGTCCTAATCATCTTCATAACCTCTGTCTACATTCATTCATCTTTTTTTATTATGGTAACTAAATTGCTCCCTACTCTAAATAGAGGCATTATTAATTCTATTTTCCTGTCTTCTGCTGAAGATCAATTGTACTATACATCTATAATCCCACTGCTGCCGTCAGACACACAGATGCTGCCAGTTCACGATCACCCTGCTGCTGACCAAGACACCCAGATTCTCCTCTCCACTTTTGCCACCCATTGCAAAAGGCAGATAAAGGCACCAACACCTGGAAGTTTTGCCAAGCACACACACAGGCTTTGTATTACACTTCCCTTGTTTCCCCAGTTCATGAATTCAACTGGTCTACCACAATACTGGAAACACTTCTGAAGTGCATGGACTGTATATAAACATGTACATTGAGAGTTTGTATCTCTTCCCTGTTATTAGCACTACTGAGAACTGCAATCCTCCCCTTGGGCATTGGCAGCAATAAACCTTCCCTCTGTTGTATCTCATTTTTCACCATTTGCTTCTAGTTTCCTCAAAGGTTTGTTTGGTTTTTAGTTTCCTTATGAAGAGCCGCTCTGCTAAACCTGACTGAACGCTGGCACCGTGATGGGGCACAGGCTTTTATCCGTGGTCATGCTGCCCCAGCAGCCCAGCCCTGCTGTGACTGCATTCCCACAAACAGCGGTGGGCACAAGACGTATTCAGGCAAATCACTCAAGACTAATCATCATCCATCCAGCTTCAGAAAACAGATACAGCTATGCTCTCTATGCACCAGATTTCACGCAAGCTGCAAGCAGTGAAAAGGGAAGAAGTGAAACAACGTTAAGGTGGGAAGTCGCTTCGTTCCAGCACCTCGCAGCTATGAACACCACCTCCTCTGTCAAAGATCAACAGAGCAGGGAGGTTTTGGCATCAAGTCTACCTGTAGTCTCAAAATCAAGCAGGGGCCAAAAAACAAGCGATAGGGTCATCCTGAAGATTTGTTTATCAGTTTCTCCTTCCTACCAGCTTCTCACTGTAATATGCAACTACAAATTCAGCTAACGGAACTTCCCAATCCTGAGGACTGAGTACAGCTCCCTTGCTCACTAATATCACTAAGAGTCATTTGAAGGTACTCACAGATGAGCTTTGACTCTCAATTCTGAGCAGCAATCAAGCAAGCACCAAGAATTAAAGGCTTCAAGACAAAGGGGTCTCTTTTGCTGTTGTTTGTTGTTGTTAAATTAAGCCAACTCAATTAGCCCCTTACATTACAGCCTTCTTATGTTGATCTTTCTTTGGTCTGTCAACCAGGCTCGTCCAGAACTTCGAACCATTTTCAACTAATATTTCATCACTGTGCAACTTCTGCTACAAACAAGTAATTAATGCTAATGAGTTTTCCGTTTTTTGCAGCAGCAGCCGTCACCATTAATACCAGTTGACTGGGTTTCACCGAAGCATAGAAAAGGCTCATGACTGGAAGAATGATAAATGATTTATGAGCAACATATTTACTAGTGCATATTTTAGAGTAAGCCAGCTCCATAGGCTTTTCTTGCAGGCCTTCTCCAAGAAAGTAAAAAAGAAAATTATAAAAATCAACACTAGTTGTGGGGGAGGAAGCCTGGAATATTTAATCAAGGTCCTTGCATTCTGTTTGTTGCTGTTTACATTTTGCATGTTTGAGACACTTGGCTCTGTCAAGTCAACACTCAGCTCTTCCTCCTACAATGCTGTTTTGTATACATTCAAATACTGAAGAAGTTATTGACATATTTGAGACGTACTTCCATAACATTTACAGGCAGGATGGGAAGTTGACTTTTTAGCATAAACTGAGTTTTAAATGCTCTTCAAAGAAGCAGCCCTTCTGCTTCTCTTCCCAATCTCTACTTGGGACATCCAATTTCCAGATCTGCCCAGTTCATGCTATTCCTCAAGGAAGCCAGCAAGACAAGCTGACAATCTATGCAAGTGGAGAGGCACTGAGTCATTAGAAATAACAGCAAAAGGGAAACAGGAACATTTCTACTTACTCTGAAAAAACACAGATACATAGCTCTTACCTTGCTTACGAACATCTTCCACAGCCGCTACCAGCTCCTCTTTAAGGAACTGGCTCTCTTTTGCAATTTTGTCTCCTTTCTCCAGGAAATTCTCTGTTGCTTGTTCAACTGATGCAGCCAAAACATGGGCTTTTTTAGAACGCCCTCGCTTTTTATTCGAGGGGCCCTTGTTGCTAGTGTTAACCAGTGTTGTTACCTAAAGACAAATATGGAGGGGAAAAAACAAAAAACATGGGGGAAAAAAACAAAAAACATGAAACAAATTAGAAGTTTATCAATTTGACAGCAATGCCATGTGTATTTTTTTCTAGATAGCCTATCACTAATACCTGCACTATTGCCAGCTCCAAAGGTTAAACTCACAAATAAGTGTTTTTCACATCTCGAAACGTTACCATGCTTCTCGATTCCTTAGATGAGCATTATAAATTCAGCTAAACTGCTTAGAGATTTTTCTTATCAGCAGCAGACCTGAAAATTTTAAGAATTGAGTTCTATTTGTATTTTTTATGAACTGCAATATCAGTAACAGGCCAGAGCTATTTAACACCACATAGCTATTTAACACCACATAAAAGAACCCAAGTTGGGATTAACTAGTTTGGGATAGCTCTCCAGGCATAAAAGACCTCAAACAAGGTTGAAGCCATCATCTACAGAAATCTAGCAACACAGTATCTTTTGAGTCCAAAACAGTACTACAGCCAATGGACTAAATGCAGAGCAAAGGACTTCCTAGAGCTGATTATTTCCCCAAAACAACCAAAACTGAACTCTTACAATCTCCTGTGATCAACAAATATTTCCAAGTTTTATGTTTTAGACTGAAACCCTGCTAGGAGCTGGTCACCAGCGGCCAGATGACTGCTAGGTACACAGGATCAGGATCCATGCCCTTCAATCAAACACAGCTAGATGTCACAAAATCCATGAACACTTTTCCATTTGCCTCCCCCCCCCCCTTTTTTGTTAAGTCTAGGAAAAGGCATACAAAGCTACTTCAGAGGGATATTAAGTTACAACACTAAAAAATATTACTACTCTGGAAAGCCCAAGGACTGCTGACATAAAGGTCCTCAGAGCTGGATCCATCTTCTCAGTAGGTTGAATCAGAGAGGGGAACCCATCAGTTGGGAACATCGCTGTTGGTTTATGGGGAGCATTTGTATTGGGTAGTCTAAGTTCATCATGTACTACAAATAAAGAACAAGTTGCAATAATGCAACTTACTGTACTTTCCTCTCTGTATTTTGCCAGTCACATAATGCACAAAATTTGTGATTGCCAGTATGGCCTATTGTGCTACTTAAGGAATAAGTTACAGACACTGAACTCGGACAAAAAGGTCCTATAAACAAGTTTGCTAAATTAGGACAATTTCTCTTAAGGAAAAACTCTATCAGTAAGTAACTCCAGCTAAAAAGCTATGTCGTAGATCACCCAACTGCCCCTCTGAATATCTGGAGGGAACAAATGGCAAGTATGGACAGCAGCTTAGCAATTAAAGGGATGTTAATACTGAAACAGAACTTGACCATTGCAGCTTGTGCTTAGCAGGAGTTGCATTCAGTTCATACTGCCTTTTTAAAAATTTCTTATTTCAGGAAAACAATGCTAAAGAAAATGAGTTAACTGTCTCCAGTGCATCTTCTCTTCTAGACCTCCTAGAAAGCCTCTTCC
Source organism: Buteo buteo (assembly GCF_964188355.1). Classification (NCBI taxonomy): domain Eukaryota; kingdom Metazoa; phylum Chordata; class Aves; order Accipitriformes; family Accipitridae; genus Buteo; species Buteo buteo. The sequence continues at coordinate 19,857,316 of NC_134194.1, read as the reverse complement.
AAGAATCTTCAAAATGCCCAATACACGTAGCTTACATTTACAAAACTTACTCTAGCTCTCCTATATTCTTCAGCGCATTTCATTGGGCAACATACACCACGCAGAAATAAGCTTTGATTCACAAATCCAGCATAAAGCATAGGCATAAATTAAAAGAAAGCATGCATATCTTGTAAAAAATATACTGAAATAGTAGCAAATGTCATAAAAGCGTACTTCTTGGGTGGAATTCTGTTAAGAGGGGTCAGTAATCTATTTACAACACAAGGCTGTTCTAGACAGGTTGCAAACATCCCCCACCATACATTTCACCATTTACCTGAACTTCCTGCCAAAGGCAACCCTAAACACAGGTAATCTGACAGAAAAAACTTATGAGACCCTGCTTCTGGCAAGCACTAATGGCTTTGTTGCAAGGGACTTTTGTCATTCCTGAATACCAGTTTCTAAATGAGACATAGTCCAGCTTTTAAAGACTCAACAAATAAGCAGCATACCACCCAAAATACAGGTAAGAAACAACACAGCAGCAACGGAACATTACTCACATGCATTTCTGCACTTCTAATTGAAATACTGTGTCTTATCAGGTGCTGAAAAAACAGTCTTTCTAGACTCATGCCCAATAACTGTTACAATCAAACTGAAGAAATTACTTGTACGCTTTTTTCATCTTTAGTTTTGTAGTGTCTTTACTTCTGGAATTTAAGCTTTGGAAGTTACTTAATTGAAATAATACATCAAAACAGGTAATCATCCTTATGAAGGTTTTTTTGCCCCACCCCCCTTTTTTTTTCCTACCTGTGTAACAAGAGGCTCAAGTAGTCTTTCAACTGCCAGTGTTCTTATCTCCAAGCTTTTGGGGTCCCATTTGAAGTTAACATTGCCTGCAGTAACAGCAGTCATTTCTAGAAGAAAAGAGCTATATGAATACTTTTTTTTTTTAATTAGTGCTGTTGGAGTGTATTTTAAAAATAAATTAAAACAGAGGCTATTAAACACACAACATAGCCATTCGGTCTAAGTTAAGGTTATACTGTCTCCAGAAATATCAGTTTTGGTTCAACTGATGACAGTTCAAAAAATTGCTTATGACAACAATATACAGACATTACCTGGATGTTTTGGTTAGAAAATAAAAACAAAACCAAAAACAAACAAACAAAAAGCACACCAAGACCTATCCAAAAGCCACAATATTTTATCAGAGCAATGAGTAAACCAAACATTACCTGTCTTGTCATCAGTGGTCCCCAAGCAATGAAAATGGACCTCACAGGTAATGGGGGCACTTTACCATGAAGCTGGAGGCTAAGTAAATAACCCCTTTCCTATTTCTGCTGCCTCTCCCCAGGGCTGGCTGTCCTGTGCTCCCAGACCAGCTTTGAGACACAGCCCAAGGTCTTGGGGGAGCAAAAGGGAACACCTTGACTTCAACAGCACCAGAAAACCACCAGTTTCCTCAGCTCCACCATGAGTCATTATCCCAAATGCTTTGTTAAACCAGGATCCAGGTTCTAAACTCATTTAATCTACCTGTTCATCCAATTCACCTTTTGGAAGTACAAAGGTAAAATAGTGAATATAAGCCTTATAAAGCCAGAAAATCCAGTTGGTTCATGTTTAACAGCCTATGTATCTACTACGCTTCCCCTTAACGTTTACATAGGAGAGAAAAGCAGATTTGCACGAAAAGATCTGTTAAAAGCTGTCACTGAGCCTTTCCTTCCCGTTAGTTTTATATCAACATCCCAATGCAACAGCAAATATGATTATGGGAAAAGTTTAGTAGAATCACTAAAATAGCTCTGCTTCTGAAACCAGTAGTCTAAAAAAAAAAAAAAACCAAAAAAACAAAAAACCCACACACAAAAAAACCCCACCAAAACCCACCAAACCTACAACAGATTACTAGATTAACACTATGATGCTGTACAGCACAACAAAGGAATAACCAGAACCATAACTTCAGAAAAAAATGAATTTAAAGTATTTACAGGCCCATAAAACCAGTTCATACCACTTTAGACTTAATAGATTCCAGCTCTTGGTTCTTTGGGTTGCCCTCAAAAGTCAAGATTAGACTAAACCCACATTTGTAACCTTGTATTTTTTAAAAAGTCAGGAAGAGAAATACATTTCCAAAGTCTCCTGCCACCCCTCTTCCTAAGCACCTGCTGATGAAGTTGCTTTAAAAGCTTATTAGTTGATATTTTTAAATCTTACTCTGGACAAGGCATTGTCTGCATAGCATCTCAGCAGACAGATTGCTCTGACAGCACCAGATGTCCCCAAGCTGCCACACGAGCACAACATCCCATTATTTTTAAGAAGCAGGAGGCAAGGCAACAATTTTGGTAACCAACAACGTTTACAATACATACCAACAACTAACCGTTTTATGCTGATAGTTAAACATGCAGAAAAGGCACAGACGTGCTGCTTGTTTCCCACTGAAGAATAAAATCTCTCAGGCACTTGAGAAACTCAGCCTGAGAGGGCGTAAAAGAAGTCAGGGCTTAGCATCACCCAGCTTCAGTCAACAGCACCTTCATGGCAGGCTGATCCCAAGACATGACATAGGCTCTCTTGCACCACAGACACAATATAATAGATTAAGTACTCGCTGCACTACTGAAAACACATCTTTACCCTGAAAAGCCTATACTCTGTCATACACTGAAGTACAACTTTGCAAGGTGCACAGCAGGAATATTCACCTAACCTGCATTGAGCTTTCCACTTACGCCCACGCCGCAAGTGCCCACACTGCTGGAGAGAAAGAAAACTTAAAAAGCTGAAAGCTTTAAAAACAAACAAACAAAAAAACCACACCAAAACACAACACACCCCATCCAAAAAACTAAAAAGAGGCTGATGCATGCTAGCATACATATAACATTTCTGACTTTTAAATCAAAAAGCTTGGAAGTGCAGATGAAGGGTCCCAGCTCCCGCAGCAGAAGGCATGCCAGGCTGCAACTCCAGAGACACCTGGTGAGCTGCCACCTCCCTACTGCTGCAGGAGGGTGGAGGATGGCCACCTCCTCTTCCTCAACCTACCTCTGACACTTATCAGAAGGTCCTGTGAACTCACTAACTATCCTTCTCTTCCTATCACCCCCTTTTTTCCTTTTTGCTGGTCCAGCTTTGTGCTGGCTTGCACCATGGCCCAGAGGCGCAGATGCTGGCACAGGGCAAGCTGTGAAAAGCCCTTCACCCCCTGCCCCAGGTACATCCTACCTTCAACAAGGAATTTCACAGTTTTATTCCCTCCTGATTAGCTCAGTGTGAATGCTTCCTACATAAGAAGCCAAGAAAAATATGCTGAAAGCCTTTATGGTTTCTGAAAAACATACCCAGTGCTCTGGAAAGCCCACTAGGTTTCTAGGTAAAAGCTGTTTCTATATATTTAATGCTGTTATGCCTCCTGCAGAAACAAAGTGCAGGATGAGGTAACCACGAGAAGACACATTAATTGTGTTAGTAGGATAATGAAGGTAATTCATCTGAAAACACGTTAGTATGATAGTTCACGAATTGGCCCAAAGTAATGGTCTATAAAACCACTTAGTATGAACGTTATTGAAATTTATCTAAAAAGCATAGCTTGATATCAAATACACCGTTTGGCAGCAATGACTTGGATATCATTTGAATAAATGTATTTACTGCAGTGTACAATTAAATACTTGTGAAGAATACAGGAACAGGCTATAGCTTAAATACATGTGTGAATGGGGTGGGTTTAGGGGATAAAGGGACAACTGCCAGGGCCATGTTAAAGCAGGGCTGCACTCCCACCACGAGAATGCTCTAGTTCTCTGGAACCCGTCTTATTCCTGTGACTGCTCAAGCTCTTGCATCACTGAATTCAAATACAGTAACAGGTAGTAAACCAAGTCAGAGGATATTGTAGCAGAGTGTTTAATTGTTGGCTCTTCCAGAGCGCACAATTCCCACGATGACTGCAATAACTGTAACATTTCATAAAGAAAGAGGGCATCCTCTGGAAGACAGGCCCAACCACAGGCCAGCATAGCACTTGTTCCAGACAGCTAGGATGACCCAGCTGATATGGAAACAGGTTTTCCACAGCACAGATCTACCACGCACAGGACACACAGCAGCACATGCACGCAAAGCAGGAATTTCAAGGACAAAGCAGCACAGACCACACAGCGGAAGAGAGTGAGCAATGCTGAATCTCAAGTGGAATATATAGAAAGACACCACTGCACAAGAAGTTGTGGTTGCCTAGCCTGCAGTTTCATAAGCAGCAGGAAAGCTGCTTAAAAACCAATGTTCATCCTCCCACACCCCTCTAGGAACTCATTCCCGTCTTCACATCACACCCCCTCTGTACTGGCACAGCTTTCCCTACGGCTGAGCGATTAACCAGACGGGGAAGAACTGATTTGGCTGGAGGGAAAGAAATCCATTTTTACAGGGTGGGCTGAGATCCCCATCTGGTTCACCGTGCCACCACAGATACTGCTGCGAATGGAACTGGCAATGGCAAGAGGAGATGGCTATGTCAGCTGGCACCACTGGCAAAGGCATTCAAGTGGAAACAGAGGGCAAAGCTGGATGTCACAGCTGAGTTGAACCAGGTGCCGCTGAAAACAGAGCATCAAGCAGAGCCACTGCAGAGAGCACAAATGCCCTCCCAGCACATCTAATGTTCAGACACATGAAGCCCCAATGTTAATCCATGGTCACAGCCCAGCACTTTAACCATAAACCCTTCAGGTTATTCTACTGGTCATGATGGTGCTCATTATCATAGTAGATGGTTCAAGGTAATGCAATTATATCTTGCTGGGGTTTAGTGCACTTGCAAGGATGCGAGGGTGGGGGAAGAACAGGCGTTTAGAGAAGCCACTTTCAGAGTTCCAGCCAAGCAGGTCTGCAAGCAGAGCCATCCCAGGACAACTTGCCCCTGCTTTCTAGAAGGAATCAAGATCTCATCAACAGCTAAAGCTTAAGAGGTTTCCATTCTGCTTCAAGCACTTCCACACTACTTCAAGCAAATGCTGCAGCAGTCCTACTGCTCCTTTCCCTGCCACAAATCTGCCTCAAACAGGCACCCACACTGGCACACACCTGATGCAGTGAGCCACTTCAGGGAGCTAAAACGGTCTCAGAGTAAGCCAGTAACTGTAAGAATTACCTTGCCAGCTTACTGTCCTGAAGGAGGAGGTGGCACTGCAGAGGGAAGTTGATGGGACTGCAGCAGCACTGGGATGAGCTCTGCACCCCAGGGCACATCCCAGCCCTGCTCAGGAGAGGTGAAGGCACAGACCCGAGCAGAAGGATGTATTAAACTGCTGGGGCTGCATCCACATCCCACGTTAAATGAGCTGGCCTGCCATGAACACACTGAAGGTGATAAACATACAGTGGTGCTCTTTGCAAAAGCCACAACTAAAGGTCGTAGTGTTTTCAAAAACTGGTAATTTTAGGTTTTCAGAATAACTTCAGATACCTACTTCCAGAACACTAGCATGCAAATAATTTCTAGACTTTGGCAACCATAGGAATGCAGCTCTGTGGCTTCTTTGCAGAAGTGTCCTGAAGGCACTCAAGGCTTTCCAAAAAGCCCATGAAGGAGCACTATTTCAACAGTGAGCTCTGCACACCAACAGAATGATGGAAAGGCCTAGGGCTCACGGTCCTGTTTTTCCAGGTTGCACGCCCACATGCACCTGAAGGCAATACTAGCTGTATCTCAGGCACTACTGGGCTAGTACATTCAACCTGCTCTGTACCAGGAGATGCTGCAGCCTCCCAACCTCTAGACCAGAGCAAATCTCTTGGTTACACAGCGGAAAAATCTAACTGCCCATCTCCTGTGCTGCAACTTAAGTCCCACCACCTTGTGCTACCTGAAGAGTTTTTTACATGCCATCTTCTATCAGTCTTCAAATTTTAACTATCCTGACCAGCTGCTTTCTAAAAGCTTTTAACTATACTCACCATTCTCTTTTGTTTTTTTTTTCCTAGGGAAGATGGTATTCAAACAGTGGTCTCACTAGCACAGCAGGGGGGGCTAACCTGGCCTAAGCACAATAGACCACATGCTGAATTCAAGCATTATGCTATCCAAAAAAACTAACAAAAGAGGACAGTACAAGAACATTTTATACCTGGGAGGACATTCTCCATTTTAACACCCTTCCTGCTACCCACCTAGTTGTTCCCCATTTTGTGCAGCTGATTGTGTGCAGGCATGGTAATATGTACTTGATTGCATTATTTTGCAGCTTATTACTTTCTCTCATATTTCCTTAAGTAGTCACAGTCATTTTGAATGATCATCCTGTCCTCCACCATGCTTCCAGACTGTCTTTGGATATTCTGTGCAATGTAATGAGAATAGCCCTTATTCTATCACCCAAGTCATGAGCATGGAATGTGGTGGGATTCACAACACACTGACCCAGCTTCATCTTCCAGTCAGAAAATAAACCAGCTTCCCTGTTCCCAAGGGAATCCTTTTGGTTTTGTCTGGTTTGTTACCTAAATACCTAACCCATCTGATAACCAGCAGGGATCCTTTACCCCTGCTGAAGGTAGAAGACAAGACAGCAGATAAAGATCTGCGGGGAAGCGTATTAACACAAATCTTCTGAACATTTTTTGGTTTCAAAAAGGTTAAGGCACACTTCATATTAAAGCCAGCTCACATGCAGGGGCTTCATCATGCCTCACTGACAGTTCAAAACTGTCTTCCATATAACTAAGAGTATTCAGAAACAAAAAAGTTTCATTCTTTCGCTTCACAGTCTCCAAATGAATTTATCTGCCCCATTCCACAAATAAAGCAATACTCCTCTCAGCAGCTGAATAGCTAGCTAGTCAAGGTTGTTTGGTATACATGGCGCTTTTCAAGGAGGACTTAAGTGGGGTTGATTTAAGCTGGTTTTATTTAACATCAAGTACACACAACTAAAAACAGATAGTCATCCTCTTCTAACATAGCCTTCAACCTTAAATTTCATCTGCTCAGCTACCAAATCTTCTCTTCCACCATAAATGCCATGAAGGTACTACCTCCTTAGAAATCCTTACTATTAGAATTTCATAATCTTAAATATTAATACACAGATGTTGCATAGACTATATTCTTTGATTATCAAAACATTTCTGTCATTTGAGTATATTCAACTTTGCCACACATTTTTTTCCAGACCGTAGTAACCAGCTAAGTAAAAAGACGACATTCAGGTTCAGATAAGCCTATTTCTCACCAGTACCATTCCAGATCCAGCTCTCATAATCTGTTTTCATACGTTTTTCTCTCTGCTGTTCTTGTGGAGAAGGTCTATAGAGAGGCATCTGAAATGCTCATCAAAAAGCCTTACACAGCCAGTAACAACAAATGCTTCTCTACTTCATTTGTTCAGCAAATCTTTAGACCTTGCTACTGAGTTAAGAGATGCAACCTAATCTGGTGTCCATACCAAAAAAAAAAAAAAAAAAAAAAAAAAAAAATCAATGAAGTTTATAACTGTTTCTCTTCTACATGGGTGTTACTTCCTGCCTGTTGCCTTGTTACTGAAGCCAGCAGCGTGCCATAGAGAACCTGTCACCTTTTTTCCCCTCTGGAAGCACAGCCCACTCTATACAATGCACCATCACATGAAAGCAAGCATGGGGCATATCACCAGATTAAAATGCAACACATTGTCCAAAGCAGTATGTGCTATCTCCTAACAGCTTCCCAATTGCTATAGTACTGTGGATTCAAGTAACTTATTTTTATTCCAAAATCAGTAATGCACTCTGTAACTACAGGTTTTCATGCCTTCATTTTAGTCTAGCTATCATTAAGAGGATGGAAGTCACGCTCTGCAAGCAGCTTCATCGTGGTGTTCCTGAGGCCACAGCAGTGATTTCACAACTACAAATAAACCGTTTTTTGGAGATGTCAGTGGTAACAACAGCCTCTTGCCTTCAGTTACGTTAAGTGTTAGGCTCTGATCATTTTATTTTTGCCAGGACTGTTTTGCCTCAAAGGAGTTAGAAAGGAGATGCGTGGCAAGCCAAATCACAGCAAGCACAGGCAATTAGTGACTTATTTATGTCACACAAAGGCTCCAGCTCATGGATGACATCCTAAAAGAATGCAAGGACCAAACTCAAGCTTATACCCATTTAACTGTCCAGATGGATATCCCGCTATGTCCCAACAAGCATCCAATTTATTTCTGCACAGTTTTCAGTTTCCAAAACTCAAGCAGGATTCCAACTACATAAAGAAAACTGATAGGGTATCAAGACACTACTTTAGAAGACACACATGCTTTTTTCTAAAAAAGAGAACCTCCTATATAACTAAGATTAATCTTAACATGCTAGCTGCAAAACTTCATATTTGGGAAAGGGAAAAGACATGTCATGAGCAGCAAGCTATTACTATTAATAATAAACCACTCATTCTGTCTTCACAATAACATTGGTGCATTTTATGCTGAAGACCTGCAATACTAACATCATGAAAGATAACTTCCAAAAATCAGAACAAATAATCACTGGCTTTGTAACTGCTGTACTTTAGCTGTCTGCTCTTTGCATCAGGACTGCAACACTCTGGCCATGCGCAAGGGCAACACACCTGCATTTTAAGCAAACATCATCTTTCACAAACTTACACTAGCAGCAAAGATAACTTCAAACTCCCAAACCCCAGCCCTCTCACAGCCACATTTCTCACATTTAAGCCTACCGCTTAATGGTTAGTGCTTTCAAACATAACAAAGGGACTCAGCCTCGAGAGGGGATATCAGAGCCCAGGTGAGACTTGTACATCTGCTGGACCACTTTGATTCAGCTACTGAGAGCCCTTCCAACCTCACAGTGTCTCTTCCCACCCTTGAGGCAGAAAATTGTGTGAAGCTTCCCTAAAATCGTTAAGAAAGAATGGAAGAACAGCTTATTGCCACTCTCAGAACCACAGTATGCATTTCAGATCCTAGGGATACACAGTCAGTGAAGATATAACAACTAGGCTGCAGCTACAGAGCACAGCTCTTCGAATCCCAAACTACCCTAGCACAGGTTTCAATTACCAACCTTAAGTTAGCAATGAATGCAAGAAGGGGCAACCTTTTAACAAATTAATTTTTGCCACAAGTATTCCTCAAATAAGAAAAAAGTTTGTTATAAATTAGCCTACTTTATCAGTTGGCACAAGAATTTGCCAGTACTGCAAAATTAATTCTTGCTTAGCTTGCAGAAAACCACTGATGGCTGGCAATAAAAGGAAAAGAAAACCTGGGTATTTTTTTTCTGATCTTCTTCAGCACTCAATCTGCAATAAAAAGTGCCGTTTAAGCTAGAGTGTCAGAAATAACCAGAATCTGACCCCACTCAAACCGCATTTTCATTCCTAAATTGATACGTTGTTATGCAATACCCTTCAGTGCTTTTAGCTGGCCACATCCTCTAAATCTAGACCTTGATTAACAATTTTAAAACAGTCAGAAGTGTACAAACACTGGAGTTGTTTCAGCTGACACATTTTAAAAAACGCAAGACTCCTATAATTAGAGGTTTGATGAGACAATTTGCTTAAACATGGAGGAAATGGACAGTCTTGTATTAACAGAGACTAAATACCATATTCTTTCTCAATTGCATGCCCAGCACCTTAGCAACTAAATACTATGTAACAAATACTCTTAGCATTACAAAAGTGAAAAAAGTTTTCCATCGTTTTCTCCGTTTGCAAAAGCTACTAAAAGAAGAGCACCCACTGAAGCAAAGGAGAACATGAATGTAAAGATTCTTCAGAGTAAAATGTTTTCTAAAGTTTCTAGAAAAAGTCATTCAGAATTCCTTTTTCAGTCCTTCACTTTGATTCAGGAAGACTCTGTCAGTCTTATCTAAAAATTACAAAGCAATTCGTTTTTAAAGAAAAAAGAAATAACAAAAGCCACAAGTGATAAGGCCGAGAATTTCACTTTATGCTCAGGACAACCCTCAGCAACATCTCTGAGCTATAAACAATGAATTAGTTTCACGGGAAGAAGAATTGCACCATCACCGCACACCCCCAGACAACTCTCAACTTGCAGCTCCACCAACACACGCTGCGAGTTAAGAAGGGGGAAAAAAAACCACAAACACAAAAACAAACCCCAGGAAGAGCACAAGTGTTGTTCGGATGAGTTAAGCATCTTCTAAATGACTACAATTATCTGGAAGAATACGTTAGGCAGGGTGCTCTAACACATACCATCTCCTCTCCCTGCAAACTGTCAACAAGGCAGCAGACACTGAGAACACAGAGGGCACTGACTGATGAGAACTTTGCAGCTTCTCCAAAAGAGCAAAGCAAGTAGTAATAAAAACACACTGGTGCGATTAATTTTTGGATGCTTACCAGAGTCACCTGCAAAGCCATAACCACTTTCTGTTAAGTGCAAACTCGCTAAGGGTGCACAGCAGTGCATGAGAATCAGAGCTAACAACCTGGACAAGAACCCTTTCGAGTCACTGCTTTAGCATATGGATGACCAATTAAAGCAACTTTTGTTTAAAAAAAATTAAAACGTCACTGACCCACCCACATTTCATAAAAGCAACAGGAAGGAACAGGAAGTTTTGAGAGGAAGGAGTCACTGCTTGGCTGGTCTTGCTGGAAAAAAAAGATTTTAAGCTAGTAACACAGCCATTTACTGAGTGGAAACCAACTTACATCTGATTAAAGGCACATTTTCTTTCTCCACCCCTTCTCCTCACCCCCAAAACAGGAAACAAGACAAAGCTACTGAACAAAAACCAGATGAGCTAAGAAATCCTGTTCAATTGGCTTTGCACCAGCGCTCTGCCTCTGGTTCTGCTGAACACTGCATCTTTCACCAATAACCATTGACTTTTCCCTAGGCCCATGATAATATTCTGTTAAACATAATCAAATTGTCTTAACCAATTCCTGCAAACTAAGTGAAACAGCTTAAAACACCTGATGCTGAAGTACTGATGCATACAGACCAAAAATTAACTTTTTTCTTGAGGTTATAAGCTTTTAACCCTGCACAACTAATTTGCATTATTCTGTTTTGTTACAAATAAACTTTCTAGCTTTTTTTTTTTTTGCTACTGTTTATTGCATCTTACATCATTATTTTTTCTCCCTAACCCCAGCTAGGAGAGGGGGAAAAAAAAACACCCACACAATCCTATTGCACTCGTCACTGTACCAATACAAAATAATAGTATTGTGATTGAGGACTCCACCAGCAGTGGAAGTGCCATGGAGTAACAAATAAGGGCTATATCCACTTTCCTAAAAGCCTTCCCCACATCTCTGCTTTCAGGATGCTTTGTTTAATGTTAGTTACAAAATGCATTTCCAGCTGTAACAGCAGTAGTTTGTAATTAAACACTTCTTCCAAAAAGTGGAAGTGGCAGTAACTACAAAGCCATACTTTGTACAGAAATTTAAACCACTCCAGAGCTTTTCATACAGCCAAACCAGATCCTTGCTTTTTACTCTCAAAAAATATGTCGTGTCTTCCATTTTACTTGTAGCTTGTATGAAGCTGTTCAGCTCTCAAGAAAGTTTCTACATTTAAAAGAAATTAAGTCATTGAACTGAGCCTATTGAATACAATCAAGGCACAGACAGCCTGCACCTGCAGACAAGCCCGCCAGCATCAGAAGCCGAGCAGCACTCCTGCCAGCACTGGGCACCGGCCACAAGAGCCGCTGGACAAATTTGCAGAACAGAAATCAGCCCAGGCTCAAACTCCTGGCTCAGGAAGCTCCTCTGCTGCAGGAGCTTGGCAGAGCACCTTAGGGAAGCAATGCTACTTGTTTGCCCTTTTGTCATGGTTTTGTTGCTTGGCTTGCCTGTTGCTTTCTCTTTTAGGGATGGCTTTATACACTGCCACCACCCAAGAAAAAGGTAGAGGAAGATACAGGGAAGGGAAGCCAAATGATTGTGGCCATCAATAAAAAGACAGGTGGCACGGGTCAATAATTATGACCAGGGAAACAGAGGGGGACACCAGACACCACCCAAGAGCATCCATCACTCCTCAAAGGCATCAAAGGAGCCAGAGGTTACTGCTTAGCAGTGTGACAAGCAGAGGGAAGGGAAACAACCCTTGGAGTTCCTGTCTTATTCCCTCCTCCTGTTCCTGTTAACAGCCACCTTGGCCAAGGCCAGGCAAAGGGCTTGTAATTTAGGGCCTCAGACAAGGGCTAGACTAATAAAAAGTTGACGGGACCAGTACAACCAAAACCTTATGACGAGGGTCATGGGAGACAGGACACTAGGCTGAACTGACCTCTCAGCTACAGCAATCAGATCACATCAAGTCCCCTGCACATGACTTCCAGTTTATAGTTCAACTTCTCATCCTTAAATGAATAAATAATTTAATTTTTAAGATGCTTAGACTCTGAAACACCTGGACATCAGGTACTGACTGAAATGAACTTTATGGTAAATTGTATGTGAAGTTCATACGAGACTTGTCACTTGCATACATGTCCACAGTCCATCATGAATTATCCAAGATCAGTGAGCACTCTTCAACATCAAGCAATGAGACTCACTAGGTCTTTAAGTCATGCTAAAGGAAATTAGTTTTACAAGTATACATTACAAGGACATACTTGCAAGAAAGTGGGTAAAGAACAAGCAGCTTGTACTTCTTGATTAGTTGCGTTTACACAGAGAAACACCCACTTGTACCTTCTTCCTTCTCAGCATACCACCAGTTCTGTCCTCTGCTGTTCAACAACACTGTTTCTGAATTTGTTATTCTAGTCAATTAAAAAAAAAACATTTACCCATCTATGGCTTCAGCTGAAGATCTCAAGAGCACTTTACAAAGATGAATACTGACCTGCTTGGTGTTATGCAGGTTAAACACCGTTTTATAGGCATACAGCTCACCCTTGTTTACATGAAAAATTAAACTGACCCTTTTAGCTATGTACAGCTACATTGCTAGCACAGCCCTTGTGCAGACCGTTTATTTAAGTGGATCTTCTGTGCTGAGTTTGCATCATCCAGAAAAAGATACAGGAAGAAGAATGTCCCCCTTAGAGCCTTAGATCTGCATAGATCCTAAAGGCACCTATAAGAGTACCCAGAATAAAACAGTGAATGAAAATGCTCTGAACCCTTTTGGGAGCGCAAAAGGCAGTGGAAGGGGGAAAAAACCACACATGCCATCAAGGCCACAAGCTCCTGATAGCATTAATTCTTACTGACTTCTTATTAACTGAAAAGAAGCAAATTTAATATTTACCTAAATGCCCTCTTGATCTTGTGCTAAACAACAGCAAGGACAGAAGTGTCTGGCCTACGGTCTCTCCTCATTTCCTTCAGTTAATCTCCAGGAAAAGAAAAATCAAAAAGTCTTTTTCTCCTGATTCTTCACCAGCTATCCACAAGCTTACTAGTTTCAGTCTCTTTCTTAAAAGAGTAACACTTGAAGGCTACTCCAGAACAAGGTGCACTAGTGGGCTTACAGCGTCTTCTACCCTAACTTCCACTAACATCTCATTCGCTCCCCGACATCAGCTCCACGCAGAAATTCTTCATTAGCATATACAGTCATACGCAGATCTGTTCCATAATAGGGCACAGACAGCTTAGAAAACCAAGCATTGCTTGGGAAAAATGCACACCACAAGTTTTCTGTATCTCCTATTACCGCCAGTGAAATCCTACCTGCCACACTGCTGCTAGTTCCCTAGATTATTTGCTCTCAATCCCCCGACTGCCTTGGAAACACTATGGGAGTTTAACACACTCTTAGGTTGTAACATACATCGACACTCCTACCTCAGTGTATTAAAACAGATCTACTGAGAACTGGCATCCAGCTTGGTTCCATGTTCTCAGTACTGTTGCACTCTCTACCTTGGTAACTGTTACCCCTTTAGCTATAGCTGGCCTCACATTTGCTTCTTCCATCCATAGATGCCCGACCTTAAAGCCTTTCAAAATAAATTCTCAGGAGTCTAAATGATTAATCAAGTAGTTGTCTTCTAAGTTAGAAAAATTATAACAGAACGGAATGTCAATAGATTGGTGGAGATTTTCCCTTTGCAAACTGTGTCAGTTTAGATCTGCGTATTTAATAATTTCTATCACTTTATAAAGAACAGGGAAAAAAGGTTACTCCTGTCTTGATTCCACCAGAGGTATTTATAAACACATGTCAAAAGACTAGCAGATGTTTTCCATAGTACATTTGGGATTAACAAACAAAAATACGTAATTGTGTTTAGAGAAAAGGTAGCTCGCTCTTTAAATAGAAGAAAAAGAGCCAAGGAGGAATTATGAATCATATTTATACCTAAATAGTCTATACTAATTCACTGCACACCAGAAACCAGAGTTAACACCCATTCTCACCCTGACTGGAAGATAACAAGTCTCAGTCATTCAAGGAGAAAGATCCCACTTACAGTTGCAGTGACTGCATGCCTCCCGCCATTCCTTTACCTCAGTAAATCTATTTGCACCCAGTTCTGCTTTGCGGCACAGCAGGTCACTCTCAACACCCGTCTTTTCAGCATAGCTCCTCCAGTGAGAGTGCTGGTATACAATTTTGTGGGTAGGCTCTATTTTAAGTCTCATATGCTGGATTAAAAGAATATGGAGTTAAAAGTAGTAATTATCAAACATCTGCACTTTCTCTAGAGCTGCAACTCTGTTTAACCAACATGAGCTATAAACTCGCTGAATTAGAGCTATTCCAGATTAGCTGTAAAACTAAATTAGGGTGAATTCCCAGAGTACCGAAGGATCCAAATCCTCATGGTTATATACATTAAAATTCCACAGCACAAGAATTTAAGTGCTTTCCAGTTAAGGCACAATAGTAGAAAACAACAACAGGCATTCATCACCATGTTGAATGACTGTCTCAACATGGCACTGTCCTAACAAAATAATACTCAGTCCTTTTTCATTCATGTTTCCTTTAGTGTCCAACAAAGCCAAGAGATGCCAGTAAAACTGAAAGCAGCAAGTTCCTTAACAGAATTATCATGGCCACATAGGTACTCACTCGAGACTAGCCTTACGATCCACCTACGACGAGTAGACTGGTTTTGCCGCTAAATATTTTTGTGAGCTTAACTAATTCTCTGCATAAGAAAGGTAATTTAGAAATCAAATAGTAGCAGTAGATATAATTTAAAGGCAGGACTGAAGTCCCAATAAAATGTATTTCCAGTTCAAACATTTCTACTAATGTGGATTCCTCTGCAAGATCAGTTTCTCGATCTTACAGCTGCAGAAAGAAGATATTCATGCTGCTGAAAAAACACAAATTACTTTTCTATTACATCTTTCAGTTAGCTTTATCAGACCAATGGAAACCCTACAAAGAAGCTGCACTTTAATGGCTGCCATTACACATGTCAACACAGAAATGCTGATGCTTCACAGAGCTTGAAAATTTATTGTGAGTTAAATATTTATATCAGTATTTTAAACCACCAGTTTGGGCGCGGGATTTCTAATCTCTGCCCACTGTGCTCCCCCCTGCCACCTTGTGTAAACTTTTAATCTCCGATGCAGAGGCCTATTATTAGAGCTGGCTGAAAAAAACACAAAGACTGAAGGCATGTTGTTTATTATGGAAGAAGTTAGGGCAAAGCCTTTTTAAAACAAAACCTAATAAACCTTTGTCTGTGGCTCCTGAGAAAAGTAAAACAACATTTCCTTGATGTTTTAAAAAAATGTTTCTCAGTAAATAAAAAATTTAGTGACTCAACATAAAATCATGCCCTTTTTAAACAAAAGATTTCAATTCAGCCAGGAGAAACAAATGCTACTAAACACTTAACGTGACCTTAGCACCCTAAGATAGACCAAAGGGTACCTAAAAAATGGCACATATTGTAAAGTAAGCTGGGCTTTCACCTCCATTTAAACACAAACCTACCTACAAACCAACCTGGGAGCTGAAAAAAAACCCCACAGCCTTTAGCTGGGCTTGGAAGTACTCAAAGCCTGGTGTAGCCAGCAGGACTGAGGATGTGCATCAGCAGAACAGTGCAGCTAACAGTCTCTCCCACCTCCCCCGCTTCCCCACTCACAGTGCAGGAAAAAAGCAGGAAACTAGTAACTCAAGCACCAAGAATACCTTTCCCACAACCCCCATCTCAAAAGACAAAAAACAAAGAAAAAAAAAGGGGGGGGGGTAGCAAAGAGCTCCCAGACTAGTTCAGTATAGATAACCCAGACATGCCTTGAGTCATAACTCTGAAAGCTGGAATGAGGACACAGTCATAGAAGCTCATACCCCAGACTGGGCGAGTAAGCGATCGATCACGCTAGCCAGATCACCCCTCGCCTCCTGGGCAGGGCAGGCGGGCCAAGGGCAGACAGGCAGGGAAGCGTGCCTGGTCACATCCAATTCTTGTAAGCGAGCCACACGCTTTCCTGCAAATTTCAGCCCGAAAGACTTCATGTGTGTTGAACTAGCATGAGCAATGAATAAAAGCCAGCTGATACATACTGCCCAGTGATCCCACGACCACAGGCAGCGGGACAAGGGTTATGCATAAACTGGCGGCTGAGAGCCGATACGCTCTCCCTACTTTTTGGCTGTAAAAAGTAGCACGAAACTTCTCGTCAGCGAAGGAGAGGCACTCGCCTTACTGCATACTAGCAGATTAGAGGTGGGTGTCAAGAAAACGTGGCAGGGCCAAGCTAAGGAAGGGAGGGGTGTTCCCAGCGAAGTGAGGTTGTGTGTTGTGTACTGAAACCCAAACACCGACTCGAGGCGAGAGGGAGGATGCTCGCTTCAGCTGCACCGCCAAGAGAAACTCGGGGCGGGGGGGGGGGGGTCGAAAGGAGAAGGAGGAGCCCACCAGGGCCAAGACCAACTCCGTGTGTCTCGCCGGGCGGGCAGCCCTGCCCGGGCCCACCACCGGGGAGCGGCGCCGGGGCGGCCCCGCCGGGCCGTGCCCGACTGCGCGGGGAGGAGCCTCTCCCCACAGCCCCGCTGCCACCGAAACTTCTCCAGAAACCGGGCTCACCCGGCGCTTTTCCGCCGGCAAATAGCTCTCAGCAACCCAAAACACAACCGGCTCTCGCCCCCCTCCGCTCCCCCCCGCCCCAAGCCAGCCTCCAACCCTCCCTCCCTCCCCGCACCGGCCTGGCCCAGCGCGGCCTCCGAGCGCGGCCCGGGCCCAGGCCCACGCCCCACAGGCGGCGGCGGAGCCCGCTCCTCTCCCCCGCGCCGGGCCGCGCTCCACTCCCCCCGCCTCAGCCTCCCGCCACCCTCCCCAGAGACCCGGCGGCCGGCAGGGCCCAGCCCGCCTCACCGCGCAAAAGTTTCCAAGCGAGAAAGAAAAGGAGAAAAAAAAAAAAAAAAAAAGCGGCGGCGCCGCACCCGAAGCCCCCACAACTTTACCGGGGAGCAGGAGAATCGCCTCACGGCCGCCTACTCTCGCTTCACTCCGGCCCTCGGCCGCTTTGTGTCCGTCTCTCTCCCTCTCTCCAGGCCGCTCCCGTCCCGCTGAGGAAATCGGCTCTTCCGGGCGCCTCCCCGCCCCGCTTTCCCCGGCCCGGCCCGGCCGCTCTTCCCGGCACCGCCCGCCGCGCCGCCTCCGCGCCCTTCCCGGCACCGCCCGCCGACAGGTGAGGGCCGGAGGCGGGCGGGAGCCCCGGAGGGGCTCCCGCCCGCCTCCGGCCCTCACCTGTCGGCGGGCGGTGCCGGCTTCAGCCGCTTGCTGAGGGGCTCTATCCCCTCAGGCGACGGGGAAGCCTTCCCCTGAAACCTCCTTCCGGGGCCCGGGTGGTCTTAGGTCGGGTCGGACGTCGTTTTTTTGAGGTAGAATCCAAAGATCGTTGGTCACAACCTGGCTCTGTCTTCCTGAGGTAGTGCAAGGCGGGAAAAGGTGTGTGGGGAGCTGGGAGGGACGTCGTTTTTTCAGGTAGAATCCGAAGATTGTAGGTCAGAACCTGGGTCTGTCTTCCTGAGGTAGCGCAGGGCGGGAAAAGGTGTGTGGGGAGCTGGGAGGGACGTCGTTTTTTCGGGTAGAATCCGAAGATCGTGGGTCAGAACCTGGCTCTGTCTTCCTGAGGTAGCACGAGACGGGAAAAGGTGTGTGGGGAGCTGGGAGGGACGTCGTTTTTTCAGGTAGAATCCGAAGATTGTAGGTCAGAACCTGGGTCTGTCTTCCTGAGGTAGCGCAGGGCGGGAAAAGGTGTGTGGGGAGCTGGGAGGGACGTCGTTTTTTCAGGTAGAATCCAAAGATTGTGAGTCAGAACCTGGCTCTGTCTTCCTGAGGTAGCACGAGACGGGAAAAGGTGTGTGGGGAACTGGGAGGGATGTCGTTTTTTGAGGTAGAATCCAAAGATCGTTGGTCACAACCTGGCTCTGTCTTCCTGAGGTAGCGCGAGGCGGGAAAAGGTGTGTGGGGAGCTGGGAGGAGATGGGTGCTGGGTTTGTGAGAGGAGACGGGGGGACAAAGGACAGCTGGGTTCCTCTTGGGATTTGAAAACCTAGAGTACGTTAACCTTCTCGGGCGCTGTCACTTTTAGGAAAAGTCTTGGTTTTATGCCAATGTAACAGCAAGAATACAGGGGAGAAGTGACATGGCAAATCCCTGAGGGAAAAGCAATTGGGTCACCAGAGCCCCTCTCAGGAGAGAGGGAGGTTTTAGGAACCCAACCTCAACCCGCGGAGGTAGCTTTGCAGATGGGGAGAGTTGTCTTCAAGTGGAAACTTGTTTCAAAGGCTTCTTTGAAAAGTCTCAGTGAGCTTCTTGCGTGAGAGAGACCATTTTTATCCCACGACAAGCTACTCTGGGATTTTTCATGGTGTGTTTTGAGATGGTTTTTAATACATTTGCTCTACAGAACTTACACTTGTTCTGGATTGTGAAAACAATTGAATAAATTTAATACGTTTCATGACTCATTTGCCAGCACTTCTGAGATAACTGAATCTACTCACTCCATCCTTTGATATTAAGCAAAATATAAAGAGATTGGGCAACCTCCCAGGGAATTAGGTTCATTCAAGGTCTGTAATTTAGCTGAGGGAGACAGGCAGCCCGTGCAGATTCCCAAGGGGGCTGGCCCTCCGGGTCAGCATTGCAGCAAAGGCACGCCATGGTTCAGGACTGTGACTTTCCTCCAGGTCCTGGTTCAATGGCATTAGCAGGGCCACGTTTCCCATTTTTGCCATACTCTTACAAGCCTTTCCTGCAGGAAGACAGACTGTGTCCTGCAGCGATTTAGATTGCATTTTTCCTTCCTGCAGGTTTAATCCAAGAAAGGGATCCAAGACAAGGAAATAAATGGAGTACCGTTCTTTTACAGTCCAGAGAGAAAGTAAGGATCAAGAGTCCAACCTTGTCAGTGAGTGAAGTTAATCAAAAGAAAGTGAGAGCTGTAATTATGATACCGACCAAGATACACATTACTAAAATAATACAGGGTCTTCAGTGCCTTAACAAACAGGCTCTCCACTGGAAACACACAGAAAACAGATTTTTTTTTAAAGCTCTTTGTATTTCCTGCTTGTACCAAACCATTAACATTTTGGTGTCAGTTGCACCAGGGATTCAAACTACTCATTTCTGATCTGTAGCATACTCTCAGTAAAATTGAGTTTACACTTCAATAGGTTGCTTTCTTTCATTACTCCTTTTAATATCATGTCTTGGCCTCCTGTGGTGGCTTCCACATTCGGCGGTTCTGCACGTCTCACATTCTTTCAGGACAAAATGTCAGATTTAAAAAAAAAATCCCTTTTAAAACTACAAACTCAAAGGTAGCAGGCCTGGAGTTGTGGAGAATCACACGTTCTGCACCGCGCCACTGAAAAGCGAAGGAAAAAGTAGATCAGCTGGCAGCTCTGTTGGCTCGTGGAGCGAGTTAAAAGACTCAGCAAACAAAAAATAAAATTATGTAAAAATAGAGCCAGCTAGGTTGAGATTGGACTTTGTCTCCTAATTAACAGCTCTCTCTGGAACATGGTGGCAGGCTCTGTCAACGAGACTAAAATGCAGGGTGTTGTTTAGACAGGCACCCAGGAACAATAGCTAACACTTCCCATCCAGTAAATGTCATTAAGACAGCATCAGGCTGTGCCAGCAGCTTGAAATCAAATCCATTTTCTGAAATGAGTTAGAAGTTTTCTGCTTGACCCCGAATCTTCCTTTTGACAGTGTTTGTGGTTTTGTAATCCCATTTTCCTGGGTTTTTTTAAATGTTTCTCTCACCCCTTTTCACTAGGTGAAAACCAAATGTAAGCCAGGGGACAGGACAGGCAAGGAGAGGCTGCCGCAGCGATACTGTGGGTAGGTTGTTAAGTGTATAAATAAACAAATGCTTTCAGTCTCGCCTCTGTTAGGGCAATTCGAGGTGTAGCATGTAAGAGCAGAATGTGGTTGGCGATTGCACACTCCTGGCAGCACGTCTGCATTAGTCAGATGTGTGCACAAGGGCAGTCCCTGACCAATGCCACCTGAAGACACCCACGTGGGCGTAGTCACAGCAGGAAAGCTTCCCTCTCGCTGTTAAATCCTGGGGTAGGCTTGCATGCCAAGCAAGGAAGGGTCTTGTTTATGTAGCACCTGGTGTTACTACACTGTCTGCTAGTCCCAGCATACATGGGGTCTAAATTATACGCTTCAGCTGGAAGTGGGTCTTCTATTTCTGTGACAACACTGCTGAAGTTAAGTAGTTGCTCCATGCGTCCGTTCATGTCTGTTTCAAAATGTGTGTTTGATCTCTGTGTTTTTTAAAAAAAGCGGTTTAGTTTTGCTATTTGTGAGAAGTGAGGGTTGAAACAGAAGTGGGGCGTGCAAAGACAGGACTGCTGGGGCAGGAGATGCTAATGGGAGAATTAAGAGAGAATGAGAGAGGGAAGGAAATAAAAAGAATGAGGAAAAGTGGAAAAGATATAGAGGGGTGTAATGACAGGCAGAAGCTGCTGCAGGAGAGGCTGAATGGGCAGCAGTCAACCAATAGGAAAAGAGGAAAAACTAAAAACACAATAAAAAGAATCTCAGGGTCCAAATACCAGAGGGTTGAGGCTATCTGCAAGCTGATGTCATGCTGTGCAGCGAGGACAGCCCCAGGGCAGCCGTGCTGTGCCACCAGCTGCGCTGACTGCAGAGAAGCAGTTACATGGTGCAGCCTTGTCACCTCTGCTGTCTCTGCGGAGGTGCCCAGCTCTGGTCTGCCAGTGAGCAGGCCAAGAGCAGGGTAGGGACCTCGCAGCTGGGTAAGCTTTGCTATGGGGGTTACCCCAAAATGCAGCATCCCCTGAGGACTGGTGGCTCTGATGAAGCCAGCAACGTCGCAAAGTGACAAAATTGAGGGTCTGGCACAAACGTCATCTCATGGATGCTATGGCATCAAGTCACGGGGCTCCCCAGTGCTGGTCTCAGCATTCCCATGCAGCTGGGAGGCATCACCATTCCTCTTCAGGGCTCAGATACATAAAGAAGTAAGATCGTCTCCCAAGATCCAGTTAGGAATCAACATCTGCGCAGCCAGGAAGCAAATCACAGTGTCCCGGGGCCGTGCATGCCTCAGGATTTTGTTAGCAGGGTAGAGGCGCATGTTGGTGGTGCTTTTGGTGGGACTGCAGCTATGCCACCTAAGCTGTACATTGCAGCAGAATAGCTAAAACACCCACCTTGATGAAGCGAACCTCAGTCAGAAGGAGAATGGATTTACCAGTGCATCTGCATCTACACTGGGGCTCCTTCTGACACCGCTGCCTGCCTGAGGATCAGACCTTGCTGCCCCAGTCAACGCTGCAATGCCTCCGAGGACAGGCTGTGCCAGCCAGAGCCAGTTATGGGAGCTCACTGCTCCAGGGCTTACGACTGCTGTGTTCATCATCACTGCCCACCCTCTCCAAGAACTGTCTACTAGAAACATGCCCTGGTTCACGCTCAGGAAGCCATTGGATCCTAACAGAAATGCTGTCTCTTCCTCTACCATCAAGTGCTCCTGGGGCCTCCAGAACTAGAAACCCAGAAGCAATCCATTACACCAACATGACCACGAGCACAGGGGCTGACAGCACCGAGCATCATCCCCCCACGCACACACACTACAGCACAGGCATCTTGAACAAAACAGGCAGAAACGGTAATGAGGAGAAATTATGCTGTCCCAAAAGGCTCAGCATGAACTGGGTTCACTGGTGGCTGCTTTGCCAACTAGAGAACAGCCTAGCTGGAGTAGTTTGCATTCACCTCCGGTTCACGCTGCCTTTGTATAATAAACTGTCATAGCCCCAGAGAACGGAACATTCAAAAAAGCACCCCGAGGCGATGCATAGCAGAAGCCTGAGAATCCTACTGCATGAGTCACTGACCTCCACACACTGCATCTATTTCAGCCTTTAATTAATGAGGTTTTACATTTCTATGGCACTTTCCATCTGGAAAGATCCTAAAATGCTGTGAAGACTAAGGGCGTACAGCACCATTGAAATGTGGTTCCCAGAGAGGTGGGACTGTGCAGGGAAGGAAAGCTTAGCCAAGGGCAGTGGGGAAAAAATTCTTAATTTTAAATGGAGCCTCTGTTACATCACTGAGTATTTCATATCCATGGAGAACAGACAATAAGATTTTAGTTTCTAAGGCACCACTTGAATAAATAGGCATCGCAGTTTGCTTTCTTCATCCAGGGGGGGATGCAGTGCAAAACAGGTACTGGGTGATTTTAATTTAGGGTGTTAAAGGACCACAACTTAAGCTACAAATTTAAACCATCATTGGATCAAGGCTTTCCTCCCTCCTGATGAGTAAGTTACTCCCAAATGCTAGTCACAAAGCAGAAGCCAGTGGAGGAAAGAAATCCCATGCTGACAGCACCTGACCCTACACTTGGAGCACCAAAACTCCTGAGCTGGAAGCTCAGCAGTGTCACACGAGGCTTCAGCAAGGTAAAAGCTGGCCCCATGCACCAAGTGGGGCAATTGAGAAAACAACATGGAAACGGTCCTCCTGTCCCAAGGCTGACACGATCCCCAAGGGGAGCTGGGGCTTTCCTAAACCTGCGTGAATCCCTTTGTTTCTATTTCAAAAGATTAAACTAGTCAAATCACCCTGCTTGGCTTACTTTCCTCAGCAGAGACTTATTTCTGCCAATGAGCAGGGCCTGGCTTGCACTAAACCGAGGGCGACTGAAGCAACTGTCAGCCACAGCTGGCATCCCTCTTACTAAGTACGTGGCCAAAATAGGCTGGGAGCACTTGGCCGCAAAGAGTTTTCAAAGGAATGTCAAAATTCTCTTTTTCTCAGTGCAATTCTGACCTATTTTTATCTGCCACTTTCTGGAAAAGATACACGGGCATTGCCACGGCTAGTCGTAAACTTTCATTTTTCCCGAGGAGAAATTGCAGGCAAATTACAGGCTAGCGCACTCTTTTTATGTCTCTCCTGCTCGGGGCATGTCAGCACTGCTGCATTCCCTTCTACCCCCAACACATTCCTCCCTGACACGTCCTCTCCGTCCTCACTGATGGACATTAATGACCTGCCTCCGTAATTAACACATCTAGCACTGCATTTGGCATGAGATGAGTCCTCAGCGCTATGTCAACGGGATGCTGGAGAAATGCACATAGCGTGTCTGCAGAGTGGGATCACTCCCAACTTCCACCTCCACCCAAGCATCTCTCTTGGCTGCACTGCACTTGAGCTCCACCTGCAATGTTAACCCAGAGCAAGAGCAGGGCTTGGTCCTGGCTGTGTGCGTGCATTAAGCCTGTGGTTGCACCACATCTGATATTCCTTTCCCTGTGCATTCCTGCTAACTTGCAAATGCCGTGCGAAGCTCCACATCGCTCCTCTAGGCACACAAAGATGTGATGTCCTCACCTCTCATGCTGCAGGCGGGTGTGGAGAAGCACCCTTAATGCTTCATGTTTCAGCATTTCCGAGGGGAAGGTATTACTAGCAGATATTAATTATCCCTCTCCCAAGAAGAGAGAAATACATACAAGCAGTTTTTATACTATTGTAGTAGCAGGGAAACTGAGGCAGAGCAGGTTAGTGCTCATATCCCATCAGCTCCCACCCTAAGCTCATATCCCTGCCATTCCCAGCCCTGAGTCTGAGCCCAGAACCACACTGCCTGCACTGCACCAGAAGGCCCTGAGGCTGGAAGTCCCACAACCACGTGGCTTTTTAGGCATCTAAACTTCATCCAAAGGGAGAAATCCTGTCATCAAGGTGAAAAGCATTGCTACCGAAATGTGATCAAAGAGAGAGTTATCAACTTAAGTGTACTCAGGAGTTTCTGTTCCAGACAAGAATTATCAACAAGAAACCAATCTTATAAGGTAGCTGCTATTGACAGGGAAATAAAAGGAATACAGTTCTTACCAGACAGACCTAAGTTGCTCCAAATTGCTGTCAGCTTGAAATATCTTGCTGGTAATTTGTTTTCAAATTCTTTCTCCCTAAATTTGATTTGTTGCTGTACAGTGGATGATCTATTCTGCACAGCATCTCAAAGAGCATTCCTGTTGTCCTCTCACTGATTGTTTGTGAGCTATCACTTCTGGGATTTGGCAGCATTTATTATAAAAAGGGACATCATCACTTGAAAAGCACTGAGGATGCGGTATCCACTGCCTTTACAAATAGCAGCTAAGATTACTGGGAGGAATGTCATCAGGGAAAAATCACATTTCCTCCCCATCTTTGAGCTCATCCACATGGGCAAGTAGCCATGCTGTGTGTCTGTACCCCTGGGGTGGGGAAGAATGGGGCAGCATTTTCTAACAAGACTTGAATGAATCCTTTTACCAGGATCCTTTTTAACCAGGAGAAAGATTAGTAGGGTTTCCCACCTCCTGTGGTATTGTAGCAAGAGTATGAGCATCACACCCAGCAATTTTTTCTGCTGATCTCTGCTCTTTCTTATCTGAGGGAGGAAAAGGTAACACTGACTTACAAAGCATCCTGCTGGGTTCAATGATGTCTCCTACATGGTATGTTTGGGGCTTTCCCATGCCTCTGAACAGTCGCTCCTGGCTCTCCAGAAACTTGGTCGCTGCATAGGATATGTTTCTGCACACCTGACACAGGTAGAAATGCGAAGCTCAAGTCTCACCTACCCGTCTGGATCCATCCAGCCTTTGTGTGGTTGCTAATGAGAAGAGTAGTATTCTTGCCCTGGCTTTCTCATTCAAGAACATACATGTTTTTTCTTCTGTCCTTTCCCTACTTATCTAAACCCACTTTCTCCAAATTTCTCCAAAAATTCAGAGAAATTCCAGTTTGGGGACAAGGAGCCACCTCGGGTTAGTTACATGGCTTGAAAGCATGGGCAGAACAGATAGACTTGCCCCAGCCCACCTGAGCCTGGCTTGCAGGGCTCGAGGTGCCAAAGGCTGTCCATGTGGGTTCCCAGAAAATATAGGGTCTCGCCCATCTTGTACGTATAGCTGTATTAAATTTTAAAAAAAAAAAAAAAAAAAAAAAGGAAGATAACATATATAGCTGGTACTTGCTTATTTCTGGATCTTTCCGGCAAAGTATTGGCAACTTTAGCATATTTCTGCTCACCAGCTTGTTGGCGGCACCCATAGGTAGCATTGCTGTGGAGAGGGTGCTGTGGCACTATGTCAGGCACTTCAAATCACCCCAAGAGCTTGCACTGTGCTT